>NC_133534.1:141181162-142411162 GCF_048544455.1 Silene latifolia | reverse complement strand
TGCAACACATCCCGATCAAATTGCCAAGGTCGACCTAACAAGATATGACAAGCATCCATGGGTATAACGTCACACAAAATCTCATCAACATACGAACCCGTTGTTAAATTCACACGGGCCTGTTTAGTGACTTTAACACTACTACCATTATCGAGCCAATGAAAAGCATAAGGATGGGGATGTTTTGTGGTCTTAAGACCCAATTTAGACACCATTTCAGTAGAGGCAACGTTAGTACAACTCCCTCCATCGATAATTAGACTCACCCATTTATCATTCACCTTACAATTAGTATGAAACAGTTGGTTTCGCTGTCCCGACTCAATTGGTTTAGAATCAACTTTCAAAGTTCGCAAAACTAAACTAGTATCGACATGAGGTGCCTCATAACCCTCTACTTCTTCTTCCCCTTCCTCATTATCATTAGAAATCAGAAACTCATTCATTTGTTCCTCCTCGGCCAATAACTCATCCCGACACTCTAAGGCTTCTCTTAAGGTCACAACTCGTTGATTAGGACACGCACTCTGGTAATGACCGAACCCTTGACACTTAAAGCATCGAACCTTAGCCAAACTAGTCTCTTTTCCCGGGGTTTTAGAGGACTGACCAGCGGTGCTTTTAGGGCTTCCAGTCGAGGTGTTAGACACGGCCTGGTTATTTGGAGTACCGACAAATTTAGACCATGATTTAGGCTTACTCGATTCCGAATTCGACCCACTCCCAAACTTAGGTTTCCCTTGGGATTCAACTTTCAAACAAAGACTACACAAAGTATCAAAATCAGAATATTGGTATAACTCAACCGTGCTAGCAATGTTATAATTTAAACCACGCAAAAATCGAGCAATTTTTTGTTCCTCCATTTCCTCTAATTCACCCATAATAGCAAGATTCTGAAATTCATCTAAATACTCGCTAACATTCAATTTGCCTTGTCTAAAATCAGCGATTTTGCGATAAGTAGACAGCCTATGGGTCGATGGTACATACCTTTTCCGTAGTTTGCGTTTTAGGGACACCCAAGAATCAATTTTCTCCTTGCCTTCTCGGACCCTCTTAGCCTTCATCGCCTCATACCACAGCGATGCTCCTTTGCTCAATTTCAGAATTGCAAACCTACACCTCTTATCATCATCCAAGTCTTTGAAATCGAATAAACGATTGATTTTCCGTTCCCACTCAAAATAGGCCTTGGGACCAGCCCCTGCAACGAATTCAGGAAGATCAATCGCCTTGAATGCATCAACAATTCGTTCTCCTCTCCTAGGTTGCCAACGCTCTTCAGTTTCTCGAGCATGCTTCAAGGCTTCCCGTAATTGATGAATGAATTCTGGACAGTTGAAATCCACCGACATAGTTAAACAAGGATCAAGAGCCGAAGCTCTGATACAACAGATGATACGAACTGAGCAGCGGAATAAAGGACGGATTGGACAGTGCGAAGGACTGTTCGTACTAGGTACGCGCAGACCTGAAGCTGTTAGATTAAGACAACAAGAACTATTAAAATAGCGGACTGTTTTTTGGCGAGCCGAACGTACTAGGTACGACCCGTTCTGGTTTTTGTGAATAAAAGGGATAGTGTTTGAACAAGCAAGACCTATTACTTGATCAAGGTGAGTGAGACCAAGACCTATTGATCAACAACTCGAGAGTTTAATCGAAATCGCGTTTCAACCAAACCAGTTTTGTTTCTAAGCATGAAACGATTTTAACACAAGTGTTTTGTTTGTAATTTCTGGATGATTTTTATTCAAGAACTTGGAGGCATTATATAGCCCCATTGAGCCGTGCAAAGCTAGCAAGGTGAAAAGGTGATCATTCACTCTTCACTTAATTACAATCATTAAAACTACTAGTTCATTGAACTTAGATAAACACCAATTTAAGCTAACATTTTATTGTAAACATAATCTGAAAATGTAAGATAAAAATGTAAACTTAGTCCGTCCTCTCCTTGGTAAATGTGCCACCATCAGCCCTTCTAAACCATACTTAGCAACGCAACAAAGGAAGGATAATTGGAACCTATCGGCTTAAAATTACGAGCCAACATTAGACCATCACCTTGTGTGTTCACAACCAATTCGTCCAGCTCATTAACCAACTCCGAATCATTAGCTTTGTCATTAGCTTGGTTCGCATCAATAGTTTTCTCAATGAATTTTTGAAATGTGGTTTTTATCGCTTCTAACACACCTTCCTTGGCACTTTCAAATATGTCATGCACAATTTGTTTAAGTTATTTGGTGGCCATGAACTCAATAAATTCCTAAAACTCCTCACAACTCATCTCACATATCCTACCACCACTCAAGTGAAATGCTAAGTTGTGGGTTTCAAGGTTCATGACATCACAAACAACACGGCAAGCTTCCCAATTTGAAAGAGTAAAACCATGATGCCAAGCATAAGTCATATAATTTTCAAATCTTGTAATATACTTATCAAATGACTCATTTTCAAATTGCCAAAAAGTGAAAGTAGACATGTTGAACATATGAAATAAAGTAAGTACAAGAAATAAAATTCTCAAGGAACCAAGATCCCTCAAGAAGAAGCACAACTAAAACTAGAAAAAAGAACGATTCAAATACACATCACCGTCCCCGGCAACGGCGCCATTTTGATGCGACGGGTCGTTGTCCACCATCAAACACATTTATATCCAACTACTAGCATAGCAAGTAAGTCGGAGTCGAACCCAAAGGACGGGGGTATTTCAGTTGTTCAATCTAATTGTAGTTTCACTAGGTTTGTCACAATTGATTTGAGTTGATGGTTCTAAACTAATGAATATAATAAATAGCAATGAAAGGTAAAACAAGCAAAAAAGGAAAGGATGTAAACAAATGGTAAAAGACACTAGGGTGTCATGGGACTATAGAGGAATCATGGTAAGATAACATAAATGAGTCACATAAATGCAAGCAATTACTATTGTTAGAATCGAGTTAGTTTATGTCATACAATTCCTAGGGAGACTTAGGTCTCGGAGCCGAGTTGGTCACAACTTTACAGCACCTACATCGACTTGGTTCTCCCTATTCAACTATATGCATGGTCTAACAAGCCTTGAGTTAGTTTATGTCTTACAAGTTTTGTTGAAAAGATAATAGAATCATGCTAGGTTGTCAATCAAGCATTTCATCAAACATAACATGTGCATAAGTTGAAAGTACAATAAGCAAGCATTCATAAGAACTCATTAAGCATAGATCTATCCCATGATTACTCCCCTAATCCCCCACTAACCCTAGCTAGAAGACTACTCACTACACATCATGATTATTATGCTAGTAATGGTGTCAAACATCACAACACAAATGAACATGATGATTAAGCAAGGTAATAAAATAAGAGATTAACAAGTAAATAAAAAGGGATTAAGAAGGTTACCAACTTGGAAAGTAAAGATGAACATAAATAAAGGGGAATCCTTGAATAAAGATGGAGACTTGTCACTTAGTCTTAAAATACATACCCAAGAGATCCAAATGTAAATAACTTGATTTAAACAAAGGAAATTGGAAGGATAATAGAAGAAAGGGTTTTTTGATAACTGCTACCACATGTAATCCACTTTTTGAGAACTGCTACCAAGGTAAAAAAAGTTTAAAAACTGCTACCATAATCTTTGGTTCGGTAAAAAATCAGTACCAATTAACACCGAAGCCGAATTAAAATGAATCTCAGCCATTCATTTCAAATCCTTTGATTAAGTCATAATTTCTATTCCTATTTTACCCTTCCCCCTTCCCCCTTCCCCTTCCTTATAACATTACTCTCATCCTTACACATTTCATTCTTCTACTCAATTAATCCTTCTTCAATCTCTACTTTCTTTTTCCCTATTTCTTATTTCTTCAATTGAATCAATTCATTCATTCTTTCTTTTTGAATCTCTACTATCGGGTAACATTACCTCATTTTCTCTCCTTCTAGTCCATTAACCCCTCTTCAATCTCTCCTTTGTTTTCAAATTAGGGTTTTTATTTGATGTTTTATACTTGTATAAAATCTGGGTTTTTTAAATTTGATTCTTGCAGTAATGTCGATGGCTTCTTATTTTGGGTCCAATTACATGACTGTTGAATCTTGCAGTAATGGAACAACTTTTAAGGAAATTAAAAATTCAAAAATTAGGGTTTATGAAATCTAAAGAACAATTCAATCAGGCAATCTATAAATAATTAACTTGGGAAATCAATTTACATTATGAAATCGGTACTACTAATATCTAAATTAAAGGTAAATAAAGAATTAAGAATAAAGGGTAAAGAAGGAAAACAAAACTGAGAATGAGAAGAAAATTATCTCGCAAAATTTTTCAAGCTTGGATGTTCATGTTTGAGTTTCAATTTATTCTAGTGCTTAAAACTTAGTTTAGTTGACTAATGAAGCCCAAAAATCTTGTCATGCTTAAGTTTTGACTTTCCTTTGTCAATAAAGACATGTATTATTATGAATCGGAATTCAATCTTAAAATGTTGTCCAAAATCTTTTGGAATTTCATCTTAAAATGAATGATTATGATTTTTACACTCATAACACTATCTAATTGTTTCTTATGTCGCATGAACCTAGGAGTTTCTCCTTTCATATAACCTCTCAAATTTTGACATGTATGTTAGTTGTATCCAAAATGACCTAATCTTGATTTTCGTACTCCATTCTTATCTAATGTTGTAATAAAGATTCAAATGCTATTTAATAATGTTAAGCATGGTCTCAAATTTTGAAAATTTTGTTTCAGAGTTTTCTTGACTTAGTTGATTAATAAGATTTCAATTTTGTTAATAATGTCATGTGTTGTTTTAAATCAGAAATCTTGCCTTAAAATTTGCATCGTGGTATATATGATTAACTTTTAAATTTTGTACTTAAAAAATGGTTTCCTTGTTTTGTGGCGTTATGATCCTTGTTAATTATGTGCTATTTTTCTTGATTTACCTAGTGGATTGTATAGTTTTGATGAGTGAAGACGTGTTGGCACCCGTGGTTGTGATTGGGAAGATGTGAAACGAGAGTGAGTGAGTGAGCTTGTTAGGGTAATTGGGCAAGTTCTAATAATATGTGATGAGTAGTGTTGCATTTTGAGAGTTATGAATGTGAAATATGTGTTTTATTGAGATTGATGTGAGTTTGTTCATTTGATGTGGATTTGAGCCGTGTAAGTAGACATGTGTATGATTTTGTAAAAGAGAGGGAGAGAGTTATTTGAGGAATACGGATGTTATTGGTCTAAATTGTGAAATGAATGTTAATGATTAAACTGGATTCGATAAAGTGGTAATATGGGTATAGTGAGTAAGGGAATTGTGACTGAAAATGAGTAATGTAAGAGTATGTGTTGGCAACATAGAGTATGAAAATTTAGAGATATGAGGACGTAGCATGGTTATTGACTTTTGAGGAAGGAATCTTTATGTAAGCGGTGATATTGGTGACTTTGTATATAATTTACGTTGAAAATTTATAGTATGAGAAAGTGATTTTAGCTTACGTAAGGTGTCTTGAGTTGAGAAAGATGATTACATGAGGCAATTTGTGGATAGTGAGTGAAATGTAATATAGGTTGGATATTTGTTAAGTATTGGAATTTATGGGTAGTGAATAAAGCTTGAGTTGTATATTAAGGAATATTATTGTTGAGTGTGACTTGGAAACTTGGGTTGATGAGTAATTGAGATATATGATGGTACATTTAGTATTACCAAGTTTGGTTTTCGCGGTCATGAGAGTAAGAGTGTGGCGTGTACTACTTAAGGATTCAATCATATTGTTGAGGTAGTTGATCATTCGTGTTATAGGGTTTAATTATTTAATTTAAGTGTATACGCATAAAGTGTGAAAGTGGTTATGTGGAAATCTGACCCAATGAGTGGTGGTATAGATGTTGTACAGTTGCCTCCCAATGGTCAGGTAGAGCGTCTATGGTCTACATCGTGATCGTTTTATAGTGTCCATTTGGGGGATGATGTGGTTGTTATTCCTTGAGATTAATGAGTGGTTAGGGTCGTGTCCATGAGATAGTGTAAGTGTTGTGGCTACCGACGTGACTACCAAGGTTGTTGATGACGGTATGGTGATACCGTCGCCGGGTATGGGGAGAAATAGAACGGTTGCGAAAAGAACCATAAAATGGTATGTCGTGTCGGTAATATGTCTCAGATATTTCATCTTAATTGTGTAATTATAATAGCTATAAAGTCGTGAGTTTGTTTTAATTTGGTTATTTGATGGTGTATTAGTCACCATTGGAGTCTATTAGCATTTATGTGATGAAATAGGAAGTTTGGAACCGAGTCGAGAATGAAAACAATCTGCCCCAGGTGACACTCGACCGAGTGCACCATGCACTCTACCGAGTGGTCGCCTACTCGGCCGAGTTGCCTCCTACACTCGACCGAGTGACCTCCTACACTCGACCGAGTGGACTGCTTTGACCCTTGTTTTGTTGATATGTGACCAAATATTGAACATGTACCCTTATTTCGCGGTTTATATTAGTTGACTATTGTTGGATGACCATGATTGACCTTACATTGGTGATATGTGTGACTTGTTTACGTTTAATTGTATGGTGTGGCATTTTGCAAGAAAATGGAAATCGTTGATTCGACATGAATGGATTGATGATGGAAATGATGTGATAACCTTGTTTGATGTATGTTAATCGACGTTATTTTATTTGGTTGTGTAAAAGTAAGAGGAATTCTGCAAATTTTGTGTTGCATAGTAGTCGTTTGCAGGATTGTGATTATGGTCTTCCGTATAAACGGAAGTGTTGATGATGGATGGGAGCGGATATAGAAACACATGTGTGATCATGTGGTGGATTTAACGCGGTATGTGCGTGGCATGATGCTCATAAATAGGAGTGTTGATCATGATTGAGTCACATTACGAGTAATTTTGGCATTATTTGATTGTTTCTCAGAGTCCGCATATCCGTGATTGTATGCATAGATGTGAAAATGTGAAATTTAACGTGATGTAGATATGTAATAATAATAGAGTTATACCTGTAGTAGATACGTATACATATAGCCAACATGAATTGGGAGTCGTTTGTAGGATTATAGATTGGAACCGTGGATTTGACCTGACACTTGCTTTTTGGGAGGCTAGTAGATGGGGGGGGGTTATATCAATGGAATTATAATTATATGAGGTTTGATTACAGATTTGCAATGAGTAAGAGAGCTTTAAACTTGGAACAGTCATTTGTGGAATTTTGGTAATGGATGTATGAGAGCACACTTCGAGGTTGAGAGCCGAATGTCGGGATGAAGTTCTCTTTTAGGGAGAGTGAATGTAACACTTCGAAAATTAAGGAAAGTGAAAGTATGTAATGTGAGGAAATGTGAGAGTTGAACAAACAACTTTAGGATGAGTGTGATTTTTATAAAGGAATGTATACAGTGGATAAGCATGTGAGGCGAGAGGGAGAGTGCATGAAAATCAGTGATGAGACGTGAGGAGACTTGAGGATAAGAGAGAATGGGGCGAACTTCGGGGACGAAGTTCATTTTAAGGGGGGAAGATTGTAATACTCCGTATTTTATAATTACTTATAATATTATATTGCATTTTATACGAATTATGTATGAGACGGAATACTACAATAATAATGATAATATTAATAATAATGGTAATAATGGTAATGGTAATAATAATAATAATAATAATAATAATAATAATAATAATAATAATAATAATAATAATAATAATAATAATAATAATAATAATAAGTTGTAATGATAATAATAATAATAATAATAATAATAATAATAATAATAATAATAATAATAATAATAATAATAATAATAATAATAATAATAATAATAATAATAATAATAATAATAATAATAATAATAATAATAATAATAATAATAATGAAAACATTTTGTTTTTATTATAATGAAAGCTGTGCGCATTTTATAATAATAATAATAATAATAATAATACGTAATACGTATACATGTATGTATATACTCTCACCATAATTCACACCCACCCCATCCATTATCCACTCATCTTATCCATCCAACTCACCACAAAATCTCAACACAATCCACACAAAAGATGAGAGAAAAGAGAAGAGAGAAAAAGGAAGAGAAAATGGAGATTTTGTCCCTCCGCCTCGAGATGGTAAGGTAATACCGTCTTAAACTTGTTTATATATTATTTAATTAATACCGTTGACCCGCTTCGACCTTGACCCATCCTAGGACGGTCATTGACCATCCCTTTGACGACCGTTGACCACCAATAAGGGGTTTGACCGAGTGATTAAAGCTTGTATGGGCTGTTTTGTGCAACCGTCTTAAGACGGATTTTGACCCAATTTTATTGACTATCTTGGGCTGACCTTCAATGGGTTTTGTCAAGAGTTGAGTGGGGGTTGTAGTGGTGGTCATGGGTGGCGGAATGGGTGGCATTTGGGTGGTAGAAAATGAGGTTGAAAAGGGTTATATGGGTTGGGTGTGTTTGTTGTGTCGTGTGGTTGTTGCTATTATTTGTGGTGGTTGTCCTTGTTGGTTGTGGTTGTGTGGTGGCGTGTAGGTGCTGGGCGACAGCCGTGACCACCATGCCTAGGTGGGGGCAGCGGTGGTGCGGCTTAGTGGTGGTTTTGGTGGTGTTTGGTGTGGGCAGGTCGTGTGTGTGTGTGTGTGTGTGTGTGTGTGGTGTAAGGGGGCTGTTTTGTTCATTGCTACTGCTGCTTGTTGTTGCCGTGGTGGCTGCTAGTTGTGGGCGTGAGTGGTGGCTGGAGTGAGGGTGGTCCATAGTGGAGAGGGTGGTAGTGTTGGCCGCGGTCAAAGAGCGGTGTTTGGTGGTTGTTTCGTGGGGACAAGCACACGGTTCAACCGTGTGTTTGTGTGAGTGGTTGAGAATATTTGAATGGAACTCGAGACGGGGTTTTTAATTAGTGTATAACGGATGTGAATGAGTCGGGATTTATTTATTAAATAATGGGTATGAGTCGAGATATGAATTTAATTATATTTAATTATATAATTATAATTTAATTAGATTAGTTAGTAATTAAATATATTTAATTATTTTATTTAGGTGACGGTTTTTGTGGAAGATTATTATTAGCCGGATTGCTTACGGAGTATGCTAAAAGGTAGGTTTATCCTACTCAGTTTCAATATCGTGTTCATTTGCTAAATGAGTCATATATTATCAATTGCATTGAATGAGTTGGTAATTGGCATGTTATATGGAATATTGCATTTATTGTGTTGTCTTGTATATCGGAGGACATGGAGGTTTGTTTGGTTACTTGTCGTATAGAGACGTAAGGCGGTTGGGAGACCGTCTTACGCTTGATTCGCCTCTTGGAGCTTCCCACTCCAAGAGGGATGTGCACATTAATGGCTTGAGTGTAACACCCCCATACTCCAAGTGCCTTACCAGGACCACTCAGGTATAAGGATGCCACCATCTCGGTTACCCGAGGCATGATAATCATAAGACAATGAAGAAACATACTTTATTAAATAAGTTTAAGTGATTACATTACAAAACCAACTGTAAGCAAAATACATCTGTTCTCAAACTATAAACCAACTGAAAGGAACTGTCCTAACAAACACAGCGGAAGACTAAAGACTACGATCGTGATGACTCCATCCCCGACTAGATCCCACGCGTATCCAAGATATACCGCCAAGCAATCGCTCACCACCCCGAATGGATCACCACAGATTTTAAAACATTTAAACGGGGTCAGTACTAATCACACAATTAATATACATGTCACAATAAGATAAAGGACATGACTTAACTGTCACACATACACAACCAACCAACTCCAATCATCAATCAATCATCATCCTTTGGACCATACCGCGATGGGGGACCGCAGCCGTACCCACCAAATCCCCGCTCCACATAGTGAGCGATAACCCTGTCCATTAATGTGCACATCCCCTTCCGTGGCGGGTTCCACGAAGGGCGAAACTAGGGCGTGAAGCCACTCCCGCAAGTGACTCCACTCAGCCGAGAACGCATCTCGAGAACCATAGGCAACCAATCACAATCACAATATCAACAATCGTCTGAATCTATCAACAGTGTACAATCACAATCACAGCCGTCACAATACAATTACTATATCAAACAATCAATCTTAACACATCAACAATCATCCCATTATGGGACTAATACTGAGTAGGAAATCCTACCTGGAAAGCAACACAATCATCAGACGATCTAGCAGCTGTCTCAAAACCTCTCCTTTACAAATCCTTCTCCTATCACATAACCACATAATCACAATCTAACCATAACAAATCATAAAAACCCTCAATCCCAAAATTAGGGTTTAACCAAATCAAAGGAAAGACAATAAAAAGGGTACATAGATCTTACCCTCGACGCAAGGAACTCAACGGTATAAACAACGACAAGAGCGACCGTCGAACTCGGAATTGCTAAGAATGCGATTAAGAAGATGAACTTGTTTGCTTTCTCTCTTAAACAGAAATTTAGGTTTTGGAAAAGTGATTTGGAAACAATGACGGAAGTGTTTTATACTTTAATCGCATTATTAACAAAACGACAAAAAAAGACCCCGTAAACCGGCTACTCGATCGAGTACCCAACAGGTCAGAAACTATTTTATTTCGCAAAACTCCCTTACTTGACAGAGTAAGGCATACTCGATAGAGTACCCCAAGACTCATAAATACGGAGTATTACAGTCTTCCCTCCTTAAAAAGAACTTCGTCCCCGAAGTTCAACCTATACATGAAAACAAACATACTAACTCGATCAAGACACAACAACGTGACTAAGAACTCAAAACAAAACTCCAACCCAAACATGAACTCGTAACACCAAGTCCACTAACTATTCGTACCTCCACAACATGGCTCACGATATCGTATCCACTCCATTATATCTCTCGCAACACTAACTCCATACACTACCAAAATACTCATAACATCAAACAGAATGTTACATTCTACCACCCTTAAAAGGAACTTCGTCCTCGAAGTTTACTCAGACTCATAACACCATCCTCCAACTGTCGACACCATATAAAATATTCTCACACTTCGAAGCATCACACTACTACAAGCACGGCCATGGCCTTTTATAAGTATCATCCACAAAACAAATCCCTCCTTTACGCTACGCTAACACTCTACTTCCAATTATATTACAACATGCACCACCATGAAACTCTCTTTTATCGCATCCTACTCCTCTTAAGACAAATGTTACGTCCTCGTAACTCACTAATACTAAATCCTAGCTATATCGTGTCATTATCCTCATCACCACCGCATGTCAAAGATAACCACTTATAATCTAAACACTCGCCATGCATATATCCAAGGCTCTCTTACTTAAACATTCCTCATACCTCAACTCATTCGTCACACCACCTAACCTATACCTCAGAATCTTTATCTTAACCCAAAACTTCAACTTTTCCACATTACCGCAACATGACATACCTCTCTATATAAAGCACCTATCTCCCAAACGCATAACTCACGATCCACACTCGTTACGTACACTCACACTAGATCCTCCAGTTCTTTCCTTCATTACCGCAAGACTCATACATAACCTAATATGACACTAATTCCCCCAACACCCTACACTCCTTTGTCCCAACAAAAGATTATGAACCACCTGCAGACTTTCGGATCATTACCACACATGTTCTACGGACCACTTGTCATTACCATGTCTACTAAAGCCTTATCTAGAACAAGATCAAAATTATCAGTAACAACCTCTCACAACCGTGTCCCATCAATAGAACATCACTATACCATGACAACAACGAAAACATATACGACTCTATTTCATATCATACTATACCCTCATTCCCAACTTAACCTGGTAAAGAAAACATCAATAAACAAGACAAAGCTGTCTATCTCTCGAGAAATCGAAACTCGCAGGAGCAACATCAAACAAAACAACAAACTATGAATAACTGGTATGCACTTTCGAAACTCGAATCATAATCATCCCGCCTACTCCACCACAACCGGTGACGGCATCACAACACCGCCACCAACAGCCACACCGTAGTGCGAAAATACCCGCATCACAACATTATGTACCGTGCCCGGATCACCACCCGAGGCACCACAACCACACCGATAGACATCACAACTGCATACGATTCCCATAAACACTGACTGAGCATAACCTCTCAGACAAGAAAAACTTACTCAAATCCACTTTATTAAATCACCACGCAACATATTATATGGATAAACAGATAAGCATCTCATGAACATCATCTCTACCATTTCACGGAATACACATGTGTTATTAATACACATAAAATTATAACTAGCCATGTCAAATTAATCAAGTTATTACCTTTTTGGATATTATTCAATTAAATTACCGTGTCCAACATATATATTACAGAACATTCATAAAACAACTTTATAATTATCACACCATACCACTTCTTGTGAGGTGAGAACCTCACACAAACATTTACACATATCATAGACCCGTAATCACAACCAACTAGTCAATCCTGATCACGTAAGTTACTACTCAACATGGGTTACCTGTCGCCCGAGCTTAACTCGTATACACCTCATAACATATTCTCCCTTTCGCATATCCATCACCCTCTGCCAAATGTAGCCACACCATTAATACTCAACTACTAACAACCGCCTCATATAACCACATCTTATACTCTTTCATAACTGTACTTATCAACTGGTCTCTCGCAAAATCAACCTCTTTAGAATTGTTACCTTTCTAATATACCATTACCCTTAACCACTAGTCACAAACCATAACACTACCATTTGTCAGGGCATCAAACCTCTTACACTCATCTCTAAACATCACGATTTGTTTCCTATCTTTGGTTGACATCCCAAATAACGAACATCTAATCCATTAACAAAATTACCTCAACATTCTTCCCAATACTATCCTTAATTGTATCATCATCTAACTCTCCACCAAAAATCTCGTATCGTGCAAATACTCCACCAACTTCATACTCCCTTAATTCCTCGAAACTCATGATTAATCATGTTGTCCTGAAACTTCTGTATAACTATTAACTTACTTACCCTTGATAGTATCATACATCTCGACGATTCCTTACTTTATGTCACATAACTTCGGTGAACTTTTTTCTCAACTTACTTTTATCCTTCTTTTCTCGTTATACTCAAAAATACCATTAATAGCTCAGCTCCTTATTACTTCTATCTAACTCTTTAGTGCTCCGATTATCTTTTCATTGCTCCAAAACTCAAATCCCATTATTTCATATCGATATCATCTCACTCTTTCTTACCATAAATATTATCTTATTATGCCATTAATCACCCTTGCCTCTAGTTTATCCATAAAATCAACGTTCACTGTTCTAACAATTGCATCTCCTTTGTACCTCTCTAGAAATCAGAATTCCTTTTTGTACCATTAATTGCCCAAGGAAATCACACAGTAGTTTCATCTCTTAATAAACCAAACCTCCCAAATCCACCTCGCGACATGTTTCCACAAAGTTCACTATATACTACTCTTCTCAACTCCTTTAAAACGCACTTTCACTACATATATCCTTACTCAACTCTATTTCTAACCATCTCCCTCCATAATTCTTTACACATCTCAAGCTGCCACTATCCGCATCCTTACTTTTTAATCTTTTTATTCTCACGTTCATTATACTCACATCATCCCTTGCCCATATTCTCTTACTTTTACATTACTCAACACACAATCATATCACTCATCCCGTCTCGCAAAACGTGCTCTATGCCTCAATAAACTATACCAATCTTCCTTTTCTTTTTCCACCATCTATCATAATCACATATAACTCATGTCCTCCCCACCGAACTCGTATTCATCATAAGTGCCACTCTTTACATCATAAGATTGGGTAACTTACGCTTCAGGACCAACACATACGTAAAACAATGCATAAAGAAGTAATACAACACCTTTGGATGAAACGTAATATGCAACGAATGTCAAAAAAATAAACATATGACCCGAAACACGCATATGACCTGCACAGACCCCACTCGATCGAGTACCAGAACCTACTCGATCGAGTTGAGGCTACTCGATCGAGTGCCCAACATGCTCGATCGAGTGCCCCGACTCTTAACCCAAACGGACCTTCGATCTCGACTTACTCGACCGAGTAGCCAGGCTACTCGATCGAGTGACCCCATACTCGATCGAGTGCCCGAGGTACTCGATCGAGTGCCCAAAAACACGATTCTGGTCAAAATAACGACAAATACCCACTCGATCGAATCATGTAGACTCGTGAATACTACCCGCATGTTATCTCACATACCCCCACGTACTATGCATTCATTATTATTTCAACATTATGATTACAACTATGCATTCAAATCTGCGCGACTCCTCATACAATCAACATAATAATCTACTTCGTGTTATCAAGTGCCACGTTATAAATAACCATCATGCTTTTCATCCAATTTGTTATACAAAACACATATCATTGAACCTCTATTTTTCATGTTACTACTTACCAAAAGCCAAACATTACCATCTATCATGCTCATATAACATTCAACTTTCAATCATGTATTACCCGCATGTTTTTAATTTTCATAACTTTTCATGACACAAACCACACCCTTACACTACAAATCCTATTTCCATGTTGCTAATACAACAACATTACAAATACACTTCATCACATAAACACTTCCATAATCAAGAAATTCATATCCTTACGATATTGCCACTTCATCTTTTCCAATCACTTCATCTAGTTCAATCACATACTTCAGCTAACAAGCGCATATGATACGATAGTAGACGATTATACAAACTTAATATATAGCTTTACGCAAACAAAACTATGAAAACAAATCTTATCACACCCCCTATCCACAGGGTATTAGGTTTGCCTCATTATAAATCATTCATCCTACACATCATTATTCATCACATATAAACTATTTCCTTTCTCCACCACATCATTCGTCATTCTCACATACTTTTCCAACTATTCCAATCAACATGGTAAACCAAGTATCATCCAACATGATTTCAACCAACAGCATACAAAATCACCCTTATACATGCCACACATCACCATATTGTTACACAATTCACAAAATAAACACATAGAGATCCCGACTCATATCCCATGGTGACCGGTTCAAAATCGTAGGGCGAGTTCGCGACTTTAGGACGTCTCCCAAGCCTTTGCATTAGCTCCTACAACCTTTACCCCGGGTTCATTTTAATTGACTCCCTAGATTCATTAGATTCATTGGTTACAGGTTTCAGGATCGTCGCTCTGATACCATTTGTAACACCCCCATACCCCAAGTGCCTTACGAGGACCACTCAGGTATAAGGATGCCACCATCTCGGTTACCCGAGGCATGATAATCATAAGACAATGAAGAAACATACTTTATTAAATAAGTTTAAGTGATTACATTACAAAACCAACTGTAAGCAAAATACAACTGTTCTCAAACTATAAACCAACCGAAAGGAACTGTCTAACAAACACGGTAGAAGGCTAAAGACTCGATCCGTGATGACTCCATCCCCGACTAGATCCCATGCGTATCAAGATATACCGCTTAAGCAAATGCTCACCACCCCGAATGGATCACCACAGTTTTTAAAACATTTAAACGGGGTCAGTACTAATCACACAATTAATATACATGTCACAATAAGATAAGCGGACGACTTAAATCACACATACACAACCAACCAACTCCAATCATCTCAATCACGATGTCCACTTGGACCAGCCACCGCCGATGGGGGACCGCAGCCGTACCCACCAAATCCCCGCTCCATATAGTGAGCGATAACCCTGTCCATTAATGTGCACATCCCTTTCCGTGGCGGGTTCCGCGAAGGACGAAACTAGGGCGTGAAGCCACTCCCGCAAGTGACTCCACTCAGCCGAGAACGCATCTCGAGAACCATAGGCAACCAATCACAATCACAATATCAACAATCGTCTGAATCTATCAACAGTGTACAATCACAATCACAGCTGTCACAATACAATTACTATATCAAACAATCAATCTTAACACATCAACAGTCATCCCATTATGGGACTAATACTGAGTAGCAAATCCTACCTGGAAAGCAACACAATCATCAGACGATCTAGCAGCTGTCTCAAAACCTCTCCTTTACAAATCCTTCTCCTATCACATAACCACATAATCACAATCTAACCATAACAAATCATAAAAACCCCCAATCCCAAAATTAGGGTTTAACCAAATCAAAGGAAAGACAATAAAAAGGGTACATAGATCTTACCCTCGATGCAAGGAACTCAACGGTATAAACAACGACAAGAACTGACCATCTGAACTCCGGGAATTGCTAAGAATGCTATTAAGAAGATGAACTTGTTTGCTTTCTCTCTTAAACAGAAATTTAGGTTTTGGAAAAGTGATTTGAAAACAATGACGGAAGTGTTTTATGTTAGGTTCATATACCTATTATTAGACTCCTCTAATAGTGAACTAATTAACTTGTTAATTATTTGTTCTTTAGATCTAGTGCATGCATAACAAAATGAAAGATTTATAAGAAAAACAATGTTCCTTACATTGTTAGTTGGTTCGAAAATTTGGGCACAAGTAAGGTCACCTTCCTTCACTTGTTCTTGAGCTTATAATGATGGATGATCCTCCTAAGACTCCAAGTTTAGAAGCCACTCCAATAAATTGCACCCAAGATGAAACCCAAAAATCTCTACTAATATTAACTAGATATATAGTAGAAATATTACCTTAATAATACTAATATTCTTATATTACTACTTCTAGTAATAGATTTGGTATATTAGTATTTGTTGAGAGTTTGAATGAATTTTGCATGTGAGGAATTTTAGAGAGAAACAACTTAAACTAGCAAAACAAGCAAGTGAAAAATAATCAACCAAAATGCCCATATATGGTGCTAAAAACCGGTGGCCATTTTAGCTACAAGGGAATCTTTTTCCCTTTGTTTTATTCACTTTGTTTTTGCTATTGGTAGATTGTAGGATGTAGGTGTAAGATGTAGTATGCAATGCTAGTATGTAGTGTCTCTTTCACACATTAACTAACAACAACATAAGACAAAAGAGCATCTTTGCTCATCTCATATTTGGCCGAAATATTGGTCTTTTATGGACCATTTTTGCCTTTTGTCATTTGTCCCACAAATGCTTATAAGTCTTATGTTTAACAATCTTACATATTTAATTATTAATGTAATCATTTAACACTTAAATATTACAATTAATAATATAATATACACTCCACTTTTTGAGTAGTATACTACCATTATATCAACATATAATGGGTCCCTTAATTACTAGTTAGTTAAAATTACAACTTCTTGTAACTTTAAATAACTAATTACCTCTACCTCAAAACTTATATTAATACCTCAACTAATTTAGTAATATAACACTTAGTTACTAAATTTAATCTTATTTAATCACATTAAAATAAGACGCAAAATTTCACTCCCACAATTAAGGAATTAATTAATTCGTATCGCATACAATTAATTAATTATCTATTTGGGCCTCATCCTATAGGTGTGACCTAAAGGGATCAACTGACCACCACCGTCACACGACAGTAATGTCAAACTCTAGTTAGCCAATCATTACCGATTAATGACGGTCGATCATTGTATAAAGAATCATCCCTCACGTATTCTTAATTTGAGATTTAATTATGATATTTAAATCATGTGATCGCACTATTGTTGAGGACACATTTCCCAACAATCTCCCACTTGTCCTCGACAAGTGTGCGTCACCAATTCTCTTGTCCTATTACAATCTCCCACTCAATGCAAGGTGTCTTGCAGGTCGTTTACATTTGATCATATCTTGAGTGGTTTTCTCGATCCGGAGATTAAGCGTCCGACCGGAATTATCTATCATAGATACCTTCCGAGCGTGGCCACGCATTTCCGGTTCACTACTCCTCGAGTGGCCTTGAGATTTCAAACAACCCCGACAAGGGGTGGACAATTCCTATCGCCCTATTCCCTTCGTTCAGCCACAGTCCATCATAACCCAAAATATACCCAGTTTGACCTCATTTACGAAATCGTAGAGTATAAATCAAAGCTAATCAGAAGTTGTGCCAACTTGGGCGAATAGTCTCTAGTCAAAAGAATTGACTCATAAGAATACTATAGTAGCTCTTGCCACGACCAGGCTTTATGAATTACCGGAACTCTATAAGCGGTCATCGCCCGACGATTGTCCCATACAATCGCCTATGTGATCGACTAGTCATCCCATATGACTCTATGGCACTTGAACTTGCCATCAATCGCATCACACTCTACTCACTTCGAGACGTCACCTCATATAAGTAACTAGGGGCGAATACCATGTCAATCCAGTTCACTTTAATGGGGTTCAATTTGTCTCTACAACCCATTCGGATACGACAAAGTAGCAGGTGAGTTTTAATAAAACTCAAACGATAAATGTGATTATCACATATGAATAGTCAATACACTATTACTACTTCATATTCTGTAATCTTTAGTGTATTATTAACACTAATTAAAATGCAATACAAGCTTGGCAAGTGGATATACCCGATATCCATATATTCCAACTTAATTAATTGCTATTTCCTTCCATTCAATGTCATCTCTTAATGACATGAATTTCTCTAAGTATATGTCTAGACTTCACACTAGACCTGAGCTCTTTAACTTGAAAGAAGCTCCCACTGTTATCGCATAACTTGTGATAAAGTCATTTGTAGAGGGATTCACCATTAATCCCTACGTTGACCATTTTATCACAACTTACTTAGATTCCTTTTGTAGAATTTGCAATGCGTGAAACTAAAACACTTTTCTGAGTTTCTTACTCCTTAGTCAATAACATTAGCTTAGGATTTCATCAAATCCTTTCAAGCTTGGAAACTAAAGTTTGTGCAACCCTTCAACACCTTAACTTAGTTTATCATCCAAACATGTGTACAAGTCATCAATTGTACTTTAAGGCTTTCACAAGCCCATCATATGAATTAACTTATTATTGACTTATCATGCACCTAGCATATGGTACATCACAGCACGTGCGTCTGTTGGCATACATAATCGTTCTAATGGCGGAAACATTAGTAATCGATTTCATGTAATCAACAATTTAATGGGTTCAGTGAACGACTATGATTCCATCATAGTAATTCCACTTTCATCATTATGAATAAGCCATTCAACTTGGTTGATTTTAAACAGATACGAAAGAACTTATCTTCATAAGACTCTCAACTCTATGCCAATTTACTCTCACATAGATTCAAAATCTAGAATACTTTGCATCCCTTTCCAAGTCTTCCAATTACTCTTACCAGAAGAGATCATTGGTATATTATTCTCAATAAGTAATATGTTATCAACATATATGACATGGAGAAACAATTCTAGCTCCCACTTAACTTCATGTATATCATGATTCTTCAATCATGTGAATGAAACAATTCACTATAATCACATGAACGAAAAGTATAATCCTTTAATGCTAGCTTAAGACCATCTTGTGATCACTTAAGATAGCTACCCATAATATGTCAGGATTCTTAGATCTTCATCTAAGATTTTGTGTTTTCAACACTTCCTTCTCTAAATTCCCATTTTAGAAAAGCGAATTTAAATTTGCCATTCTTCATTAAAATAAAATGCGGCAATTCCTAACACAATTTATCTTGATCAACATCTTCATGTAAATCTTATGCATTTAAGTACTCAAAAGCTCTATTCAATTTATGGAGACACTTT
The DNA here is from genome assembly GCF_048544455.1 of Silene latifolia. Lineage (NCBI taxonomy): Eukaryota > Viridiplantae > Streptophyta > Magnoliopsida > Caryophyllales > Caryophyllaceae > Silene > Silene latifolia. The sequence continues at coordinate 142,391,344 of NC_133534.1, read as the reverse complement.
CCTTTAAGTGAATCTACTTTCGAGTAACAATTTTCGGATTGTAATGCTTCGGCTCAAATGTAACATGGTCATGTTCGGCTCAAATGTAACATGGTCATAATACTATCACTTTCACAAAGTAATATTTTTAAACAATAAAGACATGTGCGATAAACTCCTACTGAACTATACTCTCAATCTATCTTCATAGATAATAGTTCAATACCAACTCCCACTCTATAATTCAATTACTTTCACAAAGTAACATTTCAACTATAGGAGATGTTTGTGACGATTCAATTTACTCCCACTCTATTTCTCAGAAATACACCTAATTTCTCGAGAGATAGCTTTGTGAGGCACAAACATATTTATATTTAACGGAGTATTGGGATTTATCCAAGATAATGTATTAGCCTTCAAAAGGCCATCCCAAACATGGTAGTTTGATTCATGTAATATGGTTTAATAGACTCTCTATTCTAGGTATCTCACGGTTGACCATCCAATTAGAATAATATGTCCATTTGGTATCGTGAATTCCCTACTTGATGAATTCAAAAACTCATTACAACTTTAGAATTGATCTTATGTAAATAAATTGTTACCTTAAGTAACAAAGACATAAGGAGAATCAGATTCATAACTTATGGACATATAATGATCCCATCATCATAATCGTCTACTTGATCAATTTGAGTTGTTTATCTAATGTTTCTCTATGCAAGTAATTAATGATGATGATTTTAGAACAAACAACATAATAAAACAAGTGATTTGGGTTGAAAACCAAATCACCAATATCCAAAATACAACCCGTGTTTAAAGGATACAAACCAATTTCCAAGTCACACGAGGAAATCAAAATAGTTCTAAAAACATGAAATTCATCATAAAATTAAAGACAAAGCAAATTTAAAAGCCAAGCTTCCATTGATTCATCACCATGGTCGGCTACTCTAGCTTCCCTCGTGATCCTCTAGACTTGCTTCTCCTTGCCTTTGTCCTTGCTAGGAGGGGGCCCTATTTACAATAAAAAGGGTAATCATCACAACTTGTATCACATACTAATTGAGATTGAAACATAAAAGATAGGGATAGTCATATATACCTACTGGAGTAACCTTTCCAGCTTTGATGTCGCCAAGATACTTGGAACAGTTTCTCTTCCAATGTCCAACTCCACAACAATAGTGGCACTTGTCCCCAGAGGGGGCACTGTACTTGGGCTTGGAGGTGCTTGCTTCATAAGTCTTAGCTGAGTTCCTGTTGGGAGATCGCTTCTTTCCCTTTTTCCCACTTTTCTTGAAGGTTCTTTTGCTCTTTTGATTAACATTGAGCACATCTTTGGTGGTGCTAACACTTAGCCCCATGTCCCTTTCGGCTTGCACAAGCATTTTGTGCAACTCATCAAGGGAAACCTTCTTATCTTGCATATTAAAATTCACCCGGAATTGAACATATGCTTTGATTTTGCTTAGGGAATGAAGAATTCGATCAATCACGAGTTCATCGGGAATTTCCACCTTATGTGATTTCAAGGTCTCAACATGCTCTATCAACTTGAGCACATGTGGACTCACCTTTTGGCCCTCTTTGATGTTAAGATCAAAGAATGCGGAAGCCGCCTCATATTGAATGACCCTAGGAGCTCGTGAAAACATGTTCACAAGCTTCATGTAGATCTCATGAGCGGTGCTAATCTTTATAGCACTTCGTTGGAGTTCGGCCTCCATAGCAAAGATCAATACATTTTTCATTGCGGCCGACTCCTTTTGGTAATCCTCATAGGATTGCCTAGCGGCGGACCTAGTATTAGGTGGTTCGGTGGGAGATGCCTCGGTAAGGTAACGAAGCTTGTCGTCACCTTGCGCGGCTAATTGAAGTTGTGCATCCCAATCGGCGAAATTGGACCCATTCTTTTCTAACTTACATCGATCCATGAAGGATCGGAGCCATGACACATTGGAAAGTGGGGTGGAACTAGTGGATGCGGACGCGTTTGGAGTTGTCATTGCAGTTGATTAAAACAAATTTGACTACAAAATAGGAAATAAGGAATTAATATACATCTATCGTTTTAATAATACTCGTAAATTTAACTACAAGTAATGCATTTATATAGTGACCTCCACCCAACTACATAAATGATTCCGAGATCCAAATTCATATTAACTTGGGCACGGTGAGCCGATTCATCCCTTATTAATATAACTCGGTAGATTAACCTTTTAATCGATTCTACTTTTAGAACTCTCGGTCGATAAAAATTACTCTAATTCTCATCTTTAGCCCGGAACACATGCGACTACGGTCAACAATACTTCCGTTGAGCTCAATCCAAATTTCGATGTAATAACATTTTACTACCCCACTTCGCCAACGTAACAAGGTTTGTATTACGGTGAAGCCGGATTAACTCCCTTGCGAAATTGGTACTTCATGAGTTTCTACTATTTGGTAAGGCTTTATCTCAATTATTATATGTGAGAGGTCTTGTCAATTTATTATCTATCACGTTTTAAGTGAACTAAAGCGGTGAACTACGATAATTATAATTGACACGGTCGATAACTCGATATGATATGCATGTGTTGTTATGGCGATTTGGCAATGCATGCAACATATTAAAAGAAATGCAAAGCAATAAATAAAATTCCTAGTATGGCCTTCCTAAAAATAGAAAATCAAATAATCTATTACATATTCGGAAACCAACTCCTTTGGTCCCTTGAATCTTCAAATGGCACGCCTCCCAAGACACCGTCTTTGTCGGATCACCTTTCCGAATGGCACCGTCTTGAAGATGCTCCATAATTACAAATAATAATAAAAATACAAAGCTATTCCTATTATACATTTGTAAAATGAAAACTAATGAAATAAAAATAAAAGTGATTCGAGATCACATTAAATTACAACCGAATCAATATTCCCTTTCATTACGGGTAACATTGATTAAACTAAGGCCATACTAAGATTAAAATTACATAATTCAAAATTATATAAGGAAAAGACATTCAACAATTGAAATATGCAGCATTATAATATGTTCCTATCATGCAAAATCATGTGCCAAATCGCCCTATTTAACTTATGTTGTACATATAACCGGGTTTCATGGAAATGCGTGATAATAACCTTTTAAAATCACTAATTAACACTTAAATCACATCTAAGCTCAAGTTAATTATCCTAACACATTTTAGGACTCAAAAATCAGTCATCACTAAATTTTTGACAATAATTCAACTTGATTTAATTTTATGCTCATTTTTGACCTTAAAATCATTATTTATATGAAATAAATCCAAATTAATTCATAAAAGTTTCAAAATTTGAATTTTAAATTTTTGAACATTCTGGAATAATTCCATGACCCTCATAATGTCAAAAAACATGGTTAAAATTTTCGAATCAATTTTGAGAAAATATAGTTGCATTTTTATCGTTTTTATCTCATAAAATGAATAAAGTATACGAAAATTAAACCAATAATTTTTACAACTTTAGATCTGATTAGTGGGATATTTATGCAACTTAAAATAATTTTCTCCAGCCATGCAATACGTTTTAGCTAATTTTTGCTAAAATAGTCACTATTTATGCCATTTTTACTCAAAAATTCATAAATCATGCTAAATAAGATATTTAAATCTAGAAATTTACATACTCTCTGTAAATCTTGCATGTGACATCATATTTAAAGATCATGGCTTAATTCGAAATTTAACTAATTTTAACCATTTTACCTCTTTTAATCCATTTTTATCTCATAAAAATCATAAATCATGCAAAATTAATCAAATTAACTCGTCCTTTTACACACAACTTGTAAAATATGCATGTGAGGTCATATAAATTTTTCAAGGTCAGAAACGAAATTTAACTATTTTTAGCATTTTAATTCCCATTTTAGTCATAAAAATGTAATAAAATGACCAAAAATCCTTAAAATGAGCAATAAATTTCCATAAATCATAACAATGACCTAAAAACATTTTAGGACCAGAATATATAACATGCATGGTGATTTCGTGACTTATACTCATAAATCACAAATTTTTAAGTTTTATATGTTAACCTTTTAACTCGGAAAAACAATAACCGATTATGCATGCAACATCCTTATGCTCTGATACCACTTGTTAGGTTCATATACCTATTATTAGACTCCTCTAATAGTGAACTAATTAACTTGTTAATTATTTGTTCTTTAGATCTAGTGCATGCATAACAAAATGAAAGATTTATAAGAAAAACAATGTTCCTTACATTGTTAGTTGGTTCGAAAATTTGGGCACAAGTAAGGTCACCTTCCTTCACTTGTTCTTGAGCTTATAATGATGGATGATCCTCCTAAGACTCCAAGTTTAGAAGCCACTCCAATAAATTGCACCCAAGATGAAACCCAAAAATCTCTACTAATATTAACTAGATATATAGTAGAAATATTACCTTAATAATACTAATATTCTTATATTACTACTTCTAGTAATAGATTTGGTATATTAGTATTTGTTGAGAGTTTGAATGAATTTTGCATGTGAGGAATTTTAGAGAGAAACAACTTAAACTAGCAAAACAAGCAAGTGAAAAATAATCAACCAAAATGCCCATATATGGTGCTAAAAACCGGTGGCCATTTTAGCTACAAGGGAATCTTTTTCCCTTTGTTTTATTCACTTTGTTTTTGCTATTGGTAGATTGTAGGATGTAGGTGTAAGATGTAGTATGCAATGCTAGTATGTAGTGTCTCTTTCACACATTAACTAACAACAACATAAGACAAAAGAGCATCTTTGCTCATCTCATATTTGGCCGAAATATTGGTCTTTTATGGACCATTTTTGCCTTTTGTCATTTGTCCCACAAATGCTTATAAGTCTTATGTTTAACAATCTTACATATTTAATTATTAATGTAATCATTTAACACTTAAATATTACAATTAATAATATAATATACACTCCATTTTTTGAGTAGTATACTACCATTATATCAACATATAATGGGTCCCTTAATTACTAGTTAGTTAAAATTACAACTTCTTGTAACTTTAAATAACTAATTACCTCTACCTCAAAACTTATATTAATACCTCAACTAATTTAGTAATATAACACTTAGTTACTAAATTTAATCTTATTTAATCACATTAAAATAAGACGCAAAATTTCACTCCCACAATTAAGGAATTAATTAATTCGTATCGCATACAATTAATTAATTATCTATTTGGGCCTCATCCTATAGGTGTGACCTAAAGGGATCAACTGACCACCACCGTCACACGACAGTAATGTCAAACTCTAGTTAGCCAATCATTACCGATTAATGACGGTCAGTCGACTGTATAAAGATCATCCCTCACGTATTCTTAATTTGAGATTTAATTATGATATTTAAATCATGTGATCGCACTATTGTTGAGGACACATTTCCCAACATTTTATACTTTAATCGCATTATTAACAAAACCCGACAAAACAGCCCCCGTAAACCGGCTACTCGATCGAGTACCCAACAGGTCAGAAACTATTTTATTTCGCAAAACTCCCTTATTCGACAGAGTAAGGCCTACTCGATAGAGTACCCCAAGACTCATAAATACAGAGTATTACAGTCTTCCCTCCTTAAAAAGAACTTCGTCCCCGAAGTTCGACCCATACATGAAAACAAACATACTAACTCGATCAAGACACAACAACGTGACTAAGAACTCAAAACAAAACTCCAACCCAAACATGAACTCGTAACACCAACTCCACTAACTATTCCTACCTCCACAACATGGCTCACGATATCGTATCCACTCCATTATATCTCTCTCAACACTAACTCCATACACTACCAAAATACTCATAACATCAAACGGAATGTTACATTGAGTAAAGGAGGGACTCGTGTGGTTGAGACACAACGTCTGGCAGGGGATCCGGTTGGCTTCCGGACTCGGTACATCTGGGCGTGTCCCGGTGCCTGTTTGTGGTTGTTGGTATGTCCGGGCGTGTCCCGGTACCAGTGTGGTTGTCGGTATGTCTGGGCGTGTCTCGATACCGTGGTGGTGGTTATTTGATCGCATGTCATTCATATCATAGTCATGTTGCATATTCACACACTTGAGTCGTGTCACACTTCATTTATTATTGAAACTGACGTTTTTGTGTCTGGGTAATTGTCACCTATTTCCGGGGTGGCCTGTGTCGATCCATATGATATTTCCGATCATATGGGGAGCAGGTTGAGTACAGGTCTTGCTTGTTGACGTGATCAGGATTTGGGCCGCGCCTTGGACTCGGAGTCAAGTACTGTAGCATGGATGACATAGTCATAAATGAGTTGTATTTCGTTTATTCATTAGTTTATGTTTATAATAACCAAACTTGTCATTTATTTAATAAAGTATCTTAATTATAATTCCGATTTCACTGCCTCGGGAAACCGAGACGGTAACATTTTCTAATTACCTTGGCCGGGTAAGAAGGGGGTGTTACAATTTCAGTGGGTGCCGAGACCTTGGGAGGACTACGCTGGCGCTCCAGCTTTCGTAGCCGACGTTCTCCAACCTAGGAGTTTGTGTAGGCTGCTTCTGACGATGCCCATGGGGCCTGTGTGGTACCTGGGCGAGCGGTTGGCTCCGTAGTGCCTCCGTGATTCTTTTCTCGTTCCCATTGATCCTCCACGGACGATGTTTAAGGAGCCTTCAAAGGCTGAGAGGACGTCTGACCTCTTATGAGCGAGTAGCGATGCTCTTTTCCTTCTCGAGCTCGAGTACTCGGAGTTTGTGCGGAGGAGCCTGGCGTACTATTAACATAAGAATATTAACTTTATGCTAATATCCATCGAACTGTATATCTTAGAGAGGTATTATTCTTCTCCTAATTCTTTCATCACTCACAGTGATCAATATGTCATTCACATATAAGACTAATAATACCACCCTACTCCCACTAAACTCCGTGTATAAACAGTACTACTCGACAATTTTGGACTAAATAATTACTGATTTTGAGCAAGAAAGAACATCATCCTACGTCTTATTCTCAGTTTGTGGCTCTTGAACATTTTCTCCTACTCTGTCTTTAACAAATAATCCTCTTTTCTTCAATAGACAGCATCACGAGCCACAAACCCTTCGTTCTCGCGATCATGTAGGAAGAAAGAGTACATGTTTACTATCGAAACAAGCTATAATTTAGGTATCATCCCTAACCATATCTCATATGAAAAGTTAATGATTTATTTAACCATGTTTTATATTAGTGGAAAATTTAAATTCTTGACAAATTGTGATAAAAACTACCTCCAACTTTATAGTAAAGATTCAATCATATCGCATAAGATTCTTTGCAACTTTCTAACACACCTTATCTTAATAGTGTGTGATTATGAAAGTGACTTATTGACACTATATCACACTCGATATGGTGTAAATCAAAGTCACTACTTTATAGTTCCCATCCTTAACAAAGTACTAATACTTTGATTGTAAAATCTGTAGGTTTTGATACCTTTTAAACATTCATTTGAACTTATTCAAAGAATTTATCTTCTTACCTCATTAAGTGAATACCAAGTATCTACCTAGTTCGTCGGTAAAAGAGAAGAAGAAGTAATAACCTTCTCTGATTGAAATTGTATTCGACCGTACACTCCAAGTGTTTAATAGGGCGAATATCTTGCTCTATTCATAATCCTTTTCCAGAAAAAAGTCACGAAAACATCTTGCTTTGAATACAAGATTCACACATTTCATGAGATTCACAATCAAATGGTGTGGGATACTGGTCAAAACTCGTTTTAATGCGACTTTCAAATGAAAAATAATTTGGGATCACCAACTCAAGTCTTATATGACATTTATTTTTAGTTTGAATATAATTACCTTTTGCGTTTTTCTACAAAAACTTGAATTATACTTATTTATAGTTGGTGTACATCATAATAATTATTGACGTACATTTCTAAATACAAAACTAAAATGAGTACGTTACAACATTCATATGTTCATGGATGAAATGGCAACTACCCTAGTTCCATTCATACAAATTTCTGAACTTATTCTTGCTAGTCGTCATACGATTATTCAATGTTAGGATTTCTAAGGATTTACAAAACCCTCGGATTGTGTTATGAACACATCCTCCTCTAAATACCCATTTAGAAAAGGTGGTTTTGACATCCTATTGCCATATTTCATAATTATGAAATGTGACAATTTCTAACATGATTCACAAATTTGTATCAAATTCTCATGATGTGATAATTGGCAAGAATGTAATGTCAATGTCATAGATATTCAGGAAGGAATATGTTGGAATCACACGACCAACTTCCTAGATATTTACTTATTTGGAGTTTGTCTCTATTTAAGTGTCTAACACTTTCTCTTTCGAACCTAATTCTATCCTTAACGATTAAGATAGGTACTTCTTATTGCTCCCACTCACTTTAAGAATTTCTACTTGATGAAGACTTATCTTCATATAAATTCCTAGTTAATCCTTTACATGGATGAACTCTATTGTGGTATTTGGTCAATCAAAATTTCTAACAAATTAATTTACCAATTTTACATTGTCACATTCTTAACAACTTAAGTGCTTGATGACAAGTGTTTAGGTTGAGCAATAAGACTTTTGAACCATGGATGCATAGAAGATATTATCAAAACATATTTTGACCAATCATTACTTCTGTTCATATTTCTTCACAAGGAAATCATAGGTATGTTAGGAATTTTAAGATGCTAATCTTATATTTGCATAGGACGATTCCTATTGAGTTCTATGGAATAGAATGATTCCTATAGAGCTAGTCCATTACCTATGATATGGTTCATTTAAGGATTTAGAAAGAGATTCTATTTCTCGTTAGTAATAGTGGTTTAGCGGAGACTTGTGTTACAATCGAATTGTTATCATATATTAATAGGAGAAATAATAAAAAACAACATAAAACAACAAAATAAGTGGGAAAAGAAACATTCATCGTTAATCTATGAAAACATTTTAACATGTTTTAGCATTTATATAATGACCTCCGCCCAATTATATAAATGATTCCGAGATCCAAATCCATATTAACTCGGGCACGGGAAACCAATACGTCCCTCACTAATATAACTCGGTGGGATAACTCCTTAACCGATTCTACAATTAGAACTCTCGGTCGATGAAATTACGTTAAGTTCATCTCTAGCGTCGGAATATAAGACTAGTCTTCATGTCCCGTTGAGACCAACCAAATTTCGCGTGTAATAACTTGTTATTACCCCACTTACCCGATGAAAAATGAAAGTACCCCGGTAAACCGAATCTACCCCAAATGTCAAAGGGATTCATGGGTCCTACTATTTGGGAACGCTAATCTCAATTTTAAATATGTGAGAGGTCTTGTCGATTTATTATCTATCATTTTTATGTGAACTATATTAGTGAACTAACTATAATTATAATCGACACGGTCGAAAAGACGATAAAATATGCATGTGAAGTTATGGCGATTTGGCAATGCATGCAAACATATAAAGCAAGCAAATAAAGAAAAATAAAATTTCCTAGTATGGCCTTTCCTAAAATAGAAAATCTTATATTCTATTACAAATTCGGAAACCAACTCCTTTGGTCTCTAGAATCTTCACGTGACACGCCTCCCAAGGATGGACACCGTCTCGATCGGAACTCCTTTCCGAATGGCACCGTCTTTTGGGAACTACGAAATTAAAAATAATTAAAAAATAAAATGTACATGGCACTTCCTATTATACATTTGTAAAATAAAATCTAATAAAGTAAAATAAAAATGATACGAGATCACAATAAATTACAACCGAATCAATATTCCCGTACATTACGGGTAATATTGATTAAAACTAAGGCCATACTAAGATAAAATTACATAATTCAAAATTATATAAATAAAATATGACATTCATCAATGAAATATGCAGCATTATAATATGTAATTAACATGCCAAATTATAGCCAAATCACCCTATTTAAACTTATATCGTAAATATAATCCGATTTTATAGATATTTGCGATCTTTAACTTATTAAAATCACAAAATAATACTAAAATCAAATTTTAGTCCAAGTTGATTATCCTAACCTTTTAGTACTCAAAAATTAGTCATTACTCAATTTTTGTCAATAATTCAACTTGATTTAACATATATACTCATTTTTTACCTTAAAATCAGAACCTTTTATGAAATAAATCCAAATTTAATTACAATAATTTCAAAATTTGAATTTTAAATTTTTGAATATTATGGAATAATTCCATGACACTCATAAATCATGGAATAAAACATCTAAAGCATATGAATATTAATCTAATCAATGTTCCAACTTTAGATCTGATATGTGGGATAAAAATGCAACCTAAAATAATTTTCTAATGCCATTTATTTTGTTTTAGCTATTTATGCTAAAACAGTCACTATTTATGTCATTTTTACACTAAAAATTCATAAATCATGAAAAATGAATCAAGTTCATCTAAAATTTTACAAACAGTGAGTAAAATGTGCATGTGACAACATATTAAAATTTCATGGCCTGTTTCGAAGTTTAACTAATTTTAACCCTTTTACCTCCATTTATTCCATTTTTACCTCATAAAAATTATAAATCATGCAAAATAAATCAAATTTATACGAAATTTTACATAAAATAAGTACAATATGCATGTGAGATCATATAAAAAATTCAAGGTCAGAAACTTTGTCTAACTATTTTTAGCATTTTAAACACCATTTTTTACATTAAAATGTAATAAAATTACTAAAAAAACATTAAAATGAGCCAAAAATTACCAAAAATTATCAAAATTACCTAAATACATTTTAGGACCAGAATACTTAACATGCAAAATAATTTCGTGGCTTAATCATATAAATCACAAATTTCTAGTTTTAATTTAGTCGGAAAAACTAAGCCGATTGTGCATACAACAACCTAAGCTCATGATACCACTTGAAAGGATTCTATAACCCTCTAATTAAACTCCTTTAATTTTAGATCTAAATTACTCATTAAAATAGATGTTGAGCTTATGCATGCATAACATAATAAAATAGATGTTGAGCTTATGCATGCATAACATAATAAAATAGAAAAGTAAGAACAAGGTTCCTTACAATGATAAAAACGGTTTTAAGGGCACAAGTAAGAACACCTTTCTTTACTTGTTCATGAGCTCAAAGTAAATGGATGATCCCCTTAGTCCCAATAGTGTGAGAACGTCCTTTCAATTGCACCAAGACAACCCCTTAAATCTAATTAATATATTAACTAGATATATGTAATTAGAAACCTTAAAATATATATAATCTAATAATATTTCTTATTACTACATTTAGTAAACTAAATAATATTAGATTAGAACAATTTTATTTTCTAAAACATATTTTAGAGAGAAAAAGAGAAGAGTAAGAAGTGAAAATGTAAGAATGAATAATGATGAGAATAAGAACAATTCTTATTCTCTAAAAGAGGGTGGAAAACAGGTGGAGGGGAGAGGATGAGAGAGCCAATGCATGCCATTTTCCTTTTCAATTGTTCTTCTCAATATAAACTAGGGTGTAGTCTATAATAGGATGGTAATCATTATGTTTTTAAAAATTAAAAACAATTAACCATTTCATCCTAATTATACTCATAAAACATGTGCCCATATGTAATATGGAGTCTATTTTATTTTTGTCAATTTTCATTTTGTCATATAATGTGTGACATTTACCATGTAACATGTTATTTAATAATATTAATGCATATTTAACAATTAAATATCATTACATATATTAATACAATTAATATAACAATTGACTAGTAATTCATGATTACAAGTGTATAAAATAGTTTACGTTAATATAATCTACAACAGATTGTAATTATAATTAACCGATCATTCTTAATTTAATTGTTTCATAAACAAAGTATTAGTAATATAACATTTTAATTACTAAAACGAATCTCATTTAATCGAATTACAATCAGATTCAAATTCTTACTCTCATATATGTAAATGGTTCAATTTTTAAGGAATTAATTAATTCGTATCAGTATACAATTAATTAATTTATCTATTAAGGGAATTGTCCTTTAGGTGTGATCTTAAGGGATCAACTGATCACCACCGTCAAATGACAGTAATGTCAAACTCTAGTCAGCCAATCATTACCGATTAATGTTGATCAGTTGACGTATAAAAATGAATCATCCCTTTACGTATTCTTATCATGAGTTTTATTAATGTGATCGCACTATTGTCGAGGACACATTCTCCAACATAGCCGACTAAGGTGATCGGCCACAACATTTGCTAATCCCTTCTTTTCCCTTATTTCAATGTCGAACTCACTCAAGAGGAGGACCCACCGCATAAGCCTCGGTTTGGTATCTTTCTTTCCCACGAGTTGTGTGATGGCTTTGTGGTCGGTGTAAATGATTACTTTGACTTCCAATAAGTAAGAGCGAAATTTCTCGTGGGAATACACCACCGCCAAGAATTCCTTCTCGGTTGTGGTATAGTTATTTTGAACATCATTGAGAAGGGAGGAGGCATATTGGATGACATAGGAAGCTTTGTCTTCTTTTTGACCCAACACGGCCCCAATAGCAAAATCACTTGCATCCGTCATGATTTCAAAGGGACGGTCCCACCTTGGTGCTTGGATGATTGGAGCCGACACAAGCCTTTCCTTTAATAAATCGAACGCCTTCCTACAATCATCATCAAACAAAAACTCCGCATCTTTGTGCAAGAGCTTGCACAAGGGGTTAGCAATTTTTGAAAAGTCCCTTATAAACCTTCGATAGAAGCCGGCGTGTCCCAAAAACGACCTAATGTCTCGAGTACTAGATGGATATGGCAAGCTTTTAATCATATCCACTTTTGCCATATCCACCTCAATCCCTCTTTTCGACACTATGTGTCCTAGCACGTTTCCACTACTCACCATTAAATGACACTTTTTGGAATTTAATATGAGGTGAGAGTCTTTACACTGTGTTAGGACCATAGCTAGGTGGCTTAGACACGACTCAAAGGAGTCTTCATGGATGGTGAAATCATCCATGAAGACTTCCAATATGCGCTGCACATAGTCGGAGAAGATGCTCATCATGCAACGTTGGAAAGTTCCCGGCGCGTTGCAAAATCCGAAAGGCATTCGACGGTATGCTTAGGTACCAAAAGGGCAAGTGAAGGTGTAATACTCCGTATTTATGGTCTTGGGGGTACTCTATCGAGTAGCCCTTACTCTGTCGAGTAAGGGGTGTGTCGCAGAATAAATAGTTTCTGACCTGTTGGGTACTCGATCGAGTAGCTGGGGCACTCGATCGAGTAGGGGGGTACTCGATCGAGTACCTTGGGTACTCGATCGAGTGTCCGGTTTATCGGGGGTTTTTCTCGGGTTTTGTTAATTACGCGATTAAGGTATTTAAATCAATTCGTCTTTATTCTAAATCACTTTTACCAAAACCTAAAACCTGTTTAAGAAAGAAAGCAGTCAGTCATCTTCTTAATCGCGTCCTTAACAATTCCCGGAGATCAGACGGTCGGATTGCATCGTAGTTTGTGTCGTTGGATTCGTTGCGTCAAGGGTAAGCTTCTAGCATAATTTTTATAACGTTTTGTTAAGATTAGTGAAACCCTAATTTAGTAATTGGGGGTTTTTATGAATAAGTGATTGAATAGTAGTATTCATGTGTATCTGTTAGGAGGAGAGTTCTTAGAAGAGGCGTTTTGAGACAGCTGTAGATACCGCGCTTGTGTGCTTTCCGGGTAGGATTTCCTACTCAAAAGTATTAGTCCCATAATGGGATATTGGTGATGTCTTTGTAGTTAGTTAATTGATTTGTTGATTGTGATTGTGTTTGTGATTGTGGTTGTGTCGTTGATGGTTCTCGAGATGCGTTCTCGGCTGAGTGGGGTCACTTGCGGGAGTGATCTCACGCCCTAGTTTCGCCCTTAGTGGAACCCGCCACGAAAGGGGATGTGCACATTAATGGACGGGGTTATCGCTCGTACGATGAGCGGGGCTTAGGTGGGAACGGCTGCGGTCCCCCCCTGGCGTGGTGGTCCAGTGGACGATCGGTGATTGAGACGGTTGGTTGGATGTGTGTGTGTGTGTGGCGGTTAATTTGTCTGTTTGTCTTATTATTGTTATCTGTTTTGATTGTGTGATTAGTACCGACCCGGTGTTGTTTTGTAAAACCTGCGGTGATCCATTCGGGGATGGTGAGCGGATATCGAGCAGTATAGAGATGATACGGGATATTTGGGATGGCCACGACGTGACGATAGAGTCTTCCGCTGTAGTTTAGCTTTTATTTACATTTCAGTTTGAGTAGACAGTTTGGAATAATGTATCGTACTATCAGTTTGGGTTTCAAAGATTGTATTCATTCGTTAAACGATTAATTATAAATGTTGTTTCTTTATCGCTGTTGTTTGATTATCATACCTCGGGCAACCGAGATGGTGATGTCTCCATACCTGAGTGGTCCTGGTAAGGCACTCGGAGTATGGGGGTGTTACAGAAGGTTGTTTTGGATTGGTCCTCCGGTTGAATAGGGATTTGAAAATACCCGGAGTAACCGTCCAAAAAACAGTAATACTCTTTTCCACCCAACCTTTCTAGCATTTGGTCTAGAAAGGGTAGGGGAAAATGGTCTTTTAGAGTAACTTGGTTGAGACGGTGATAGTCAATACATACCTGCCATCCCGTTTGTAAATGAGTGGGAATCAATGCCTCTTGGGTATTCTTGACTACCGTCACCCCGCCCTTTTTCGGTACAACTTGAGTAGGACTTACCCAATGGGAATCACTAATGGGGTAAATGATTCCCATTTGTAGTTGCTTTATGAGCTCCTCTTTCACCACTTCCATCATGGGCGGATTGAGTCTTCGTTGAGGTTGTCTCACGGGCTTTGCTCCCCCTTCCAACCGAATCTTGTGCATACATGTACATGGACTTACCCCTTTGATATCGGCGATGCTCCACCCAAAAGCTTCCCTATGGTCTTTCAACATGGCTACCAACCTCTTCTCTTGCTCCTTTTTTAGTTGATTTAAGATAATTAATGGGAGAGTATTGTTTTCTCCCAAGAATATATACTTAAGGTGGTTTGGAAGAGGTTTTGGTTCATGTTTAGGTGGTTTGATAGTGGAGGGTAATGGTTGCTCAAGATTGGCTTCTAGGGGGATGAATAAGGTAGGGAATTTATGCTCTTGAGAAGCCACCATTTCATGAGTTGACACCCGAGGAGCACGGATGCTGCGTGAAGTGGCGCAGGCTACATTGTATTACGTAGGCTGCATCCTAGGCTGGTTCCGGCATCTTGATTTTGTTCTTTTGGTTCTTCTTCCTCATCTTCAAGACTTTCTTCTTTGTCCAAGTCCTTGGAATATTCCTGTAAATCATGAGACAACACTACACGCAAACCTTCTTGTTCCAAATCATTAGTGAGGGCAACCTCAAGAGGATCCCTTTGACACAAATTATATATTTGGGTTACAATGGGTTCAATTATGTTCAAGAAGTATCATAAATGTGAGTCATTAGGTTGTCTCATTGCATCATACATGGTGTATGTGAGTTTCTTTCCATCAAATTCCATAGTGAGGTTCCCATTAGACACAAATTATACATTTGGGTTACAATGGGTTCAATTATTCCCCGGCAACGGCGCCAAAATTTGATAGAGAAATTGTCGGTTGTCGTTAATACTAGAATTACCTATCAAATTAACAATTTATAGACCTAACTAGACTCTACTAACTTCTAACAATAAGGCAGTAAAATGGCAAGCTAGGGTCGAACCCAAAGGAAGGACCTTTAACTAAAGACTCAAATTGTAAACTATTGACCAACAATCACTAACTGGGACTCCTCTAACTAATTAAGACACTAATGACAATTTAGACTCAACAATTTAACCTAATCACAAACAATGGATATTCACAATGTTCAACTTGTAGGAAACATAACTGGAGAAGGCATTGGTTTGGAAACAACATGAAAAAGAGTAAAAATGGAGACTTTCCTATTGAGACAATTCAACAAACAAGTAGTATACAAAAATTCAATATAAGATAGAAACTTGGTGCAACATGGTTCAACAACTACTTTCTAAGCATAAAGATTCTCTCTTTTCTTCCCTCAACAATTACTCAACAACTTTCATAAGATGGTGATTACTTTCTCCTAAGCTAGAGTAGTTAATCCTACCTATATGGTCACCCAATTGAAAACCACAAGAGGGTTTACACACAAGAGCATTAAGATCAATTCCAAACAAAAGAAGTCAAGATTAATCCTTAAGGAGTCTTGATCCAACTAACCAAGAACTAACTTGCAAATTCCACTCACAAAGACACAAATTTTAAACCAAATTCATAAATATGCAAGCTTGCTACAAAGATTTCAATAGTAGGATGGATAGCATACAAGTTTAATTACTCCTAACACAATATCATCCAACATAAACATAAAATTCAAGGAATATGCAATAATCATTGAGGAAAGATTAAGAGGTTCTTACAAAGCTTAAGGAAAGTAGTGTCTACCAAATTACACCAAGCAAAAGGTCTAGCCTTCCATAACCATAGATGAATCTAAGATTGATGGAAAGATTGACATAAAACCAAACCAAAGATTACAACTTTGTTCTCCAAATACCAAGTTCTTATTCAACATACAAATTTGTGATTATTCAATAATGATATGTTAAACTAGGTCTTCAAACAATGAACTACATATATGGCTGCACTCCTTTCTAGGTTAAACCTCCTTTGGGCTTTCACGAGATGGCTTAAGACGGGTGATCAACTTTCGAAAGCTGAGGAGAACGCAGGCTGCATCATACGGTGTAGGCTGCGTTAACAGACGCAGGCTACGTCCTAGGCTGATGTCCGCTCCTAATTCTTCTTCTCATTTAGCTTCTTTCACCACTTGTCCTTCGTACTAGTTCATCAAGGAGTGACAACTTCCATGCTATCTCGTTTGGAGTCCGTTTTCATTGATTGCTTGTTCCGGGGTGATACATCTGTCGTGTACCTATCAAAAATAAACTAACTAAACTAACTATATAGCTAGGGAAGTCAGGTCGATCTCCTCAGGGAGGCAAGGTATCTGTAGAAGTCCGGCTATTTGGTCACAAATGGGAGGGTTGTTTAAATTGGTTTTCTAAACTAAAAGGTTTAAAGGAAAGAGAAGCACAGACAAGAGCAGTAAAGGCAGAAAAATAGAATTAAACTATCAAATAGAGAAGGGACATGTTAGGATTTCGGTTCACTACGGTAGTCTAGTGACTCAACGGTAAACAACTTAGACAAATTAATGCGAGACGGATGTGGAAAGGTCCTTCCGGTCCACTTTCTACCCTAAACTTCCACTAACTTAACTTCCGTCCTCGTTAGGGTAGTCTACTGTTCATAGCAGGCCTATTTAGTCCAATCTTCCGATCCAGGATTAAATTTAGCCATATTAAAGGGTAACTCAGAAGTGTGCACTCAACTAAGTCGGTAAAATACAGTTAAATTGCTATGGTGACAGAATCTCACAATTAATTCATCTAACCTATTTACTACATCGTCACATTCCTACCGTAGATCCCCTAATCCCAACATGAATTAGATTTAGCTACTCATATCGCTATTAATATTATCAAAACTAACAACAAACGATGAACTAACAATAAACATAATGAAATAATAAATAAAGTGCATAAAAAAGAATTAGGGCAGAATGTAAATGAAGCAAAACAAGTAATTAAAGTAAATGAAATAAAGATTATTATTAAGAAGGGAGAAAGAGATTACAATCGTGAGAATCCGGCGTAAAGAACGACAAAATCCAAGCGAATTAACCCTGAAGACAAAGTTACAGTGAAGGATGAAAATGATAGATGAAAAACTGAAAAATTAAGTGTCGATGATAATAGAATAGATAGCTAATGACCTAGTAATGCAATGCTTAAATAGAAAGTAAACTAATTCCAAAAGCTAAAACAAGCTTACGGGCTAATTAAAGCCCACGAAACCAAAAACCACTCGATCGAGTAGAATAAATCCACTCGATCGAGCAAAACTTCAGAAAATCTACTCGATCGAGTAGAATAGTTACTCGATCGAGTAACCTCTCTTTTCAGCACTTCTTGATCGAGTAAATAAATGCTCGATCGATCAACTAAGGCCATAAAAACCACTCGATCGAGTAATAAAACCACTCGATCGAATCTTCTTCCTTCAAATCAGCCCAATCTCGTCACCGACTGCCTCGTAAACCGTGCCTTCATGCATTCCAATGCAGTATCTCACTCTGGAAAATCCCATCTCCTCAAAATGCATGCAAAAAGGACGAAAAATGGTACGATTCCACTACTTTCGCGTTCATTTCTACAAAACGGACAAAACAAACCAAAGTAGCCAATTCGGGGCATAATGCAATAAAAATAGTACAAAAGTACATGGAAATACGTGCTAAAATAGGCTAAAAAGACTATACATTATGCACGTATCAAATCTCCCCAAACCGAACCTTTACTCGTCCTCGAGTAAACTAAAATGCAACTAATAGAACGGAAATCAAAACTCAGAGCTAGCTTAACTTGTCTACTTGAACCAATTTAATGCAACAAAAACTAATAGTTATAGCTAAGTAGTCAATACGCAAACGAGTTATAAGCTGTTCAGAAATATAGCCAACCTATCGACCTTCCAAGACCAACAAAATCGGACGCTCTCGTGGTCACTCTTCTCTCATGAAGCAAAGGGTGAATGTTATATGTAAAAGAGAGAAGGAAAGACAGTCACTCACCTAACTGCGACCTACATAGCATGCATGCAACAAAAATAAAAGACAATTCAAGTACTAATGCACACACTCCAACCAATAATGTCCGTCACAGCCGAGGGCTTACAAATATCATGGGAATAGTGAGGTTCAGGTGAGAAAAGGCAAAACAAGTTATGGTAATGTGGAGGTAAAAGTGTCAAGCTAGTTCCTAACAGGACCATAATAAACCATCCGAATCTCAACTAACTGAAAAATAGAGTACAAGTGCCCTTCATTTGGCACACATCTCACTAATCTCATACACAATCTCCTCAAAAATATGGAATAAGAATGGAGGAGTTAGACGGTCACAAACTTTCCTTTTTTGACACCGTCTAAATGAATCAAATGAAACAAATCAAACTTTTTTTTCTTCTTTTCTGTCACTGTACAACGTGATTCACAACTTTTTTCATTTTTTTTTCTTTTTCTTCTTTTTTTACTTTTTTCCTCCTTTTTTTTCTTTTTTTTTCTCCTTCCTCTATTTCCACCAACTCCATACAAAAAGATACGGGCCAAACTGCAGACGGAAAATCATACCACAAAAGACATACTAAACTAGCTTGACTAGGCAGGCTCAGTTTGGGATGTAGCTAATGGGACAAAAAGGCAAGTTTTGGTTAAGTGGAGCTAAATGGGTGAAAAATATAAGAAAAATGGGAAATTTGCAAGCACCTCCCTGCATGTGACACCAACCACAAACCTGAATGTGTGCATTTGACAAGAAATTGAATGTCATAAAAGTGCAAAAACGATGAACATGCCATGCAAGGAGTACTACTCTCAATTCCTAATGAATTGGTCGTGAATGTCACCAGTTATGGGCTCTAAAACTCAGAATTTTTGGAGTAGGTTGCCAATTTATCAGGTCAAGTCTAAACAGTCAGGTATATTTGAACAGAAACTCGTAGACTATGCGTATGATAAAGCTAATAACTATAAACAGAAGTGCAAGGCTCAAGTAAAAATGACAAGTTATAGTGCAGTTTCATCACGGAAATCTACCGTTCCGACTCAACCTATATGCAAAAATAAACGTGAAATTTTTTGAATTTTTGAAATTTTCTAATTTTTTTGGTTTTTCATTTTTTTTTTTGATTTTTTAATGAAATATACAAACAATGCAAGCGGAAATAAATAAACGTGAATGCAAAACAAATGCAAATGCAGACTCAAAAGGATGCAATACCCTCCCCAAACCAAAACGGACAACGCCCTCGTTGTCCTCCAGCATACACCAGCAGATATATACTGGGGAACGGGAATATACAACCAATAAAGAATAAAAAACAATAAAATAAAAGGGAGACAAAAATAAAAGAGCAGGATGTACATACAAAACACGAACTTCCTCAAACCAGCCAGAAAACTGGGGAAGTGAGTAGACCAGTAGCTACTCATCAGCCTCCTCGTCGCTGTTGTGCACGTCCTCCACCGTGAACTCTGGATCCTCCTCCTCCTCTCTCCTCCTCCTCTGCTCAGCTCGAGCTCCCTCCGCTGCCACCTCCGGGTCCTCGTCCTCCTCCTCCTCCTCAGCAGACTCCGTGTACCCCTCAGCTAGGTACCGGTAAAAGGAAGGGTGTGGCCAACCCTTTGGGATCGGACGGTGTCGACTCAAGTGGTACTCGTATAGAGGGAACAAAGTCAAAGTTAAGTCTCGCTCCATACGAGCCTGTCTCTCTGCAATCTCAACTAACAAACCGTCACGACGCCCTTGGTCCATGACCGAGGATGCCTCAAAGGGTGGTGGAGGTACAAAATTAGCCGGTAAGACCGGCTGTGCCTGTGTCTGGTCGGCGGGCGCGGGAGTAGGAGTAGGAGTCGGGATGGGAGTAGCCGTGGAAGGCTGGACACTCCCAGAAGGTGTGGACCCCTCTCCGGTGTCAAGTCTACGCCGCTTCTTGGCGGCGGGTAAAGTGGTGGGTGGTCGGACCTGGAGGTGGTAGTCTGTGGTTAGCCAATGCTGAGAGTGCATGGCATCCAGGCTCAAGTACCTCTCTCCCCGGAGGTACGGTAAGTCACGAGGCCAGACAGGGAAAAGGGAACGGGCAAGAATGGTGGCCATGCCACCCCAGGCAATAGATCCCGTGACCTTCATCCCCTGGGCCTGGAAGTACTGGGCGGTCAGATAGGCGATGTTGAGGGTAAAAGGACCCTCGCAGTCAATGTTCAGGTAACCGCCTAAGATGGAGAGCTCATTGTTGTTGATGTTGTTTGGCTCCTTTCGGCCAAAAATGGTGCTCCCCATCAATCTAAGAAAGTAACAGGCAGGGGGAAGGTGGACCTGTGCGAGCTTTTGCTCGGGAAAGGTGGTCTGGGCCAAGGTCCGCCAAAGTTGACGAATGACCCTCCTAGGGGCGGTAGCGTCGCCCGTAGAGGAAAGTCCAAGTCTGCTACCAAACTCCTTGAAAGTCATCGAAAAAATCCGGTTAAACAACCGGAAAGACACAGAAGAACTAGTGGGGGCAGCGACGTGTGCCTCGTAGGAGAAGGTGAAGGAGCTGAGGAACTCAAGACTCAGCTCCAGAAAGGTACAACCACTTATAGTAATGAGTCCGGCCATCCCCGTGCCCCGTAAAAGCTCACAAACTGACTCGTAGATGCCGAGTCTATCAAGTGCCGGTTTATCTAAAAACCGGGTAGGTAAAAACTCACAGCCAAGGAGGTTATAAAACCTCTTACGATGTACACCGTTAATGAAAATTACCTGCGGGAAGTCGGGGTGAGAGTCGAGGAGTTGTCCCCTCGGACAGTGACCGTGCCAGAAGGAGCAGCTGAAGTGGAAGTGCTAGGAGCTGGCGTAGAACGGGAATGTCCATGACCTCGGCCCCGACCTCTAGAACCCGAAGTAGAAGCCCGTCCAGTGACAGTGCGAGGAACTAGGGCCGCTCTAAAGGCACCTGCAACTGCAGGTGAGTCCGCCACAGGTGTGCTCACCGTGGCTGGAGTAGAGGCTGTGGCTGCTGTGACCACCACTGAGGAAGAAAGATTAGCAGCAGTGCTAGCAGTGGTGGTGGCTGTGACTAGGGTAGCAGCTGAAACAGAGCTAGCAGCAGTGCTAGGCAATGGAAAAAAAAACGACCGGCGGCTGAAACTAAGAACACAAGAGTGCTGGCTGGTGCGGAGACGGTAGTAACAGCAGGGACTACCGTCTCAGACAGAGACAAAGACGGACTAGCAGAAGAGCTCGACGAAGGCATCGAACTAGAATCCATCCTGAATGAATAGGGCAGGGGAATTGATCAGAAAACAGCGGCTAAACAGCATGAAAACAGTGTGAAAACAGCATGACAATTCTCAATTAGTCGAAAAATTCGACTACAGCCCATAAATTCCCAATTTTCCTCAAAAAATTCGAATAAAAGCATGTAAACAGCGATAGGTGATGATAGCAGCAAAAATTTACGCAACAATGTGGATAAATTGAGCAAAAGACAGCAGTGAAACCAGGTGACATTCGAAAACCAGGTTTGAGTCGAAAATTTCGACTGTAAAGACCCCTAAACGCAAATTTCGCGCAAAATTCGAATTAAACATGTAAAAAACAGTGAGGAGACGGGAATGAGCATCAAGTAAGCAAGACTAAGCATTGAATCAAAATTATAGTCGATAACTTCGACCCAAAACAGAAAATCGAAACCCTAGGTTCCTATTCACTTCATAAAAGGCAAAATAAATGAAATCAAAATGCAATGAGGTGTAGGAATTACTTACTTGATGCTAGAGATCCTACAAAGAATAATTAATCGACAAGAAATAAGCAAATTAGGCAATTTTTTAAACAAAAACCGCGGAACCCTAATTCCCTCAATAGACCGTGTAAATGGGCGTGAATCAAAGGGAAAACAGAGGGCAAATGACGATTAATCAACAATAAGCACAATGTAGGTGACGGATTTGGCAAAAGGGCAAGAAAAATGAGGGATTTGGGGATTTTTTATCACAAAATAGGAAGGAAGGTCGAAATATTGGGGGTAAAATGAAATAAGAACCAAAAAGAAGGAAGTTAAGGAAAAACTCCCTGCGTCTCTTGCGATTTCACTCGATCGAGTGGTTTAGAACTGCTCGATCGAGGACTTTATGGATCCATCTACTCAATCGAGTAGAAATTTACTCGATCGAGAACTCCCCATTTCTGCTTTACTCGATCGACTGATATGGCATTACTCGATCGAACAGAATCCACTCGATCGAGTACAAAAAGTACTCGATCGAGCTCTTTTTCTCGTGTAAGCTCTTGGATTCGTCATTCTTCTTATTAATTTGCGTAAAATTCCCCAAACCTGCATAAAAACACTTGCAAAAATATCCCAAAATACCAAATACGCAAAGTAACAGTCTATTGTCTCTATCTACGCTAAAAATTATCTAAATTCTAATTGTCCTAATTAAAAGCAATAAAAGAAATTCAACGGAAATTCAAAAATTGTTTATATAAGTTGGTACACGGGGCATTTCCCCGCTCACTTCCCAAAGCAATTCAGTAGCCCCGCGGAGGGCTCCTGACTGGAGGACGTCACCTCAGCAACATTGATCGTCCTTTTCAGCTTCCATGAGCTTGAACTTGAATCATTAGGAGGAGAATAGTTCACATCCACATATGCGCGAACTTTTCTCACCCTTGCTCCTTTCTCACCGGCTTTAACACTGTCACTCTCACTTTGACTGACATTAATTGCACAATGCCCTTTGACAGCTCCTTCATTGTTTTCATCTGTACCTGCAGCAAGGAAAACAGATTTAACTTTCCTCCTTTTTGCTCTCAACCTGAGGCGGAGGGGTCACAATAGCAGCACAATGCTCCAAATTTTCATTTGGAGTGTCAATAATAGGGTCAATAGAAGAGAGGGCATTGCAAGGCTGAGCTTGCATGGGAGCCCTCCGGAACTTGGACTGATGGAATATCAGCTCCTCGTCCCCAACCTGAAAAGTCAATGTCTTGCCCCCGACGTCTATTATTGCACGGGCAGTAGATAAAAATGGTCTCCCTAAAATAATAGGGGTATGCGCATCTTCGGGGATGTCAAGTACAACGAAGTCAATGGGAATAAAGAACCTCCCGATCATAACAAGTATGTCTATTACACCTAGTGGCCGTGATATGCTACGGTCGGCCATCTGAACAATCATGTTGGTGCAATTAAACTTTGTCAAACCAAGTCTCTTAGCCAGAGACAACGGTAAGACACTCACGCTAGCGCCAAGATCACATAACGCGTTATCAATCAAGTGGGTACCAATATGACACGGAATCGAAAAACTACCTGGGTCTGACTGTTTGGGAGGTAACTTATTCTGAACTAGGGCCGTCCCTACCTCAGTCAAAGCTACCGTCTCATGATCATGAATGTGCCTCTTACGTGTTAAAATTTCTTTCATAAATTTAAGGTAAGAGGGTACCTGTGTCAGTAGTTCGGCGAATGGCACAGTGACCTGCAAGCTTCTCAGGATCTCGGCAAATTTGCCGAATTGTTGATTAGCTTTAGTACTCTGCAGACGCCTCGGGAAGGGAACCGTGATGGGTATCTCGAGTCCCTTGTTTCTCTCTTCCAACGTGTCAGCCGGATCAAGCTCTGTATCCTTTGGACGCTTCTTTCCTCTGAAACGAGGTCTTTCAGGCGATTTCTCACTCGATCGAGCACTAGCACGCTCTCGATCAAGCTGTCCATTATCCATACTACTCGATCGACTAAAATTCCCATTCGATCGAGTAGTTTCTTCAACAGAGTCACTCGATCGAGTAGAAATTTCACTCGATCGAGCAGTTGCCTTTTCCTGTTCACTCGATCGAGTAGAAATTCCACTCGATCGAGCACTTTCTTCAGCAAATCTACTCGATCGACCTCTAGAAACTAATCGATCGAGTACTTTCTTAGCCGTCAGCTCATTTCCTTTGGCAGAACACTGTTCATCAGCTATTATTTCCTTCCTCGGGTCTGATTTCAACACTTCCGGTCCCTCATATGAACGACCGCTTCTCAAATTAATTAAAATTACCGTCTCATGTGGATTTTTGTCAGTTTGTAACAGTAAATGACCCGGTTTCCTTGTGGACTGGTTAGCGGCTAACTGGGCAACTTAAGTTTCAAGTGCCTTGAAAGAAGCATCTTTTTGTTGGTTGCTTAACTTCCACTACTTTGTCAAACACTGCAACATAGTCTTCAACTCACCTATCTCACTTACCCCACCAGAAGATGAGGCACCTTGATTAGGTGTAGCAAAGGAAGGAGGCTTCTGAAAGCCTTGTTGAGTCTTATGTGGAGGGATATATGACTGCTGCTGGTGCGGAGGAGGGGTAGGATTGAGCACATTTTGACTTGTCCACCTCAAATTGGGATGGACTGCCCCTTGGTTATTATAATAGGAACCCCCTCCTTGCCTGTATTGTTGAAAGCCAAGGACCTGTTCCTTCTCTATAAGACAGCCAACAGCAGTATGGCCGTCGTTGCTACCACACCTCTCACATGTGACAGTCTCCCTTCTAGTAAGCATATGGACCGTCTGAGGCTCCCCAGCAGAATGTAACTCCTAACTTATCAAATCTAGCATTCATGGCTTCCAGCTTAACCACAACTTGCTTATCGACTCCATGAACTGTTCTAATACCATCCCTCGGGTTTCCATATTCAGCACTGTGGTTCGCTATCTCTTCAATAAGGGCCCATCCCTTATCATCGTTGGTATTCTCTTGGAATCTCCCATTAGATGACGCATCAAGTATGGCTCTATGATCATCATACAGCCCATTCTAGAACTGGTTGGAAAGAAACCACGGGTCAAAACCATGGTGAGGAAGAGACCTCACTAACTTTTTAAAACGGGACCACGCTTCATAGAGAATCTCATCAGGTGCCTGCTTGAAACTTGTAATCTTTGCCCTCAGCTGATTGGTGCGCTGTGGAGGGAAATATCTCTTATAAAAAGCAAGAGCAAGGGTCTCCCAGTTTGTAACCCCTGCGGCCGTACGGTCCAAATCAGTCAACCACTCCCTGGCTGCATCAGTCAAAGAAAGAGGAAACAGAACTTCCTTAATCTTGTCTTGAGTTACCCCCTTTGTGGCGGGGATAGTAGAACAGTAGTCCGTAAAGTCCTCCATATTGATATAGGAAGGACGGATGTCAAATGTATTCCCATCCTCAGTCTGGAGATTGAAACCTTTAGGAATATGCGATGCTTTAGGCTCCGAGTAACTAGCAATGTTCGGCATCTTTACTGGTTGATCGGCATAAATAGGAATGTCTTCTTCTAAAGACTGGTCTTCTGCGAAAAGAAAATGATGTAGCTCTGGCTCGAATGTACTCAAGTCTTCCTTTCGTGATTTTCTCTGCAGACGGAGTCTATGCCTGAATAATCTCTCTGGCTCTGAATCAGCTGAAACTAACTCAAACCTGTCTGACCTAGTGATGTGACCATAATTAGAGCATATTTAGTCCCCGAATTAGCCTTGTTCCCATGCTTTTTAGTGCATATTTGGGTCATTTATTGTCTTTAGTTCTTTGTTTTGCATATTCTTCGACGTTTTAATCCCTTGGTAGGAAAGGAGTGCAAACCTTGCATTTTCATGGTAAAACGAGACTAAATTGATTGAATTCAATGACCAAGCATCAAGGAGAGACAAGATTAGAAGGCCTTTGTACATACTATAGTAGATGGGCAATGATGAGAAAAGATCCTTGCATCCCCGAGGAAATCCCCAAGGATTTTATGAAGAAAAAGGAAGAAAAGAAGAAGAAATGAAACTGCCCAGCAATCCGTGCGGATTGTCCTGAAGACGCCCGTCTCCATCACCACAATCCGTGCGTCTTCCCACCAAGACGCCCGGGCAGCAGCTCCAGAAGACGAGCGTCTTCTCCCCAAGACGCGCGGGCAGAGACCACAGAATCCGTCCGTCCCGTGCTAAAGACGCCCGGATTCCAAGGCAGACCAATTTCGTTTCTTCAAGCTTCAAGAAAGATGCCCATCCTTCCAAAAAGACCGGCGTTTCCTTAAGTAGGGACTTAATCGTCATTTAAGCCCTTAGTTAACCCTAATTCACACACCTAATCCCCACTATAAATACCCCATTAGTCTATTTAGAAGAGCATGTTCTTCTTAGCAATCTTTAGTGTAGTTAATATCAATCAAATCTCTCCTTAATCTTGTAATCAACAATTAATCAAGTTTTAATACAAGTTTTATTTCCTTAATCTCTCTCTTGTTCATCCTTTATTTTGGGTAATTATAGACTATTTGGGTTATTATTGGGAGATTGACAACCTTCCAATCAAGCATCAAGTACTTCTTTTATTCTTTGCTTTATTATTGGAATCATTAGTAGGTATAATTCTCTTAATCCCTTTTTAATTATTGCTAATTACTTTCATTTATTCATCATGTTTCACTTTGTTGGTATGATTGACAACCTTGCTAGCATGTTCAACATGATAATGAGTGAGTAGTCACTTAGCTAGGGTTAATGGGTAATTAGAGGAAACCAACATGGGGAATGATTCATGCTTAAATTAATATGCTTTCATGGTTTATTTTCTTGCTTGTTATGATCTCAACTCATGCACATGTTATGTTTGATGAAATGCGAGCCTATGAATCCTTGCATTTTTTACCCATCACCTATCTTTTCAATGAGACTTGTAAGACATAAACCAACTCGAGTCTCATTAGACCATGCATGTTGATGAGTAGGGAAGATTAAGTCGACTTGTAGGTGTTGTACAATCTCATCGATTCGGCTCCGGGACCCAAACTTTCCTAGGATTGTAATATATAAACCAACTCAATCCATCACAACAATAATTGCTTGCTTATAATTTGAGAACATGTTTGCATGATCAATTCCCATGAATCCCCTATGACCCCATGACACCCGAGTGCTTTTTATCAATTGTTTACAACCCTTTTAGTTCATCTTGCTTGTTTACTTTCATTGCTTTTTAGTTTAGTGATCTTCTATTCAAACCCCAATTGTGACAACCCTAAGACACCACTAGTTGCAATAGAAATCTCATCTCAATTCCCGTCCCTTGGGATCCGACCTTTACTTGCCTCTTAACTAATTGTAGAGTTGTTTGTGAAGCTATAAATTGTGTTTTGGTCTAGGTGCTCCTAACGACAAGTTACCGAAAGATTTTAGATATAAGTCCGACCAAAAATGGCGCCGTTGCCGGGGACGGTGTTAACTTGATTTAAATTTTCTTATATTGTTATTAGTTGTGTCTTTCTTTGCCTTGGGGAAGTAAAACTCCTCAAGATTTGCTCTAATTGTTTTCAAGTTGTTTGATATTTTGCAAGATGGACCTTATAGATTGTTTTGTAGAGGACCACTTAAGTATACCTTTCTTCAAATATCCCATGCAAGCATTGGAAGCCTTGGAAGCAACTGAGGCTAAAAATATGTATTGGGAATTGGAGGTAGATCTTTTTGAGGCCGCTCTAGCTAACAAAGAACTTACTCATGCTCAATCCGAATTAACGCATAACATCCTTGTGGAAGCATGTCAACCTATAGAGGATGAGCAATCCATCCTAGAAGACATCTTACAAGCGCAAGAGCAAGAGGAATCCATTATGGAATTCGAATGTGATGAGCTTGATGAGAATGAAGAACAAGTTAAATATGCTATGAGAATGGAATGCCTAATGGAGATGGAGCAAATTCTCAATGAAACTCCAAAGGAGGAAAGTGAGGTACAAACTCCTACTTTAAAACCCCTTCCCCGAAATTTGAAATATGCTTACCTTGATGAATCAAAGACCAAACCCGTGATTGTTAATGATAGACTTGATGAGAACCAATTGGGAAAATTGCTTGATGTGTTGAAACAACATGAGAAGGCTATAGGTTATAGTCTAGATGACCTTAAGGGGATAAGTCCCAACTTTTGCATGCATAGAATTCATCTAGAGGAAGACCATAGACCTACCATTCAACCTCAAAGAAGATTGAACCCCCACATGCAAGAAGTTGTCAAAGGAGAGGTTATGAAATTACTTGATGCGGGAATCATATATCCCATATCGGACTCTTTGTGGGTTAGCCCCGTTCAAGTGGTACCTAAGAAAGGATGTACCACGGTAGTGACAAATGAAAAGAATGAACTAATACCCACAAGGATGATCACCGGTTGGCGTATGTGTATTGACTATCGAAAATTGAATTCCGCAACAAGAAAAGATCATTTCCCCCTACCATTCATTGACCAAATGCTTGAGAGGTTAGCCTCCAACAAATTGTTTTGTTACCTTGACGGGTATTCGGGATTCTTCCAAATCCCTATACACCCGGATGACCAACATAAGACCACCTTCACATGCCCTTATGGTACTTTTGCATATAGGAGGATGACTTTTGGTTTATGTAATGCCCCCGCCACTTTCCAAAGATGCATGATGAGTGTCTTCTCCGATTACCTAGAGACCATAATGGAAGTTTTTATGGATGATTTTAGTGTTTATGGAAAGGACTTTGACTCATGTTTGCATAATCTTTCTCTTGTGTTGCAAAAATGTGAAGATGTTAGTCTTGTTTTAAATTGGCAAAAGTGTCACTTCATGGTCAATGAAGGAATTGTTTTGGGTCATGTAATCTCGGAAAAGGGCATCGAGGTCGATAAAGCTAAAGTTGAGGTGATAGAGAAACTCCCACCTACCGTGAATGTTAGAGGGGTGAGAAGTTTTCTCGGTCACGCGGGTTTCTATCGCCGTTTCATAAAGGATTTTTAAAAAATAGCGAAACCCCTCACTCAACTCTTGCTTAAGGATGCCCAATTCCATTTCACTGATAAGTGTGTTGAAGCCTTTAATAGAATCAAGGAAGCACTAATCTCGGCACCGATCATTCAACCTCCAAATTGGGAACTACCGTTCGAGATTATGTGTGATGCTAGTAACTACGCCGTTGGAGCGGTTCTTGGCCAACAGGTAGGAAGAGCTCTTCATGCCATCTACTATATAAGCAAGACTCTTGATCCCTCCCAAGTGAATTATGATACCACCGAGAAGGAGCTTCTTGCCATTGTCTATGCTTTTGACAAATTCCGTTCCTACTTACTTGGATCCAAGGTGATTGTCTTTTCGGATCACCGTGCTCTCCGACATCTCTTGATAAAGAATGAGGCAAAACCAAGGTTGTTAAGATGGATTTTACTTCTTCAAGAATTTGACTTGGAAATAAGAGACAAGAAAGGAGCCGAAAATGTTGTGGCGGATCACTTGTCAAGGATCCGGTTTCATTATGAACATGGAGAAACCCCGATTAATGACTCATTTCCCGACGATATTTTGATGGCCATTCAAACACAACTTGAAAGGCAAATCACCCCATGATTTGCCGATTATGCTAACTATATTGTTGGAAAAGTACTCCCTCCAAATTTGAACCACAACCAAAGAAAAAGGTTCCTATTCGAAGTAAAGAGGTACTTTTGGGATGACCCAAACCTCTACAAGGAGTGTAGTGATGGGCTCTACCGGAGATGCATCCCTCAATGGGAATTCCAAGGAATCTTAGAAGGGTGTCACTCATCACCCTACGGTGGGCACCACGGAGCAAGAAGGACCATTGCAAAAATTCTTCAATCGGGCTTCTATTGGCCTAAAATGTTTCAAGACACAAGGAAATTCATCATTCATTACGATGCTTGTCAAAGAACGGGGAATATCTCTTGGAGGAACGAAATGCCACAAAGGGGCATTCTAGAGGTGGAGATCTTCGATGTTTGGGGGATCGACTACCAAGGTCCCTTTGTGACATCCAATGGGTTGAAGTACATCCTTGTGGCCCTAGACTACGTCTCAAAGTGGGTGGAGGCAATTGCCACTCCAAATGATGATGCAAAAACGGTCACCAAGCTCTTGAAGAAAATAATCTTCCCAACATTTGGAGTTCCTAGAGCAATCATAAGTGATGGAGGAACGCATTTTCATGAGAAGAAACTTGCATCTCTTTTGACCAAATATGGTGTCCAACATAGAACCGGCTTGGGATACCATCCTCAAACAAGCGGTCAAGTTGAAGTTTTAAATAGAGAGATCAAACAAATCCTTGAGAAAGTTGTGAACAAGACCCGAAAAGATTGGAGCACAAAGCTTGATTATGCTCTTTGGGCTTATAGGACGGCCTATAAGACTCTCATAGGAGCCTCCCCTTACAAGCTTGTCTATGGAAAAGCATGTCATTTGCCAATCGAATTGGAGTACAAATATTTTTGGGCAATCCGAGCACTTAATCTTGATCTCAAATTGAGTGGTCAAAAGAGGATGATTCAAATTCAAGAGTTGGAGGAATTCCGACTACAATCCTATGAGAACGCCAAGATTTACAAAGAAAGGACGAAATTGCTCCATGACAAGAGGATTAGACAAAAGGCCTTGCACAAGGGGGACAAAGTCCTTCTATTCAATTCCCGCTACCGACTTTTTCCGGGGAAGTTGAACTCTAGATGGATGGGTCCCTATGTGATAACCGAAGTTGGAAAATATGGAGATTTTGAAATCAAGGCGGAAGATGGAAGCAAGTTCAAAGTCAATGGTCAAAGGTTGAAGCCATACTATGAGGGAGCATTTATTGGAGAGGTCGAG
Organism: Silene latifolia; assembly: GCF_048544455.1. NCBI lineage: Eukaryota > Viridiplantae > Streptophyta > Magnoliopsida > Caryophyllales > Caryophyllaceae > Silene > Silene latifolia. The sequence goes on along the minus strand of NC_133534.1, from coordinate 142,359,935 downwards.
GTCACCTACCTCGGGCCTTCTTATCCTTGAAAGAACCATCAAAAGGGAGAGTTTGGTGGAGTCCTCCCTAAACCACCACTTGTAAATATACTAACCCTTTAACTTGTATTTATAATTTTATTGCATTTTCATAAACATAAACTCTTTTCATGAGAGTAAGTGAGGGAGGGTCACTAACAAATTTTGAATGAAGGAAGGAACCAATCTTCAAGTGTGGGGAAGCATTTATGAGAGGAAGGAAATCAAAGGAAAAATTCGCAGCTTCAACCCGAGCGGCTTCATTGGAATCCGCCCGTCCTGCTGGAATCCGGGCATTTTAGGTAGAATCCGGCCGTCCTTTTTAGCTGTGAAATTGAAATTTTTGGGACTGTCGAAGAATCCGAGCGTCTCAGCAGGGGAGACGCTCGTCCCGAAGAATCCGCCCGTCTTTGCAAAAAGACGCCCGTCTTTTTGCCTGTGCATTTCAAGAAATCTCACTGTCTCAGAATCCGTCCGTCTTTGTGAAAAGACGCCCGTCTCCTTTCAGAAGAATCCGAGCGTCTTGGGGTCGGGACGCCCGTCTTGGTGGCGTCATATTTTTGGAAAGTTAACTGTGACAGAATCCGGGCATCTTCCCAGAAATCCGCCCGTCCCGAGAAGCTGGAATCCGAGCGTCTTATGCTCGAATCCGCCCGTCTTCCTGCGATAATTTGGCCCGACTTTTCTTTATTTTATTACACCCCACCACACAATTTGTGACACATCACCCTTCCTTCCACTTGTATTATAAAAACCCACCTCCTTATGACTCCAAAGCATATCCCAATCACTCTTTTACCCCACAAAATCAAAAAGGCCCAAATTTCTAGGGTTTCAAAGGCAACATTCAATCCACAAGGAGCATCTTTATTCTTTAACAAATCAAAAATTCCAGCTCAATAATCAAGGAATGGCACCAAGGAGATCTTCTTTTAGGAAATGGAGGAGACCAAGGATGAGGGGAAGTGCTTCTACCTCCCATGTCAACACATTAAGAAGGGAGCGTGAAGAAATTGTGGATCTTACAAGACTTGATGACTTCTCAAATGTTGAATTTATCAATGATGTGCAAACACTAGTCTTCCACCGGCTTCTTAGTAAGAACATTCTCCCTACTAAGTTCTTATGTCATAATACTTTAAGGAAACTTGGGATTTATCACCAAGTGGAAGCCCTCTTTGAAGTATTTGGTCTCTCTACCCTTTTCCACATGTATGAGCAAACTTACCGATCTCTTGTGCTTGAGTTTTTGAGCTTTTTGAAGATTACAACCTTGAATAAAACAATATGCATAGAATTTAGGTTGGAAGATGTTTCAAGGATGATGACCCTTATGGAGTTCGCATATGTGCTTGGACTCGATGTTTCGCCTACCCGGACATCGAAGCCAAAGAAATACAGTGTTGAACCTTTATGGAGGGCCATGACCGGCCGAGATTTCATACAAACCAAGGAGTGTCTCGCTTTTCATATTCAAAATCCGATCTTGAGACTCACTTACCGGTTCCTCTCCGGCACCCTCCTTGCTCGCCGAGATCCGGCGATTGTGAATCAACTTGACCTTGTGTTCATGGAATCTTACCTCAATATTCAAGGAAGAAGTGTGTACCACTTCAATGCGCCTCTTGTGCTACTCAAAAAATGGACAAAGTTTAGGAATGGTGATGATGATGGGATGAAACACATTGTAAATGGAGGGCTCATTACTAGGCATGCGAAGCATTTCAATCCGAGATTCAATGAGAATAATGAGTATGCTCCTCTTTCGGGAAACACGAGGATAAATGAAGATCTTCTTCTTATTCATCATCATTGGATAAACCTTGAGGGGGTTGATAAACGGATCAAGTGGATAACGAAAGGAAGTGATCCGATCTATCTTCCAATGACCGGCCTACCACGAATTTCCCCAAGAAGAGGACCTTTATCACCAATCCCATCCTACCTCATCCCTCCAAACCCAACCCAAGGAAGACAAGCACCACCACCTCCAAATCCCCAACATCAACAACAAGAGCAACAATCTCAAGATGAGAAGATCAAAGTGCCTCCCTACCCATTTCCTTATCAACCGTATAACCATCCCAACCCCTTTATCCTCCCCCGTGATGACTTTGTCACGGGAATTCTACAAGATTTGCACTACCGACAATATGAAGCTACCGTGGACAATTACTATGCACTCTATCCTCAATACCACGATATGATTCATAGGGGAAAGGTTAGTGAAGAGGGAGCATTTCCCTCTTGGGCACAAATGGACTTACTCTTCCCCAATTCGGAGAGGGCAAATGAAGGGGCAAACGGGAGACAAGAGGAAGGGAGAAACAATTCTTGCGGAGGGGACATGGTGGAGCTTGAAAGTGAAGAGGACAAGTTCATGGACCCGAATATGAGTGATGCATCAAAGGAGATATGGGATAGTGATCTAGAGGGAGATGACGGCGATCTCTAGAGGATCACTTCATAGCTAGGTGGAGCGAGCGAGAGGCACCCATCACAAGCTTAAGTGAAGTTTCCTCATCTCCTCTCTTTAATTTTCAAGTTTCATGAAAGAAGTTTGTGTTTTGTTAACTTGTATATTATTTAATCTTGATCATGATTGGAGTAGTCCTAGCAACATAGAGGACTAACACCTCGGCCCCATTGAGGTGTTCTTATTTCATTGCTCCCACTTTTGAAAATCCAAAATGACAAATTTAGTTTCATGCATTGCATTTTGTGTGCATGAACTACACCCAACTTTAGGACATTAGAAATAATGTCTAACTCGGTTTGGGGAAGTACATGCATACGCAACGGGAGGTAATCTAAATTACGCTCTCCGTCATAAACAAAAAACCCATGCATCATGTAGTGTAGATTAGTGTAGCTTGCATTTAGTGTAGAATTCATGCATCATGCTTGCATGATTTCCCATCATTTTGGCCATTGAGGACAATGCCCATATTAGTGTGGGGATAGGGAATTCTAACTTAACTTTTATTCAAAAATCCAAAAAAATTGAAAAATTTCAAAAAACCATAAAAATTTGAAAAACCAAAAACAAGTTCATTTCCTTTGTAGTGTAGTCATGTATATATTGTTGTATATATTGTGTTTGTTTCATCCTTGTTCACATTGATCGACTACGCCACATCCGAGACATGAGGATATTGAAGACCGCATGGTATGATCTTTCCAATCTCCTTTTTCCTCTTTATGTTAATGACTATGTGGCTTTATTTTGATTGATGCGGTACAACAATGTGAACTTAGGACTTGCATTTAGTGTATATGTCATATTAGTTGGTAGAATCATTTGCACTAGGATGTTTATATGCTAGTTGCATCATGGCATGTAGTTGCATGTTAGAAAAATTTTGTGAAACCGTCTATTTGGGAAGCTTGACAAGTGTACATAGGCCCTAGTAGATGCTTTTTTCTTTTTAAGACTTTGCTTGTTAGAATACTTGTAAAACACCCTAGGATGTGTCATGCTAGTATCCTTTGACCCATGGATTAAGGCCTAGTCAAGAGTACCTTGTGGTGTGATAACTCCTTGGCTACCGTTTATTCCAAGGTGACCCTTGAAACCATGCATCCATCCATCATCCATGTTCTACCACATCTTTTGTCATCAAAGGGAATGGGCAAAAAAAGAAATCAATTTGAGTTCAATGAAATGAAAAGTGAAAGAAAGTTTGCAAAAAAAATGCATCAAATGAAAAGAGGAGCAAAAATAGAACTCCTAAAGCTTCAAATATAAGCCACCCTCACTACATATAGGGTGACTTTGAAAATTTTCAAAAAGAAATGCAAAGAAAAGTTGAAAGTTGTCAAGTGTTGAAATGCCAAACATCAAAGAAATGGCAAGAAAGTGTTCTCAAATGTTATATGCCACAAGAAATTGGGGGGAAAAACAACAACAAAGCAAAATCCCAAAGTGAAAATCAAATATCTATTGATCCCTTTATCCATCGTATCCATTTTTGTGCATGGTAGAGAGGGGACGACCCTTCTTCTTGTCTAGGCAAGAGGGGGAATTCCGCGATCCTCCAGTGTTTCTAACACCATAGGGAGTCTACTCTTTACAAAAGCATTTAACGATTGAGGACAAAGGTACCCTAGCTTGACACAATTTGGAGGTGATTTATTGGTATCCTTCTAGGCTTAGTAGTTTAAAGAAATTGCATCTATGAAGGAGTGTGTACCCTTGAATTGCTTCCCTTGTAGATAATTTCCGCCACTTAGATGAGGAAAGTGGCTATTCTTTTGTAGATGCATCCAATATTTGATTTTGTGTGCTTAATGTTTGGATGTGTCGCCATTTTGGCAAGACCCACCTTGCCTTGCAAGAAGGCAGCCTACCTCATGGTTGTCTTGTTGTGAGTTTAATGGGCTGAGTGAGACCCGCTAATTGTCTCATATCGGCTATGTTATTAGGTTAGTTTAAATAATGGTCCTAGTCTTTGTCACCTCTTTACTCGGGACGAGCAAAGGTTCGGTTTGGGGATATTTGATGTGACCATAATTAGAGCATATTTAGTCCCCGAATTAGCCTTGTTCCCATGCTTTTTAGTGCATATTTGGGTCATTTATTGTCTTTAGTTCTTTGTTTTGCATATTCTTTGAGGTTTTGATCCCTTGGTAGGAAAGGAGTGAAACCTTGCATTTTCATGGCAAAACGAGACTAAATTGATTGAATACAATGACCAAGCATCAAGGAGAGACAATATTAGAAGGCCTTTGTACATACTATAGTAGATGGGCAATGATGAGAAAAGATCCTTGCATCCCCGAGGAAATCCCCAAGGATTTTATGAAGAAAAAGGAAGAAAAGAAGAAGAAATGAAACTGCCCAGCAATCCGTGCGGATTGTCCTGAAGACGCCCTTCTCCATCACCACAATCCGTGCGTCTTCACACCAAGACGCCCGGGCAGCAGCTCCAGAAGACGTCCGTCTTCTCCCCAAGACGCCCGGGCAGAGACCACAGAATCCGGCCGTCCCGTGCTAAAGACGCCCGGATTCCAAGGCAGACCAATTTCGTTTCTTCAAGCTTCAAGAAAGATGCCCATCCTTCCAAAAAGACCGGCGTTTCCTTAAGTAGGGACTTAATCGTCATTTAAGCCCTTAGTTAACCCTAATTCACACACCTAATCCCCACTATAAATACCCCATTAGTCTATTTAGAAGAGCATGTTCTTCTTAGCAATCTTTAGTGTAGTTAATATCAATCAAATCTCTCTTTAATCTTGTAATCAACAATTAATCAAGTTTTAATACAAGTTTTATTTTCTTAATCTCTCTCTTGTTCATCCTTTATTTTGGGTAATTGAAGATTATTTGTGTTATTATTGGGAGATTGACAACCTTCCAATCAAGCATCAAGTACTTCTTTTATTCTTTGCTTTATTATTGAAATCATTAGTAGGTATAATTCTCTTAATCCCTTTTTAATTATTGCTAATTACTTTCATTTATTCATCATGTTTCACTTTGTTGGTATGATTGACAACCTTGCTAGCATGTTCAACATGATAATGAGTGAGTAGTCACTTAGCTAGGGTTAATGGGTAATTAGGGGAAACCAACATGGGGAATGATTCATGCTTAAATTAATATGCTTTCATGGTTTATTTGCTTGCTTGTTATGATCTCAACTCATGCACATGTTATGTTTGATGAAATGCGAGCCTATGAATCCTTGCATTTTTTACCCATCACCTATCTTTTCAATGAGACTTGTAAGACATAAACCAACTCGAGTCTCATTAGACCATGCATGTTGTTGAATAGGGAAGATTAAGTCGACTTGTAGGTGTTGTACAATCTAATCGATTCGGCTTCGGGACCCAAACTTTCCTAGGATTGTAAGATATAAACCAACTCAATCCATCACAACAGTAATTGCTTGCTTATAATTTGAGAACATGTTTGTATGATCAATTCCCATGAATCCCCTATGACCCCATGACACCCTAGTGCTTTTTATCAATTGTTTACAACCCTTTTAGTTCATCTTGTTTTTTTACTTTCATTGCTTTTTAGTTTAGTGATCTTCTATTCAAACCCCAATTGTGACATCCCTAAGACACCACTAGTTGCAATAGAAATCTCATCTCAATTCCCGTCCCTTGGGATCCGACCTTTACTTGCCTCTTTACTAATTGTAGAGTTGTTTGTGAAGCTATAAATTGTGTTTTGGTCTAGGTGCTCCTAACGACACGTTACCGAAAGATTTTAGATATAAGTCCGACCACCTAGGCATAAACAACACTGAAAGAAAATAAATAAGAACTGCCTCAAGGAATAAAAATTCCCTGAGACGGATAAAATAAACGAAACAAAGACAGATAGGGCAATTGCCTCCCGGGTAACGGCGCCAAATTTTGATACGTCTGTCGTGTACATATAAAAAATAAACTAACTAAACTAACTATATAGCTAGGGAAGTCAGGTCGATCTCCTCAGGGAGGCAAGATATCTGTAGAAGTCCGTCTATTTGGTCACAAATGGGGGGGGGGGGGGAGGTTGTTTAAATTGGTTTTCTAAACTAAAAGGTTTAAAGGAAAGAGAAGCAGAGACAAGAGCAGTAAAGGCAGAAAAATATAATTAAACTATCAAATAGAGAAGGGACATGTCAGGATTTCGGTTCACTACGGTAGTCCAGTGACTCAACTGTAAACAACTTAGACAAATTAATGCGAGACGGATGTGGAAAGGTCCTTCCGGTCCACTTTCTACCCTAAACTTCCACTAACTTAACTTCCGTCCTCGTCAGGGTAGTCTACTGTTCATAGCAGGCCTATTTAGTCCAATCTTCCGATCCAGGATTAAATTTAGCCAGATTAAAGGGTGACTCACAAGCGTGCACTTAACTAAGTCGGTAAAATACAGTTAAATTGCTATGGTGACAGAATCTCACAATTAATTCATCTAACCTATTTACTACATCGTCACATTCCTACCATAGATCCCCTAATCCCAACATGAATTTGATTTAGCTACTCATATCGCTATTAATATTATCAAAACTAAAAACAAACGATGAACTAACAATAAACATAATGAAATAATAAATAAAGTGCATAAAAAAAAATTAGGGCAGAAAGTAAATGAAGCAAAACAAGTAATTAAAGCAAATGAAATAACGATTATTATTAACAAGGGAGAAAGAGATTACAATCGTCAGAATCCGGCGTAAAGAACGACAAAATCTAAGCGAATTAACCCCGAAGACAAAGTTACAGTGAAGGATGAAACTGATAGATGAAAAACTGAAAAATAAAGTGTCGATGATAATAGAATAGATGGCTAATGACCTAGTAACGTAATGCTTAAATAGAAAATAAACTAAGTCCAAAAGCTAAAAGAAGCTTACGGGCTAATTAAAGCCCACGAAACCAAAAACCACTCGATCGAGTAGAATAAATCCACTCAATTGAGCACAACTCCAGAAAATCTACTCGATCGAGTAGAATAGTTACTCGATCGAGTAACCTCTCTTTTCAGCACTTCTTGATCGAGTAAATAACTGCTTGATCGATCAACTAAGGCCATAAAAACCACTCGATCGAGTAATAAAACCACTCGATCGAGTGTTCTTCCTTCAAATCAGCCCAATCTCGTCACCGGCTGCCTCGTAAACCGTGCATTCACGCATTCCAATGCAGTATCTCACTCTGGAAAATCCCATCTCCTCAAAATGCATGCAAAAAGGACGAAAAATGGTACGATTCCACTACTTTCGCGTTCATTTCTTCAAAACGGACAAAACGAACCAAAGTAGCCAATTCGGGGCATAATGCAATAAAAATAGTACAAAAGTACATGGAAATACGTGCTAAAATAGGCTAAAAAGACTATACATTATGCACGTATCACGGGGTGTGGTTAGAAGTACTTGCTCGGGACTCCGAACTCTCTTCTAAAAATAATGCTCCATATATGCATTAAAATACGTTAAACACAACAACCAATGGGACAGGAAGACTTGTTCATTATACCGACAAAAGTCCCTTAAGTAAAACCAAATTAGGCCTACGAATGCCTTATTGACTCGACAAGTTTGACTCTATCAGAGGTTGTGGTAATTCACCATTTTCAATCATATCATTGATGACACATTTTGGAGGGAGACACAACTCAGTATCGTGTCCGCGACCTTGGTAATATTGGCAAAAGAGGCTTCCAATCCATCTTCGACATCGCTTGTTTGGTAGAGAGTCCGGAGTTAGACCAATCGATTTGAGCTTTCCTTTAGAGATTAGCCTTTCCAAGGTTGTGGCATAAGGCATACCTAGATCAGGGAAGGACCTATGGGGTCGTCTTGTTTTGTTTGCTGGAGTTTCTAGGGGATTGTCTCCAATGGTTTTGGTTGCTTTCTAATTAGGATTGGTTTTGCCATTGGCTAGCAGTCGATTTTCAAGGCGCTTAACCCTTTGCTCAATATCAAAGGAGGTAAAATTCGCAATTGCCAGTTTTCCCTCAATATGGGAAGACGAGTGCTCATGTTTTCCACGGTAACTAGGAGTCGAAGGACCACATTGCTGATTTCTGCAGAAGTCATGGCGGATGCAGATTGATCGGCTTCTTGAGTTTCTTATTGACGATCGATGGCGCCCAAGGGATTCCTATTTGACATAACGATAGGCGTTATAACTTGTCTTGGCAAGGGATCGCATGAACAATGGCAAGTACGACTGATGCGTGTCATTTATATGATGTTTTACATCTCCTTTTACACGCATTTCAGAGCTCAATTGTGCTATATATGCCCATATTTCTCTATTTTCCTCTACTTTCGTGCTTTTGTACTTTATTGCAGAAATGTGGAGAATTTAGCGGGAAATCAAGCCAAATCCGTCCCCGAGTAATCTGCATTGCAAATGACGTAAAGGAATTGCTTAAGGAACGAGCTTGGTGCGCAATCCAAGGCCCGAAAGACAAGTCCACGAGTTAAAAGAAGTCAAGTAGCAGCTTAGCCAGTCGACCGACCAACCTAGTCAGTCGATCGACCAAGGCTCGGTTCCCGAAGCTCTTGTTCTTTGAGGAGAAGTCGATCGACAAAGCATCTTGATCGATCGACGGACTTCGATTCCAGGCACGAGATTTAGAAAGCCCGTGAAGTTTAGGTTTTAGAGAGGATTGTTGCGTTGGTTGCTATATAACGTAACAGCAGCATATCGAATAAATTATCGGATTTTTATCAGAGAACACATTAAGTTTCACAACACAACACATTAAGTTTGAGTTTTAGTTTGTTCGGATAATTAGGGTTTGCTATATCGATTCTTGCTTTGGAATTCTGCCCTGTTCCTAATCTTTCCTCTGAATTTTCGGTATTCATCCTGCCCTAATCCCGTTTATTGCTTTCTTTGTTAGTATAGAATTGATAGTTAGTGTTCCCAAGCCAATTATCGTTTCTTCATCATTGCTATTTACTTTAAGTATGAATTCCGTAATTGTCATGAGTTTTATTGTTGTTTTTACCTTCGTCATGAGTAGCTAAATCTGTAGTGCTAGGATGTAGGCGATTTATGGCTAGGCGGCAATAGATTGAACACGGACTGAACCCGCGTGTCAGTCGATCGACTGACATTGTTGGTCGATCGACTGACCTTGTAAGGTTACCCTTCGTTTTAATTGTCTTTAAACTTGTATTTAACAAATCGAATGCATGCGACCAGTAAGATACCTATTTTGTGACTGACCCATTAGACCGAAAGGTAGGGAAGGTTATTTGACCGTCAATTAACTCGACTAAATTGTGCTAAGATCGAAAGATAGGTATAGTTTAGACCATTAGTCGCTTTTCAGGACGAAAGTTAGTATTAGTGACATTAGGGACCTATAGCGAGATCGAGAGATGCTATTTGTTAGGAGTGGACCGAGAGGACCTCTTATTTCCCGCCTTACTTGTGTTTAATTCAGACCGACTTAGTTTGCTGCCGCCAAAGCTGTAATGACCCGACCATCCTAGTACCTTTCTTTTATCTGTTTAATCTACTTCTTTAGTTTATTTTCTTCTTATTGTTACTAGTTATAGACCAATTCAACCAACCCCCATAAACAGATTACCTTTGATGATCATAGAACAACTAAAGTTTACAACGCCTCCTTACGGATCGACCCTGTTACCACTAGCCTAGGTTAGTCTTAATAGGAATTATAAATATTATCTTTGGTACTCAAATGACGGGTATCAAATTTTGGCGCCGTTCTCGGGGAGGCAATAGTCCTAATTTTAGTTGTTTTTATTTTCGGTCTTTCTCGGTTTAAGGGACTTTTGTTCTTAAACTTTTCTTATATTCTTGTTGTAGTTTCATCTTATGCGCAGGTCACAGGGTGGAGAATTATTACCATTTGACTCTGAGATAGAGAAATCTTTGCGCGGGTTGAGACGAGCACGAAGGATATTGTCGACAGAGGAAGAGCTGAATACTCTGTCAAGCTATCTCGAGCACGATCTGTTTGAGGAAGACCAACAGTCTTCACCCACCTCTTCGGCTGAAACAGTTACCTCTCCGAAATCTCGGTCATGGCCGAGGAAGCGAGTATAGCTAGTTTTTCGAGCCGACACCGCCGACTTGTACAAAGGGTTCGAATTACCGGGAGAAGCCGGGAAATTCGAACCAAAGCCTGCCTACATTACTATGGTCGAGAGAAACCATTTGGGGAGTGCAAATGAAGATGCGGCTAAGCACATGGAGACCTTCATTGACTCTTTGCAGCGCCATTCCCCCTCCGGCTAGCGTGACCCGGGATCAAATCAAGGAGACCATGTTCATCTTTTCCCTTCGTGATGCCGCAAGGGAATGGTATAGGGATTTGGATAAGACCGTTCGGAGATCACCGATTGGAATACATTGGCATTGGCGTTCTACAAGAAGTACTTCTACTCGCTTCAAGGACGATCGCTATTAGAGCTCAAATCACGGGCTTTAAACAAGGGCCGGATGAGAATTTCCACGAGGCATGGGTCCGATTCAAGAAGTTGGTGCGGACCATACCGCACCATGGGATTGCAAAATGGAGTTTGTGCAATCATTTCTACAATGGGTTGTACGACGATCAGAGGGCCATTTTGGATGTGCGCGCCAATGGGAGATTATTTGAAAATTTGGGAGCAACCAAAGGGTGGAAAATCATTGATGATCTCGCTACCCACAAGGCCGAGTATGGGAATTCGAGAGGGAACCAGAGGAGAGCCGCTGAATCTTCCTCTGTTCTTCGCACTTGAGGCTCTTACTTGCAAGATTTGACAAGTATGAGCTAGGAGGAGTCTCTAAGGGTGGGATATACCAAGTCAATCGTGTCGACGGTCCCTTCGCCTCGTGAAAGATGTGGAGTTGAGGGCCATGTCTCGAAGAACTGCCCTAGTCCCTTTGAATCTTGGTCGCCTTTCAACACTATAGGCGAGAACAACTCCTACTACGAGCCACCGCATCCGAACTTGAGTTGGAGGAGCCAGAATGTCCAAAACCCAACTCAACCTCCGCCACAAAGAGCGAGCCGTATGTTCCGCCTCATCAAAAGCAACAAGAAGCATGCAGGAAGCCTCCTTATGTGCCGCAGAAGCAACAATCACAAAATTCGAGTTTTTCGAGCTTAAGAATCTGCTTTGCTAAAGGAGTCCCAAGCAAGAGAGGCCGGGATGAAGTTACTTGAGAGCCAAATTGCTCAACTAGCTAGCAAAAGCAACACTCGAGCTCCCGGACACCTACCCACTCAACCCGACCAGAAGGAGACCCTAAATGCCATCACATTGAGGAGCGGGTCCACCCTTGACGGTCCTGCTATGATTGAGGATGCTGTTGGGAAAGATGAGCTAGAAACAAGCAAAGAGAAAGCTTCAACGAACAAATCAAAGAAAAAGGAGTCTGCCAGAATTTGATCGATCGATCGATATCCCTAGTCGATCGATCGAAATACGGGTTCCAGGAGCTTCGGAATCGCGTGCATACCGGTCTATCGATCGAGGAAGGTGGTCGATCGACCACTATCATGCTGATATTGAAGAGTCTCGTCCTTTAATGCCAAATAATTTACGAGACCACTTGTTTCGGGGTACCACGATCCGAAGATTTTAAAGCGGAGACCGAATCGATGGGTCGGTCCCGGCTCGAATTTCGATCCAATGACGGTCAATGGGTCTCATTTGAGACGGTCGAGGAAGGGTCTAGCTTCAACAAGGAGAAGGTGACGGACTTTCAGCCAAAGTCCAAGGACGCCGGCGCGCGCGAATTAGAAGAGAGGGCTAAGGTGCTCCTTACTGACCCCATATCCGGAGAGACTCGTGCCGACCAAAGAAAGGTATCTTTCAATAAGTTTGAGAAAGTTATCCGTAGTCTGAATGTACAAGTCCCCTTCCTTGAGTTAGTTAACCAAGTACCCGCTTACACCAAATTTATGAAGCAATTGTTGTCAAAAAAGCGGTCACTTGAAACAGTGCACACTGTCGCACTCACCAAGGAGTCTTGTTCTTATCATCTCTCTCACACTGCGCCCCTTAAGTTAGAGGACCCGGGCAGCTTTTCTGTCCCTTGCAAAGTAGGTACCTTCTCAATTGAGAAGGCATTGTGTGACTTAGGGGCCAGTATAAGTGTCATGCCCTTGAGTTTAGCTAGGAGACTCAAGTTGACCCGGTTTGCTATCACGAAATGACAGATTCGGATGGTCGACCGATCTGCGGTCGAGCCTATAGGAGTCCTAGAGGACATACCCGTCCCGGATAGGGAAGTTTTTCTTCCCCTGTCGACTTTGTTGTCCTAGATATGCCGAGGATGAACATATACCGATCATCTTAGGAAGGCGTTTTCGCACACCGCCGGGTGCGATTATTGACGTCGGTTTAGGAACCTTGACCTTCAAGGTTGGGAAACATTCTATCGTTTTTGCCCAACCTGCTAAAAAGAAGGATGCCATGTGGCCTGTTACTTGTAATACGGTCTCTGAAAAGAGATCGTACTTTGTGCTTCCTGAACCTACTGTCCCTATTACTACTGCTGTATTAACCCCTCCGCCCCGAATTGGGAGCAAGAAGGAGGAAGAAATGGTTGTTTTAGACATCGCAGGAGCTGGTTTGGGGAAGGAAGAGCCGTTGGATGCTCCAGCTGCGACAGAGCAGATCGTTTCAAGAGGCGGTCTTGGATGCCTAAGTTATGGGACTGACGAGGAAGTGGAAGATGAGCCCGTAAAGGTAAAATGGGCAGATTTGGAGTCCGACGATTCCGAGGAAGTCCTTGATTGGGGAGACGACGAAGCTGATCCATTGAGCTCTCCAATTGTTGAAGCTGAGAAGGGTGCAACTGATAAGATGAGCACCATTGAGGCTACCTCTAGTAGCCAGAAGCCGACGAAGTGGGCCATACCGTGGTCCTTTTTGATCGACTATTAGTTGATCAAATTCGTTATAAACTTCATTTTATTGCTTTCGAACTATTTTTTATTGCTTTTGTGTGCGCGAAAACTTCGCTTTTATTTCGTTTGCTTAGGATCTTTCTTTACTTTAGACTTCGTTCTGGGTTTTGCGCAATTTTGGGCGCGTACTATTGTGCATTTGCAGGTATCTAGAGCTTATCAGCTCAAATCATTGAGCAATTACGAAGAAATAAGACACTGCAGCAGTGTTTTCGGTCGATCGACTGGTATCATTGGTCGATCGACCGAGTTGCGGGTTACAGGAGCTACTGTTCACGACCATTTGGTCGATCGACCGCCTCTTCGTGTCGTCGATCGCTGCTCTTTGCTATATCCTTTCACGACCTCTCCCCTGCTGTGTTTGGTCGATATGCGGATTTTAGGGAGTTTTCTACTCCGCTTTATTTTCCGTCGAATTATTTATTTCTTCTTTTGTCTCATTTATGCACAATTTTTACGTTTCAAAAATTGCTTTTTTCCGTCTTATGCGTGGTTTTGATTGTCTTTCAGGCACTCTTGTCGGTAGCACTGCTGGCTACTGCAACCTCCTAGCTCACGCTGGTTTGGGGAGGTTTCCTTTGCTGCGCTTAAAGTCTTGTGAGTTCCCAAGTCTTTACTTTACGTCTTTGTTTTTATTTCCCTTTTTCTCGCAAATTCCCATTCCTCTTTTCTTCATTACATGATTTTGCACAATGGGGACATTGTGTGATTTGGTTTGGGGAAGGGTTTTGCGTCGCACTTCATTCATTTGCTTGCATTCACGTTTAAATTTTGTTTTGCATTGTTTATTTCACATTCGCTATATACAAAATTCAAAAAAAATTTGAAAAATTTCAAAAAATCCCATAAAATGCACGTTTATTTTAGCATATAGGTCGAGTCGGAACGGTAGTATTTCAAGGATGATTTAGCATTTGCATCTGTTTTGCCTGAGCCTTGCTTGACTTACATGTTATTAGTAGAATCGTAAGTGCATAGTCTACGAGTTTTCGTTAATTTATTTACTGAGCCTGAGACTTGACTTTAACAATTGGCAAGCTACATCATATATTCTGAGTTTTTAGAGCTTATAGCTGGTATCATTCATGACCAGTTCATCTAGGAATGTGAGTAGTACTCCTTATGAGGCATGTTTCCTTAATTTGCATAATTATGAATTTGATCTACTTAATACCTGTATGCATTCGGTTTGTGGTTAGTTGACACATGTGGTAGAGGTCTCCTTTTCTCATTTTACCCATAAGCTTCACTATGCCAAAAATATCCTTTTTGTCCTATTTACTACATCCTACATTTAGCATGTCCTTTGTCAAGCTAGTAGTCTGTTTTCTTGGGATTGTTACTCGTTTTTGGTGGCATATGCTCTGTTGAGATGATGTTTGGAAAATGAAAAAGGAAAGAAAGAAACGAAAGAAAAAAGAAAGGGAAAAAAATGATGAAAAATGATTCGAAAAAATGAAAAAAGAAAAAGAGGTTCTGTACTGTTTAAGCAGTCGATCGACTGCCAAATATGGTCGATCGACTGAGATTCGAGGAAAGGTCAATTCGCATGATTTAATCCTTATCCCTTGGCGATTTTTGCTCCCATGATTCGTTTATATCCTATGGGGAGTTTATTTGATTTATTAGTTTGGAGACTGTGAGTTTTGTGCTTGCTATAGCACCGTTTCATTTGTTTATGAGAAAGAAGTTGGATGTTGCCACATGGTTCCGTTTTGGTACTAGCTTGATCACCTGTACCTCCATTTTACCATAAAATGTTTTGCCTCTTCTTACCCATACCTCATATTTCCATAATTATACCTCGGCATGTGTCAATGGTCATCTGTTTGGTTGGAATGCATATGTACGGTCATAGAGGTCGTCTTCATAATTTATTGCTGGCATGTTTTCATAGGTCGTAGTTAGGTGAGAGTCACTACAAAATTAATTCTTTCTATCTTACAAATATATCACCTGTGCTTAATTGAGTGATTTGAGCGACCCGAGAGAGTCCAATTTGATAAGTCTATATAGTCAACGGTTCAGCAGTTTTTGACGACTTTATAACTCGTTTGCATGATTCATATTACTAATTGATTGTTGGTTGTGCATTAAATTGGTTTAGGCTTTACCGTTGTCAATTCGCTCTGAGATTGAACTCGTTCCATTAGGTCATTAGATCGAGTCTAGTTCTTGCTTAGGGACAAGCAAGGTTTGGTTTGGGGAGATTTGATGCGTGTCATTTATATGATGTTTTACATCTCCTTTTACACGCATTTCAGAGCTCAATTGTGCTATATTTGCCCATATTTCTCTATTTTCCTCTACTTTCGTGCTTTTGTACTTTATTGCAGAAATGTGGAGAATTTAGCGGGAAATCAAGCCAAATCCATCCCCGAGTAATCTGCATTGCAAATGACGTAAAGGAATTGCTTAAGGAACGAGCTTGGTGCGCAATCCAAGGCCCGAAAGACAAGTCCACGAGTTAAAAGAAGTCAAGTAGCGAGCTTAGCGTCGTCGACCGACCAACCTAGTCATCGATCGACCAAGGCTCGGTTCCCGAAGCTCATTCTTTGAGGAGAAGTCGATCGACCAGAATCTTCAGTCGATCGACCAGACTTCGATTCCAGACGAGATTTAGAAAGCCCGTGAAGTTTAGGTTTTAGAGAGGATTGTTGCGTTGGTTGCTATATAACGTAACAGCAGCATATCGAATAAATTATCGGATTTTTATCAGAGAACACATTAAGTTTCACAACACAACACATTAAGTTTGAGTTTTAGTTTGTTCGGATAATTAGGGTTTGCTATATCGATTCTTGCTTTGGAATTCTGCCCTGTTCCTAATCTTTCCTCTGAATTTTCGGTATTCATCCTGCCCTAATCCCGTTTATTGATTTCTTTGTTAGTATAGAATTGATAGTTAGTGTTCCCAAGCCAATTATCGTTTCTTCATCATTGCTATTTACTTTAAGTATGAATTCCGTAATTGTCATGAGTTTTATTGTTGTTTTTACCTTCGTCATGAGTAGCTAAATCTGTAGTGCTAGGATGTAGGCGATTTATGGCTAGGCGGCATTAGATTGAACACGGATTTGAACAGCGTGTCAGTCGATCGACTGACATTGTTGGTCGATCGACTGACCTTGTAAGGTTACCCTTCGTTTTAATTGTCTTTAAACTTGTATTTAACAAATCGAATGCATGCGACCAGTTAGATACCTATTTTGTGACTGACCCATTAGACCGAAAGGTAGGGAAGGTTATTTGACCGTCAATTAACTCGACTAAATTGTGCTAAGATCGAAAGATAGGTATAGTTTAGACCATTAGTCGCTTTTCAGGACGAAAGTTAGTATTAGTGACATTAGGGACCTATAGCGAGATCGAGAGATGCTATTTGTTAGGAGTGGACCGAGAGGACCTCTTATTTCCCGCCTTACTTGTGTTTAATTCAGACCGACTTAGTTTGCTGCCGCCGAAGCTGTAATGACCCGACCATCCTAGTACCTTTCTTTTATCTGTTTAATCTACTTCTTTAGTTTATTTTCTTCTTATTGTTACTAGTTATAGACCAATTCAACCAACCCCCATAACAGTTACCTTTGACTGATCATAGAACAACTAAAGTTTACAACTGCCTCCTTGCGGATCGACCCTGTTACCACTAGCCTAGGTTAGTCTTAATAGGAATTATAAATATTATCTTTGGTACTCACAGCGACGGGTATCAACGACACATATGTATAAAAGGCAGTTATGTCGTCAAAATGCAACGGTGTGACTAGGTTATAAGTTCATTAAAGATCGTGAATGACCTCTTATGTTTAAACTCTTGGTGCATGACTTTAAACATAGACTCGAGTGTCGACTTTGGCATAGTGATGCCTAGACGGATGACTTATGACAGGATTTGGAGGTTTGTCGATGGAGTGACACCATTGGACGAGACGCGTATACAGGCTTGACCTTTGACCCGTAATATAGAGAAAATGCCGGTTTAAAACCCGACATGTTTTGACTCTACTAACGCGGTTTGATATGTCTTTGACAATTGGGCGACACGAGCTAGGCCAGAAGGTAGGGCTAACTTTGGTGGACACTCGTCGTCATTTAGACAACTTGACTCGACTCGAGGCTGAATCAGAATGGTGGACTGATATGTACGTGTTGCTATTATTTATGAAGGATTTTCAAAAATAGAAATTTTCAAAAAGGCGGAGTTTGCTTAGGGCTTTCTTTCGAAAAAGGTTGAGTTCATTTTTGGAAGACCAGTTTGAAATAATCGGGGATTGCAACGGCTTAGAAAACAGTACGTGGTTTTCAAAGACGAGTTTCGAAATTCAGAATCACGGATTTGAAAATCGGGAATTGAAGAATTTGGAATCGTCATCGCAATGGCCATGAAAACGGTTAAATTTGTTTTCAAAGAACTTGAAATTGGGTTGACAGTTTGAAAACGGTTAAAGTTGTTTTCAAATGATTTGAAATTGGAAAATTTGAAAACGGTTATGTTTGTTTTCAAGCGATTTGAAAATGGGTTGAAGATTTGAAAACGGTTAAATTTGTTTTTTTAAAAAAACGTGATTTGAAACTTGGAAAATTGCAATGGTTGAAATCGTCATTACGACGGCTTAGAAAACAGTCAAATTCATCTTCAAAAACGCGATTTGAAATTTGGAAAATTGCAATGGTTTAAATCGTCATTACAGCGGCTTAGAAAACGGTCAAATTCGTTCTCGAAAGCGGTTTAAAAATTGAGGATTTTGAAAATCGAAATTGCCATTATAACGGCGTGGAAATGGCATTTCGGTTTTGAAACGGATTTTGAATTTCGAAAGTTCATCATTATTACGACTGTTTGGTAAGTGGCGATTCAGTTTTCGAAACCGGTTTTTGGGATTACGATAATCGAGTATTGAAAATTTGAAGGGTTCAAATTTTTGAAGCCTAGAAAACATTGTGTTGTTTTCGAGGGTGGTTTTGAAAAAGGTACATTGTTTTCGAGGTTTGAAACGGTCTTCAAAATGGTGTATTGTTTTCGAGGACGGTTTTCAAAATCCAAAAGGTGCGTGTTTTGAAAATCGAGATTTTCAAAGTTTGAAATTGTTGTGGTCTTTAAAACAGTGCGCTGTATCCGAAGACGGTTTTGAAATGGTTCTTAAAAACGGTGCGTCATTCTTGGGTTTTGAAATGGTCTCGAAAACGGCACGTCGTTCACGAGATTTTGAACATCCTCGAAAACGTGCGTTGTTCTGGGGTTTTGAAATGTCCATTATGTCGGTGCAAAAGTGTTTTGATACGGTCATGAAAAATCGGGTTTTGAAATGTCCATTATGTCGGCGCGAAAGGTGTATTTTTGAAATGGTTATGAAAAATCGCGTTTTGAAATCGTTATTACGATGGCATAAAAGGTGAATTATGCAACAGTCGGTAAAAGACCGAGGTTTGAAATGGCCATTATAACGGCGTAAAAATGTGCTTCTTGTTTGAAATGGTTATAAAAAAACTGGGTTTTAAAATCATCATTACGACGGCGTAAAAAAAATGATTTTGAAATGACTGTAGAAAAACAGAGGTTTGAAATTGCCATTACGACAACGTAAAAGGTTGTTTTGAGACGGTCGGCGAAAATCCGAGGTTTGAAATCGTCATTATGACGACGCGAAAAGGCGTTTTTGAGAGTTTTGAAATGACAGGGAAGGACGTATGATCACATAGCACATAAGCACTCACAGTTCATTATATTATGCATAATGCTAACACGGGTTTTGGCCTAATAAGGGTGGTTACATACCAAGTAATCAATCCCCGATTTTCGAGAGGGATGCCAATCCAAACAAAATGTGTAAGGTTGGTGCCCTAGCCTCATTCACGTAAGAAATGAAAGGCCTTTGACGAAACAAAAATGTGTAACGCTAACCATATGCTTGACGCAATCGGTAGTCAAGACGCGGGGATTAAAAACTCACGGCGACGAGACGAGCCCATTGGTAGATAAAGGTTAGGTTGTGGGCCCGGACAAGGAAACCGACTTATGACCGTAATACCAACTAGTGCATTTTAACCACGACCTCGTTCGAGTTTCACCTCTAACGATCACAAAGACACAATTGTCCTAGTTTTCCCCAGCAAAGTCGCCAATCTGCGGACATGGGCCACCTGCACGCTAAGCCAATCTGTGGACGTTCAGTGGTCTTGAAGCCACGTTTGGAGGCGTAGAAATGCTTCGACCGGAACGCTTTAGATCGGTTTGTTTCTTTCGATGAAGGTCTCGAAAAGATGAAGAGATGTTCGGAGTTGCCATCAAGCAATTATGGGATGCTGGGAAACCGTTCGAATCCACTTTATATGTCGGTCAATTTAGGCAAAAAGCAGTGCTTGACATAGGTACTAAAGATAAGAACTCATCCCCCTTTAGAATCCTATCGCTAGAATGACTCTCGTAAGCCCTGGATAAGGCCATCCACTATCCAAAGGTTCTGAGTAAGGAGTGAGGGTACATAATGGGGAGCTCTTTAATCGAACACCCAATCCCGCCCACGTTAGCGGCCTCTACTGATCGATCGTGGTTGTTTAAATGCAAAACTTGATAAAACGGGTAAATGCATGAATGCGCATCCACAAGTTTAACCTAACATGTGAGAATTTGCTAAGTCGGTTTGTTTATCCAAATATCAAGAAGTTGTTGTCGAGTTAGATTTAAGTTGATTTGTATGTGAAGACAGAAATTAATCATCCATTTACCAAGTTTAGGTTATGGTGCTTAACACGATCTAATTGTTTGAAAAAGGGTGTCAAATGATAAAGTGTAAAAATGTAAACTTGTTAATCTGATCCGTCATGTATTTGAACTAACCATAATCGGGATCGTCCTAGACAAGTGCTAAAAATGAGGCAGAATAGCATCAAGAAGCCCCATAGGGGCGCGAGCCATAGGGCGATGCAAAAGCTGCCTCCTGGTTGTTAAAAAGATTGTTTAAAATCGTACTTGTGATGAATGATTTGCAAATATTGTTTGCATGACTCAGAATAATTACCATTATATTAGTAATATTCGCCGTGGGATTCATATTTGCAAGCTTGAAAAGTGTAGTTTACAAATAAAAAACTAAAATGTGTGTGCTTAACCGTTTTATCACTTTACTCGAATTAAATCAACATGGTATTTATTTTAACCAAGGGTGATATCCATTATGGTCAAGACAAGGATAAAAATAAAATAAAATAAAATAAAAGTAAATGTTTGAGATGAACTAAATATGTTAATTTCATTTATTTATAATTAGTCAATATTTTTCATCGTACTCGAATTAAACCAACATGGTATAAAGAACCAAGGATAATTATGAATATGACTAAAATGCTTGCAAATGTGAATAAGTGAGGAAAGATGCTAAGTAAAAGAAAAAGAGTGTTAGAATGCCCTCTAAAATGTAATTAACCAATTAATATCACCGAGTCACGGGTTAAACCGTCATGGTATATGGAACCAAGGATGATTTTGGTAATGGTCAAAATATTTGTCATAAAAATGAATTAAAATGGTAAAAACCGTGAAAGGAAAGAAGTAAAAATAAAAGAAAAATGTTGTGGAAAAATGAACTCAAACACGTTTGAGTCTGACCCGAGAAGCCACAAGAGGCGCGAGTCTCTTTGCATAGCAAAGAGCTTTTGTCTCAGGCCAAAACTCGGTTTTGGCTCATCTAACCTATATTTGATCGTGTTACGCATTGTTCATGCTTATAAACTCATAAAAATAGTAAAGACATGAAACAAGTGAGTTGTTTACACCCTCAAACTTACATGTTATGATGTTTGCGAGGTAGACGACTATTGAGACGATTTTCTCGTTATGTGACTACTCGGGATCAAAGAAGTTTAAAAAAGTGCCTTAAAAAAGGATTTTATTTTGAAAATATGTTGAAAATATGTTGTTTGAAAACATGTTGATCAATTTTGAGTTGGTCGAATGGGTCGGTCGAATGCACGGCGACGGTATTAAACAAAATGTGTAAGGCTTGTGTTTTCAATCGGTAGGTCGAAAACACGTGTCGATTTTTTGACTTAAGAAGTCAAGAGGTCTAGAAGTTTAAGGGAGATGTAAGGGGGTGGACTCTCGCGTGAGTATTATGGGGTGTGAAGGTGGGTATTTATAGAAAAATATGGGGTGGTAGGTCGGTTGAGTTTGCCTGGAGGTTAAGGAGGAAGCCTAAAGAGGCGCGAGCCACCTAGTGCTTGAATAGGGTGTCATCTCCTTTTCAATTTGGACGTGGCTTTTGCTCTATCTATTGTTTGGTTGGTTTGATTTGTGGTATTCAAATAGGATGTCGTGTAACAATATGGTCATCTAATAAGACGGTATTTGGGTGTTATTTGGGGTAGGTATTTTGTGTGCTTGACTCGGGTTTGACCCGTGTTTAGTCGGGATTTGAATTTTGAGTCGGTTTTTCGCCCGGTGTCGGTTTTGACTCTAATTACTGTCATTTTTATGAAAATGACGTGATAAAGCCATTCATGGAATTATTTTTTACATTCGAGACTGGGGTTGACTCAGGTTGCGAGTTTCTGAGTCGGTTGTGGGTCCGAAGACGGTTTTCACTTTAAATAGTGTTGTTTTAATACAAATGAAGTTAGCAAACAATTTTTGAAATCATTTTTCATATCCTAGTAATGCATTAAACCGTCTCATGAATAGCCAATCCACGCACGCATGTAAAGAACATGTTGTAGTCCGATCATCATCGGGTGTTTTTTGGAGGTGCAGATATTGGGTATCTACATACGTCTGGGCGTGTCCCGATACCTATTTGTGAGGTGTGGTGTCGTGGGCGTGTCCCTGGCACCGATGGTTGTGGGTACGTCATGACGTGTCTCGATAACGGCGTGGTTGTGGGTACGTCTGGGCGTGTCCCGGTACCGGTGTGGTGTTTTTATAATATTTTCTTATTCATATCATTGGCATGTTGCATATTTATCTATCACGTTGTGTCTTATGTTTATATATTGAAACTGACGTGGGTGTGTTTGTGTAAATTGTCACCTATTTCCGGGGTGGCCTGTGTCGATCCATATGATATTTCCGATCATATTGGGAGCAGGTTAAGTACAGGTTGGTTTGATGTCACACGGGAGACAGGACACGCTTTGGACTTGGAGTCAAGCTACCTAGTTAGATGACTTAGATAGTAGTTGAGTTGTATATGTTATAGTCTACATTTAATATTCATTTATTCATTTTTAAATCATTAAATACTTTATTTATATTAAATGTTTCTTAATTGCAACTCCGATTCACTGCCTCGTGAAACCGAAATGGTAACATCCTCCCATTACCTTGGCTAGGTAAGAAAGGGGTGTTACAATAGTCCAGTTCACGATACTTCACCTTCTATAATCATACATACACCCACTCTATACATGCATATAAACGCACATATTCACAACGATCCCCCTTGACAAAAGCCCGTAGTTACCGGCTCGAAGTTGTAATGGCCATAGTGCGTTCTTAGGATGTCTCCCAAAGCTTTGTAGTAGCTCCAAATAACTCTGACCCGGGTTCATTTTATTTAGACACCATAAGTTCATTGATTCATTGGTTTTAGGTTCCAAAACCTAGCTCTGATACCACTTTGTAACACCCCCATCTACCAAAGTGCCTTACCGATATGCTCGGCTTTGTCGTCAATTCCTGTATCAAAAACAATTTGTAAAACTCCCAAATTAAATTAAGTAGTATAATGAGGGGATCGTTCGTAAGGATGGAGTGGGTGTATAATTAGTTCGTTTAAGTCCTTGTTTAGTTGAAAAACAAAGAAAGTGGTGATAAAAACTAAACTACGACTAGAGTGAATAAAAACGAGTTAACTAAGATAAGATATGCAAAAAATTAATGGAAGACTTGGGTCTTTAGGTTCCTAAGCAAGGTAAACTAGGTATGAGTGTCAACAAGTCTTGGGTAATTAAATGCCTAGGATTATGGACTAATTACTTAGTCTATCCTAAAGTAGAACACAAAATCATTACAATGCATTCAAATTCATCATAAACATACTATCAAGTACCCACATAAACTCTCATCTATGAAGATACTAAGCATAAATTGAAGAAAGGTATGAACTTTTATACATACAATTCATCAAACACCTTGTATACATGTTTACAAAGGCTAAATAATCATCCAAAACACACATATTAACAACCCATATTAATAGTTTAACCCTCACTTAAGTTCCCCGTAAACCGTAGAGGGGAACTACTCACTCATGGTGGATAAACAAGTATGAATAAATGGAGAACAACACACAAATATAACAATAAACATTATGCTAATTCAAACAACAATTAAAATGAAACAAAGATGTAAACAATTAAAGACTAAAGTAAACAAAGAAGAAAATTATAATAACACTTAGAAAAGATTGAACCTTTGGATTAATAATGGAAGAAATTGTTTAAAATCTTCCTTTACAAAACCAAATACTAAATGTAAACAATTGAACTAAACTAGATCTACACTAAATTGCAAATTAATTAAAGTTTGATTAACGAAAGATTAGTACTTGATTATGGAAAGCATAACATGAATTGGGAAATGATTAATAATCTAGGTTTGTGTGTACAAGTGAGTTATGAGAGGGTATATATAGTCTTCCATAAAATTAAGTCACAAATGGAGGATTGGTGCTGAAATGCGTCACTGCTGCTCCGTGCCGGTTGACTGGCTACAGGTAGGGAGCCCTTTTCCAATTCCGAACTTCTAAATTTGGCTAAGTATGAATGGGTGTCTCTGCCGGCTGGCCGGCTGTCGGCCTACCGGCAGAAAATGCCTCTTCTTCTTTTCTTCCTTTTCTTCATTCCTCTTGAGCTTCCTGACGGGCCACCGGTTGCCGGTACCTCTACCGGCACCGAGCCCTTTTCTATTTTGGCTCAATTTCTTCCAAAATTTCTTTTAAGGCATACAGGGAGGGTTTCCTGCCAGGGAGCCGGCTGCTGGCAAAAAATTTTCCTTATAATTTCTTCATCTTTTTCTTTCTCTAAGGAATGGAAGGGGTTCCCAACCGGCTGCCGGCCTACCAGCAGAGGAACCTTCTCAGCATTCCCTCCTCTTCTTCTCCCATAAAAGCTCCTTGGGACTCCTTTCTTGCTTCCGTCCTCCAATCTCGACTCATTCCTTACAAAACGAGGAGAACACATAGACTATGGGAGTAACGGCACAAAATGCAAACAAAAGGGATAGTAACCGTCTTAAAATGCGTCGAAACGTACGGAAAAAGAGAAGGAAATGCTAACCAAATAAGAACGCATCAAACTTCCCCACACTTGAGTCTTACTCGTCCCCGAGTAAGTAACCTTAAAAAGACTTGGACCCTTAACAAAGACTAATAACTTGCATACTTTATTTATATAATATCCAAATCGGGTTTAGCTTAACCCGAAGCTCTTTTAACTAACAATTTGACACTTCATGAGGGGAAGTTCCCTATTGCAAGGGAAGTGAAGTCTTGCTACAAAACTTTTGATTCAAAATGGCACTAAATTACCAAGTAACGCATGAGAATGAATCGATCAAAATGCATACACACTTGCCTCATTCAAGTGGGATTTCTCAAAATCGAACAAGGAAAGTCTCTAGTGGAGGATGTCGTCCCAAGGTCTTACCAAGGTGTCAAACCCCTAAATCTAGCTCAAGTGACCAACATTGACAAAACGGAAAATCGAAGAAAAAAATTCTAGGCGTGGAAAAGGGAAGTACGTTGCTATACTCCCAAGATTACATGACACACACAAGATTCGACTCCATATCAAGCCCTTGACCGAAGGAGACCCAAGTACCGACTCTCACGGGTTTCACTAGTCACTCATTGATGAACCGGGTGATTTTTGTGAAAACATTAACCAGAATCACTCCCCTAACTTGACTTGCGAGGCATGCCCGCATTCTAATATGGCACTCCATCCAATATCTGCAAGAGAAATGTTCAAATGATGCGAATACAAAAGAGACAATCGGGTTGCAACGGGGCTTGGTTTAGGTGAGAAGGGGTTGGTGCAAGCACCCTTTTAGGGCATGTGGGGCTACAGGTCGAGTAGTCGCCATATCTAACTAACTCACTAAACCTTGCCGAATGAAAAAAAAAACTCTCCACAAAACTTGGCGAAGGTGGTCGCCATTTCAGAAAATCAATTATTTTCAAAACAAAATTCAATTGCAAATGCCATCAACCCTTTTATTAGACACAAATACTTCATTCTTTTCTTTTTTTTTCTTTTTCATTTCTTTTTCTCTTTTTTTTTATTTTGATTTTCTTTATCGCATTTTTCATTACTTGTAACCCTCTTTGATACGATCGTTTCTGTACCAAAAATAAACCTAAAAACAACTAACAGAAGCTAGCAGCAAGTAGGGTCGATCTCCACAGGGAGGCTATTTTGCTAATTATCTGTTTAACTCAGTCTGTCAGGATGTCACAGAAATGGGGGTTTAAATGTGATTTTCTAAACTAAAGAGAATAAGGAGAAGAGAGTAAAAAGGAGGAAATAAACAAATAGAGAGAAATAGCTAAGACAGACGGTTCACCATAATCATCCGGTCAAGTAATCTAGGTCTCAGGTCAATGCAAATACGGTCTAAGGGGTAACGAACGTCACCTTTCGGTCCTTAATTCACCCTAAAGCGTAAACAGCTTAACTTTCGCCCTCACTGCAATACTCTATTGTTCGCTACTAGTCTCGCCTTTTCCAACCTTTCGGTCCAGGTCAAGGATCACTAAGAATTAAATGTCTAATTGCGTCGACACAATCAGACAGATACAATTAATTGCAGCATTTAACCAACAAAGACAATACCAGCATTAACCTAGTAAATCGATTACTCTCCCTTCATATTATGTATCCCCTATAGTCTTAGCAGAGGGGAATTAGCTACTCATATTAATGCTAATAATAACAATAACAGGAGAATTAAATAGAGTAGATGACATATTGTAGTTAATGGGGAAACTAACTAACATAAGCTAATAACTAATTAGAGATGCTAATCAAAGAGAAGAAACAAAGGAGAGATTACTAGAGAGATTAAGGATTGGAACAGAAATATTAAGGCTAAAGGAAAAGAGTTACAATCAAGTTCTGAGAAAAGGGAAGAGAGAGCAGCCGCGCGAGAAGAACAAAAACAAAACAACGTGATAAAAGTTCTAAGTCTCCTCCTGATGATCCCCTCTAGGTCTAAACTAACTACTCCTGTTTTTTTTATTAAGTAATATCATTACTATTAACTAAATATAAGATAAACATAAGATATAATCTAATTATACTCGACACTATTATCCTGGCTGTAGCTAGTACTCGATCGACCATATATCTACTCGATCGAGTACTTTTCCTGCTTTGCGCACAGAACTTCAAACGGCTGCCATTTCTTCATTACTTGGGCAAATAGGGCGATTCCGGTGGCGTTGGAAAGCTAAGAGGACAAACTTTCATCTCCAATTGGAATAACCTGAATATCAGTTGTAGAACTACAGATATGTCTCTCCAAAGTAGGCACTAGCAATTTGAAGTTCTTCCCTTGCTCGCCTATCTATCTTTCCTCTTTGCGCATCCCAAAATAGCTACATTCCCGCTCCAAATTCACTCTTCCTCCAAATGCATGCTAAACGGACGGTAAAAGGCTCGATTTAGCTCCTCTTCGGTTAGTTCCTGCAAATAAGACAAAACAAACCAAAGTAGCATATTCGGGGCATTTCGTAGCATATACTACGATAAAAGCATGGAAATACGTGCTGAAAATAGGCTAAAAAGACTATACATTAGGCACGTATCAAATCTCCCCAAACCAAACCTTTGCTCGTCCTCGAGTAAACTAAAATGCAACTAATGGAACGGAAAAGATAACTCAGAGCTAGCTACAAATGCCCACTTAAGCCAATTTAATGCAAGCAAACTAACACTTATAGCAATGCAGTCAAATGCAAACGAGTTATAGGATGTTCATAAAATAGCTGAACCGTCGACCTTGCAAGACCTTTAAAATCAGACTCTCACGGGTCACTCTTCTCTCATGAAGCAAAGGGTGAACATATATATGTAAGGGAGAAAGAGAAAATAGTCGCTCACCTAGACTACGACCAACATAAACATGCATGCAACTAATATGATAGACAATTCTAGCTATCGTACACACATTCCAACCAAACAAGGTCCGTCACAACCGAGGGCTTACAAAAATATGGTAAAGTGAGGTAATGGGTAAGAAAAGGCAAAACATTTATGAGAATGTGGAGGTATAGGTGATCAAGCTAGTACCTAAACAAACCCATATAACAACATCCGATTCTTACTCAATTATAGAATTAAGCATAGTACTCTTCATTTGGCACAAAACTCACCAAACCGAACTGAAAATACTCCTCAAATGATATAAGTAAAGCATAGGAGCGAAACCATCTCATAATCAAACAACATCTTTTTTTCCTTTTTTTTTCTTTTTCTATTCTCGGTTTCTCTTTCTTCTTCTTCTTCTTTTTTTTTTCATTTTTCATCACGTTTTTTTTTCTTTTCTTTTAACTTTTATTTTTTTTCAATTCATCCTCCTTCTTCTTTATTTCTACCAACTCCAAATAATGCAATACAAACCAAACTTGGCATAGTAAATTATGTACCGCAAAGATAATCTAAACTAGCTTGCCAAGGCAGGCTAAATTTGGATGTAGCTAAGGGTCAACAGGCAAATTTGGCTAATGTGGAGTTAAATGGGTAAAAATGAAAGAAAAGGGAATGTAAGCACCTCCCTGCATGTGACACCAACCACTAACCCGAATGTATGTAGGCAAAAAGCAATTGAATTTCATATACGTGCAAATTGATGAACATGCTATGCAAGGAGTATACTACTCACAATCCTACATGAAACTGGTCATAAATGACACCAGTTTATAAGGCTCTAAATCTTAGAAATTATAAGTAGGTTGCCAAAATTTCTTGTCAAGTCTGTTCGTTCAGCTAAATTAAACATTAACTCGTAGATATGCAATAAGAAAAAGCTAAAAGATAATTAATTCAATGCAAGGCTTAAGCAAAAAGACAACGCAGTGCAATTTCATCATTGAAATCTACCGTTCCGACTCAACCTATATGCTAAAATAAACGTGAATTTTTTTTTTTGAATTTTTGAAATTTTCTAATTTTTTATGGGGTTTTTGAATTTTTTTATGAAAATAAATAACAATGCGTAAAAATTAAACGTGACAACAGAAATGCAATAAAAACAAGATGCAGACACAGATATGGATGCATAACCTCCCCTAACCAAACCGTACAATGCCCCCATTGTACCAAAACATGGAAAGGAAGTGCAAACTGAAGGAGAAAGAGAGTAAATACGGAAAAACTCACAAGATTGCGCGAAAAAGGGACCTCCCCAAACCAGGCAGCAACATGGGAGGTCACTAATAGCTCTGAAACATCGTCACAAGAAGCTAAGTCAAGCAATGGGCGTCCAAAAACAGCTCGATCGAGAGGAAAAGCGGTCGATCGAGTAAGTTTTTTTTTTTTTTTTTTTTTTTTGCTCGATCGAGTAGAAAGTTACTCGATCGAGTAACTCGTCTTGCTGCAGCTTAAAGTTCGAGTAGAATTCCTGCAAAGATGCAATGAAAAACAGCCCGCAAACTAACAAAACAAGCATACTAAAATAGTTTATGGTATAAAAACCATTTATTGCTACGGAAATTAAATAAAAAGCAAAATAAAATCGCCGGGTTGCCTCCCGGGTAGCGCTAGCTTCAGACAGGTCCCAGCTCGACCTTCTTCTCATCATCCAACAGCACAGATCATTGGCCCACTACTAGGCCTCTGACTGGACGCGGTAGCTTCAGCAATTGTCAAGCGGACATCCGGCCTCCACAGCTTGGCAATGTAAGAACAGCAGCTTCCCATAGCATCCGGGTCCCAATCTATCACCTCATCACACAGCTTCTTTCTAGACGGTGTAGCCTTATCAACACCTCCTCCTGGGTCGTCTATCCAGGCAGTTCCGGATTTCAGACTAGGAGCACCCATCTCACCTCCCTGGTCTTTGAACTTGTCGTGACCTGTAGAAAGAGAAACAAACAAATGTTCCTCCAATTTGCTCCCAGAATGGGGAGGAGGTGTCATAACAGCAGCAATAAGTGACACACTAGGAATATCAGACGGAATATCAATGGACTCTACATGAGGAATATCGTCACAGGATATGATATGCATAGGTTCCTTAGGATCATCAGACTTAGTAAAAACCAAATCCTCTCCTCCGACCTGAAAGGTAAGTGTCCTTACCCCGACATCAACAATTGCGCCAGCCGTGCACAAAAATGGTCGTCCCAAAATAATGGGAACATTGCGGTCTTCGGGTATGTTTAAGACAATGAAATCTGCGGGAATATAGAAATTCCCGATCCTAACAGGTACGTCATGTAAAGCTCCTTTGACCCGTACATAGGAGTAATCAGCCAACTGGACAGTCGTTTTAGTGCGTGTGAACTTAGTCAACCCAAATTTCAAGGCAGGAGACAAAGGTAAAACGCTAATACTAGCTCTTAGGTCACATAAAGCATTATCAATTGAATGGGTCCCTATTGAACATGGTATAGAAAAACGACCTGGGTCAGACATTTTGGGCGGGGTCCCATTTCAAGAAGTGCGTTTGCACTCTTGATCATAGCAACATTCATTACCGTCTTAACATCACTAGTGTCCCTCTTAGACCAATTAATTTGACCGATAAATTCAGAATAAGAGGGTACTGGGCAATCATCGCTTTGTAGTGATCGGCGACATTGAGATCTCGGATACGGTCCAGGAATGCACGTGTGTGGCAAAGAACCGTTGTGGATAGGGAATTGACCGAACCGTAATACTACTCGATCGAGTAGTTTCCTCATCATCTATAGTTGGTTGAGGATCAGTGGATAGCTGAATGAACGCTTCTTCCTCAAGAGCCTTCGATCGAGTGTTTACATCCTCTCGATCGAGGGTTACAGCATCAGTCTCGTTCGATCGACCGGTTTTATCACTCGATCGAGTGATTTCTTCAACAATTTTGATCGATCGAGTAAAAATTCCACTCGATCGACCATCCTCAATTTCTGTAATGCTTGATCGACCATAATTATCACTCGATCGAGTGATGGGATGAATAAGTTCACTCGATCGAGTTGATTTTTCACTCGATCGAGTGTCTGCATTGCACGCAGCAAGTATTAATTCCAAAAACTCGTCTAAATCATCCTCCGGGGTATCTTCATGAAGCGGAATGGTGTCGGTGTTGATAGCATACACCGTCTCACATTGCTCTTGCTTGGTAACTAATTGATCATACCGAGCCTCTAGCTTCTTCATACGGCTATCAAATTCCGCACTAGAATTATGACACTGTAGTGCAAGTGCCAATATCAGTTACTTAACTTCTTCAGCCTCATCATTCCTAGCCGGTGGGGGAATTGGTTGCGGTGAGAAAGAATAACTAGGTGGTGGGTAGCCCTGTTGCAGCAACGGTTGTGGTCTAGGCCTCGGTGGAGGAGCAGCTTCGTAATGATTACCACAACCCCAAGATTCTTTCCTCTCCCAATTAGTAGATCTTTCAGTTTGAAGCTCAAACTGAGCAATAAGTCGAGAGACGGACGTCATCTTGGCAAAAGAGTCGAAGGTACTCAAGCCTTCCCTTCGGTAATCTTTTTCTAAAATCTGCCAAATAGACCTGTAGGACCTATCAAAACAGCACTAAAGAAAAAGATAAGAACGGCCTCAAGGTACTCAATCTTCCCTTGAGGCGAAAAACAAACAAAATTAAAACAGATAAAAGCATCGCCTCCCCGGCAACGGCGCCAAAATTTGATACGATCGTTTCTGTACCAAAAATAAACCTAAAAACAACTAACAGAAGCTAGCAGCAAGTAGGGTCGATCTCCACAGGGAGGCTATTTTGCTAATTATCTGTTTAACTCAGTCTGTCAGGATGTCACAGAAATGGGGGTTTAAATGTGATTTTCTAAACTAAAGAGAATAAGGAGAAGAGAGTAAAAAGGAGGAAATAAACAGATAGAGAGAAATAGCTAAGACAGACGGTTCACCATAATCATCCCGTCAAGTAATCTAGGTCTCTGGTCAATGCAAATACGGTCTAAGGGGTAACGAACGTCACCTTTCGGTCCTTAATTCACCCTAAAGCGTAAACAGCTTAACTTTCGCCCTAAATGCAATACTTTATTGTTCGCTACTAGTCTCGCCTTTTCCAACCTTTCGGTCCAGGTCAAGGATCACAAAGAATTAAATGTCTAATTGCGTCGACACAATCAGACAGATACAATTAACTGCAGCATTTAACCAACAAAGACAATACCAGCATTAACCTAGTAAATCGATTACTCTCCCTTCATATTATGTATCCCCTATAGTCTTAGCAGAGGGGAATTAGCTACTCATATTAATGCTAATAATAACAATAACAGGAGAATTAAATAGAGTAGATGACATATTGTAGTTAATGGGGAAACTAACTAACATAAGCTAATAACTAATTAGAGATGCTAATCAAAGAGAAGAAACAAAGCAGAGATTACTAGAGAGATTAAGGATTGGAACAGAAATATTAAGGCTAAAGTAAAAGAGTTACAATCAAGTTCTGAGAAAAGGGAAGAGAGAGCAGCCGCGCGAGAAGAACAAAAACAAAACAACGTGATAAAAGTTCTAAGTCTCCTCCTGATGATCCCCTCTAGGTCTAAACTAACTACTCCTGTTTTTTTTATTAAGTAATATCATTATTATTAACTAAATATAAGATAAACATAAGATATAATCTAATTATACTCGACACTATTATCCTCGTTGTAGCTAGTACTCGATCGACCATATATCTACTCGATCGAGTACTTTTCCTGCTTTGCGCACTTAACTTCAAATGGCTGCCATTTCTTCGTTACTTGGGAAAATAGGACGATTCCGGTGGCGTTGGAAAGCTAAGAGGACAAAATTTCATCTCCAATTGGAATCACCTGAATATCTGTTGTAAAACTACAGATATGGCTCTCCAAAGTAGGCACTAGAAATTTGAAGTTCTTCCCTTGCTCGCCTAGCTATCTTTCCTCTTTGCGCATCCCAAAATAGCTACATTCCCGCTCCAAATTCACTCTTCCTCCAAATGCATGCTAAACGGACGGTAAAAGGCTCGATTTAGCTCCTCTTCGGTTAGTTCCTGCAAATAAGACAAAACAAACCAAAGTAGCATATTCGGGGCATTTCGTAGCATATACTACGATAAAAGAATGGAAATACGTGCTGAAAATAGGTTAAAAAGACTATACATTAGGCACGTATCACTCTTATTCAAGCAAAAATATCTGACATTGAAAAATCGTCATATTCATGTGATCCCAAAAATGATTCACTTCAAAGAGAGTCAAAATTCCAACCCAAATATACAAAAGAACTACAACGGTGAACTACTCAACAATTGGCGAGTTGTTTATGGAGTGTAGTTGATTTTGTTGGCAATTGAAATGACAAGGTTGGCTCAAAAATGGGTTAACAAAAGGGAAATATGACTCAAGGGTGAAATAAAGGCTATATGTCTATGTGAGGTTACTTTATTATACAAATTTTATTGTCTCAATATGCACATCAACACTTCTACGACATCAAGAAACGAGCCTCATACTTATGCGTTTTGATAAGACACACCACATAGGAGGACTACTCACAATTCCCAAACGGTACCGGTTTGATGGACCAACCATATGGAGGCTCTATCCATACATTTGAGTAGTTTTGTCTGTCCTAGGTCAAGTCTTGGGTCTTACAAGGTAGGCGAAACTGTAGACACCACGTTTCTGCACCTCCCGCTAACCACCCAATGATGATTGGGCCGCATGTTTAATTACGGGGAGCGATTTATGACATTTCGTAAGTTTGTGGATACGTGATAGCTCAAATAGTCAAGTCAACCTCATGGTCATCATCTATGCGCTGATACGGTCATTTTAACAGTAATTAGAGTTCATTTGGAGTCCGGATCAAAAACCGCTTCCATTTTCTAAACGGTCTTAAACCCAAGTTGGAATATTATGGAATTTTTCGGAGTAATATTCCTAAATTTTATCTACTATCACGAAAATATCTACCTTGCAGAAAAAGGAAGCCTACATCTTCCCTAATTCCTAAAACCAACTACGGAAATCTTTCTTGCCAAGGAGGAAACTGCCCAAGAGAGAACGCAGCATGTACTGCGCCTCTTGGAAAGGTCGCAGTTCATGCTGCGCCTCTTCCTGGGCTGCTTTTTCTCCAATTTTCATATTTCTTCCGGATTTCTTTCCTATTCCTATTTTTACCATAATTCCTCAACGTGATTAGTATAAATAGAGGCCTTCGCCTCACATATTTTTCACGCGAGTGTCCGCCCTTCTCTTCTCCCTTGGCATTCTAAGACCGCGCACTTGCTTTTTGATGCCTATGTGCTTGATCTACTCAGCCACGTAAGCTCAGATTATTCTGAGTACATGTCACGTTTGCATGACCAACCAATTTGACCATTACACTTTAATCAACTCAATCAATTTGCTCTAAATCATCTTTAGAGGGCGCTTTCATATTACATCGAGTCGAGCAATCACTAATACGACAACTTAGTTAATCACGTTTCGTCTAACATGTAAGTTTAAGGGTGTAAATCCCAATTTTATTTATTGTATTTTATGTTGTATAATTAATGTACGAGTTTATATCACAAGTACGCTTAAAACCGTTTTCAAAACCCTTCTTTCAAATCTATTTTTCAAAACAGCAGCGAAAGACGTCCTAGAAGAAACGCATCAGCAGATGCGCCTTCTGGAAGGATCGCAACATTTGTTGCGCCTCTTCCAGGGGTTGCCTTTTCGCTGCTGCCTTTCTTCTTCTTCCTCGAGTATCTGTTCTTTGTTCGTCTTTCAGTTTCTCTTCTTCTTTCTTTCAAAATTCTTATATTTTAATTTATAATTTGTTTTTGTTAATGCTTTTCAATTATTTCCGACCTAAATCCCTTATAACCAATATTTAAGGGTTTTCATCATTAAATTCGAACCCGGATTTAAGAGGCTCGATTTGTTCATATCAAGTCCCGTGAATTCTTCTTTGATATATGATTTTGATTCTGTTTCTTCATCAATCTTATTTTCCAATTTTCGTCTCTAACTTTAGTTTTGTATACAAATCAATCCCGACATCGCATGATAACTAACTAGTTTTATTTCATTTTAATTCAACCTTTTATCGCTTTATGACGGTTTCATATGCATGTAATACAATTAAACCACCTCCACTCGAGTTATATATCAATAATTGATGTGTCATAATTATAGGTGTATTTATGCCTCCCCTTAATTACTTTTCATATGGTTTTCGTGCTGGTTTTTATTAATTAAATGCCTTTTATGTTAGAATGTCGATACTTCCGCTATTTGATGTTTAATACAGGAATGATGCAAATGAGGAGCAAAGGAATGAAATGGGCATCGCGGAGTGGGCATGAAGGAATACACGGAGCATGGCACGGGAATCCATAAGAATGAAGGAAGAGAAGTAAAGAAGACAACACAAAGAAAAGAGCTGAAATAGAGTGGTGCCTCGATCAACTGCGACCAAGTTCGATCGAGGATATAGTGTACTCGATCGAGTGATAACAGGCTCGATCGAGGAACCATTGTTTCCAGTATTTTCCGTAAATTTCCTTAAGTCGGTTATGTTTTACTATAAATACATAAATCGTACCCTATGTTTATTTACGCTTTATTTTACCTAGTTTTCGTAGAACTTCTCTAAAAACTCTCTAAAACTCTTAGTTTAGTTTATTGTTCGAATATCCTAAGCTTGTTCTTCATTATTATTACGGTATTTCTATTAATCTTTCCTCAATAATTATTATTCATTCGTTATTCATCTTTTATTTTTATTCATCATGTTTCTTATTATTGCTATTGTTGTTCTTCCCTTTAGTGTGCGTAGCTAAGCCTTTAATCTAGGGTGAAAGGGGATCTAGGTTGTTAGAAAAGGGTTAACTTATGAATTGATTGTTAAATTGTTTTTGATTGTTGTTCAATTATCGTCTTACATCTAGTTAATTGATTACTGATCAGAATTGGTTAATTAGTCTTGCATAAACTAGGATTTTCACCGACCGGGTTAAGACTAGTATAGGCCACGATAATTTAATTATATCAACTTAATGATAGCGATTGCATGTTAAGTTTAGATCTAAAAAGACATATTAGAATCGACCGATCATATGACTTTCAACAATATAAATTGCTCAATCAATGAATTAAACCTTACCCTTGGATGACTACCTAGTGAACCCGATCCCTAGACTCTTTTATTATTGAATTTGTCTTTATTTACCTTGCAATTAGTTATTAGAAATCAAACAAACAAAATCCCCTTGAAATTGTTACTTTAAAACAAATCTAAATATTAGCAAACTAGATTAATTAAACTTGCCTCCCTGTGAATTCGATACCTGACTTACCGCTAGCTATTTGTTAGTACTAAGCTACGTGACTTAGATATGGAGACCAACGCAATTACCAACTGGATTTCATTAGCTCTTGCATTCTACAAGAGTTATTTTCCGCCATAGAAAACTAATGCTCTTAGAAGCCCGATCACGAGTTTTAAAAAAGGTCCTACTGAGGATCTTAATGAAGCCTGGGTTTGCTTCAAACGGCTCGTTGGATCCATCCCTTACCATGGTTTCCAGATTTGGATCCTTTGCAACCAGTTTTACAACGAGTTGTACGGCGATCACAGAGCTTTTCTTGATTCTGCTAACAATGGGAGATTCCAGGATAATACTAATGAGGGTAATGCTTGGAAGTTGATTGATCAGATAGCTACTCACACTGCTGAGTATGGTAACCCCAGAGGAAGTAAAAGAAGAAGTGGTTCAGATAATGTTATTGCGGCACAGCTGGAGGCCTTAACGACTCAAATAGCCAAATTGAAGACATCTCAGTCTTTGGGTAATAAGCATGAAACAGTTCATATGGTTCAACAAGAGGTGTCCTGTGAGAGATGTGGGATAGATGGTCATACTGCGGCCAAGTGTATGAGTGCCATTGAACAAGTTCATGCCTTCCAGTCTTTCAAGCAATGTACTCCTTATTCTAACTTCTTCCCTGAAAGGAGTCAGAATGTTTTTGCTCAAGCCCCGCCAAAGAATGCTTATATTATTCCTCCAAATCGTGTTAATCAACCACAAGGTAACTTTGTTCGGCCAAATCAAGGAGGTTTTCAACAGATGCAACCTCCTCCTCAAGCTCCAAGTAATGAGATGGCACAGATGAAGGCTTTATTGCAACAAAGTTTGATGATTCAACAAAATCAAACGGCTCAGATTTCCGAACTAATAGCTCACAACCAGATGTTGGATACTCAAGTTGCTCAAATGGCGACTCAAAACCCTTCAAAACAGTCCGGCAATCTTCCTTCTCAAGGGAAGAAAGCACATGAGCAAGTTAATGTTATTTCTTTGAGGAGCGGTACTACTTATCGAGGTACGGACGTGCCCATTGTTGAAGAAGAAGTCCCTTACATGCATCCTAAGTGATTGGGTAACCTCGAGTTAAGCGATGACGAGAAAGAAATTTGAAAAGATCAAACACGGGATAAGCAAAGAGACGAATAAAAAGAGGACTGAAGTGAGTACTCGATCGAGCCAGCCCATGATTGATCGAGGAACCATGGTGCTCGATCGAGTACACCACGGGCTCGATCGAGGCACCTCCCCAGTTGATAAATCTTCGCGTGTTTCAGCTACGACATTGGAAGAAAATAGGTTCCTTGATCGAGTGACTACTGGACTCGATCGAGTCAATGCTGTAACTGGCGATAATACTTTCAATCATACTTCTAAAGCAAAAGAGGCGGAGCCATCAAAATTCAATTACCTTTTCCACAAATATTGCAAACATCTAAGCTTGAACAATAGTTTGGGAGGTTCATGGAGGTAGTGAAGAATCTCCAAGTGAGTGTGCCATTTACCGAATTGGTCACTCAAGTGCCGGTATATGCTAAGTTTTTGAAAGAGATTTTATCAAAGAAGCGGTCTTTTGATGAAGTGGAGACTATCGCGTTCACTCATGAATGCAACGCCACATTGCAAGCCAATTCTCCACCTAAGCTTAAGGATCTAGGGAGTTTTTCTATTCCTTGTACTATAGGCCCTTTAGCTATTGACAATGCCTTATGTGATTTAGGAGCGAGCGTCAGTGTCATGCCATATAAAATTTGGAATCAATTAAGCATGACTAAGCTTAAATGTACTAACATGACTCTACAAATGGCTGACAGATCTATTAAGCTCCCTATGGGTATCTTAGAAGATGTGCCAGTTAGAATAGGGAAATTTTTCATTCCAGTTGACTTTGT
Organism: Silene latifolia; assembly: GCF_048544455.1. Taxonomy (NCBI): domain Eukaryota; kingdom Viridiplantae; phylum Streptophyta; class Magnoliopsida; order Caryophyllales; family Caryophyllaceae; genus Silene; species Silene latifolia. The sequence goes on along the minus strand of NC_133534.1, from coordinate 142,322,098 downwards.
AGTTGTTTTAGCAGGATTTTCACTGGAAGGATCCGGCCTGATTATTGAGTAATTAGGGTATCTAGTTCAATAAGTTTAGAATAATAATATAAGTAAATAACAAGGAAGAATCAAGTATAAACAATATTGTTTGTATTACTTTGATAAGCTGAGTACAAATTTGTGTATCTAACTTAATATTCACGAAATAGTGAGAGATAAATTATAAATTATTGATGAATAATCATGTGTCCTTTACAATTGTTCGATCATGCTATTTATAGATCCTCAGATGTTAACGTTGTAATCTTAGCGTTCTTCTTAATTTTCGGAGTTGTTACCTGATTAATAGGGCACATTCCCTATTAATCCGGTTGACTCGTTCTTCCTTAACTAATCTTTGGATTTTCTCCTTTTACACGTCTAGATTCATGGGAATGAGGTAGTCTAGTAGTTAGACTTGGCCTTCCTTGAGAATAGGATGTGAGCATTTATCTTTATATAACCGTCTTGGTGCTCTTCAACTTGATCCAGCCTGCTTAAGTGTCCTGCCAGGCTATTCTACACTTACCATCAGGCTTTTCCTCTAGGATTTAGTAGCTTGCTTATCTTGTGGTACCCTTCATCTGCCAAATAGTAGTTAGATTTGTCTGGTCCTCGGTCGCCCCAATCAGCCTAGTAAGGTCAGGCCAAGTTAGAGTCAGACCACGCTAAATTGGGCCTAACAATTGCCCCTTGACATTTTACCCGTGTTGGATCAGGCCAGGGGTGAGATGTCAATTTACCGGGCTAAAAAATAAAAAGAATCATATTTACTAAAGGACTCTTAGACTTCTAGTGACCGTTAAACACTGCAACGGCTAACTACATGATGTCATGCTGACAGTTTTGCGTTTTCTAGGGTTTTTGCACCGTTACTCCTCTTCTATAAATACGGTATTTGTGATGAGTTTATTTTTCACCAAATTTTCTTCCACTTTCCTTGCTAAATCTTCTCTAAAATTCTTCCCTATGTCCCAGGAATTCCAGTTTGCTAACTTATAATTTCTCATTAAAATTTATCACGAGAAACAAAACAATAAAGGATATGGGAGCCAAAAAGCGTCCTGCTTCCCAGAAAGCTGCTGCTGAGCCTGAACCCACAGACGTCCATGAGGAGGAGGTGGTTGAAATCGATCCTCCTGCTCGTGCTATAGCTTTTAAATATCAAGATTCTATTTTTTCTGCTCTTCAATCTCTGGATCCTTATTTCCCTGAAGAAAACTTATTGAAAACGAACTATGATAGGGTTTTAAGGGAGAAAAAATTAATTCCTGATTCGACTAAGGTTTGGATTCCTGAGTCTTGTCCAGTCAGAGCTAATTGGGTGTCACCTGGTTGGTTCTGTATTTATGAATGAGCGTTCAAAGCAGGTTATAAGTTACCTTTTACTCCTTTAATGAATGATACTATTCGTGCTATGGAAGTATCACCTTTCCAAATCATGCCAATGGTTTTATAAACTTGTCCACTCTATTGAGAATTTATGTGGTAAGTGTTTTGTGTGAATTTTGCGCAGGGCGAAATCAGGTCAGGGTGATATTGTGCAGGGTTAACTAGCTCTAATTAGATTACTGATCAGGTCGTCAGGACACGATATTGAGCTATAAGTAAAATAACAAAAATAACAAGACAAACAATTTTGTACGTGGAAAACCCTTGAATGGGAAAAAACCACGGGCACCAAGCCAGGAGAGGATTTCACTATATGATTTGGGAGTATAATGATATGATAACAACAGTGCTTGTATTTCTCTAAGTAATGTGTATATATCTTCTTGCGTATGAATGATGTGTCTCCAATATCTTCAAAGTGTCTCTTATATAGCTTTCCTATCTTGAACAATTTGTATGATCAAGCATTGAAGGTGAATATTCTCCATAATTCTTTGGTAATAATTCTTTGAATATTTCCCTCTTAATTACCGTATTTTCGCATAATCTTCATACTTAATGCTGCGTATTTATTTCTATTAATATACGCGGATATGGTCAAATATTGTCCTGATATTTGGACCATTGTCCTCTCCATGGCCTGGCGCCTATCTTCATGTGCCCTAAGAGCCTGGCACCCTGAGAGCCCTGGCGAGGTTTAGATGAAATCGATCGGGGTGGTCTGCATGGATTTCCAGGCCTAACAATTGCCCCTTATCTCCTTATTGGTAGTGCCAGGACGAAAAAATGAGGAGATAACTTTAGTTTTGATAAGATCACCCAACGGTTAAATTTTCCCCGATCGTTTTCTCGTAACGGCTCTTTTTATCGCAATTGCCGACGCGTGGTTTATTTTCGCAACTTCCTTAATGATTTTTTAAATTTGAAACCCTAATCTTCCTCACTATAAATACTTGGTTGCTTCATTAAGTTGAACTTTATTAACACAATTTCTCTTGCCTTCTTTCTTTAACAATCTTCAGTTTTCTTAATTCCCAACTTCCCAAATCTTTAATCAATCTTCCATAATTCTTCAAACAATGACTGCAAAGAAAAAATCTACTAGGGCAGCGGTTCCTGCAACTCCTCCTCCTCAGAATCCTGAGGAAGTTTCCTCTGAAACTTTGCCTGCTTCTTCTGCTGCTCCATCTCCCACCGTAAACAAGCCGAGTGATCCTCCATTGGAGATGATCTCAATATCTCATGGTGCTTTTCAATTTAAGCCCACGAAGGCTTTAAATGAAGATCAGTCTCCTGCAAACCGTTTGAAGCCTGAGTTCGAAAAAATTTTGAAGGATAAGGGAATCATCCCTGCTGACGCTGAGGTCTGGATCCCTGAGGATTCTCCTATCAGGGCCGACTGGGCTTATCCTGGTTAGTTCTGCATCCATGACTGGGCCTTCAGGGCAGGCTGTAAGCTTCCTTTTTCTCCTCTTATGGTTGAGGTTATTAAGGACATTGGTGTTCCCTCTTATCAATTAATGACGATGGTGTGGAAAGTTGTATGTTCTATTGAGAACCTCTGTAAAAAACACAATATTTCTTTTTCTCTTGACGATTTGAAGACCTGTTATGCTGTTAAAACAAACAGTCCTGGCCGTATAAGTTTTATGGTCAGGCCGTCAACTACTCCTCTTCTGAGTAATTTAGAAAGTGGCCATTATAAGGGCTGGGCTGCTAACTATATGTTTGTCAGGACCAATTCTGTGGGTCCTGACCTGGCGTATTTAAATCATGAGGCCTGTGTGGCTGGTGAGTCTTTTGATTTCCTTTTTTAACCTGCATGTTTTTCCTGTTAGTGAAAAATAATATGAAAATAATAAGTCATACCTTTTATGTGTTCAGTTGATGACTGGACTACTGAAATTGAGTATCCTACTCCCAATGTTTCTGCTTTCCTTGCTATTCCTCCTTTGGAGAGATCCTAGCCTCTTTGTTGTGGGGTTGGTCACCTTCCTCGCTGTTTGAAGGCTGACGGTGTTCCTGTGGCGGCTAAAGCGTCGAGGAGGCCTTGGTGCCGATACCTCGTGCAATAAGTCTATTTTAATCTTTCCTTTCCTTTTACATGGGCTTCCTGATAATGTTTGGTTTGTATTGCTGATACAGTATTTCGTGTTGCAGCTACCAGGTCATCTGTTCATCTTGCCAGGTTTGGCATGGCTGACCTTTCAGCCAGACTGGCGAAGATCAAGGAGGAAAGTCCCCGGGGAGCGGGGATACGAGCTGTTATTGACTTAACTGAGCAGCCTGTTGTTGCCAAGGTCACTGCTGCACCTGCTGTCCCTGCTAAAACAAGTTCAGCAGCCCAGAAGAGGAGAATTGAAGATGTTGACATTTCTGCCCCGGTCAGGGAGGTGAGAGCTAGGTTGGATAATATGGAGGCTGCTAGGGTGAAAATCAGGGACTATGCAGCTTCTAAATCGGATGTCATACTCATCCTTGACCCTGTTGAAACTGCTACTCGGGCAGTTGCTTCAGTGGATCATTCGGTCAGCCTCTTGGCTGGTGCCCTGGCTGCTGTGACGGAGGTATGTTGGCATTACTTCCATGTGTTTTGGTAGTCCTCTATTGTTGGTACAAATTATTCATACTTTTCTTGTTTTTGACCAGGGTGCCGCGACCTCTCTCCATAATGCCTATCAGGCTACTTCTTTGGTAGCCAGGATTTATCTGATGAGATTAGATTATGATAGGTTGAAGTCTGAGCTAGAATTTGCAAGGGCTGACTTGGCTGCCAAAACCGCTGACTTGACAAGGGTACTGGCTGAGAGGGATGTTGCTAAGAGTGAGGAAGCTTCGAGCAAGCGGTTGTTGCAAGAAGACATGGACAGAAATGAGGAGCTCACCCAAGAGAGGGATGACTTGGAGTTTAAGCTGGATGATGCTTCCCTCTATTTCTATATCAAAGGAAGGGCAGCTGCTATGTCGGAGCCTGTCGAGGCCAAGGCAAAATGGGACCCTGCAGCTGAGATGGCTTTTGCTGCTTCGAAGTATCCTGACCTGCATAATTTGGAGAATGAACAGGAGGTCGACTCCCCAGGGGAGCAGAATGTTGAGGCTGAGCCGGCTAAGAGTGGGGAGCAGGTTGTTGATGCTGCTGCTTCTGAGGAGAAACAATAATATTTTTTAATTCTCAGTTGGTATTTTGGCCCATCCAGGGGGGATGTCCCTGGACAAACATTATTTTCATTTTTCTGTTTTGGGTCAGGGGGGCTCTCCCTGGCCTTTATGAATATTTTGGCGCCTTTGCCCCAGGGGGTAAAGGTTTATTAATATAGGCATGATGGCCTTCTTTTGGCCGATTTCTCTTTTGTCTTTGCTTGATTTGTGAGTTTCATCCTGTTGGACCTGTCAAATATTTAGTTTGAATGATCTGCACATTATTCTGGTTAAATAACCTGCACATTATTTTTGTTTTTAATCTGTCATGAGTATTTCAACCAAGTATAGTGTTTTTGCTATAATGGTTGAAGGGGTGGGAAATCCGGCCTGTCAAGAGGGCTTATGTCCCCGCCCTGGCCGGGAGGGCTTGGTATTCGGCCTGTCGAGAGGGCATTTTAGATCGGTGGTCGGATAAAACACCCTTGCACCGTCTTCTGCGTCCGGCCGGTTGTTATCCGTGGCGATAAACCTAGTCGAGTCGGCAATTATTTCATGCCTGATTGGTTCTGACTTTTTACTGTATCCGGTGATGGTTACCAACTCGTTAGGCACAGTTAAGTGCAAAATTTTTGTTTCAGGAATATATAGTAGAGTAGCCCTCAATCCTGAATATTTATACGTGTAATCTTTTATCATGTATAATTGTTCAGGATTCAAAAAGTAAATAGAGGGGTTAGTTGAACAGGTGAAAAATACAGACAAGTCATATAAAGCATGTAGTTCATCACATAGCACATCAGGTTGAGTAGTGATTGAATTTGTACCTGACTGTAGCCTGATCTGATCTTTACATATGGAATAGTTTTAAATGAGTTACATTCCAGGATCTTGGGATCATTTTCCCTTCTAGTGTTTGGAGCCTGTATGCTCCTTGTCCAACAATTGAATCAATTAAGTAAGGGCCTTCCCATGTGGGAGCTAGCTTGCCTGCTGATTTCTCCTTTTTATTTGGAAATACTTTGCGTAGAACAAGGTCTCCTTCTTTGAAGACCCTAACCCTGGCGTTTTTATTGTCAGTCCTGGCAACTGCTTGTTGATATGATGCCATCCTGATTTTGGCAGCGTCTCTTAGTTCTTCTATCAGGACTAAGTTATCTTGCATCAGGTCTTTGTTTGTTTCGACGTTGTTCAGGCTGGATTTGGATGTTGGTACTCATACTTCTGCAGGAATGACAGCTTCGCAGCCATATACCAGGGAGTAAGGTGTTTGGCCTGTCGCAGTTTTCGGAATTGTCCTGTCTGCCCATAGTACTAATGGAAGTTCTTCAGCCCATCTGCCTCGTCTTTATTTCAGCTTCTTTTTTAGGCAGCTTATGACTACCTTGTTGCTTGACTCTGCCAGACCATTAGCTTTTGGGTATCCAGGGGTCGATGTTACCAGGTTGATATTCCATTCTTGGCAGAATGCTTGAGTCCTTTTCCCCACGAACTGAGTTCCATTGTCACATATTATTTCTGATGGGACTCCATATCTGCAAATAATGTTTGTCCTGATGAAGGATATTACTTCTTTTTCGATTACTTGCCTGTAAGAGTCAACCTCGATCTATTTGGAGAAGTAATCAGTCATGGCTAACATGAAGACTTTTTGTCCTGGGGCTACAGGCAATTTTCCCACAATGTCCATGCTCCACTTTATAAATGGCCAGGGCGCGGAAATTGAATGAAGGAGTTCAGATGGCTGATGTATGATTGTGTGGACCATGGAAAAACGCTCCACTCAAATGCTTTTTCAAAACATTTTTAATTTTAAAAGAGTCGCCACTAAATTTTTAAATGGAATTTAGAAACCAATTTTAGAGATTTGAATTCGTGTGACTATATACGTGTTAGGAAGTTAATTTAATTTCATTAAAACAACACCCAACCCCGCCCGTTGCAATAACGGTCTCTACTAGGTGAAAGATGGCTATTTCGGAAAGATATCACATGCGTATGCAACCATTGAATTTAAATCCTATCATGCGAATTTCATTCTAAGTCGTTTAAAATGCATTTATCTTCGTCGAAGTGGTTTAGCATGTGAGGTTCATTGATTAAACTAGAAAACACATCCAAAGAGAGGGATAGGAAGGCTTACGCTTAGCATAAGATGTATTAACAAACATTAGTGGTTAGCTCATACATACAATATAAATTATAAATAATGTAAATTAAAATCTAAAACATAAACTAATTAAACTAAGGATTAATCAAACAAAGTCAAACAAGGAAGCAAATTAAAACACAAAACCTGGACAAACCCGTGCACTGCACGGATCTGAAATTTTCGAAATATGTCAGAATTGACCCGTGCATACGCTGGTTTTGAATTAATACATTGCTAATTATGAAATAAATACTAAATCAATGCAATAAATTACGAAAATCTACCTAAATTAAAATTACAAATTATAGGTCTGGAAAATCATAAAAAATCAATTTTTATATGGTTAAAAATAAATACACGTAAATTAAATAAACTCGATTTATTAAATCGCCCTATTCCAACACGAGGATATGTAAATGAGACGGGGTGTACGACCGACCGATATGGCGGATTTCTTTCCCATCTCAAGTCAACGCGGGTGCCGGAATGGTACTTTAACTCATACTCAAACTATTCTAGTTTCGATGTTAGTTAGACGATGTTAGACAATGGTTAGTAAATAAACAATAAAAAAACGAAATAAAAAGGAGAGAAGGGAGTTTTAATGCACCCTCAACCTACATGTATCGTTGACACCGTCTTGGGTCGTAATCGATCGTAGATTTTATCTCGAGGGGCCGTCGTCGACGAAGACAATTGAAATTGAATTTTGAAATCACGAAACAAACACGTTCAAAAGGCAGACTTGAGCAGCGATATTCAATCGCTCACCACGACTTCGTTTCTCAACAATTTTTCAAACCGAAAGATGTTTTGGAAACTAGAAAGACTGAATTTTGTGAATATGGAAACAAACCAGAAGTTTTAATAGGATTTGTGCACGAGAATCAAGGCCAAAGACCACGACAGAAACTCAAAAACAAGATTTGTGTCCCTGTTTTCGAGCGGCTGCCACGGCTTTAGTTTAGGGTTTTTTTGGACGATTGATGGTTGCTATTTGCAGTATGTTGTGTGGAGAACTTAGAGAAATGAATGTATGGTGGAGAGGGGGTATTTATAAGGAGTTTCGAAGGGTAGAAGTAGGGCAACAAGCAGTCGGGCCTGTTTCGCATAGCTGTTGTCCATCAACTAATTCGTGGGGTTTTTAGGGTTTGTATGGGGGTTTTCTTGGTGGTTAAGCTAAGGTAATATGGGTAGGATACTAGGGTATGGTGTAGGGTTAATGGGCACGGGTTTGGTAGCTGTTTGGAGCGGGTTTTGGGCTCGGGTTTGAGCACGCAAAATAGAGGGGGCTGCTTGTTTTGCGGGCTGTTTGTGGGGTATTTGGGACGGGAATTGGATGGGATTTGTGGTGTTCTAGGTGCTGGGTTGTTGTGGGTAATGTGGAGCACGGGTTGGTGGTGATGGGTTGCAGGTTTGGACCAAGTTTGAGTCGGTTTAGAAGGGCTTTCGATGGGCTATACAAACACGGGTAAAGGAAGGAATTGGGCTGTGGATATGGGGGTGTTTGGAACGAGATTTGGGTGTGGATATGGGGGTTCGAACTGGGGTTGGATGGGTAGAGGTCTAGGTTGGTTAGTGTACTCGAGATTCGTGCCAACTCGTAAAGAAAACGGGCTTAAAAACCTAGCTAAAATCGAGCTCCAAAACGCGTGGTTGAAACGAGTTTTAAATTTTCAAATTCGATTTTTCAAATCAAATAGCACATTTAAAATGAATGATTTTTCAAATAAAAAAAAATATATTTATTTTCAATAAAATAAATTTAAGGAAATAAATTCAAATTAAAACAATAAAATGAATTCACTTAAAAAAGCTTTAATTTAAATATCATTTAAATTAATACTCCGTCGACAACGCTCATTCCACATCGTAAAACGAGCCCGAATAATGACAATGACAACTAATAAATACATGCGTCCTATCATCATCGGGTGTTTGTCGGGTTCTCTATAAATTCCAATATCGACAGATATGGGTATCTACAGAGCCCCCACTTTGATTGAGGCTTGGACAAGGCAAAAGTCAAAGTATGCCCCAGGTCCCTCTCGGCCTGAGGATTCTGCGGGTCGTTTATAGTCCATTAGACTTGCGTATGTAAGCTCGCCAGCCATGAGAAGAGATCATACCTGAAACTTCGTCGGGGATCAACTCTTGCTTATGTTGCGTCGAATTATCATCGTTAGTCATCGACCCATAAATTGCATATATGGTGGGTTGAGCCTTATCCTCAGGCGCCTACGTATCCGTTTCTGACGGAATCAAACCCGCGTCGTAGTTCGGCTCGATGGCCCGTAGCTTTCTGCCGCCGGCTCGGATGCCAATATCCCATTGTTCATGCATGTGAGTAAAGACAAAACTTGCGCTTTGCTTAGCAATTTATTTGTTCGCTAGGGAGAACGATTCACTGAAACTGACGTTTCTGTTGGGGAAATGTCATTTCCGTAGCATTCCGCTGTTGATCTTTGTTAGGAGGATGCCATCCTGTCTGTTTTGTGGTGGTCTCTGGAGCCGCGGCGACAGAGCCCCCAGTTGGAGCATATTCTGTAAATTTAATCATAATATATAGCACGCGATTCACGTAGCGACATTTTGATGCTTGAAATGGTCATCGACCGAATTTTGATGGGTCTCTGGAGCCGACGGCGACAGAGCCCCCGGTTGAAAGAAAAGGAAAATGGGTTATCGACCCACAGACATGAACATTACTTAGAAAAGGTGGGTCATTGACCCGGACTTTGAATATCTCGAAAATGATTGGCCTCTTCGAGGCGAGAATTTATTTCAGTTTTCTGGATCCAAATGATTTTTCGAATCAACACATAATTTTATTTTCAATAAAATTAATTGCGAAAAAAATTATTTCAAATTTCTGGAGTTAAATGATTTTTCAAATCAAAACATAATTTTATTTTCAATAAAAATAATCGCAGAAGTTTATTTCAAATTTCTGGAGTGAAAGCGATGGGTAGACACGACCTTTTGACAAAAAGACTCGGACTTTCTGACCCGTAACCAATGTGGGCGTAACCCAATAAAATCCGTAAGTGTGTACGGGATGTTAATTCAACATGGGACGCGCAGGGGATGAGATTGTAAATTAGTCACTTCGGTGCACGAACTATGACAAATTCCGCAAGAGAAATGAGCGAACAAAACCCGAAACGGATGGGGCCCACTTGGCGCGCCACACGGGCCCTACACGGCCGAAATAGAGGGGGTATGGGACTTGCTTTCTTATTTCAAAAAGCTACCAAACTTCCTAAAGCTAGTAGGCTTCCAAGTTTCCAAATTTCCTAGAAGATTTAGGTTTCCAAAACCTAAAGGAATTATACTTCCAAAATTCCTCATCTCTTTTCATATATAAGGAAGGGCTAAGGGTTGAGATTTCCCACAATTTCTCAAAGAAATCTCTCTCGCTTAAAAGAATATCTTTCTTAGAAAAAAAACTAGTCATGAATTCCCTGTTTGGGACCATGAAGGGATGGGCGACAGAATTCAGGGGTTTAGAAATCCAAAATCTGAATGCGGCGGGAATTCAACAAATTATTTTCCTGAGGCAAGTCATGATTCAACCCGCATTTCTTAAAGAGTGCCTGAGAGTGTGGGATCCCGAGCATCATGTCTTTGCTTTTCCGGAGGGAGAAATCTGTCCCCTTCCTGAAGAATTTACCGTCTTAGGAGGATGGAGGACCACGCAAGAGCCTGTGGTTCCCGACTTTGTGTCCAACTGGACCCGAAAATACCGCGAATATCTAAACTTGTCGCGTGATGAAGCCCGTACCATCGTCGATGGTGGAAAGGTGGACCTGCTTGCGCTAGTGCATAAATTCCGGCGTGCGAATGACCCAGATATACCGATCATTTATCGACGCCGCGCCTTTGACCTCATTCTATTGCATCTTTATTGTTTCGAGGGGGCGATAGAAATTCCATCTTATCGCGGCCAAGCTAGACTAATCCGAGTCGTGGAGCAAATGGAGAATGGTGCTAATCCTGCATGGATTATACTAGCTGAGACTATTAAAAGCTTGGATGCACAAAAAGCCAATCCAGGATCTTTGTATTCATGGGATCAACCGATCTCTTGCAAGTTTGTCTTTCTTCTCCTTTTTCCTTTTTCTCTTTTCTTCTCTTTTTCTTTTTTTTTTTTTTTTTTTTTTTTTCGTCTCTTTTTTTTTCGTCTCTTTTTTTTTCGTTCTTTTTCCTTTTTTTTTTTTCGTTTTTTTTTCGTCCTTTTTCCTTTTTTTTTTTTTTTTTTTTTTCGTTTTTTCGTTTTTTTTTTACCCGCCTTTTTCGATTGTCTAACGGGTATGGCTCGCGAGCGTCTTGGTTTGATTGATCCGCCGTTGAAACCGGAAGATTATCATGTCGAAGTCTCACTAATCGGCGACGGCGCTACAGTTCTGAGCAAGGATCCGATTACTGGCGAAATATGCTGATTAGCGGAACAGGGTCTCACATTCGCTGGTCCTTACCATGGCTTCATTTGAGCTCACTTACCGGCCTCGCAAATACTGATCATACACGGTATGTCACTTTGTTAGGCTTGGATCACCCTGTCTATTTTTACCCGGACCGAGTGCTTCGCCAATTCGGTCGTAATCAAATCGTCTCTGCGACGGAGGCTTCGCGAGGTCCTGCTTTTGTTATTTCTCAGGGTAGATGTCATACTTGGCTCCATGCGTGGCGCCGAAGGACCGTGTGGCGCATTCCCGAGCCACGCGAGTCTACTTGGGTTTCCCCTTCATATCTCAAATGGAATACAGAACCGGGCCTTAAAGCAAGGAAGAAACTACAGAAAGATGATGCCATTGATCGGGAGAAGCATGACAGGGGGTTAAAAAATCGACAATTCTTTATGGGCCGATTCGGGCCCGACCGAGATCGAGACTAGGCCCGACGAGAACCCTAGGGCTAACCCTGGTGCTCCTAGCGTGTGGGACCGACTGGGTAGTACAAGTGGTGACGTTCCGACACTTGCAGAGAGACTTGGCCCTCGACCAAGCGTAAAAGAGAGATTGGGCCCGCGAGAAGACAGCGTGGTCCCCCCGAAGAAACGGGCAAGAATGATGATGGGTGAGACATCGTCTCGTAGTGACGGGACACGCGACCCAACTAAAGATAGGCGGTAGTTACGGCTCTATTATTTAGTATTACTATTATGCTTTTATTTGCTTTCCTGTTAGTTTGATTTGTAATGGGCGTCGCCCGGATTTATCAAAATAAAAGACACGTATTATTTATTAGAAATCCTCAGTTTCTGCGTTGAATATTTCATTTTTATTGTGGTTGTACCCTTTTCAAGGGTTGCCTACGTATCTGCTTTTCAACAGAATCAAACCGAGGTCGTAGTTCTCTCATAAAACATTTCAGGCAGTGGCAACAAATGCCAAACTTAAAACTTATTCAAATAAATCACAATTCAAGTGTTATTTCATGATAGTACTTCTTCAACTGATCCAGATTCGTTGGATTCGAGAAATCATTTCCATCCAAATCTGTCAAACGTACCGCGCCATCTGTGAGTATCTTCTTCACGAGATAAGGACCGGCCCAATTAGGCTTAAACTTCCCTCTTGGATCGATGGTAATAGAGCCCTTGCTGATTTGAGAACTAAATCGCCTTCATTAATTCCCCTGGGCTTCACCTTCTTGTTAAAAGCCCGCTCTATCCTTTTCTGATAGAGCTGAACATGATACAACGCATTCAACCGACGCTCATCAAGTAACACCAACGAATCATATCTGGCTTGGACCCAATCCGCTTCCGGGACTTGGCTTTCGAGCAATATGCGCAGGGAGGGTACTTCCAGTTCGATTGGTTTATCGCTTCCATCCCGTAAACTAGATAGTACGGGGTTGCCCCCGTGGCTGTTCTGATGGATGTTCTATATCCCCACAACGCGAAGGGTATCTTCTCCGGCCACTCCTTGTAATTGTCAGACATCTTTCTCAATATAATAGCCACCGTTTTGTTAGCGGCCTCCACTGCTCCATTTGTCTGAGGTCGATATGGGGATGACTTATGATGCTTGATTCTATACTTTTTAAGTATAACGGATGGCTCAGCTTAAAAGTGAGTTCCATGATCACTGATGAACTCGTGCGGCACTCCGTACCGACAGATGATGTCATTCTGAATAAACTTGGCTACTTGCTTCGCATTTAGCACTTTGTAAGACTTGGCCTCTACCCACTTGGTAAAGTAATCAATAGCGACTAGGATATAACAATGCCCTCCTGTTCCAGAAGGGTTTACTTTTCCGATGATGTCGATTCCCCAGGTTGAGAAAGGCCAAGGTGACGTCATGGTGTATAGCATAGAAGGTGGTACATGTTGAATATTCGCAAATATTTGGCAATTGTGACAATGCCGGACATATCTGCGACAATTTGTTTCCATTATTGTCCAATAGTATCCTAACCTCATGATCTTCCGAACTAGCATGTGGGAGTTCATATGCGGCCCACATTCCCCGTCGTGGACTTCTTCCATGACCTTTTCTGACAATGTCTTGTCGACGCATCGCAACAGGACACCCTGTGCTGTCTTCTTATACAATTGTCCATCGTTAGTTTTAACGAATTGGGCGGATAACATTCGCAATGCACGCTTTCCACGTGTATCGAGGTCTGCAGGGTATTCTCCTGCTTCTTTGAATCTCACAATGGATGCATACCAAGGTTCGGCTTCTCTCTCCCCGGCATCATCGACAGCGTTTATATAAGCTGGTGAAGACCTTCGTTCGACACACAATGGCATGCTATCCATATGATCAGGGATGTTTATCAACGCGCGCGTTTTTGATGCGTCCGAATCGATTTTCCTCCCTTGGGAGGTACACGTATCGCACCTCTTTGAAGAGTTTTTCTAGCTCTTCTATCTTAGCCTGGTAGAGTGCCAGGCTTCTACTTTTGATCTTCCATGACCCCGTCACTTGATTAATGACCAAGGAGGAATCCCCGTGTACTGTTAACTTCATGACTCCTAACTTGTTAGCGCTCTGCAAACCAAGTAGGCATGCTTCGTATTCCGCGGCGTTATTTGTGACGGCGAAGTCCAATTTGATCGAAACTGGTACGTGCTCTCCTCTCGGTGAAATGATAAGGACACCTATTCCGCATCCCATGTTATTCGAAGCCCCATCGAAATATAGATCCCATGCATCATCTTCGACATGGACAATATCCTCATCTGGGAACGACCAAGTGTCAACAATGTCAGTTTCTTCGACTGGATTATCGGCCAGGAAATCGGCAACGACCTTTCCTTTTATCGCTTTCAGCGGCACGTATTTGAGATCGAATTCCGATAGCATAAGGGTCCATCTTGACATTCTGCCGTTTAGCACCGGCTTTTCAAACAAGTACTTGATGGGGTCCATTCTGGAATATATACTCACACTGTAGCTGAGCATATGGTGACGTAGCTTCTTCGTTGCCCAGACTAAAGCTAGGAACGTCTTTTCTAATGCTGTATACTTTGATTCATACTCCAAGAACTTTTTACTAAGGTAGTAAATTGCTCTATCTTCTTTGTCAACGGTTTGTGCCAGCATTGCTCCCATCGCGGTATCTGTAATTGTTAAATACAGTGATATAAGCAAGCAACTAAAGCGGATCGAGAATGGCGGAGAAGATAACACTTCCTTTATCTTATCAAACGCGGCTTGGCATTGGTCATCCCACATAATATGCTCCCCAACTTTCAATTTCTTAAAAATTGGTTCGCAAATCATAGTTAATTTTGAGACGAAACGGCTTATGTATTGCACTCGGCCTAAGAAACCTCGAATTTCTTTCTCGGTTTTAGGATGGGGCATTTCCATAATGGCTTTAATCTTTGATGGGTCGATTTCGATGCCACGGTGGCTAACGATATGACCCAAAAGCTTGCCAGAGGTGACCCCGAATGCGCACTTCTGTGGGTTTAATCTCATATTATACTTTTTCAACCTCTAGAAGAATTTTCGTAATGCCCTCAAATGGTTATTACGTTCCTTCGATTTTACGATCATGTCATCGACGTAGACCTCTACTTCCTTATGAATCATATCATGCAACAACGTCGTTTCTTTGTTCTCGTAAGTAAGTCGCACCTGCATTTATTAATCCAAACGGCATCACTGTGTAGCAATAAGTGCCCCATGGTGTTGTGAAAGCAGTCTTGTGCATATCTTCCTCGGCCATTTTTATCTGGTTGTAACTGGCATACTCATCCATAAAGGATAATAATGCATGGTTAGCGGTATTGTCAACCAAGATGTAATTGTGAGGTAACGGAAAGTTGTCCTTTGGACTAGCCTTATTTAGATCACGAAAATCAACACAGACCCGAACCTTTCCGTCTTTCTTTGGGACCGGCACCACATTAGCTATCCAATCTGAGTATTCCGATACTTTGATGAACCCGGCCTTGAACTGTTTATCAATCTCTTCTTTGACTTTCAAAGACCACTCTGCACGCATTCTACGTGGCTTCGCTTTATTTGGTTTGAACCCTGGCTTGATCGGAATCTTGTGCTCTCGCAATTTCCCTATCAATACCCGGCATATCTTTATAGGACCAAGCAAATACATCTTTGAATTCATTCAACAATTCAACAAACCCCTTCCTTTCTGCGGGATCTAAGGTTGTTCCTATCTTAAGCTTCGAGGCTCTAAGGTAGTCCCCACATTAACAACCGGTATCTTCGACACGAGCTTCTTTGGTCGTATTCTTCCAACCCTTTTACTAACTGGGGAGGCGGTTCCACCTTCTCCTCTTCTTCTTCCACTTGTCTATCCTCGACCTCATTCTCAACGTTATTAAAATAATCAATTGAATCGCAATATAAATGAGACAAGTCGTAAGCAAACTGATTCATATTATTATTGATTTGAAACTGCGCAAATTGCGTTAACATTTGGGCCAACCGATCGAGGTCGGTGGCGAGATAGGAGCGATTCGGGACAGCCCCGGAATACCAAAGCACTAGGGGAGGTACGGGAAAAGGAAAGATCGGGAAGGGGTATCTTCGACACCTAAAACCCTAGACTTAGCCTTAGGACTTATGTCGACTCGGACTCGGACTCGGACTCGGACTTAATCGTCATCAAAGGCTTGAACATTTGCCCTTCTCCAATGGTCATCTTGAAAAGCGAACCCTTGTTGTCGGTCCATTTCATGGTTTTCCGCCATCCAGATGTATTCCTCTCGAGGATCTACATCGTAATGAGGGTAGATGGATCGAAACGATCACTCCTTACGATCATGTTTACCAAGACTTCGTTTGGTATTTCCGGCTTCTTTTTCTCGCAAAGAGGAGACCCATAGCTTTCAATCTTCGATCGGATGCAGACTCCTTCTTTATTGTAGCTACTGCCATAATGTTTTCGGGAATATAGAAACAATCACGGAATACTTCGATTCCAGGGACCAGCTTGTTGGCCTTTGAGTTGAACAGTGGTTCGGGGAAGTCTAAACTCGGCATTTCCTCCCCGGCTTTCACAAAGTGGCCGTTTAGAGTTAGCGAGTACGGCCCCATCTTGATGTCTCGGTCTTCGATCGAGACTCTCTTTCTCAGGGAGTCTTCTTCAGTTAGCTCATATCCAAGCCCGTATCTTGTCCCCTTAGGCACTGGCGACTTCAATTGAAATGCGTTTTCCCTTCGGGGGTACATGGAGTACCCGAAGTACTTTCCGGTCTTGAAGATTGTTTTAGAAGACACGGCTCCAGCTGTGTGAATCCATGGTCTCCCGAGCAAAATGTTGAAAGATGAGGCAACATCTATCACTTGGAAATTGAC
Organism: Silene latifolia; assembly: GCF_048544455.1. NCBI lineage: Eukaryota > Viridiplantae > Streptophyta > Magnoliopsida > Caryophyllales > Caryophyllaceae > Silene > Silene latifolia. The sequence continues at coordinate 142,305,604 of NC_133534.1, read as the reverse complement.
CTTACGCTCCACCTTTCCCACATTCACGCTTAAAGTGACGAGTCCGGACACTCGACGCACTGTGCCATCGAACGCCCGAACCGTTTGCGTAGTGGGTGCGAAGTCGCTTTTCTCGAGTCCCAAAATGAAAGCGGTCCGTAGTGGGAGAACATTAACTGCAGACCCGTCGTCGACAAGGGTCATTGGGAGTCACTTATGACGGCATTCTACCGTGATGTACATAGCGAGACAATGTTGTGGCCCAAATGAGGGCAGGTCTTCATCAGAAAAAGTTACGGCATTAGTGAGCCGAGGTTGGTTTTGAGCAACAAATGAGACCACGTCTTCTGGAGTAGTATGCGGTGACACGGTCATATTCATTAAGGCTTGAAGCAGAGCTTGTCGGTGTTCAAACGAGCTCAACATTAATTCCCGGATGGAGACATCCGCCTTAGTCTTTTGAATCGCTTGATGAGGGAGGCCTCTGAGGTCGACCCTTCACCAAGAGCCCAGACTGAGGTGGCCTCCTTGGTGGGTGTCTGACTTAGACTGTCTCCAAAGATAGAGACATGGTTTGCCTTCTCGTCACGATAGGGACGTCCCGATCGAGTCAAATGATTAGATTCGAGGACATCTTTCCTCAATTTAGAAATTTCTTCCTGAGTTCGGGGAATAATCGCACCTTCGGTGAGATAGATATCGTCTTCATCGTCAGCCCAGACCCCATTAAATTCATTCTCGCTTTGGAGAATGTATGGTGTGCAATCGATAGCAAAATCCCCAATTCGAACTTCGGTCTTAGCTTGAGGGATATACTCAGAGCAGCTTACATAGACCTTCCCCACGAAAAACCCAGTGAGACGGCAGATGGGTTGGATTAAGTGAGATACATCGGTATTGTCTTCGACGAATATTGCATTGGCATGGTCGCCAAAAGGATTGTTCAGGTTGTTAGGTCGGACGGTGGGGATGGGGAGCGACCCATTCTCGATCATGTCTTAGATTTCATGTTTAAGATGGTAACAATTTCGGTATCATGACCTTTTCCTTGATGATAAGCACAGTAGGCGTTGGGCTTATACCATTTACCCTGTCGATCCGCAGGCGGGTCCGGAGTTGGACCAATTGGGTTCAGTTTCCCTTGGGCCGAGAGCCTTTGGAGGGCGTATGCATAGGTACACCCGATGTCAGTGAACGCTCTTGGCCCATGGCGTTGCGATCCCTTAGGAGTTCCTCCCAAAAGACCGATGGCTTGGATATGATTGGCAGAACTGGATGCCTTAGCTTTAGAAGAGGAGGCACCCTGATACCCTTTTGGCTTTTCAGCCTCAGCAGAACGAACGTCGTCCTCAATTTTTCTTCCGACTCGAATAAGGTCCTTGAATGAGCCGAAATGTTGATATTTGATAGCGTCACGGTAGACAGGTGGAAGATTTTTGATGAACTTATCTACCATTTCAGTCTCCTCTGGCCTTTTGGCCAACTTCACGCTTTCAGCGCGCCAGCGGTTGAGGAATTCAGTAAATGCCTCCTTATCCTTCTGTGTCATTACCTTGAGTGTGCGCACAGTAGTCTGAATCTCGGAATTATCAGCAAAGTGTTTGCAGAACTCCACCGCTATATCTTCGAAAGTGGGGAAATTCTTAAGCTCAAGGCTGTAGAACCACGCCTTTGGGTGTTCTCCTAGGGATTGAGCAAAAATGTGAGGCAACATCTCAAAGAAAGGTACCCCTTCAAAGCGCAAGGTACTCCTTGTAGGAACGGATATGTTGCAATGGATCTTCCGTCCCTTTGAACTTTGGGATATCAGTTAGGACAAAAATGGTTGGTAGCTTGTCCTGGACCGGCATGTACCCTCTGGCATTCTCATAATGTACATTTTCCCCTCGGGATAGCGTCAGCTGTTCCTCTTTTAGTCGGAACCTCTTTTCGAATTCAGTTTCCAGGGGCGGTGGTATGGGAGCTTCCACCGCGATCTTGGCTTCCACAGCCGTCAAGCGTTCCATCATTGCGACCAAAGTGTCGTTAATCTGTTTCAGTGCCTCTGCGGTAGTCATACTTCTTGTTTGTAGCGGCCTTTCTACAGTAAAATCCCGAGCGAGTATCAGTTATCGAATCAAAATCCCCTGCACAAACAGGACTCGACTCATAACAACATGACGGACTCCATGCGACTCGATATTGGGCTTAGACCCGGAGAGCGAGCAATTGGGCCCCCTCAGTTTGGGTCATACACGACTAGGGACGGTTTTTCAAACCTAAAAACTGGCTATAACTTGACATGGATCCTACGAACGAACAATTCTGGCTCGTTGGAACGGGTCCTAACCGTGATACACACGTGGCTTGGGTTTTAGACTCAACGTGATCATAAATCCGACATGACAAACCCGTGTTCAAACCAGACATGGCTCTTGGGCTTTGTGACAAACGCCCTAGGTGGCCTAGTGGGGACGTTTTGGTGGACTGACTTGGACCAAATGGTCGACTTTCATGACTCAGACCCAAAGTTTGGTTTAGGTGACTCACTTGACAAGTGTTCTAACCAAACAAAGGCTCACTCGAGCCTAAGGGTGGACTAGCTCGCCTATATCGAGCAAGCAAAAGCCCAACTCGACTAAACCCGACCCCACTGACTCAAACTCTATTCTAGGTTTGGGTTAGACCTGGGATACAGTTCATCGAAATTTGAAATCGAGAAGGATTGAATTGACTTTTAAAATGGGCAGCACTTCGGCTTGAAAGAAGGTTCAAAATTTCGAAATAGAGGGACGAAATTTTCGAAAAGAAATGGACTTGAAAAAGAATCAAATTTTCGAAAGAAAAAGAAGATGGATTTGAAAATGCTATTTTGAAAACATGACCCGGGATTCACATAGCATGTAATCATTCGCATTTTAGGGATGCAATGCATGAACTAGACTCTTCTAAGTCTCGGTCAGTCCTCTAAAATGGGTCTATGCCAGTGAAACCGCTTTGTCGGGAAGTCCACATACCGTCATATGCCCGTAGCAATATGCCTCGTATGCAGCTGCCTACCTCCACGGATCCACCTTGATACTTAAATCAGACATAGTGGACATCAATATCCTCCCTTGGAATTAACCCAAGAGATTCTTTGGCCCGCCTAAAGTCTCGGGGGTTTATGCATGATTAACATAAAAAAATGTGACAACAATCCTAATAGCCATCTTAAACTTTTCAAGTTTCACTATCCCCAGCGGAGTCGCCAAATTGTGGACCATGGAAAAACGCTCCACTCAAATGCTTTTTCAAAACATTTTTAATTTTAAAAGAGTCGCCACTAAATTTTTAAATGGAATTTAGAAACCAATTTTAGAGATTTGAATTCGTGTGACTTTACGTGTTAGGAAGTTAATTTAATTTCATTAAAACAACACCCAACCCCGCCCGTTGCAATAACGGTCTCTACTAGGTGAAAGATGGCTATTTCGGAAAGATATCACATGCGTATGCAACCATTGAATTTAAATCCTATCATGCGAATTTCATTCTAAGTCGTTTAAAATGCATTTAACTTCGTCGAAGTGGTTTAGCATGTGAGGTTCATTGATTAAACTAGAAAACACATCCAAAGAGAGGGATAGGAAGGCTTACGCTTAGCATAAGATGTATTAACAAACATTAGTGGTTAGCTCATACATACAATATAAATTATAAATAATGTAAATTAAAATCTAAAACATAAACTAATTAAACTAAGGATTAATCAAACAAAGTCAAACAAGGAAGCAAATTAAAACACAAAACCTGGACAAACCCGTGCACTGCACGGATCTGAAATTTTCGAAATATGTCAGAATTGACCCGTGCACTGCGCGGGTTTTGAATTAATACATTGCTAATTACGAAATAAATACTAAATCAATGCAATAAATTACGAAAATCTACCTAAATTAAAATTACAAATTATAGGTCTGGAAAATCATAAAAAATTAATTTTTATATGGTTAAAAATAAATACACGTAAATTAAATAAACTCGATTTATTAAATCGCCCTATTCCAACACGAGGATATGTAAATGAGACGGGGTGTACGACCGACCGATATGGCGGATTTCTTTCCCATCTCAAGTCAACGCGGGTGCCGGAATGGTACTTTAACTCATACTCAAACTATTCTAGTTTCGATGTTAGTTAGACGATGTTAGACAATGGTTAGTAAATAAACAATAAAAAAACGAAATAAAAAGGAGAGAAGGGAGTTTTAATGCACCCTCAACCTACATGTATCGTTGACACCGTCTTGGGTCGTAATCGATCGTAGATTTTATTTCGAGGGGCTGTCGTCGACGAAGACAATTGAAATTGAATTTTGAAATCACGAAACAAACACGTTCAAAGGGCAGACTTGAGCAGCGATTTTCAATCGCTCACCACGACTTCGTTTCTCAACGATTTTTCAAACCGAAAGATGTTTTGGAAACTAGAAAGACTAAATTTTGTGAATATGGAAACAAACCAGAAGTTTTAATAGGATTTGTGCACGAGAATCAAGGCCAAAGAACACGACAGAAACTCGAAAACAAGATTTGTGTCCCTGTTTTCGAGCGGCTGTCACGGCTTTAGTTTAGGGTTTTTTTGGACGATTGATGGTTGCTATTTGCAGTATGTTGTGGGGAGAACTTAGAGGAATGAATGTATGGTGGAGAGGGGGTATTTATAAGGAGTTTCAAAGGGTAGAAGTAGGGCAATAAGCAGTCGGGCCTGTTTCGCATAGCTGCTGTCCATCAGCTAATTCGTGGGGTTTATTAGGGTTTGTATGGGGGTTTTCTTGGTGGTTAAGCTAAGGTAATATGGGTAGGATACTAGGGTATGGTGTAGGGTTAATGGGCACGGGTTTGGTAGCTGTTTAGAGCGGGTTTTGGGCTCGGGTTTGAGCACGCTAAACAGGGGGGGCTGCTTGTGTTGCGGGCTGTTTGTGGGGTATCTGGGACAGGAATTGGATGGGTTTTGTGGTGTTCTAGGTGCTTGGTTGTTGTGGGTAATGTGGAGCACGGGTTGGTGGTGATGGGTTGCAGGTTTGGACCAAGTTTGAGTCGGTTTAGAAGGGCTTTCGATGGGCTATACAAACACGGGTAAAGGAAGGAATTGGGCTGTGGATATGGGGGTGTTTGGAACGAGATTTGGGTGTGGATATGGGGGTTCGAACTGGGGTTGGATGGGTAGAGGTCTAGGTTGTTAGTGTACTCGAGATTCATGCCAACTCGTAAAGAAAACGGGCTTAAAAACCGAGCTAAAATCGAGCTCCAAAACGCGTGGTTGAAACGAGTTTTAAATTTTCAAATTCGATTTTTCAAATCAAATAGCACATTTAAAATGAATGATTTTTCAAATAAAAAAAAATATATATTTATTTTCAATAAAATAAATTTAAGGAAATAAATTCAAATTAAAACAATAAAATGAATTCACTTAAAAAAGCTTTAATTTAAATATCATTTAAATTAATACTTCGTCGACAACGCTCATTCCACATCGTAAAACGAGCCCAAATAATGACAATGACAACTAATAAATACATGCGTCCTATCATCATCGGGTGTTTGTCGGGTTCTCTATAAATTCCAATATCGACAGATATGGGTATCTACAGATTGGTGCATGAATTTGGCAAGCTTCGCATTTTGAAAAGTATTCCAGGCAATCAGCCCTCAGCGTAGGCCAGTAGTAGCATGTCCTGAGAATTTTGCTTGCCAGGCTCTTTCCTCCTTTATGATTGCCACAGTGTCCATCATGTATTTCTTGAAGTACTAGTTTGGCTTCGTCAGGCTCCAAGCATCTCAGGTAGGGTCCAGCCCGCGATCTCTTGAACAAGGTGTTATTGATGATAGCATAAGTTAAAGCTCTAATTTTAAAGGCCCTTGCCTCATGCCTACCCAGAGGTAGTATTCCTCGGAGAAACCAATCATAATAAGGTTTAGTCCAAGAGTTATGGCCTGATTGATTGATGTGAGATTGACTGTTGTGTCTGGCGATGGTTGGCTCTAATAAGTGCACAATTGGTATTTTATCGGAAACAGCGGGGGTAAAGTTTGAACCTAGGCTGGCTAGAGCATCAGCTTGGGTATTCAAGTCTCTTGATATTTGATCTATATCAAATAAAGCAAATTTGGCGGTAAGGTTTTTTGCATATTCTAAATACGAAATCATTTTTGCATCCTTGGCCGTATAAATTCCCTTTATTTGATTGGCAATTAAGAGTGAATCAGTTTTTACCTTTAGGTTTTGAACACCGAGGTCTAGACATACCTTTAAGCCTACTATCAGGGCTTCATATTCTGCTTCATTGTTGGTAGCTTTGAACTCTGACTTACGTACTGAGCTATCACATCTCCCTGTGGTTATTTAAGTACTAGTCCTAACCCTGTCCCCCTGGCGTTGGACGCCCCATCTATGAATAGGGTCCATTCTTGGTCTAGGGTTTTATTTTCTAGTTGGTTGACCTCTTTTATTAGGTCTGGTTCTAGGTTAGGGCTAAAATCAGCCACAAAGTCTGCTAGGGCCTGCGATTTGATCGCTGCCCTGGGTTCAAAGGAGATGGCATATGTGCTAATCTGTACTGACCATTTGGCCATCCTGCCTGAAAGTTCAGGCTTACGCGGGACATATTTTATAGGTAAGTTGGTCCTGACTATAATTGGGTGACTTTCAAAATAAGGTCTCAGCTTAGTACATGACATAATTAAAGCTAAAACATATTTTTCAAGTAATCCATACCTCAACTCAGCATCTAGCAGGCTTTTACTTACATAGTAGATCGGATGTTCTTTGCCCGTCTGTTCTTTCACCAGGATGCGACGATGTTGTGTCGATGTGATGATAGGTATACTGACAAAGGTTCTCCTTTTTCTGGTTTAGCCAGTGGTGGAGATGACAATTAGGATTTTAGATCCTGAAAAGCTGCTTCATGCTCATCCGTCCACTGGAATTGTTTGTTTTTCTTGAGGAGGTTATAGAATGTTTTGCACCTTTCAGAAGATCTTGATATAAAGCGGTTCAGGGCAGCTACCCGGCCTGTCAATCTCTGGATGTCTTTAACAGACTTGGGTGACTGTAGTTCCAGGATAGCCTTTATCTGTTCAGGACTTGCTTCTATACCTCTCTTTGTGACTATATATCCAAGAAATTTGCCCGCAGAGACCCCAAAGTGGCACTTTGCAGGGTTCAGCTTCATGTTATACTTTTCTAATATCTCAAATGCTATTTCTAGGTGCTTCACATGATCTTCTGCATTCTTGGACTTCACCACCATGTCATCTATGTATACTTCCATGATGTCACCTATCTGGTCTTTAAACATCATGTTGACCAGGCGCTGGTACGTTGCCCCCGCATTCTTCGTGCCAAAAGGCATGGCAATGTAACAAAGATATGCCTCGATGCCCGTGACGAATGCAGTACTCTCCTGGTCAGCAGGGTGCATCTTTATTTGATTGAATCCACTGGAAGCATCCATGAATGGCAGCATCTCGTGGCCTTCTGTTGCGTCTACCATGTCATCAATGTGAGGCAGAGGGAATGGATCTTTAGGACAGGCTTTGTTCCGGTCAGTGTAGTCTATACAGACTCTCCACTTTCCATTCTTTTTCTGCACAACAACTACATTAGCCAGCCACTCAGGGTACATTACTTCCCTGATCATCCCCATATCCAAAAGTTTTTCTACTTCTTCATTTATTATGGTGTTTCTTTCACCGCAAATTTGCGCCTTTTCACGCACATGCTTAAAAGATGGGTCAATATTGAGCTTATGGGTAATAATATCAGCGCTAATTCCAGTCATATCAAAATGTGACCAAGCAAACCAAGATGACTTATTTTTAAGGAATTTTACTAGTTCAGCCCGACACTATCCGGTGCGTCGATCCTATTAAAACATACTGTCGGGTGCTCGGGTCTAGAATTACCGATCTGTTTCCATTCGGGAGGTGCTACATAAGTGCTCCCGACAGTGGCATCAGTAATTGCTATGCCAGGGACTTACCGCCTTGGAAGATTTCAAGGTCGTGTAGCACTCGGGTGTCTTGTGATCCCCTTTGATTGTGGCTATGCCCACCTGCTTTTGTATCTTGATGCACTTTGGTGATAGGTTGATGGTACGGCCTTGACATTGTGAATCCAGGGTCCGCCAGGATGGCGTTGTAGGAGGATGACAAGCGTCAAGGACCCCAAACTTTTCATAGGATGAGACTCCTTCCACGTAGGTTGGGAGGTGGATCTCTCCTAGAGTGCTCCTGGTTTCACCACTGAATCCTACTAGGACGCTGGATTTTTTGGTGATTTGATCCTTGTTTATCTTCATGGCCTTCAGTACGTCAAGCATGATCAGGTTTACTGAGCTGCCTCCATCGACCAGGATCCTTCTTACTGTGGTTGTTCCAATCTGCATAGAAATGACCAGGCCATCGTGATGAACATCAGGGATGCCCACTAGGTCACAATCATTGAAAGTGATTGTTGGAACAGGATCCAACTTGCAGGGTGATAAAATCCTCGGTGTCCTGGCTATCTTTTCTGCTGCTGATCTTGTCAGGCCGCAAATCTCTAAACCGCCAGATATAAATTTTACTTCATAGAGTGGTGGTGGTGGAGGGAGATTTCGATCCTGCTTGTGCTCCTGATTTTCTTTATCCTGGTTTGCATTCGTGCCTTTTGACTTGATCAGGTCTTTTAAGTATCCTGATTTTAGCAGGTAGGCCACTTCCTTCCTCGGGGTGAAACAATCATCCGTGGTGTGTCCAATGTCCATGTGAAATTCGCACCATTTTGAATTGTCTCTTCTGGGATTTGGATTTTCTACCTTCCTAGCCATCTAACAGCTTGATATTCATGAGTCAGGTTGACTTCTGACTGATCTGGCCTGGAATATGGAGTAGGTATGTAATTGTTCCCTCTGTTGCTTTTCCTATTGCTTCTTTCATGATCCCTTGGTCCACTGGGTGATCCAAGTTTGTAGCTTTTATCTTCTTCCACCCTGATGAAGGCAAGGGTCTTGGCCTGAACATCTTCGAAGGTGTGGCAGGGATACTTATTGAGTTCACTATATAAGTCACTATTTGGTAGTAACCCCTGTTTGAATGCCTCCACTGCTGTTCCAACGTCACACCTGGGTATAGATACTTTCTCTTTATTGAATCTTGCAAGGAATGTCTTGAGGGTTTCATCAGGCTTCTTTGTAACTCGGTAAAGGTCACTGGATCGTTTCTCCAACTCCTTGCTACTTGCAAACTGCTGGTTGAAGCTGTTGATCAGGTTGGCAAAGGAATGGATACTGCCAGTAGGAAGGTTGATGTACCATTGCAGGGCAGGACCAGTCAAGGTCGTTCCAAATCCCTTGCACATACAAACTTGTCTCGAATTACTGGGAATGGATGCGACCAACATTTTTCGCTTGTAAAGAGCCACATGATTTTGTGGATCCGTCGTTCCATCATAGACCCTCATGGATGGAATTGTAAATTTCTTTGGTAGGTCTACTTTGGCTATTTCGTCTATGAAGGGTGAGTCAGCATAGCTGTCAGGGGCAGCTTCTTCCATGCTGGCAGGTACTCCTGGTATCTTGTCGAATTTTTCATTTAGTTTCTTGATCTCTTGAACTACTGCCATCATGATGGCTGCTGCAGATTCATCAGGTTTCTCTTGATCATCGTTTTTTGGCTCATCATCACCATCTACGTTAATGGCTTTGGGGATATTTGGGCTCCCAAAACTGGAAAAATCAATGTTTTTGATGATTGATGAGAATGGGGTTCCTGGTTGGAATCTAGAGCCTGCCCCTTGGGTTTTTTCCAATTTTTGCTTTGGTGACTCGATTCTTTCGGTTTGCAGGATTTCGCTTGATTTGGGCCACTTTTTCTTTCAGGCTTTCCAACTCAGCGATTTTTTGGAGAGCTGCATTTAGCTGTTCTTCAACGATGGGTTGGGTCATTTTTGTAGGTTTTTAAATTTTTGTAGGATAAGAAAAAAGGATTAAAGAGCTAGATGCCCCACGGTGGGCGCCAATTGTTTTGTGTGGATTTTGCGCAGGGCGAAATCTGGTCAAGGTGATATTGTGCAGGGTTAACTAGCTCTAATTAGATTACAGATCAGGTCGTCAGGACACGATATTGAGCTATAAGTAAAATAACAAAAATAACAAGACAAACAATTTTGTACGTGGAAAACCCTTGAATGGGAAAAAACCACGGGCACCAAGCCAGGAGAGGATTTCACTATATGATTTGGGAGTATAATGATATGATAACAACAATGCTTGTATTTCTCTAAGTAATGTGTATATATCTTCTTGCGTATGAATGATGTGTCTCCAATATCTTCAAAGTGTCTCTTATGTAGTTTTCCTATCTTGAACGGCTGTATGATCAAGCATTAAAGGCTGAATATTCTCCATAATTGCTGGTAATAATTGCTGAATATTTCCTTCTTAATTACCGTATTTACTGCATATTTCATACTTAATGCTGCGTATTTATTTCCATTAATATACGCGGATATGGTCAAATATTGTCCTGATATTTGGACCGTTGTCCTCTCCCTGGCATGGCGCCTATCTTCATGTGCCCTGAGAGCGTGGCACCCTGAGAGCCTTGCAGTCAGGTTTAGATGAAATGCTGATCAGGGTGGTCTGCGGATTTCCAGGCCTAACACTAAGCATAAACTTGTAATTACTATTAATGATATCAAGGCAGTATATCATATGAAAAATCCTTCTACTGGTCGTTTCAATTTGAGAATTAAGTCAAAAATGTCTCCATTAATTACTAACCTGGACTCTTGAGATGATAAAAGGTGGGCAAAGACTTTCCTGTTTATCCGGACTGAAAGTCTGGGGTCAGGCTTTAATTATTTGAGATATCCTCCTTTGGAGAATGGTAGGTTTCCTGTACACTTAATTTGCAATTTATATTATACGAAATTAGGATATTTAAGTTTTACCTGTGCATTTTTGGTAATATTTGTAGCTCCTGATTGGAACTTCGACCCTCTTGACGAGGAGGCTGTTTCAAGGATAGAGGCTTTTCTTTCTATTCCGGAGGAAGAGAGGGCTCGGCCTGCTAGTCTGGGCAGGGATTTATTGCCCCGGTATATGAAGACTAAGCTGAGTGTGGTTAAAGTACCCAAAGCCAAGCCTAGCTCCATTGCTCTTTCCTGTATGTCTTCTATATGTCTCTGTATCGATTGTTGTCTTCTTATCGCTTCTCTTCTGATACTTATGTATATTCTTTATATATTCAGTATTCAGGTCTTCTGCTAGGTTGGCCAGCTTTACTGCAAAAGACTTAAAAGCTGGGGTTGCTAGGATCTTTGAAGTACCCAAGAGCCAGGAGGCTAGTGGGAGTGACAAGACGCTTGATGTTTTGGTTTCTGATGTCCAGCCTCCCGGGAACCGCCTGTGCTAGTATCACCAGAGGTCGTTCAGGCTTCCAAAAGGAGGAGGGAAGCTGTTATTCCTGAAGAAGAACGGAGAGAGAAAGAGCCTATTCAGGCTCAACCAATCAGAAGTGTGTCTGCTCGGATTGACAATATGGATGCTGCCCGGGCGCAGATAAATGATTTCTCTGCTGGTATGAGCAGCTAGCTTTTATCTGATAATGTGTCTTCTACTAAAGTGGTTTCTATCTTGTCTTCTCTTGTGACAAAGGCTGCTGCCCTTGCTTCCCAAGCTAAGGAGGTTAGTTGCAAAGGGACTTTTCAATTATTTTGTGTTTTTTGTGTTGCTTTGTGTTTGGCTAATTGACTTCTTTTTTTCGTAGGGATTGACGCTGGGTTGGTTCTCGCTTGTCAACTCGGGGATGCCTGGCTAGGATTTTCGGCTTGGAAGAGAAATTAGATAAAGTTAACCGTGAGCCGCACACATCCAGGGGTAATGAGGTAGTACTTCAATCTCAGTGGGGTCATCTAGAGAGGCACCTGTGGCGCTTTGGTTTGTGAGGTGGCTGCAAAAAATCCGAGAAGGTTGTCGGCAAGAGTTGGAGGTGTAAGGGAAGAGTTGAAGACTGTCAAGGAAGAGCTGGCCGCCGAGAAGCGTGCAATGCAGATCGGTGAGGAAAAATGAAGAGCTTGTGTCTTTGAAAAGGAGCTAGTGGAGGCGCGGCTTGCGATCTTTGGTCAAGACTTCTTTGGGAAAGGCCGGGTTGATGCTATGAGGGATCCGGAATCGACCGGGCTAATTGGGATCCGGATCGGGATGAGACGACTCTGGACACCCAAAGATCCCGATTTGGCCAATATGGGTCGGGAAGAAGAAGTGGATTCTCCTCCTTCCAAGGAGAAATCTGGTGATCAGGAAATGGTGGATGGTTGTGAGTCGGTTACTGGTTCAAAGCCTGTTTAGATTTATGTTTTTTCTTTTCGTTTTGGCCCATCCAGGGGGGATGTTCCTGGAATGAATATTTATTAGGTATGTGGTAAGGCTAGTTTTTTTGGATGAATATTTTGTTTCGGTTTTGAATAAATATTTGGTCTTTGTTGGTTTCTTTTTGTGTTTTGATAAGGTACATTTGTAGTGTTGGATGTGTCTTGGATCCGCCGATTATTCGATCGGATCGGGCGCTTTTTTACGCTGGATCGCCGATTCTTTGTGTTATGGGTGGGGTTATTGCCTGCCTGGAGGGCTTATGTCCCCCGCCTGTCTGGGAGGCTTATGACCCATCTATGTTATACAAGCCAGGAAAAGGTTTTCCAGGTTTATATATTAAGTTGAGCTCAATATTTTAAGGCTTTTTTGCAATCGAAAGTTGGATATCGATTGATATCGTGGGGTGGCCCCAATTTTTAAGATTTGTTTTAAGTAAAGTACAGTATGTAAAACAAATATTGAAGATTCTACTCGGTAAAGGGAAATATGAGAATATTGACAAGTACTTGGGCACATAATGGAAGAAATTATATAAGGCATTTATTCATATAATGGCCAATATCATACATTTAGTTTCATATCAGGTCAGGCAGGAAGTGGTAAGATGAAAATTATACCTGGACTGGGAGATATATTTTATATGTGAAATAGTTTTAAGTGTGCAATATTCCAAGCTCTTGGGATCATTTCGCTGTCCAGGGTTTGTAGTCTATAAGCTCCCTGGCCGACTATTGAGTCAATCAGGTAGGGACCTTCCCAGGTTGGGGCCAATTTGCCAGCATTCTCCTCTTTTGTGTTTTGAAAAAAATTTCTGAGAACGAGGTCTCCTACCCTGAATACTCTAGCTTTGACAGTCTTGTTGTAGCTTTTTGCAACTCTTTGCTTTGGTATATGTCGCCATTCTAATGTTCGCATCTCTTAGCTCTTCCGTCAAGTCCAGGTTGTCCTCCATTAGAGGTATATTGCTTGTTATTGTATTCAGGCTGCATCTGGCTGATGGAATGTCGACCTCAGCTGGGATTACTGCTTCACATCCATAGACCAAGGAGTAGGGGGTTTGGCTTGTGGATGTTTTAGGCGTGGTTCTGTCAGCCCAAAGGACCAAGGGGAGCTCTTCAGCCCATCTACCTTTCCTTCTTTCTAGCTTTTTCTTTATGCAACTGATTCTTACTTTGTTACTAGATTCTGCTTGGCCGTTAGCTTTTGGATATCCTGGTGTGGAGGTTGCCAGGTTGATGTTCTATTGAGCACAGAAGGCTGCTGTTCTTTTTCCCACGAATTACGTGCCATTGTTGCATACTATTTCAGAGGGGATGCCATATCTACATATGATGTTGTGTTTGATGAATGCTATGACATCCTTTTCTTTGACTTGCCTGTATGAATCAACTTCTATCCACTTGGAGAAGTAGCCAGTCATTGCTAGCATAAAAACGTTTTGTCCGGGTGCTTGAGGTAGTTTCCTACTATATCCATGCCCCACTTCATAAATGGCCAGGGTGCGGATATGGAATGTAGTTCCTCAGATGGGTGGTGGATATATGGTCCATGAATCTGGTAAGCTTTGCATTTAGAGCTGAATTACAGGCAATCGGCCCTTAAAGTGGGCCAATAATAACCTGTTCTGAGTACCTTGCTTGCCAGGCTCCTTCCGCCTTTATAATTTCCACAGTATCCTCCATGGATTTCTGATAGTATCTGTTCAGCTTCTTGTGGTTCCAGGCATCTAAGGTATGGTCCTGCCTGCGATTTCTTAAAAAGCACGTTGTTAATAATAGTATATGAAGCAGCTTTTATTTTGAGTGCTCTAGCATCTTGCTTATTCAGGGGGAGGATTCCTTGTTGTAGCCAATCATAGTAAGGTTTCGTCCATGAATTGGCAATATATATTGGGAAACTTTCATCTTGTTTTTTTATTGCAGGTTCTAATAAATGTACGATGGGTATTTTATCAAAATCAGGGGGGCTGAAGTTGGATCCTAGGCCGGCTAGGGCATCGGCCTGGGTATTCTAGTCCCTAGGAATTTGATCAATATTAAAATTGCGGAATTTTGATTTTAAATTTTGGACAACTTCCAAATAAAGCATCATTTTTGAGTCTTTTGCAGTATATATTCCATTTACTTGGTTTGAAATAAGAAGGGAATCAGTACGTACCTTTAGGTTTTGTACACCAAGGTCAATACATACCTTTAATCCAGCTATCAGGGCTTCATATTCTGCCTCATTGTTGGTAGCTTCGAATGCACAGCTTATAGCTTGTACTATCTTATCCCCCTGTGGCGATTTTAGCACCACCCCTAGGCCTGTGCCCCTCATGTTGGCTGCACCATTGACAAATAGAATCCATTCTAGGTCTGTTTGGTCATTGGTCAGTCTATTTACTTCTTTTATTAGGTCGGGTTCTAGGGCTGGGCTAAAATCAGCCACAAAGGCTGCTAGTGCTTGTGATTTAATTGCTGTCCTTGGTTCAAATGTTATGTTTTATGTGCTTAGCTGGAGTGACCATTTGCACATTCGTCCGGACAATTCTGGTTTTCTAAGTACAGACTTGATAGGGAGATTGGTTCTGACTATTATAGGGTGGCTTTCAAAGTATGGTCTAAATTTTGTGCACCTCATAATTAAAGCTAAACCGTATTTTTAAAGTAGGCCATACCTGATCTCTGCATCCGGTAGACTTTTACTTACGTAATAGACAGTGGGGTGTTGTTGTCCGTCTGCTTCTTTGACAGGATCGCACCGACAAAGATTTCCGTTCGATCGAGGTATCTTGTCGGGGTTCATCTTTGACTGGTTTTGCCAACAAGGGAGGAGAGGATAGATATGTTTTTAGATCTTCAAAGGCAGCCTGATGATCAGGGGTCCATTGAAAGTCTTTGTTTTTCCTTAGCAGATTATAGAATGATTTGCACCTTTCTGACGATCTTGAAATGAACCTGTTCAGGGCTGCTATTCTTCCTGTCAGCTTTTGTATGCCTTTGACTGTCTTTGGTGGTTCTAGCTCCAGGATGGCTTTGATCTGTTCAGGGCTGGCTTCTATTCCTCTTTTTGTCACCATATAGCCCAAGATTTTGCCTGCTGAAACTCCAAAATGGCATTTCTGTGGATTGAGCTTCATATTGAATTTCTCCAGTATTTGGATGGCTACTTCCAAGTCTTTGACGTGGTCTTCTGCCGTTTTTGACTTGACTACCATATCGTCTATGTAGACTTCCATGGTATCTCCTATTTGATCTTTGAACATCATGTTGACTAATATTTGATAGGTTTCACCTGCATTTTTTAATCCAAAGGGCATAGTAGTATAACAGTATATTCCTCTTTCAGTGATGAAAGTTGTACTTTCCTGATCTGCGGGGTGCATCTTTATTTGGTTGAATCCACTGGAGGCATCCATGAATGTTAGCATCTCGTGGCCTGCACTGGCATCCACCATTGCATCGATATGTGGCAGGGGAAATGGATCTTTGGGGCAGGCCTTGTTTAGGTCGGTGTAGTCTACAGAGACTCTCCATTTGTCGTTTTTCTTTTGGACGACTACTACATTTGCAAGCCAGTCGGGGTACATTACTTCCCTGATCTTTCTCATATCCAATAGCTTGTCAACTTCTTGGTTGATGATTTCATGCCTCTCTGCAGCAAATTTTCTCCTTTTCTGCTGTACAGGCTTAAAGGAATTGTCAATATTTCACTTATGGGTTATAATATCAGCATCTATACCAGTCATATCAAAATGTGACCAAGCAAAACAAGACATTTTAGTTTTGAGAAAGCTGACCAGATTGGGTCTGACCGAGTCAGGTGCATCTGACCCTACAAGTACCTTCCTGTCAGGGAATTCTGGGTCTAGAATGACCTCTCCTGTTTCCATCTGTGACTGTGCAATATATTCTTTCCTGACAGGTGACTTTAATTGCTATGCGAGGGACTTACCTGACTTTGAGGGTTTCAAAGCCTGGGTGTAGCATTCCTGAGCCGTCCTTTGTTCTCTCCTGATGGTGGTTATCCCCCATTCAGTTGGTATTTTCACACATTGATGGTATGTTGAAGGGATTGCTTTGACGTTGTGGATCCATGGTCTGCCCAGGATTACGTTATACGAGGATAGGCAGTCCATTACCCCGAATCTTTCATAGGAAGCCACACCTTGCACATAGGTTGGCAGGCTAATTTCTCCCAGGGTGTTCTTCGTTTCTCCGCTGAATCCAACCAGGACACTGGATTTTTTGATGATTTTCTCTTCATCTATCCTCATAGCTTTGAGGACGTCAAGCATCACCAAGTTGATTGAACTGCCCCCGTCTATCAGGATTCTTGATACCTTAGCTGTGCCAATTTGCATGGTAATTACCAAGCTGTAATGGTGTAGGTCTGGTATTGCCTGCAAGTCTGAGTCATCAAAAGTAATAGCAGATAATGATTTAGGTCTAA
The DNA here is from genome assembly GCF_048544455.1 of Silene latifolia. Classification (NCBI taxonomy): domain Eukaryota; kingdom Viridiplantae; phylum Streptophyta; class Magnoliopsida; order Caryophyllales; family Caryophyllaceae; genus Silene; species Silene latifolia. Next base: position 142,288,808 of record NC_133534.1, on the reverse strand, counting down.
GAGGGGGTTGAAGTTTAGACTCCCTGGATATTCTTTTGGCAGCCGAGCTGGTTAGGCCACAAATTTCTGATCCTCCATTTATGAACTTGACTTCATAGATGGGGGGAGAAGGAGGAGGATCTCTGCCGTTCCCTGAATCTCTCTTGTTTTGTCCTTCATCTTTGTTCTTTGGCTGTTGGATTAAGTCTTTCAGATAACCTTTCTTTAGGAGGTATGCCACTTGTTTCCTGAGTTGGATGCATTCTTCTGTGGTGTGCCTGATGTCCTGGTGGAAGTCACACCATCTCGTTGGATCTTTCCTGGGGTTGTCGGATTTTTTGGGCCATCTCACCGTATCTCCCAAGCTTTCCAGGCGTTTGATTAATCCTGCAGTATTTATAGAGAAGTTATATTCAGGAATAGTTGGTAGGCTAGAAAGGTTATCTTTATGTTCTTGTGCCATGTTGACTTCAGATCGTTCAGGCCTGGAGTAGGTTGCTGATCTGGGATTGCCTCCCTTCTGGTAGGAGCTTTTCCTGTTGGTGTATCCATAGCCTTGCTTTCCTCCGGACGAGTTTGTTCTGAAGTTGAGATCTTCTTCCAGCCTGACATGTTCCAAGGCGATGGATTGAACAGTGGCAAAGGTTGGGCAGGCTTTTTTGGTTAAGTCTGCATAGATGTCACTGTCAAGCAGGACTCCTTGCCTGAAGGCTTCTACCGCTGTCTCTTCGTCACACTTGGGAATGGCTACCTTCTCTTTGACAAATCTTGCCAGGAATTCTTTGAGAGATTCTTCAGGAAGTTGCTTTACCCTGAACAGGTTACTGGGTCTCTTGGCCATGTCTCTGCTGCTTGCGAATTGTTGATTGAAGGCATTGACCAGTTCTGCAAAATTCTTGATACTTCCATTTGGGCGATTGATGAACCATTGTAATGCAGCTCCAGTCAGGGTTGTACCAAAGCCTTTACACATGCAGACCTGCCTGAGTTCACTGGGTATTGAGGTGGCTAACATCTTCTGTTTGAATATGGCAACGTGATTTTGTGAATCAGAGGTCCCATCATAAGTTCTCATGGATGGGACGGTAAATTTCTTGGGGAGATCAATTTTTGCAATTTCATCTGCAAAGGGTGAATCGTGAAGTCATCAACTTCTACTTGACCCACGTGGTCGGCACTCCAGGTATATTTTCTATTTTGTTGTGGAGTTTTTGAATTTCCTGAAGCATAGCCATCATTATTGCTGCTTCAGTTTTGTTTGTTTCATCATTGGGAACGATTAGGGTGCCGGATGAGGTATCCTTCTCCGGAGTTCCAAAATTGGAAAAGTCAATATTTTTGATAATGGATGAGAATGGGGTTCCTGGTTCGAATCTGGTCTTGGAGCCTGAAGCCTGATTTTCCAATTTCTTTTTCAAGTTAGACTCAGATTCCTCCAGTCTACTGATTTCAGCTTCTGGTTGGGCTGCCTTTTCTTGAATTGTCTCCAACTCTTTGATCTTAGCCAAGGCAGCCGCTAATTGTTGTTCTGGGGTGAGTTCTACCATTTTTGTATGTGAATATTAAATGAAGAATGGCAAAAGGAACTTTTTGATTAATGAACTAGATGCCCCACGGTGGGCGCCAATTGTTTTAGCAGGATTTTCACTGGAAGGATCCGGCCTGATTATTGAGTAATTAGGGTATCTAGTTCAACAAGTTTAGAATAATAATATAAGTAAATAACAAGGAAGAATCAAGTATAAAGAATATTGTTTGTATTACTTTGATAAGCTGAGTACAAATTTGTGTATCTAACTGAATATTCAGGAAATAGTCAGAGATAAATTATAAATTATTGATGAATAATCATGTGTCCTTTACAATTGTTCGATCATGCTATTTATAGATCCTCAGATGTTAACGTTGTAATCTCGACGTTCTTCTTAATTGTCGGAGTTGTTACCTGCTTAATAGGGCACATTCCCTATTAATCCGGTTGACTCGTTCTTCCTTAACTAATCTTTGGCTTTTCTCCTTTTACACGTCTAGATTCATGGGAATGAGGTAGTCTTGTAGTTAGACTTGGCCTTCCTTGAGAATAGGATGTGAGCATTTATCTTTATATAACCGTCTTGTTGCTCTTCAACTTGATCCAGCCTGCTTAAGTGTCCTGCCAGGCTATTCTGCACTTACCATCAGGCTTTTCCTCTAGGATATAGTAGCTTTCTTATCTTGTTGTACCCTTCATCTGCCAAATAGTATTTAGATTTGTCCGTTCCTTGGTCGCCCCAATCAGCCTAGTAAGGTCAGGCCAAGTTAGAGTCAGACCAGGCTAAATTGGGCCTAACAGTAGTGATAGATATAGCTGAGGATTCTCGTGTTCCTATTATTCTAGGACGGCCATTCTTGCATACAGCTGGGGCAGTTATAGATGTTAGGCATAGGAGTCTTACGTTCAAGATTGGAGATGACACTATCACTTTTGGTCTTGACAAAGCATCACGTCCTCCTGATTTAAAAGATTCTTGTCATATGATTAATGTTCTTGATCCTACTATTGATGATTCCCTTGCTTATTGTTTTGACAGGAATCAATATGACGCCCCTGCTGTTGCGTCATATCCATGGAGCTAGGAGGTGGATGAGATAGAGAGGTTGATTTATGGAGATGATTCTCCTCCTGAGATGGTTTACTGCTGTGATGAGAGTGTTGACTTGGAGGCGGAGTTGGATGCTTTGGAAGCAGAGATATTCAGAAAGGAACCCGTCAAAGTTTTTGATGAAGCTCCTATGACGGATGACGTGCCCTATCTCCTTCCTCAAGAAGATGACTTGAAAAGTGATTAACATACTTGCTCATATTTTATATCAGATTTTGAGTTTGATGAGCCAGAACTTTATTCATTGCTTTTATTCATTGCTTGGACTATTTATTGGTGCTACTTATGTTTGTGTGTCGCACATGCGCTACTTTTTGATTTACTATTACGTGCTTTAAGTTGTATTGATTGTGGTTTGTATGTGCATTTGTTTTAAATGCAGAAATTTTCTCTCCAGGAAGATTACTCGATCGAGTAAGCATAGGCTCGATCGAGTACCCAAGCTTTTTGGGTATCAAACATAGCCAGATGATGATAGGAATTGCGCGGTTGGTTATTCTCCTCTATTTTTGCAGCTGGTTTGGGAGAATTCCTATGCTCTTACCCGGTATTCTCTTCCCTTATACCTTCTTTTGTTGTATTATCTCTAGTTATTTCCCATTCCTTATGTTAGATGTGTCCTTTAGGTTGTTGGAGATTTTTGTGTGATTGCTATGTTGTAGGCGTCACAATGAGGATACTGTGACATTTAGGTTTGAGGGAGGAGTCTTTAATTATCTTGTGTGCTTTTATACCAAAAAATCCATAAAAATTAAAAAATTTTAAAAACACAAAAACATGTTTTTACTTTGTTTTAGGTCGAGTCTTGGTGAATTTAATAACAGTGATGTTAAATTGCATTGTTTTTGCATTTGAATCCCATATAGTTGTCCATGTACTTCGTTTTGACCCGTTATTTATGAAAACAGAGCTCATAACTCGAGTCTTGCCCGTATTGACATGCCTTATGCTAATTCGATTTGACAAAATTATGTTGGTAAACTACTTAAATTCTAAGGTCTATAGAGCTTCCTTGGCCAGGAACATCAATAAACTGGTCTCATTGTCAATTAGGCTTGAGTGTGGTTTCTCCTTGTGGAATGTGTAATATCAAATGTATAAGTGTGACATTGATTTCTTGATACTTTTATTGCTTTCATTTGACTAAGTACATGTGGATATGCGGTTCTTACCGTTCAAATAAGCCTTACATTACCTTTTGTTTAGCCCGTTTGAACCCTTGTAGCCATTTCATATCTTATTTTCATAGCAACAATCCAAGAATTTGCCTACCTTATCGGGACAGTTGCAGTTGCTTGTTTATCATGTTTATATTTGCTATTATTGTTGGGTTGGGACTTATTGTTGTCATGTGGGTATAGCAAAGTACTCTTTAGCAATTGTGTTGTATCCTTGTGTTGGAAAAAGAAAAATATGAAGCAAAAGAAAAAAGAAAAAGAAAAAAAAAAAGTCAAAGAGAAGAGAAAAAAAGAATTGAAAAGAAGAAAAAAGCGAAAAGAAATTGATTGCTTCATTTGGTTTTGTCAAGGATCAAAAGGATGGTCGTTAGTGTCTAATGCATATTTGGAGAGTACTTCATTCGCTCTCATGTGTTGTAAAGTTAAGATCATTTCTCTAAGTTGGGTTCATTTGTATTTATTATCATAGATTTGGTATTGGTTTTGGTTTAGCGCTGCGACTACTGTCTTAGCTCCACATATCCATAACGTGCTTTGGCATAAACCATTTCTATCCCTTTAACCCATTTGCCGCCCTTATTGTCCTTGATACATGTACTTTTGTTTACATATTGTGATTGCAAATTATTTGGGGAAATCTCTATCAGATTAGATTGCATACATGTTTCATAAGTTGAGTGAGTGTTTCTACTTTTTTTCTATCTTCACATATAACTCACCCTTATATACTTATGAGTGCATGAGTGAATACGCGAGACCCCGACTAATTTGTCTTGCAAGTTCGAGCGGTATTTGGCATTTGTCTATTTCCTGTACTTTTGAATTTGTTTTATTGGTACACCTTGGTCATTACTTTGTTACAGATATGGATAGCTCGGGATTTGTCTGTGCATCAACATTAGCTCTGAGTTGTTTATTTGCCATTTGTATGATTGCCCTTATGTAATGTGTGATGCTTTGCTTGAGGACAAGCAAAGAGATGGTTTGGGGGAGTTTGATGAGTCATAATTATATGTGTATTTATGCCTCCCTTTAATTACTTTTGATATGGTTTTCGTGCTAGTTTATATTAATTACATGCCTTTTATGTTAGAATGTCATACTTCTGCTATTTGATGTTTAATGCAGGAATGACGCATTTGAGGAACAAAGGAATAAAATGGGCATCGCGGAGTGGGCATGAAGGAATACACGGAGCATGGAAAGAGAATCCATAAGAATGAAGGAATAGATAAAGAAGACAACACGAAGAAAAGAGCTGAAACAAAGTGGTGCCTCGATCAACTCCGACCAGGCTCGATCGAGGATATAATGTACTCGATTGAGTGACAACAGGCTCGATCGAGGAACCATTGTTTCCAGTATTTCGCCGCAAATTTCCTTAAATCGGTTATGTTTTACTATAAATACCTAAATCGTACCCTATGTTTATTTACGCTTTATTTTACCTAGTTTTCGTAGAACTTCTCTAAAAAATCTCTAAAACTCTTCTTTTAGTTTAGTTTAGTTTATTGTTCGGATCTCCTAAGCTTGTTCTTCATTATTATTATGGTATTGCTATTAATCTTTCCTCAATAATTATTATTCATTCATTATTCATCTTTTATTTTTATTCATCATGTTTCTTATTATTGCTATTGTTGTTCTTCCCTTTGGTATGAGTAGCTAAGCCCTTAATTTTGGGTGAAAGGGGATCTAGGTTGTTAGAAAACGGTTAACTTATGAATTGATTGTTAAATTGCTTTTGATTGTTGTTCAATTATCGTCTTACATCTAGTTAATTGATTACTGATCAGAATTGGTTAATTAGTCTTGCATAAACTAGGATTTTCACCGACTAGGTTAAGACTAGTATAGGCCACGATAATTGAATTAGACCAACTTAATGATAGCGATTGCATGTTAAGTTTAGATCTAAAAAGACATATTAGAATCGACCAATCATATGACTTTAAACAATATAAATTGCTCAATCAATGAATTAAACCTTACCCTTGGATGACTACCTAGTGAACCCGATCCCTAGACTCTTTTATTATTGAATTTATCTTTATTTACCTTGCAATTAGTTATTATAAATCAAACAAACAAACCCCCCTTGAAATTGTTACTTTAAGACAAATCTAAATGTTAGCAAACTAGATTAATTAAACTCGCTGTGGATTCGATACCTGACTTACCGCTAGCTATTTGTTAGTACTAAGCTAGGATTTATTTTGATTAAGGACAAACGACTGAAAACAACCTTATCAATAATCAACATTAATCAACCAACGAACAATAACGATTCAACGAGTCTGACTTTCACAGTCAGAACCCAACTCGAGAACAGATGCACGGTCTGATCTGCCTGTTCAAAGCGACGCAGCAGATGCTGCGCCTGTTCTGAGGTGGATTCTGCCTCTGAACTCATCTCGTTCAGACGTAGGCTTTCTAATTAGGTTTTAACCAACTATTATTTGTGTTATCGACTCAACATATTTTCATACTTCTTTTATTTTCTTTTCAACATCCTTCTTTTTTCGAGCTTACTTGTGACGTAAATTCAAGTTATCCATTGTAATTCAATTGTAATTTATTTCTTTTTGTAATATATTTATTTATTTCATATTATGTATGATTTATTTATCTAGCATACTCATATGTAATTAATCTAACCTCCAACTTCGACTCAATTAATGACTAAGTTGTTTGTTCACCGACATAGTCTAATTTCACATGCTAGGATTAATCCGTGTTTGTTGCATTGCATGCATACAACTGACGACATATCAAATATAAACAACTTCCCTGATCAGTAGTAGAGGCCGCTATCGAGGCGGGCGGGATTAGGTGTTCAAATAAACGAGCTTCCTAATACATACCCTCACTTCTTACTCAAGATCTCTGTGAACAGCCATGTTCATTGTCATCACGAGAGTCATTCTAGACATAGAATGCTAAGGGTAACGAATTTCTTAGTCTTGATGTCATTACTTTGTGTCTTGACATGACGCAAAGTATTCGAACGGTTCCAATTTTCCATAAAATTGGTGGCGACTCTACAAATGCAGGCTTGTCAAACCTTCACCGGTTTCAATGCCTTACAAATCGGTAACGGCCCATGACGTGCCGCAGCCTTGAGCCGGAGTTTCGTGGGAGAAGCGCCGCCGCCTCAAAACCAACGCGCGATTGCGTGCGGCGTGGGTTACTGTGTCCACAGTTTGGCGACTCCGCTGGGATTGATACACTTAGACTAAGTCTAGTGTTACCTAGGGTGAAACTTGAACAAGGTTAGGGAATAGTTTATATGAGACAGTTGTCAGTTTTCATTACTCGACTTTCTTAGGTCATTTCGCCAGCCTTCCTAGGCTTAACCCAACCAATTCGACCAATCGTCCCGTCTGGACGGTGCAAGTTCCTATTTTCATCCAAATATGGATAGCGATTGACGTCAACCATACCACGATACTTACTCATTTTTGTATTAAGAACTTTCACTACTCGAGCGAATGGACTAGGAACAGACTCGACTCATGTTTGGCACGGATCTCTCCACTGACCAGGGTATGATAGCTTGGTATGGCAACCCACTCTTTTAAGCCAAAACCTTCTAAAAGCACTCAGCATACCGTTATAATGCCTATGTTTGTGTTTTTAACTTACATGTTATCACCTTTTGTAAACAAAACCATGACAAAATTTCAAAAATCTTTCTTCAAAATACAAAAATGTAAATCTTTCAAAATAGCCTAAAAAGCTTAAAAGTCAATAAAGTCAAGTCGAAACCCTGTCAAAATTCAAAAATCAAACTTAAACCTTCACTCCTAAGATCACACACAATGATTGTTTAGGAGAACATTTCAAAATCAACTTCTTTCAACCCACATGACACATATGTGTCCCCTTTTTTAGTTAGTCCATGAGTCTTGTCTTGTTTAAGTAAGTGTGCAAAGTAGTCGAATGTGTCTTGATTCGTCGTCGGTTCTTATCCTTAGTCCATGATGGTCGAAACAAATGAAAGCGCAGCAAGCGTCCACGGTCCCCCCGAAGAAAATGGTAATACTCATGTTCTGGCCGCGCTACTCCGTCTTCAAGCTAGTCAAGACATTGCCTATGCTCGTCTCCAAACAATCGAAAGCCGCATAGTGGCCGTAGAAGCTAGGCTTCCTCCTACGGAGGATCATATTCCCAACATCCCACTGCATGACGATCCTCCACCTTTCGTAAATGATTCCTCCCCTATCCTCACTAAAGCCGAAAAGCGTCTTCAATACTTGGAAGAGCAACTGATGTACCTCAACGGAGATGACATTTACAGGGAAAATAGTCGAAAGTATGAAGCAGTAAATGCCCAACCATCAACCAACTTCAACATGACTGACATCCCAAAATTCAAGGGGTACAAAAATCCTCTGAACCACATTCGTGCTTTCAAAGATTACATGTCTATCAAAGGCATCAAGCTAGAGATGTTCTTAAGGATCTTTCCTTCATCCCTCGACACCATTCCCAAACAGTAGTTTTACTCTCTAGACTACAAGAAGATCTCTACTTCGGATGATGCGGCCATCGAGTTCACTAAGCAATAAGCTGATAATGCCGAAATTCAAGTCAACATGCGCACTCTAGAGGTTCTTACCCAAAATAAAAAGGAAGGGTTTACCGACTTCCTAAGTAGCTGGCGAAAAACTAGTACCAACTTGTTGAGCGTCCAGACGAGGCCACTCTTGTGGAAATGTTCGTGGACATTCAATGGCCTATCTATGAAAATCACTTGAGGTACCAAAACATCAAGTATTTCAGAGAGTTAACAGTATTAGGTACAAGAATCGAAGATAATATTCGCAAAGGACTCTTGTCCAAAACAGTGGGACGCGGATATCAAGGGTCAACATCAACCGGAAGTCGTTCCTATGGTTCTACTAGCAAGGCCGACGATGTCAACCTCGCCGAATCATCCAAGAAAAACAATACACCATGAAAATTCACCGACATTGGTGACACATATACAAATGCATTAAAAAGGATGATGAAGCAAGGATGAATCCAACCAATAGGACCTAAACTTGACCCGGAAAAGAAGTCCAAATTCTGGGATGATAATGCTTATTGCGACTATCACAGGGCAAAGGACACAACACGGAAAACTGTTATAGGCTGAGGCATGCTCTCCAAGACATGATTGAAGATGGACATTTGCCTATCCCTCCCGCAAGTAAGCCTAACAATACAAAGAATCCTCTTGGAATTCTAATGATCTTGGATGAAGAATCCAACTTGGATTGCTCACACCTTATCTCTCCAGTCGAAGATGTGATCAATATGGTCGACCATGGAAAAGCCTACTCTACCATCACACAAACTATTGCAGATTTTGTCGGATGGGCAAGAAGTGTGAGTAGATAGGTTGTTGAACTAGAAGATGTCGTATCGTCTTTGCGAAAGTCAAAAATCCCAACGCCAAGAGCCACGCAAATGGCCATCACCCTATCCTGTGAATCTACAATGCAAGAAGTCATCGCGGCAGTTGACGATTTGGTTCAACAAATTATCTATCTAGAACCCGAATTCCTAGGCCTTAAAGAGATCAACGCTATCAATGGTGTTTGGGCCGACGATGACGAAGATGTTTACCTTAAAGAACATCTCTTTGTCAAAACTTCTGGAGGATCTCGATATAGATCACCTAACTCGATCTTGTCGCCCATACCAAAATGTCACTCCAGTGCAAACAAATAATTCAGCTACAAACGGGAATGTCGCATCTCCAACAGAAAATAACAAAGATTCAGTCACTGACCACCTAATGAAGCAACTACAGAAGACAAAGGCTGATCTTTCAGTCTGGCAACTAGTTGCTAGTTCATTTCCACATCGCCAAGCTTTGCTACAAGCATTGGCTAAACTCAACGTAGCACACGACTCTGCTCCAGACGATGTGGTCAACCTAGTACTCCAGGACTCAATCAGGCTAAGTAACCCAGTTACTTATCAGATGAAGATTTGCCACCTTTCGGTGTCACTCACAATTTAGCCTTGTACATTATGGTCACATGTCTCAAAAACAATGTACTCATGACACTAGTAGATGATGGCTCCGCAATCAACGTCATACCTCTGAAAACAGCTTACAAGCTAGGCATAAAAGAGTCAGACTGGGCTCCAACTAATCAAGGTGTTCGAACATACGATGGGACGCGACGCAAAGTGATAGGTCTCATCACTCTTACTATAGCCACTGGACCAATCGAAAGAAAGGTCAACTTCCAAATAGTAGACATCGAGGCATCTTTTAACATACTTCTAGGAAGGCCATAGATTCACGCTTCCAAAGCTGTGACATCCACGCTTCATCAAAAGATCAACATCCCTCTAGATGGTCGAATTGTGATGATCACTTCGTCACCTATCAAAGCAGTCATCGAAAAAATGTCCAGCAATCAGGTCGTGTCAGACCCAGTGCACGAGTTAAGAGGATTTCAAATCATTAACCTTGTGGAAAGTGAATTGGCACCTCTATAATTGAACCCTTATTCTAACCTAGTGGTCAACCACATACATAAATCCCAGGGATACTTCCCAGGAATGCCACTAAACCCTATCCGGAATAACACCTTCCCACCATTCAAGGAAGGCCATTCCTAGAAGATACCACTAGGATTAGGATACGAGCCTACTGTCTGAGAGGCTTTTGAAATGCTCACTCAAGTCCACGATCGCAAACATCAAGGAGTCCAAATGCAACCATATCACCCTACGCTAAATGGGTACTTTGTCAAGAAAGGAGACCATGAATCGTTTCACGGATTTCCTGAACCTCAGATGTTCAAAGGTAACAAGCTAGCTGGATTCGAGGTGTTCCACGATTGCTATTTCATTCCCCAGGAAACGGTTCCTACCGTAAAAAATCGTCTGACACCATGTCTCAACGACAAGTCGTTAGCCTCTTATTCGGAGAAGATCGATTTGTTAACGCAGCCCAAGACGAGATTATTACCATGATACTTCGGGATGACCATTTCAACCCCGCAGCAGTAATCACGGATACAAGCCCAGCCAACCAACAGAAAGGATGGAGAAAGTCAATTAAATGGACCAACAATTAAGGAAGGCTCTTCAAGCTCACAACTGGAGAAGGAGAGATGTTCAAAGGAGAACCAGATGATGACGAGTTCGAATCTAAGTCGGAGTCGGAGTCAGAAACTGAGTCTAAGTCTAGGGAAGTCGTTAGAGAGTCTCCTCCTGTTGTCACTCCACATCCTTTTGTTTCTCCTAGTTTAGCATCGTCTAGTAACAGTAGTTCAGGGAATGCCCCAGCAACCGCCCCTTTACCGCCGTTGACTACAACGCAGATGGCTTCTTTGTTTCAGCTATTTTCAAACATTAATATGAATAAATCTGATTCTGCTTACTCTTCGTGTTATCTTAATTGCAATTTTGTTTATGATGATACTGAGGATGATCCTGACCCAAACTCGATCGAACTACCTCCCTACATAATTAAGGAAATACTAGAGGAGGGTAAAGGGGCACTAGTAATAGAGAACACTGAACCTATCAACGTAGGGATAGAATTAGAACCCCAGGAACTTAGGATAGGGATAACCCTGGACCCAAATGAAAGAGCTAGTTTCATCGACATTCTTCACGAGTTAAAAGACGTCTTCGCTTGATCCTAAAAGGATATGCCAAGGATAGGCAGGGATATTGCAGAACATCGAATTCCAATTAAACCAGGTTTCAAACCCGTAAAACAGAAACTTTATCGAATGAGAACAAAATGGGCTCTCAAGATCAAAGAGGAAGTGGACAAATAGTTCAAAGCCGGTTTCATCAAAGTTTCCGAGTATTTAGACTGGGTGGCTACCATATTCCCCGTACATAAAAAGGATGAGCGAATTCGGGTTTGTGTTGATTTCAGGGACCTAAATAAGGCCAGTCCAAAAGACGATTTTCCACTCCCACACATCGACATACTTTTAGATAATACAGTGGATCACGCACTCCTCTCTTTTATGGATTATTACGCTAGGTATAATCAAATCAAAATGGTTGAAGAAGATATGCATAAAACTGCGTTCGTCACCCAATGGGGTACTTATTGCTACACCGTTATGCCATTCAGATTAATCAATGCTGGAGCAACGTATCAACGCACCGCGACTACCCTGTTACATTACATGATGCACAAAGAAGTAGAAGTATATGTAGACGACATGAATGTCAAGTCCAAGGATAGGCAAGTCCACATCGCCAACCTTCGTAAGTTCTTTCTCAGATTGTGCAAGTACAACATGCAACTTAACCCTCAGAAATGTGTGTTTGGAGTCACGTCCGGCAAGCTATCGGGGTATGTAGTCAGTCAAAGTGGAATAGAGATTGATCCATCCAAGATCAAGGCACTAATCGAGATGCCACAGCCATAGACAGAAAAGGAAGTTTGGGGTTTCCCGGGCAAAGTACAATTCATCAGTCATTTCATTTCGAAGCTCATCATGATTTGCGAACCTATATTCAAAAAACTCAAGAAAATGGATCACACCATGTGGGACGATGATTGTCAAAAGGCGTTTGACAGAATCAAGGAGATATTGGCTAAGCCACCAGTTCTAATGCCATAGCAGAAAGATGAACCCTTATCTCTGTACCTCACAGTCACATAAACGGCCATGGGGGCTATGCTCGCACAAGTCCTCGGGAAAGAAGAAAGAGTTATCTACTACCTTAGTAAAAACGTCTTAGAATATGAGATTAAGTATACTCCACCTGAGAAGACATGCATCGCTCTTGTATGGGCAACCAAGAAGCTACGCCATTATATGCTTAGCTATTCCGTCAAGGTGTACTCGAAGATAGATCCTGTTAAATACATTTTCGAGAAACCTGTCTTAAATGGACGCTTGTCAAGGTGGACTTTGATGCTCTCAGAGTTCGATCTCAAATACGTACTCTTGAAGGTCATCAAAGGACGAGCAGTAGCCGAGTTCTTCGTAGAGAATCCCATTCATGATACCCAAGTAGTAGATACATGGTCATTTCCAGATGAAGACATTTTGCACACCGATGCAGAATCATGGGACCTCTACTTAGATGGGGCTTCCAGTCTAAGAGGATATGGTATAGGAGTGTTGCTCATTTCTTCTGAAGGCGAGCATACACCTATTTCTGTCAAACTTATTTTCGGGATGATCAATAACGCAGCAGAATATGAGGCCTGCCTCATCGGTTTATAAACAGCAGTCAGTCTAGGTATCAAAAGACTTCGAGTCCACGGCGACTCATCTTTAACCATCAATCAAATCACTGGGTCTTGGAAAATCCGAAGTGAAAGTCATGCACCATATCAAGCCAGGATAGATCAAGTGGCTCAATTCTTCGACCAGGTCATTTACTTACATCTACCTCGAGAAGAAAATCAGTTTCAGACGCTCTTGCAAAACTAGTATCCTTGATCAATATGCATGGCAGCATGATAGAGATGTCGTTATGTATTGAACGACGATCAGAGCAAGCATATGTGCATTTTCTCACTGATGAAAACGAAAATCAAGAGAAGCCTTGGTATCAAGCCATTCTAAACTACAAGCTCAACGGCATATACCCACCCGATATGGATAAGAGAGGACAATGAGCGATTCGTCTATTAGCATCTCAATATGTCCTAAATCAAGGGGAGTTATACAAAAGAACGCCACAAGACGTCATTTTTCTTTGCCTTGATCATTCAAAAGCAAAGAAGGTTATGGAAGAAGTCCATGATGGAGAATGTGGTCCTCATATGAGTGGACTAATGATGGCAAAGAAAATCATGCGTCTAGGATACTATTGAACAGCGATGGAGACAAATTGCATCAAATATGTAAGGCATTTCCAAAATTGCCAGATCTTCGGGAATGTACAACACGTTCCACCATCTCTACTATATACGATGACATCTTCTTGGCCATTTTCCACTTGGGGAATTGGCATCATCGGGAAGATCACTCCAGCTGGGATGGGTGGTCATTGTTTCATTTTGGTAGCCATCGACTACTTCAAAAATTGGTCGAAGCAGCGTCATATACTACTCTGACATCCAAGCATGTGGCTAAGTTCATACAAACCAATATCATTTGTCGATATGGGTGTCCACATGAGATAATCAGTGATAACGGGTCCCAATTTCAAGCCAAACCCGAAAAGTTGTTGGCCAAGTACAAAATCAAGCATCATCATTCTTCACCCTACCGACCTTAAACTAATGGCGTAGTAGAGGCAGCCAACAAAAATGTAGTCATGATCCTCAAGAAAATGATCGATAATTATCGAGACTGGCCTAGCAAAATACCCTTCGTGTTATGAGGATATCGAATCTCAGTCAGGACGCCCACTGGGGCTACTCCTTTCTATCTAACCTATGGCATGGAAGTCGTACAACCAGTAGAGCTAGAGATCCTGTCTTTACGCATTCTACTCGAAAGCCAAATTCCGGAAGTAGAATGGAATAGGGACAGGTATGAAGAACTCGTCCTCTTGGACGAACGAAGACTACGTGCCTTGCATAATGTTCAAACATATCAAGCATAGATTAAGAGAGCTTTCATCAAGAAAGTCAAACCTCGGAACATCAAAGAGCTAGACCTAGTGCTTAAATCTGTCCGAGCTCTTCTACCAGTCGACCCAAGTGGAAAATTCAAACCTAATTGGGCCGGTCCTTATTTAGTCAAATCCATACTCTCAAGGGGTGCAGTTAGAATTATAGACTTAGACGGGAATGAATTTTCAAATCCGACTAATCTAGACCAACTCTAGCTGTATTACCCTTAGAATAGAACTAAAAACGCGCCACGCGGGACCCACGTGCTGCTCTTGCGACACAAAATACATGGCACCGGCCAAACTTCGAGATTCGTGCCGGCTCGCTCTTGCGTTTTGGCATTTTTATTTATCTTCAGTATCATCAACATAACTTAATTACGTTCTTAAAAGTAAGTAAAGCACCATACTTATTCCATATGCTCATTACAAGCTCTTACTTTGAATATTTATTCTTTTACATTTTCTATTTTCGAACTACGTACTGGGTTTGATTTCATTTTTCAAATGAATACGTAAGCAATCCTTCACAGGATAACACCCAATCAATTTTTAATCAAAAAAGTTAATAGAAGGACATTTGCTTTGGCACTTGGAATTCGAAAGAATAAATAAAGGGAGCCGATTTTAAGTTCCTAACTGAAAACATTCGGTTTATTCATATATTAATAATACGCCAAATAATATAAGAATGTTAAAATAAAATGCTAGGCTAGGATTCTAAAAATCCTGCCATTTATTACAAATAACAATTAATAATACATAATATAAAGACTCAGGCTATTTCAATTCTTCAATCTTCCCATGCCTTTGTCATTTTTGTCATACTTCTTGTCTCGACCTCGAGGGGGACGCTCTTACGTTATCTCTGACCTAATCACCAATGGTCTTTCTCGAGGCCTAGTCTTTCCATTTCGATCTACAATCATGTTCTCAACAGGAGCATTCTTTGGCTTCTTCTTCGGGCGGACTACTCGGAATCCCGCTTTTTCTTCTTCTTCGGTAAAGTATTTCTGGTTCTCTTTCGCCACTTCGCAGATCTTGTAGTCAATTGGCTCGTGCTTTCTCAACTTCTCGCGCTCTTCCAAGGTGCTAGCCTTTGACCACTGCAAATAACAATCTGACACCCACAACGAACCAACCGGGACAGGCATAAACCACATGTTCCTTTGAGTCCAGCGCAAAGCCCATTCACGGCAAGTCTCAGAAGTATGTGCCAAAGCCACTTGCCTCATTAGCCTCTCCGGCAAAATATGGACCATAAACTCCAGACCTGGGATACGAACAGATCGAGAAGGATCAAGAGATGATACTCCTGTCAACGCCCTAAGGTGCCACCAAGGAACAATCCATCTAGTCAACGGACCTCGTTCATTCTTTAGTTTGTTCTCACAGTAGTTGCAAACTCGTGTAAAATGAACCATGTACAGCCTTGCCCTCATCATGATCGATCGTGATCGATATCCAGGCATGTCAACAGGGGGCTCGATCAATCGTAGCCTTTCCATCAGCCAAATCTGCAAAAGGAGATAAGTATTAATGTCCCCGCCTCTAAAAAAATGAATAAAAGAGAGAAAAGACGGGAGCATTTTTACCTGTAAGATGATAGGACTTCCAAGATACGGGCACGATTTATCTTTCGGCTATCCAACACTATGATAGTCTCTACTAACACCAAGCAAGCAGGGCTCTTGCGCATTTCCATTTGCTCGATGATACCCAAAAACCGCGGGCCACCTCTCATTTCCGCGTCAACATGGCCCTTTAAGATAAAACAATGAAGAAGGCAAAATCTGAAGGCTCTGCGCCTTGCAGCATAAGAAATAGAAGGGTGCTCCCTATCTATAAAATGGTCCCCAAAGTCGAAAATCCGTACACCCTTGGAGGTTACAAGACGATCTACTTCAGCTTTGGTCAATCCTAGAAGGTCCCTTAACTTATTATTATATCCTTGGGAACTAGATGGTAAGGCCGAAAGACTTTCTATATCCCACCCTCCAATTGCTGCAAATTATTCGGGAAAAGGACAAATTTCACCTTCGGGAAAGGCGAAAACATGATAATCCGGGTTCCAATATTCAAGACAAGCATCAAGAAACGGTCTTACCACTTTCACTTGTTTAAAACTGATGATTGATCCAAAAATACCCATGTCATGCTTCTTCGTGTTCGAAAACTCATCGGTCCATTCTTTGAGTCGGGATTCAAAGGCAGCCACTTTTTTTGGAAATATTTTGTTTGAGAGAATTATTATATTTGATGAGTTACGGAGTAATAGAAGCAAGAATTGTGAGAATAGAAGCTAAACCGAGGCCTCTATTTATACTATTTGGTCTTTCCTAAAAACACTCAGGAAGAGACCGCTTGGGGAAATAACGCAGCAAATGATATGCCCTTTGGAAGCACCGCAGCTCTTGCTGCGCCTCTTCCCCAGCTCGGTTTCCTGCGATTTCCGCGAGGATCTTTCCTAAATTCGATTTTGGCTTAACTTTCCTATTCCTTATGATTATTTATATATGAAAATTTTTATTTCCTTACCAATTTTTTTATTCCAAATACGTTGCGGAATACCATTTCGACACGGCTTCGCTTTTCGAGACGATATCGTAACTTCAGATTTCATCACAAGCACACTTGCCCATTTTGTTTCTTTTTTATTTTTAGGGAATCATTTTGATCCCTCACTCGTTTCAAAATTTTATAACCTTACTTTCATTCATTTCTTTCTTTTTTAGAGGGAAGCACTCCCATTATCCGTCGCGCGTCGAGCCGTTTTGTTGAGTCATTTTTGCTCGCTAATAGGGCACTTTTTTTCTTTTTTATATATACACTTTTATCTCTACGTTTTCGACTTGATCAAGTTACATTTTGCTCTATTTAAAGCAAATTTATATGCTATATGTGTTATATTTGGTTTTTCTATGTGAATTTCGGCAGCATGACGACGTAAATCGTCAAAATGCCAAACCTGTTTCCAAGCTAACCTGCAGGTACCGACATATCTCACGCCCATCAGCAGCAAATGGCTCGCAGGCCATTACATATATACAACAAAACATTCATATGTACAACAAAATTCGAGCTCATGCCCGAAAGCAAAATAAAATATACTCCCTCCCATCCACTCCAAAGGTAACATGGACCCACTTTTCCTCTCACAAAAAGTGGGTCCACGTTACCTTTGGAGTGGATGGGAGAGAATACAAAAATACAAGTCTAGCTGAGACGGTCAGCCAGACGACTCCTCAACTCTGCCACCATCGCCTCAATGATGGCGATGTCAGCATCTCGAACCTCCAGCTCCCTTGACAGGCGGGCCGTCTCCTCACGTGACTCATCCAACTCACGCTCCCTCTGAAAGGAAAAGAAAGCCGATAAATGCGAGCACTCCGAAAGTATTACAAATGTTCACACATACATATCAAGAAAGGAAGGTTCATACCTGCCGACTCGGGCCACCCAAAAGAGCCTCCACAACCGTCGCTCGAAGCCGGTGGGCCATCCGCCACAGCTCCACGTGCCTCGACGATGCCACCTATATCTCAAAAATAAAACCAGAATTAAAACCGTGTTCTTACACGATCATTTCAAAAGGGAAAAAACAGCCTAAACTGGGGGCTTACCCTCCTCACGACATGCTGCCACTCGTCGAGTCCAGCCTCTGTCACCGCCTCAGTAAAAGACGGAATCTCCATCAGCACCGTTGTACTGGCCGGCCCAGGGTACTCAAGTGTCTCAGAAAAAGCGGGGGGCTCAACGCCCGCCACCTCGATCTCCTGCCAAGTTAAAATTATCATTTCCAAGCTATATTCGAATTCGTCATTTCAAATAGCCAAGAAGAAGGTATACTTACCACGATCGGCCAGTACGCCAGGCTCCTCCGCACAAACTCCGAGTACTCGAGCTCGGGAAGGAAAAGAGCGTCGGCGCTCGCTCCTGCGAGGTCAGTCGTCCTCTCAATCTCTGAAGGCTCCCTAAACATCGTCCGTGGAGGATCGATGGGAACCACAAAAGCGTCACGGAGGCACTGTCGGGCCAACCGCTTACCCAGGTACCACAAAGGTCCCATAGGCATCGCCAGAAGCAGCTTACTCAAACTCCTAGGTCGGAGAACATCGGCTACAAAACCTGGAGCGCCAGCGTAGTCCTCCCAATGTCTTGGAAGACGCTGAAAGGGATACCACGGGGTCATTCCTGTGATCACTACTATTCAAAGAAAAGCAAAATAAAAATTGAAAGAAAAGGAAAAAATACTTACACCGTCAAGCTGCACAGCATTAACACCCCTCCTACAGGTGTCGTAAGAAGACTGCTGGCTCTTCTGTCGGCACATGATCCAGTCTCTAACAACAGTCTTGAGCCACATCTGCGGCCCTCTTGGGAGCGAAGCCAGGGAAGTACGAGTATACCCATGCCTAAAAATTAGAACTGATTACAATAATCTTTTATTCCATTTAAAATTTTGTCTTTTTTTCAAAATTTCATTCTTCCAAATTTCTATTTCAATTCATTCGCTCTTATTTCAAATGAAATCAAAACGATCTATCAAATCAAAACGATCCCTTATTTCTGGTATAGTCCTTATGTACCAAAAATAAATACTTCCTCCCATCCACTCCAAAGGTAATATGGACCCACTTTTCCTCTCACAAAAGCGGGTCCATGTTACCTTTGGACTGGATGAGAGGGAGTACATAAGTACTACTAACAGAAGCTAGCGGTAAGTAGGGTCGATCTCCACTGGGAGGCAAAAATGAGATTTATCTGTTTTAAATTAGTCTAAGAGTAACGGGGGTTTGAGTATGATTTCTAAACTAAGAGAGGTGGCAAGAGAAATTGAGCGATAGAAATAAAGTGATTAACAATAAAGAGAGAGAACTAGGATTGTCGGGTCACCAATGAATGTCAGATAATTCCAGCTAAGGTCACAGATCGGTCACTTGTATCAGTCTAATGGGCAACGAATATCTCTTTCCGGTCTCAATTCACCCTAAAACACTATTAGCTTAGCTTCCGCCCTCACTAAAGCATCATAAAGTTCACTGCAGATCTCACCCCATCCAACCTTCCGGTCTAGGTCAAGGCTTACCAAATCAATTAGCTAGATGCGTCGACTCAAGCAACTAATTGCAATTATATGCGGTGATTAACAGAATAGATAAGATTTTAGCAACAGATCTGCAAACCTAATTAGCAACTAACATCAACTCATTGGATCCCCTAAATCCTAGCAGGAGAATTAGTGATACGTGCATTTTATATAGTCTTTTTAGCCTATTTTATGCACATATTTCTATGCCTTTATCGTGGTTTATTGCTACGAAATGCCCCGAATATGCTACTTTGGGTTATTATGTCTTATTTGCAGGTATGGATCCGAAAGTAGTGAAATCAAGCTATTTACCATCCGTTTAGCATGCATTTGGAGGAAGAGATAATTCGGAGCTTGGAAAGTGCTATTTTGAGATGCGCATTGGAGTAAGGAAGTTAGGCGAGCCAAGAGAGTGCTTCAATTTGCTAGTTCCTGCTTGTAAGAGCCATATCTCGAGTTCTACAACATTTATTAAGGTGATTCCAGTTGGAGGTGATAACTTATCCTCTTAGCTTTCCAACGCCACCAACCACGCCTTATTTGTCCAAGTAACGAAGAAATGGCAGCCGTTTGAAGTTCAGTGCGCGAAGCAGGAATTACGCGCTGAGAAGTGCTCGATCGAGAACTATTTCTATTCGATCGAGAGCCCATTTGCTCGATCGAGAGCCACTTCTTCTCGATCGAGTGGTTTTAGGATGAATAAGTATTCGATCGACTAATTTTCCTTTCGATCGACCAGTTCCTTTTATGCTTTTGCTCGATCGAGTGATTTAGTTACTCGATCGGGTGGATATTGTTGACGGGCTGGGCTTTTTAGGTTTAATTCCGTCATTAGGTTTAGCTAATCCTATTTTCTTATAAATAGGAAGTCAGTTTGTCATTGTAAACTCTCTCTCACACTTTACTTCTCTTCTCTTCTCTCTCGAGATCACATTACTTTTTACTTTGTTACTTTGTTCTTCCATTTAGGACTATTTAATTCAAGTAATTTCTCTCCCTTTTTCTCCTTAATTTCTTAATGTTATTTATTGTTTCTCCTTTATTTCTTGTTCTTCCTTTAATTATGCATAGCTAATTCCCCCTAGTATGTTAGGATTAGGGAAGCCGTGGTAGCGATGTTTTAACTGACTTGAATAGGTTAGACTTGCAATAGGAATTGTATTAGGCAATTTAACTGTTATCCGGTCGAATGAATGCATGCAGGAGACCATAAATCTAGTTAACCCCGACCTAGATCGAAAGATTGGAAGGGAAGGCTTGCTTAATTACAATAGGGTATTGCAGTGAGGGCGAAAGTTAAGCTGTTTACGCTCTAGGGCGGTTTAAGGACCGAAAGGTGACGACCATAGCTCTTCTTATCAATAGTTTAATCGCCTCAGTATTCCCAATAGTATAAGATTTGATAGCTGCCACGGTAGACCGACTCCTAGCATACTCCCTTTTCTCTTGCTGTTAATTTCTCTTTTTCATTTTCCTCGCTTTAGTCTCTAGTTAGTTAAATTAATTCAAAACCCCCAATTGTGACATTTAGACAGATAAATAGACAAATAGATAGTGCACCGCCTCCCTGTGGAGATCGACCCTACTTATCGCTGACTTCTGTTAGTTGTACTTAGGTATTTTATTTTTGGTACGAAACGACAGTATCAAATTTTGCGCGTTGTTCGGGGAGGCAATCTATTTATTTATTTGTTTAAATTTTATCTGTTTTTAGCCTCAGGGGATTTTTCCCTTGAGGCCGTTCTGATCTTTTTCCTTGAGTGTTGTTTTGATAGGCCTTACAGGTACTACCTAGACAGTTCTAGGTGAAAGACCGTCAAAGGGAAGGCTTGAGTACCTTTGACCCGTCACCGATGTCCCATTATATGGAGCAGTAGGTGATCTCGCTGCGGAGATGTGGTCCGATGAGCACAATGCAATGCGCTGTAGTTGTGCCGCCACATCCATCCTATCAATGGCCACCGCAACAAGATCCTCCCGAGATACAAGAAGAAGAGATTGCGGAGCTGAAATCCTTGATGGAGACACTTGCATTCCAAGCGCAAGAATACTTCTCGCGAATTGATAAGCTCGAGTCGTAGTTGCTCGATTAGCGGTGAGATGGAGATAGAAGAGATCGCGGAGCCGACATATTCAATGGTAACGCTTGTATCACAAATGCAAGAGTGCAACAAAAATATGGACGCTCGATTCCATGAGCTCGAGGCTGTAGTTGCTCAGTTAGCAGCTGAGATGCAAGAAGAAGAGGTATACCTTCTGAGAGCGGTTTTTCCCCTGAAGAAACCGTGTTGCCCAATGCCGAGGATGAATTCTATGATTCGGACGACGAGTTCCTATCATATTTTCAACGCCCCACGCGAAGATTTCATTACAGATACGGGAGGAATCACTCGATCGAGTGACTTATATAGGTCGATCGAGTGATTTGCCAGAGAAGCGCTTTCGATCGAGTGATATCACCGCTTTCGATCGAGTGGAATTCAGGAGGAAATCGGTCGATCGAGTGACTATTTTGCTCGATCGACTGAGTTGGCCATTGGGAGCTATGATTCGTCATATGGGCTTGATTTAGATGACGATTTTGATGATGATAATGGATACGGTGAATCTCCCATATTCAAAGCCGAGTTGGATGCACTTGAGGCTGCGATTTCTGGTGAATTCCACTAAGGAGGGTGACAAAGAGGTAGCCGAGTCGGTAATCACTCCTAGCGGATGAGGTAATAAATTCTTTTATCTACGATTCCGTCATTGAGAGCGATCAACCTGAGGTAGTGAACAATAATTTAATTATTTGTTTAAATAGTAAAGCGCCTCGTTTGACTTATGCTTTGCATTCTAATGCTTTGCCCCTTCCTAGTAGGTCTTACAACTTAACGAATTTTCACCATCCTTATCATTATAAAATTGTTTATCTGAATTGGAGCCCTATATTATCGTCAATTGCTCCGCCGCTCCTTTATTTTGTGGATAAATTTAGGAGCTCACATAGGAAATATGTGCGGCTTAAAAAGTTAAACATTTTTATTTCCTACTTCTCTGTTCCACTTTGGTGCTACTTACTCTTTTGTGTAGCACATGCGCAGCTTTTTGACAGGTTGCTGCGCGCTTTGAGCTGTTTTGATTGTGACTAATTAGAGAGTCTCAAAGAAAAAGAAGGTTTGGGGGACTGACTGAAGCTAGCGCTGCCCGGGAGGCAACCCGGCGATTTTATTTTGCTTTTATTTTATTTCAGTTGTAATAAATGGTTTTTATACCATAGACTATCTCAGTATGCTTGTTTTTGTCAGTTGCGGGCTGTTTTTCATTGCATTTTGCAGGAATACGCTGAGGATCACTCGATCGAGTACTTGTTGTACTCGATCGAGCACTTTTGCTGCCAAATCCATTCGATCGAGCATTTCCTCTACTCGATCGACCACCTGCAAAAGGAGAACCACTCGATCGACCTAGTTACCTTTCGATCGAGCAGTTTTTGAATGCCCAGTTCACTCGATCAGCTACTATTCCTCTTGATCGAGTGCTATTGACTTGGATTAGCTTCCTGAGACGGTTTTCCGGGCCTTTAGCAACCTCCCATTTCATGGTCGGTTTGGAGAGGTCCCCTTATTCGCGCTATCTTGTGAGTTTTTCCGCTTTTACTCTCTTTCTCCTTCAGTTTGCATTTCCTTTCCATGTTTTGGTACAATGGGGGCATTGTACGGTTTGGTTTGGGGAGGTTATGCATCCATATCTACGTCTGCATATTGTTTTTATTGCATTTCAGTTATCACGTTTAATTTTCTGTTTGCATTGTTATTTATTTCAAAAAATTCAAATTCCATAAAAAATTAAAAAAATTGTTAAAATTCAAAAAAATTTCACGCTTATTTTAGCATATAGGTTGAGTCGGAACGGTAGATTTCTATGATGAAATTGCACTGCAACTGTCTTTTTGCTTATGCCTTGCATTAAACTGTTATCTTTTAGCTTTGTCTTATTGCATATCTACGAGTTAATGTTTAATTTAGCTGAACGAATAGACTTGACCTGAAATTTTGGCAACCTACTTATAATTTCTAAGATTTAGAGCTTTATAAACTGGTGTCATTGTGACCAGTTTCATGTAGGATTGTGAGTAGTTACTCCTTGCATAACATGTTCATCAATTTGCACATATATGAAATTCAATTGCTTTTTGCCTGCATACATTCGGGTTAGTGGTTGGTGTCACATGCAGGGAGGTGCTTACAAACTCCCTTTCTTTCATTTTTACCCATTTAACTCCACATTAGCCAAATTTGCCAGTTGACCCTTAGCTACATCCAAATTTAGCCTGCCTTGTCAAGCTAGTTTAGATTGTTTTCTCTGCGGTATATTGTCTAGTATATCAAATTTTGGTTCATATCATATTGATTTGGAGTTGGTAATCTATGAAGAAAAGGAGGTTGATGAGAAAAAAGACGTGAAAAAGAAAGAAAAAGAAAAAAAAGAAATAGAAAAAAAAAAAAGGAATTCGAAAAAAAAAGAGAAAAAAAATCAGAAAAGAAGAAACCGAAAAAAATATAGAGAAAGAGAAAAACGATGTTTGTTTGTTAGACGGTTTCGCTCCTATGCTTTATTTATATCTTTTGAGGAGTTAGTTCAGTTTGGTTTGGTGAGTTTTATGCCAAATGAAGGGCATGTGCTTAGATTCATAATTGAGTTGGAAATGGATATGTTTCATATGGTTTTGTTTAGGTACTAGCTTGATCACCTATACCTCCACATTCCCATAAATGTTTTGCCTTTTCTCACCCATTGCCTCACTTTACCATATTTTTGTAAGCCCTCGGCTGTGACAGGACCTCGTTTGGTTGGAATGTATGTATGGTAGTTAGAATTGTCTATCATATTAGTTGCATGCATGTTTATGTGGGTCGTAGTCTAGGTGAGTGACTATTTTTCTTTCTCTCTTACATATATATGCTTACCCTTTGCTTCATGAGAGAAAGAGTGATCCGTGAGAGTCCATTATTAAAGGTCTTGCAAGGTCGACAGTTCAGCTTTATTATAAACATCCTATAACTCGTTTGCATTTGACTATCTGCTATAAGTGTTAGTTTGCTTGCATTAAATTGGCTTAAGTGGGCATTTGTAGCTGGCTCTGAGTTATCTTTTTCCGTTCCTTTAGTTGCATTTTAGTTTACTCGGGGACGAGTAAAGGTTTGGTTTGGGGAGATTTGATACGTGCATTTTATATAGTCTTTTTAGCCTATTTTATGCACATATTTATATGCCTTTATCGTGGTTTATTGCTACGAAATGCCCCGAATATGCTACTTTGGGTTATTATGTCTTATTTGCAGGTATGGATCCGAAAGTAGTGAAATCAAGCTATTTACCGTCCGTTTAGCATGCATTTGGAGGAAGAGATAATTCGGAGCTTGGAAAGTGCTATTTTGAGATGCGCATTGGAGTAAGGAAGTTAGGCGAGCCAAGAGAGTGCTTCAATTTGCTAGTTCCTGCTTGTAAGAGCCATATCTCGAGTTCTACAACAGTTATTAAGGTGATTCCAGTTGGAGGTGAAAACTTATCCTCTTAGCTTTCCAACGCCACCAACCACGCCTTATTTGTCCAAGTAACGAAGAAATGGCAGCCGTTTGAAGTTCAGTGCGCGAAGCAGGAATTACGCGCTGAGAAGTGCTCGATCGAGAACTATTTCTATTCGATCGAGAGCCCATTTGCTCGATCGAGAGCCACTTCTTCTCGATCGAGTGGTTTTAGGATGAATAAGTATTCGATCGACTAATTTTCCTTTCGATCGACCAGTTCCTTTTATGCTTTTGCTCGATCGAGTGATTTAGTTACTCGATCGGGTGGATATTGTTGACGAGCTGGGCTTTTTAGGTTTAATTCCGTCATTAGGTTTAGCTAATCCTATTTTCTTATAAATAGGAAGTCAGTTTGTCATTGTAAACTCTCTCTCACACTTTACTTCTCTTCTCTTCTCTCTGAGACTGTTACTTTTACACTGTTACTTTGTTCTTCCATTTCCGGACTATTTAATTCAGTAATTTCTCTCCCTTTTTCTCCTTAATTTCTTAATGTTATTTATTGTTTCTCCTTTATTTCTTGTTCTTCCTTTAATTATGCATAGCTAATTCCCCCTAGTATGTTAGGATTAGGGAAGCCGTGGTAGCGATGTTTTAACTGACTTGAATAGGTTAGACTTGCAATAGGAATTGTATTAGGCAATTTAATCGTTATCCCGGTCGAATGAATGCATGCAGGAGACCATAAATCTAGTTAACCCCGACCTAGATCGAAAGATTGGAAGGGAAGGCTTGCTTAATTACAATAGGGTATTGCGGTGAGGGCGAAAGTTAAGTGTTTTACGCTCTAGGGCGGTTTAAGGACCGAAAGGTGACGACCATAGCTCTTCTTATCAATAGTTTAATCGCCTCAGTATTCCCAATAGTATAAGATTTGATAGCTGCCACGGTAGACCGACTCCTAGCATACTCCCTTTTCTCTTGCTGTTAATTTCTCTTTTTCATCTTCCTCGCTTTAGTCTCTAGTTAGTTAAATTAATTCAAAACCCCCAATTGTGACATTTAGACAGATAAATAGACAAATAGATAGTGCACCGCCTCCCTGTGGAGATCGACCCTACTTATCGCTGACTTCTGTTAGTTGTACTTAGGTATTTTATTTTTGGTACGAAACGACAAAGTATCAAATTTTTGCGCGCCGTTGGGGAGGCAATCTATTTATTTATTTGTTTAAATTTTATCTGTTTTTAGCCTCAGGGGATTTTTCCCTTGAGGCCGTTCTGATCTTTTTCCTTGAGTGCTGTTTTGATAGGCCTTACAGGTACTACCTAGACAGTTCTAGGTGAAAGACCGTCAAAGGGAAGGCTTGAGTACCTTTGACCCGTCACCGATGTCCCATTATATGGAACAGCCGGTGATCTCACTGCGGGAGATGTGGTCGATGAGCACAATGCTGTAGTTGTGCCGCCACATCCATCCTATCAATGGCCACCGCAACAAGATCCTCCCGAGATACAAGAAGAAGAGATTGCGGAGCTGAAATCCTTGATGGAGACACTTGCATTCCAAGCGCAAGAATACTTCTCGCGAATTGATAAGCTCGAGTCTGTAGTTGCTCAGTTAGCAGCTGAGATGGAGATAGAAGAGATCGCGGAGCTGACATATTCAATGGTAACGCTTGTATCACAAATGCAAGAGTGCAACAAAAATATGGACGCTCGATTCCATGAGCTCGAGGCTGTAGTTGCTCGTTAGCACCGAGATGCAAGAAGAAGAGGTATACCTTCTTT
Source organism: Silene latifolia (assembly GCF_048544455.1). Taxonomy (NCBI): domain Eukaryota; kingdom Viridiplantae; phylum Streptophyta; class Magnoliopsida; order Caryophyllales; family Caryophyllaceae; genus Silene; species Silene latifolia. Next base: position 142,262,057 of record NC_133534.1, on the reverse strand, counting down.
GAGAGCGGTTTTTCCCCCGAAGAAACCGTGTTGCCCAATCCGAGGATGACTTCTATGATTCGGACGACGAGTTCCTATCATATTTCACTGCCCCACGCGAAGATTTCAGCCCCAGCGGGAGGAATCACTCGATCGAGTGACTTATATAGGTCGATCGAGTGATTTGCCAGAGAAAGCGCTCGATCGAGTGATATCACTGCTCGATCGAGTGGAATTCAGGAGGAAATCGGTCGATCGAGTGACTATTTTGCTCGATCGACTGAGTTGGCCATTGGGAGCTATGATTCGTCATATGGGCTTGATTTAGATGACGATTTTGATGATGATAATGGATACGGTGAATCTCCCATATTCAAAGCCGAGTTGGATGCACTTGAGGCTGCGATTTACGGGCTGAATTCCACTAAGGAGGGTGACAAAGAGGTAGCTGAGTCGGTAATCACTCCTAGCGCGGATGAGGTAATAAATTCTTTTATCTACGATTCCGTCATTGAGAGCGATCAACCTGAGGTAGTGAACAATAATTTAATTATTTGTTTAAATAGTAAAGCGCCTCGTTTGACTTATGCTTTGCATTCTAATGCTTTGCCCCTTCCTAGTAGGTCTTACAACTTAACGAATTTTCACCATCCTTATCATTATAAAATTGTTTATCTGAATTGGAGCCCTATATTATCGTCAATTGCTCCGCCGCTCCTTTATTTTGTGGATAAATTTAGGAGCTCACATAGGAAATATGTGCGGCTTAAAAAGTTAAACATTTTTATTTCCTACTTCTCTGTTCCACTTTGGTGCTACTTACTCTTTTGTGTAGCACATGCGCAGCTTTTTGACAGGTTGCTGCGCGCTTTGAGCTGTTTTGATTGTGACTAATTAGAGAGTCTCAAAGAAAAAGAAGGTCGAGCTGGGACCTGACTGAAGCTAGCGCTGCCCGGGAGGCAACCCGGCGATTTTATTTTGCTTTTATTTAATTTCAGTTGTAATAAATGGTTTTTATACCATAGACTATCTCAGTATGCTTGTTTTTGTCAGTTGCGGGCTGTTTTTCATTGCATTTTGCAGGAATACGCTGAGGATCACTCGATCGAGTACTTGTTGTACTCGATCGAGCACTTTTGCTGCCAAATCCATTCGATCGAGCATTTCCTCTACTCGATCGACCACCTGCAAAAGGAGAACCACTCGATCGACCTAGTTACCTTTCGATCGAGCAGTTTTTGAATGCCCAGTTCACTCGATCAGCTACTATTCCTCTTGATCGAGTGCTATTGACTTGGATTAGCTTCCTGAGACGGTTTTCCGGGCCTTTAGCAACCTCCCATTTCATGGTCGGTTTGGAGAGGTCCCCTTATTCGCGCTATCTTGTGAGTTTTTCCGCTTTTACTCTCTTTCTCCTTCAGTTTGCATTTCCTTTCCATGTTTTGGTACAATGGGGGCATTGTACGGTTTGGTTTTGGGAGGTTATGCATCCATATCTACGTCGCATATTGTTTTTATTGCATTTCGGTTATCACGTTTAATTTTCTGTTTGCATTGTTATTTATTTCAAAAAATTCAAATTCCATAAAAAATTAAAAAATTTGTTAAAATTCAAAAAAATTTCACGCTTATTTTAGCATATAGGTTGAGTCGGAACGGTAGATTTCTATGATGAAATTGCACTGCAACTGTCTTTTTGCTTATGCCTTGCATTAAACTGTTATCTTTTAGCTTTGTCTTATTGCATATCTACGAGTTAATGTTTAATTTAGTTGAACGAATAGACTTGACCTGAAATTTTGGCAACCTACTTATAATTTCTAAGATTTAGAGCTTTATAAATCGGTGTCATTGTGACCGGTTTCATGTAGGATTGTGAGTAGTTACTCCTTGCATAACATGTTCATCAATTTGCACATATATGAAATTCAATTGCTTTTTGCCTGCATACATTCGGGTTAGTGGTTGGTGTCACATGCAGGGAGGTGCTTACAAACTCCCTTTCTTTCATTTTTACCCATTTAACTCCACATTAGCCAAATTTGCCAGTTGACCCTTAGCTACATCCAAATTTAGCCTGCCTTGTCAAGCTAGTTTAGATTGTTTTCTCTGCGGTATATTGTCTAGTATATCAAATTTTGGTTCATATCATATTGATTTGGAGTTGGTAATCTATGAAGAAAAGGAGGTTGATGAGAAAAAAGACGTGAAAAAGAAAGAAAAAGAAAAAAAAGAAATAGAAAAAAAAAAAAAGGAATTCGAAAAAAAAAAGAGAAAAAAAATCAGAAAAGAAGAAACCGAAAAAAATATAGAAAAAGAGAAAAACGATGTTTGTTTGTTAGACGGCTTCGCTCCTATGCTTTATTTATATCTTTTGAGGAGTTAGTTCAGTTTGGTTTGGTGAGTTTTATGCCAAATGAAGGGCATGTGCTTAGATTCATAATTGAGTTGGAAATGGATATGTTTCATATGGTTTTGTTTAGGTACTAGCTTGATCACCTATACCTCCACATTCCCATAAATGTTTTGCCTTTTCTATGGGCGAATACTATGTTAATCCGGGTTCACTTTAACGGGGTTCAATATCGTCATACAACCCGTTTGGATGTAACAAAGTATAATAAAAGAGTTTTAGAGTAAAACTCGAACGACAAATGCGATTATCACATATGAATAGTCAATGCCTGATTACTACTCCATATTCTATAATCCAGTTTGATCTTAAATGTAGTTGTTTATCTCAATTTAATTGAAATGACATGACTCATCATGTTAAGCCTATGAGAAGGCTTTGGTTAGTAGGTTTTATCATCTTCTTGTACCTTACTCAACCTTACTACATACTTGTTTTCCTTTGTAAAGTATACATTTACATTACAAAACTTTCTGAGTACGTGTCGAGATCCAATCAAGACATAGGCCCTCTAGCCTTAGAATAGCTCCCACTGTTTTCACAGTGTGCGGGACTCATCCTTCTTGCACATCTCATGATTGCAAGTGTACTCAATTTTCGTTGTAAATATTTCTCATTGTTCTTTATTGCCTAGAACGATTCTAGAAAATTTATTTCTTAAATAACATAGCCACAATGGTATCTTAAGTCTTAACCATCCTAATGTGTTTCAATTATGGTTTTGTCGGAAACCATGCGCAATCTCAATTGTCAATTGTCATTTGTGTAACACCCTTACACAAAATTGCATCAAAGACACTTTGCTTTACATCCTTAATGCTTCTGCAAGCACTTAAGGGTAATCATTATGGCCACTTCGTAATTATTTCTTAAATTCTATTTTGAAACAATTCATCATATTCAAAGTATATGAAGTGTTATACATCATTTCCTATTTAATTGATTCGGCAGCGGAAGCAAATGGAATCAATAAAATATGTTCAACTTGATTGAACTAGTCATGAATCTTATCAACATAAGACTTCTTATTTGACGCTAATATCATGTGGATTTATCTTCATAAATCTGGATATTAAGATGTATTATAATACTCCCTAAGTCTTAAATCATTCCCAATGATCAATGTGTCATCCACATATAAGACTAATTAAAATTTCCGTAACTCCCACTAAACTTTATGTATATACACAACTTCTCGACTTATCGGGAATTTTTTTATACCACGATCAAATCATTGATTCCAACTCATGGATGTCCTACTTAAGACCCTCTCTTAAGTTTCACATTATCTTAGGATTGCAAGAATCTATAAAACTCAAGACATGTATTGAATACATTCCTTCTAATTGAAGAAGTGGGTTTTAGATTCACTCGCTATGTATTTCATAATGAAACACAATCCCTAAGAAGATCCAAATAGACTTAAGCATTTCAACTAGTGCAAAACCCTTTGCAACCACTCTTTATTAGTGCAAAACCCTTTGTCACTAATCAAGCCTTTTATTTCGGATTTTCATGGCTCTAAGCCTTGTATTGAGTTGTGACTTAAACATTCTCATGTAAGTCATACGTTCATTACTTTCTAGAAGTAATCAACTTGAATCAAACGATTTCTTTGTAAGTTGTAAGCTCTTTACTTTCTTAAAAGTAACATGAATTCATCATCTTCAGCAAGTGATGACTTTAACCTCCTAGGTTTTGAAGAAACAACGTCTTACACAAAACGTCTCATGTAGCCAAGAAAGACCAGTTTCTTGCGACATAACATTCTTTGTGGCTCTTGAATAATTTCTCCCACTCTGTCTTCTAGAAATAAACTTGTATTTTAGAAAGACGGCTTCACGAGCCACAAACTCGTTGTACTCGTGATTATAGTAAGGAAAAATGAGCATTTGTTTCTTTTGAAAACTTACGTACATGGTACCCTACCATTTCATATCTCATATGATTCGTTTAGATTTAGTGGAAAAACAACTTACACTAAATGATAAAATCCCCAAAAGAATCAAGTAATTCAAAGTAACTTGATTGAAGTCCAAACCATATCGAATAGCGTTTGATTTCTTATCCAACCACACATTATCCCATAATGTGTGTTAAGAGAGATTAACTTGTGATACTATATCACATTTCATTTGGCTTATATCAAAGTCTTCACTTTGATAATCCCATCACGATTAAATCGTGATTCCTTGAACTCTTTGAACTTCTTCAAAGATTTCTCTATTTACCTTATTAAGTGAACACATTAGCTTCAACTTAAATCGTTGGTAAAAGAAAATGATCAACCTATTTTGGATCAATGATTTACAACCTCGATCTCCTTTTCAACCAAAAGGCACGAGACATCTTGCTTTGAATGCAAGATACGCATATACCATTAACAATCTAATGGTTTCAAGAGTACTCAATAACTCTTTGCGTTTTTCATTCTAGAATTTAAGGTTTAATCTTAGGTTACCAATTTGAGTCTTGCATCATCTTCATGATATATCATTCTAGTTTGGTTTAGAATATAATCACCTTGATAATGGACTAGCCATCCATCAAATCATGGTGTATAGGGTCACAAAAGTGAAATCTCTTTTGTATCTTAACAAGTTTATATTCTTATTTAGAGTTTGTGCACTTAATAGTCATAATTAAGTACAACTCTAAACCTAAAAACTAGATTGAGTACACAATGACTCTATCTCTCAATATAATTTGATGCTAGTCGTCATATTACAATCATCTTATATATCGAATACAATGATGAAAACCTCCACTGGTCTCTAATATTGACGAAGTAGTACTAGCAAAATTTATGTCAATCAAATAATCATTTAAAGAATAAGGTTCCATTAGATGTCCCACAACTAACTTCTTGATTCTTCAATAATTTGGGGTAGTTTCCTTTCTAGTGTCCAGCATTTAAGACAGTGGAAACTTTATCGGTCGGGATTGATAGGTTTTGTTTCGTTATTCTCAATAACTTTACTTTTAACATTACCTTGTATCAATCCCATCCTAATTTTACTTCTTTGAACCTCATCCCTTTCTTAACGGTTTAAGAGAATGCTCCCACTCATTTCAACGAATCTTTGCTTAGAGAAGCAAAATTGAATTTTATGAAGACTACTCTTCATTCGTTTGTTTAGTCTTAGAACTTTCATTGAAGTGGTTGCGGTTTTTAACTCAATTAAGCATATGAGAAACAATTCATTGTAAGTAGATATGTTAGTCAAGAATCAAAAACCTGTTTGATAATGAATAACTTTAATCTATACTCTTTACAAGAGATCCTTAGCAATGGTTCATTTGAGGCTTTAGAAGCAAATTCATATTTGTCTTTAGTTACGATGTTTTAATGGAGATTTGAATCAAAAAAGGAAATGATATCGTATATGGATAGTGGTGAAGAAAATAGAACAATATGATAACGGAATAATGAAAGCAAAACATTCATCGTTATAATAATATTTGTAAATAACAAGTAAAGAATTTACATAGTGACCTCTACCCAACTATGATAAATGATTCCAAGATCCAAATTCATATTAACTTGGGCATCGGTAAAGCCGAATACAACCCTCATCAATATAACTCGGTGGATTAACTCTTTAATCGATTATACTTTTAGAACTCTTGGTCGATAAAATTACATTAACATTTATCTTTAGCCCGAAACACATCCGGCAACCGTCGAGAATACTTTCGTTGAGTTCAACCCAAATTTTGAATAAATGTGTCCATGATCCAAACTTATATCAACTTGGGCATCGGTAAAGCCGAAAACAACCCTCATCTTTATAAATTCGGTGGGTAGACATTTATCACCCACTTCCCCTACGTAACAAGGTTTGTACCCCGGTAAAGCCGAGTGCACTCCCTCACGAAATAGGTTTTCATGGTTTCTACTTTTTGGTAAGGCTAAGTCTCAATTGTTTATTTTTAGCGAGAGGTCATGTCAATTTATTATCTATCACGTTTTAAGTGAACTAAAGCGGTGAACTATGATAATTATAATTGACACGGTCGATATACTCGATTAAAATGATAATGCATGTTTTAGTTATGGCGATTTAGCGATGCATGCGACATATAAATAAAATGCAAAGCATAAATTAAATCCTAGTATGGCCTTCCTAAAAAAAAAATCTAATAAACTATTACATATTCGGAAACCAACTCCATTGGTCCCTTGAACTTCGGTTTTAGCACGTTTCTCGAGATAACACCGTCTTTATGTATCGTCTTCCTTGAGTGACACCGTCTTCAAGGAACTCCGAAATAAATAAATTACATAACAAATTACATAATTTCCTATTATACATTTGTAATTAAAATAAAATAAATCTATTAAATTACAAAATGGTGATACGAGATCACAATAAATTACAACTGAATCGATATTCCCATACATTTCGGGTAATATCAATTAAAAACTAAGGCCATACTAAGTAAAAATTACATAATTCAAAATTACATAAAATAAAATTATGACAATCATAAATAAAATGCAGCATTATAATATGTATGAACATGCCCAATTTTATGATAAATCGCCTTTAAGGAGCCAATATCGTATATTAAACGGTTTTTACGGATTTGCGTGATTCAACCTTTTAAAATCACAATAAATTACATAAAATCATATTTATGCACAAGTTAATTACCCTAACCAACTTAGGACTCAAAATTAGTCTCCACTAACTTATGACAATAATTAACTTATATATTTCTTAACATTTTTCATTAGTGGACTCAAAATTTCAATAAAATGCTATAAACTTCAAATAAATCACAAAAATTTCAAATAAATTTGAAATTTGAAATTTAAACTCATGAACATTCTGGAAAAATACCATGACACTCATATCGTTCAAAAACTTAGGTTAAAAATTTCGAAATTTATCGGGAAAAAAACAATGTTGCGGTTTATCGGATTTATCAATAATAATCATAAAAACATGAGAAAAATTATATTCATCAACTTTTCAATTTTATATCTGAAAAAGATAACAAAATGCAACATGTGACGTTTTTCCTAAGTCATGAAGTATGTTTTAGCAATTATTCACTAATTAAGTCACTATTTATGCTATTTTTCATCAAAAATTCATAAATCATGCATAAAGACTTCATTATAGCCTATTATTTTACACACATCTTGTAAAATTGCATGTGACAACTGAAGGAAAAGTAGATTCATATACATGTTAACATACTCATATATGTCTTAATTAATTTGTCATAAAATTAAATACGGATTTTATGCATGCAAACAATATGAAAAATAGAGGAGAAATCATGTCCTTACATTGGTGATTTCGGATTTATTAGGCACAAAAGAAATCTCCTTTTCTTTTGTTCTTGAGCTTTCCTAAGATGGAAGAACAAGATCCAAGTATAGGATCTCTCCTTAGGATTAATACCCAAAGCTTTCTCTTAATTCAAATTAATATTATAAGTACTAGTATAATATTAATCTAGTAGAAAATTGAACCAAAAATATTTATAGAACACTTAAATATTTCGGTTTATAGAGAGAAGAAGAGGAGGATTTTTATTCTCTCTAGAAATTGTATTTTGGATGATAGGATAGAATGAATAATAATGCACACACTTGAAGTAATGTGTTCATCTAAAATCTAAGGCAAAACCCTTGCCTTTCCCTTGGTAAAACCGGGTAGGAGGGAAGAGGAGGGAAGAAAACTCACCCAATGTATGCCCTTGTTTGCCTTCACAATGCAAACTAGGGTTGCATGCCTACTCTTGTTAGTAATCATTGTGTTTTCTAATTATAATATAAACACAATATGTAGCTAAATACTCCTCCAATTTTCGGCACTTTACTTAATATGGATTCCATATTATTTTTGTCAATTGTCAATATGTCACATGTCATATGTCACATAAATTTGTTATGTATTTTTTAACATTTTAAAAATCAACATATTATTAAAATACGTCACATACAAAAATCGACTTAGTAATTTCATAATTACTTGTACCAAAATATTTTACCATTTATAAATCACAACAGATTGTATTCATAAAAATTCATTCAATTTCGATTGTTTCTTTAAACAATAATTTCATCCGAGTAATGAAACAATTCGATTACTCAGACCGTATCTCATTTAATCGCATTTTAATATGATACGTAAATTTTACTTCCAAAATTGTCCGTCAATTTTCAAGTAATTTAATTAACTCGTAACGTTATACGATTAATTAAATAATCAATTAAGAGTGTTGCCCTATAGGTATGACCTAGGGGTCAAATCGATCACCACCGTCACACGACAAGTAATGTCAAACTCTAGTCACCAATCATTACCGATATATGTTGACCAGTTGTGAATAACAAAATTACTTCCCAATTGTATTCTATATGATGAGACTTAAACATGTGATCATCATGATCAACAGTCGTGATCGCATCATTGTCGGAGGACACATATTCCAACAATCTCCCACTTGTCCTCGACAAGTGTGCGTCACCAATTCTCTTTCCTATTACTATCTCCCACTCAATGCAAGGTGTCTTTCAGGTCGTACTTGCAAGTGATCATATCGAGAGTGGTTTCCTCGATCTGGAGAATAACTAATTGACCGGACTTATCTATCATAGATACTTTCCGAGCGTGGCCACGCATTTCCAGTTCATTACTCCTCGAGTGGCCTTGAGATATTGTTATAACCCTGACCAGGGGTGGACAATTCCTATCGCACTCATTCCCTTCGACTAGCCACAGCCATCATAACCCAAAATATGCCCATTTGACCCCATTTACGAAGGTCGTAGTAACACAAATCAAAGTTAATCGAAAACTGTGCCATCTTAGGTGAACAGTCTTTAGTCAAAAGAATCGACTCATTCGAATACTATAGTAGCTCTCGCCAAGACCAGGCTATATAAATTTGCCAGAACTCTATAAGCGGTCATTAGGCCCGACAAAAAGTTCCTAACAGTCTGCCTATGTGATCGACTAGTCATCTCACATGACTCTATGGCACTTGAACTTGCCATCAATCGCATCACACTCTAGTCACTTCGAGACGTCACCTCATATAAGTAACTACGGGCAAGTACAATGTTAATCCATGTTCACTTTAACGGGGTTCAATTGTCTCTACAACCCGTTTGGATATAACAATGTACAAGGTGAGTTGATGATAACTCAAACGACAAATGTCGACATCACACTCGGGTAGTCAATATCATATTACAACCTTGTGATGTATATCGTAAGTGTAAACACTTATTGATTGCAATAGGAGTTTAACATCCCATGTGTCCATGTGTTCAAACTTCTTACACTTGCAATCTCCTTTACATTCATGTTCTCTCTCACAGCATGAATCTTACCAAGTACACATCAAGGTTCCCGACCTTGGTTTCGGTTCTTTAACTTGAAAGAACTTTCTTATCGACTATCACATAACGACTGAATTTGTGATGAATGATATAACTTGTACTGATCAAGTACCCCATCCACACACAATGCACTAGGTATATGTTTTGTAGAATCTTGTAACAATTGACAAGATTATTAGCTTAGTACTTCTCACAAGTCCTAGCTTAACTAGGAAAGATTATTTTTGAATAACTTCTTATTCGACCAAGCATCTTTCCAAAACTTCTTATTTCTTTTTCTAGGTTTGAAAGATTTGGGATTCTCATAAATCCTTACATGTGCTCGGACTTTCTATAATATGTGCAACCTCTTATCACATAATGGAGTATTCCGTCAAACACCGAAATCGCTCATCGGATTCTACTTGAGAATTCATGACGTTTCTATTATGGCTCACCAATCAATCATCATGCTCTTATGCAGATGATTCATAATTGGACATGTACATGATTATTCTTGTTGGAATATGTGTCCTCCGACAATAATGCGATCACGACTGTTGATCATGATGATCACATGTTTAAGTCTCATTAAAATGAATGCAATTGGGAAGTAATATTTTTTTGTGTCAATGGTCAACATATATCGGTAATGATTGGTGACTAGAGTTTGACATTACTGTCGTGTGACGGTGGTGATCGATTGACCCCTAGGTCATACCTAAAGGGCAATACTCTTAATTGATCATTTAATTAATCGTATAATGTTACGAGTTAATTAAATTACTTGAAAAATTGACGGACGATTTTGGAAGTAAAATTTACGTATCAAATTGAAATGTGATTAAATGAGATACGGTTTGAGTAATCGAATTGTATCATTACTCGGATGAAATTATTGTTTAAAGAAACAATTGGATTTGAATGAATTATTATAAATGCGATTTATAAACGGTAAAATATTTTGGTACGAGTAATTATGAATTACTAAGTCGATTTTTGTATATGACGTATTTTTATTAATACGTTGATTTTTAATATGTTAAAAATACATAAACAATTTATGTTACATATGACATGTGACATATTAACATTTGACAAAAATAATATGGAATCCATATTACAATGTGGACCGAAATATTGGGAATAATTAACATATTATGTTAATTTAGATTAGTGGAATTCATCATCATTTCTCTAATATAGGCATGCATACCTAGTTCCTTTTGTGTAAGAGCACAAAGGCCATGCATAGGCCATTTCCCTCCACCCTACCCGGTTCTCCCTTGGAAAGAACAAGGGTTCTTTTTCATTTTATTTTATCTTTCACTATATGGCATAGTGTGTTAGATAATTTATTCATTCACTCAACATAATTATTTTTAGAGAGATAAAAATAATTCCTCTTCCTCTCCTCTTCTCTCAACCGGTTTTGAGAACTAAAATACCAAATATTTTGGTTCAATTTTTCACTAGATTAATATTATACTAGATCAAATAATATTAATTAGATTAAGTGTTAAGCCTTGGGTATAAAGCTTAGGGAGAGATCTTATACTTAGATCTTGTTCATCCATAAGGGAAAGCTCAAGATCAAAAGAGAAAGGTGATCTCTTTTGTGCCCTAATAACCGAAAATTACCAATGTAAGGACATGATTTCTCCTCTATTTTATTATTGTTTGCATGCATAAAATCCGTTTTAATTTTATGACAAATTAATTTAGACATATATGAGTATGTTAATATGTATATGAATCTACATTTCCTTCAATCGGTATCAGAGACATGGTTGTTTGCATGCAAATCGGTTAAAAGTTTTTCCGAGTTATAAGAATAACAAATAAAACTTGTTAAATTTGTGTTATTATGAGATATCACGAAATTAATCCATGCATGTTAATATTTCTGGTCCTAAAATGTTTTAGGATATTTTGGTTAATTTTTCGGATTTTTATTGTTCATAATTTACAATAATGGCATTTAAATGTGATTTTATGAGTAAAAATGTCATTTTTGGTCTAAAATTAGCTATACTTCGAATATTCACTTGGTTTTTGGATATGTTGTCACATATATTGTTTTGAGATAACCTGTAAATTTTCATAATTTTTGGACTTGTTATGCTCGAAAAATGAATTTCTCATTATTAAATTCGGATTTAAGTGAAAAATAGGTTAATATGAGTTAAATTTCGAATCTGGTCATAGAAAATTAATATGTTGTCACATGCAATTTTACAAGATGTGTGTAAAATAATTGGCTATAAAGAAGTCTTTTTGCATGATTTATGAATTTTTGAAGAAAAATAGCATAAATAGTGACATTATTAGTGGAAAATTAATAAAACATAATCTATGACTTAGGAAAAACGTCTAATATTGCATTTTATTATATTTTTCAGATCTAAAATTGAAAAGTTAATGAAAATAATTTTTCCATGTTTTTATGATTATTTTATTAAAATCGATAAACCGCAACATTATTTTTCCGGAAAAATTTCGAAATTTTTAACCTAAGATTTTGAACATTATGAGTGTCATGGATTTTTTCCAGAATGTTCATGAGTTTAAATTTCAAATTTTGAATTTATTTGAAATTTTGTGATTTATTTGAAGTTTAATAGCTTATTTTGTAATTTTAGTCCATTTATGAACAATTTTATAAAATATGGGTTAATTATGGTCAAATTATTAGTGAAGACTAAATTTTGAGTCCTAAGAGGTTAGGGTAATTAACTTATGCATAAATATGAGTTTATGTATTTTTGTGATTGTAAAATGTTGAAATCACGCAAATCCGTAAAAACCGAGAAATATACGATATTGGCAATTTAAAGGCGATTTAGCATAAAATTGAGCATGTTCGTACATATTATAATGCTGCATTTTCTTTATGATTGTCATAATTTTAATTTATGTAATTTTTTGAATTATGTAATTTTACTTAGTATGGCCTTAGATTTAATTGGTATTTCCCGAAATGTATGGGAATATCGATTCGGTTGTAATTTTTATTGTGATCTCGTATCACCGTTTTGTAATTTAATAGATTTATTTTATTTTAGTTACAAATGTATAATAGGAAATTATGTAATTTATTATGTAATTTTATTCATTCCGGAGTTCCAAAAGACGGATTTCTTCAAGAATGGCGATACATAAAGACGGTGTTACCTCGAGATGTGTGCCACAACCGAAGTTCAAGGGACCAATGGAGTTGGTTTCCGAATATGTAATAGTTAAATAGTTTTTCTATTTTAGGAAAGGCCATACTAGGATTTATTTATCTTTATGCTTGCATTTTATTTTATGTCACATGCATCGCTAAATCGCCATAACTAAACATGCATTGTCTTTTTATCGAGTTTTTCGACCGTGTCAATTAGAATTATCGTAGTTCACCGCTTTAGTTCACTTAAAACGTGATAGATAATAAATTGACATGACCTATCGCTAAAACAATCAATTGAGACATAGCCTTACCAAATAGTAGAAACCATGAAAACCTATTTCGTGAGGGAGTGCACTCGGCCACACCGGGGTACAAACCTTGTTACGTAGGGGAAGTGGGTGATGAATGTTAATCCACCGAATTCATGTTGATGAGGGATGTATCGGCCCCACCGTGCCCAAGTTAATGTGGGTTTGGATCATGGACACATTTATTCGAAATTTGGATTGAACTCAACAAAAGTATTTGATAAGGGATGTATCGGCCCCACCGTGCCCTTGTCGATGTGTTTTGGGCTATAGATAATTGTTAATGTAATATTATCGACCAAGAGTTCTAAAAGTAGAATCGATTAAACGTTAATCCACCGAGTTATATTGATAAAGGATGTATCGGCCCCACCGTGCCTAAGTCGATATGAATTTGGGTCTTGGAATCATTTATATAGTTGGGTAGAGGTCACTATATAAATGTTCATATCTTGTTAATATTTTACAAGTATGATTTTAAAAGACAAATGTTAATATTTCCTTTTCCTCCATATTTGTAGTTCTAAAACAATGAATCCATCAAATGCTACCGCACCAATTACTATTGATTCTTATCACAATGTTCTTGACGACATTTGCTCCAACAACGATTTCGATACAACTAGAGAACTTCATTTCGGGATAGGTTCGGATGGAAACCTTAATTTCATCACCTCTTCTAAACCACCCACTACTACTAGACCTCGTGTGAGTCCGTCTCAGGAAGACTACCTCATGCAAGCTATAGGGTCTTTGTCTCTGGAAGATAAAGATGCCAAAGCTAGTGGGAGCTCTAGCAATCAAGTTCTTGCTACAAAGGGCAAGAGGTTCAAGAAGAAAGGAAAGAAAATCAAAAACTTCAAGCAAGTTAATGATGAGTGCCATTATTGCTATGGCATGGGACATTGGCTTAGGAATTGCCCTATGTATTTGCGAAATATAAGGGAAGGACTCATTACTCCAAAAGGTACAATTCCTAAAGAAATTTATGTTATTGATATAAATTATACTTCCACTACGACATGGGTACTAGATACCGGTTGTGGTTCTCACCTTTGTAATCATTTACAGGGTTTAAGAGATGTGGAGAGGCTTAGCAAGGGAGATGTGGATCTACGCCTTGGAAATAGAGCTCGGGTAGCGGCCGAGTCCAAAGGAACTTATGTTCTAGCTTTGCCAAATGGATTTGAGTTGTATTTGCATAATTGTTTTTATGTACCTACACTCTCTAAAAACATTATTTCAATCGCCATGCTAGACGTGGACGGTTTTTGTTTTGTCATTAAGAACAATCGTTGTACTATTTCTAGGAACGACTTGGTTATAGGCCAAGCTTCCTCTATCAATGGCATTTACATTTTAGAGACCTCAAATCCGACTAATGATATTTATAACATTCAATCAAAGAAACTCAAAACAAGTGACCCAAGTGAAGCGTTCGCATTGTCGATTAGGTCACATAAACGAGAATCGCATCAAAAGATTAATTTCAACTAATGTGATTACACCATTTGATTATCAATCATATGGTAAATGCGAATATTGCCTAATTGGCAAAATGACTCGTAATCCTTTTAGTGGTAAAGGGACACGAGCTAGTGAGCTATTGGGACTCATACACACCGATGTATGTGGACCATTGACTATCACCGCTCGTGGTAATTATGACTACTTCATAACCTTCACCGATGATTTAAGTAGATATGGGTATATCTATTTAATTAAACATAAGAGTGAAGCGTTTGAGAAATTCAAGGAATTTCAAAACGAAGTAGAGAACCAATTGAATAAAAGGATTAAGGCACTACGATCCGATCGTGGTGGAGAATACCTTAGCCTTGAATTTGATTCACACTTGAAAAGTCGTGGTATTATATCACAACTTTCTCCACCCGGAACACCTCAACTTAATGATGTTGCCGAAAGGAGAAATCGAACCTTACTAGATATGGTTCGATCCATGATGAGTCAAACCGAGTTACCGAACTCGTTTTGGGGATTTGCGATACAAACCGCAATTCGATCTTTGAATAATAGTCCCACAAAGTCCACCGAAAAGACTCCATGTGAGATGTGGACGGGTAAGATCCCAAATATATCCTATATGAAGATTTGGGGATGTGATGCTTACGTCAAAACTAAGAACGACAACAAGCTTGCCCCAAGATCCGAAAAATGCACCTTTGTAGGTTACCCCTCGACCTCTCGAGGATATTACTTCTACAAACCTCAAGATCATAAAGTGTTTGTGTCTTGCGAGGCTGTCTTCTTAGAAAAGGAATTTATTTCTAAGAGACATAGTGGGAAAAATTTTGAACTTGATGAAGTTCAAGAGCCACAAACCGAAATAGAGACGCAAGAAGATGTTCCTTCGTCGTCTAACGCGGTTGTACCTCCTCCACTAAGAAGGACGGGCCGAGTTATTCGCCATCCCGATCGATATGTGGGACTTATCGAGGAAGATGGAATACTCGATGTGTTGCTATGGAAAGTGACGAGCCCGCCAGCTACAAGGCCGCAATCTCTAGTCCTAATTCCACCTTATGGCTTGAAGCCATGAAGTCCGAAATGGATTCTATGCTCGAAAACCAAGTTTGGGACTTGGTAGATTTGCCTAAAGGGGCAAGACCCCGTCAATGCAAATGGATATTCAAAGTCAAGAATGGCATAGAAGGACATGATGATGTCTACAAAGCTAGGCTAGTGGCAAAGGGATTTACCCAAGTCCAAGGTCTACATTATGATGAGACCTTCGCCCCCGTAGCCATGCTAAGATCCATAAGGATTTTGTTAGCGATCGCCGCATTTCATGATTATGAAATATGGCAAATGGATGTCAAAACCGCTTTTCTAAATGGGCATTTAGAAGAGGAGGTGTACATGATACAACCCGAAGGTTTTGTTGATTCTAAAAATCCTAACAAAGTGTGCAAGCTTAAGAGATCCATATATGGTCTTAAGCAAGCATCTAGAAGTTGGAATCATCGATTCAATCATGTTATAAAGGAAAATGGTTTCACTCGAAATATTGAGGAACCATGTTTATATATGAAATTCAGTGGGAGCAATGTTGTGTTCCTAATCTTGTATGTCGATGACATACTACTCATTGGAAATGATATTCCAATGTTGTCTTCTGTTAAGAAGTGGTTAGGTAACCACTTCCAAATGAAGGATTTAGGAGAGGCACAACGCATATTAGGTATCCGGATCTATAGAGATAGATCCAAGAGGATATTGGCACTAAGTCAAGAGTCTTATGTTGATAAGATTCTTGACGATTCAAGCATGGACAAATCCAAAAGGGGTTTGGTACCTATGGTAACCGGGACGATATTGAGCAAGACTCAATGTCCCTCCGAACCCCATGATGTTGAACGCATGAAGTTGATCCCTTACGCTTCATTTGTTGGATCAATCATGTATGCCATGATATGCACACGTCTCGATGTCTCGTATGCCTTGAGCATGACGAGTAGATATCAAGGAAATCCAGGTGAGAGTCACTGGATTGCTGTCAAGAACATCCTTAAGTACTTGAGAAGAACTAAGGACTCTATCCTTGTGTTTGGAGGAGACACTGAGTTGCGTGTTAAAGGATACACGGACTCAAGTTTTCAAACAGATAGAGATGACATGAAATCACAAGCTGGTTTTGTTTTCATGCTCAATGGTGGTGCCGTAAAGTGGAGAAGCTTCAAGGAAGTCAGAATCATGATTCTACAACGGAGGTGAGTACATAGCAAAGCATCGGAAGCGCCAAGGAAGCTATGTGGATCAAGCAATTCACGAAAGGTCTAAAAGTAGTACCTACCGCCGATGATCCCATCACTCTCTATTGTGATAATAGTGGGACGATCTTCCAAGCTAAGGAGCCAAAGTCTAGTAATAGATCTAGACATGTACTTAGAAAGTATCATGTAATAAGAGATTTCATTGAAAGAAAGGAAATTGCGATTTGTAAGGTTGGGACGGATGACAACATAGCCGATCCGCTCACCAAGCCTTTATCGCAGGCTAAGCATGATGGACATGTTAGTCCATGGGACTTAAACGTGTACCAAATTTTTGTTAGATTTTGAAATGAAATAAAAGTGTTGTTTTTGTTCATGTTCATAATCACATTTGTCTTTTATCTTTAATTTATACTTTGTTACATCCAAACGGGTTGTAGAGACAATTGAACCCCGTTAAAGTGAACACGGATTAACATAGTATTTGCCCATAGTCACTTGTATGAGGTGACGTCTCGAAGTGACTAGAGTGTGAGGCGATTGATGGCAAGTTCAAGTGCCATAGAGTCATATGAGATGACTAGTCGATCACATAGGCAGACTGTTAGGAACATTTTGTCGGGCCTTATGACCGCTTATAGAGTTCTGGCAAATTTATATAGCCTGGTCGTGGCGAGAGCTACTATAGTATTCAAATGAGTCGATTCTTTTGACTAAAGACTATTCTCCTAAGATGGCACAGATTTGATTAACTTTGATTTGTGTTACTACGACCTTCGTAAATGGGGTAAAATGGGCATATTTTGGGTTATGATGGCTGTGGCTAGTCGAAGGGAATGAGTGCGATAGGAATTGTCCATCCCTAGTCAGGGTTATAACCATATCTCAGGGCCACTCGAGGAGTAATGAACTGGAAATGCGTGGCCACGCTCGGAAAGTATCTATGATAGATAAGTCCGGTCAATCAATTATTCTCCAGATCGAGGAAACCACTCTCGATATGATCACTTGCAAGTACGACCTGAAAGACACCTTGCATTGAGTGGGAGATAGTAATAGGACAAGAGAATTGGTGACGCACACTTGTCGAGGACAAGTGGGAGATTGTTGGAATATGTGTCCTCCGACAATAATGCGATCACGACTATTGATTATGATGATCACATGTTTAAGTCTCATTAAAATGAATGCAATTGGGAAGTAATATTGTTACTGTCAACTGGTCAACATATATCGGTAATGATTGGCTGACTAGAGTTTGACATTACTGTCGTGTGACGGTGGTGATCAGTTGACCCCCTAGGTCATACCTAAAGGGCAATACTCTTAATTGATCATTTAATTAATCGTATAATGTTACGAGTTAATTAAATTACTTGAAAAATTGACGGACGATTTTGGAAGTAAAATTTACGTATCAAATTGAAATGTGATTAAATGAGATACGGTCTGAGTAATCGAATTGTATCATTACTCGGATGAAATTATTGTTTAAAGAAACAATTGGATTTGAATGAATTATTATAAATGCGATTTATAAACGGTAAAATATTTTGGTACGAGTAATTATGAATTACTAAGTCGATTTTTGTATATGACGTATTTTTATTAATACGTTGATTTTTAATATGTTAAAAATACATAAACAATTTATGTTACATATGACATGTGACATATTAACATTTGACAAAAATAATATGGAATCCATATTACAATGTGGACCGAAATATTGGGAATAATTAACATATTATGTTAATTTAGATTAGTGGAATTCATCATCATTTCTCTAATATAGGCATGCATACCTAGTGCCTTTTGTGTAAGAGCACAAAGGCCATGCATAGGCCATTTCCCTCCACCCTACCCGGTTCTCCCTTGGAAAGAACAAGGGTTCTTTTTCATTTTATTTTATCTTTCACTATATGGCATAGTGTGTTAGATAATTTATTCATTCACTCAACATAATTATTTTTAGAGAGATACAAATAATTCCTCTTCCTCTCCTCTTCTCTCAACCGGTTTTGAGAACTAAAATACCAAATATTTTGGTTCAATTTTTCACTAGATTAATATTATACTAGATCAAATAATATTAATTAGATTAAGTGTTAAGCCTTGGGTATAAAGCTTAGGGAGAGATCTTATACTTAGATCTTGTTCATCCATAAGGGAAAGCTCAAGATCAAAAGAGAAAGGTGATCTCTTTTGTGCCCTAATAACCAAAAATTACCAATGTAAGGACATGATTTCTCCTCTATTTTATTATTGTTTGCATGCATAAAATCCGTTTTGATTTTATGACAAATTAATTTAGACATATATGAGTATGTTAATATGTATATGAATCTACATTTCCTTCAATTCTAATGGCGGAAACATTAGTTACTAATAATCATGAGATCAACCGTTCATAGGTTCAATGAAGGACCATGACTGCTAATGGTAATTCCATTTTCATCTACATGAATAACCTTTGTGAATGTTGATACGATGTGTATCTCTTAATACTAATCCAACATCCCTTAATGTAATTGGATTCATCATTGTCCATTTTCATCCAGAATTGAAAACTCAAATGCTTCTCTATGAAAGAAGGTATTAGCTCGTCATTCTTTAATGAGTGATGAGTTGTAAACATTCAAAGGATGATAGCTCCCACTAAATTCCATGTCTTCACATGAGAATTTCCTAACTCCCACTCAATTCTACACATTTCGAAATTGGCTTCTCAATCGAAATTTATCAAGAATTGAAATATAAATTGCATTGCCAAGTTATTAGGATAAAACCATATATGTTCCCATCATATCCTTTCAAAATACCTATTTTGAAGTGGTCTCATCTTAACCTTACGGAAAGAGATTTTAAATCTCCAACACACTCATGTCATAATGATGTGTGGCAATGTCATTATTCAAGTATAAACAATATCTAGAATATGTCCTTCGCAAATACCCTTTTGGAAGGAGGTTTAACCATTTCATAGTGAGGTTAAGCAATGACATTTGCGTGGTTAAAACTTTGGCCATTGAAGATATCGGTATATTAATTTTTACAACTCGATCATAACTAGTATGTTACTATGATTCATTTAGGCTCTTAAGTAAATCTCAAGGTTGAAACTATTGGTCAAATATTTCATAAACTTAGTCAAAAACTTGTTGAGAGTTTACATTAGTCATTTTCTTCCAAAACCTTCTTTTGGTCTCCTCGTGTAGTTATCTTGAGAATATACTCTTATGATTACTTCACTTGGTCTCTTTAGTCATATAGAGCTAACATGAGACTATAGATCTCATCTATTCGGCATACTATGCAAATAGTTATACCTTCATTCAAATTATTCTCTCTTGCGTAGATCTTCATTTACACAAGTACACAATTTTTATCTTGCCTTGTGTGTTGTGTCCTCATATTTCTCCCACTCTATCTTTAGAATAAATACACTATAGATTCAAAGATAGCATATGAGACACAAATTAATGATGTTGAAGTATAAGGAGAACTATCTCATAGATAGACTAATAGTTCTTGATTTCATATGTGTACTTGGTGGTCGACATTCCTTTAAGAGAGTTCATAGACTCAAAATCGCTTTATAAATGATCATACACAAGCCTTAGGCATGTGGACATATAATAAACCCGTCATTATATTTGTCTATTAGATCACTTTAAGTGAATAATCTTATGTTCCTAAGAGCAAGCATTTAAAGATGAAAATTTAGAACATAAAGGATAAATGATAAAACGGGTGACTTGGGTTGCAAACCAAGTCACCATCATCCAAAATACAAACCATTATCCAAAATACTTTTCCATGTCGAACACGGAAACTTAAAGTTCTAAAGATTCAAAACATAAATTAAAGTAAGACAATGAAAAGCAAAACTCCATAAAAGCTATCCATAGCTTCTCCATGGTTTTCATGCTTGCTTTTCCTTTCCTTTGTCTTTGCTTGGTGGAGGCCCTATTTACAATAAAAAGGGAGATACATTATCACAACTTTGCATCATAATACCATAGTTGAATTAGAAACATAAAAGAAGGATAGTCATTTACCTACTGGAGTGATCTTTCCAGCTTTGATATCACCAAGGTATTTGGAACAATGTCTTTTCCAATGTCCCATGCCATTACAATAATGGCATTTATCAAGAGGACCCTTCTTGACTTTCGAGGTGCTAGCTTCATTTGGCTTAGCTTTGGTGAATGTGGGAGCTTGCTTCTTGCCCTTTCTCCCATTCTTCTTGAACTTCCCCTTACTTTTAGTGCTTATGTTATGCACATCCTTGGGAGGGTTCACATTTAACCCCATGTCCCTCTCGGCTTGCACAAGTAACTTGTGCAACTCCTCAAGAGACACATCCTTGTCTTGCATGTTGAAATTCACCCGGAATTGCACATATGCCTTGACTTTGGACAAGGAGTGTAGAATCCTATCTACGATGAGTTCTTTGGGGATTTCAACCTTTTGAATTTTCAAGGTCTCGACAAGCTCCATGAGTTTGAGCACATGAGGGCTAACCTTTTGGCCCTCTTTGAAGTCGAGATCAAAGAATGCCGCGGCCGCCTCATATTGGACGATCCGCGGAGTTTGTGAAAACATGGTCACAAGTTTGGAGTAAATCTCATTAGCATTGCCCATTTTAAAGGCTCTCCTTTGGAGGTCCGCCTCCATCGCAAATATCAAGACATTTTTCATTGCGGCGGACTCCTTTTGGTAAGCCTCATATGCTTCCCTAGTGGCCGCGGTGGACCTAGTGGAGGGTTCGGGTGGAGAGGCCTCGGTAAGGTAACGAAGCTTGTCGTCACTTTCGGCGGCTAATTTGAGTTGGGCATCCCATTCGGAGAAATTTGACCCATTCTTTTCAAGTTTACATCGATCCATAAAGGATCGGAGCCAAGACGAACTAGCAAGAGGCGTGGCATTAGGGGTTGGTGTTGCCATTTGTTATCGATCCATAAAGGATCCGGTCCGGTCCCGGTCCATGAATTTTGCCTATTCCGGTTCCGGTCCGGTCCGGTCTGGTTTTGGACCGGTGCCCAGCCCTAGTTCCAGCTATAACCTTAACTCGTACTTCAATGTTATAGTAGCTTCAGCCATAACTAGAGTAACTACCCAAAGTTGTACTAACTTTAGCTATAACACTTGAATCATCATCAAGGTTTTACTAGCCTTAGCTATAACTTTGAAGAGCACCCTTGGCCGCATATCATGCCGCCATTAGGGTTCACTCGTAAACCCTAATTATGCTCATGAAAACCATAATAAACACATAAACAACATATGACATGTAATTAATGCATAAAAACGTTTACAACCATGCGAAACATAATTAATCATGATAACAAATAATCAAACATGTATCAATCATGTAAAACAATCATTAAATCATATTAATTACATCAATTGGCATAAACACAATTAAAAGAAAACACCTAGTTACCTCATTAGCAATTAATGAAAACCTCCATAAAGAAAACGGCCAACAAATCCTAGTATCCAACACGTGTCAGCGTCCCAAAAATCGACTATAAAGAATACCCGAATTCAAATCCATAAAAGTACCATAAAAGACCTTTCTTCTTCTTTACCCATTAAAAATAAGAGACCTTCAAGGTAGGTCAAAAGGTCCATACAAATAATCCCCATAAAATTATTTGGAGATGAATATGTTGTAAATATAAGAGCAAGGATTATGAAAATATAATTTGTGTATGAGTTTGGAAGAAAGAAAGATATTCAACAATGGAGTCAAAGGGAGAAAAGAAGAACAAAAGAGAGAAAAGGAGGGAGGCGTGCGGCTGGAGGCTTACGCACCAACAAATAAATTGACCTAATTGCTTGCTAGGTTAATTTCTATTTATAAGGAGATTAACTAATGGGCTTTGGGTCCATTAGCTCATACAATGGATTATCTGATTATAAATCAGGTTGGATATTATTAAAACGAAAGGAGAGCTTATAATAGAAAAGAAATTATTAAATTAAAATAGTAAAATCGTACACGGACATTTTAACCCATCCGAAAGTAGGTCAAAACGAGAAATAATAAAATAGAGAACGGAAGCTATAAATATATATTTCCAAAATATATTATTAAACTTCAAAATAATTAATTTAATAAAATACTTTTATAATAAAATGTTATTATAAAATACGGGGTGTTACACAAAATGCCTATATAAAATGCACGCATCAGTTCCTATTTCTATTCAATCTTGCAATTCAAATTTAATTCAAAATTTTAAAATCAATTCAAAAATTCCATATTCAATTCAAAATTCAAATCAAAAATTCCAAATTCAATTCAAATTCAAGTCAAAATTCCAAATTCAATTCAAAATTCAAAATCAAAAAAATTCCAAACCCATTTCAATTCAAATTCAGATCAAATATTCCTAAAAATTCAAAATGATCTCTCCTACTCCAATTTCTATTTAAAACGGTCTTTTATTTCATGCTTCTAAATGATCTTTCATTAATAAATAGTTCTATCATTTTTATAAACCAAGAGAAACGTAAAGAAAGGTTCATACCTCCAAAATGAGACCTGGATCGACAATAGCAGGAGAAGTCCCCTTCTCCATCAGCTCGGGACGAACCATGGCCCTTATGTACCGTATGAGGAAGAAGCTTCGTTGACAGTCTCACCCCCTTGTCTCCGAAGTAAATCGAAGACAGAAACACCCAAAGCCACAGTCGGGCTCGCTGCTCAGCTGTACACGGTCGAGGAGGCACCATCCCACCAACTGTAGTCATATGTACCCTCGCCAAAGTCTTACCATCAAAGTATTCCTTGACGTAAGAACTCGGAACTAGGCCGGGTACCCTAGCCGCAGCCTTGGCCAGGTTCCAGCCGATCAAACCCCTAGCCTCGGCTGAATCCGCTCTCATGGCTGGCACAGGCCACACTATCGGCTCCTCTCCACAAGGCAAGCCGTAGATCATGTTGTAGTCCTTCGAAGTGACCCCAATCTCTCCAAACGGCATATGGAAAGTCGAGGTCGTGTCCCAAAAGCGATCTAGGAAAGCTCGAATCAGTCACATGTTGGCCCGAAACTTCTTCCCCTTGAGCTCTCGCCAGCCCCTCACTAAGGATCCGAAGGCCCCACGCTCAACGATCGCCTTCTTCTCCTCTGACAGCTTCTCATAGGCCTCCATCATGGTCGTGTACCCGGAAAAGGACCTCATGTTCCCGGCCTCCTACATTTTCAGAGCTTTATTAGCTTCTTAGCTAAGTAAAACAGGTAATATAAAAAGACTTAGTATAACGCAAGACAAGATCAAAGATTACCATGCTCCTTGCCACACAATATGACAAGTGACTCTCCACTGCCCAAATGAGATGCCGACTATCCCATTTATTTGCCCACTGAGGCACAGGCACAAGCTGGCGCCCTCTCCTCCTCACGTTGACCCTTCGGGCCGCCTCTTCCTCCTCCTTCATTTCCTCTGTTTGAACCACCATGGCCATGAGGGGATCGACATCTAACTCCGTAACGTCTCGCCCCGACGTGGAAGGTACGTCCTCTGCAAAAAAAAAAGCAAAACCAAAGCATTTAGAGGCCGTTTTGAGGCCGATTGGAGCCGCTTTCAAACAATTTCTCAAGCCCTAACATCAAGCAAGTCGATGAAAGTGATAAAATTACATTCCTAAGTAGCTAAACAAAGCTTAGTCATGGTCACGAGCTAAGAATTCGGCAGCATTTCGCTACGATAAGCCTAAACCCATGCAAAAGTGTCCCGAAAGACCTGTCACAAACCAAAATTTTGACATGATAGGAAGTTTACCCATCATCCAAGGATTCCAAAACATTAAATTTCATCAAAAATCGACAAGTTTAAGGTCATTTTTGAGTCCTTTAAAGCGGTTTAGCAAAGATCGTCTTATTTTGGTCTCATTTCATCAAAACTCAACGAAAATTCAAAATGAATACATGGTTATGCTCCTAGCATGTTCAATTACGCATTTCTAATGTTAATTTCAAGGGACAGATTCATTTGGGATGGAACCCCCAAATTTTCGAGTATTTGGGTATAAAAAAATCCTAATTTTTCTATCCAATTCAAGCTATAAATACAATCTAAAGCAAAGACGAGGTACATACCTGGATTCGTCATGATGTATGATGGATTTCGATCAAATTTTGGTGAAAATTAGTTGAGTATTTGCGTTTTGTCGAAAGGAAAGGAAGACGAAAAGTTTTGTTTAAAATGAAACAAAACTCGCGCTGAGTTCTGTTTTACTCAGGCACGAACGAACTCGGGAGAAAACGCAGCAAATGTTGCGCCGTTTCCCCAGCCCATGTCTCTGTTGCGCCTATTCTCCAGCAGGTTTCACAGCAGCTCTTACTTTCAAGTCGTTATAAATTCGTTATGGGTGGACCCAAGCCCTATATTTCCCCGCTTCTGGATATTTCCTTTAGTACTACGGTATTTTTACTCCGTATATTTCCTACGGGTATACTTTTCACCCATTTGGTCTACATTCTCCTCAGCGGTTGCAATATTTTATTTCCCAACAAGAGTTCATTACTGCTATACAGCCCATGTATTTCTTTAAATACGAGCTCGATGCAAATTAATTATCCACGATTCTCGGAAAGTCTCGTCTTCTATAAATAAATCTCAAGCATTTAGTTCTCGGAAAGTCCCATTTTCGAAGACGATTGTTATCCAGCAGTTCTCGGAAAGATCCGCCCTCTGCCAAATTCAATTATTCTTGAGCGTTTCTCGGAAAGTCTCGCCCTCTTACAAAATCAAGTTTCGTCAGCGTTTCTCGGAAAGTTTCGCCTTCCACTCAAGTCAATTATTTTCAGCGTTTCTTGGAAAGTTCCGCCTTCAACCAAAATAAGCATTGATTAGCGGCAATCAGAAAGTTTCGTTGCTTCAACTGTTCTCAGAAAGTCTCGCTCTTCTAAAAACGTCAAGTTTGCTCAGCGGTTCTCGGAAAGTCCTGCTCTTCATCTCACGTATGATTTCTTCTTATGGCTGGAGAGCCTCCTTACGTAGTCTAATGGACTTTAAACGACCCTCCCCGATAGTCGACAGACTCTAAAATGTTCCCGACGAAAGGTCCTTGGCTCAGACCCCTTGAGCCGATTCGCGTCGCTATAGTCTTCAGTTTGTAATCTTCGATTGACCTAGAGACTATACTTTGACTTTTGCCTTGTCTAAGCCTCAGTCAAAGTGGGGGCTCAGTAAACACCATGTTTCTGCAAATCCCGCCAACCACCCAGTGATGATTGGGTCGCATATTTAATTACACGGAGCGATTTATGATATTTCATAAGTTTGTCGACACGAGATAGCTCAAACAGTCTAGTCAACCTCATGGTCATCCTCTACGCACCGATACGTTCGTTTTGACAGTAATTAGAGTTCATTTGGAGTCCGGGTAAAAAACCGCTTCCATTTTCTAAACCGTCTTAAACACAAGTCGGAATATTCTGGAATTTTCCGGAGTAATATTCCTAAATTTTATCTATTATCACGAAAATATCTACCTTGCGGAATAAGGAATTCTACATTTTCCCTAATTCCTAAAACCAACCGTGGAAATCTTTCTTGCTGAGGAGGAAATTGCCCAAGAGAGAACGCAGCAGGTACTGCGCCTCTTGGAAAGGTCGCATTTTCTGCTGCGCCTCTTCCTGGGCTGCTTTTTCTCCAATTTTCAGATTTCTTCCGGATTTATTTCTTATTCCTATTTTTACCATAATTCCTCCTCGTGATTAGTATAAATAGAGACCTTTGCCTCACATATTTTTCACGCGAGTGTCCGCCCTTCTCTTCTCCCTTTGCATTCTAAGACCGCGCTCTTACTTTTTGACGCCTACTTGCTTGATCTACTCAACCACGTATGCTCAGATCATTCAGAGTACCAGTCACGTTTCCATGACCAACCAATTTGACCACTACACTTTAATCAACATAATCAATTTGTTCTAAATCCTCTTTAGAGGGCGCTTTCAAATTACATCGAGTCGAGCAATCACTAATACGACAACATAGTTAATCTCGTTTCGTCTAACATGTAAGTCTGAGGGTGTAAATCCCAATTTTATTAATTGTATTTTATTTTGTATTAATTAATGTACGAGTTTATATCACAAGTACGCTTAAAACCGTTTTCAAAACCCTTCTTTCAAATCTATTTTTCCAAACAGCAGCGAAAGACGTCCTAGATGAAACGCATCAGCAAATGCGCCTTCTGGAAGGATCGCAACATTTGATGCGCCTCTTCCAGGGTTGCCTTTCTGCTGCTGCCTTTCTTCTTCTTCCTCGAGTATTTGTTCTTTATTCGTCTTTCGTTTTCTCTTCTTCTTTCTTTCAAAATTCTTATATTTTAATTTATAATTTGTTTTTGTTAATGCTTTTCAATTATTTCCAACCTAAATCCCTTATAACCAATATTTGCGGGTTTTCGTCATTAAATTCGAACCTGGATTTAAGAGGCTCGATTTGTTCATATCAAGTCCCTTGAATTCGTGTTTGATATATGATTTTGATTCTGTTTCTTCATCGATCTTATTTTTCAATTTCCGTCTCTAACTCAAGTTTTGTATACAAATCAATCCCGACATCGCATGATAACTAACTTGTTTTATTTCATTTTAATTAATCCTTTTATCGCTTTATGACGGTTTCATATGCATGTATACAATTAAACCACCTCCACTCGAGTTATATAAATCAATAATCAACATTAATCAACAAACAAACAATAACTATTCAACGAGTCTGACTTTCACAGTCAGAACCCAACTCGAGAACAGACGCACGGTCTGATGCGCCTTTTTAAGGGACGCAATTGATGATGCGCCTGTTTTGAGGTGGATTCTGCCTCTGATGTGACACCCTCATTCATTGCAGAAAAGTAAACACATAATTCTAGATAAAAACTGCATGGATATGTTTGTAATAGGTTCATTTGGGTAAAAACCTGTAATTTTTAAAACCGAAAACGAAACCTGAACCTGTTATAAAGATATCCAAATGGGAAGGTGTCAAACATGCAAGGTCTAAAATAAATCTCATAAATAAAACATCGTTAAAGTCGCGAAACAAAGTTATACAACCCAAATATGAAAAAGGGAGACATATGTCCCTAAAAAGTATATGACATAAAAAGTGTTTAAGGGTCACAATAAAATAAAGCCAATCTAGGTCCCAAGGTTACTTTGCTCTCTAGCTCGTCCATGTACCCCATATATGCATCACCTACCTGTCAATCGCATTTTATACAAATACGAAAGCCACAGTCAGTGGGGAGTAACTCCGAGTTCTCCCAGCCACGAAATGTCATAATTAATATAACATGTAAACATAAGAATATGAATATGAATAACACATAGCCTTAGCATATAGATGCTACACAATCGTGCTTATCATGTGAACAACAATATAACAACACATAGTCCTAGCATGTGAATACTAGACCGACTCATACTACACTATCATGTGAATCACATAACATCCAGGAATCCAAACTCCATCAACCATAGCCGGCTTGCATCTCACCTTCTATGATTCATAGAATCATCAAACAAGAAAGGACAATATATCTAGAGACAGGCATAAGTTCTTAGGACGGTCAATAGTCACTCTGTAACTCGAGTCTATACCACGAGGTAAGGTAAACACCCTAGTCCTAAACCTGCGCAGACCTAGCGACATGCGGAAAACTACCGCATCCAAGACCCATGATAACAACACATGAGTACCCCTAAGGAGTCCACCAAAGGGTTGGCTAGTACTTAAGCTGACCACATACTTCTAAGAGTACGTCAGGAGGTCATGCCCTAACTTTGATATAAACCCACCAAGCTAAGACACAAAGGCTATTAAGCCGCAAACATACACTCGTCAAAGACTATAATGGCCTATCTATGACGAAGGCCGAAATACTCACCTAGGACCTAGTCCCAGCTTGAATACTTTAGCCCACGCCACACAAGACAAGTAGGACACCCAATTAACCATAAGAGGGGCAAAGAGTCCAAACTTGCACACACAAATGATCATACACATCATAGCATATGAAAAGCTACGCAAGAACATATTCAGCTGACAATCCAACATTATCTCCAATATCAATAATAATCAGAATTCCAGCTAACCAACAGTACCATAATCCATGAGAACAAGCTAAAATGGCAAAGAGGCAACAAGACTCAAGCATAAGGCATCCAAAGCATCCAACAACCAACATGTGAAATGATAATACAAATATCAAGGCATCAACATACAACATCCAATAACAACCAATCTCACCTCAAAGACAAACCCTCAACCCTAGTCTCGCGACGGGTCATCGGTCAAATCGAGGCTGGCCGGTTTAAACCTAGTTTGACCAAACTCGTTCGGTCAATCTGGCCCAGCTCAGAGTCTTGGCCTACTTTGGCCCAAATCACAAAATTCATTACAATATCATTCTCATGCCATTTCCAATTTCTATCATGTGAAAAACTATCAACATAAGGAAATATATTCCAACTTACAAAATATCCAATTCAATTAAATTCTCGCATAATAATGATTACCCACATGCTAAAAATACCAAAATACATAAATATCCAAACAAAAGACCTGAAACATCAAACAATAGACCCAAGACCCGACCCAAAGTGACGGGTCAAAGTCTGGGCCGTGAACCAGGTCAGAGCAGGCCTGCCGCGCCCCTTTTGCGGGCTGTTTTGGCGGTTTTTTCGCCCCTTTTCCCTTTTTCCTACCAAAATCCATTTCAAGCTCAATTTAATACCGTCTCAAGCAACAATCAACAATACCCATTTTGTTTCAATACTTAAACATGTGAAAACAACATATTTAACAAACTTTAACAACAACAATTCATGTGAAAATTAAAGTTAACATGTTATTAATCACATAAGCATCCAACACATCATAAACAACACTAATGTGACATTAAATCGTCGAGTAACTCGGAATAGTTACCTTAAGCTAGCAAAGAGACAAGTAATAACTTGAGAAAGCTTCTAAAACCCAAAATTATGCATCATCTTCCACAATATATGAGTCTCCTAACTCATCTTCATATTCTTCACCTATAAGAACAACAAAAACACAATTATTAAACTTAAATACGAAAACCCTAAAAGATGAGTCTTAAAACAAAATTGGGGGAAATGAAAATAAAGCTTACTAGGAGATGAGGATTGAAGAGAGGATTCCAAATATATAAGTTTTATGCAAATTGGTGAAGAAATGAAGGATTTATGGTGGTTTTAGAGATTGTAAGGAGGTTATTTTGATAGGTTTTTGGTGTTTGAGAGAAGGAGGAGATAGATTGAAAATGGAGGAAAATGAAGATTGAAAGAGGAGGAAAATGGGGGAGGTGGCCGGTCAAATGGCATGGAAAAGGGTGGTCAATTGTTTACGTTTTGGGGTTTGCTTCGACGGTAATTAGAAATATTCGTCGAACGCGAATTCCGAGAATATTAAAGTTCTTAAACACGATTTTACTAATAGGTTAAGTACTCATATGCCCAATATCCAAACTCGTTTAACCAACGACCGTAAGAAATGGGAAAATCCCAATTTTACGACTTTTATCCGAAATCTATTTTATCAAAGGAAAAGGTTTAAATATAGTTTAAGTTACTTTTAAACATTTCTAAACTATAAAAAATAATTACATTTCTTCAAAATAAAATAAGATTATATTTTATCAAATAAATTTTATTTCAAATAAACTAATATAAAATTAAAATAGATTAAAATATTACTTTTAAAATATAATAAAGGTCTTCAAATTTACGGGGTGTTACAATCATCCCTCCTTTTAAGAAGTTTCGTCCCCGAAACTTAGAAGAAGGAATATTGTATATATGTAGGTCTATCTCTTTAAAATCAAGTAAACAAAATCTTCAAAATATGAACGTATGAAATATAAGTGTCTTTTCAATGAAATGGAATATCCTCGTCGGACGTTCAAGAACATCAACATTCCAAATCAAAGACATAAAAATATATATTTTTACACCAACAAATGCGAAAACCAATTATCGGACGTCTCCAATAACGAGCTTTACCACTCATTGACGTTAAAACCAGGGGAAAACATTAAAACATTTTCAAAAATCTTTAGTTCGAAACTCTATAATGAGGATAATAACTCCACTAGCTATGACCAAACTCTAACTACGACTTTTAAACAACTAAGCAAGGACTACTAACGCGGAGAGTATTTAAAAGAAGGACAGTCACACTCGAAAGGATAGCTAAACTCACAAGAATTAGATAAAGGAAAGAGAATTACCTCACGAGAAAAGTTCGGGATATTTAGCTAACATAGAAGATTCAGGCTCCCAAGTTTCTTCTTCGACATTTCCACAACGCCAAAGGATACGAACTAGGGGCACAACTTTGTTTCTAAGTTGCTTGTTTGCTCTTTCGAGGATTCGGATTGGCTTTTCTTCCAAAGTCAAGTTAGGCTCCAAATCTGGGATTTCTTCTTGAATAACATGGCTCGGATCACTAATGTACTTCCTCAACTGAGATACATGGAAGACATTATGAACCTTGCTCAAATTCGGGGGCAACTCTAAACGGTAAGCAACGGGACCAATCTTCTCAAGCACACGGAAAGGTCCAATGTATTTGGGACTCAGCTTTCCTTTTACACCAAATCGTTTCACCCCTTTCACAGGTGATACCTTAAGGAACACTCGATCATCAACCTCAAAGGCAAGTGGTCGACGACGGACATCGGCATAAGATTTCTGTCGGTCTTGAGCGGTTTTCATACGCTCTTGAATGATCTGAACCTGATTGATGGTCTCAGTCACCAAATCGGTTCCCAGCACATGAGCATCTTGGACTTGATCCCAACAGACCGGACTACGACACTTCCTACCGTACAAAGCTTCATAAGGTGACATCTTGATAGAAGTATAATAGCTATTGTTGTAGGAGAATTCAACAAGAGGTAAGCACTTCTCCCAAGAAGTGTGGAAGTCTAAAGCACAAGCACGGAGGAGGTCCTCTAAAGTCTGGATAGTCCTCTCAGTCTGTCCATTTGTAGCGGCATGAAAAGCGGTACTCATCAGTAGCTTACTACCCATGGCTTCTTGCAAAGCAGTCCAGAAACGGGAACAGAATCTCGGGTCACGATCTGAAACTATATCCTTAGGCACTCCATGGTAGCGTACTATCTCCCTCACATAGACCTCAGCTAGGACAACCAAGTTCCATGTCTCCTTGATAGGTATAAATCTAGCACCCTTGGTCAATCGATCCACAACCACCCAAACAGCATCTTTTCCGCTAGCAGTCTTAGGTAGAGCCATCACAAAGTCCATGGAAATGGACTCCCATTTCCAAAGGGGAACATCCAAAAGTTGTAGCAAACCCCCGAGTTTCTGATGCTCAATCTTCACTTTCTGACAGGTAAGACACTTGCTAACATACTCTAGAACATCGATCTTCATCCTAGGCCACCAAAACTGTAATCTCAAGTCTTTATACATCTTGTCACCACCAGGATGAATAGAGTAAGGAGAAAGGTGAGCTTCATCAAGGACCTTCTTCCTCAACTGGGCTACTCTCGGAACATACATCCTACCTTGGTAACGAAGGTATCCATCACTATCCACCACACAATCCTTAGCTTGCCCAAGTTGGATTTTTGCTTGAATGGACTTGAAAGTAGCATCCTCAGGTAGGCACGTACGGATCTCACGGTAAAAGTCGGGTTCTGCACTCAAGGCACTAAGATAGTCAAAACCCTTACCAACCAGGCTTATCCCTAACTTTTGAAATTCCGTGGTAAGTTCATCAAGTAACACACGGATAGTGCTCAAAGAGTGACTAGTCTTCCTACTCAAAGCATCGGCCACCACATTTGCTTTCCCTTCATGATAAATCAACTCGGCATCATAATCATTCACCAACTCTAGCCATCTTCTTTGCCTCATATTCAATTCTTTCTGGGTAAAGATACACCTCAAACTCTTATGATCAGTATAAATGCGGCAATGAACTCCAATAAGGTACTGCCTCCATGTCTTCAATGCATGTACCACGGCGGCTAATTCAAGATCATGAGCAAGATGAAGCGAGGAAAGGAGGTATGAACGGTAACGCTTATGGTCAAAGAAGGAAGGAAATTAGACAACAAGGAAACGCCAGGTACTCAAATCTCACACAACAACATCAACCTAAGCGGTTCCGAAAACTTCTTAGCAACAAAACTTATAACCACATCACTCCCAAGGATTTCCTCAAAACGCTCATGTTACTTCATCCTAATCTATTCCCTGAAACAGGGTACTCCACTATAAGTGTGATTTCACCACTCCAAATCCTCAAACATCCACAAACAACTTCCACAAGATCAAGGTCAAAGTTCCAACAAAGCTATACTCATATCCAACTAGTGTCAACCATGGGTTTCTCAAAATAGTAAAATCCTCAATCAAAGATCCGGACACCAAGCTATAAATTCCCAGAAAGGGTTCCCCAAATATTCCACCATTCAATTCCATCCATTTAAAGTCAAGTACCAAGCACTAGTATCCCAAGACATGTCTCACTACACTTCCCAAGGCTCTCAAATCCCAAACCTAAACAACAAAGCCAAGTTCTATAGCCTTCGTAACAAACGCAACTCACACTTGACAACACAAAATCCACCAATCAAGAATACTCACTTTATTAAGGATCTAGGTCTAAGAATCATTAAGTATGTCTCATCACACTACCTAGGTCTTTCTAACATCACAACCTCTCAAAACCAGGGTTATGGGATAACCACAAACAATCTCCTCAAAAGTCAAATTCTCCAACCAAGGCCAACATTCCTCAAAAGAAAGAGTACTATAAAAAGGCGTTAAGGGAAGATAAGCAAGGAACAAAACACAAGTTGGGAGGGTACAAGAGTCACTCCTAAGGAAAGAAAAGTGAGTTTAGAATAAGAAGCAAGCATTAAGAAGTAAAGAGTAAGGCAAGGTACACAAAGATGGAGGGATAACTTCGAGGAAGAGGACGCATTCTTCACAAGTTGAACAAATCTCCAATGCCCGACGATAGGCACCAAATCTTGATCACCACACGGGTAAGCTCACGGTCATTGATCCAAGGGTACAAAAATGTTTGACAATCAACAAACATGTTAGAACTTAACAAAGAGCAAACATACTACAGACTACCACCTTAGGTCCTTAAGTCTACCCATCCTACCCATCTCTCAAGTTTATTATTTTAAGGTCAAGTTATTTTTATCGGGGGTGCACAAACGTGCGTCGGGAGCAAATCTGCTCTAATATCAACTGTGACACCCTCATTCATTGCGGAAAAGTAAACACATAATTCTAGATAAAAACTGCATGGATATGTTTGTAATAGGTTCATTTGGGTAAAACCCTGTAATTTTTAAAACCGAAAACGAATCCTGAACCTGTTATAAAGATATCTAAATGGGAAGGTGTCAAACATGCAAGGTCTAAAATAAATCTCTTAAATAAAACATCGCTAAAGTCGCGAAACAAAGTTATACAACCCAAATATGAAAAAGGGAGACATATGTCCCTAAAAAGTATATGACATAAAAAGTGTTTAAGGGTCACAATAAAATAAAGCCAATCTAGGTCCCAAGGTTACTTTGCTCGCTAGCTCGTCCATGTACCCCATATATGCATCACCTACCTGTCAATCGCATTTTATACAAATACGAAAGCCACAGTCAGTGGGGAGTAACTCCGAGTTCTCCCAGCCACGAAATGTCATAATTAATATAATATGTAAACATAAGAATATGAATATGAATAACACATAGCCTTAGCATATAGATGCTAGACAATCGTGCTTATCATGTGAACAACAATATAACAACACATAGTCCTAGCATGTGAATACTAGACCGACTCATACTACACTATCATGTGAATCACATAACATCCAGGAATCCAAACTCTATCAACCATAGCCGGCTTGCATCTCACCTTCTATGATTCATAGAATCATCAAACAAGAAAGGATAATATATCTAGAGACAGGCATACGTTCTTAGGACGGTCAATAGTCACTCTTTAACTCGAGTCTATACCACGAGGTAAGGTAAACACCCTAGTCCTAAACCTGCGCAGACCTAGCGACATGCGGAAAACTACCGCATCCAAGACCCATGATAACAACACATGAGTACCCCTAAGGAGTCCACCAAAGGGTTGGCTAGTACTTAAGCTGACCACATACTTCTAAGAGTACGTCAGGAGGTCATGCCCTAACTTGGATATAAACCCACCAAGCTAAGACACAAAGGTTATTAAGCCGCAAACATACACTCGTCAAAGACTATAATGGCCTATCTATGACGAAGGCCGAAATACTCACCTAGGACCTAGTCCCAGCTTGAATACTTTAGCCCACGCCACACAAGACAAGTAGGACACCCAATTAACCATAAGAGGGGCAAAGAGTCCAAACTTGCACACACAAATGATCATACACATCCTAGCATATGAAAGGCTACGCAAGAGCATATTCAGCTAACAATCCAATAATATCTCCAATATCAATAATAATCCAAATTCCAGCTAACCAACAGTACCATAATCCATGAGAACAAGCTAAAATGGCAAAGAGGCAACAAGACTCAAGCATAAGGCATCCAAAGCATCCAACAACCAACATGTGAAATGATAATCACAAATATCAAGGCATCAACATAAAACATCCAATAACAACCAATCTCACCTCAAAGACAAACCCTCGACCCTAGTCTCGCGACGGGTCATCGGTCAAATCGAGGCTGACCGGTTTAAACCTAGTTTGACCAAACTCATTCAGTCAATCTGGCCCAGCTCAGAGTCTTAGCCTACTTTGGCCCAAATCACAAAATTCATTACAATATCATTCTCATGCCATTTCCAATTTCTATCATGTGAAAAACTATCAACATAAGGAAAGATGTTCCAACTTACAAAATATCCAATTCAATTAAATTATCGCATAATAATGATTACCCACATGCCAAAAATACCAAAATACATAAATATCCAAACAAAAGACCCGAAACATCAAACAATACCCAAGACCCGACCCAAAGTGACGGGTCAAAGTTCGGGTCGTGAACCGGGTCAGACCGGGCCTGCCGCGCCCATTTTGCGGGCTGTTTTGGCGGTTTTTCCGCCCCTTTTCCCTTTTTCCTACCAAAATCCGTTTCAAGCTCAATTTAATACCGTCTTAAGAAACAATCAACAATACCCATTTTGTTTCAATACTTAAACATGTGAAAAATAACATATTTAAAAAACTTTAACAACAACAATTCATGTGAAAATTAAAGTTAACATGTTATTAATCACATAAGCATCCAACACATCATAAACAACACTAATGTGACATTAAATCGTCGAGTAACTCGGAATAGTTACCTTAAGCTAGGAAAGAGACAAGTAATAACTTGAGAAAGCTTCTAAAACCCAAAATTATGCATCATCTTCCACAATATATGAGTCTCCTAACTCATCTTCATATTCTTCACCTATAAGAACAACAAAAACACAATTATTAAGCTTAAATTCGAAAACCCTAAAAGATGAGTCTTAAAAAAAAATTGGGGGAAATGAAAATAAAGCTTACTAGGAGATGAGGATTGAAGAGAGGATTCCAAATATATAAGTTTTATGCAAATTGGTGAAGAAATGAAGGATTTATGGTGGTTTTAGAGATTGTAAGGAGGTTATTTTGATAGGTTTTTGGTGTTTGAGAGAAGGAGGAGATAGATTGAAAATGGAGGAAAATGAAGATTGAAAGAGGAGGCAAATGGGGGAGGTGGCCGGTCAAATGGCATGGAAAAGGGTGGTCAATTGTTTACGTTTTGGGGTTTGCTTCGACGGTAATTAGAAATATTCGTCGAACGCAATTTCCGAGAATATTAAAGTTCTTAAACACGATTTTACTAAAAGCTTAAGTACTCATATGCCCAATATCCAAACTCGTTTAACTAACGACCGTAAGAAATGGGAAAATCCCAATTTTACGACTTTTATCCGAAATCTATTTTATCAAAGGAAAAGGTTTAAATATAGTTTAAGTCACTTTTAAACATTTCTAAACTATCAAAAATAATTACATTTCTTCAAAATAAAATAAGATTATATTTTATCAAATAAATTTTATTTCAAATAAATTAATATAAAATTAAAATAGATTAAAATATTACTTTTAAAAAATAATAAAGGTCTTCAAATTTACGGGGTGTTACAATCATCCCTCCTTTTAAGAAGTTTCGTCCCCGAAACTTTGAAGAAGGAATATTGTATATATTGATGCGGTCGTTTCTACACCAAAAATAAAATACCTAGATTACTGCTAACAGAAGTCAGCGGTAAGTAGGGTCGATCTCCACAGGGAGGCGGTGTACTATCTATTTGTCTATTTATCTGTCTAATGTCACTAATGGGGGTTTGAAAGGTTTGTGTTAACTAAACTAAAGACTAAGCAAGAGAAATAAAAAAGAGAAATTAACAGAAGAAAAGGGAGTATGCTAGGAGTCGGTCCACCGTGGCAGCTATCAGATCTTATACTATCTGGAATACTAAGGCGATTAGACTATTGATAAGAAGAGCTATGGTCGTCACCTTTCGGTCCTTAAACCGCCCTAGAGCGTAAAAAATGACTTAACTTTCGCCCTCACCGCAATACCCTATTGTAATTAAGCAAGCCTTCCCTTCCAATCTTTCGATCTAGGTCGGGGTTAACTAAATTTATGGTCTCCGGCATGCATTCATTCGAATAGGATAACAATTAAATTGCCTAATACAATTCTTATCGCAGGACTAATCTATTTAGTACAATTAAAGCATCGCTACCACGGCTTCCCTAATCCTAACATACTAGGGGAATTAGCTAGACATGGAATAAGTAAGAACAAGAATTAAAGCAAGAATAATAAGCATTAAATAATAATTAAAGAAGAAAAGAGAAGAAAGAATTCTTGAATTAAGTCCGGAAATGAAGAAATAAAAGTAATGTGATGAAAGTGACAGAAGAAAAGTAGCGAAGTGGAGTGTGTGAGAGATAGTTTACATCGACATATCGACTCCCTATTTATAAGAAAATAGGGCTTATTAAACCTAATGACGGAATTAAACCTAAAAGCCCAAACCGAAGCAAAAATCCACTCGATCGACTAACTAAAGCACTCGATCGAGTGATATTCCTTGGCATTCCTCTCGATCGAGAACAATTCCTCTCGATCGAGGACTTCTTTCCCTTTAATCACTCGATCCAGAATAGGTGGCTCTCGATCGAATAGAAGTAGTTCTCGATCGAGCACTTCTCGGCGCGTAATTCCCCGCTTCGCGCACTGAACTTCAAACGGCTGCCATTTCTTCGTTACTTGGACAAATAAGGCGTGGTTGGTGGCGTTGGAAAGCTAAGAGGATAAGCTTTCACCTCCAACTGGAATCACCTTAATAACTGTTGTAGAACTCGAGATATGGCTCTTACAAGCAGGAACTAGCAAATTGAAGCACTCTCTTGGCTCGCCTAACTTCCTTACTCCAATGCGCATCTCAAAATAGCACTTTCCAAGCTCCGACTCAAATCATCTCCTAAATGCATGCGTAGGGACATGTTTTAGGCTTGAATCTACTACTTTATGGTCCATTCCTGCAATTAAGACAAAATACACCAAAGTAGTATATTCGGGGCATTTCGTAGCATAAAACCACGATAAAAGCATAAAGATACGCGCATAAATTAGGCTAAAAAGACTATATAAAATGCACGTATCAAATCTCCCCAAACCAAACCTTTACTCGTCCCCGAGTAAACTAAAATGCAACTAATGGAACGGAAAAGATAACTCAGAGCTAGCTACAAATGCCCACTTAAGCCAATTTAATACAAGCAAACTAACACTTAAAGCAAGACAGTCAAATGCAAACGAGTTATAAGATGTTTATAAATAAAGCTGAACCGTCGACCTTGCAAGACCTTTAATAATGGACTCTCACGGGCCACTCTTTCTCTCATGAAGCAAAGGGTGAACATATAAATGTAAGAGAGAAAGAAAGATAGTCGCTCACCTAAACTACGACCCACATAAACATGCATGCAACTAATATGATAGACAATTCTAACTACCGTACACACATTCCAACCAAACGAGGTCCTGTCACAGCCGAGGGTTTACAAAAATATGGTAAAGTGAGGCAATGGGTAAGAAAAGGCAAAACATTTATGGGAATGTGGAGGTATAGGCGGCCAAGCTAGTACCTAAACAAAACCATATATCAACATTCGATTCTTAAGCAATTATGGGATTAAGCACATGCCCTTCATTTGGCATAAAATCTCACCAAACCAAACCAAACATACTCCTCAAATAATGTAAGATAGAACATAGGAGCAGAAACCGTCTCATCAAACAACATCTTTTCATAATTTTTTCCATTCTTTTTCTTTTTTTTTTTCTCGGTTTCTTCTTTTCTTTTCTGAATTCTTTTTTTTCATTTTCAATTCTCTTTTTTC
Source organism: Silene latifolia (assembly GCF_048544455.1). Classification (NCBI taxonomy): domain Eukaryota; kingdom Viridiplantae; phylum Streptophyta; class Magnoliopsida; order Caryophyllales; family Caryophyllaceae; genus Silene; species Silene latifolia. The sequence goes on along the minus strand of NC_133534.1, from coordinate 142,222,600 downwards.
TTTTCTTTTTCACGTTTTTTTTTTTTTCATCAACTCCTTCTCTTCATAAAATACCAACTCCGAATCAATAGATTATGCGCCAATATTTGATACAATAGAAAATATACCGCAAAACAATCTAAACTAGCTTGACAAGGCAGGCTAAATTTGGATGTAGCTAAGGGTCAACTGGCAAATTTGGCTAATGTGGAGTTTATGGGTAAAAATGAAAGAAAAGGGAAAATGTAAGCACCTCCCTGCATGTGACACCAACCGCTATCCCGAATGTATGACGGCAAAAAGCAATTGAATTTCATATACGTGCAAATTGATGAACATGTTATGCAAGGAGTATACTACTCACAATCCTACATGAAACTGGTCATAAATGACACCAGCTTATAAGGCTCTAAATCTTAGAAATTATAAGTAGGTTGCCAAAATTTCAGGTCAAGTCTATATGTTCAGCTAAATTAAACATTAACTCGTAGATATGCAATAAGACAAAGCTAAAAGATAACAGTTCAATGCAAGGCTTAAGCAAAAAGACAGTTGCAGTGCAATATCATCATTGAAATCTACCGTTCCGACTCAACCTATATGCTAAAATAAACGTGAATTTTTTTGAATTTTATCAATTTTTCAAATTTTTATGAGATTTTTGAATTTTAACGAAAATGAACAACAATGCAAACATAAATTAAACGTGATAACAGAAATGCAATAAAAACAAGATGCAGACACAGATATGGATGCATAACCTCCCCAAACCAAACCGTACAATGCCCCCATTGTACCAAAACAAGGAAAGGAAATGCAAACTAAAGGAAGAAAAGAGTAAAGAGCGGAAAAAAAACTCACCAGATGCGCCAAAATTTGATGCGCGAATAGGGGGACCTCCCCAAACCGACCATGAAATGGGAGGTTGCTAAGGTCCGGAAAACCGTCTCAGGAAGCTAATCCAAGTCAATATCACTCGATGTCTGTTGAACAGTGGTCGATCGAGTGAGTGGGCGCTCAAAAACTGCTCGATCGAATGGAATAGTGGTCGATCGAGTGGTTCTCTAATCTGCAGGTGGTCGATCGAGAGGATTGACTGCTCGATCGACCTGTTTCATCAGCAAGGGTACTCGATCGAGTAGAGAAACTACTCGATCGAGTGGATCTCAGCGTGTACCTGCAAAACACAATAAAAAACAGCCCGTAAACTAACTAGACAAGCAAACTGATAAAGTCTATGGTTCAAAAACCATTTATTACAACTGAAAAGAAATAAAAACAAAAATAAAATCGCCGGGTTGCCTCCCGGGTAGCGCTAGCTTCAGTCAGGTCCCAGCTCGACCTCCTTTTCTTTGAGCCTTCTAATTAATCACGATCAAAACAGCTCAAAGCGCGCAGCATCAAATCATACATCTGCGCATGTGCTACACAAAAGCATAAGTAGCACAAAAGTGGAATAGCAAGGTAGGAAATAAAGATATGTAGACATTTAAGTCTAACAAATTTCCTATGGGCGCTCCTAAATTTATCCACCAAATAAAGGAGCGCGGGAGCAATTGTCAATAATTTAGGGCTCCAAATTAGATTAACAATTTTAAAATGACAAGGATGGTGAGAAATTGCTAATTTATGCGTCCACATATGAGGGGGTATAGCTTTGAAAAAGGAAGCATGAATAAGACGAGGCAATTTACAAATAATAATAAAATTACCGTTTACTACCTCAGGTGGATCACTCTTAATGACGGAATCATAGATAAAAGAATTCATTACCTCTTCCGTGCTAGGAGTAATTACCGACTCAATTTGTCCTTTTGTCGCCCTCGGTGGAATCCGTCCCGTAAATCTCGGCCTCAAGTGCATCCACTCGGCTTTGAATAAGGGAGACTCACCATAACCGTTGTCATCATCAAAGTCGTCATCTAAATCAAGCCCAAATGACGAATTACAACTCCCAATGACCAAATCGTCGATCGAGCGAATTACTACTCGATCGACCAATCTCTTCCCGCAATTCACTCGATCGAGTGGCAGAATCACTCGATCGAGAACTATCCTCCTGCATTCCACTCGATCGAGTAGAATTTTCACTCGATCGAGCAAGGTCTTCTGGAAAGTCACTCGATCGACCAATAATTGTCACTCGATCGAGTGATTCCTCCTGTACAGCGCTGAAATCTTCGCGTGGGGTAGTGAAATATGATAGGAACTCGTCGTCCGAGTCATAGAAGTCATCCTCATCATCGGGCAACACGGTTTCCTTACGAGAAAAACCGCTCTCAGCAAGATAAACTTCTTCTTCTTGCATCTCAGCTGCTAACTGAGCTATTTGTGACTTCAGCGCATGGATTCGAGCATCCATATATCTATCACTCTCTTGCATTTGTGATACAAGCATTCTCATTGAATATGTCAGCTCCGCGATCTCTTCTCTCTCCATCTCAGCTGCTAATTGAGCAACTGCAGACTCGAGCTCATCAAATCGCGAGACATATTCTTGCACTTGGAATGCAAGTTCCTCCATCAAGAATTTCAGCTCCGCAAGGTCTTCTTCTTGTATATCAGGGGAATCTTGTTGCGGTGGCCATTGATAGGGCGGATGTGGCGGCACAACTACAGCTGCATTGTGCTCAGCAGAACCACATCTCCCGCCGTAAATCACCGTCTGTTCCATAAAATGGGACATCGGTGGTGGGTCAAAGGTACTCAAGCCTTCCCTTTGACTGTCTTTCACCTAGAACTGTCTAGGTAGTACCTGTAAGGCCTATCAAAACAGCACTAAACAAAAGATTAAAACGGCCTCAAGGGAAAAATCCCCTGAGGCTAAAAACAGATAAAATTTAAACAAATAAATAAATAGATTGCCTCCCCGGCAACGGCGCCAAAATTTGATGCGGTCGTTTCTACACCAAAAATAAAATACCTAGATTACTGCTAACAGAAGTCAGCGGTAAGTAGGGTCGATCTCCACAGGGAGGCGGTGTACTATCTATTTGTCTATTTATCTGTCTAATGTCACTAATGGGGGTTTGAAAGGTTTGTGTTAACTAAACTAAAGACTAAGCAAGAGAAATAAAAAAGAGAAATTAACAGAAGAAAAGGGAGTATGCTAGGAGTCGGTCCACCGTGGCAGCTATCAGATCTTATACTATCGGGAATACTAAGGCGATTAGACTATTGATAAGAAGAGCTATGGTCGTCACCTTTCGGTCCTTAAACCGCCCTAGAGCGTAAACAGCTTAACTTTCGCCCTCACTGCAATACCCTATTGTAATTAAGCAAGCCTTCCCTTCCAATCTTTCGATCTAGGTCGGGGTTAACTAAATTTATGGTCTCCTGCATGCATTCATTCGACCGGATAACAATTAAATTGCCTAATACAATTCTTATCGCAGGGCTAATCTATTTAGTACAATTAAAGCATCGCTACCACGGCTTCCCTAATCCTAACATACTAGGGGGAATTAGCTAGACATGGAATAAGTAAGAACAAGAATTAAAGCAAGAATAATAAGCATTAAATAATAATTAAAGAAGAAAAGAGAAGAAAGAATTACTGAATTAAGTCCGGAAATGAAGAAATAAAAGTAACAGTGAAAGTGACAGAAGAAAAGTAGCGAAGTGGAGTGTGTGAGAGATAGTTTACATCGACATACTGACTCCCTATTTATAAGAAAATAGGGCTTATTAAACCTAATGACGGAATTAAACCTAAAAAGCCCAGCCCGAAGCAAAAATCCACTCGATCGACTAACTAAAGCACTCGATCGAGTGATATTCCTTGGCATTCCTCTCGATCGAGAACATTTCCTCTCGATCGAGGACTTCTTTCCCTTTAATCACTCGATCCAGAATAGGTGGCTCTCGATCGAATAGAAGTAGTTCTCGATCGAGCACTTCTCAGCGCGTAATTCCTGCTTCGCGCACTGAACTTCAAACGGCTGCCATTTCTTCGTTACTTGGACAAATAAGGCGTGGTTGGTGGCGTTGGAAAGCTAAGAGGATAAGCTTTCACCTCCAACTGGAATCACCTTAATAACTGTTGTAGAACTCGAGATATGGCTCTTACAAGCAGGAACTAGCAAATTGAAGCACTCTCTTGGCTCGCCTAACTTCCTTACTCCAATGCGCATCTCAAAATAGCACTTTCCAAGCTCCGACTCAAATCATCTCCTAAATGCATGCGTAGGGACATGTTTTAGGCTTGAATCTACTACTTTATGGTCCATTCCTGCAATTAAGACAAAATACACCAAAGTAGTATATTCGGGGCATTTCGTAGCATAAAACCACGATAAAAGCATAAAGATACGCGCATAAATTAGGCTAAAAAGACTATATAAAATGCACGTATCATATATGTAGGTCTATCTCTTTAAAATCAAGTAAACAAAATCTTCAAAATATGAACGTATGAAATATAAGTGTCTTTTCAATGGAACGGAATATCCTCGTCGGCCGTTCAAGAACATCAACATTCCAAATCAAAGACATAAAAATATATATTTTTACACCAACAAATGAGAAAACCAATTATCGGACGTCTCCAATAACGAGCTTTACCACTTATTGACGTTAAAACCAGGGGAAAACATTAAAACATTTTCAAAAATCTTTAGTTCGAAACTCTATAATAAGGATAATAACTCCACTAGCTATGACCAAACTCTAACTACGACTTTTAAACAACTAAGCAAAGACTACTAACGCGGAGAGTATTTAAAAGAAGGAGAGGAACACTCGAAAGGATAGCTAAACTCACAAGAATTAGATAAAGGAAAGAGAATTACCTCACGAGAAAAGTTCGGGATATTTAGCTAACATAGAAGATTCAGGCTCCCAAGTTTCTTCTTCGACATTTCCACAACACCAAAGGATACGAACTAGGGGCACAACTTTGTTTCTAAGTTGCTTGTTTGCTCTTTCAAGGATTCGGATTGGCCTTTCTTCCAAAGTCAAGTTAGGCTCCAAATTTGGGATTTCTTCTTGAATAACATGGCTCGGATCACTAATATACTTCCTCAACTGAGATACATGGAAGACATTATGAACCTTGCTCAAATTCGGGGGCAACTCTAAACGGTAAGCAACGGGACCAATCTTCTCAAGCACACGGAAAGGTCAAATGTATTTGAGACTCAGCTTTCCTTTTACACCAAACCGTTTCACCCCTTTCCCAGGGGATACCTTAGTTACCTTAAGCTAGTAAAGAGACAAGTAATAACTTGAGAAAGCTTCTAAAACCCAAAATTATGCATCATCTTCCACAATATATGAGTCTCCTAACTCATCTTCATATTCTTCACCTATAAGAACAGCAAAAACACAATTATTAAGCTTAAATTCGAAAACCCTAAAAGATGAGTCTTAAAACAAAATTGGGGGAAATGAAAATAAAGCTTACTAGGAGATGAGGATTTAAGAGAGGATTCCAAATATATAAGTTTTATGCAAATTGGTGGAGAAATGAAGGATTTATGGTGGTTTTAGGGATTGTAAGGAGGTTATTTTGATAGGTTTTTGGTGTTTGAGAGAAGGAGCAGATAGATTGAAAATGGAGGAAAATGAAGATTGAAAGAGGAGGCAAATGGGGGAGGTGGCCGGTCAAATGGCATGGAAAAGGGTGATCAATTGTTTACGTTTTGGGGTTTGCTTCGACGGTAATTAGAAATATTCGTCGAACGCGATTTACGAGAATATTAAAGTTCTTAAACACGATTTTACTAAAAGATTAATTACTCATATGCCCAATATCCAAACTCGTTTAACGAACGACCGTAAGAAATGGGAAAATCCCAATTTTACGACTTTTATCCGAAATCTATTTTATCAAAGGAAAAGGTTTAAATATAATTTAAATCACTTTTAAACATTTCTAAACTATCAAAAATAATTACATTTCTTCAAAATAAAATAAGATTATATTTTATCAAATAAATTTTATTTCAAATAAATTAATATAAAATTAAAATAGATTAAAATATTACTTTTAAAATATAATAAAGGTCTTCAAATTTACGGGGTGTTACATCTGAACTCATCTCGTTTAGACATAAGCTTTCTAATTAGGTTTTAACCAACAATTATTTGTATTATCGCTAATAAGTCGACATATTTATTTACTTTATTTTATTTTGGGGTATGGTTGGACATTTGAAGTGAATAATGATGTGAGGGATGGGAGGAGGATTTGGGTTCTCTGGCATCCTGAAAGAATTCAATAACCCTCTAAATAAACTCTTTAATTATTTGATCTAAATTACTCATTAAAATAGATGTTGATCTAGTGCATGCATAAAATAATGTAAATAGAAAAGTAAGAACAAAGTTCCTTATATTTGAAGAAAATGGTTTTTAGGGCATAAGTGAGGACTCCTTCCCACACTTGTTCTTGAGCTACAAGTTTAAGGATGATCCTCCGTCCAAAACCCCAATAGTTGAGATTCTCCTCTTGATGGCACCAAGACTACCCTTTAATACTAATTATATATTAACTAGATATATAAATTAAAAACCTTAAATTTAATCTTAATATTATTTCATTACTACTTTAGTAATCTTAAATGAATATAATATTTTAGAACAATATTTATTCTAAAACTAATTTTAGAGAGAATGGAGAATGTGAGAGAAGTAGTTGTAAAACCAAGTGTAAGAATGTTTAAGAATAAGAAAAATTCTTATTCTTGTAGAGGGAGTGGAAAACCAGTGGGGAGGAAGTGTCCAAGAGGACCAATGCATGCCCTTCAACTTTTTAGAATTGTTCTTATCAAAAGAACTAGGGTGTGGTCTAGGTTTATATGTTAATCATTGTGTTTTCCACAATTAAAACAATTTAACCATTTTACCCTATTTTCTTCAAAAAACTGGTGCACCTTGTGTAAAATGGAATCCATTTTATTTTTGTCAATTGTTATTTTGTCATATAATGTGTGACATGTAACATTTAACATGTTATTAATAATATTAATGCATATTTAATAATAAAATATCATTACATATATTAATTCAATTATATAAAACAATTGACTAGTAATTCATAATCACAAATATATAAAATAGTTCAAGTTAATATAATCTTTAATACATTGTAATTATAATTAACCGAACATCCTTAATTTAATTGTTTCATAAACAAAATTTTAGTAATATAATATTTTAATTACTAAAACGAATCTCATTTAATCGAATTACAATAAGATTCATATTCTCACCCACATATGTAAATTGTTCAATTTTTAAGGAATTAATTAATCTGTATCAATATACAATGAATTAATTTATCTATTAAGGGAATCGTCCTTTAGGTGTGACCTTAAGGGATCAACTGATCACCACCGTCAAACAACAGTAATGTCAAACTCTAATCAGCCAATCATTAAAGATTAATGTTGATCAGTTGACTTACATAAATGAATCATCCCATTACGTATTCTTATCATGAGTTTCAATAATATGATCGCACCATTATTGAGGACACATACTCAAACAATCTCCCACTTGTCCGAGACAAGTGTGCGTCACCAATTATCTTGTCCTATTACAATCTCCCACTCAATCCAAGGTGTCTTGCAGGTCGTTCTTACAAGTCATTATATCAAGAGTGGTTTCCTCGATCTAGAGAGTAACTGTCTGACCGGAATTATCTACCGTAGATACCTTCCGAGCGTGGCCACGCATTTTCAGTCCACTACTCCTCGAGTGGCCCCGAGATTTTTAAATAACCCTGACAAGGGGGTGGACAATTCCTATTGCGCTATTCCCTTTGTTTAGCCATAGCTCATCATGACCCAAAAAATGCCCATTTGACCTCATCTATGAAAGTCGTAGAGCATAATTTAAAGTCACTCAGAAACTGTGCCAACTTGGGCGAACAGTCTCTAGTCAAAGAATTGACTCAAAAGAATACTATAGTAGCTCTTGCCACGACCAGGCTATATGAATTACCAGAACTCTATAAGCGGTCACTGCCTGACATAGTGTCTCTTACAGTCTGCCTATGTGATCGACTGGTCATCTCTTATGACCTTATGGCATTTGAACTTGCCATCAATCGACTCACACTCTAGTCAATTAGAGATGTTACCTCATGAAAGTAACTAGGGGCAATTACTATGTTAATCCAGATCACTTTAATAAGGTTCAATATTGTCTTAACAACCTATTTGGATATAACAAAGCAATAGATGAGTTTGAGAAACTCAAACGATAAATGCGATTATCACATATGAATAGTCAATACCATATTACTACTTCATATCTTATAATCTAAAGTGTACATTTCACACTTGTCAAGGTGCAATAAAAGCTTGGTTAGTGGATATTCCATGTATCCATTCATTCCAACTTTATGAATTGCTATTTCCTTCTATTTAATGTCATTTCTAATGTCATGAACTTTTCTAAGTACATGTCTAGGCTTCTCCTTAGACTTGGGCTCTTTAACTTGAAAGATGCTCCTACTGTCATCATATAACTTGTGATAAAACACTTGGTGGAAGGATATACCTATAGTCCCTTTATAAACCACCTTATCAAAATGTACTCAGACTCCATTTGTAGAATTTGCAATGGTTGATTCTAAAACATTTTTTTTAGTCACTTACTCCTGAGTCAATAAAATTAGCCTAGGATTTCAAGAAATCCTTATAGGTTTGGAAACTAGAGTTTGTGTAACCCTTCAACACACAACTTAGTATGTCGTCTAAACATAAGAACGGATCCTCAGTCCTTCTCAGGAATTATAATAGAAGTTCTTGAAGGCTTTCAAATGACTTTTATATGAAATAACTGTCATTGACTCATTATGCTCCAAGCATATGATTCATCATGGCATGTGCATATATTGGCATACATGATCGTTCTAATGGCGGAAACATTAGCAATCGATTCCATGTGATCAACAATTCATTGGGTTCAATGAATGACCATGACTCTGTCATAGTAATTCCACTTTCATCAAAATGAAAAACCTCCTCAACCTATGTTGATATTAAACAGATAAAGAATCTTATCAACATAAGATACTTATCTAAGTGCCAATCTAATTTCCCTATGTCATAATAGATTTGGATTTTTAGAATGAATCATGTAAACTTTCATCGAGAATTGAAAACCAAAACACTCCTTCATAGATGGTAGTGTTAGCATGTCATTGTCAATGAGTAATATGACATTAACATGAAAGACAATTTCTCCCACTGATCTTCATTTCTTAACATGATAATATTGACTCCCACTTAAATCCATGTATACTCATGGCTTCTCGATAACTTGAGTGAAACCATTTTCTTATCACATAATTAAAATGATCATTACAATTTTAAGTGTTAATTAAAACCTCGTGCTTATGTCGTACACACACCCTTTTCTAAATACCTGCTATTTAGAAATTGGTTTTAACATCTAACTTGATTACACACTCTATAAGGTGTATCAATGATGATATGGATCTTAGCATAGTTACCATTTAACTTAGCTTTGTCTATCTATGCAACTCTTATGCACATATTTCACTTTGGTTCATTAGGCTCTTATGTAAAATTGAATTGAAATTATTTGATACAACCACTTCATTATCTTTATTGAAGAACATTTTCTTTTTGTCTCCTCACTAGTCTCGAGTTTAACTTAAGAAGCTTTCTTTTGGTCTCCTCACTAGTCTCGAGTTTGACCTAAGAAACTTTCTTTTGGTCTCCTCATTAGTCTCCAGTTTGTTGCTAATTTTCTCCCACTCTATCTTTTGAAAAATAGACCTATTTTTCTCGAAAGATAGCTATATAAGCAACAAACAATTTGATACTTACACTTCTTAATGAAGAAAATATCGCACATTATGACCTTAATAGATGACCCTCTTGTAATGACATTGTAATCTAGTAGTAAGATAGACTAACCTTTATAAGATAAAGGATTGGATTCATATCCATGTCTTATACAATTTTAGGGTCTTAAGCCCTCCCATAGCACGTATGGAGTCTTATAAGTGGTTACAAGTCTTAATTATAAGTGGTGTTTTCAATTGGTTTATTAGATTCCCTACCTTGAGTTCAAATAACTCTATTTGACTTTACAATCGTTCTTTCTTATGTCAAATAAGATGTGATATTTAGTCATAAAAGCATAGGAGGGAATCAAATTCATGGCTTATGAACTTATTACAATGATCCAATCGTTGCAATTCTTTTATGATCAATTTAAGTCAAATCAATTTATGTTGTTGATGTAAAAAGTGTATAATGACAAGTTTTTAGAACAAATAAAATTCCATAAACCGAATGACTTGGGTTGAAACCCAAGTCATTAAAATTCATACAATCATTGTTTTCAAAATGGAAATAAAACAAATTCCATGTCCAACACGGAAATCAAAACGAGTTCTAAAATAATAAGTCAAAATACAATAATGCAAAGAAGACAATACAAAATAAAAGCCAAGCTTCCATAGGTCTTCTACTATGGGCGGCTACCCTAGCATCCCTTTGTTGAAGATCTTCCTCAAGCTTGCTTCTCCTTGCCTTTGTCTTTGCTCACATGCCCTATATTACATTAAAGAGGGTGAGAATCACAACTTGTATCTAAATAGCAAAGTTGGGATTTATATCAATAACACAATAGATTAGAGAATTTATTACCTACTGGAGTCACACGTTCAGCTTTAACATCTCCAAGATACATCGGGCAATTACGTTTCCAATGGCCCGTACCACAACAATAGTGGCACTTATCCTCGGAAGAAGCACCCTTTTTGGGCTTGGATGAGCTATTCCCAATAGCTTTCCCTTTGCCCTTGTTGGGAGTGGGTTTCTTACCCTTGCTTGCGCTTTTCTTGAATTTCCCTTTGCTCTTATTATTAATATTGAGCACATCCTTGGTCGTACTCACATTGAGAGCCATGTCTCTCTCGGCTTGTGCAAGCAAGGTGTGCAATTCATGGAGAGAGGTTTTCATGTTTTGCATATTGTAGTTTACCCTAAACTGAACATATGCTTTGATGCGATTCAAGGAATGGAGAACTCGGTCAATAACGAGTTGTTCGGGAATTTCAACCCCTTGCAATTTGAGCGTCTCAACATGCTCAATCAATTTGAGCACATGAAGGCTAACCTTTTGACCCTATTTGATGTTGAGATCAAAGAATACGGAGGCCGCCTCATATTGGATGATCCTAGGGGCTTGTGAAAACATGGTCACAAGTTTGGTGTAGATCTCATAGGTGGTGCCTATCTTAATAGCACTCCTTTGGAGATCGGCTTCCATAAAGAAGATCAAGACATTCTTGATCGCGGTCGATTCTTTTAGGTAAGCCTCATAGGCCTCCCTAACCGCGGCGGATGACCTAGTGGTAGGTGTAGCGGGAGCGGCTTTGGTAAGGTAACGAAGCTTGTAGTCACCTTCCGCGGCCAAACGGAGTTGCGCATCACAATCGGCAAAGTTAGTCCCATTCTTTTCATGTTTACATCGATCCAAATAGGACCGGAGCCAAGAAGCATTGGTGAGTGGTGGAGCGGTTCCAGTAGTGGAAGCGGATGAAATCGGAGTTGTCATTGCAAATTAATCGAATTGACTACAAAAAGGAAATAAAGGAAACAATTAACATTTATCATTTTACTTGTAAACATTTTTAACAAGGTTTAAACTTATGCATTTATATAATGATCTCGCACCTAAATTATATAAATGATTCTGATATCCATATTTACACAAACATGGGCACGGGAAACCGATACATCTCATACTTGCATAAATTTGGTGAATTAACTCTTTAATTGATTCTACTATAAAATTCTCGGTCGATGTATTTCATAAATTCCATCTCTAGCCCCGGAACATAAGACTATTCTTTATATCCCGTTGAGTCCAACCAAATTTCGCGTGTAATAATGTTTTATTACCCCACTTACCCAATGATAAATGAAAGTACCCCGGGGAACCGAATCTACCCCAAATGTCAAAGGGATTCATGAGTCCTACTATTTGGTAAGGCTAATCTCAATTTTAAATATGTGTGATGTGTTATCGATTTATTATCTATTATATTTAAGTGAACTAAGTCGATGAATGCTCGATAATTATAATTGACGATAGTCGATAAGACGATAAAATATGCATGTGGAGTTATGGCGATTTGGCAATGCATGCAAACATATAAAGCAAGCAAATAAAGAAAAGTAAATTTCCTAGTATGGCCTTTCCTAAAATAGAAAATCTTATATTCTATTACATATTCGGAAACCAACTCCTTTGGTCCCTTGAATCTTCATGTGACACGTCTCCCAAGGATAAACATCGTCTTGATCGGAACTCCTTTCCGAATGACACCGTCTTTAGGAAACTCCGGGATTACAAATAATTAAATAATATAATGTACATTGCATTTCCTATTATACATTTGTAAAATTAAATCTAATAAAATAAGATAAAATAAAAGTGATACGAGATCACAATAAATTACAACCAAATCAATATTCCTTTACATTACTGGTAATATCGATTAAAACTACGGCCATACTAAGATAAAATTACATAATTTTAAATTATATAAATAAAATATGACATTCATCAATGAAAAATGCAGCATAATAATATGTATCTAACATGCCAAATTATGTGTCAAATCGCCCTATTTAAACTTTTATCGTAAATATAATCCGGTTTTATGGTTATTCGCGATTTTTAACTTATTAAAATCACAAAATAATACTAAAATCTAATTTTAGTCCAAGTTAATTATCCTAACCTTTTAGGACTCAAAAATTAGTCATTACTCAATTTTTAACATTAATTCAACTTGATTTAACATTTATGCTCATTATAGACCTTAAAATCATAACCTTTTATGAAATAAATCCAAATTAAATTACAATAATTTCAAAATTTGAATTTTAAATTTTTGAACATTCTGGAAAAATTCCATGACACTCATAATGTCAAAAATCAAGGTTAAAATTTTCGAATTTATTTCGAGAAAATATAGTTGCAATTTATCGGTTTGATCAAATAAAACATCTAAAACATACTCCCTCCTATTCGGGGTTTTCTTCCCCTTTGATGTGGGTACAAGATTTTAGGAGATGATTAAAGAATGAATAAAGAAAGATGGTGGGTTTGTGAATGGGAGAGAGGAATGAATAATTATGAATTAAATAAGAAATTGTGAGTTAGGTAGGGTTTTGTGATAGGAGAGAGGTTTGAATAAAATAAGAGTAAAAGTTGGGTGGGGTTTGGTAATAGGAGAGAGCAATGAATAAAATAAGAATAAAAGTTTCCAAATTAAGAAAGGGGAATAAAACCTGAACAATCCGTTTAAGGAAATAGGTAAGAAAATAGTGAATAGGAGGGAGTATGAAAATTAATCTAATCAACGTTCCAACTTTAGATCTGATATGTGAGATAATAATGCAACCTAAAATAATTTTCTCATGCCATGTAATTTGTTTTAGCTATTTTTGCTAAAATAGTCACTATTTATGTCATTTGTACACAAAAAAATTCAGAAATCATGCAAAATGAATCAAGTTCATCTCAAATTTTACACACAGTAAGTAAAATGTTCATGTGATAACATATTAAAATTTCATGGCCCGTCTTGAAGTTTAACTAATTTTAACCATTTTACCTCCATTTATGTCATTTTTATCACATAAAAATTATAAATCATGCAAAATAAATCAAATTTATACGAAATTTTACATATAATAAGTAAAATATGCATGTGTGATCATATAAAAATTTCAAGGTTATAAACTAAGTCTAACTATTTTTAGCATTTTAAATACCATTTTATACATAAAAATGTAATTAAATTACTAAAAATCATTAAAATGAGCAAAAATTACCATAAATCATCAAAACAACCTAAAAATATTTTAGGACTAGAATATATAACATGCAAAAATTTTCGAGACTTTATAATATAAATTACAAAATCTCTAATTTTATATGTTATACTTTTAACTCGGAACCGATTATACATGTAACAACCTAAGCTCATGATACCACTTGAAAGGATTCAATAACCCTCTAAATAAACTCTTTAATTATTGATCTAAATTACTCATTAAAATAGATGTTGATCTAGTGCATGCATAACATAATTTAAATAGAAAAGTAAGAACAAAGTTCCTTACATTTGAAAAAAACGGTTTTTAGGGCACAAGTGAGGAATCCTTCCCACACTTGTTCTTCAGCTACAAGTTTATGGATGATCCTCCAAAACCCCAATAGTAGAGATTCTACTCTTGATGGCACCAAAACTACCCCTTAATACTAATTATATATTAACTAGATATATAAATTAGAAACCTTAAATTTAATCTTAATAATATTTCATTACTACTTTCGTAATCTTAAATGGATATAATATTTTAGAACAATATTTATTCTAAAACTAATTTTAGAGAGAATGGAGAATGTGAGAGAAGTAGTTGTAAAACCAAGTGTAAGAATGTTTAAGAATAAGAACAATTCTTATTCTTGTAGAGGGAGTGGAAAACCCGTGGGGAGCTGAAGGAGTGTCCAAGAGGACCAATGCATGCCCTTCAACTTTTTAGAATTGTTCTTATCAAAAGAACTAGGGTGTGGTCTAGGTTTATATGTTAATCATTGTGTTTTCCACAATTAAAACAATTTAACCATTTTACCCTATTTTCTTCTAAACACCGGTGCACCTTGTGTAAAATAGAATCCATTTTATTTTTGTCAATTGTCATTTTGTCATATAATGTGTGACATGTAATATGTAACATGTTATTAATAATATTAATGCATATTTAATAATTAAATATATATCATTACATATATTAATTCAATTATATAAAATAATTGACTAGTAATTCATAATCACAAGTATATAAAATGGTTAAAGATAATATAATCTACAACACATTGTAATTATAATTAACCGATCATTCTTAATTTAATTGTTTCATAAACAAAATTTTAGTAATATAATATTTTAATTACTAAAATGAATCTCATTTAATTGAATTATAATACGATTCATATTCTCACTCAAATATGTAAATTGTTCAATTTTTAAGGAATTAATTAATCTGTATCAATATACAATTAATTAATTTATCTATTAAGGGAATCGTCCTTTAGGTGTGACCTTAAGGGATCAACTGATCACCACCGTCAAACGACATTAATGTCAAACTCTAGTCAGCCAATCATTACCGATTAATGTTGATCAGTTGACTTACATAAATGAATCATCCCATTACGTATTCTTATCATGAGTCTCAATAACGTGATCGCACCATTGTTGAGGATGTTGGAAAATGTTTCCTCAACAATAGTGCGATCACATGATTTAATATCATAATTAAATCTCATATTAAGAATACAAAAGGGATGATTCATTTTATAGTCAACTGATCAATATTAATCGGTAACGATTGGCTTGCTAGAGTTTTACGTTACTGTCGTGGGACGGTGGTGGTCAGTTGATCCCTTAAGGTCACACCTAAAGGATGATGCCCTTATCAGTAAAGTTAATTAATTGTATGTCGATACAAGTTGATTAATTCCTTAAATATGAACAATTTATATTTATGAGAGGAAATATGTATCTTATTGTAATGTGATTAAATAAGATCCTATTTAGTGGATTAATATGTTAATTCACTAAATTATGTTGAGGTTTTATAAATGTTTCGAGGTAGAAGTAATTAGTTATTTATATTTACAAGAGGTTGTAAGTTTAACTAACTAGCTATTATGGGACCCATTATATGTTGATATAATGGTAAAATATTACTCAAAAGGTTGTAGGACTTATAAGGATGTAAGATAATTAAACATAAGACTTATAAGCATTTTTCGGACAAATATTATAAGACAAAAATGGACCATAATGGAAGCATGCCACCCGTTTTTGGGAGGAGATAAGACACTTGTCCTAACTCTTCTATTTTGTCATAAAAATTTATGACACAAGCAACACTTTTAATGTTGCATCTACCAAAAATTACTCTACCAATAAAGCATCTTGCATGAGAATTTTGGGAAGAAAAATATGCTCTTAACAAGAGCATTTGGCCGGAATTGTAGAGTAGTGAGAGGACACTTGTTGTTCTTATTTTTCTACTCTCTTATTCTCAAAATATGCAACATGCAAAAACCTCTCACATATTCTTTTTCTTCTTCATCAAAACATGAGAAGTTTTGATTCAAATTGTTCATAAAAATTACTAATATTACTAGTGTAATATATGAGTATTAGTAATCAATTTTAAGGTAGACTACTAAACAAATATCTAGCAAATATTATTTAGTAGAGATAAGAGATAATCTTGGGTGCAATCAAGAGGAGTGGCTTCTACACTTGGAGTCTTTGGGGGATCATCCTAATACTCATCATAACTCAAGAACAAGTGAAGGTAGGAGACCTTACTTGTGCCCACAAAACCGAAATTTACAATGTAAGGGACATTGTTTTCTTATAAATCTCTTATTTTGTTATGCATGCACTAGATCTAAAGAACAAATAATTAAGAAGTTAATTAGTTCATTATTAGAGGAGTCTAATAAGAGGTATATAAACCTTACAAGTGGTGTCAGAGCATAAGATGTTGCATGCATAATCGGTTATTGTTTTTCCGAGTTAAAATGTTAACATATAAAACTAAAAATTTGTGATTTTTACGAGTAAGCCACGAAATAATTATGCATGTCATATATTCTGGTCCTAAAATGTTTTTAGGTCATTTTTATGATTTATGGAAATTTATAGCTCATTATAATGATTTTTAGTGATTTTATTACATTTTTATGATTAAAATGAACTTTTATTCACTAAAATAAGTTAACCTTCACTACTGACCGTGGTATTTTAGTATGACCTCACATGAATATTTTATGTATTTCATATAAAATATCATATTAATGTGATTAATATTTCATGATTTATGAATTTTTAGTGTAAAAATGGCATAAATTGAGGTTAAAATGACTAAAAATGGTTAAACTTACTCTCTGACCTTGAAACCTTTATATAACCTCATATGCATATTTTACAAGTTGTGTGTCAACTATTGTATTAATTGGATTAATATTGCATGATTTATGATTTTTTTTTTTGAGGGAAAGCATGATTTATGATTTTTATGAGATAAAAATGGATCAAAAGAGGTAAAATGGTTAAAAATAGTTAAATTTAGAATTGGGCCATGAAACTTTAATATGTTGTCACATGCATGATTTACAGAGTGTATGTAAATTTCGAGATGGAATGATCTTATTTAGCATGATTTATGAATTTTTAGAGTAAAAATGGCATAAATAGTGACTATTTTAGCATAAATGGCTAAAATGAACTGCATGGCATGAGAAAATTATTTTAGGTTGCATAAATATCCCACTAATCAGATATAAGGTTATAAAATTGATTGAATTAATTTTTGGATACTTTAGATGTTTTATGAGATAAAACCGATTAAATACAACTATATTTTCTCAAAATTAATTCAAAAATTTTAACCATGATTTTTGACATTATGAGTGTCATGGAATTATTCCAGAATGTTCAAAAATTTAAAATTTAAATTTTGAAATTATTGTAATTTAATTTGGATTTATTTCATAAATGTTATGATTTTAAGGTCAAAAATGAGAATAAAACTAAATCAAGTTAAATTATTGTCAAAAATTGAGTGATGACTAATTTTTCAGTCCTAAAAGTGTTAGGATAATTAACTTGAGCTTAGATGTGATTTAAGTGTTAATTTGTGATTTTAAGAAGTTATGATCACGCATTTCCATAAAATCGGGTTATATAAACGATACAAGTTAATAGGGCGATTTGGCACATAATTTGGCATGATACATACATATTATAATGCTGCATATTTCAATTGTTGAATGTATTTTATTTATATAATTTTGAATTATGTAATTTTATCTTAGTATGGCCTTAGTTTCAATCGATATTACCCGTAATGAAACAGAATATTGATTCGGTTGTAATTTAATGTGATCTCGTATCACTTTTATTTTATTTTATTAGTTTTTTCATTTTACAAATGTATAATAGGAATAGTTTTATATTTTTATTATTATTTGTAATTATGGAATTGCTTCAAGACGCTGCCATTCGGAAAGGTGATCCGACGAAGACGGTGTTCTTGGGAGGCATGCCACTTGAATATTCAAGGGACCAAAGGAGTTGGTTTCCGAATATGTAATAGATTATTAGAATTTCTATTTTAGGAAGGTCATATTAGGAATTTTATTATTGCTTTGCATTTATTTTAATATGTTGCATGCATTGCCGCCATAAACAACAACATGCATTTCATATCGAGTCATCGACCGTGTCAATTACAATTATCGTAGTTCACTGCTTTAGTTCACTTAAAACGTGATAGATAATAAATTAATAAGACCTCTCACATATAATAATTGAGAATTAGTCTTACCAAATAGTAGAAACCATGAATCCCAATTTCATAAGGGAGTTAATCCGGCTTCACCGTAATACAAACCTTGTTACGTTGGGTAAGTGGGTAATAAAATGTTATTACATCGAAATTTGGATTGAGCTCAACGGAAGTATTCGTGACCGTAGTCGCATGTGTTCCGGGCTAAAGATGAAAATTAGAGTAATTTTTATCGACCGAGAGTTCTAGAAATAGAATCGATTAAGAGGTTAATCCACCGAGTTATATTAATAAGGGATGACACGGCTCACCATACCCGTATTAATATGAATTTGGATCTCGGAATCATTTATAATATTTGGGTAGAGGTCACTATATAAATGCAATACTTGTTTACAAGTAATTTTAAAACGATAGATATTAATTATTTCCTTCATTTCCGTTTTTGTAGTTAATTATATGCAATGAATTCATCTAATACTCCTACACAAATCACCATTGATTCATGGTTCCAATCATTCGATGAAAAGTGCTCCAAGTATAACAATGATACGATTAGAGAATTACGCGTTGGCATTGGTAAGGATGGAAATTTTTTACTTCTTTACCACCTCCACACCACCCACCACCTTGGTAAGAAAATCTTGTAAAGGAAATCTCGCTAAACTCAAGGCATCCTTGTTTGAAGAAACAAGGAGAAGTATTAAATTCAGTGGGAGTTCTAGCAAGAGTGTCCTTGCAAATGAAAGGAGTATTGATATTATTAAAGGGAAGGCAAAGATGGGTGAGAAACCCAAACCTGACAATGAATTGGAAATGGATAGTGGGACTACCAAAACCAAAACCAAGAAGGGTGCCCAATCCTATGAGGAATGTCATTATTGTAATGTCATGGGCCATTGGAAGCGAAATTTCCCCAAGTATTTGAGAGATATCAAAGTTGGACTTGTTACTCCAAGTGGGACTTGGAAATGTGGAAAAGCTAAACAAGAATGATATGAATCTCCGACAAGGAAATGGAGCTAGAGTAGCCGCCACTTCAAGAAGGACTTATGTACTTGTTTTTGCTAATAGCTTTGAGTTATAATCTACATAATTGTTATTATGTACCCACTTTGTCTAAAACTTTATTTCCAATTCTATGTTAGACATGAAGGATTTGTATTTTGCTGAAAATAGACATGGCTGTGAGCCATGTCACTTATCTTTATGATATACAAGTTTTAGACACTTCCAACTCAAGCAAAGATATCTTCATAATACAATCCAAAAGAATCATAACTAGTAATCCAAATGATTTGTACATTTGGCTTTTTCGATTAGGTCACATAAATGAGAAACGCATTGAAAGCTAGTGTTGACTAGATTTAATGAACCGTTTGATTTTAAATCATATGGAATAAGCGAATCTTCTCTCCTTTGCAATATGATTTGCACTCCGTTTAGTGGTAAAGGGACACGAGCAAGTAATTTGTTGGGACTAATACATGTCGATGTATGTGTTCTAATGAGCATCACTGCAAGGGAATTTATAACTACTTCGTCACTTTTACCAATGAATTGAGTAGATATGGGTATATTTACTTAATCTAATATAAAGTGAAGCACTTGAGAAATTTGAGAAATTTCTAAATGACGTAGAGAACCAATTGAACAAAGTACTAAAAGCATTACGATCCGATCGTAGTGGCAAAGATCTAAGTAATAAATTTGATTTATTAAATATGGATTATGACCTAGTGTCACTACCCATAAGATCAAACTAATATGAGTCAGCTTGAGTTGTTGAACTCAATTTTGGGAATTTACAACCCAAAACAGACAGGTAATTCTAAACGGATGGTCAACCATGAGATACCTGAAATAGAGAGTCTATTTGACAAATCACATGGATCAGACACGCATATGACATGAATCAAACTGCCATTATAGAGATGGTATTTTTATGTGCTAACATGTCAATCTAGACAAACTTCCTAATACTCCACCATATATATGTTTGTTACCCACAAAGCTATCTCTTAAGAAAATAGCTGCATTTCTAAGAGATAGAGTGGGAGTAGATTGTAACTAACAAACATGTCTTATAGTTAAAGTGTTACTTTGTGAAAGTAATAGAACTATAATCTATAAAGATAGAGTATCTATAAAGATAGAGTGGGAGTATAGCTCAGTGGGAGTTTAGCACACATGTCTTGTTGTTAAAATATTGCTTTGTAAAAGTAATGGTATTATGACCTTATTCCAAATCGATCTTGTTACAAACGAGCCAGAGCATTACAATCCGAAAATTGTTACTCAAGAGTAGATTTACTTTAAAGCGACGATCTCTTTAAAGGTAAATAGAGCTTTAGAGTACTCAAATGCATAAGATTGACATAAATATGTTGATCAAGATAAATTATGTTAGGAATCGCCACATTTCATTTTGATGGAGGATGGCAAATGATATTAAAAATTCGCTTTTCTAAAATGGGAATTTAGAAAAGGAATGTGTTTGGAACACAAAAACATAGATAAAGATCTAAGAATCTTAACATCTTATGTGTAGCTTTCTTAAGTGATCCTAGAATGGTTTTAAACAAGCATTAAAGGATTACACTTTTCGTTCATGTGATAATAGTGAATGGTTTCATTCACATGATTGAAGAATCATGATTATACATGAAGTTAAGTGGGAGCTAGAATTGTTTTTCCATGTCTTATATGTTGATGACATATTACTTATTGAGAATAATGTACCAATGCTCTCTTCTGTGAAAGAGTGATTGGAGACTTGGAAAAGGGTGCAAAGTATTCTAGATTTTGAATCTATGAGAGAGAATATTGACATAGAATTGAGAGTCTTATGAGGATAAGATCTTTCGTATCTGTTGTACATCAACAAGGTTGAATAGGCTATTCATGTTGATAGAAGTGGAATTACTATGATGGAGTCATAGTCGTTCACTGAACCTATTAAGTTGTTGATTACATGAAATCGATTTCTAATGGTTCCACCATTAGAATGATCATGTATGCCAACAGATGCACATGCCATGATGTGATATATGCCTAGAGCATAATAAGTCAATGACAAGTTAATTCATAAGATGGTCTTGTGAAAGCATTAAAGAACATCCTTGAGATTCTTGAGAAGAATCAAGGATTTGTTCATATGTTTGGATAATAAACTAAGTTATGTGTTGAAGGGTTGCACAAACTTTAGTTTCCAAACCAAAAGGATTTGTCGAAATCCTAGGATATCTTATTGACTTAGGAGTAAGAGACTAGAAACATGTTTTAGTTTCGCGCATTGCAAATTCTACAAAAGGAATCTAAGTAAATTGTGATAAAATGGTTAACGTAGGGATTAAGGGTGAATCCCTCTACAAATGACTTTATCACAAGTTATGTGATAACAGTGGGAGTATCTTTCAAGTTAAAGATCCCAAGTCTAGTAAGAAGTCTAGACATATACTTAGATAAATTCATGTCATTAGAGATGACATTGAATGGAAGGAAATAGCAATTAATAAAGTTGGAATATATGGATATAGGGCATATCCACTTGCCAAGCTTTTATTGCATTTTAACTAGTGTTAGTTATACACTGAAGATTATAGGATATGAAGTAGTAATAGTGTATTGACTATTCATATGTGATAATCGCATTTATTGTTTGAGTTTAATTAAACTCACCCGTTACTTTGTTATATCCAAATGGGTTGTAGAGACAAGTTGAACCCCATTAAAGTGAACTGGATTGACATGGTATTCGCCCCTAGTTACTTATATGAGGTGACGTCTTGAAGTGATTAGAGTGTGATGCGATTGATCGCAAGTTCAAGTGACATATAGTCATATGGGATGACTAGTTGATCACATAGGCAGACTGTATGGGACACTCTATCAGGCAGTGACCGCTTATAGAGTTCTGGTAATTCATAAAGCCTGGTTGTGGCAAGTGCTACTATAGTATTCTTGTGAGTCACTTCTTTTGACTAGAGACTATTCGCCCAAGTTAGCACAAATTTCTGATTAGCTTTGATTTATACTCTACGACTGCCGTAAATGAAGTCCAACTCGGTATATTTTGGGTTATGATGAATTGTGGCTGAACGAAGAGAATAGTGCGATAGGAATTGTCCACCCCTTCCCAGGGTTGTTTGAAATCTCAAGGCCAATCGAGGAGTAGTTAACTTGAAATGCAGGGCCACGCTCGGAAGGTATCTATGGTAGATAATTCCGGTCAGACAGTTACCCTCCCGATCGAGGAAACCACTCAAGATATGATCAAGTGTTAGTACGACTTGCAAGACACCTTGCATTGAGTGGGAGATTGTAATAGGACAAGAGAATTGGTGACGCACACTTGTCTCGGACAAGCGGGAGATTGTTGGAAATGTGTCCTCAACAATAGTGCGATCACATGATTTAATATCATAATTAAATCTCATATTAAGAATACAAAAGGGATGATTCATTTTATAGTCAACTGATCAATATTAATCGGTAACGATTGGCTTGCTAGAGTTTGACGTTATTGTCGTGGGACGGTGGTGGTCAGTTGATCCCTTAAGGTCACACCTAAAGGATGATGCCCTTATCAGTAAAGTTAATTAATTGTATGTCGATACAAGTTGATTAATTCCTTAAATATGAACAATTTATATTTATGAGAGGAAATATGTATCTTATTGTAATGTGATTAAATAAGATCCTATTTAGTGGATTAATATGTTAATTCACTAAATTATGTTGAGGTTTTATAAATGTTTCGACGTAGAAGTAATTAGTTTTTTACATTTACAAGAGGTTGTAAGTTTAACTAACAAGCTATTATGGGACCCATTATATGTTGATATAATGGTAAAATATTACTCAAATGGTTGAGTGAATATATGTTTATTAATTTGTCACATAATTGTTGTATGATCAAATTAATATTTAATTATGTATGATAACTAAACATAAGACTTATAAGTATTTGTGGGACAAATATTATAAGACAAAAATGGACCATAATGGAAGCATGCCACCGGTTTTTGGGAGGACATAGGACACTTGTCCTAACTCTTCTATTTGTTATAAAAGTTTATGACACAAGCAACACTTGTAATGTTGCATCTACCAAAAATTACTCTACCAATAAAACATCTTGCATGAGAATTTTGGGAAGAAAAATATGCTCTTAATAAGAGCATTTGGCCGGAATTGTAGTAGTGAGAGGACACTTGTTGTTCTTATTTTTCTACTCTCTTATTCTCAAAATATGCAACATGCAAAAACCTCTCACATATTCTTTTTCTTCTTCATCAAAACATGAGAAGTTTTGATTCCAATTGTTCATAGAAATTACTAATATTATTAGTGTAATATATGAGTATTAGTAATCAATTTTAAGGTAGACTACTAAACAAATATCTAGCAAATATTATTTAGTAAAGATAAGGGATAATCTTGGGTGCAATCAAGAGGAGTGGCTTCTATACTTGGAGTCTTTGGAGGATCATCCTAATACTCATCATAGCTCAAGAACAAGTGAAGGTAGGAGACCTTACTTGTGCCCACAAAACCGAAATTAACAATGTAAGGGACATTGTTTTCTTATAAATCTCTTATTTTGTTATGCATGCACTAGATCTAAAGAACAAATAATTAAGAAGTTAATTAGTTCATTATTAGAGGAGTATAATAAGAGGTATATAAACCTTACAGAGGACACATACTCCAACACATCCTTCTCTTTTTAATGTCACTGTGATTAAGAAGGAGGTATAGGTTATGCACTTACATGTTACTCACTTACAATCTGGGTTTGTTTGGGTTTGCTCCATGGTGTATGGGTGTAATAAGAACAATGATAGAAGAGAGCTTTGGAGATCCTTAGTTCACATGAAGTCTAGTTGTGTTGATCCTTGGCTTGTCATGAGTGATTTCAATAATGTTCTGCATAATGATGAGACAATAGGCTCTACTGTCACAATTGCTGAGACAAGAGAATTTCAAGACTGTGTGGATATGTGTGGTCTGTATGATTTAATTGTGACTGGTGCCTATTATACATGGAATAACAAGCAGGCTGGTGAGAGCAGGGTGTTCAGTAGGATTGATAGGGTTATGGCTAATGACTCTTGGATCTGGCCCTGCTGGCATAGCTAATTTTCTACCTAAGGGACTGTATGATCATAGTCTCTGCATTATCAGCCTGTGGGAAGATTGTGATAGGAAGAAGAATAGTTTTAAATATTTTAACATGTGGGGTAAGGATGAGAAATTTTTGGAAATTGTCGAACAGACATAGAATAGTTATGTGAGAGGTTGAAATATGTTCCTAGTGGTTAAAAAAACTCAAAAGCTTAAAATTCCCTCTTAAGAAACTTAATCGGGATGGGTATGGGGATATACTCAATACAGCCATTTTTGCTAAAGAATATCTTGCTGAGGTCCAGTCGAAGCTGCATATGGATCCTAGAAATATAATTCTTCAGACTGAAGAAAGGATAGCCTCCACCACTTTTAAGGATTTGGATGAGGCTAAGAACATGTTTTTTGGGCAGAAAGCTAAGATTCAATGGATGAGCTATAATTATGAGAATACTCAGTATTTTCACAGTTCTATCAAAGGTAGGAGAGCACAGAATAAGGTCCTGACCATTAATGATATGAATGGCAGTTTGTGTTCTGATAATACAGCAATTGAACAAGTCTTCCTTAATTACTATATTTCTTTGATGGGAAGCTCTGCAGCTGTGACAAATATGAATCCAAGGGTTGTTAGAAGGGGCAAAATCATTACTGAAGATCACATGTTAACACTGTGTCAGGATGTAACTGAACATGAAATTAAGCAAGCTCTATTTTCTATTCCTATTGAGAAGGCGCCTGGACCAGATGGGTACTCTTCTTGCTTCTTCAAGGATGCTTTCCCTGTGATTGGAGATGATGGAATTAAAGCAGTGATGGAATTTTTTGTTAATGGAAAAATGCTCAAGCAAATTAATTCCACTGTCTTAACCCTCATTCCTAAAAAAAAAGAGATTCCTGGATCAGTGATGGATTTCAGACCTATTGCCTGCTACAATGTTCTGTATAAACGCATCTCCAAAGTCATATGTGGCAGGTTGGCTGGGGTTTTAGCTGACATTATCAGTTTAAACTATAGTGCTTTTATACATGGCAGGGATATAGTTGATAATATCTTGATTTGTCAAGACTTGGTAAGACTCTACAATAGGAAAATTTGCTCCCCAAGGTGATGATGAAAATTGATTTAAGGAAAGCATATGACTCTATTGAGTGGAATTTTGTTGAGGACATGTTGTATGCTTTTAAGTTTCCCACTAAGATGATCAATTGGATTATACAGTGTGTGACAACACCTTCCTTCACTCTTTCACTTAATGGATCACAATTTGGATATTTTAAGGGTAGGAGGGGACTTAGACAAGGGGATCCCATGCCCCCCTTGTTGTTCACCCTGTGCCTTGAGTATCTTACCAGAATATTTGATGTTGTGACTTTGAAGCCTTCCTTCAAATTTCACCCTCTGTGTAAGGCAATGAGATTATGTCATCTGTCTTTTGCAGATGATTTACTTATTTTCTGTAGAGGAGACCAGGATTCTGTTAAGGTAATTATGAGGGCTTTCTTGAGTTTCTATGAAGCATCAGGCCTCTGTATAAATAAGGAGAAATCAGATATTTACATGAATGGTATGTCTAGCCAAGTTGCTGAGGATATTCTTAAACTATCTGGGTTTCAGAAGGGCAAATTCCCTTTTAGATACTTAGGTATCTCTGTTTCTTACAAGAGGTTGTCAAATTTGGAATACAACAAACTTGTGGAAAGGATGGTAGAAAGAATTAGGGGCTGGGGTGTAACACCCGCGAATTTCCATTTTGACATTTATAATTTAATTAACCATCTACTATCTTAATTATATTTTAAATTATTTAATTTAAATTAATTTCATTATTAAACATGATTTTTATAAAGATTACATTTTTAAAGCTTAAGTTATACAAAAATAAATATTTTGGTCGGATAATAATGATAATAATAATAGGGTTATTCTACGTGGTAACCCTGTGTTTGTTTGAATTCTAGCTGGTAACCCTTCGTTTTTCAACCACCCACATGATAACCCTGAACTTATTAAAAAAGATTCTCCGTGACCCTCAACTTTTATTCGGTTAAAAAACTCCGTTAGTTTGAATGTTTATTGGGACTTGGGTTTGTCTTTTACACTTCAAATGCTTAAATGGACAAGTAACTATGGTCTTCTCAACTCAATTAAATAAATAAATCCCGAGTTTTCCAAACAAATAATTATATTATAGGTGTGATAAGAGTATAATTCATAATCTTTTATTATCATTGTTATTATTATCATCATTTTTATTGCTTAACAAAGAGTACTAAAGTAGTAAATATATCGAAACACATCTTACTTTTGTTTTTGTTATAAATTAGATTGAATTATAATTGTTAATATTGATATTATGTTATTATTATTTTTATAAGAAAAACAAAGATAAGATGTGTTTCGGTATATTTACTACTTTAATATTATTTGTTAAGCAATAAAAATGATGATAGTAATAATAATAATGATAATAAAAAGATTATGAATTATACTCTTAAGTCTTACTACACCTAGAATATAATTATTTGTTAGGAAAATTTGGAGTTTATTTATTTAATTGAGTTGAGAAGACCATAGTTACTCGGCTATTTATGCATTTGAAGTCTAAAAAACAAACCCAAGCCCCAATAAACATGCAAACTAACGGAGTTTTTTAAAGCGTTAAAAGTTGAGGGTTATGGAGAACGTTTTTTGATAAGTTCAAGGTTACCATATGGGTGGTTGAAAAATGAAGGGTTACCAGCTAGAATTCAAAAAAACACGGGGTTACCGCGTAGAATAACCCATAATAATAATAATAATATTTTTCATCTTGAGTTATAGTGGGCTTGAGACGTAAATTCTTGTGTATATCGACTCAATCTTGCATTTTGGGCCTAGTATGACTAATGGGCTCACATACTACCCTTTCCTCCTCATAAGGATCATGAAGGAAACCCTAACTACTTCTTCCTCCTCAAAATTTCAGCACACCATATTCACCAACCACCACCATTGTTACACATCTCTCTTACAAATCTTCAAAACACTATAACTTGCTCAATTCTTATCTGAATCAAGTGATTTTCGCGTCTATCTCTTCCTCTCATCGCCCTCCATCTTTATAGGTAAGAAAGATACCGACTTTCCTCCATGAATGGAGCTGTCGACCTATTTTACTCATGGTACCCTTTTTCTAGTTTCGATTCTTAGTCTTAATTTGTGTTTTCTTATGTCTAGGAGAAAGATTAGTTGACCCGGAAGTGGATTCTTGCATGTGAGACGATTCCATTAGTGATTGAGAGCTAAAAAGGTAACGGTGATGGGTTACTCGACTTTTATGTTAAAAATTGTGTGGTTTTATGTAGTATTAAACTCATATGAATGTTAAAATTAGTATCTTTCATGATTGGCATTAGTTGAAGGTTGAATAACATGCTTGTTTGTAAACTCTCATGTGTTTTGGGTGAAATTTCCATGCTTTATCATTTAAATCCGTAATTGCTTCATATCGTCTCAAGTATGTTGTTTTTCCGAGTTAGAATCATGCTAGGATACGTAAATAATTGTGGTGGAACGATTTTGGTTGGTTTCAAAGTGTTTGGGAGTTATTTTTGATGAATTCGTGCACTGTGTTGTCCCAGCCGGTCGACCGGCCGCTGGTGCTTCACCCGGCTGGGAGCTCCCTGTAAATTTTGACAAGTTTCTTTAAAGCCGGTGTTCCCAGCCGGTCACCCGGCAGCCGGTGCTCCACCCGACTGGGAGTTCTCTGTAAACTTTGTGGATTTTTGACATTAACCTATGTTCCCAGCCAGTCGACCGGCAGCCGGTGCTTCACCTGGCTAGGAGTCCCCTGTATGTTTTTGTGACTTTTGTGCTTAGGCATGTGTTCCCAGCCGGTGGCCCGGTGGCCGGTCCCCTAACCGGCTGGGAGAGCACTGTAAGTTCTTATCAATTTCTGCATTATCGCATGTTGCCCCAGCAGGTGGCCCGGCCGCCGGTACCCCTCCCAGTTGGGAGCCCCCTGTATGTCCCTTTCACTTGTAACCTCTAATAATCAATGGTTTATGCATGTATCTTCTTCCTTATTGGTAATTGGTTAATTTAAGACTTATTGACGTTATAACCATGCAAACTATTGTTACTCGTATTTGTGACCCAAGTGTGACGGTTTACATTGTGTGACGACTTGACATTCCTTATTTATTTACCCTTGCAGACCTTGGGTCACGGTTAGGTGCTATTGTTTCCGAGTTAGGTTATCCTTCCGCCTCTTCGGACCTTGGGGTACGGTTAGGTACCATGGTTCCGATTTGGGGTTACTCGGCCTTGGGGCACGGTTAGGTATCATGGATCGAGTCTTGGATGCGGTTAGGTCACCGCATGTCGAATCGGGTGTCGCCCATCCTGAGATTCTGGTCAGGTTTAGACTAGGACCGTATTATGATCGTCGTCCTGCCAGGAGGTTAGAGTCTAGGGGTTTGTCTTGTGAGTCCATGCTACGTAAATGTCTTGCTTGTTTACGGTCATTGGGTGTCCTCATATACGAGAGTTCACGTCTTCCATGATTGTTTGTGAGAGTCTTGGTCCTATCGGATACTAGAGGTGAGATGCAAGCCCCTAGTTGCGATATGATCGTCGGGATCGATGTTCTCATCCGTTCTTATGGTGAGATGCAAACCATAAGTATGAATGCGATATTAGTAGCCATAGTCCCGTGCTATGGTTGTTGAGAGGTTTTCAAAGTAATGGCTATGGTTTACATCCATGTATTTTCTATTTAATTGATCTGTTATTTACCTTCTTCATATGATTCGATGCCTAATCTCATATCCATGTTTTGTTCCCTTGAATGCACGTTTAATATAGTGCACCATGCTTAACTCATTATGAATGTACTATACCTATCTCATTATGATTATCGTTTATATTCCCTTGTTCATTATTATTCAAGTATGATGTATGATCAATATGTTTAATTAAGTTCTTGCTTACTTGTATTTTGACATATTGTGGCTGGGAGAACCCTGAGTTACTCCCCACTGACTGTGGCGTTCATGTTTACATGAATGATAGGTTTGTGATGCAGATTATGGGGAAGACGTGTGAGCTAGTGAGAACGTTGACCCTTGGACTTTAGCTATCGCTTTATTAGACTCACCTATCTTTAGACTTGTGCTTATTCGTGGGATATCTTTTCCCCAACGCACTTTGTTTTTAATTGTAAAACTTAATTATCTTACTTCTCATTTTCGTTTGATAACTTATGGTGGTTTTCACACTTTAGATTTTTTAAAGGTTTTAAAAATCTCGTATTTTCTGCTTAGATTTAATAGTTCTTTTGATGCCTCATCGAGGGGTGTCACAGTTGGTATCAGAGCATATGTTGCTCCCGACGTACACACGTATACCCCGAATTTAAATGTGAACTTGATCTTGAATAATGAATGAGAGATGGGTAGAATTAAGGACCTAAGTTGGTAGTCTCTTTGTGCATGCTATTTGTTAGGTGCTAACATGATCAATTTAATTGGTGTCTTGAGAAGATGGTGCGACCAACTAAGGTGGAGAATACTATCATGGAAGCTCTTACCCTAATTCTTTGGAATCAACGGAATGCCAATGCTCAAGTTAATCCTCGCCCTAACCGCCGTGGCAAGAGGTTATTTGTGTCCTCATCTTCGTCATCTTCTAGCAAGAAGAGGTGGGTGCCGAGAGTCCAAGGACAAAGAGTACAAGACCATGGAGGACAAGAGCCAATAGTGCAAGAGCCGAAAGGACAAGTCCCTACATTTACTAATAGGCTTAAGAAGAACCGCAAGTGCTTCAAGTGTAGGCAAGCTTATCACCCCGGGATTGGATGCTATGATACGCCCTTGAAGTGTTACCATTGCGAGAAGCCCGGACATCTCATCAAATATTGCCCCGAGAAGAAGATTACTCCTCCTCTCCCTCATGCTCCGGAAGCCAAGCCAAGAAGAGTCATTCTTGTCGAGAATCAAGTCGGAGCCGCTGCTCCCCCCGACACCGTTATGGGTGTGTTTTCTATCCTTGACCAACCTTTCCTTACTTTTATCCCGTGATGCTCATCCTTCCTTTCTAAACTCTCTTTTGCTTTACCTTGGAAACTAGTTTGGTACCCACCCGACCTACCCTTCATTTTTGTTTCTCCTTCTATAACATCTTGCATATGGATCTCTTTCTCTTGAAGGATGTCTTTGCCCTCTCGAAGATACCTTCCTCTCTTTGAGTGCTTTGTCATATTCCCTTGTCTTTGTGCTTCTATACCTTTCGCAACTCTTATCCCATATCTTGGGAGTTGTCTTTGTACCTTTTCTCCTTATAAAACCCCTCATGTACACCTTCACCTTTGCCTTATGGAATGTTAATCTTGGTCGAATAAGTTGGCTTTTGAGGAGATTGTTTGTGTCTGACCCTTAACCCTGGTTTTGAGAGGTTGTGATGTTGGAAAGACTTATGTAGTATTATGAGACATACTTTGTGATTCTTATACCTAGTTCCTTGATAAAGTGAGTGTGGTTGTTTAGTGGGATTATTCGTGTTGTCAAGTGTGAGTTGCATTTGTTACTAAGGTTATAGAACTTGGCTTTGTTGCTTATGTTTGGGATTTGAAAGGCTTGGGAAGTGTTGTGACACCCCGCGATAAAGCGGAAAATATATATAAATTCAAGCGAAAATTAGAAAATTTTCAAAACTTTTAAAAATTAAAGCGCGGGTTCATTAAAACATAAAACACAAATAAAGAATGCGGAAATAAAGATTTAAATTATACAAACGTGATAGTCAAGGTGAGGAAAAATATATCCCTCGAATGACAATACAATAAGAGGTGAGTCTAAACAATCCTAATAAACCAAATACTAGGCCAAAGTGCTCGCTAGGTCACACGTCTAAACCCCACAAATGCATCTTCACAAACCTGTCATTCATGTAAACATGAAAGCCACAGTCAGTGGGGAGTCAGTGGGGAGTAACTCAAGGTTCTTCCAGCCACAAAATGTCAAAACGAACATAACAAAGGACATGAACAAATAACCATATTAGATAAGTTATGAGTGAATCGACTTATAACTAAACATGGGATCATACGTGTTTAAACCAACAAGGATAAAAGAAATGATGGAATAAATAAGTAAGTAAGGCATACGCAACAATAAAAAAAAAGAAGAAGAAAGACAAGGAAACAGACACGACCACTTAGCCGCAAGCACGTATTTCAAGGAGATATGACCAAAGTAACCATCCAAATAATGGAAGACAATTATCACTCTTAGACTATAATTTCCCCGGGTAGGACTACGATAATAATACAGTCCTAATCTAAATCTGCAGATTCTCGGGTGTACATCCCGATTCGACGTGCGCCAGCACAGCACGCACTCAAGACTCGACTACTAAGGAGACCGAGTACCCCAATCGCCAGAACAGCACGAAAGTGGCGAAAAGACTAAGATAAGAATCACTTGCCAGAACAGCACAAGTGGCCAAAAGCCGTACTTGCCAGAACAGCACAAGTAGGCCAATACCTTACTTGCCAGAACAACACAAGTAGGTTAAACCCGTACTTGCCAGAACAACACAAGCAGGGCAAAAAAGTATGTCAAGCACATATGATGGTAATATGGCATTTCTACAAGAATACGACTCTTACAAGTAATTATTTATAATAACCTTTTCATACTTGTAACATATAAATAAACATTTCATTTCATAATTATACATGCCGGTTAAATAAAATAAACAAGTACAACAAACAAGTACATGGGACGGAATTATTAATGTCACACCCCTACTTATGCCTTGCATCTCACTATAAGTACGGATGGGAACATTAGTCCCGACGATCATATCGCAACTAGAGGGCCTATGACTCATCCCTAGTGTCCGATAGGACCAAGACCTTCACAATCGAACAATACAAGACATTATCAAGGATATGACTCTACCAAGCGATACTATTCAACTTGGAAAGAGACTAATAATGAAATGCGTCGATGCTAATCTAAATAAGACATTTCACGCCAAATTATATTCATGAATATGAATAAGTAACCCAGATCTTTAATATTTGTCACTTGAATAAAAATGTAAATAAACGAAAATGAACCATTTATAACAAGCATACAAGCATTCAATTATAAATGACTCAATTTTAAGATAAACCATTTACTTCTCACAAGGCATGAATAATTATTACATTGGACTCATATTAAAATGGAAACATGTCATTTCCTAGACAAATGGGATAATTAATAAATGTATTTCATAATTATAAATCATGTGAGACAAAGTATATAAATGAACGATAATTAATAAATCACGTTATATACTCCACCATATGAAAAATTAAATAATACGTATCTATCACATTTGGCAACTAAAACAAACACCCCTAACAAGACTTGAGGAGCTACTTGGCAGCACCCAAACACGGCCTCAACCCATCCCAAAATGGTCCACATCACATCATAATCTCATACCAAAAACAGAGTTCAGCTCAACCTATCACGGCTCCCAAGCCGAGACCAACAAAAAGCTAAAAGACGGGTTTACCGAGTACTACAACTACCTAGCCAATCTTATATACATGAGATGGAAGTCAATAATTTACGTTTTCAACCAACAATTCTAGCACTATAATTTCTCATCTCAAACATGGTAAAAACAGTCCCAACTCGGCCTGAATGCAACCGTAATTAAACTGTCCAAAACAGTCCCAAAATGCACTGTAAAACCATCCTAATAACAATCATTCTCACGCCCTAAAACAGTCCCGAAAGGGATCATTTACACTCTCAGAACTATCTGCATAAAACCGTCTCCAAAACAGTCCACCTTTCGTCTTAAAATAGTCCCGAAAACTTACACAAAGCCATCCCTAAAACAGTCCAATTTAAGAGCACATTGAGATGGAAACTCGTCATATAGAGCACGAGTCACAAAAGTACCTCAAGTGAGCATATAAGTTATAGCTCGAGAGATGGTTAGCGTAAAGTTATGGTCACCTTGGTAATAACTAGTATCAAACACACGCTAACCACAAATAAATTGTAAAACTAATGATGCATACCCAAAACTAATGATGAATACCCGAATTGTAGAATACAGAGAAAGTTACTACACAACTTTGGCAAATATTTCCCGGCTCTCGATTCTAATAGAGTATTATCCCAATATATTCAACCATCCAAAAGAGTAAAGCATAAAGGACCGATATTTAACATACAAGGGCATGTAAAACGACACATAAGACGGAAATTTTGATATTTTTGTCGAGTAACCTATCACCGTTACCTTTTTGCTCTCCTAAACGTCCAAGAAATCGTCCCAGGATGATCTTAAACCCAAAAATGGTACGGAAAAGCTCAAAAACTGGATCCTTTGAAAGACGACCGAAATACAACAGACGAAAGCTTGGCTCTTTTTTACATAGAAGGAAGGAGAATGCGGTGGGGAAGCTAATGGTGTAAAAATCATCGAATTTGGTCGAGAAACGAAGGCGGGATCGGAGTTTGAATGAGGACGGAAATGGAGTTGGACGGAGCTGTGTTTGTGTTGTTGGTGCTGAGTCGTTATGCAGGGGATAAGAAAAGAAGAGGAAAGAAGGGGAAGTGGGGTCACGCCTAAAAACAACGACAATAAATAATAATAATAATAATAATATATATAATATTAATAATATCTAATAATAATAATATCTAATGATATAAAATAATTAGTAATATAAAAGTAGAGTGAAAAATGGGTAGGTGAGTGCGATGTGTTGTCGATAAATGGTTGGTCCGGATTAAAGTAGGTATAAGATGAAATGTGACGGTCTATAGCTAGACGGAAAAATGTCTCGAGTTTATTTTAACTTGAGACGGAAACTAATATTATTATTATCACTATTACTGTCCGACCAACAATACGTATACATTTATTCTTATATAATTTATGCCTCTAAAATATAATTTAATAATACGTATTTTTATAAAAATGAGCTTTTATATAATAGGTTTCTAAAAATTGTGTTTGACATAAAATTAATTAAATAGAATAAATCAAAATTATAAAATAAAGTAACCAAACAGTTTAATAAATTTTAAATGTCAAAATGGGAAATTCGCGGGTGTTACAATCACCCCATCTTTTAAAAAGTTTCGTCCTCGAAACATGAAGGTAGAAAAGAAAGGTTATAAAATAAAACTGAAATTTTGAATCGGAATCCAAAACATTTAAAAGGTCACTTATCGTACGAATTAAAATTCTTACAAAAGATTCAAATAAAATTTTCGAACAGAACCAGGTCGAAGGGCAAATCATTTGTATAAATCAAAATCAAAACACTTTCAAAACATTAACGGAGAGTTTTCAAAAGTGTAAGTCTCATTCATGGAACGAAATTGCTCTTGTCGTGCACACAAGAACGCTAACTTTCCAAGTCAAAGACAGATTTAAAACAAAAATCAATCGCCGAAAAGCGTAGAACAAGTTATCAAACGTCTCCAAATAACGAGTTCTAACATCCTATCAACGTTACAATCAACATAAAAGGTAATCTACTCAAATTTTCTTTTACAAAAGCCAAAATAGAAATAAAAGTTTCACTTTTAAACTAAAAAAGGAGTCAAATTCCTGAAAATATAACATTAAACCATCACCAAGGAATTTTAAATAGATCAAAGTTAACAGGAACTGTATAAAATTTAAAGGAATCTCGGGTTCAGCAATTAAAATCATGTTAAAGAAGTCTATACTCAAATAACAAATAGGGGACTAAATCAAATTTTCACTTTCGAACCTTTAAAATAGGTAAAGTTTGTAAAAGTAACATCAACTTTTAACAACGAATCAAAGCTGGTAGCTTGAAAAGTTTAGAAATTTTACGAAGTGAAAAGTAACTTAGACCTCATAGGTACAAGTATGCTAAAGGATTCAAACTTAACTAATCAAAAGAGCTATGATGAATTTCATAGGGCAAGATTCGAAGTCAAATCAACAAGGATGTCAAAGATAGAGCTTTATAGGTTACCAGTATCAAACTTAAAGGAGGAGCACGATGAAGCGAGAAAGAGAGGTACGAACGATAACACTTATGGTCAAAGAAGAAGATGAATTAAACAACAAGGAAACGCCAGGTACTCAAACCTCGAACAACAACATCACCCTAAACAGTTCCGAAGACTTCCTAACAACAAAACTCATAATCGCATCACCCCCAAGGATTCCCTCAAAACATTCATGGTACTTCATCCTAAGCGATTCTATGAAACAAGGTACTTCACAATAAGTGTGTTCTCACTACTGCAAAACCTCAAACGTCTACAAACAACCTCCACGATATCAAGGTCAAAGATTCTAACAAAGTTATACTCATATCCAACTAGTGTCAACCATGAGTTTCTAAAAATGGTAAAACTCTCAATCAAAAATCCAAATTCAAAAGTTCTTTTGTTTATTCTATCATCCCAAGGAGATCTTGTTATACTCTCGAAACCTAAAGCATAGATGGTGACATTCTCCAAGTTATGAGACAACCACCCAAAACATCTAACTCATCTCAACCTCTATCGATCCCAACTTATAATCGCATCTCAAGAACTCTGGCTACTAAACCTCATTACCGCAAAGTGGACACCTAACATGGTTCTGAGGTAATCATCAAAACACTCACAAAAGTACACCGACTATTCTAACCTCGAGTTCAACTCAAATTTCCAAGTAACACTTTCATCACCAATGGCCAACAACGTCCTAGAGGTGTTTCCTTCCAAACTCTCATCATAAACTCTTCTCCATGTCAAAACCCAAGCAACAAAACTCAAGTTACCAAATCCTCAAATTCCAAGTATAAACAACAAGGCCAAGTTCCATAGTCTTAGTATCATAGGCAACTCACACTTAACACACATAATTCCAGCGATCAATTATACTCACTTTACCAAAGAACTAGGTATGAGAATCACTAAGTATGTCTCATCACACTACTTACGTCTTTCCAACATGAAATCCTCTCAAAACCAGGTTTAAGGGTCAAACACCACAATCTCCTCAAAAGTCAAATTTTCCAACCAAGGTCAACATTCCTCAAAAGAAAGAGTACCATCAAAAGGCGTTAAGGGAGGATAAGCAAGAAACAAAGGACAAGTTAGGGGTATAAGAGTAACTTTCAAGCAAAACCGAAGAGAGTTTAGAAGAAGGATAAGCACCAAGAGATAAAGAATACGGCAAGATACACAAAGAATGAGAAACATCTTCGAGGAAGTAGAAGCATTCTTCAAAGGTTGGACAAATCTTCAATCCTCGGCAATAGGCACCAAATCTTGATCTCCACGTTGGTAGGTTTACGGTTATTGATCCACGGTACCACAATTATTAAATGCCAATCAGAAAGCATGTTAGAACCTAACAAAGAGCAAACACACTACAGACTACCACCTTAGGTCCTTAAGTCTACCCATCTCTCATTTATTATTTAAGGTCAAGTTTAAATTTAGATTTGGGGTACACGTGTGTGCGTCGGGAGCAACATAGGCTCTGATACCAACTGTGACACCCCGCGATAAAGCGGAAAATATATATAAATTCTAGCGGAAATTAGAAAATTTTCAAAACTTTTAAAAATTAAAGCGCGGGTTCATTAAAACATAAAACACAAATAAAGAATGCGGAAATAAAGATTTAAATTATACAAACGTGATAGTCAAGGTGAGGAAAAATATATCCCTCGAATGACAATACAATAAGAGGTGAGTCTAAACAATCCTAATAAACCAATTACTAGGCCAAAGTGCTCGCTAGCTCACACGTCTTAACCCCACAAATGCATCTTCACAAACCTGTCATTCATGTAAACATGAAAGCCACAGTCAGTGGGGAGTAACTCAAGGTTCTCCCAGCCACAAAATGTCAAAACGAACATAACAAAGGACATGAACAAATAACCATATTAGATAAGTAATGAGTGAATCGACTTATAACTAAACATGGGATCATACGTGTTTAAACCAACAAGGATAAAAGAAATGATGGAATAAACAAGTAAGTAAGGCATACGCAACAATAAAATAAAAGGAGAAGAAAGACAAGGAAACAGACACGACCACTTAGCCACAAGCACGTATTTCAAGAAGATATGACCAAAGTAACCATACAAATAATGCAAGACAATTATCACTCTTAGACTATAATTTCCCCGGGTAGGACTACGATAATAATACGGTCCTAGTCTAAATCTGCAGATTCTCGGGTGTACATCCCGATTCGACGTGCGCCAAAGACAAAGACGCACCCAAGACTCGACTACTAAGGAGACCGAGTACCCCAATCGCGTAACAAAGACGAAAGTGGCGGAAAGACTAAGATAAGACTCACTTGCGTAACAAAGACAAGTGGCCAAAAGCCGTACTTGCGTAACAAAGACAACTAGGCCAATACCGTATTTGCCAGAACAACACAAGTAGGTTAAACCCGTACTTGCCAGAACAGCACAAGCAGGGCAAAAAAGTATGTCAAGCACATATGATGGTAATATGGCATTTCTACAAGAATACGACTCTTACAAGTAATTATTTCTAATTATCTTTTCATACTTGTAACATATAAATAAACATTTCATTTCATAATTATACATGCCGGTTAAATAAAATAAACAAGTACAACAAACAAGTACATGGGACGGGATTATTAATGTCACACCCCTACTTATGGCTTGCATCTCACTATAAGTACGGATGGGAGCATTAGTCCCGACGATCATATCGCAACTAGAAGGCCTATGGCTCACCCCTAGTGTCCGATAGGACCAAGACCTTCACAACCGAACAATACAAGACATTATCAAGGATATGACTCTACCAAGCGATACGATTCAACTTGGAAAGAGACTAATAATGAAATGCGTCGATGCTAATCTAAATAAGACATTTCACGCCAAATTATATTCATGAATATGAATAAGTAACCCAGATCTTTAATATTTGTCACTTGAATAAAAATGTAAATAAACGGAAATGAACCATTTATAACAAGCAAACAAGCATTCAACTATAAATGACTCAATTTGAAGATAAACCATTTACTACTCACAAGGCATGAATAATTACATTGGACTCATATTAAAATGGAAACATGTCATTTCCTAGACAAATGAGATAATTAATAAATGTATTTCATAATTATAAATCATGTGAGACAAAGTATATAAATGAATGATAATTAATAAATCACGTTATATACTCCACCATATGGAAAATTAAATAATACGTATCTATCACATTTGGCAACTAAAACAAACACCCCTAACACGACTTGAGGAGCTACTTGGCAGCACCCAAACACGGCCTCAACCCGTCCCAAAATGGTCCACATCACATCATAATCTCATACCAAAAACAGAGTTCAGCTCAGCCTGTCACGGCTCCCAAGCCGAGACCAACAAAAAGCTAAAAGACGGGTTTACCGAGTACTACAACTACCTAGCCAATCTTATATACATGAGATGGAAGTCAATAATTTACGTTTTCAACCAACAATTCTAGCACTATAATTTCTCAGCTCAAACATGTTAAAAACAGTCCCAACTCGGCCTGAATGCAACCGTAATTAAACTGTCCAAAACAGTCCCAAAATGCAAAGTAAAACCATCCTAATAACAGTCATTCTCACGCCCCAAAACAGTCCCGAAAGGGATCATTTACACGCTCAGAACTATCTGCATAAAACCGTCTCCAAAACAGTCCACCTTTCGTCTTAAAACAGTCCCGAAAACGTACACAAAGCCATCCCCAAAACAGTCCAATTTAAGAGCACATTGAGACGAAAACCTGTCATATAGAGCACGAGTCACAAAAGTACCTCAAGTGAGCATATAAGTTATAGCTCGAGAGATGGTTAGCGTAGAGTTATGGTCACCTTGGTAATAACTAGTATCAAACACACGCTAACCACAAATAAATTGTAAAACTAATGATGCATACCCAAAACTAATGATGAATACCCGAATTGTAGAATACAGAGAAAGTTACTACACAGCCTTGGCTAATATTTCCCGGCTCTCGATTCTAATAGAGTATTATCCCAACATATTCAACCATCCAAAAGAGTAAAGCATAAAGGACCGATATTTAACATACAAGGGCATGTAAAACGACACATAAGGCGGAAATTTTGACATTTTTGTCGAGTAACCTATCACCGTTACCTTTTTGCTCTCCTAAACGTCCAAGAAATCGCCCCAGGATGATCTTAAACCCAAAAATGGTACGGAAAAGCTCAAAAACCGGATCCTTTGAAAGACGACCGAAATGCAACAGACGAAAGCTTGGCTCTTTTTTACATAGAAGGAAGGAGAATGAGGAGGAGAAGCTAATGGTGTAAAAATCATCGAATTTGGTCGAGAAACGAAGGCGGGATCGGAGTTTGAATGAGGACGGAAATGGAGTTGGACGGAGCTGTGTTTGTGTTATTGGTGCTGAGTCGTTGTGCAGGGGATAAGAAAAGAAGAGGAAAGATGGGGAAGTGGGGTCACGCCTAAAAACAACAACAATAAATAATAATAATAATAATAATATATAATAATAATAATAATATCTAATAATAATAATATCTAATGATATAAAATAATTAGTAATATAAAAGTAGAGTGAAAAAGGGGTGGGTGAGTGCGATGTGTTGTCGATAAATGGTTGGTCCGGATTAAAGTAGGTATAAGGTGAAATGTGACGGTCTATAGCTAGACGGAAAAATATCTCGAGTTTATTTTAACTTGAGACGGAAACTAATATTATTATTATCAGTATTACTGTCCGACCAACAATACGTATACATTTATTCTTATATAATTTATGCCTCAAAAATATAATTTAATAATACGTATTTTTATAAAAATGAGCTTTTATATAATACGTTTCTAAAAATCGTGTTTGACATAAAAATAATTAAATAGAATCATTCAAAATTATAAAATAAAGTAACCAAACGGTTTAATAAATTTTAAATGTCAAATTGGGAAATTCGCGGGTGTTACAAGTGTAGTGAGACGTGTCTTAGGATACTAGCGCTTAGTAATTGACCTAAAAATGGATGAAACTGAATGGTGGACTTGAGGATGTGAGATTTACTAAGTAAGTCGAGGTTGCGATTGGTTTTCGTAGTCGCTTTGGATAAGAAGGTTCGATAATGTATATGTTACCATATTAGGAATGCTAATTGTGGGATTATTA
The DNA here is from genome assembly GCF_048544455.1 of Silene latifolia. Taxonomy (NCBI): domain Eukaryota; kingdom Viridiplantae; phylum Streptophyta; class Magnoliopsida; order Caryophyllales; family Caryophyllaceae; genus Silene; species Silene latifolia. Next base: position 142,181,903 of record NC_133534.1, on the reverse strand, counting down.
GTTGGTCTAAGTGAGTGATCTTGATTACTACTCGAGGTATGGTACGAGAGTGAGACTAAGCTACCTTGTTGGGAAGTTTTAGCGCTTATTTTAGTAGCTATGAGAGATAATGGTATGGTTGATGCCGATTGTTAAGTGAAAGGACGTAGTTTCAATTTTTGGTGTTAGAATGAGAATATATGGAGTGGTAGAGCGTTGTTACGACTAAGATCTTGTTTCTTGGAAACTCGATGGTAAGTAAGTTCTAGGATTTCGGATTTGAAAGAATATTCCTTAGGATGTTGATGACCATAAAGGATTGGTGATGTGATTTGATATTAGTGGGCTCATGAGAGTTCTTGAGTTGAGAGAGACTTAGTAATGAGAAGTATGTGTTAATCCTATAGTTTTAGGAACTTTGAGGTTGTATTGAGTACTTGAGATGATGGGATGATGTTGTAGATTAGTGTAGTTCTACTTTTGGGAATCCATAATAAGTAAAAGGATAGAAGGACTCGAGATCCTATTGATTTTTCAAACTTGAGTGATTAGGCATCTTTCTCAAAGAGTGTGTAGTAGAGCGAACTTTTATGAAAGGAGTTTTAGGTTGACTTGTTACTACCTTGCTTTGAAATGAGAACCTTGTGGAATATTTGGGGAACCTGGAATTTAGAGCTTGGTATTGGGATTTTTGATTGAGGGTTTTACCATTTTGAGAAACCCATGGTTGACACTGGTTGGGTACGAGTATAGCTTTGTTGGAAACTTTGACTTTGATCTTGTGGAAGATATTTGTGGATGTTTGAGGGTTTAGAGTGATGATATTACACTCATAGTGGAGTACCATGTTTCGGGGATTAGCTTAAGATGAAGTAACATAAGTGATTTGAGGAAACCCTTGAGAGTGTTGTAGTTATAAGTTTTGTGGTTAGGAAGTTTTCGGAACAGTTCAGGACAATGTTGTTGTCTGAGGTTTGAGTACCCGACGTTTCCTTGTTGTCTAATTCCATTTCTTCTTTGACCATAAGTATTACCGTTCATACCTCTCTTTCTCGCTTCGTCGTGCTCCTCCTTTAAATCTGATGTTGGTAACCTATGAAATTCATCATAACTCTCTTGTTGGTTAAGTTTGAACTCTCTTAACGTACTTTGTTTTTATGCTATCTAAGTTACCTTCCTTTTTGTACAACTTCTAAACTTTCAAGCTACCAGTTTTGATTCGTTGTTAAAAGTTGATGTTACTTTTGCAAAACCTTGCCTATTTTAAAATTTTGAAAAATGAAAATTTGATTTAATTCCATATTTGTTCCTTGAGTATAGACTTCTTTACCATGATTTTAATTGCTAAACTCGAGATTTCTTTAAATTTTACCCAATCCTATCAGCTTGATCCATTTATGATTTCTTTGTCAAAGTATAACGTTATATTTTCAGGAATTTGATCCCCTTTTTAGTTAAAAGTGGAACTTTTATCTACATTTTGGCTTTTGCAAAAGAAAAATTTAGTGGATTATCTTTTTCTTTTGATTTTGACGTTGATCGGATGTTAGAACTCGTTATTAGAGACGTTTAATAACTTGTTCAGTGCTTGTCGGCGAGTGATTTTTGTTTTAAAATTTCTCTTTGGCTTGGAAAGTTAGCGTTCTTGTGTGCACGACAAGAGTAATTTTGCTCCATGAATGAGACTTATACTTTTGAAAACTCTTCATTAATGTTTTTGAAAGTATTTTGATTTTTGGTTTATATAAATGATTTGCTTTTGACCTTATCTCTGATTTGGAATGTGATGTTCTTGAATGCGCAACGAGAGCACTTACGTTCCTTTGATGAGAATCTGGTTCTGTCGAAAAATTTTATTTGAAACTTTTGAAAGAATTTTAACTCTCACGATAAATAACCTTTTAATGTTTTGGTTACCTATTTCAAAATTCCAGTTTTATTTTTACATATAACCTTTCATTTCTGCTTTCAATTTTCGAGGACGAAACTTTTTAAAAGGTGGGATGATTGTAACACCCGCGAATTTCCCATTTTGACATTTATAATTTAATTAACCATCTATTGTCTTATCTATATTTTAAATTATTTAATTTAAATTAATTTCATTATTAAATATGATTTTTATAAAGATTAAATTTTTAAAGCTTAAGTTATACAAAAATAAATATTTTGGTCGGAAAATAATGATAATAATAATAATAATATTTTCCGTCTTGAGTTGTAGTGGGCTTGAGACGTAAATTCTTGTGTATATCGACTCAATCTTGCATTTTGGGCCTAGTATGACTAATGGGCTCACATACTACCCTTTCCTCCTCATAAGGATCATGAAGGAAACCCTAACTACTTCTTCCTCCTCAAAATTTCAGCACACCATATTCACCAACCACTTACGCATCTCTCTTACAAATCTTCAACACACTATAACTTGCTCAATTCTTATCCGAATCAAGTGATTTTCGCGTCTATCTCTTCCTCTCATCGCCCTCCATCTTTCTATGTAAGAAAGATACCGACTTTCCTCCATGAATGGAGCTGTCGACCTATTTTACTCATGGTACCCTTTTTCTAGTTTCGATTCTTAGTCTTAATTTGTGTTTTCTTATGTCTAGGAGAAAGATTAGTTGACCCGGAAGTGGATTCTTGCATGTGAGACGATTCCATTAGTGATTGAGAGCTAAAAAGGTAACGGTGATGGGTTACTCGACTTTTATGTTAAAAATTGTGTGGTTTTATGTAGTATTAAACTCATATGAATGTTAAAATTAGTATCTTTCATGATTGGCATTAGTTGAAGGTTGAATAATATGCTTGTTTGTAAACTCTCATGTGTTTTGGGTGAAATTTCCATGCTTTATCATTTAAATCCGTAATTGTTGCATATCGTCTCAAGTATGTTGTTTTTCCGAGTTAGAATCATGCTAGGATACGTAAATAATTATAGTGAAACGATTTTGGTTGGTTTCAAAGTGTTTGGGAGTTATTTTTGATGAATTCGTGCACTGTGTTGTCCCAGCCGGTCGACCGGCCGCCGGTGCTTCACCGGGCTGAGAGCTCCCTGTAAGTTTTGACGAGTTTCTTTAAAGCCTGTGTTCCCAGCCGGTCACCCTAAGCGGCAAGTGCTCCACCCACATTTGGGAGTTCTCTATAAACTTTGTGGATTTTTGACATTGACCTGTGTTCCCAGCCGGTCGACCGGCAGCCGGTGCTTCACCCGGCTAGGAGTCCCCTGTATGTTTTTGTGACTTTTGTGCTTGGGCATGTGTTCCCAGCCGGTGGCCCGGCGGCCGATTCCCCAACCGGCTGGGAGAGCCTTGTAAGTTCTTATCAATTTCTGCATTATGGCATGTTGCCCCAGCCGGTGGCCCGGCCTCCGGTACCCCTCCCAGCTGGGAGCCCCCTGTATGTCCCTTTCACTTGTAACCTCTAATAATCAATGGTTTATGCATGTATCTTCTTCCTTATTGGTAATTGGTCAACTTAAGACTTATTGACGTTATAACCATGCAAACTATTGTTACTCGTATTTATGACCCAAGTGTGACGGTTTATATTATGTGACGACTTGACATTTCTTATTTATTTACCCTTGCGGACCTTGGGTCACGGTTAGGTGCCATTGTTTCCGAGTTGGGTTATCCTTCCGCCTCTTCGGACCTTGAGGTACGGTTAGGTACCATGGTTCCGATTTGGGGTTACTCGACCTTGGGGCATGGTTAGGTGTCATGGATCGAGTCTTGGATGCGGATAGGTCACCGCATGTCCTATCGGGTGTCGCCCATCCCGAGAGTCTGGCCAGGTTTAGACTAGGACCGTATTATGCTCGTCGTCGTACCAGGAGGTTGGAGTCTAGGGTTTTGTCTTGTGAGTCCATGCTACGTAAATGTCTTGCTTGTTTACGGTCATTGGCGTGTCCTCATATACGAGAGTTCACGTCTTCCATGATTATTTGTGAGAGTCTTGGTCCTATAGGATAATAGAGGTGATAATAGAGGTGAGAAGCAAGCCCCTAGTTGTGATATGATCGCCGGGATCGATGTTCTCATCCGTTCTTATGGTGAGATGCAAGCCATAAGTATGAATGCGACATTAGTAGCCACGTCCCGTGCTATGGTTGTTGAGAGGTTTTCAAAGTAATGGCTATGGTTTCCATCCATATATTTTCTACTTAATTGATCCGTTATTTACCTTCTTCATATGATTCGATGCCTAATCTCATATCCATGTTTTGCTCCCTTGAATGCACGTTTAATATAGTGCACCATGCCAAACTCAGTATGAATGTACTATGCCTATATCATTATGATTATCGTTTATATTCCCTTGTTCATTATTATTCAAGTATGATGTATGATCAATATGTTTAATTAAGTTCTTGCTTACTTGTATTTTGACATATTGTGGCTGGGAGAACAATGAGTTACTCCCCACTGACTGTGGCGTTCATGTTTACATGAATGACAGGTTTGTGATGCAGATTATGGGGAAGACGTGTAAGCTAGCAAGAACGTTGACCCTTGGACTTTAGCTATCATTTTCTTAGACTCACCTATCTTTAGACTTGTGCTCATTCGTGGGATATCTTTTCCCCAACGCACTTTGTTTTTAATTGTAAAACTTAATTATCTTATTTCTCATTTTTGTTTGATCACTTATGGTGGTTTTCACACTTTAGATTTTTTAAAGGTTTTAAAAATCTCGTATTTTCTGCTTAGATTTAATAGTTCTTTTGATGCCTCATCGAGGGGTGTCACATGGGGAGCCAAACATCTCAGCTATGCAGGGAGACTTGTGTTAGGACAGTCTTGACTCAACTGCATAGTTACTGGGTAAGAATTTTTCTGCTACCGAAAGGTATTATTCACAGAATGGAGTGCATTTGTAGAGCTTATCTCTGGTCTGGAAGTGAGGAACTGTAATACTCCGTATTTATATGTCTTGGGGTACTCTATCGAGTAGCCCTTACTCTGTCGAGTAAGGGTAAGTTGCGAAATAAAATAGTTTCTGACCTGTTGGGTACTCGATCGAGTAGCTGGGGTACTCGATCGAGTAAGGGGGTACTCGATCGAGTACCTTGGGTACTCGATCGAGTGTCCGGTTTACGGGGAGTTTTTCTCGGGTTTTGTTAATTATGCGATTAAGGTATTTAAACATAATCGTCGTTGTTTTAAAACACTTTTACCAAGACCTAAAACCTGTTTAAGAGAGAAAGCAGTCAGTCATCTTCCTAATCACATCCTTAACAATTCCCGGAGTTCAGACGGTCGGTTCTTGCTGTTTTTCGTGTCGTTGGATTCCTTGCGTCGAGGGTAAGCTTTTAATACAATTTTTATAATGTTTTGTTGGGATTGATTAAACCCTAATTTAGGGTTTGGGGGTTTTATGAATAGTGAGTGATTGGTAGTCTTTATGTCTTTGTGTGATAGGAGGAGAATTCGTAGAGGAGCCGTTTTGATACAATTTGTAGATACCGTCTGCGTGTTGTGCTTTCCGGTAGGATTTCCTACTCGTATTAGTCCCATAGTGGGATATTGGTGATGTGCTGTAATTAGTTGTTTGGTTTGATAATTGTGATTGTGATTGTGATTGTGATTGGTTGTCTGTGGTTCTCGAGATGCGTTCTCGGCTGAGTGGGGTCACTTGCGGGAGTGACTTCACGCCCTAGTTTCGCCCTTCGTGGAACCCGCCACGAAAGGGGATGTGCACATTAATGGACAGGGTTATCGCTCGTACGATGAGCGGGGCTTAGGTGGGAACGGCTGCGGTCCCCCATCGGGTGGTCGGTCCAAAGTGGACGGTCAAGTATTGAGATGATGGGAGTTGGTGTGTGTGTGTGTGACAGTTCAGCTGTCTGTTTATCTTATTATTGTTATCTATCTTGATTGTGTGATTAGTACTGACCCCGATGTTGTTTTGTAAACCTGCGGTGATCCATTCGGGGATGGTGAGCAGATATTGAACAGGTAAGGAGATGAGTACTGGGATAGCTGGGATGGCCACGACATGATGATAGAGTCTTCCGCTGTAGTTTAGCATTCATTTACATTTCAGTTGAGAACAGATAGTTTGGAATAATGTATTGTACTTTCAGTTTGGTTTCGAGGATTGTAGTTATTCATTAAACTACTTAAAATAAATGTTGTTTCTGTTTTGTCTATTTGATTATCATACCTCGGGCGACCGAGATGGTGATGTCTTCATACCTGAGTGGTCCTGGTAAGGCACTTGGAGTATGGGGGTGTTACAAATGGTATCAGAGCGACGATCCTGAAACCTGTAACCAATAAACTTAATGAACGTAGGGAGTCAATTAAAATGAACCCGGGGTAAAAGTTGTAGGAGCTAGTGCAAAGGCTTGGGAGACGTCCTAAAGTCGCGGGGGTCGCCCTACAACTTTGAACCGGTCACGGGGGAAAGTGTTTGTCGAGTATGTGTGTGCTTGGTTGACTTGTTAACAATGTGATGAAGTGTGTGATTGTTGGATGTTGAAGGAGAAGTTGAGAATGTGAAAGAAAAGTAATATATGTGTAGACTTGATGTTGGAATAACATGTTGGATGTTTACAATGTGGCTTTAATAGCATGATAAATTGATCTTGTTGATAGTAGAATAGTCGCGTAGCATATTTATTATGATATCATGTGGTTTTAGGAAGTTTAGCATGTTAGTATATGACGTAACATGCGGGTAGCTCTTACGTATTAGTGGTACTCGATCGAGTGAGACTGACTCGATCGGGTGGGTTTTTGGCGATTTTGAGTCCAGAATCGAGTTTTGGGGCACTCGATCGAGTAACTAGGGGTACTCGATCGAGTAGGGGGGTCACTCGATCGAGTAACTAGGGGTACTCGATCGAGTAGGGGGGTCACTCGATCGAGTAGCCTAGATACTTGATCGAGTGTGTAAGAGATCAGAAGGTCTGTTTGGTTCTGGAGTTTGGGTACTCGATCGAGTACATGGGGGCACTCGATCGAGTAGCCCGTTACTCGATCGAGTGGGTTTAGATACTCGATCGAGTAGGTTCTGGGCAGCGTGTTTCGTGTTTTGAAGTTTAGTACGTATGTTCATATCTACCCCTTTTCTTATATATGTATAGTTTCAAGATGCCGCCCAAGAGAAATGCTTTGTACGCGAGAGCAGAGCTTATGACCACGGATGACATCGTTAAGATGTTGGAGCACCAGGATGCTCTTACTGAGACCCTGAAGAGAGTGAACGAGGACAAGGATAAGAGTAAGGAGAAGGAGGTTGACCATGCTAAAGTCAGCCTCTATATTGCGAGGTTTAACCCAAAGGAGTACAAGGGAGTTGAGGAGCCTAACCTTCTTGATAGTTGGCTGAGGGAGATGGAGAACATACTAGATTTAGTTCATTTGTCCCGATGAGATGAGAGTGGATCAGCCGCATTTTATCCGAGGGAGGCGGTGGCAAGTGGTGGGATTCGGTGAAAGTGAGTGCTAAGGAGATATATACAAACCAAGGCTTACCCGCTATACCTTGGGAGGAGTTTCGTAGGGCTGTGAGGAAGGAGTTCGTACCAGAACACGTGAGGAGTAAGTTGAGAGAGGAGTTCGACAAGTTTAAGATGATCGCCGAGATGTCCGTGGCTGAGTACTACAGGGCAGTTCAATGAGAAATCTAGATATGCCGAGGATATGGGTTTGAGTGAGGAGAATCTGGCTTTGAGGTTTGAGAGAGGGCTAACCACGAAAATTATGGATAAGTTACCCGTGGGAGTCCTTGCGATGTAAAGGAAGCGTATGAGAGGGCTGGGAGAGCCGAGAGACTAGTGGAGATGGCTCGGAGAGGTCGGTGGAGAGAAGAGGAAGTCCGAGAGCGAGGGTGGTGGCCAATCTAATTTCAAGAAAGGCAACCACAATCAATCTAAGGGATTTTCTTTCGGGTCCTGGGTTTAGTCGGAACTTCCTTTGGGAGAGGCCGTGGGAGTGTGATCAATAGCCGGGAGTGACTGCTTTGGTTGTGGTGGCGTAGGCCACAAGAGACATGAGTGCACGAGTGCACGGGATCCGCTCGAGAGACCGCACGAGCTTTGCGAGCAATGCACCAGGTGGATCATGGCCAAACCGGGAGGTCAGAGCTACCAGAGTGGAGGCAACCGCAACGGCGGTAATTCTTATCAGAAGACACCGATGAACAACAACAACAATCAATCAAGGGTCGGGTGCTAAGCCGACCGCATCGCCCAAGATCTTGTCCAGGGAGGTGGGCAGAAGACCAGTGGCAAGTTGTTCATGATGGACAAGAAGACAGCTGAGGAAGATGCGCATGTTATCACCGGTACATTTCTTGTTAATGGTGTTCCTACGTTTGTTTTGTTTGATTCGGGGGCTTCTCAGTCGTTTGTGTCTTCGAGTCATGTAAAACAGTTGGGTTTGAGAGTATATGAGTCTGTTAGGGAGCAAGTTTTCATACCTTCGGGTGAGTCGGTATCGTGTGGGAGGTTGTTTAGAGATGTATCTTTGATAGTTGGGCAAGTCGATTTCCCTGTAGACTTGCTAGAGTTTCCTTTTAATGGTTTTGAGATGATAGTTGGGATGGATTGGTTAGGAAAGTATAAAGCTAAGATAGATTGTCATCAAAATAAAGTGTCCCTAAGAGGTCCTAAGGGTGTTAGTGTGTCTTACCGTGGGTTTCTAGTCAAACCCAAAGTTAAGTTGATTGCAGCTGTTACCTTGAAGTCGTATCTGAGGAAGGGATGTCCTCTGATTTTGTGCCATGTGAGAGATGACCGGATAGGGAGCCCGGCAGTTGATGAGATACCAGTGGTGGGAGAGTTTGCAGATGTCTTCCCCGAGGAGATTCTGGGGTTGCCACCGAAGAGGGAGATAGATTTCACCGTTGAGTTGAAGCCAGGGACGGGGCCAATCTCTAAGGCACCGTACCGTATGGGTCCTAAGGAGATGGAGGAGCTTAGGAAGCAGTTGGATGATTTGATAGAGAAGGGATACATTAGACCAAGTGTATCGCCTTGGGGAGCACCAGTTCTTTTCGTGAAGAAGAAAGATGGGAGTTTGAGGCCGTGCATCGACACGGAGCCGAACCGTGTGACGATAAAGAACAAGTATCCTTTGCCAAGGATAGATGACCTGTTTGATCGTTGAGCGGTGCAACGGTCTTTTCTAAGATTGATTTGAGGTCGTGGTACCATCGGTGAAGATTAGAGATGTGGACATACCGAAGACAGACTTTCACGTCGAGGTATGGCCATTATGAGTATGTGGTGATGCCGTTTGGGTTGTCTAATGCGCCGGCGGTGTTTATGGATTTGATGAATAGAATCTTGAGACGTTCTTGGATCGGTTTGTAGTAGTGTTTATCGATGACATCTTAGTCTACTCTAAGACTAAGGAGGAGCATGAGGAGCATCTGAGGATCGTGTTGCAGACTTTGAGGGATCATGAGTTGTATGCTAAGCTGTCCAAGTGTGAGTTCTGGTTAGAGAAAGTTGCTTTTCTGGGGCATGTAATCTCTAAAGATGGGGTAGTGTGGATCCGCGAAGATTGAGGCAAAGTGACAAAGTGGGAAGCACCGAAGAATGTTCTTTGAGGTGAGAAGTTTCTTGGGTTTATTTGGATACTACGGACGGTTCGTTAAAGATTTCTCCAAGATAGCTAGACCGATGACAGCGTTGATGAGGAAAGAGAACAGGTTTCGTTGGGATGAGAGTTGTGAGACGGCGTTCCAAACATTAAAGGAGTGTTTGACCACAGCTCCTGTCCTAGCATTGCCTGAAGGGAGCGAGAATTTCGAGGTTTAAAAAGATGCCTCGAAGAATGGGTTGGGATGTGTGTTGATGCAGAATGGTAAAGTGATTGCCTATGCTTCTAGGCAGTTGAAGCCTTATGAGGAGAACTACCCTACTCATGATCTGGAGTTGGGTGCAGTGGTGTTTGCTCTCAAGATTTGGAGACATTACCTTTATGGAGCAATCTTTAAGGTATTTTCTGATCACAAGAGTCTCAAGTACATCTTCACGCAGAAGGAGTTGAACATGAGACAAAGGAGGTGGATGGAGTTGATTGGCGATTATGACATGGAAATCATCTACCATGAAGGGAAGGCCAACGTTGTAGCTGACGCTTTGAGTAGGAAGAGTGTACATTCTCTGTGTACAGCTCTATCTTTGATGAGGCTGAGGGATGAGGTAGCGAGCTTTGGGATACATATGATGCAGAAAGGAGATGCCATGGGTGATATGACAGTACATATGGAGTTTTATGATGACATTCGGGATAAGCAGGCCTTGGATCCTAAGATAGTTGAGTGGAGAGTGGAGTAGAGAAAGGGACAAAGTGTCCCGTTTTCCATTCATACGAGATGGCGACTTGAGGTTTGATGGTAGGTGGTGTGTTCCTAACGATGAGGAGTTGAAAAAGACGATCATGACAGAAGCGCATTGCACACCATATTCAGTTCATCCAGGTGGAGACAAGCTATACAAGGATTTGAAGAAAACGTTTTGGTGGCCTGGGATGAAGAAAGAGACAAAGTGAGTTTGTGTCCCGTTGTTTGACATGCCAAAGAGTTAAAGGGGAACAGAGAAGACCACAAGGTAAGATTCAGTCTTTAGAGGTGCCTGAGTGGAAGTGGGAATCCATTTCCATGGATTTCATTGTGGGTTTGCCTAAGAGTCAACAAGGTAACAACATTATCTGGGTGATAGTGGATCGTCTGACCAAGTCAGCTCACTTTGTTCCAATGAAAGATACATGGACTAAGGCACAATTGGCTATGGCCTATCGAAAGAACGTGCTTAAGTTACATGGAGTCCCTAAGGACATAGTGTCTGACAGAGATGCGAGGTTTATATCGAGGTTTTGGAAGGAGTTGCAGGAATCGTTGGGAACAACTTTGAAGATGAGTACAAAGACATTTCATCCTGCGACAGATGGGCAGACTGAGAGAACAATCAAGACTCTTGAGGATATGTTGCGAGCTTGTGTGATGGATTTTGGTGGTAGCTGGGAGCAGAGGTTGGACTTGATAGAATTTTCTTACAACAACAGCTATCACACCAGTATTGGTATGGCACCGTTTGAGGCTTTGTATGGGAGGAGATGCAGGAGTCCAATCTGTTGGGACGATAGTGCCGAGGCAGTGGTTTTAGGACTAGAGATGGTGCATGAGATGGTGGAACAGATTAAGATGATCAGGGAACGGATGAGAGCAGCCCAGGATCGACAAAAGAGTTATGCAGATCTACATCGTCGGGACATAGAGTTTCAAGTTGGGGACAAGGTTCTTCTGAAAGTGTCTCCGATGCGTGGAGTTATGATATTTGGGAAGAAAGGCAAGCTAAGTCAGAAGTTTATAGGGCCTTATGAGATCTTAGAGCGAGTTGGGGAAGTTGCTTATCGTTTGGCTTTACCGGCTGCGTTGGAGAGAGTGCATAATGTGTTTCATGTATCGCAGCTGCGGAAGTATGTGAGTGACCCGTCGCATGTGTTGGAGGCAGAGAGCTTAGAGCTGGATGAGTCTTTATCATATCTTGAGGTGCCTAAGCAGATCCTAGACCGAAAGGTTAGAAAGACCAGGAGTGGTGAGACAGTTTTGCTTAAGATCCTTTGGTCTAACCACGAGACTGAGGAAGCTACATGGGAGGCAGAGGATATCATGAAAGAGCGTTACCCTTTCCTTTTTGATCAGGTATGTATGGTTACGGGGACGTAACCTTGTTTCTTTTAGGGGGGTAGGAGATGATCGCGAGAGTTTTTAAGAGTTTTATACACCTTTTATATGTTGTGTCGGTATGTTTGTCGGGATAGGTTGGGGTTAGTATCATGTTTTACGTTGTGTTTTGTTTGACCTTCGAGTCGGGAGGCTTATGGGAGTACCTTTGTTTAGTGGTGGTTTGAACTTCGGGGACGAAGTTCCTTTTAAGGAGGGAAGACTGTAATACTCCGTATTTATATGTCTTGGGGTACTCTATCGAGTAGCCCTTACTCTGTCGAGTAAGGGCAAGTTGCGAAATAAAATAGTTTCGACTGTTGGGTACTCGATCGAGTAGTGGGGTACTCGATCGAGTAAGGGGGTACTCGATCGAGTACCTTGGGTACTCGATCGAGTGTCCGGTTTACGGGGAGTTTTTCTCGGGTTTTGTTAATTATGCGATTAAGGTATTTAAACATAATCGTCGTTGTTTTAAAACACTTTTACCAAAACCTAAAACCTGTTTAAGAGAGAAAACAGTCAGTCATCTTCCTAATCGCATCCTTAACAATTCCCGGAGTTCAGACGGTCGGTTCTTGCTGTTTTTCGTGTCGTTGGATTCCTTGCGTCGAGGGTAAGCTTTTAATACAATTTTTATAATGTTTTGTTGGGATTGATTAAACCCTAATTTAGGGTTTGGGGGTTTTATGAATAGTGAGTGATTGGTAGTCTTTATGTGCTGTATGAGAGGAGGAGAATTCGTAGAGGAGCCGTTTTGATACAGCTGTAGATACCGTCTGCGTGTTGTGCTTTCCAGGTAGGATTTCCTACTCAGTATTAGTCCCATAGTGGGATATTGGTGATGTGCTGTAATTAGTTGTTTGGTTTGATAATTGTGATTGTGATTGTGATTGTGATTGGTTGTCTGTGGTTCTCGAGATGCGTTCTCGGCTGAGTGGGGTCACTTGCGGGAGTGACTTCACGCCCTAGTTTCGCCCTTCGTGGAACCCGCCACGAAAGGGGATGTGCACATTAATGGACAGGGTTATCGCTCGTACGATGAGCGGGGCTTAGGTGGGAACGGCCTGCGGTCCCCCATCTGGCGAGGTGGGTCCAGTGGGGGACAACAATCGATATTGAGATGATGGGAGTTGTGTGTGTGTGTGTGTGATTCAATTGTCTGTTTATCTTATTATTGTTATCTATCTTGATTGTGTGATTAGTACTGACCCCGGTGTTGTTTTGTAAACCTGCGGTGATCCATTCGGGGATGGTGAGCAGATATTGAACAGGTAAAGAGATGAGTACTGGGATAGCTGGGATGGCCACGACATGATGATAGAGTCTTCCGCTTTAGTTTAGCATTCATTTACATTTCAGTTGAGAACAGATAGTTTGGAATAATGTATTGTACTTTCAGTTTGGTTTCGAGGATTGTAGTTATTCATTAAACTACTTATAATAAATGTTGTTTCTGTTTTGTCTATTTGATTATCATACCTCGGGCGACCGAGATGGTGATGTCTTCATACATGAGTGGTCCTGGTAAGGCACTTGGAGTATGGGGGTGTTACAGGAACATCACAAGGTTCCAGATGTTTCATGGGACAAGTGCTGCTTACCCAGAGAGTATGGAGGATTGGGAATTGTCAACTGCCACTTATGGAATATTGAAACGCTTGGAAAAGATACTTTGTGGGTTGCGAGTAAGAAAGATTGTCTTTGGGTAAAGTGGGTTCATCACATTTATATAAAGCAAGCTAAGTGATGGAATTTTACTCCTTCACCTTCTTCTAGCTGGACTTGGAGACAGGTGTGTAAGGTAAAGGATAAGCTGCTAACTGGTTTTATGAGCAATGACTGGTTATTAAGGCCATACTCAGATGCTATGGTGTATAAATGGTTGATTGGTGATCAGGTTAAGAAAGATTGGATTCTTATGGTCTGCAACAGACTATGCTTACCTAAGGATAACTTCATTTGCTGGATGTTTATTCAGCACAGACTGTTGACTAAGGATAGGCTAGCCCGGTTTGGTGTGATTAGTGATGGTTTGTGTTATTTGTGTGGAATAGCACCTGAAACACATTCTCATCTGTTCTTTGATTGCAATTTCAGTACCAGATGTTTAGTCTAGGTTAAGCAGTGGTTGGGTTTTGACTGGCAAGGGGATCTGATTACATAGGGTTTAAAATGGTGATGCAGATCCCTGTTGAAGAAAAAGATCATCTTGGCTATACTTGCTAGTTTGATCTATCTAATCTGGGAAGCTCGAAAAAAATGCAGGGTAGAGGAGAGTGTCCAGTATCTAGATTGTATTGTGAGGTGCATTCAGGAAAGGATTAAGGGTAGACTGAATACTCTTAATGTAGAAAGGATAAGGAGTCGAGATTTAGAGTGGGTTAGATTGGTGAATCTAATTGCCTGAGTCATTTTTCTGTTGGTTTATATTGTCGCAAGAAGTAAAATGGTGTCTGTACTTCAAAGTTAATTATTAATGAGAATTTTCACATTCCACCAAAAAAAACTTATTTCTTTTTGTAATATATTTATTTATTTTGTATTATGTATGATTTATTTATCTGGCATACTCATATGTAATTAATCTAACCTCCAACTTCGACTCAATTAATTGCTAAATTGCTTCTCCACCGACATAGTCTAATTTCACATGCTAGGATTTATCCGTGTTTGTTGCATTTCATGCATACAACTGGCGACATATCAAATATAAACAACTTCCCTGATCATTAGTAGAGGCCGCTATGGAGGCGGGCGGGATTAGTTGTTCAAATAAATGAGCTTCCTAATACGTACCCTCACCCCTTACTCAAGATCTCTGTGAACATCCGTGTTCATTGGCATCACGAGAGTCATTTTAGACATAGAATGCTAAGGGTAACGAATTTCTTAGTGTTCATGTCTCTGCTCTGTGTCTTGACATGACACGAGGTATTCGAACGGTTCCAATTTTCCATATAAATTGGTGGCGACTCCACAAATGCAGGCTTGTCAAACTTTTCACCAGTTTCAATGCCTTACAAATCGGTAACGGCCCATGACGTGCCTCAGCCTCGCGCTGGAGTTCTGTGGGAGATGTGTCGCCGCCTCGAAACCAACGTGCGGGTGGTTGTGTCCATAGAAACTCGATTGTTAATGTAACACCCCCATTTATTCGAGAGCCTTTAAGTAGACATTCCCAAGTAAATGAGAGCGTTACCATCTCGGTTTCCCGAGGTAGTGAATAACAAAGACCAACTCACCAAAGTATTTTAAATTAAAAACTTTAATGATTACATGTTCATTACAAATTAACCAACTAAAACTTAATATAAAATATTTACAACTCGCAGCGGAAATAAAGTGATATAATTGTTCTACGTGATCTAGACTTCAACTTTGGTCCAAGTCGAGCTCTCATCCCAATTCTCCCGAGTCAGCAAATCTTTAGTACCTGTCAAATATGCTCCCCATAAAACGGTTCACCGCAGGTGTTCACGAATACACAGTCAACTGCGAGGTTGAGTAGGAATAAACTAAACAACAATAATAATCCAACCAAAATAGACATCCTTCGTATTCTCATTACTTCATCCGTACAACTCACTTACGTCACTGGAAGTAGCACAACTCCCTTAAAACCATGCTATGCTCAACCGAACTGGCAGTGGTACTCTCATACCATGCTCAACTGGCAGTAGTACCCCTTGTACTATGCACAACTGGGTAGTAATCACTTACTATGCACAACTATCACTGGCAGTAGTAATTACTTACTATGCACTTCTGGCAGTAGCGATTGCTCGCTATGAACAACTGGCAGTAACACACTCCGTGTTATGCTTAACTCACAACCATCACGCATACCATATATATCCAACAATTGCAATAACATTGATAAATAACAATTCCTCATCCACTTCCAACATTCCAACTCAATTCCATATAATAACTCAGTACTCATCAAACGTCACATTATTCGTCTAATATCAAACGTTCTTCCAATACACAATAATCCAACAACACAATAAAGCAAAGTTGAGTAGGAAATCCCTACCTGAGATGTCCGTGAATCAAACAAGCAAAGCGCAAGCAACATTGATCCAATACCAAATTCGACCGGGTTTAATCGATACACTAATCAAGCTTTGTTGTTGTTATAATTAGATAAAACATAACCCTTTATTACCCTCTGCAACTAACATAATAAACTAATGTAGTATACTATGAAGGAAATGTAGATTCATATACAAATTAACATACTCATATATGTCATAATTAATTTGTCATAAAATTAAAACGGATTTTATGCATGCAAACAATAATATAAGAGAAGAGAAATCATGTCCTTACATTGATGATTTCGGTTATATTGGGCACAAGAGAGATCACCTTTCTCTCTTGTTCTTGAGCTTTTCCTTATGGATGAACCAAGATCCAAGTGTAGGATCTCTCCCTAAGCTTTATACCCAAGGCTTTCTCTTAATTTAATTAATATTACAAAACTAGTATAATATTAATTAGATAGAAAATGGAACCAAAATATTCATAAAACTCTTGAATATTTCGGTTTTTGGGGAGGAAGAAGATGGGAGTTTTTTTATCTCTCTAAAACTCATATTTTAGATGGTGGAAAGAATGAATGAATAATAATCTTTCATTATTGTATATTAGGTAAAGTTGAGAGGAAAAACAATTAGTTTTTCCACTCTCAAAAACCGGCCCAAAGGAGAGAGGAGGGAAGAAAAATAGAGCCAATGCATGCAATAGTTTGCCTTCACAAGGTTTATAGGGTTGCATGGCTACTCTTCCTTTTTAATCATTATGTTTACCACTAATTATAAACACAATATTAAGTCTAAGCTCCTCCATTTTTCGGCACATAGAGTAATATGGATTCCATATTATTTTGTCAATTGTCAATATGTCACATGTCACATGTCACATAAATTTGTTATGTATTTTTAACATATTAAAAATCAACGTATTATCAAAAATACGTCACATACAAAAACGACTTAGTAATTTTATAATTACTTGTGCCAAAATATTTTACCATTTATAAATTACAACTGATTGTATTTATAATAATTCATTCAGTTTTAATTGTTTCTTTAAACAATAATTTCATCCGAGTAATGATACAATTCAATTACTCAGACCGTATCTTATTTAATCATATTTCAATATGATACGTAAATTTTACTTCCAAAATCGTCCGTCAATTTTCAAGTAATTTAATTAACTCGCAACATTATACGATTAATTAAATAATCAATTAAGAGTATTGCCCTATTGGTATGACCTAGGGGGTCAACTGATCACCACCGTCACACGACAGTAATGTCAAACTCTAGTCAGCCAATCATTACCGATATATGTTGACCAGTTGACAAGAATAATATTACTTCCCAATTGTATTCTTAAAATGAGATTTAATAATGATATTTAAATCATGTGATCGCACTATTGTTGAGGACACATTTCCCAACAATCTCCCACTTGTCCTCGACAAGTGTGCGTCACCAATTCTCTTGTCCTATTACTATCTCCCACTCAATGCAAGGTGTCTTTCGGGTCGTACTTGCAAGTGATCATATCGAGAGTGGTTTCCTCGATCTGGAGAATAACTGATTGACCGGATTTATCCACTCTGGATACCTTCCGAGCGTGGCCACGCATTTACAGTTCATTACTCCTCGAGTGGCCCTGAGATATTGTTATAACCCTGACAAGGGGATGGACAATTCCTATCGCACTCATTCCTTCGACTAGCCACAACCATCATAACCCAAAATATGCCCATTTGACCCCATTTACGAAGGTCGTAGTAACATAAATCAAAGTTAATCAAATCGTGCCATCTTAGGTGAATAGTCTTTAGTCAAAATAATCGACTCATTAGAATACTATAGCAGCTCTCGCCACGACCAGGCTATATAAATTTGCCAGAACTCTATAAGCGGTCAATAGGCCCGACAAAAAGTTCCTAACAGTCTGCCTATGTGATCGACTAGTCATCTCACATGACTCTATGGCATTTGAACTTGCCATCAATCGCATCACACTCTAGTCACTTCGAGACGTCACCTCATACAAGTGACTATGGGCGAATACAATGTTAATCCGTGTTCACTTTAACGGGGTTCAATTGTCTCTACAACCCGTTTGGATGTAACAAAGTATAATAAAAGAGTTTTTAAAATAAAACTCGAACGACAAATGCGATTATCACACATGAATAGTCAATGCCTGATTACTATTTCATGTTCTATAATCTAATTTGATCTTTTATGTAGTTATTCATCTCAATTTAATTGAAATGACATGACTCATCATGTTAAGCCTATGAGAAGGCTTTGGTTAGTAGGTTTTATCAACTTCTTGTACCTTACTCAACCTTACTACATACTCGTTTTCCTTTGTAACGTATACATTTGCATTACAAAACTTTCTGAGTACGTGTCGAGATCCAATCAAGACATGGGCCCTCTAGCCTAAGAATAGCTCCCACTATTTTCACAGTGTGCGGGACTCATCCTTCTTGTACATCTCATGATTGCAAGTGTACTCAATTTCCGTTATAAATATCTCTCATTGTTCTTTATTGCCTAGAACGATTCTAGAAAATCTACTTCTTAATTAACATTGCCACAATGGTATCTTAACCATCCTAATGTGTTTTGATTATGGTTTTGTCGGAAACCATGCGCAATCTCAATTGTCAATTGTTACTTGTGTAACACCCTTACACAATATTGCATCATAAACACTTTGCATCATAGCCTTAATGCTTCTGCAAGCACTTTTAAGGGTAATCTTTATAGCTTACTTGGTAAAGATTACTTAAATTCGATTTTGAAAACAATTCATCATACTCAAAGTATATGAAGTGTTATACATCTTTACTCATTTAATTGATCCGGCAGCGGAAGCAAATGGAATCAATCAAATATGTTCAATTTAATTGAACTAGTCATGAATCTTATCAACATAAGACTTCTTATTGACGCTAATATCATGTGGATTTATCTTCATAAATCCGGATATTAAAGATGTATTTTAATACTCCCAAAGTCTTAAATCATTCTCAATGATCAATATGTCATCCACATATCGGACTAATTAAAAATTCCGTAACTCCCACTAAACTCCATGTATAAACACAACTTCTTGACTTATCGAGAAATGTTTTATCACATGAATAAAATGTTGATTACAACTCATTGATGTCCTACTTAAGACCCTCTCTTAAGTTTCACATTATCTTAGGATTGCAAGAATCTACAAAACTCAAGACATGTATTGAATACATCACTTCTAATTGAAGAAGTGGGTTTTAGATTCACTCGCTATGTATTTCATAATAATGAAACACAATCCCTAAGAAGATCCAAATAGACTTAAGCATTTCAATTGGTGCAAAAACCCTTTGCAACCAATCAACCTTGAAATCTCACTTTATTAGTGCAAAACCCTTTGCAACTAATCAAGCCTTGAAATCTCTCTTTATTAGTGCAAAACCTTTGCAACTAATCAAGCCTTTTTATTTCGGATTTTCATGGCTCTAAGCCTTAGTATTGAGTTGTGACTTAAACACTCTTATGTAAGTCATTTGTTGATTACCTTCTAGAAGTAATCAACTTGAATCAAACAATTTCTTTTGTAAGTTATAAGCTCTTTACTTTCTTAAAAGTAGCATGAATTCATCATTTTCAACAAGTGACGAATTTAACCTCCTAGGTTTTTGTAGAAACAATATCTTACACAAAACGTGTCATGTAGCCAAGAAAGACCAGTTTCTTGCGACATAACATTCTCTGTGTCATTCTTTGTGGCTCTTGAATAATTTCTCCCACTCTGTCTTCTAAAAATAAACTTGTATTTTAGAAAGACAGCTTCACGAGCCACAAACCCGTCGTGCTCGTGATAATTGCAAGGGAAAAATGAGCATTTGTTTCTTGTGAAAACTTACAACCATGGTACCCTTACCATTTCATATCTCATATGATTGGTTTTAGTGGAAAAATAATTTAGACAAAAAATGATAAAATCCCCAAAAGGATCAAGTAACTCAAAGTAACTTGATTGAAGTCCAAACCATATTGAATAGCGTTTGAATTCATATCCAACCACACACATTATTCCATGATGCGTGCTAAGAGAGATTAACTTGTGATGCTATATCACATTTCATTTGGCTTATATCAAAGTCTTCACTTTGATAATCCCACCACGAGTAAATCGTGCTTCTTTGAACTCTTTGAACTTCTTCAAAGATTTCTCTATTTACCTTATTAAGTGAACATTTTAGCGTCAACTTAAATCGTTGGTAAAAGAAAATGATCAACCTATTTTGGATCAATGATTTACAATCTCGATCTCCTTTTCCAAACAAAAGGCACGAGACATCTTGCTTTGAATACAAGATACGCATAAACCATTAACAATCTAATGGTTTCAAGAGTACTCGATAACTCTTTGCGTTCATCTTTCCAAAATATAAGGTTTAATCTTGGGTTACCAATTTGAATCTTACATCATCTTCATGATATATCATTCTAGTTTTGGTTTAGAATATAATCACCTTGATAATGGGCTAGCCATACATCAAATCGTGGTGTATAGGGTCACAAAAGTGAAAACCTCTTTTGTATCTTAACAAGTTTATATTCTTATTTAGAGTTTATGCACTTCATAGTCACAATTAAGTACAACTTTAAATCCAAAAACTAGATCGAGTACACAATTACTCTATCTCTCGACATTATAGTTGCTTGTCGTCATATTCTAATCATCCTATGTATCAAGTACAATGATGAAAACCTCCATTGGTTTCTAATATTGACGATGTAATACTAGTAAAATTTATGTTTAATCAAATAAACATTTAACGAAGAAGGTCCCATTAGATGTCCCACAACTAACTTGTTGATTCTTCAATAATTTGGGGTAGTTTCCTTTCTCGTGTCTAACATTTAAGACAATGGAAACTTTATCGGTCGGGATTGATAGGTTTAGTATCGTCATTCTCAACAACTTTACCTTTAACATTACCTTGTATCAATTCCATTCTAATTTTACTTCTTTAACCTCGTCCTCATCTTAACGGTTTAAGAGAATGCTCCCACTTATTTCAATGAGTCTTTACTTAGAGAAGCAAAGTTGAATCTTATGAAGATTACTCTTCAATTTAATCGTTTTTCTTAAAACTTTCATTGAAGTGGTTGCGTTATTTTGGTCAATTACGAATTCTGAAAATCTAATCACCAAAATAATTTATCGCTTCAAGGTACTTAATTCATTTAAGTATATGAAAAACAATCCATTGTAAGTAGATGTGTTAGTCAAGAATCAAAAACCTGTTTTATAATGAATAACTTTAATCTATACTCTTTACAAGAGATCCTTAGCAATGGTTCATATGAGGTTTTAGAAGCAAATTCACATTTGTCTTTAGTTACGATATTTTAATGGAGATTTGAATCAAAAACGAAATGATATCGTATATGAATTGTGGTAAAGAAATAGAACAATATTATAACGGAATAATGGAAAACTTAACATTCATCGTTTTAATAATAATACTTGTAAATAACAAGTAATGCATTTACATAGTGGCCTCTACCCAACTATGATAAATGATTCCAAGACCCAAATTCATATCGACTTAGGCACGGTATGGCCGATGAAACCCTTATCAATATAACTCGGTGGATTAACGCTTTAATCGATTCTACTTTTAGAACTCTTGGTCGATAAAATTACTCTAATATTTATCTATAGCCCGGAACTCATGCAACTACGGTCGCGAATACTTCCGTTGAGCTCAATCCAAATTTCGAATAAATGTGTCCATGATCCAAATCCACATCAACTTGGGCACGGTATGGCCGATGAAACCCTCATCAATATGAATTCGGTGGATTGACATTTATCACCCACTTCCCCTACGTAACAAGGTTTGTACCCTGGTAGGGCCGAGTGCACTCCCTCACGAAATAGGTTTTCATGGTTTCTACTATTTGGTAAGGCTATGTCTCAATTGTTTTGTTTTAGCGAGAGGTCATGTCAATTTATTATCTATCACGTTTTAAGTGAATTAAAGCCGTGAACTACGATAATTCTAATTGACACGATCGATAAACTCGATAAAATAACAATGCATGTTTAGTTATGGCGATTTAGCGATGCATGTGACATATAAATAAAATGCAAGCATAAAAATAAATAAATCCTAGTATGGCCTTTCCTAAAATAGAAAAACTCTTTAACTATTACATATTCGGAAACCAACTCCATTGGTCCCTTGAACTTCGGTTGTGGCACGCATCTCGAGGTAACACCGTCTTTATGTATCGCCATTCTTGAAGAAATCCGTCTTTGGGAACTCCGGAATGATTAAAATTACATAACAAATTACATAATTTACTATTATACATTTGTAACTAAAATAAAATAAATCTATTAAATTACAAAACGGTGATACTAGATCACAATAAAAAATTACAACCGAATCGATATTCCCATACATTTCGGGAAATACCAATTAAAATCTAAGGCCATACTAAGTAAAATTACATAATTCAAAATTACATAAATGAAAAATTATGACAATCATAAAGAAAAATGCAGCATTATAATATGTATAAACATGCTCAATTTTATGCTAAATCGCCTTTAATTAGCCAATATCGTATATTACTCGGTTTTTACGGATTTGCGTGATTTCAACATTTTATAATCACAAAAATGCATAAACTCATATTTATGCATAAGTTAATTACCCTAACCTCTTAGGACTCAAAATATAGTCTTCACTAATAATTTGACCATAATTAACCTTTATTTACTAAATTGTTCATAAATGGACCAAAAATTACAAAAATAAGCTATTAAACTTCAAATAAATCCAAAAATTTCAAATAAATTCAAAAATTTGAAATTTAAACTCATGAACATTCTGGAAAAATTCCATGACACTCATAATGTTCAAAATCTTAGGTTAAAAATTTCGAAAAATTTACCGGAAAAACAATGTTGCGGTTTATCGATTTTTAATAAAATAATCATAAAAACATGGAAAAAATATTTTCACTAACTTTTCAATTTTAGATCTGAAAAAGATAATAAAATGCAACATTAGACGTTTTTCCTAAGTCATAGATTATGTTTTATTAATTTTCACTAATAATGTCACTATTTATGCTATTTTTCTTCAAAAATTCATAAATCATGCTAAAAGACTTATTTATAGCCAATTATTTTACACACATCTTGTAAAATTTCATGTGACAACATATTAATTTTCTATGACCAGATTCGAAATTTAACTCATATTAACCTATTTTTCTCTTAAATCCGAATTTAATAATAAAAAATTCATTTTTCGAGCATAACAAGTCCAAAAATTATGAAAATTTACAGGTTATCTCAAAATAATATATGTGACAACATATCCAAAAATTACTGGAAAATTCGAAGTATAGCAAATTTTAGACCAAAAATGACATTTTTACTCATAAAATCACATTTAAATGCCATTATTGTAAATTATGAACAATAAAAATCCGAAAAATTAACCAAAATATCCTAAAACATTTTAGGACCAGAAATATTAACATGCATGTAATAATTTCGTGATATATCATAATAACACAAATTTTACAAGTTTTATTTGTTATTCTTATAACTCGGAAAAACTTTTAACCAATTTGCATGCAAACAACCGTGGCTCTTGATACCGATTGAAGGAAATGTAGATTCATATACAAATTAACATACTCATATATGTCATAATTAATTTGTCATAAAATTAAAACGGATTTTATGCATGCAAACAATAATATAAGAGAAGAGAAATCATGTCCTTACATTGATGATTTCGGTTATATTGGGCACAAGAGAGATCACCTTTCTCTCTTGTTCTTGAGCTTTTCCTTATGGATGAACCAAGATCCAAGTGTAGGATCTCTCCCTAAGCTTTATACCCAAGGCTTTCTCTTAATTTAATTAATATTACAAAACTAGTATAATATTAATTAGATAGAAAATGGAACCAAAATATTCATAAAACTCTTGAATATTTCGGTTTTTGGGGAGGAAGAAGATGGGAGTTTTTTATCTCTCTAAAACTCATATTTTAGATGGTGGAAAGAATGAATGAATAATAATCTTTCATTATTGTATATTAGGTAAAGTTGAGAGGAAAAACAATTAGTTTTTCCACTCTCAAAAACCGGCCCAAAGGAGAGAGGAGGGAAGAAAAATAGAACCAATGCATGCAATAGTTTCCCTTCACAAGGTTTATAGGGTTGCATGGCTACTCTTCCTTTTTAATCATTATGTTTACCACTAATTATAAACACAATATTAAGTCTAAGCTCCTCCATTTTTCGGCACATAGAGTAATATGGATTCCATATTATTTTGTCAATTGTCAATATGTCACATGTCACATGTCACATAAATTTGTTATGTATTTTTAACATATTAAAAATCAACGTATTATCAAAAATACGTCACATA
Organism: Silene latifolia; assembly: GCF_048544455.1. Taxonomy (NCBI): domain Eukaryota; kingdom Viridiplantae; phylum Streptophyta; class Magnoliopsida; order Caryophyllales; family Caryophyllaceae; genus Silene; species Silene latifolia. The sequence continues at coordinate 142,157,726 of NC_133534.1, read as the reverse complement.
CAAAAACGACTTAGTAATTTTATAATTACTTGTGCCAAAATATTTTACCATTTATAAATTACAACTGATTGTATTTATAATAATTCATTCAGTTCCGATTGTTTCTTTAAACAATAATTTCATCCGAGTAATGATACAATTCAATTACTCAGACCGTATCTTATTTAATCATATTTTAATATGATACGTAAATTTTACTTCCAAAATCGTCCGTCAATTTTCAAGTAATTTAATTAACTCGCAACATTATACGATTAATTAAATAATCAATTAAGAGTATTGCCCTATAGGTATGACCTAGGGGGTCAACTGATCACCACCGTCACACGACAGTAATGTCAAACTCTAGTCAGCCAATCATTACCGATATATGTTGACCAGTTGACAGTAACAATATTACTTCCCAATTGTATTCTTAAAATGAGATTTAATAATGATATTTAAATCATGTGATCGCACTATTGTTGAGGACACATTTCCCAACATACTATTTATGAATAAGCACTACAATAGTAACGAAATGAAAGTCACGTATCTATATTCATGTTTATCTATACCAGTAAGACACCACGACACCTTCTTGCACCATAAACTCCCACCTTCACACAAACCACTAACAAGCCCAAGCCTAGGCACGACTCAGTCTCGTTCCTACATACACGAGAACAGGAGGCACCAACAACGATCCCCAAAGAGACCATCAACCCGGCTCCTACCGTTTCCTATACAACGTATATAACCACAAACAAACATCGTCGCAACGACCTTAACCGAGCACAACCCGCTACTCACCAGCCTATTTCGGTCACACCATGACTCTAAAAGGTCATAAAAATACCCTCAAGTGCAGCCTCATTGACGCCCTACCAAACAACATTGGGAAAACCCGCATCCTGACTCCAAATCGTGCTCAACAAGAGACCAAAAAAAAAGGTTGTTCTAATCCACACAAAAGCTTACTATTTTAACAAAATAAAATGAACATTTCATGCTTCCTAATGATATTAATGTGTCCCAAAAGTTTCAGACTAAATTAAGTCATAACGATTGCATACGACTCCGAAAAAATTGGATCGAAATCGACTCCAAAACAGACTGTGTGAACTGCTACTGACCAGCACTTAAAGCCAACGATAAAACAGCTATAAACATCATCTATGACACCCTATAAGCTTTCAAGTACACTAATAATGACTCACGATTAATAGACCCGAACTCGACTTCAAATTTGCACTTTAAACAATTATTATCTAGTTTGTTATTCATATACTGAAAATATACAAAGTCGACAAGAATAGTACCTTACGTGATTAATAAGGGATGACGATGAAAAGAACCAAAAGATGGTTTGGTTAATGACGGTGTATATGATGATGAATCTCCTTCGTTTCCTTTTCCCTCCCGACTCTCTTTTTCTTTCTTTTAGGAATTATTTTTTTTCAGATATCTTAGTATTTATAGTCTAGGTTTAAAGAATATATATGAGGCCAATTAGGAAACTATCCCTTATTCTAATTTTCATAGGAATTACCATTGATTATTATTATTATTATTATTATTATTATTATTATTATTATTATTATTATTATTATTATTATTATTATTACTATTATTATTATTATTATTATTATTATATCTCGTTTCAAATCCCGACCAGTACTCTTACTAGGCCTAATATAATCAGCCCACTTATCCATATCACACGGCCCAAGGCCTTATTACTAGCTAAGCTCAATTCCCAACTTGCTTACTTACTTTATTATTTAATTAACGAGTTATTTGCAATTATTATTAGAAATGTCATTAATTAATTATTTAAATTACATAAATTATTCTCATAAATCATTATTAAATTACGGGGTATTACAATCTTCCCCCCTTGAAATAAACTTCATCCAGATGTTCGCCCATAACTACTATAACAACATCTATAAACATTCATACAACCAAAAACAACCCAACTTATGATAACACAATTATCCAATTACGATTATCAACCACACCAACTCAAACCATTTGTAGTATCACATTCCTTCCCCCTAAATATAAACTTCGTCCTCGAAGTTCGGAATATCAAGCAATAGGAATAAACAAACCATTTGTTGTAACATCACAAAACATGTAATACACCTTAGACAACTATTATTTTTAACACAACATCAATTGATGAATAATGAATAACAACAATTTTCAAATTAATAATTCCTTTTTTTTATTACTTGCGTGTTTATATCTTAATAGCGAAGTCTAACTAAAACATGAATGCAACTAATATAAATATATAGGCTTAGGGAAACACATTTTGCATATCACTAGACATGTCATCCTACTTCACAAAATTTACAACATCAAAATATCAATGTGCAAAAGATAAGAAACAAAAACTTACATTTTTTTTAAGGCTAAGAAAACGTCTCACAACTTCTAAAAATCATTAATAAATAATAACAAAATTACTTCTTGAGCACTTATACTTTTTAGAAAATATAGAGAGTTAACAATTCATGAGAGAAAGAATCAATTCAAAACTCATAGGATCAATTTATAACGCATTTTACAAATTACTTGGTCAAAACAGAAAAATCACAGCAACTTGTCAGAAAGTTAGGTCAAATTGTAAAAATCTCTATAAATTGTCAAAATATTTCCTTGTAACGTGGCTTATCAATTTAGAAATATATATGAGTCTATAAAATATTGGAGTTGGAATTATACCAAATTATTAAGTAGTTTTTAAATGACAATTTTTACAAAAATATGACGCGAAAACATCACTGTACAGGAACATTCCGACCACAGTCCACTAAAATATTTATTTATCCTAAACCGTATATCATCTAAACATGAAACTGGTGGAATATGAAAGCTAATTCACAAGGGTATCACACATAAAAATCTCGGACAACAATTTTAAACAGACAGTAAATGACAGCCAAAACAATCAAGGATAAAATGTCGAGAAATCAAGCAAAATCACATTCTTCACAATTTCATTTATACCCATCATGCTTCACATATTAATCACAACTATGCCTCCCCAAATACATACCATCACACTTTTCTATAACCATACACATATACCAATGCTTAAAATCATACACAAAATAAACGTGAATTTTGTTTGCCTTGTTACGTGAATCTACCGTTCCGACTCAACCTATATGCTAAAAATAAACGTGAATATTTTTAATTTTTGACAATTTTTCAATTTTTATGGGATTTTAAATTTTAAGAATAAAAGACAATGCATACATAAATTAAATGTGATAACATAAATGCAAATAAAAACAATATGCAGACACAAATATGGATGCATAACCTCCCCAAACCAAACTGTACAATGCCCCCATTGTACCAAAACATGGAAAGGAAATGCAAACTAAAGGAGAAAGAGAGTAAATGCAGAAAGCTTACAAGATACGCGAAGGAGGGATCTCCCCAAACCGACCATGAACATGGGAGCTTGCTAAAGACCCGGAAAACCGTCAGAGGAAGCTAATCCAAGTCAAAACTACTCGACGGCAGTGAAACAGTGGTCGATCGAGTAAATGGGCATCCAAAACTGCTCGATCGAAAGAAATTGTGGTCGATCGAGTAGTTCTCTTTTTGCAGTTGCTCGATCGAGTAAATAAACTGCTCGATCGACTGATTCCAGCGGCAAAAGCTCTCGATCGAGTACAAAAAGTACTCGATCGAATGATCCGTAGTAATTCCTGCAAAACGCAATAAAAACAGCCCGCAAACTAACAAAACAAGCATTACTGATAAAGTCTATGGCATGAAAACCATTTATTACAACTGAAATGAAATAGAAAATAAAAAAAAAAATCTCCGGGTTGCCTCCCGGGTAGCGCTAGCTTCAGTCAGGTCCCAGCTCGACCTTCTTTTCTTCGAGCCTCTCTAATCAGTTATAATCAAAACAGCTCAAAGCGCGCAGCATGAGATCGTACACCTGCGCATGTGCTACACAGAAGCATAAGTTGCACCATAGTGGAATACAAGTATAGGAAATAAAATTATTTAACTTATTAAGCCTAACAAATTTCCTATGCGAGCTCCTGAATTTATCCACAAAATAAAGGAGCGCGGGAGCAATTTTCAATAAAGTAGGGTATTGTTTCAGATTAACGAGATTAAGATGACAAGGACGGTGAAAATTCGTTTGATTATGCGTCCACATGTGAGAGGGTATAGCTTTAAAAGAAGAAGCACGAATCATATGAGGCAAAATACTATTAAAACAAACAATAATGAAATTATCGTTTACTACCTCGGGTTGGTCGCTCTAAACGACGGAATCACTGACAAAGGAATGTATTACCTCATCCGTGCTAGGGGCAATTACCGTCTCAGCTGCTTCTTCATCAACCTCCTCAGTGGAATCCATCCCTTAAATCGTAGCTTCAAGTGTATCCGACTCGGCTGTGAATAAGGGAGGTTCACCGTAACCGTTATCATCATCAAACTCGTCACCCAAAACAAAACCAAGTGACGAATCAAAGCTCCCAATGGCCAATTCAGTCGATCGAGCAGATTTACTACTCGATCGACCACTTTCCTCTTGATTTCCACTCGATCGAGTAGAAATATCACTCGATCGAGCACTTTCTCTTGGAAATTCACTCGATTGACTAATGTTAGTCACTCGATCGAGTGATTCCTCCTGTACAGGGCTAAAATCTTCGCATAAACTCTTGAAATACGATAGAAATTCGTCATCCGAGTCATAGAAATCATTCTCAGCATTGGGCAACACGGGTTCTTCATGGGAAAAACCGCTCTCGGTCAAGTACACCTCTTCTGGTTGCCTACCATCCGACTCAGCTGCTAACTGAGCAATTTCAGACTCCAGCTCAATGATTTGAGCTTCCATACGTCTATCATATTCTTGCATTTGAGATACAAGTGTCTCCAATAAATATTTCAGCTCCGCAATTTCTTCTTTCTGTATATCAGGAGGATCTTGTTGCGGTGGCCATTGATAGGGTGGATGTGGCGGCACAACTACAGCTGCATTGTGCTCAGCAGCACCACATCCCCAAGATTTCTTCCTTTCCCAACTAGAAGGTTTTTCAGCTTGGGCTTCAAACTGAGCGATTAGTCGGGAGACAGATGTCATCTTGGCATGAGGGATCGAAGGTACTCAAGCCTTCCCTTCGATAATCTCCCTCGGTAGCCCATCTAATAAACCTGTAGGCCTATCAAAACAGCACTAAAGAGAAAGATAAGAACAACCTCAAGGTACTTAGTGTTCCCTTGAGGCGAAAGACAAACAAAATAAAACAGATAAAAGCGTCGCCTCCCCGGCAACGGCGCCAAAATTTGATACGGTCGTTTCTGTAACCAAAAATAAAATACCTAAATACAACTAACAGAAGCTAGCAGCAAGTAGGGTCGATCTCCACAGGGAGGCTATTTTGCTAATTATCTGTTTAATTCGGTCTGTCGGATGTCACAATGTGGGGGTTTTGATTGATTTAACTAAACTAAAAAGACTAAGGCAAGAGAGAAATGAATGCAAGAAATTAACAATAAGAGAAGGGAATATGCTAGGAGTCGGTCTACCGTGGCAGCTACACTATCGGGTCAACTGAGTTGATTAAACTATTGATAAGAAGAGCGAGGTCGTCACCTTTCGGTCCTTAAACCTACGATTATACCCTTTCGGTCTCTAATCGCCCTAGGGCCTCCTAACTTAGCTTTCGCCTTAATTAGGTATCACCTATTGTAATTAAGCAAGCCTTCCCTTCCAATATTTCGATCCAGGTCGGGGTTAACTAAATAAATCGATCTCCTGCATGCATTCATTCAACCTAAAAACAATTATATTGCCTAATACAATTCTTATCGCAAGACTAATCTAATCAAGTGGATCCTAACATATTACTACCACGGCTTCCCTAATCCTAACATATTAAGGGGATCTAGCTACGCATAATGAAATAGAGAACAAGAAATAAAGAAGAAGCAAACATTAAATAAAAGTAAAGAGAAGGAATGAATTACTGAATTATCGATCCGGAAAATAGGGAAGAACAGAAGTAACAGTAACAGTGCATATGAAAAAAAATAAGAGAGGAAAAGCCCCCTAATTATGTCGTCCTAGCTCCTATTTATAAGAAAATAGGATTATTCCTAAACCTAATGACGGAAATAAGCTTAAAAGTCCAGCCCATCAGAGAAACCACTCGATCGAGTGATTTAAAACCACTCGATCGAGTAAACTAAAGCTTAAACCACTCGATTGAGTAGAAAATCTACTCGATCGAGTAAATCAATAAATGCAACTACTCGATCGAGTAGAAAAAGGACTCGATCGAACAAAATTCTACTCGATCGAGTACTTTCCAGCAACAGTTTCCTCCTTTGCGCACTGAACTTCAAACGGCTGCCATTTCTTCGTTACTTAGGCAAACAGGGTGATTCCGGTGGCGTTGGAAGGCTAAGAGGACAGGCTTTCATCTCCAATTGGAATCACCTGAATATCCATTGTGGAACTCGAGATATGGCTCTCAAAAATAGGCACTAGCAATTTGAAGTTCTTCCTTTGCTCGCCTAGCTATCTTTCTTCTTTGCGCATCTCAAGATAGCTACATTCCCGCTCCAAATTCACTCTTCCTCCAAATGCATGCTAAACGGACGGTAAATGGCTTGATTTCACTACTTTCTGGTCCATTCCTGCAAATAAGACAAAATAACCCAAAGTAGCATATTCGGGGCATTTCGTAGCATAAACTACGATAAAAGCGTAGAAATACGTGCATAAAATAGGCTAAAAAGACTATATAAAATGCACGTATCAAATCTCCCCAAACCAAACCTTTACTCGTCCTCGAGTAAACTAAATGCAAACTAATGGAATGGAAAAGATAACTCAGAGCTAGATACAAATGCCCACTTAAACCAATTTAATGCAAGCAACTAACACTTATAGCAAACAGTCAAATGCAAACGAGTTATAAGATGTTTATAATAAAGCTGAACCGTCGACCTTGCAAGACCTTTAAAATCGGACTCTCACGGGTCACTCTTCTCTCATGAAGCAAAGGGTAAGCATATATGTATAAGAGAGAAATAAAAATAGTCGCTCACCTAGACTACGACCCACATAAACATGCATGCAACTAATATGATAGACAATTCTAGCTACCGTACACACATTCCAACCAAACAAGGTCCTATCACAGCCGAGGGCTTACAAAAGTATGTTAAAGTGAGGCAATGGGTAAGAAAAGGCAAAACATTTATGGGAATGTGGAGGTATAGGTGATCAAGCTAGTACCTACCAAAACCATATAAGACATATCCATTTCCAACTCAATTATGAATTAAGCACATATGCCCTTCATTTGGCACAAAACTCACCAAACCGAACTGAAAATACTCCTCAATAAATGTAAATAAAGCATAGGAGCGAAACCAACTAACCAACAACATCTTTTTTCTTCTCTTTTCTTTTCTATTTTTTTCGGTTTCTTTCTTTTTTTGATTTTTCGGTTTCTTTTTTTTTCATTTTTTTTTTCACGTCTTTTTTTTTCATCCTCCTTTTCATCTTTTCTACTAACTCCAAATCGATATGATATGAACCAAATTTGGCACAATGAAGTATATACCGCAAAAACAATCTAAACTAGCTTGACACAAGGCAGGCTAAATTTGGAATGTAGTTAAGGGTCAACAGGCAAATTTGGCTAATGTGGAGTTAAATGGGTAAAAATGAAAGAAAGGAAAATTTGTAAGCACCTCCCTGCATGTGACACCAACCACTAACCCGAATGTATGAAGGCAAAAAGCAATTGGATTTCATATACGTGCAAATTGATGATACATGATATGCAAGGAGTAACTACTCACAATCCTACATGAAATCGGTCATAAATGACACCAGTTTATACGGCTCTAATCCTTGAAATTATAAGTAGCTCGCCAAAATTTCAGGTCAAGTCTATTCGTTCAGCTAAATTTTAACATTAACTCGTAGATATGCAATAAGACAATGCTAAAAGATAACAGTTCAATGCAAGGCTTAAGCAAAAAGACAATTATAGTGCAATTTCATCACTGGAATCTACCGTTCCGACTCAACCTATATGCTAAAAATAAACGTGAATTTTTTTAATTTTTGACAATTTTTCAATTTTTATGGGATTTTAAATTTTAAGAATAAAAGACAATGCATACATAAATTAAATGTGATAACAGAAATGCAAATAAAAACAATATGCAGACACAGATATGGATGCATAACCTCCCCAAACCAAACTGTACAATGCCCCCATTGTACCAAAACATGGAAAGGAAATGCAAACTAAAGGAGAAAGAGAGTAAATGCAGAAAGCTTACAGGATACGCGAAGGAGAGACCTCCCCAAACCGACCATGAACATGGGAGGTTGCTAAAGACCCGGAAAACCGTCACAGGAAGCTAATCCAAGTCAAAACTACTCGACGGCAGTGAAACAGTGGTCGATCGAGTAAATGGGCATCCAAAACTGCTCGATCGAAAGGAATTGTAGTCGATCGAGTAGTTCTCTTTTTGCAGTTGCTCGATCGAGTAAATAAACTGCTCGATCGACTGATTCCAGCGGCAAAAGCTCTCGATCGAGTACAAAAAGTACTCGATCGAATGATCCGTAGTAATTCCTGCAAAACGCAATAAAAACAGCCCGCAAACTAACAAAACAAGCATTACTGATAAAGTCTATGGCATGATAACCATTTATTACAACTGAAATGAAATAGAAAATTAAAAAAAATAAATCTCCGGGTTGCCTCACGGGTAGCGCTAGCTTCAGTCAGGTCCCAGCTCGACCTTCTTTTCTTCGAGCCTCTCTAATCAGTTATAATCAAAACAGCTCAAAGCGCGCAGCATGAGATCGTACACCTGCGCATGTGCTACACAGAAGCATAAGTAGCACCATAGTGGAATACAAGTATAGGAAATAAAATTATTTAACTGTTTAAGCCTAACAAATTTCTTATGCGAGCTCCTGAATTTATCCACAAAATAAAGGAGCGCGGGAGCAATTGTCAATAAAGTAGGGTATTGTTTCAGATTAACGAGATTAAGATGACAAGGACGGTAAAAATTCGTTAGATTATGCGTCCACATGTGAGAGGGTATAGCTTTAAAAGAAGAAGCACGAATCATATGAGGCAAAATACTATTAAAACAAACAATAATGAAATTATCGTTTACTACCTCGGGTTGGTCGCTCTCAACGACGGAATCACTGACAAAGGAATGTATTACCTCATCCGTGCTAGGGGCAATTACCGTCTCAGCTGCTTCTTCATCAACCTCCTCAGTGGAATCCATCCCGTAAATCGCAGCTTCAAGTGTATCCAACTCGGCTGTGAATAAGGGAGGTTCACCGTAACCGTTATCATCATCAAACTCGTCACCTAAAACAAACCCAAGTGACGAATCAAAGCTCCCAATGGCCAATTCAGTCGATCGAGTAGATGCCATCTTGGCAAGAGGGATCGAAGGTACTCAAGCCTTCTCTTCGATAATCTCCCTCGGTAGCCCGTCTAATAAACCTGTAGGCCTATCAAAACAGCACTAAAGAGAAAGATAAGAACAACCTCAAGGTACTTAGTCTTCCCTTGAGGCAAAAGACAAACAAAATAAAACAGATAAAAGCGTCGCCTCCCCGGCAACGGCGCCAAAATTTGATACGGTCGTTTCTGTACCAAAAATAAAATACCTAAATACAACTAACAGAAGCTAGCAGCAAGTAGGGTCGATCTCCACAGGGAGGCTATTTTGCTAATTATCTGTTTAATTCGGTGTGTCGGATGTCACAATGTCGGGGTTTTGATTGATTTAAGTAAACTAAAAAGACTAAGGCAAGAGAGAAATGAATGCAAGAAATTAACAATAAGAGAAGGGAATATGCTAGGAGTCGGTCTACCGTGGCAGCTACACTATCGGGTCAACTGAGTTGATTAAACTATTGATAAGAAGAGCGAGGTCGTCACCTTTCGGTCCTTAAACCTACGATTATACCCTTTCGGTCTCTAATCGCCCTAGGGTCTCCTAACTTAGCTTTCGCCCTAATTAGGTATCACCTATTGTAATTAAGCAAGCCTTCCCTTCCAATCTTTCGATCCAGGTCGGGGTTAACTAAATAAATCGGTCGTCTGCATGCATTCATTCAACCTAAAAATAATTATATTGCTTAATACAATTCTTATCGCAAGACTAATCTAATCAAGTCGATCCTAACATATTACTACCACGGCTTCCCTAATCCTAACATATTAAGGGAATCTAGCTACGCATAATGAAATAGAGAACAAGAAATAAAGAAGAAGCAAACATTAAATAAAAGTAAAGAGAAGGAATGAATTACTGAATTATCGATCCGGAAAATAGGGAAGAACAGAAGTAACAGTAACAGTGTATATGAAAAAAAATAAGAGAGGAAAAGCCCCCTAATTATGTCGTCCTAGCTCCTATTTATAAGAAAATAGGATTATTCCTAAACCTAATGACGGAAATAAGCTTAAAAGGCCGGCCCATCAGAGAAACCACTCGATCGAGTAAACTAAAGCTTAAACCACTTGATCGAGTAGAAAATCTACTCGATCGAGTAAATCAATAAATGCAACTACTCGATCGAGTAGAAAAAGGACTCGATCGAACAAAATTGTACTCGATCGAGTACTTTCCAGCAACAGTTTCCTGCTTTGCGCACTGAACTTCAAATGGCTGCCATTTCTTCGTTACTTGGGAAAATAGGGTGATTCCGGTGGCGTTGAAAAGCTAAGAGGACAAGCTTTCATCTCCAATTAGAATCGCCTGAATATCTGTTGTAAAACTCTAGATATGGCTCTCAAAATTAAGCACTAGCAATTTGAAGTTCTTCCTTTGCTCGCCTAGCTATCTTTCTTCTTTGCGCATCTCAAGATAGCTACATTCCCGCTCCAAATTCACTCTTCCTCCAAATGCATGCTAAACGGACGGTAAATGGCTTGATTTCACTACTTTCTGGTCCATTCCTGCAAATAAGACAAAATAACCCAAAGTAGCATATTCGGGGCATTTCGTAGCATAAACTACGATAAAAGCGTAGAAATACGTGCATAAAATAGGCTAAAAAGACTATATAAAATGTACGTATCAAAGGCCTTTGTACATATTGTAGTAGTTGGGCAATGATGAGAAAAGATCCTTCCATCTCCGACAAGATCCCCGAGGATTGTTGGAAGAAGAAGGAAGAAAAGAAGAAAGGAAGAAGCTGACTCAGAATCCGAGCGGATTGCCCTTGGGACGCTCGTCCAAGACCAGGAATCCGAGCATCCTTCCCACAGGGACGCCCATCCAAAAACGCCACAATCCGCCCGTCCAGCCAATGAATCCGCTCGTCCAACAGCCAGACAATCCGCTCGTCCCGTGCCTTGGACGCTCGGATTGTGTTAAAGCAACTTTCCATTTTCTTCTTGTTCTATGAAGGATGCGCATATCTCGGAAAGACCGGCAAAAAGGAGACTCGCATATTTTTCTGAGAGGAGCGATTCCTCAAGGACTTAATCGTTATTTAAGCCCTTAGTAAACCCTAATTTGTGTACCTAATCCGCACTATAAATACCCCATTAGTCTAATTAGATAACCATGTTCTTCTTATCAATCTTTAGTGTAGTTTATATCATTCTAATATCTCTTTAATATTGTAATCAACTTTTAATCAAGTCTTAATACAAATCTCATTTCCTTAATCTCTCTTTTGTTCATCTTTCATTTTGGGTAATTGAAGATTATATGGGTTATTATTGGGAGATTGACAACCTTCCAATCAATCATCAAGTACTTCTATTATTCTTTGCTTTATTATTGGAATCATTAGTAGGTATAATTCTCTTAATCCCTGTTTAATTATTGTTAATCATCTTCATTTATTCATCATGTTTTATTTTGTTGGTATGATTGACAACCTTGCTAGCATGTTCAACATGATAATGAGTGAGTAGTTTCCTTAACTAGGGTTAATGGGTAATTAGGGGAAACCAACATGGGGGATGATTCATGCTTAATTTAATATGTTTTCATAGTTTATTTGCTTCCTTGTTGTGATCTCAACTTATGCACATGTTATGTTTGATGAAATGCGAGCCTATGAATCCTTGCATTTTTTACCCATCACTTATCTTTTCAATGAGACTTGTAAGACATAAACCAACCCGAGTCTCATTAGACCATGCATATAGTTGAGTAGGAAAGATTAAGTCGACTTGTAGGTGTTGTACAATCTAATCGATTCGGCTCCGGGACCCAAACTTTCCTAGGATTGTAAGATATAAACCAACTCGATCCATCACAACAATAATTGCTTGCTTATAATTTGAGAATATGTTTGTATGATCAATTCCCATGAATCCCCTATGAACCCATGACACCCTAGTACCTTTTATCAATTGTTTACATCCCTTTTTAACCATCTTGCTTGTTTACTTTCATTGCTATTTAGTTTAGTGATCTTCTATTCCAACCCCAAATTGTGACACCCCTGGACACCGCTACTTACAATTGAAAATCTTACTTCAATACCCGTCCCTTGGGATCTGACCTTTACTTGCCTCTTTACTAATAGTAGAGTTGTTTGTGGAGATATAAATATTGTTTTGGTCTAGGTGCTCCTAACGACAAGTACCGAAAACTAAACCTCCAAGTGAGTCCGACCAAAAATGGCGCCGTTGCCGGGGACGGTGTTAACTTGATTTAGATTTTCTTAGATTGTTATTAGTTGTGTCCTTCTTTGTCTTGGGGAAGTAAAACTCCTCATGGTTTGTTCTAATTATTTTCAAGTTATTTGATATTTTGCATGTCTAGAAGATCACAAGGTAACTTGTTACCCTTTGATCACGAAATTGAAAGGACTTTGACAAACAATAGAAGACTTGCTAGAGGAACTTTGAGAGGTATTGGTGAGGTTGTAGTTATTCAACCAAAAACTATTGAGTTCGTCAACCCTTTTGCAAGAGAAGGTGAGGAGAGCCCAACACAAAATCAACCCACAATGCCTAAATTTTCATCACATTCCGTACCAACCGAGGAGAACCTACCCAATGGTACTCCCACACCACAACACTTAACCGGAAATTTCATTGCCAAATCCGCATTTATCCAATTAGTCGAAAGAAGCCAATTTGGGGGGATGCCTAGTGAAGACCCTCACTCTCACATGGAGACTTTTTGTGACTATTGCGATGCGATTTCTCAAACCAGTGTAACTCAAGACCAAATTCGATGGGTCTTATTTCCTTTTTCTCTAATTGGCACCGCAAAACAAACTACCATAGTTCCTCCAATTCACAAAACTGAATCCTTATATCATCCCTTCCTTCTTGCATATCTCATTATTGCAAGTGTTCTCAATTTTTGCTGTATATATCTCATTGTTCAACTGCCTAGGACGTTTCTAGCAAATATCCTCCTTAAATAATATAGACAAAATGGTTCTCTAACCATCCTTATGTGTTTAGAATATGGTTTTTGTGTAACTCCTTGCACATAAATCCATCTCATTTCTAAATGCTTAGCATCATATCTTTAGTACTTCCTGAGTACTTGTAACACCCCCATATTCAGAGGAGCCTTAACTAGGCCTTCCTTAGGATATAAGGGCGTTACCATCTCGGTTGCCCGAGGACAGTAATAATCAAACGTCAATAAAAGAACTATAGTATTGTATTACAAGTGATTTAAACCAACAAGCTATATAAAAGATACAACTCAGAGACTATAGGCTATGACTATCGAATCTCGTGAAGACTCATCCCCGCCCGGACTCCCGCTATCAACAACATCAACACCTGCTAAGACCGACTGCTCACCATAAGGGATCACGGCAGACACATAACAAACAAACAACCATACAAGGTCAGTACTGAGATACGACACAAAAATGACGACTATAACTATCAACACAATATGATGCTAGCAGTCTTACACACACAATCAGAACAGTCCAACCAATCACATCGATCGTCCACCTGGACGAGCCCCCCCAAAGTGGGGGACCGCAGCCGTACCCACCAAATCCCCGCTCACTATACTGAGCGATAACCCTGTCCATTAATGTGCACATCCCTTCTGTGGCGGGTTCCACAGAAGGCGAAACTAGGGCGTGAAGCCACTCCCGCAAGTGACCCCACTCAGCCGAGGCCACGCCTCGCGAACCATCAACAACGATCACAACCACAAAGACAATACAGTTACTATATCAAACAACCAAACACAATACAGCCACAACATCCGACACACTAGACCATCTACAGAAACTGAGTAGGCGAACCTACCTTTAAGCCATCGCAACCAATCCATGCCGACAGATAACATGTCCAGCGATCAAGCAACGCCTATAACCAGAATACAATTCTAGATTACTAACAAGTAAACCCTAACTATGAAGAATCAAGAACACGGATGATGATTATGACATACCTATAGGGAGAAACTCAGCAAAACACCGCTACCCGACTCAAGAGACGCTCTCCTAAGGTACAAGGGTCTTCACAAAGGTTTCCATGGAGGTTTTGGGGTGAAGGGAAGGGAAAGAGGCGACTGAAAGATAGGAGGAAAGTGGCGGAAGTGATATGCGGATTTAACAAAACGCGATATAAAACCCTCATTTGAAAACTGGGTACTCGATCGAGTACCCAACATACTCGATCGAGTAGCCCCCTACTCGATCGAGTAACCTAGCTACTCGATCGAGTAGCCTCTACTCTATCGAGTACCACTCTTAACACGCTACCCAAGATGACTTCAGCACTTACTTCTAAGACTATTCCCGCTCCCAAGGTCAGTCAACGCTGGTCAAAGGGTCCCTAAAAGGACGGGTATTACAGTCTTCCCCCCTTAAAAAGAACTTCGTCCCCGAAGTTCAACTCATCTCTCCCGCTCATGACACGGAACCAACACTATCTCACCAACCTTCCCGGTCAAACCATTATCTCTTGGAAACACTATCCCCCCCCCATGTCATCATCATCATCGTCCACATTTATACATATCGATTCTTACTACTGTCATGCAAGCGTCACCACCGTCAACCGTTATTCTATATATATATATATATATATATATATATATATATATATATATATATATATATATATATATATATATATATATATATATATATATATATATAAAACATCTGACTCGCAATGTGAATCGCCACTCACGATCACTCAACACACAGTAACAACTATCAAACTATCAATCTAGAACATGTCTCATATTAACTTCCATGTGGTACAACTAATGCCACCATGTTACTTGGCAACGTGATTCAAATACGATTCATCGCACTATAACTATTTTATTATATATTTTTTTTTTTAAACCGTCTTTTGAAACATACAACCACACTCACTTAACAAAAAACTAAAGTAATTCGTTATACTAAAGCAGAACATAATACCAACAACATTATAAACAACTACCAACAACGTTATAAACAAGCAAAACATTATTCAAAAGCAACCTTTTTATTTCGCAACATTACTCTTCCCCTCTAAAAAGGAACTTCGTCCCCGAAGTTCACCACCCAAATTACCACGCATTTTACTTATTATTTGATTCATAACATGGGTTAAAACATGTTATCTATCGTGGACATTACTCGTTAAGCACAAACTCGTTAAATTAGCAATTATACACTAACCACCGGACTAGTTAGCCGCCGTCTATTAGGCACGTTACTATGGTATGCACAAGTGTGTGAGAAGATATAATTCCGATAAATAAGTCGTAATAATGCGTATGCAACATTAAAGTACAAGAAACTATCGCTGCTTCGCTAGCTGTGACAAATACGCTTATAAACTTCAAGCACGACTTCCAACATATGAATTTAACGGTTCAAAGGTGTTACTACGCACTAATAACCACATTAAACATTAAACTTGCCATTATAAAACAATTGAACATTTTTAATTTTCGAAAACCTACTGTAACAGTGCTACTCGATCGAGTATGTAGCGATACTCGATCGAGTGCCATGCTACTCGATCGAGTGTCTCGGCTACTCGATCGAGTAGCCCAAAGATCATAAACTTTTCATCCCATCTTCCTGCAGCTACTCGATAGAGTACGGGGTACTCTATCGAGTACCTACAGGCTAAAGCTTTATAAAGTCTGCCATAAATCACGTATATGCACATCTTTGCCACATAAAGCTCGAGTCGGGACGACTTCCCCGACTTCTAACATCCTGCAACAAGTCAAGTATCAAATCCGGCCTTATGGCCAACAATACAAGTCTGCCAAAGTCTCAATAAAACAACTACTAATGTCTAACACGATACCAACGCCTAAAACCGACTACCACTAACAAAGATAAGTACAAGGAGTATCACTCCTCCTGCTGCTGCTGCTGCTCAAACATCACCTCATCATCACCACCACCCAAAGTACCTGCTCCCGATCCCCGCATCCACTCCCGCTCCTGCTCCTGGGCCCACGTACCATGGAGTCAAGCCACCGTAGGGGAAGGACTGAGGTGCCCCCCACGTCGACTGATCCACCCCGTAGGAATGGAAAACCACTGAGTAGTCCCCAACTCCACTCCACCAAACTGGATGCGGTCCCTCGGTCCCTATCCCCTGAGCGTACGCCATCTCATGCATGTTCTAGAGTGTCAAGGTAGATGACACTCTCTCCGCCAGGTAACTGGATCGCGTCTCCGGGGTGTCGAGGTAAGGGTAGCATGGAAAAGACTGCTGCTTCTTTGTGGTGCTTGGTCGTGGCCTAGTCTCCGAGGCCCTCTCCCTCACTCGACGTGGTCCCCTCACCACTCTGGGTCTCTCCACCACCTGAACTCCCGCATACTCGCCCTTCGTCGGCTCCGGCATCTCCTCGAGGATGGTGCCATCGATGAGATAGGTCTGTAGCTGGCGGGGTCTGTCATCATCCTCCTCCTCCACATCGTCGGAGTCCACCGTCACTACTGTCGGCTCCAAGGGCTCCGTGGGTGGGAGGTGCTCAGGAGCTGGAATCTTCATCCAACTCATGCCCCACACCCTCCACGCTAGGCTACCGTCAGCCAAGGTCCTCAACCATTTCAGGTCGAGATAGTAGTCACGATCCATGGTAGGCACTGGGGTAGCTAGAGGCACGTACGCCGAAGAAGCCTCAAAAGAGGTTAGCTTTTCAGCTAACCGAGTGGCAATAGCACCACAACTCAGGTACCGGGAAGAGGAAGAAGCCATCAAGGCAAGGGCAGCACAAACAATAGAAGGAGCATTAAAGACCACTTTCCTGGCCCGCTCCGGGTTGAGGTAAGACATCAGAAGTAAGACCTCATGATTATTCAATTTACTGATATCCTTTCTGTCATAGAGGAGGTTCGAAAGAGAACGGAGAAAGACCCTCAAGGTAATATGCTGAACGTCATTAATCAGCATGTTGCTCGAGGTGGGAGCTTGCTTCCCAGTCAAGCAAGGCATTAGGCGGCAGACGCCGCACTCAGCTGGAATATCGGTGATGGAGTCCTTGGGAGGCTTGGCCAACCCAAGGTGAGAGGCAAACAGATCCATAGTCAACAGAAAACTGGTATTCATCAATCTAAACTCAACAGTCTGACCCGCTGGGTCATAGTTAAAAGAGCTCATGAACTCCAAGGTAAGAAAAGGGTAAGTATGCTTCCTCAGCCTATACAAACCCGTAAAACCCAAGGTCTCGAATATGTGACGGACATCCGTCTCTATCTCCAACTCCTCTAATACAGTGGTGTCTATACACTTCGTAGGTCTCATTTTGCGTTTTTGTAAGGCTACAAAACGCTCCCTCTGCTTGAAATCAACAAAAACAACTGTAGGGTATTCGGGGACTGCGGGTACCACAGGTCCACTCCCCTCCCCCGTCTCAGGTGGGTTACCCCTCCCCCGCTTACTTTGGCGGATTCCAAGGTTCAGTCTCGGCATCTGCTTTAGGCATAAGTTTAACAACTTGCTTAAACATTCAAGCATTTATTTCATGTAATTCGAATTCGATATACTCAGCTAGGCATACCAATTTATCAATAACTTTCAACATGTGAAGCACATAATCTACGCCTGTTAGCTTCGAGCATTAAACTAAGTACACACTTTCACCAGCAGTTTCCAAAATTTGACATGTAAGCGCAGGTTATTACTACTCATAAGCCATAGTTGTGAAAGAAATTATCATGGTGATTACATATGTTCAACAAATTCGAATATCCTAGCATGCTTCTAAATGTTGTTCCAAATACACTCCTAATCACATGTGAGTAATCCTTACTAGTTCATGGACAAGAATAGCTTAGAACATATCATTATCACCCTTCACTATTATGAACAACAACTCAACTAAAATTTTCAGACGGTCTTTACAGCTGTGATAATATTGGCGTATTTTCATCAATTATTGTTTCTATTCTCATATTGAAGTTCAACTCATACTTATACTGTCAATTACCACATCAATTTTCAATTATAAATCACGAATTTCCATTTGAGGCACTTTTAAGACGGAGTTTTAAGGCAACTTTCTAAGGATAAAATCATCAAAATCTATCCTTCAACATGATATAAACCATACTTAAGGCTTAATTCTACCATCTAAACATTGTAAAACAACCAAAAATCAATTTCAATTTTGGAAACCCTAGAAATTTCGATTTCAAATTTAGCAATTTCTATTCTAATTTACAGCAATTAGTCACCAACAAGCATGAAAAGAAGGCATGTGAATCATATTTCAACCATCAAAAACAATAACCTACCCATGTGAACCGAAAATTTCAGATTATTTCACCATTATCACACATTCAAAGTAATAAATCGCATAAATTAGGAAGGAAAGCATACCTTGATTGATTAACAAAACAAAAGAACGGAATTAAACAAGAAAATCAACCCCAATGATCACCACTAACCCAAGAGAAAAAGAGGTTTTGAGAGGAACTAGGCTTAGTTAAGTCGAAATATAGAGGAAGGATGAGGAGAATGGGAAAGAAATAGGAAGAATAGGGGTTTTATGGAAACCCGTAGGATTCGCTGTACAGTAACCTACTCGATCGAGTGCCTGGGGTACTCGATCGAGTAGGAGCTAAATCATCGAGTATCTGCAGGAATTTCCCACATCCCGACGTCATAGCTTCCTAGCTTGATCGAGGGAGGTCTACTCGGTCTAGTAAACACCCACACTTGGTCAAGTATAGTTAAGTACTCAGTCAGAAGTACGACGTAAATCAAAGATACCTGCAAAATAACACCGCGTGTCGATTCCAAACTAAGTTCGGAACTCGGCACTAATTATCACTTTGATCACATACTACAATCATTACTCACGCACCACATATCACTTTATTAACAAGGTGTTTGCCACCTTACGCTACACAACTACCCAACTCGGTTTACCTGCTACCGAGTCACTCTTAGGCTTAGCCACGTCATCCTATCATACTCAAAACTTGTCCTAACGTGTTGTTGTCACACTCGCTTTCACCATAAAATGAAACATGTAACTAATCTTAACTTATACTTTCCTATAACACATAATCATATACTCTTCGTAACAATTCAATCTATCCATATTCTCTGACGCAATTATAAGCAATTTGTTTTACTCAACTCAATTGTCACGCAGCGGAAAAGTTTCAACTAATTAACAAAGCACATTCACATTACCATATGCTAATATTCGGACTATCACTCAGTATTTCTATGACTATCATCGTAGTAATCCCGGCAGGATTCACAAATTTGTTTACAACTTCCGTCATCATTAACTTTTAGCAATCACCTTCGTCACATATCTCATAACTATCATATAAGCTTACTAACCATTCAAAGAACTTTAATAATATTATCAGCAATTACTTTACACGGCCCAAATACTACCGTCACACCTCTACTAACTTCTAACAAGGACTTAACCGGAGGTAGCTCCGGCATAGTTAACATACATATCTCACATAGACATACGGACTCCACATTCCCATACCATGTGACTGGCTTAAGCGTCATGGGGCCAAGATTTTGAAATGAGGGCGCCTACTCACCCAAAATCTAGCATCAGCTGGGGCTCCCATTACACATACACCAGGTTCATTTTATTAGACTCCCTACGTTCATTATGTTCATTTGTTACAGGTTCCAAAATCGTCGCTCTGATACAACTTTGTAACACCCCCATATTCAGAGGAGCCTTAACTAGGCCTTCCTTAGGATATAAGGGCGTTACCATCTCGGTTGCCCGAGGACAGTAATAATCAAACATCAATAAAAGAACTATAGTATTGTATTACAAGTGATTTAAACCAACAAGCTATATAAAAGATACAACTCAGAGACTACAGGCTATGACTATCGAATCTCGTGAAGACTCATCCCCCTTTGGACTCCCGCTATCAACAACATCAACACTGCTAAGACCGATTGCTCACCATAAGGGATCACGGCGGACACATAACAAACAAACAACCATACAAGGTCGATGCGAGATACGACACAAAAATGACGACTATAACTATCAACACAATATGATGCTAGCGATCTTACACACACAATCACAAGTCCAACCAATCCTCCATCACTTTCATCATCCACTGGACGATCCCGCCGATGGGGACCACTTGGCCGTACCCACCAAATCCCCGCTCACTATACTGACCGATAACCGTGTCCATTAATGTGCACATCCCTTCTGTGGCGGGTTCCACAGAAGGCGAAACTAGGGCGTGAAGCCACTCACGCAAGTGACCCCACTCAGCCGAGGCCACGCCTCGCGAACCATCAACAACGATCACAACCACAAAGACAATACAATTACTATATCAAACAACCAAACACAATACAGCCACAACATCCGACACACTAGACCATCTACAGAAACTGAGTAGGCAAACCTACCTTTAAGCCATCGCAACCAATCCATGCCGACAGATAACATGTCCAGCGATCAAGCAACGCCTATAACCAGAATACAATTCTAGATTACTAACAAGCAAACCCTAACTATGAAGAATCAAGAACACGGATGATGATTATGACATACCTATAGGGAGAAACTCAGCAAAACACCGCTACCCGACTCAAAAGACGCTCTCCTAAGGCACAAGGGTCTTCACAAAGGTTTCCATGGAGGTTTTGGGGTGAAGGGAAGGGAAAGAGGCGACTGAAAGATAGGAGGAAAGTGGCGGAAGTGATATGCGGATTTAACAAAACGCGATATAAAACCCTCGCTGAAAACTGGGTACTCGATCGAGTACCCAACATACTCGATCGAGTAGCCCCCTACTCGATCGAGTAACCTAGCTACTCGATCGAGTAGCCTCTACTCTATCGAGTACCACTCTTAACACGCCACCCAAGATGACTTCAGCACTTACTTCTAAGACTATTCCCGCTCCCAAGGTCAGTCAACGCTGGTCAAAGGGTCCCTAAAAGGACGGGTATTACAGTACTAACTAATGAACTATGTGGCTATATAGAGACTTCTCTCAAAGATTGGATTTGTAACATCTCGTCATACTCCAAGTATACGAGGTTTAAGAATGGTAATACATCTTAGAGTAATGAATTAATCTCGCAGCGGAAGCATGTAGATTCAATTTCTACATGTTCAACACCTTTGAACTTGTCAAGATTCTTATTAACATAAGAATATTAACTTTATGCTAATATCCATCGAACTGGATATCTTAGAGATGTATTATTCTTCTCCTAATTCTTTCATCATTCACAATGATCAATATGTCGTTTACATATCAGACTATTAATACCACCTTACTCCCACTAAACTCCATGTATAAATATAACTACTCGACAATTCGAGAAGGGTTTATCACATGACCCATGACCAAAACATAAAGTTCAACTCTTTGACATCTACTTAATATTTTTTCTTATGTTCGTATACTACCTTAGGATAGTTGCGATTTACAAAACTCATGCAAGATGATTTTAAAATCCAACAGTCAAATATTATGAAATCCGAATTGTCAAATATTATGAAATCCGAATTTTAACGAAACGTTGCAATTGGTGTAAACCTCTTACCACCAATCAACCAAGTCATGGAAACATCTTAATGTTCATGTTCAGTTTGACTTTTACAGAGTTGAAACTAGATAAAGCATCTTAATAAGTTACAGGTTTGTTACTTTCAAAAATAACATGACTCCTGTCCACTTAGGTTTCGAAAAAATAATTACTGATTTTGACCAAGAAGGACCAAGAAGGAACATCTTCCTACGTCTTATTCTCAGTTTATGGCTCTTGAACATTTTCTCCCACTCTGTCTTTAAGAAATAATCCTCTTTTCTTTAATAGGCAGCATCACGAGCCACAAACCCTTTTGTTCTCATGATCATGTAGGAAGAAAGAGCACATGTTAACTATCGAAACAAGCTACAATTTAGGTACCATGCCTAACCATATCTCATATGAAAAGTAGATGATTGCTTTAACCATGTTTTATATTAGTGGAAAATTTAAATGCCAGTCAAATTTTATAACAGAAACTACCTCCAACTACAATGTAAAGATTCAATCATATCTTAATCAAAGTGATCTTGTGATACCATATCACACTCTTTTTGGTGAAGATAAAAGTCATCACTTTATTGTTCCTCATTTTAACAAAGTACTGATACTTTGGTTTTATAATCTCTAGGTTTACATTCACTGATCTTATTTAAAGAATTTCTCTTCTTACCTCATTAAGTGGATATCAAGTATCTACCTAATTCGTTGGTAAAAGAGATAAAGAAGTAATAACCTTGTCTGATTGAAATTGTATTCAACCATACACTTCAAAGTGTAAATAGGGCGAATATCTTGCTCTATTCATAATCTTTTTCTAGAAAAAGTTTTGAACTAACTTGCTTTGAATACAAGATTCGCACACACCAAAAGATTCCCAATTAAAAGATTTGGGAGACTAGTCAAAACTAGTTTCTAAATGTGAATTTCAATCGAGAATTGAGAAATGATTGGGGTCACGAACTTGAGTCTTGTATATATGACATTTTAATTCTAGTTTGAATATAATTACCTTGATTTGTATGGTCTCACCATAAACTTAATCGTGGTATGTAAGAGTTCAACGCTTGTTTTAATTGCATAATGGTAAAACCCTTTACCTTTTGTGCAAAACTCAAAATATATTCTTATTTAGATATATTGTACATCATAACAATTATTGAGGTACATTTCTAAAGTAAAACTAAAATGAGTACACTACAACATTCTTTCTAGTCGTCACACGATAATTCCAAATATTATGATGAAATCCACAAATTTTTATCAAATAATCATAATGTGGTATTTGGCAAGAATGCAATGTCAATGTCATAGATTTTAAAGAAGGAATATGTTGGAGTCACATGACCAACTTCCTTGATCTTTACTTATTTGGGGTTTGTCTCTATTTTAGTGTCTAACACTTTCTCTTTCGAACCTAGTTCTATCCTTAACGATTAAGATAGGTACGTACTTCTTATTGCTCCCACTGACTTCAAGAATTTCTACTTGATGAAGACTTATCTTCATATAAATTCCTAGTTAATCCTTCACAAGGGTTAACTTTATTGTGATATTTGGTTAATCAAAATTTCCAACAAATCAATTTACCAATGTTACATTGACGTGTTCTTAATAACTTAAGTACTTGATGACAAGTGTTTAGTTTGAGCAATAAGACTTTTGAACCGTGAATGCATAGAAGATATTATCAAAACATATTTTGACTAACCATTAATTCTATTCACATCTTCACAAGAAATCAAACATAGGCATGTTAGGAATTTAAGATGCTAATCTTATATGACATAGAACAACTCCTATGGTGTTCTATGGAAAAGAACGATTCCTATGGAGCTAGTCCATGCCCTATTTAAACGGTTCATTTGAGGATTTAGAAAGAGATTCTATTTGTCGTTAGTAATAGTGGTTTAGCGGAGACTCGTGTTACAATCGAATAATATCGTATATGAGTAGGAGCAATGATAAAGAACAATATAAAAGAACGAAATAGTGGGAAAAGAAACATTCATCATTAACATATGAAAACATTTTAGCATGTTTTAGCATTTATATAATGACATCCACCCAATTATATAAATGATTCCGAGATCCAAATCCATATTAACTCGGGCACGGAAAACCGATACATCTCTCACTAATATAATCGGTGGGTTAACTCTTTAACCGATTCTACAATTAGAACTCTCGGTCGATGAAATTACGTTAAGTTCATCTCTAGCCTAGAACATGAGACTAGTCTTCATGTCCGTTGAGTCCAACCAAATTTCGCGTGTAATAACTTGTTATTGCTTCATTTACCCGATGACAAAGAAAGTACCCTGGGAAACAGAATCTACCCCAAATGTCAAAGGTATTCGTGGGTCCTACTATTTGGAAAGGCTAATCTCAATTTAAATATGTGACAGGTCTTGTCGATTTATTATCTATCATTTTTACGTGAACTATATTAGTGAACTAACGATAATTATAATCGACACAGTCGAAAAGACGATATATATATATATATATACATATATATATATATACATATATATATATATACATATATATATATATACATATATATATATATATATATATATATATATATTTGAGATCCTATGAGAACCACCACCAATATAATGAGAACCTTGAGAACTCCACCTTACGGATTCTTTTTTTAAAAAATAACGACATATTTGGATTCGGCATAAAATATTATGACTAGGTAATATATTTCTTTGTCCCAAAAGTATAAACTATTGACGGAAATTTAGCCGAATTACATTTTATTAATTTTCATGCACCTACTACTCTTTTTCATATATCTAACAATTTTCATGCACCTAGAACTCGTTTTCGTGCATCTAGAGCCAGTTATTTTCATGTACCTACTAATCATTTTTATGCACGTAACAATTTTCATGCACATAGTATTCATTTTCGTGCATTTATAGCCGTTATAGTATAACTAATTGTATTTTTGTACATTAAATTTATATTTTGTTAATAAAATCGATAAATTTTGTTTATTTATAGTAAAAAATGTGTTTGAATCAACTATACTAAGGTTAAATGATTCATCTAAACTTTTGAAACAAAAATTGGTGGAGATTTAGTAAGGGTTCTCACGGTTCTCATTATGTTAGTGGTTCAATATATATATATATATCTCTATATATATATATATATATATATATATATATATATATATATATATATATATATATATATATATATATATATATATATATAGATTTGGGATCCGGTGAGAACCACCTACATAGTGAGAACCATGAGAACTACACCTTACGGATTTTTTTCTAAAAAATAACGACATATTTGGATTCGGCATAGAATTTTATGCCTAGATAACATATTTCTTGGTCCAAAAATTATAAATTATTGACCGGAATCGAGACAAGAAATATTTTATTAATTTTCATGCACCTACTAGTCAGTTTTCATGTATTTAACAATTTTCACGCACCTAGAACTCGTTTTCGTGCACCTAGAGCCTGATATTTTCATGCACCTAGTAATCATTTTCATGCACGTAACAATTTTCATGCACCTAGTATTCGTTTCAGTGCATCTATAGCCATTTTAGTATACCTAATTGTATTTTTGTACATTAAGTTTATATTTTGTTAATAAAAGCAAAATTTTTTGTTTAGCTATACTAAAAATGTGTTGGAATAAACTAAATTAAGGGTAAATGATCCATAAAAACTTTCGGAACAAGATTTGAGGATGATTTAGTAAGGGTTCTCACGGTTCTCATTAAGTTAGTGGTTCTCACCGGATCCTGGCCATATATATATATATATATATATATATATATATATATATATATATAAGTACTTTTCTTTTTATCTTTATTTTCTGTTTTAAATTTTAAATTTAAAAGTTTAAGGATGAGCCTTTTAGGCTAAATCCTTTATGTTGAACTATGACTAGCTAAAAGAATTAATTTCTATTCTTCCTGGCAATAATACTCTTGGTGATGATGATACTTGAAATAATGTTACTTTTCATACCCTTTTAAAATCTGGCTGATAGTTTAAACATTTTCCTGATTATTGTAAACTCATGGGATCGTCCTGTTTGCCCTTGTTAGCCTGGGATTGGCGTTTTAGGGTGTTTGGAGTGGTCATTGAGTTTATAATAATTTTCCTGTTTAGTAAAACCTATCTATCTGGCTGGATGAATAGTGTATGAACAGTGCCGTCGTGTCTAGGTCTGGCATATCAATTTTCGTATTCATAATTAATGTTTTAGCCTCATTTGAGAGACAATTATCCCACCAACCTTTTATTTGGCCTGTAAACCCTGCTGTAATCATCTTAGCGACATTAACATCGCTATTACCAGCCATTTTACACATAGTACCATACATCATAATTCTGTGAATTTGATTGTAAATTTGTTTATCTGTAAATCCATCAATATTCCATTCATAAATACATTTTCTACTATAGCTATTATTTAGTTGGAATTCCTGTTCCTCATGAAGAACATCCATTGGTTATATATATATATATATATATATATATATATATATATATATAGAAGAGATCTAGTGAGTCCACCTTTTTTCATTGAGTCTATAAGTCCTCTTTAGGACCATTAAAAAGATTGGATGAAGGGTTGAGATTGAAAAGGAGAAAGGGGGGATTAATGCTAAAATGAGGGGTTAATGCTAATTTAAGACCCACTCTCTCTCTACCTCACTAATCCACCTAATTAAAAACTAATTCACTAAATATGAATTATTTTCACATCCACTTCTCTCTCATCTCACAAATTTCATTACTCTCATCTCTCTAAAAACCCAAATAATTCAAAACCCAAAAAATTAAAAAATCTCACCCAAATAATTCAAAACCCAAATAATTCAAAACTCAATTATTTCCCCCACCAGTTCCGCTACCGACCACCACGGACCACCACACAACCACCATAACACCACCACCCACACCACACGTATTCTCCAACACCGCCGTGAACAAGAACCACCAGATCCGCACACACGACCTCAACCCGACAACCACCCGCTGCCGCCACTTCTTCCAGATTTGACCACAACCCGCCTCCTTTCTTCTTCTTCTTTAATTTCTTTTTTATTTTGCAAATTTCGATTGTTTTATTTTTTAATTGATGGTGTGTGGCTATTGTTGTCGTTGCTGTTGATGAGATGCCAAAACTCCATCATTTTTTTTTTATTAATGGTGTGTATAAATGGATCAAGTTGTTCAACTTATTGTCGTTTACTTTTTTTTTTTTTTTTTTTTTTTTTTTTTTTTTAATGTGTGTGGCTATTGTTGTTGTTGCTGTTGATAGATGCCAAAAGTCCATCATTTTATTGTTTTTTTTATTAATGGTGTGTCTAAGTGGATCAAGCTGTTCAATGTCCTTTACCTTTTTTTTTTTTTTTTTTTTTTTTTTTAATAAAGTGGTGTTTTAATGATAAAGAAAGGTGGGTTTTGTTTTGTTTTGGGTGTTTGTTTTATAATTTTTTAAATCGATCGTCTTATAAAAATCGTCTTGTTATATATTTTTTTTCATATCTGGTTTTGTTGGGTTTCTTTTTCATATTTCAGATCTTGTCTTTCTTTAAATTTACACTCATATTTATTTAAATTTACACTCGTATTTCTTTACATTTACACTCGTATTTCTTTACATTTACACTCACATTTGTTTAAATTTACACTCCTATTTCTTTACACTTACACTCGTATTTATTTACATTTACACTCGTATTTGTTTACATTACACTCTTATTTCTTTACGTTTACACTCCTATTTTTTTACAGTTACACTTGTATTTGTTTACATTTACACTCGTATTTCTTTACATTTACACTTTTTTTTCCAGATCTGCTATAGCTCTTTTTTGTGAGTATGAGTTGGTGGTGACTGGTGAAGGACGGTGGTGGTGTTTGTCGGTGGTTGGACTACAGTTATACTCTTAAAGGATAAAAGTTGCACTCTTAAAAGACCAAAGTTACACTTAAAGGACCAGAAAATCAAATTTACACTCTTAAAATGTTATATTTACACTCGTAAAACATCAAATTTACACTTGTAAAATGTTAAAATTATATAAATTCAAAATTTCCGTCACAAAAAATCAAATTTACACTCTTAAAGTATTACATTTACACTCGTAAAACATCAAATTTACACTTGTAAAATGTAAAAATTATATAAGTTCAAAATTTCCGTCACAAAAAATCAAATTTACACTCTTAAATAATTACATTTACACTCGTAAAACATCAAATTTACACTTGTAAAATGTTAAAATTATATAAATTCAAAATTTCCGTCACAAAAAATCAAATTTACACTCTTAAAATGTTACATTTACACTCGTAAAACATCAAATTTACACTTGTAAAATGTTAAAATTATATAAATTCAAAATTTCCGTCACAAAAAATCAAATTTACACTCTTAAAATGTTACATTTACACTCGTAAAACATCACATTTACACTTGTAAAATGTTAAAATTATATAAATTCAAAAATTTCGTCACAAAAAATCAACTTTACACTCTTAAAATGTTACATTTACACTCGTAAAACATCACATTTACACTTGTAAAATGTTAAAATTTTATAAATTCAAAATTTCCCTCACAAAAAATCAAATTTATACTCTTAAAATGTTACATTTACACTCGTAAAACATTACATTTACACTTGTAAAACTCATACAACATTACATTTACACTTCTGAAATCCGAAACTTAAAACTGATTAATTAGGGGCTAGAGAGAGAAAGAAAAATTAATTAGTGTATAGAAATTTGATTAGTGAAATAATTTTTTTGATAATTTCAATCTCAACCGTCCATTTCAATCCAACTATCCACATTTTTTTCCTTTTCTTTTTAATAGCCCTTAATCTATCCCTTCTCCATCCATCTCAACCATCCATTTTTTCATCCAATGGCCCTTAGAGTGACTTAGGGACTTAATGGCATATGGTGGACTCATAAGAACTCACCTCTCGCGCTCTCTCTCTCTCTCTCTCTCTCTCTCTCTCTCTCTCTCTCTCTCTCTCTCTCTCTCTCTCTCTCTCTCTCTCTCTCTCTCTATATATATATATATATATATATATATATATATATATATATATATATATATATATATATATATATATATATATATATATATATATATATATATAGAAGTTTTAATGAGTCCTCCTTCCCAATTGAGTCCATAAGTCTTTCTAAGGGCCATTGGATGGACTCATTGGATGGTTGAGATGACTTTGATTCAGGGCTATTAAAAAGAAAAGGAAAAAAATGTGGATGGTTGGATTGAGATGGGTGGTTGAGATTGAAAATTACCAAAAAAAAATTACCACTAATCAAATTTCTATACATTAATTAATTTTTCTTTCTCTCTCTAGCCCCTAATTAATCAGTTTTGAGTTTCGGATTTCAGAAGTGTAAATGTAATGTTGTATGAGTTTTACAAGTGTAAATGTGATGTTTTACGAGTGTAAATGTAACATTTTAAGAGTGTAAATTTGATTTTTTGTGACGGAAATTTTGAATTTATATAATTTTAACATTTTACAAGTGTAAATGTGATGTTTTACGAGTGTAAATGTAACATTTTAAGAGTGTAAATTTGATTTTTTGTGACGGAAATTTTGAATTTACATAATTTTAACATTTTACAAGTGTAAATGTGATGTTTTACGAGTGTAAATGTAACATTTTAAGAGGGTAAGTTTGATTTTTTGTGACGGAAATTTTTAATTTAGATAATTTTAACATTTTACAAGTGTAAATGTGATGTTTTACGAGTGTAAATTGTAACACCCCGTATTTTATTAAGTTGGATAAAATTCTTTTAATTGCTATTTTGAATTTAATTACATCATTTAATGATTTATATATATATGCTTAGCTAATTAATTAATTTCATCATAATTCGATACGTTAATTTTAATAATCATTAATAAGTTTATTTAAAGTTAGTTCGAGTTTATTGAAGTTAGTTCGAGTTTATTTATTTAATAATTTCCGTTTCTTTACGAGTCCTTATGAAAGTTGTTTTAAGTGAACCCGAGATGGATTTTGGGAACGAAACCGTCCAATTAGCTATTTTTAGCTTATTTCACTAAATTAGCAATTTTTATTAATATCCGTTAGTTTTGTAAAAATCGCTAATAATTCTGATTCAAGCTGATATTGTTTTATTTACGTTAACTAGCTGAGTTTATTTTATTTTCACTCATTAAATTTATTTATTATTGATTCCGTTTTATTACTGAAACTTTTACTAAAACCGATTTTATTAACTCGAGACGGTTTTAAAAAACGATAAATTACTTAACGATGAAGAAACGCACGTATAATTAGTAGCTAGCAAGCTAGTGGTGTCTCATTATTATCATTCCTCACGTCTTCTTCCTTTCTTCTATTTCCTTCTTCTTTGTTCTTCTTTTTCTTTCGTTTAAATTTTTGTCTATAAGTCGTCCTGATGCTCCGCTTCTCATCCGTTTTCAATGATTTTTGTTCCATAGCGCTCCTCTCGTCGTTCTCGTCATTCCGATGTAAGTAACATTCATTTTCGTTATGTATTTCTACAAACCCAATTTATACTTTCAGCTTTATTTATTATAAGACGGTTGTAGATGCTAAGATAGACGGTCTTGTATAAGATTTGTTAGTCATGAAGGACTAGTTCGATCGGAAAAAGGTAACGATGACGGGTTACTCGATATTACTTGTAAAATATGTTTATTTCGAATCTTTGGTTAGTCTGTTTTATAATTGAGACGGTGTATAATTATATATAGGGATCCTTATGGATGTTAATTAGTCGGTGGTATAGTTGAGACGGTGTATACTGATATGTGGAGATGATTGAGACGGTGTATATACCGACTGTAGGGATCATTTGGGTTGCTAGCTAGTAAGTGGTATATTTAAGACGGTGTATCTTTGAAATGACGATGGGGTTTCGATTTGGATCCGCGACAGGGGTTTTTGTCACCTTTTTGGGGCGTTTTAGTATAGGGTTTGGGACTGCTTTTTTTGACGCGACCGAGCGGCGGTTATATACCGATGGAGGACTGTTTTATGGGTTGCTTATGGGTTGATAAAAATGGGTGAAAGAGAGTATATTTCGTTATTTAATTATATTTCCGTCTCATATTTTATATAAAGATAATTCGTTAATATCGTCCTTTCACATAATTATTTTAGGTGCCTCATATGTGGTTGAAGATGAAGAGTAATTTTGGGTTTTAGAAGCTTTCTCAAGTTATTACTTGTCTCTTTGCTAGCGTAAGGTAACTATTCCGAGTTACTCGACGAATTAATGTCACATTAGTAGTTGATGTTGTGTTTGTTCTTTGATAAGGGTTTAGGTGATTGATAATGTTTTACTTTCGTTTTTCACATGATAGAAATTGGAAATAGCATGAGAATAATATTGCGATAAAATTTGTGATTTGGGCCAAAGTAGGCCAAGACTCGAAGTAGTGGGCAGATTGACCGAACGAGTTTGGTCAAACTAGGTTTAAACCGGTCAGCCTCGATTTGACCGATGACCCGTCGCGGGACTCGGGTCGAGGGTTTGTCTTTGAGGTGAGATTGGTTGTGTAATACTCCGTATTTATATGTCTTGGGGTACTCTATCGAGTAGCCCTTACTCTGTCGAGTAAGGGCAAGTTGCGAAATAAAATAGTTTCTGACCTGTTGGGTACTCGATCGAGTAGCTGGGGTACTCGATCGAGTAAGGGGGTACTCGATCGAGTACCTTGGGTACTCGATCGAGTGTCCGGTTTACGGGGTGTTTTTCGCGGGTTTTGTTAATTATGCGATTAAGGTATTTAAACATAATCGTCATTGTTTTAAAACACTTTTACCAAAACCTAAAACCTGTTTAAGAAAGAAAGCAGCCGCTTCATCTTCCTAATCGCATTCTTAGCAATTCCCGGAGTTCAGACGGTCAGTTCGTATCATAGTTCGTGTCGTTGGATTCCTTGCGTCGAGGGTAAGCTTTTAACATAATTTTTATAATGTTTTGCTAAGTTTGGTTAAACCCTAATTTAGGGTTTGGGGGTTTATGAGTAGTTTGTGATGTATAGTCTTTATGTGCTATATGATAGGAGGAGGATTCGTAGAAGAGGCGTTTTGATACATTTGTAGATACCAAATCGCTTGTTGTGCTTTCCGGGCAGGATTTCCTACTCAGTATTAGTCCCATAATGGGATATTGGTGATGTGCTGTAGTTAGTTGTTTGATATTATGATTGTGATTGTGATTGTGATTGTGATTGGTTGTCTATGGCTCTCGAGATGCGTTCTCGGCTGAGTGGGGTCACTTGCGGGAGTGACTTCACGCCCTAGTTTCGCCCTTCGTGGAACCCGCCACGGAAGGGGATGTGCACATTAATGGAAAGGGTTATCGCTCGTACGATGAGCGGGGCTTAGGTGGGAACGGCTGCGGTCCCCTACTGGCAGGGCTGGTCCAGTGGACAGTCAGTATTGAGATGATGGGAGTTGGTGGTGTGTGTGTGTGTGACAGTTCAACTGTCTGTTATCTTATTATTGTTATCTATATTGATTGTGTGATTAGTACTGACCCCGGTGTTGTTTTGTAAACCTGCGGTGATCCATTCGGGGATGGTGAGCAGATATTGAGCGGTATTGAGATGAGTCTCGGGATAGCCGGGATGCTGCCACGACGGATGATAGGAGTCTTCATTTTTGTAGCCTTAGTTTATTTACATTTCGATTAGAAACAGTCTTTGAGGATATTGTATCATACTTTGGTTTGGTTTTGAGGATTGTATTCATTCATTAAACTATTTATAATAAACGTTGTTTCTGTTTTGTCTATTTGATTATCATACCTCAACGGCAACCGAGATGGTGATGTCTTCATACCCGAGTGGTCTTGGTAAGGCACTTGGAGTATGGGGGTGTTACAAATGGTATCAGAGCGACGATCCTGAAACATGTAACCAATGAACCTAATGAATATAGGGAGTCAAATTAAAATGAACCCGGGGTAAAGGTTGTAGGAGCTAATGCAAAGACTTGGGAGACGTCCTAAAGTCGCGAACTCGCCCTACAATTTTGAACCGGTCACCATGGGATATGTGTCGGGATCGTTATGTCTGATTGATTGTGTCTTTGTGTGTATCTATGTAGTAGTATGTTGTATGAATTGATGGATGCATGTATGTGGAGGATGGGGATCCGAATTGAAAGATTGATGAGATATATAGAATTGTTGTTGGAATATAAAAGCATGTTGGATGATTACTATGTGGCATTTGATAATATGACGTCACTGTTTCGTTGATTATATGAAAAGCTTGATAAAATTTCATGCTTAGCTATATCACATGTTGCGTTTATAATGTTGCTTAGTATGTTGGGAGATGTGAGATAACATGTGGGTAATATGTGATTGGTAAGTTGAATAATATATGTGCATGATGGATGATGTTGCTTGATTTTTGAAGATGGTAACATGAGATTAGCAATATTGGTTTTATGAGTACTGGGTCGTTTTGTCTACCTTGTTGTTGTTTAAGTCGTTTGGGAAGTAAAAATCAATAGTTGTGTTTTTCGATGATAAAGAGGTTGTCTTTAAACTGTTATAACTTGAGATGCATAAATGATTTTGATGTGATTCCAATTGGAGGTGATAGCTTGTCCTTTTACGATTCTAACGATAGGTCACACGCCCAAAATGACCAAGTAATGAGTGAGTTATGACTGTTTTACGAAAACTGGACAGTGCTGAGAATTGGGGTACTCGATCGAGTAACTAAGATACTCGATCGAGTAGGGGGGTACTCGATCGAGTAGCCATGGGTACTCGATCGAGTAGCCCTGGTAATTTGTTTACGTGCTTCTGATCTTCACCTACTCGACCGAGTAAGTCACTTACTCGATCGAGTGGCTTTATCTTCGATCTAGTGACCCCTGTTTTGGGTCATATGCTTATCTTTTGACTTCGTTGCATATTATGTTTAATTCAAAGGCGTCATTTTGCTTCTTTATGCATTGTTTTACATGTATGTTGGTCTTGACGCGTAAGTTACCCAATTTTGTGGTGTAAAGAGTGGCACCTATGATGAGTATGAGTTCGGTGGGGAGGACATGATTTATATGTGTTGGGATTGGTAAGACTTAATTGAGGTATAGAGCATGTTGTGTGAGACGAGATGAGTGACATGATTGTATGTTGAGTAATGAAAATGTAAGTGAATGTGAGCAAGGCATGATGTAAGTTTAAGGAACGTGAGAATGAAAAGAGTGAAAGAAAGGATGTGGATAGTAGCAACCTGAGATGTATAATAAATTATGGAGGGAGATGGTTAGAAATAGTGTTGAGTAAGAACATATGTAATGAAAGGTCGTTTGGAAATAGTGGTATATAGCGAACTTAATGGAGACATGTCGCGACGTAGATTTGTAGATAGTGAGTGAGATTGGGAGATTTGGTTCATTAAGAGGTGAAACTAATGTGTGACTTCCTTGGGCAATTAATGGTATGAAATAAATTTGGATTTCTAGAGAGGTACAAAGGAGATGCAATTGTTTGAACAGTGAACGTTGATTTTATGGATAAATTAGTGGCAAGGGTGAGTGATAGCATAATAAGAGGATATCTATGGTAAGGAAGAGGGAGATGATATCGATATAAAATAATGAGATGTGAGTTCTTGAACAATGAGAAGGTAACCGGAGCACTAGAGAGTTAGATAGAAATAATGAAGAGTTGAGTTAATAAGGGATTTTGTCAAGGGCAAAAGAAAAGAATGAGGGGAATAAAACTAAGGAAATGTCCACCGAGGTTATGTGATATAAAAGTAAGGAATCGTCGAGATGTATGATACTATCATGAGGATTTGAGTTTCTGAGTTATATAGAAGTTCAGAACAACATGATTAGTTTTGAGTTTTGAGGAATTAAGGAAAGCAAGAAGTTGGTAGAATACCTGCATGATATGAGATTTTGGTGGAGAGTTAGATGACGATACAAATAAGATAGTATTGGGAATAATGTTGAGGTAATTTTGTTGATGGGTTTGTTTTTCGTTGTTTGGGATGTTAACCAAAGATAGGAAAGAAATCGTGATGTTTAGAGATGAGTGAAAAGGGTTCAATGTCCGGATAGTGGTAGTGTTATGGTTTTTGACTAATGGTTAAGAGTGACGGTATGTTAGAGAGATGGTAATTCTAAAGAGGCTGATTTTGTAGAGACTGAATTGATAAGTATGGTTGTGAGGAAGTATAAGACATAGTCTTGGGAGGCGGTTTCTCATAGTGAGTGTTAGCTATATGGTTATGTATGGCAGAAGGTGTTGGGCATGCGAATGGAAGAATGTGATGAGGGGCATGCGAGTTAAGCTCGGGTGACAGGTAACCTTGGTTGAGTGGTAACTTACGTGATCGTGGATTGATTGGTTGAATGTGATTATGGGTCTATGTTATATATAAATGTTTGTGTGAGGTTCTGACCTCACAAGAAGTGGTATGGTGTGATAATTATAAAGTTGTTATATGATTGTTTTGTAATTTATGTTGGGTACGGTATACTAATTGAATGATATCCAAAAGGGTAATAATTTGATTAATTTAACATGGCTAGTTATAATTTTGTGTGTATTAATAACACGCGTGTATTCCGTGAAATGGTAGAGATGATGTTCATGAGATGCTTATCTGTTTATCCATATCATATGTTGCGTGGTGAATTAATAAGTGGATTTGAGTAAGTTTTTCTTGTCTGAAAAGTTATGCTGAGTCAGTGTTTATGGGAATTGTATGCAGTTGTGATGTCTATCGGTGTGGTTGTGATGCCTCGGGTGGTGATCCGGGCACGGTACATAGTGTTGTGATGCGGGTATTTTCGCACTACGGTGTGGCTGTTGGTGGCGGTGTTGTGATGCCGTCACCGGTTGTGGTGGAGTAGGCGGGATGATTATGATTCGAGTTTCGAAAGTACATACCAGTTATACATAGATTGTTGCTTTGTTTGATGTTGCCCCCTGCGAGTTTCAGTTTGTGCAGATAGACAGTTGTCTTGCTTATTGATGTTTTCTTTACCAGGTTAAGTTAAGAATGAGGTAGAGTATGATATGAAATAGAGTTGAAAATGTTTTCGTTGTTGTCATGGTATAGTGATGTTCTATTGATGGGACACGGTTGTGAGAGGTTGTTCTATAATTTTGATCCTGTTCTAGTTAAGGTTTGATGAGACATGGTAATGGCAAGTGAGTCGTAGAACATGTGTGGTAATGATCCGAAAGATGCAGGTGGTTCATAATCCTTTATTGAAGACAGTGAGTGTAGGGTGTTGGGGAATTAGTGCCATGTTGAGTTATGTATGAGTTTTGCGGTAATGGAAGAAAGAACTTGAGGATCTAGTGTGAGTGTACGTAACAAGTGTGGATCGTGAGTTATGCTTTTGGCAATGAGAGTTTTATATAGTTTATATAGAGAGGTATGTCGTGTTGCGGTAATGTGGAAGAGTTGAAGTTTTGGGTTAAGCTAAAGATTTTGAGGTATAAGTTAGGTGGTTTTATGAGTGAATTTAAGTATGAGAATTGTTTAACTAAGAGAGCCTTAGATATATGCATGGTGAGTGTTTGGTTTATAAACGGTTGTCTTGCACATGTGGTGGTAAAGAGGGTAATGAGATGTATCTAGGATTTAGTATTAGTGAGTTACGAGGACGTAACATTTATCTTAAGAGGAGTAGGATGTGATAAAAGAGATTTTGATGGGTGTGCATGTTGGAGCTTGTGTCCTCCAGTTAGTGCGGATAACGTCATTGCACATACACTTGTACGGACAAGTGGGAGCTTGTTGGGGTTGGTGTCCTTAACAGTTAGTGCAAGGACTTATAAACCTCTAAAAGGATCAAAGGGCATACTTTGGTATTATTATCAGTTGATCCACGTTTATCAATAACGGTTGGCTTGCTAGATAAGTTTGACGTTATTGTCATACAGATGGCGGTGATCAACTGGTCCCTAAAAGTCACACCTATAAGATACGTTCGAGAGATGTGACAAGATGAAAATACTTGTCATGTAGATGCCAAAATTGACTAACCGGTTAGTCGAGTTATTTGACTAAGTAATTAGTCAAATATGTGATGTTGAGATATTATATTTAATACGGATTAAATATCATGGGCTAAAGCGAATTAACGATTAATTAATTCGTAAAATTAAATATACGTGATTTATATTTAATTAAATGTATATTAAAATAAATTATACAATCTTTTGTTTTGTCGGACACGTATTAATAATTCACTAACTCGTATTATTAGCCGATGCCTTAATTTCCGATAACCGATAACAGTTTATAATATAAACCCGTCATATACATTTTAGCGATTTTGCGAACCAGACCATGAGCCAAGACTAAAAGGAAGTGGAAGCCCACTTCCCTAGGTAGCCCATGGCCGGCCGAGTGAGAGGGAACAAAAGGGAGGGTTTCTCCTCCCTTCTAACCTAATCAAAACATTTGTAAAAAAACTAGGGTTTCGAGAGAGCATTTTTCTCTGTAGAAACCGAGATCTCACATCTCAAGCAAAACACACATCAGTTCTCCCTATATTGCAAGGCAATCGGAGAACACTGTTCTAGCACAAGGGCATATCTCGGACAAGGTCTTGGGTGCAACAATTAGGAGGGAATCTCATTTGATTTCTTTTTACGCCGCACTATAAGGACCCGAGGTTGATTCTAATTCCTTATCGTTTCCATATTGTTTTTATCGTTTTATGACTATAAATTGCATGTATAAATTTACGTTATAGTCCTGCAATTAAAGGGTAGTATACGGATATTAACCAACAAGTGGTATCAGAGCGAGGCCACGTAAATTTTTCTATGTGTTTTTCATAAAACGATTTTGAAACGGTTGTTTTTGTCTCAAAAACCGTGCGGCATCAACCAATTTTTCTCACGGCAGAATTTTTTTTATTTGGTTGTTGCGTTTTTGAAACCGTGTCATGTCTATACACGGTTCACAAGTTTTGTCTATTGCATATTGTTATTTTACCCGATCATTATAGCAATATGCTCATGTTTTGCAATTTATAGAATTGATTTTAATCAGTTTTGATCTAAATTGCATTTGTTTTGTTTTTAACAAATTGTTTCACGAGGGTTTTGGATTTTCCAGAAATTTTGCACTCGATCGACCATGTTTTTAATCGATCGAGTGGCCTTTCTGTATAATTTTTGCTCGATCGAGTCCCCTTTGTACTCGATCGACCACATTCCAAAATTTTTTTGCTCGATCGAGTCCTTCTTTGTACTCGATCGACCCGCTTTCAAAACCCCTCCGCTCGATCGAGTTGTCCTCGTACTCGATCGAGTAGTTTTTTGCGATATAGGTACTCGATCGACCTCCGGTTTAGTCGATCGAGCACCTCCTGATTAGCATACCTCTCGATCGACTTGCGGTTCGATCGATCGAGCCCTCTAATCCCTCGATCGAGCACTCGTGTCCCTGGATCGAGGGATTTAAATCTTCATGACTTTGAAAATTTGTTTCTTTTGATTTAAATTTTCTTTTGGCTTCAATATGTACTTTATCCGGATATAGTACACTCGCTATGATTGTGAAACGGTTCACACACGTACCATTAAGTTATTTTAAATTATATTTAAAGTAACGGATTATAATAGATTAAAATTAAATGATAGAAGCGGTTTTATCACACGAATTTTAATCATTAAAAGGTGGTTTGGATAAATTTAACATAATTACGGAATTATGTCACGAATGAATTTGTTTTTAGTTGATGCATTTTTATTTATCGTTAATTTATGAATGCCGTGAATGCCTTTTAATTACGTATTTAATTATTACAAGCGGTTGTAACTTAGTGTGGCCTTAGTAGAACGTGTTACCGTAATGATGGAACACGGTCTTGGTTGTATTTTGAGATCTTGTATCTCCGTTTTGGATTTTTCACTTGTAATTACAGTTTTAATTAGAATGTAAATAGGTTTATATTTTGTAATTTTAATTGTAATTTTTGAGAAGACCAAAGATGGAGACCGGATGCTCACTCCCGCTACTTGGATCAAGATGGAACATCAAGACAAGCTTTTCGGGTCCAACGGTGGATTCCAAAGTTGTATTATGTTCTTATACTAGGATAGGCCACACTAGGAAAATTTTATTTACGTTTTTGCATTCCTTTATTTATTTTTCGCAACGATAATTTGCATCATATTCCGCCTAAAAACCAAACCACCTAATTATTGCATGAAAACTGACACATATAGAGGTCACGAGTTAGTTTTCATTGACATTCTCTTGTCACACGTTTTAAGCCATCATCCAAATAAATTCATTCACGAAAGACGCTAGTTATTCGTTCACTTAAAATGAATTATAATTTTGATTGATGGGATCTTCCTCGTATAAACCAAAATTGAGAACGGTCTTTATAGGTCAAACTCCAATGAGTCCCTTCTTCGTCGGTAGGCATACTATGACCCCTTCTACGTCGGGTAAGTTGGAACCGATTGACCTATTTTATCTCAACACTATGGTCACTCGTACGATCCTGTGATCATGGTGGACTATAAGATAGGATTTACGTAAATCTATCGACCAAGAGTTCTTACGAAGAATTAGCTAAACAGTTGGCTTATCAATTTACTGAAATTGAGTCTTGGGATCACTTGTATCTTTCTTGAGGGAGATCAATTATGCAAGTGCGAGAGTCTACATGTTTAAAATGATTTTTAAAATAGACTTAAATCACCTCGATGAGTTGCTTATTTCGTTTTGTTTTTCTTTCTTTTTCGGTGTAGATCACGTTTTAAAATCGCTAAACATCAAATGGTGGTTCAAGTGATAACCCAATGCCAAGTGCCACATTGGACCGTGAGTCCTGGCTTAGGATCTTCATGAGTCAGATGAATCAGTCCACTCGATCGAAGAATGACGGATCCAACTTGCTGGATCGGGAGGCAAAGCATTACGGAATGCCGCCGCGACGGAAAGCTCGGATATCG
The DNA here is from genome assembly GCF_048544455.1 of Silene latifolia. Classification (NCBI taxonomy): domain Eukaryota; kingdom Viridiplantae; phylum Streptophyta; class Magnoliopsida; order Caryophyllales; family Caryophyllaceae; genus Silene; species Silene latifolia. The sequence goes on along the minus strand of NC_133534.1, from coordinate 142,117,665 downwards.
CTTGAGCCCATGCCGTTAAACCCAGGTCCCACGGTTTGGAATTAACGAAATCAACAAGTATAATGATTTCGCTTTAGAAGCTGGTGCGGTAAAGAACGTACTTATTTTTGCAATGGAACCCAATTTGCAGAAACGCTTCATAGCCCAAGGTGCAAACAAGATTTTCACCACGCTCACTAAGGAATTCTCGAAAGCACCGAGAATCGTGACCTATGAGCATACCACTCGCTTCTTTGATGCGAGACTCCAGAAGGGCCAACCGGTTAGCCCACACATTCTCAGCATGATTGAGAATGTCGAGAAGCTGGAGACCTTTAACTGTAACATCAGCGAGAACATTGTTATCGACCGCATGCTTCACTCACTCCACGATGGTTTTTCGCAATTTAGAGCGAATTACTATATGAATGATTTGAAGAAAACTCCCCATGAACTGCACTCCCTCCTCGTACAGACCGAGAAGGACATGAAGTGCAGTGGGAGCTCAAAACAGGATGTTCTCGTTGTGTCAAACAAAGGGAAAGGTAAGGGCAAAGCTCCGGCAAACCTAACGAGAGGTAAGGCGAAGTTCAAGAAGTCGGGTTCGGGGAAGAGTGGTCCTGGTGAGGCGAGTAACTCATCGGGCATGACAAAGAGCAAGAGTGAAAACATGGAATGCCATCATTGCCACAAGACTGGGCATTGGAGACGCACATGTCCTGTTTATCATGAGGACTTAAAGGCGGTCGTGTTAAACCCGTTGGTATGTCTTCTCTCTCTTCTACTTTTATTCATATGATTGAGATTAACCACGCAAGTTACGGAACTTGGGTACTTGATATTGGTTGTGGTTCTCATCTGTGTAATCATGTGCGGGGGCTCCGAAACATCGAACCCCTCGTAAAGGGTGAGGTGGACTGCGTGTTGGGAATGGAGCAAGAGTAATTTGCCATCTCCAAGGGGACATATGTGATCCGACTTCCAAGCGGATTTGAGTTATCATTATATGATTGCTATTATGTACCCAGTCTTTCTAAAAACATTATTTTGTTTTGCGCTTGATAAACTTGGTTTTTCATTTGTAATAGAGAATAATTCTTGCATTTTCTCATTACACAATATGATTTATGGCAAGGCGGTCTCCATGAATGGAATTTATGTTTTAGATCAGACCTCGGAAATATTACACGTAATGAATAAAAAGTTAAAGGTTGGTGACAAAGATCAAACATATCTATGGTAATCGCTGCCGTATGGGACACATTAATGAGAAACGCGTAAAAATGACTCATCAAACATGGAGCTATCTCGGCCTTTGATTTTCAATCATTTGGCACGTGTGAATCATGTCTCATCGGTAAGATGACTCGGATTTCCTTCAAAGGTGTTGGAATGCGCGCTGGTGACCTATTAGGGCTCATACACACGGATGTATGTGGTCCTATGTCAATCACCGCACGAGAAGGCTATAGGTATTTCATCACTTTCACGGACGATTTGAGTAGATATGGCTATGTCTACTTAATGAAGCACAAAAGTGAATCCTTTGAGAAATTCAAGGAATACCAAAATAGGGTACAGAACCCGTTGGGTAGAAAGATAATAACATTTGCGTTCGGATCGTGGTGGCGAGTATCTTTCTCACGAGTTTGATCAACACCGAAGGATTTGTGGGATTGCCCTACGATTAACTCCACCTGGAACACCTCGGTTGAATGGTGTGTCCGAACGGAGAAATCGAACACTACTTGATATGGTTCGATCCATGATGAGTCACACGGTTTTACCGGATTCATTATGGGGTTATGCTCTTATGTCAGCCGCTCTAATACTTAATCGAAGTCCGTCTAAAGCTGTTGACAAGACTCCATATGAACTATGGAAGGAACGGTCCCTAACTTGTCCTTTATACGGGTTTGGGGGTGCGAGGCTTATGTCAAGTGGAGACATGAAGATAAGCTCGGCCCGCGATCGGTCAAGACATACTTTATAGGTTATCCTAAAGGATCACGTGGTCATTACTTCTATTCGCCAACCGAACAACGTGTTTTTGTTGCGGCTAGTGCGACATTCTTAGAGAAGGAATTTCTCGAGAATGCAAAGAGTGATAGAACCTTCGACTTGTCGGAGATTCCAGAACCAAACACCGAGCAACCATTGGAGGAACCAATTCCTTCTATCCCGGCTGCGGTGAATATTCCTGAGGAACCTAGGAGGTCGGGTAGAGTCTCTATTCCTCCGGACAGATACATCGGTATGGTCGAGGAACATGACATAGATGACGTTCTACTCTTAACGAGTAGTGAACCCGCAACCTATAAAGGTGCCATGACAAGTTCTGACTCAAAGCTATGGCTTGAGGCCATGCAATCCGAGATGGACTCCATGTATGAGAACAACGTGTGGGATCTTGTTGACTTACCTGCTAAGGTTCGTCCCCTTCAATGCAAATGGCTTTACAAGATAAAGCATTCCGTGGAAGGTCAACAAGATATCTACAAAGCACGACTAGTTGCTAAAGGTTTCACCCAAGTGCCAGGTTTGCACTACGATGAGATTTTTGCACCCGTAGTTATCTTTGCGTTCCATTCGGATTATCTTAGCGATCGCCGCCTTTCATGACTATGAAATTTGGCAAATGGATGTGAAAACCGCCTTCTTAAACGGCTTTTTGGAGGAAGAGTTGTACATGGTACAACCCGAAGGTTTCATCGATCCAACACATCCTAAGAAAGTGTGCAAGCTTAAGCGTTCCATTTATGGACTTAAGCAAGCATCAAGGAGTTGGAATCATCGCTTCGACCAAGTGATAAAAGAAGATGGATTTACTCGATCTGTCGAGGAACCATGTCTATATATCAAGTCGAGTGGGAGCAAGATTGTCTTCCTAATATTGTATGTTGACGACATACTCCTGATTGGGAATGACATACCTCTCTTAACTTCGGTGAAAGTATGGTTGAAAAACCATTTCCGGATGAAAGATCTGGGAGAGGCACAAAGAATTCTAGGCATCCGTATCTATCGAGATAGATCACGACGGATGTTATCTCTCGATCAGAGTCTTACATAGACAAAGTCCTAGAGAGATTCAGTATGACTAACTCCAAGAAGGGGTTCCTTCCTATGGCTCCAGGGGTGCATTTGAGCAAGTCTCAGGCACCAGAGACACCGGAAGAGAAAGAGCGCATGACACGGATTCCTTATGCTTCGGCTATAGGATCAATCATGTATGACATGATATGCACACGTCCGGACGTGGCATATGCATTGAGTATGACAAGTCGATTCCAACAAAGAACCAGGTGAACCACATTGGTTGGTGTCAAGAACATTCTTAAGTACCTACGGAGGACTAAAGATTGGGCTTTGACTTATGGAGGCGAACAAAAGCTATGCGAACCGGTTCTGTGAGATGCTAGCTTCCAAACGGATCGTGATGACTCGAAATCTCGGTCAGGATTCGTTTTTACTCTTAAATATTTGCAGATCAAGTTTGGAAGAGTTCGAAACAAACTGTTACAATGCAGATTCTACGATCGAGTCCGAGTACTATGCCGCGTCGAAGCAACAAAGGAAGCGATATGGATGCGTCAATTCTTACATGGGCTCTCTGTAGTGCCTAGTTCGAATGACCCGATCACCATCTATTGCGACAATAGTGGTGCCATCTTCCAAGCTAAGGAGCCAAAGTCTAGCAACAAGTCTAGACATGTACAACGGAAAGCTCATCTAATCAGGGATTACGTGGAGCAAAAGGAAGTAGTGATAGAAAAGATTGCTACTGATGATAACATAGCAGATCCTCTCACTAAAGCATTACGACAAGATAAGCATGAAGGGCACGTAAATTCCATGGGAATCAAACGTGTTCCTGAGTTGTAGTACTCTTTTATGGATCAGATTCATTCTCCTTTGTACTCTATACGACATCATCGTTTTGATATTTTATATATATATTTTGTTTTTCATGTGGAATTGTACGACAATTTTGAACACCACAAAGTGAATTGAACAAACATTATATTTTTAGTCCTTAATTGCCCACATGAGCTGATAACTCTGGCAATTATTTCGTGACGTTGGTTGATGGTGGGTTCAACGAGCCATAAGTCAACAAGGTTGGTGACCAATCACAGAGGCGATTTATACGGATATTTCGTAGGACACAATTGTGACATCGTCGTGGAGTCCTAAATGTTTTATAACATTCGTTGCCCGGTCGTGGATAGGACTTCCATAGTGATCCTAAGAGTCGATTCTTAGACTATCGACTGTCTCTTGAGACTACGGCAGATTTTGGGTGACTTTGGTTTCTTTCTCACGGTCATCCGTAACAGGGGGCCAAGTAGATTTTTTCGGGTCATTTCATCTTTGTGCTTAGATCGGAAGGAGTCGAGTTGAAGGAAATATTCAGCCTTTATCGGGTACTCGATATTTCTCAGGGCCACTCGAGGAGTCAGAATCGCTGAAATGCATGGCCATGCTCGGATACGGATTCGTTTTATCAGTTAAGTTACTCTCTAGTCGGGGAAACCACTCTAGATACAGATCGATTGTAAAATACGACCTTTGTGGATCCAGATCTGCAAATTGTTTTACATTGAGTGGGAGAGATTTTAAATGAATATGAGAATCGGTTATCGCACCTACACTTGTTCGGACAAGTGGGAGTTTGTTGGAGCTTGTGTCCTCCAATTAGTGCGGATAACGTCATTGCACATACACTTGTACGGACAAGTGGGAGCTTGTTGGGGTTGGTGTCCTTAACTGTTAGTGCAAGGACTTATAAACCTCTAAAAGGATCAAAGGGCATACTTTGGTATTATTATCAGTTGATCCACGTTTATCAATAACGGTTGGCTTGCTAGATAAGTTTGACGTTATTGTCATACGGATGGCGGTGATCAACTGGTCCCTAAAAGTCACACCTATAGGATACGTTCGAGAGATGTGACAAGATGAAAATCTTGTCATGTAGATGCCAAAATTGACTAACCGGTTAGTCCGAGTTATTTGACTAAGTAATTAGTCAAATATGTGATGTTGAGATATTATATTTAATACGGATTAAATATCATGGGCTAAGGCGAATTAACCAGTTAATTCGTAAAATTAAATATACGTGATTTATATTTAATTAAATGTATATTAAAATAAATTATACAATACTGTTTTGTCGGACACGTATTAATAATTCAGCTAACTCGTATTATTAGCTGATGCCTTAATTTTCGATAACCGATGTGATTTATAATATAAACCCGTCATATACATTTTAGCGATTTTGCGAACTGACCATGAGCCAAGACTAAAAGGAAGTGGAAGCCCACTTCCCTAGGTAGCCCATGGCCGGCCGAGTGAGAGGGAACAAAAGGGAGGGTTTCTCCTCCCTTCTAACCTAATCAAAACATTTGTAAAAAAACTAGGGTTTCGAGAGAGCATTTTTCTCTGTAGAAACCGAGATCTCACATCTCAAGCAAAACACACATCAGTTCTCCCTATATTGCAAGGCAATCGGAGAACACTGTTCTAGCACAAGGGCATATCTCGGACAAGGTCTTGGGTGCAACAATTAGGAGGGAATCTCATTTGATTTCTGTTCTTTACGCCGCACTATAAGGACCCGAGGTTGATTCTAATTCCTTATCGTTTCCATATTGTTTTTATCGTTTTATGACTATAAATTGCATGTATAAATTTACGTTATAGTCCTGCAATTAAAGGGTAGTATACGGATATTAACCAACAGTGCATATGGTAATATATTTGGAAGTTTGAGTCTTGATGTCGAATAATAGGTTGATTCGTGTTGTGGTTAATTTTGTTAAAGGTCATGACCGGACTGGTAGTAGTTCGATGTTTAGGAGTGTGAGAATATTTGGATAGTGTTGACAGTTGGATGATGATGGTTATGAGTTCGATAGTCTTGGCAGTTGAACGAGGATGTTTATGAGTGTGAGTAAACTTCGAGGACGAAGTTCCTTTTAAGGGTGGTAGAATGTAACATTCCGTTTGATGTCTATGAGTGTCTTGATTTTAGATTTGATAGTTGATGATATTATGGAGCTAGCAGCATTAGAGGATGGTAATTGATTATGTATGGAGTTGGTGTCGTGAGAAATATATATATGTGGTAGATACGATATAGTGATCATGTTGTGGAAGTAAACATAGTTGGTAGAGTGGGGGTTAAGAGTTCATGTTCTATGTTCGGTCGAGTTCTTGAGTCCTTAGCTAAGTTGTTGTGTCTTGGTCGAGTCAGTATGGTTGTTTTTATGTATGGGTTGAACTTCGGGGACGAAGTTCCTTTTAAGGAGGGAAGACTGTAATACTCCGTATTTATATGTCTTGGGGTACTCTATCGAGTAGCCCTTACTCTGTCGAGTAAGGGCAAGTTGCGAAATAAAATAGTTTCGACTGTTGGGTACTCGATCGAGTAGTGGGGTACTCGATCGAGTAAGGGGTACTCGATCGAGTACCTTGGGTACTCGATCGAGTGTCCGGTTTACGGGGTGTTTTTCGCGGGTTTTGTTAATTATGCGATTAAGGTATTTAAACATAATCGTCATTGTTTTAAAACACTTTTACCAAAACCTAAAACCTGTTTAAGAAAGAAAGCAACCGCTTCATCTTCCTAATCGCATTCTTAGCAATTCCCGGAGTTCAGACGGTGAGTTCGTATCATAGTTCGTGTCGTTGGATTCCTTGCATCGAGGGTAAGCTTTTAACATAATTTTTATAATGTTTTGCTAAGTTTGGTTAAACCCTAATTTAGGGTTTGGGGGTTTTATGAGTAGTTTGTGATGTATAGTCTTTATGTGCTATATGATAGGAGGAGGATTCGTAGAAGAGGCGTTTTGATACTGTTTGTAGATACCGTCCGCTTGTTGTGCTTTCCGGTAGGATTTCTACTCGTATTAGTCCCATAATGGGATATTGGTGATGTCTTGTAGTTAGTTGTTTGATATGATGATTGTGATTGTGATTGTGATTGTGATTGGTTGTCTATGGCTCTCGAGATGCGTTCTCGGCTGAGTGGGGTCACTTGCGGGAGTGACTTCACGCCCTAGTTTCGCCCTTCGTGGAACCCGCCACGGAAGGGGATGCGCACATTAATGGACAGGGTTATCGCTCGTACGATGAGCGGGGCTTAGGTGGGAACGGCGGTCCCCCATCTGTGGCGAGGGGTCCGGTGGACGGTCGGTATTGAGATGATGGGAGTTGGTGGTGTGTGTGTGTGTGTGTGTGATTCGGTTGTCTGTTATCTTATTATTGTTATCTATATTGATTGTGTGATTAGTACTGACCCGGTGTTGTTTTGTAAACCTGCGGTGATCCATTCGGGGATGGTGAGCAGATATTGAGCGGGTATTGAGATGAGTCTTGGGATATTTGGGATGCCACGACGGATGATAGGAGTCTTCCGCTGTAGCCTTAGTTTATTTACATTTCGGTTAGAACAGTCTTTGAGGATATTGTATCATACTTTGGTTTGGTTTTGAGGATTGTATTCATTCATTAAACTATTTATAATAAACGTTGTTTCAGTTTTGTCTATTTGATTATCATACCTCGGGCAACCGAGATGGTGATGTCTTCATACCCGAGTGGTCCTGGTAAGGCACTTGGAGTATGGGGGTGTTACAGGTTGTTATTGGAAGTTTTATGTTATGCCTTGATATTTGTAATTATCATTTCACATGTTGGTTGTTGGATGCTTTGGATGCCTTATGCTTGAGTCTTCTTGCCTTGTTGCCATTTTAGCTTGTTTTCATGAATTATTAGATTAACGGTTAGCTGGAATTTGGATTATTATTGATATTGGAGATATTGTTGGATTGTCAGCTGAATATGCTCTTGCGTAGCCTTTCATATACTAGGGTGTGTATGATCATATGAGTGTTCAAGTTTGGACTCTTTGCCTCTCTTATGGTTAATTGGGTGTCCTACTTGTCTTGTGTAGTGTGGGCTAAAGTATTCAAGCTGGGACTAGGTAATAGGTGAGTATTTCGGCCTTCATCATTGATAGGCCATTATAGTCTTTGACGAGTGTATGTTTACGGCTTAATAGCCTTTGTGTTCCTGGCTTGGTGGGTTTATATCCAAGCTGGGGCATGACCTTTCTGCCTATTTTGTGAGGAGATGATCAGCTTAAGTACTAGCCAACCCTTTGGTGGACTCCTTAGGGTACTCATGTGGTTTTATCATGAGTCTTGGGTGCGGTGGTTTTATCCGCATTTCTCTAGGTCTGCGCAGTCTAGGATTAGGGTTGAGTCGTGTTTTGGCCATGTTTTAAATGTAACCTCTGAGCCAAAATACTAGCTTCCCTACCTCGTGGTATAGACTCGAGTTACAAAGTGACTATTGACTGTACTAGTAACTTATGTCTGTCTCTAGATATATTGTCCTTTCTTGTTTGATGATTCTATGAATCATAGAAGGTGAGATGCAAGCCGGCTATGGTTGATAGAGTTTGGATTCCTGGATGTTATGTGATTCACATGATAGTGTAGTATGAGTCGGTCTAGTATTCGCATGCTAGGACTATGTGTTGTTATATTGTTGTTCACATGATAAGCACGATTGTCTAGCATCTATATGCTAAGGCTATGTGTTATTCATATTCATATTCTTATGTTTACATGTTATATTAATTATGACATTTCGTGGCTGGGAGAACTCGGAGTTACTCCCCACTGACTGTGGCTTTCGTATTTGTATAAAATGCGAATGACAGGTAGGTGATGCATATATGGGGTACATAGACGAGCTAGTGAGCAAAGTAACCTTGGGACCTAGATTGGCTTTATTTTATTGTGACCCTTAAACACTTTTTATGTCACATACATTTTAGGGACATATGTCTCCCTCTTTACATTTGGTTGTATAACTTTGCTATTCGCGACTTTAGCAATGGTTATGTTGCGAAACTTCTATTTAGACCTTGTATGTTTTGACACCATCCAATTTGGATATCTTTATAACAGGTTCGAGTTTTTAAAAATTACAGGTTTTTACCCAAATGAACCTATTACAAACATATCCATGCTGTTTTATTCTAGAATTACGTGTTTACTTTTCCGCGATAAATGAGGGTATCACAGTTGGTATCAGAGCATATTTGCTCCCGACGCACGTTTGTGCACCCCAATATAAACAACTTGACCTTAAAATAATAAACTTGAGAGATGGGTAAGATGGGTAGACTTAGGACCTTATGTTGTAGTCTCTTTGTGTTTGCTCTTTGTTAGGTACTAACCTGTTTGTTGATTGTCATTTAATAATTGTTGCGTTCTTGGATCAATGACCGTGAGCTTATCTATAGCTAATGGAGCTATTACCCTTATTATAAAAAAAATTTGAACTAAAGGTTTTGAAAATATTTTAATGTTTTTCACTGGTTTTAACGTCAATTAGTGTTAAAGCTTGTTATTGGAGACGTCTGATAATTAGTTTTATCATTTGTTGGTGTAAAAATGTATTTTTATGTCTTTGAATTGGAATATTGATGTTCTTGAGTGATCGCCAAGAGTATCTCCGTTCCATTGAAAGGACACTTATATGTTAAGAAGATCAAGATTTAGTGCCTATTACTGAGGATTGAAGATTTGTTCAACCTTTGAAGAATGCTTCTACTTCCTTGAAGATGTTTCTCGTTCTTTTTGTATCTCGCCTTATTCTTAATCTCTTGGTGCTTATCCTCCTTCTAAACTCCCTTCTGTTTTACTTTAAAAGTTACGCTTGTACTCCTAACTTGTCCTTTGTTCTTTACTTATCCTCCCTTAACGCCATTAGATAGTACTCTTTCTTGTGAGGAATGTTGACCTTGGTTGGAAAATTCGACTTTTGAGGAGATTGTTTGTGTCTGACCCTTAACCCTGGCTTTGAGAAGTCGTGATGTTAGAAAGACTTAGGTAATGTGATGAGACATACTTAGTGATTCTTATACCTAGTTCCTTGACAAAGTGAGTATAATCGATTGGTGGATTCTTTGTGTTAGGAATGAGTTGCCTATGTAATTAAAGTTATAGAACTTGGCTTTGTTGTTTATGTTTGGGATTTGAAAGCTTAGTAGGTTGAGCGTCGTCGCCTTAGGAGTAAACATGAGATAAGTTTAGAATATGAATTTGGAAGAAAACCCATTTTTAGATGTTAACAATCCCGTATAGATTGGGAATGTGATTTGGTGTTAGTTGTTCCTTGAGAACTTTGTTGAGAAGTCTTTGTCAATTCATTCTTTGGTTTTTAAAACATTGAGGTTGTGTCGAGTGCTTGAGATAAAGAGATGCTTTTATACTTGAGTGGTAGATTTGATTTAGGGAAATCCTAATATGTGATAAGATAGGTGGAAGAAGTATCTAACTGATTTATCACCCCTTAAGCGAGCGTTTATTTTACCTTGACCTTTGTTTTGGGATTTGGTCGTTTTGTTATGAAGCTACAATACCCTAATAGGCGTGACCTTGTTAGAGAGAACCTTAAGTTTTAGGAAGCGTATGGATTAAGCTTTAAAATCCTCTTTCGTACCATTAATCGTTTTTCCTCCCTTTCGTTCATACCTTGGTTGGATTTGATTCTTAAGTATAAAAGTTTACTCATTATTTCCTTGTCTTGAATACCTCCCTAATTCTAATATCTCTTACTGGTTGTTAACTAGTTATCTTTATGATTCGACTCTTTTAGTCTCACATCTTGACATGTTCATATATCTTTTTTTTAAATTTCCTATCATTTTCTGACCTGGTTATTACCCTTTGTTTCCTTAGTGGAGTGATGACATTGTTGTTTGAGATTTGAGTATCTGGCATTTCCTTGTTGTCTAATTTCCCTTTCTCCTTGATCATAGGCGTTACCGTTCATACCTCATTTCCTCGCTTCATCTTGCTCCTCCTTTAAGTTTGACACTCGTATCTTGTGAAACTCTATCTTTGACATCTTTGTAATTTTGACTTCAATTTTTACCCTATGAAAGTCATTATAGCTCTCTTGTTGGTTAAGTTTGAGCTCTCTTAACATACTTTGTTTTTATGCTATCTAAGTTACTTTCCTTTTTGTACAACTTCTAAACTTTCAAGCTACCAGTTTCGATTCATTCTTAAAAGTTTATGTCACTTCTGCAAACCTAACCTATTTTTAAAGATTTGAAAATGAAAATTTGATTTAATTCCATATTTGTTCCTTGAGTATAGACTTCTTTATCATGATTTTAATCGCTAAACCCGAGATTTCTTTAAATTTTATCCAATTTCTGTTAACTTTGATCTATTTATGACTTCTTTGTCAAAGTTTAATGTTACATTTTCAGGGATTTGACCCCCATTTGGGTTTAAAAGTGAAACCTTTATTTCTATTTTGGCTTTTTGCAAAAGAAAATTTGAGTAGATTACCTTTCTCTTATTTTGATTTTAACGTTGATCGGATGTTAGAACTAGTTATTGGAGACGTTTGATAACTTGTTCTACGCTTGTCGGCGAATAGTTTTTGTTTTAAATTTGTCTCTGACTTGGAAAGTTAGCGTTCTTGTGTGCACGACAAGAGCAATTCCGTACCATGAATGAGACTTATATTTTTGAAAACTCTTCATTAATGTTTTTGAAGGTATTTTGATTTTTGATTTATACAAATGATTTGCCTTTTGACCTTATCTTTGATTTGGAATGTGATGTTCTTGAATACGTAACGAGAACACTTTCGTTCCCTTGATGAGAATCTGGTTCTGTCGGAAAATTTTATTTGAAACTTTTGAAAGAATTTTGATTCTTACGATAAATAACCTTTAAAATGTTTTGGTTACCGATTCCAATTCCAGTTTTATTTTTATAACCTTTCATTTACAATTCAAGTTTCGAGGACGAAACTTTTTAAAAAGATGGGGTAATTGTAACACCCCGTATTTTATTAAGTTGGATAAAATTCTTTTAATTGCTATTTTGAATTTAATTACATCATTTAACGATTTATATATATATATGCTTAGCTAATTAATTAATTTCATCATAATTCGATACGTTAATTTTAATAATCATTAATAAGTTTATTTAAAGTTAGTTCGAGTTTATTGAAGTTAGTTCGAGTTTATTTATTTAATAATTTCCGTTTCTTTACGAGTCCTTATGAAAGTTGTTTTAAGTGAACCCGAGATGGATTTTGGGAACAAAACCGTCCAATTAGCTATTTTGAGCTTATTTCACTAAATTAGCAATTTTTATTAATATCCGTTAGTTTTGTAAAAATCGCTAATAATTCCGATTCAAGCTGATATTGTATTATTTACGTTAACTAGCTGAGTTTATTTTATTTTCACTCATTAAATTTATTTATTATTGATTCCGTTTTTTATTTGAAACTTTTACTAAAACCGATTTTATTAACTCGAGACGGTTTTAAAAACGAGCGAAATTACTTAACGATGAAGAAACGTACGTATAATTAGTAGCTAGCAAGCTAGATGGTGTTTCATTATTATCATTCCTCACGTCTTCTTCCTTTCTTCTATTTCCTTCTTCTTTGTTCTTCTTTTTCTTTCGTTTAAATTTTTGTCTATAAGTCGTCCTGATGCTCCGTTTCTCATCCGTTTTCAATGATTTTTGTTCCATAGCGCTCCTCTCGTCGTTCTCGTCATTCCGATGTAAGTAACATTCATTTTCGTTATGTATTTCTACAAACCCAATTTATACTTTCAGCTTTATTTATTATAAGACGGTTGTAGATGCTAAGATAGACGACCTTGTATAAGATTTGTTAGTCATGAAGGACTAGTTCGATCGGAAAAAGGTAACGATGACGGGTTACTCGATATTACTTGTAAAATATGTTTATTTCGAATGCTGGTTTGTCTGTTTTATAATTGAGACGGTGTATAATTATATATAGGGATCCTTATGGATGTTAATTAGTCAGTGGTATAGTTGAGACGGTGTATACTGATATGTGGAGATGATTGAGACGGTGTATCTTGACTGTAGGGATTATTTGGGTTGCTAGCTAGTAAGTGGTATATTTAAGACGGTGTATCTTTGAAATGACGATGGGGTTTCGATTTGGAACCGCGGGGGGGTTTTGTCACTTTTGTTTTGGGGCGTTTTAGTATAGGGTTTGGGACTGTTTTGACGCGACCGAGCTGACGGCGGTTATATCGATGGAGGACTGTTTTATGGGTTGCTTATGGGTTGATAAAAATGGGTGCAGTAGAGTATATTTCGTTATTTAATTATATTTCCGTCTCATATTTTATATAAAGATAATTCGTTAATATCGTCCTTTCACATAATTATTTTAGGTGCCTCATATGTGGTTGAAGATGAAGAGTAATTTTGGGTTTTAGAAGCTTTCTCAAGTTATTACTTGTCTCTTTGCTAGCGTAAGGTAACTATTCCGAGTTACTCGACGAATTAATGTCACATTAGTAGTTGATGTTGTGTTTGTTGTTTGATAAGTGTTTAGGTGATTGATAATGTTTTACTTTCGTTTTTCACATGATAGAAATTGGAAATAGCATGAGAATAATATTGCGATAAAATTTGTGATTTGGGCCAAAGTAGGCCAAGACTCTGAGCTGGGCCAGATTTACCGAACGAGTTTGGTCAAACTAGGTTTAAACCGGTCAGCCTCGATTTGACCGATGACCCGTCGCGGGACTCGGGTCGAGGGTTTGTCTTTGAGGTGAGATTGGTTGCTATTGGAAGTTTTATGTTATGCCTTGATATTTGTAGTTATCATTTCACATGTTGGTTGTTGGATGCTTTGGATGCCTTATGCTTGAGTCTTCTTGCCTTGTTGCCATTTTAGCTTGTTCTCATGAATTATGAGATTAACGGTTAGCTGGAATTTGGATTATTATTGATATTGGAGATATTGTTGGATTGTCAGCTGAATATGCTCTTGCGTAGCCTTTCATATACTAGGGTGTGTATGATCATATGAGTGTGCAAGTTTGGACTCTTTGCCTCTCTTATGGTTAATTGGGTGTCCTACTTGTCTTGTGTGGTGTGGGCTAAAGTATTCAAGCTGGGACTAGGTCCTAGGTGAGTATTTCGGCCTTCATCATAGATAGGCCATTATAGTCTTTGACGAGTGTATGTTTACGGCTTAATAGCCTTTGTGTTCCTGGCTTGGTGGGTATATATCCAAGCTGGGGCATGACCTTTCTGCCTATTTTGTGAGGAGAAGGTCAGCTTAAGTACTAGCCAACCCTTTGGTGGACTCCTTAGGGTACTCATGTGGTTTTATCATGAGTCTTGGGTGCGGTGGTTTTATCCGCATTTCTCTAGGTCTGCGCAGTCTAGGATTAGGGTTGAGTCGTGTTTTGGCCATGTTTGAAATGTACCCTCTGAGCCAAAATACTAGCTTCCCTACCTCGTGGTATAGACTCGAGTTACAAAGTGACTATTGACTGTACTAGTAACTTATGCCTGTCTCTAGATATATTGTCCTTTCTTGTTTGATGATTCTATGAATCATAGAAGGTGAGATGCAAGCCGGCTATGGTTGATAGAGTTTGGATTCCTGGATGTTATGTGATTCACATGATAGTGTAGTATGAGTCGGTCTAGTATTCGCATGCTAGGACTATGTGTTGTTATATTGTTGTTCACATGATAAGCACGATTGTCTAGCATCTATATGCTAAGGCTATGTGTTATTCATATTCATATTCTTATGTTTACATGTTATATTAATTATGACATTTCGTGGCTGGGAGAACTCGGAGTTACTCCCCACTGACTGTGGCTTTCGTATTTGTATAAAATGTGAATGACAGGTAGGTGATGCATATATGGGGTACATGGACGAGCTAGTGAGCAAAGTAACCTTGGGACCTAGATTGGCTTTATTTTATTGTGACCCTTAAACACTTTTTATGTCACATACATTTTAGGGACATATGTCTCCCTCTTTACATTTGGTTCTATAACTTTGCTATTCGCGACTTTAGCAATGGTTATGTTGCGAAACTTCTATTTAGACCTTGTATGTTTTGACACCTTCCAATTTGGATATCTTTATAACAGGTTCAGGTTTTTAAAAATTACAGGTTTTTACTCAAATGAACCTATTACAAACATATCCATGCTGTTTTATTCTAGAATTACGTGTTTACTTTTCCGCGATAAATGAGGGTGTCACATAAATGTAACATTTTAAGAGTGTAAATTTGATTTTTTGTGACGGAAATTTTGAATTTATATAATTTTAACATTTTACAAGTGTAAATGTGATGTTTTACGAGTGTAAATGTAACATTTTAAGAGTGTAAATTTGATTTTTTGTGACGGAAATTTTGAATTTACATAATTTTAACATTTTACAAGTGTAAATGTGATGTTTTACGAGTGTAAATGTAACATTTTAAGAGAGTAAGTTTGATTTTTTGTGACGGAAATTTTGAATTTAGATAATTTTAACATTTTACAAGTGTAAATGTGATGTTTTACGAGTGTAAATGTAACATTTTAAGAGTGTAAATTTGATTTTTTGTGACGGAAATTTTGATTTTACATAATTTTAACATTTTACAAGTGTAAATTTGATGTTTTACGAGTGTAAATGTAACATTTTAAGAGTGTAAATTTGATTTTTTGTGAGGGAAATTTTGAATTTATATAATTTTAACATTTTACAAGTGTAAATGTGATGTTTTACGAGTGTAAATGTAACATTTTAAGAGTGTAAATTTGATTTTTTTGTGACGGAAATTTTAAATTTATATAATTTTAACATTTTACGAGTGTAAATGTGATGTTTTTCGAGTGTAAATGTGATGTTTTCCGAGTGTAAATGTAGTATTTTAAGTGTAAATTTGAAGGTTTAAGAGTGTAAATTTGGTCCTTTGAGTGTGATTTTGGTCTTTTATAAATGTAACATTGGTCCTTTACGAGTAAAACATTAGTCCGACTACCAACAAACACCACCACCGTCGTCCTCCACCACCACCAACTCATATCCACAAAAATATATGAGTGCAAATCTATATAAATTTAACGAGTGTAAATGTACAAATATACGAGTGTAAATGTAAGGAAATATGAGTGTAAATGTAAAAATTATGAGTGTAAATGTAAAGAATTACGAGTGTAATTGTAAAGAAATACGAGTGTAAATCTGAAAAATGCGTGTAAATGTAAAGAAATATGAGTGTAAATGTAAACAAATACAAGTGTAAATGTAAAGAAATGTGAATGTAAATATAAATAAATATGAGTGTAAATGTAAAGAAATGTGAGTGTAAATGTAAAAGAATGTGAGTGAAAATTTAAAGAAATATGATTGTAAATGTGAGGAAATACAAGTGTAAATTTAAAGAAATATGAGTGTAAATGTGAGAAAATACAAGTGTAAATTTAAAGAAATATGAGTGTAAATGTGAAGAAATACAAGTGTAAATTTAAAGAAATACGAGTGTAAATGTGAGAAAATACGAGTGTAAAAGTGAGGATATACGAGTGTAAATGTCAAGAATTATGAGTGTAAACTTAAAAAAAAGAAGATAAAAACGTTTAAAAAACAGAAACTTTGGTATAAATGTGACGAAATACAAGTGTAATTTAAAAAAACACAGGTGTAACTGTAAAATAACATAAAAAAACAAAAAGATCTAAAGCCACAACAGTGTAACTTTATAGATCTAAAAAAATAAAAATAAAAAGACGAGATCTGAAACTCAACCATAACAATAAAAAAAATATAATTCAATAGAAAAAAATATCAACTAAACACACATCGACGAGTACGACGACAACTATAATATGGAGTATGACGAAATAGAGGGAAAAAATAAAAAAATAAAAAAATATAACATATTAACCAAACACACACACCACACTAACAACACAAATGCGTACCAAAAAAACACTTACAACACAAATTCAATAGAAAAAAAAAAAAAAGGAAAAGACGACAACTACACATCGACGACAACAACAACATTCAGATCTGAAAGTTGTGATGGCAGTGCGACGTTGGTAAAGAGAGGAGGGGAGTCGTGATGGCGATGCGGCATAATTAGAGGCGGGCAGTGGGGGTGTGTGGCTCAGATCTGGAGTGGAGGCCGTCAGAGCTTTTTTTTATAGGTGATGGTGGTGGTGGCGGTTCGGGTTGGAGAGGAAGGAGGGATAGTGCGTGGTGGTGGTGTTGGGTCGTGTGTGTTGTTTGGTGGTGGTTGGTTTCATCGTGGTAAAGGTGGTGGTGTACGTGGTAGGAGATATGGCGGTGGTGGTGGTGTGTTGGTGGGGCCGCAGCGGACAAGAGGGAGGAGGCAGGGGAGGGAGAGAGGTGTGGGGTATTGGTGGTGGTGGTATTGGCTCGTGTGTGTTCTTTGGTGGTGTGTGGTGGCCGACGGAGGAGAGGGTGAGGTGGTGCGTGGTGGCTGACAGGTCGGGGTAGGGTGGGTGTGGTCGGTGCCGTCGGTGGTGGTGAGGATAAGAGGAGACTGAGGGGGAAAATTTTTTTTGATTGGTTTTGAATTTTTTGGGTTTTTAGAGAGATGATAGAAATGTAATTGTGTGAGATGAGAGAGAAGTGGGTGGAAAATAAATGATATATAGTAAAATTAGTGGTTGATTAGTGAAGGTAGTGAGAGAAAGTTATTAATTAGCTTCAATCCCCTCCATTTAGCATTAATCCCTCCTTTTTCCCCTTCAATCTCAACCCTCCATCCTATCTTTTCAATGACCCTTAAGAGGACTCATGGACTCAATGAATTTGGGTGGACTCACTTGATCCTTCTTCTATATATATATATATATATATATATATATATATATATATATATATATATATATATATATATATATATATAGAATTAGGTTCAAATGAGTCCTCCTAACTTAGGTGAGTCCCTAAGTCCTATTTATCACCCTTAGATCATAGAAAATAGATGGCTAAGATTAGAACAAAATAAAAGGGTGAGATATAAAAGACTCAAAACACTACTTTCATTTCACTTCCTCACAATTCTCTCCCTTATCTCTCTTCCTACTCTTTCCCTCCCATCTCTCTATAATTCCACCGACTCACTACTCCGACAGCCATCATCACTCACGTACCTCACCACCACTTACCGGATTACTGCCACTCTGCCGACGACAACCACCGTCCTGGACTCGCCCCTACGCCACTGCCGCCGACGCCACCTACCCCTGCCGCCGACGCCGGACGCAACCCCTACCCCACGCCGTCACCTCCTTTCTTCTTCCTCCTCTCTTCCTTTCTTCTACCACCACCCCACCATATCTCGCTGTCTTCAGATCTACCGTCCGCCGCCCCTCCTTCCCCTTTCTCCTTTCTCTTTTATTTTTTTTATTTTTTATTTTTTATGTTTTCAGATTGGTGGTTGTTTGGTGTTGGTGTGTCGTTGTCGGCCATGTCCTTTTTTTTTCAGATCCTTATTGCGCATGGTGGTGGTTGCAGGGCGTCGTGGTGGTTGTGGTGGTGAGCGTGGGGTGTGGATATGTGTGGCGTCGTTTTTATTTTTTTTCATTTTTTTTTTTTTTTTTTCTGATTTTACCTTCATTTGTGGTGGTGGTGGATCTAAGTGGTGTCGTGGACGCAGTGAAGTCGTGTATGGTGGTGGGATTCGTGGTTGGTGTCGACGGTTGGAGGAGTTGTGGCTGGAGTCGTTTTTCAGATCTACTCTTTTTTTTTTTCGGGTGGTGGTTGTTGACCGTGGTGGTGGTGATGCGGCGAAGTGGGGGCTGTCGTGGTTGTGTTTTTTTTTGTTTTTTTCCAGATCTGGTTGCGGATATATGGACTAAAGTTTCACTGATATGGACTAAAGTTTCACTGATATTAACTAAAGTTTCACATTATATGGACTAAAGTTTCATATGACATGGACTAAAATTATATTTCTAATAGAATAAAGTTTATATCACATAAATTTAAATTAGTATAAAGTTATAATCCTAAAAAAACATAAAGTTTCAAAAATTATGATTAAAGTTACAATCATAAAACATTAAAGTTTCAAAAATTATGATTAAAGTTACAATCATAAAATTACAATATTTACATAAAATTAAAATATTTACATAAAATTCGAAAAATTTATGAATTAGTAAAATTAAATAAATTTAATTTTTTATATTAGAAAATGGCTAGAAAATTAAAGTTTCAATTTTTAGCATTAAAGTTTCACTCGTAAAACATTAAAGTTACATTTATAAATCATTAAAATTAAATAAATTCAAATTTTTATATTAGAAATTATCTAAAAAAATTAAAGTTTTAAAAATTAGCATTAAAATTTCACTCGTAAAACATTAAAGTTACACTCAAAAATCAATTTTATATTTTTAAAATAAAATTTTATAACATAAATTTAAATTTTTATTCATAAAATGACTTTAAATATTAAAGTTATAATTGTAAAGAATTAAACTTACACTCATAAATTAAAGTTTCATTTATAAAACATTAAAGTTCTCATATTAAATTTTTAAAATCTTATAAGATCAATGGCTAAGATTAGGACTTAGTGGACTCACCATTTTAGGTGGACTCATTTGAACTTGCCTCTCTCTCTCTCTCTCTCTCTCTCTATATACATATATATATATATATATATATATATATATATATATATATGCAAAGCAATAAATAAATTTCCTAGTATGGCCTTTTCTAAAATAGAAAATCTAATAATCTATTACAAATTCGAAAACCAACTCCTTTGGTCCCTAGAATCTTCATATGGCACGCCATCCAAGAAAACTCCGTCTTGTCGAAACACCTTCCTAATGGCACCATCTTGAAGAAACTCCGGAATAACAAATAATAATAAAATATATAGCTATTCCTATTATACATTTGTAAAAATGAATCTAGTAAAAAATAAAAGTGATAAGAGATCACATTAAAATTACAACTGAATCGGTATTCCCTTACATTACGGGTAATACAGATTATAACTAAGGCCATACTAAGATAAAATTACATAAATAAAATATGACATTCATCAATAAAAAATGTAGCATTATAATATGTGTCTAACATGCCAAATTAATGTGCCAAATCGCCCTACTTAGATCTTATATCTTATATAATCCGGTTTTATGGAAATGTGTGATAATAACTTATTAAAATCACAAATCAATACTTAAATCAAATTTAAGCCCAATTCAATTATCCTAACCATCTTAGGACTCAAAAATTACTCTTCACTAAACATTTGACAATAATTCAACTTGGTTTTGTATTATTGCTTATTTAACCTTCTTTTAATCATAATAATTATGAAATAATTCCCAATAAATCATAAAATTTTGAAAAATTTTGAAATCACAATTTTTTAAATTCTGGAATATTACCGAGATTCCAAAAACTCAATAAAATTTGCCCACAAAATATTTATAATTTACTTCATTAATAAATCGTATAAATCATAACTTTTACCATTTAATTCCAAATTAAACATAAAAATTATGGAAAAATTAAAATCAAAATTTGAAACATTCTTAAATAATTTCCAAAATCTGGAAATGTCAAAATTTCAACCAAAAATTTCAAACTAAGTTTTATGACTAATAAAGTTGCCCTTTTATCGATTTTATCTCATAAAAATCAATAAATATACCATATCAATCAAAATTAATCATTCAAATTTAGATATGATTTCCATACCATATATACAACATTAGGGAAAAATTTAAGTTATAAAATTTATTTTAGCTATTTTCGCTAAAAATAGTCACTATTTATATCATTTTAACCATTAAAATTATAAATCATGCATAATAAATCACATTTATCTCAAATTTTATATACAATCTGTAAAATATGCATGTGACATCATATTAAAATTTCGTGGCCTGTTTCAAAGTTTAACTATTTTTAGTCATTTAACCTCCATTTATACCATTTTTATCACATAAAAATCATAAAACATGCAAAACTAATCACAATGATCCGAAATTTTACATACAATATGCAAAATTTGCATGTGAGGTCATACTAAAAAAATCACGGCCATAAGTGAAGTTTAACTATTTTTAGTAAATAAAAGTTCATTTTACTCATTAAAATGTAATTATTTCACTAAAAATCATAAAAATAGGCAATAATCATCCATAAATCATCAAAATGACCTAAAAATATTTTAGGACCAGAATGTATAACATGCAAAAATTTTCGTGGCTTTATCCTTATAAATAAAAAATTTTAGTTTTTATTTTGTTATCAAATAACTCATAAAAAACAATAAAAATGATATGCATGCAACACCAAAGCTCTTATACCAATTGAAAGGTTCTTTTTTTTCGTTAAAATGTAAGTATATTAATGAAAAAAAAAAGGTCACCATATGTAATACTACGGTTTTATGAGTCTCTGGGTACTCTATCGAGTAGGCCTTACTTTGTCGAGTAAGGGTGTGTTGCGTTTTAAAATAGTTTCTGACCTATTGGGTACTCGATCGAGTAACGTAGATACTCGATCGAGTAAGGGGGCACTCGATCGAGTACCTTAGCTACTCGATCGAGTAGCCGGTTTACGGGGAATGATTTGACGGGTTTTGCGAATAACGCGAGTTTGATATAAAAGGTTTCCGTCAGTTTATTTAATCACTTTTAACCTTTCTAAACCCTTCAAAAGAAAAAGGAGTTACGTAGTTCTCTCTCGTCGCGTTGTTGGCAAATCCCCAAGGCTAGGAGTGTCGGATCATCTTGTTCTTTGCATCATAGTGTTCCTTGCGTCAAGGGTAAGATCTACATACCAATTTTATACTATTTCTTTGAGTTTGTTTAAAACCCTAATTGGGTAGATTTGGGGATTTTGGGAGGGTTATGTTGATTAGGTGATAATTGTATGATTATGTGTATAGGAGAAGGGTTCGTAGAGGAAAGGTTTTGAGACAATTTTGCTAGATCGCTTTGATGTTTGTGTTGCATTCAGGTAGGGTTTCCTACTCGTATTAATTACATAATGTGTGGTGATTGTCTTTGTAGTTAGTGATTGTTGATTGATTCAGATTTATTTGTGATTGTATATTGTTGATTGATTCAGACGGTTGTGATTGTATATTGTTGATTGATTCAGACGGTTGTTGATGTTGTATTGTGATTGTTGATTGGTTTTCTATGGTTCTCGAGATGCGTTCTCAGCTGAATGGAGTCACTTGCGGGAGTGGCTTCACGCCCTAGTTTCGCCCTTCGTGGTACCCGCCACGGAAGGGGATGTGCACATTAATGCGACAGGGTTATCGCTCGGTATGATGAGCAGGGCTTAGGTGGGAACGGCTGCGGTCCCCCACTGGTAGGGCTGGTCCAGTGGACAGTCGGTGACGGAGATTGATTGGAGTGGGTGTGATTGTGTGTGTGACTGTTTGAGCTATGTTGTTTGTTGTGTTGTTGGATCATATAAATAGTGTGATTAGTACTGACCCCGTTTAAATGTTTATAAAAACTGTGGTGATCCATTCGGGGGTGGTGACCAGTTATTGAGCAGGTATGAGACGATGCGTATGGGATAGTTGGGATGAGTCACCACGTTGCAGTTTAGAAGTCCTCCGCTGTGTCTGACGCTTGATAGTATTTTGATAGTAGATAGTTTTGAGATCTTGTATTTCCTTTTTATCAGTTTTGGTTTGAACATGTAATCACTTAAACTATAATTACTTTTAAAGTACGTTTCTTTATTGTCTTATGATATTCATTGCCTCGGGCAACCGAGATGGTAGTATTCTTATACCTGAGTGGTCCTGGTAAGGCACTTGGACTATGGGGATGTTTATGTAGTTGGTTATGTATGGAGTTAGTGTCGGGAGAGTTTATGATGCAGTTGATACGACATCGTGAGCGAGGTGTGGAGGTAGGAATAGTTGGTAGAGTTTGTGTTAAGAGTTCATGGTTTCATGTTTTGTAAGTTGGGGTTTTGTTTTGAGTTCTTAGTAGCTTTATTGCGTCTTGACCGAGTTAGTATGTCGTTTTTATGTATGGGTTGACCTTCGGGGACGAAGTTCTTTTTAAGGAGGGAAGACTGTAATACTACGGTTTTATGAGTCTCTGGGTACTCTATCGAGTAGGCCTTACTCTGTCGAGTAAGGGTGTGTTGCGTTTTAAAATAGTTTCTGACCTGTTGGGTACTCGATCGAGTAACGTAGATACTCGATCGAGTAAGGGGGCACTCGATCGAGTACCTTAGCTACTCGATCGAGTAGCCGGTTTACGGGGAATGATTTGACGGGTTTTGCTAATAACGCGAGTTTGATATAAAAGGTTTCCGTCAATTTATTTAATCACTTTTAACCTTTCTAAACCCTTCAAAAGAAAAAGGAGTTACGTAGTTCTCCCTCGTCGCGTTGTTGGCAAATCCCCAAGGCTAGGAGTGTCGGATCATCTTGTTCTTTGCATCATAGTGTTCCTTGCGTCAAGGGTAAGATCTACATACCAATTTTATACTGTTTCTTTGAGTTTGTTTAAAACCCTAATTGGGTAGATTTGGGGGTTTTTGGGAGGGTTATGTTGATTAGGTGATAATTGTATGATTATGTGTATAGGAGAAGGGTTCGTAGAGGAAAGGTTTTGAGACAGCTGCTAGATCGTCTGATGTTTGTGTTGCATTCCTGGTAGGCTTTCCCTACTCAGTATTAATTACATAATGTGTGGTGATTGTGCTGTAGTTAGTGATTGTTGATTGATTCAGACGGTTGTGATTGTATATTGTTGATTGATTCAGACGGTTGTTGATGTTGTATTGTGATTGCTGATTGGATGTCTATGGTTCTCGAGATGCGTTCTCGGCTGAGTGGAGTCACTTGCGGGAGTGGCTTCACGCCCTAGTTTCGCCCTTCGTGGAACCCGCCACGGAAGGGGATGTGCACATTAATGGGACAGGGTTATCGCTCGGTATGATGAGCGGGGCATAGGTGGGAACGGCTGCGGTCCCCCACTGGCAGGGCTGGTCCAGTGGACAGTCGGTGACGGAGATTGATTGGAGTGGGTGTGATTGTGAGTGTGACTGTTTGAGCTATGTTGTTTGTTGTGTTGTTGGATCATATAAATAGTGTGATTAGTACTGACCCCGTTTAAATGTTTTAAAAACTGTGGTGATCCATTCGGGGGTGGTGAGCAGTTATTGAGCAGGTATGAGACGATGCGTATGGGATAGCTGGGATGAGTCACCACGTTGCAGTTTAGAAGTCTTCCGTTGTGTCTGACGCTTGATAGTATTTTGATAGTAGATAGTTTTGAGATCTTGTATTTCCTTTTTATCAGTTTTGGTTTGAACATGTAATCACTTAAACTATAATTACTTTTAAAGTACGTTTCTTTATTGTCTTATGATATTCATTGCCTCGGGCAACCGAGATGGTAGTATCCTTATACCTGAGTGGTCCTGGTAAGGCACTTGGAGTATGGGGGTGTTACACCATACATCAAGTAGCCTAGTGGTCCAAGAGACCCAACCCAAGATACTCGACCCGAAGAAAAACAAAACTCAAAAACAAACAAGGCCTAATTCAATCTGGCCCGACTAAACTCAAACGACAACAAAACCAAATGAACATAATCAGATAATGCATCGTTAATGTTGTCACTCGCCATCTTCCCCAAAATCACCCCCAAATTCCTTCATCTCTTTCCAGAACATCATCAATAACAATTGCACATCCGATCAAGCAAATCTCTATCCCGTGCCCCCATTTGGTTAGGCACACTCATGATTCTTTGAGTTACCTCTTTAATGAGCAAAGTTACTAGTTTGTTGGGATGGAGGAGTGTTAATTCATGCTTACACAAGTTGCGTTGTCTCCAGATGTAGTAAATACAAGCATTATAGAGTGCATTGATTATCCCATTCCTCGTTCCAGAACCAGTCAACTTCTTTCGTCATTCAATTGTGCCATGGTGAGGAAAAATCTCCCCAATACGAGATCCAAGGAGGGAGATGACCCTGGAGCTATACTCACAATCAAAGAACAAATGAGTAAAACTCTCAGATCCAGTTCCGCATATACCACAGGTATCGACATCACTAATCCCCAATTTGTGCAATTTTTCATTGGTGTTTAAACCTTTATGAAAATAAATCCATGTTAAGAACCCATGCTTAGGAATAGTGAACTTGTCCCATACCAGTCCTTGCCACTGTATCCTTTCCCCTTTGTTCCTGAGCATATCATAGCCTTTGGATATAGTGTATTCGTGCCCCTTATCCGATGTCCACATATTCTGCTGGTAGGACTCTTGAAACAAAGCTTTAATTTGGCAGATTTTTCTCCAGGACCAACTGGAGTTGCTGGTTGGAGAGTAATCTAGCTTTAATTGAAAGGTTAATTAATCCCTATTAGACTCATCTAATTCGTTTTATAAATTACTCATAATTTATGTCATGCGGATCTAGTTGCATGCAACATGATTTTATATAAAATAAGAAGAAAAAAACATATTTCTTACATTATATGTGGGACGAAAATGGGCACAAGTGTAGGACTCCTTCCTACACTTGATCTTGAGCTCATAATATTGGGATGATCCTCCAACAAGACCCCAAAGTAGAGATCCTCCTCTTGATTGCACCAAGACTATCTCTCAATACTAATATTATTATTAACTAGATAACAATATTAGTTACCTTAAATAAATCTAATATTGATACTATTACTACCTTAGTAATCTTATTTTGGATATTAGATTTTTAACAATTTTATGCACTAAAACTATTTTAGAGAGTTTAGAGAGATATTCAAAAGGGGATGATAAGAATTAATTGAATGGAAAAAAAATAAGAACAACTTTCTTATTGTCCATGAGAGGGGGGGTGGGTTGGCCAAAAGAGCCAATGCATGCCCATCTTACATTTTGCTCTTATCTAAAATGTTTAGGGTAACATCTAGGGTTTTAGGGGTAATCATAATGTCCTTAATATAAAATTAACAATTACAATTAACCCTTAAACACCCCTTAAAACCGGTGGACTCATATAATGTGGACTCCATTTTATTTTTGTCATTTGTCATTTGTAATATGGTGTGACATGTGACATGTAACATGTCATTAATTAATTTAATGTATATTTAATAATTAAATTATATAAATTAATTAAATTACAAATAACAAATTTCCTAGTAATTGATAATTACTTGTATATAAAATTGGTCAAGTTAATATAATTCACAACATTTTGTAATTTTAATTAACTATTCATTCTTATCTCAATTATTTCATAAACAATAATCAATTTTAGTAATATAACATTTTAATTACTAAATTGAATCTCATTTAATCATATTACAATAAGATATAATATTCTCTCTTATATATCAATTTGTTCAATTTAAGGATTTAATCAATCTGTATCGTCATACAATCGATTAACTTTACAATTAAGGGAATCGTCCTTTAGGTGTGACCTTAAGGGATCAAATGACCACCACCGTCAGATGACAGTAATGTCAAACTCTAGTTAGCCAATCATTACCTATTAATGTTGATCAGTTGACTATATAATTGAATCATCCCTTATGTATTTTTATTATGAGATTTAAACATGTGATCGCAGTATTGTCGAGGACACATACTCCAACAAGTGGGGGATTAGGGGAGTAATCATGGAATAGATCTATGCTTAATGAGTTCACATGAATGCTTGCTTATTGTAATTTCAACTTATGCACATGTTATGTTTGATGAAATGTTTGATTGACAACCTAGCATGATTCTCTTATCTTTTCAACAAGACTTGTAAGACATAAACTAACTCAAGGCTTGTTAGACCATGCATATAGTTGAATAGGGAGAACCAAGTCGATGTAGGTGTTGTAAAGTTGTGACCAACTCAGCTCTGATACCTAAGTCTCCCTAGGAGTTGTAAGACATAAACTAACTCGATTCCAACAATAATAATTACTTGTATCTAGGTGACTCATTTACGTTATCTTACCATGATTCCCCTATGATCTCATGACACCCTAGTGTCTTTTACCATTTGTTTACATCCTTTCCTTTGTTGCTTGTTTTACCTTTCATTGCTATTTCTTGCTTTCATTAGTTTAGAACCATCAACTCAAATCAATTGTGGTAAACCTAGTGCAACTACAATTAGATTGAACAATTCAAATACCCCCGTCCTTTGGGTTCGACTCCGACTTACTTTCTATGCTAGTAGTTGGATATAAATGTGTTTGACGGTGGACAACGACCCGTCAAATCATCTCGCTAGCCCCTCACCAAAGGTCCGAAGGCCCCACGCTTAATGATCGCCTTCTCCTCCTCCGACAGCTTCTCATAGGCCTCCATCATGGTGGTATACCCGGAAAATAACCTCATGTTCCCGGCCTCCGGCATTTTCAAAATTTTATTAGCTTCTAAGATAAGTAAAAGCAGATAAAATAAAGAAAGACTTAATACGATACAAGACAAGATCGAAATCTCACCATGCTTCGTGCCGCACGGAATGACAAGTGACTCTCCGCTGCCCAAATGAGGTGCAAGCTATCCCATTTATCAGCCCACTGACGTGCACGCACAAGCTGACGCCCCCTCCTCCTCACGTTGACCCTCCTGTCCGCCTCTTCCTCTTCCTCCATTTCCCCCATGTGAACCACCATGGTCGTATGGGGATCGACATCCACCTCCATAGGGTCTCACTCTGAGGTAGAAGGTACGTCCTCTGCAAAAGAAAGCGACAAAGCATTAGAGGTCGTTTAAGCCGTCTTTTCAAGCCATTTTCTCGAGCCCTACCATCAAACATGTCGACAAAAGTGATAAAATTATGTTCCTACGTATCTAAACCTAGCTTAGTCATGGCTACGGGTGAAATTTCGGCAGCCTTTCGCTACTATGGCCAAAATCCATACAAAAAGTGTCTCGGAAGACCTGTCACAAACCAAAATTCCAACATGATAGCAAGTTTACCCATCATCCAAGGGTTTCAAAACATCAAGTTTTATTAAAAATCGACTGGTTTAATGCCATTTTAGAGCCCTTTGAAGCGATTTAGCAAAGATCGTCTTATTTTGGTCTCGTTTCATCAAAACTCAACGAAAATTCGAAATGAATGAATGGTTATGCTCCTAGCATGTTCAATTACGCATTTCTAATGTCAATTTCAAGGGACAAATTCATTTGGGACGGAACCCCCGAATTTTCGACTATTTTGGGATGAAAACTCTAATTTTCTATCCTAATTCAAGCTACAAATGCAATTTAAAGTAAAGACGAGATACATACCTGGATTTGTCATGATTTGTGGCGGATTTTGATCAATGTTTTGTGAAATTTGGTTGGTTATTCGGGTTTTGTCGAGAGGAAGAAGAAGAAGAAGAAGAAGAAGAAGAAGAAGAAGAAGAAGAAGAAGAAGAAGAAGAAGAAGAAGAAAAGTTTTGTTTAAATGAAATAGAACTCGCGTTGAGTTCTTTTTACTCAGGCACAAACGAGCTCGGAAGATAACGCAGTGTTTGCTGCGCCCTTTCCCCAGGCCTAGTCCCTGCTCCGCCTTTTCTCCAGCGGATTTCACAGCAGCTCTTGTTTTTAATTCGTTACAAATTGATTATTTGCGGGCCCAAGCTCCATATTTTCCCACTTTTGGATACTTCCTCTACTGCTAGGGGTATTTTTACTCCGTATATTTCCTACAGGTGTATTTGTTCACCCAATTGGTTTATATCCTCGCCAGTGATAAGGTTATTTTCAGTCGTTGGCCTATCAAAATAAATCCTAAATTACTACTAACTGGTAGCTAGTGGCAAGAAAGGGTCGAATCCACTGAGAGGCGAGTTAATTAATCTAGTTTGTTTATATTTAAGTTCGTCTTAAAGGTAACAGTTTTATGGGGTTTGATTGTTTGATTTCTAATAACTAATTGCGATGTAAATAAAGACAAATTCAATAATAATAATAAAGAGTCTAGGGATCGAGTTCACTAGGTAGTCTTCTAAGGGTAAGATTTAATTCATTGATTGAGCAATTTATATTGTTGAAAGTCATACGATCGGTCGATTCTAATATGTCTTTTTAGATCTAAACTTAACATGCGATGGCTATTATTAAGTCAGTCTAATTCAATTATCGTGGCCTATACTAGTCTTAACCCGGTCGGTGAAAATCCTTGTTTATGCAATACTAATTAACCAATTCTGATCAGTAATAAATTAACTAGATGTAAGACGATAATTAAACAACAACCAAGAGCAATTTAACAATCAATTCATAAGTTAACCCTTTTCTAAAAACCTAGACCCTCTTTTACCCTAGATTAAAGGCTTAACTACTCATACTAAAGGGAATAACAACAATAAGATTAATGAACAACATAATTAAAAGCATAATAAGATGAACAAAACTAGAACTTGAAAAAACTAGAACTTGAATTAATAATAACTAAAGAAAGATTAGAGAGTACCGTAATTGAAGAGCAATAGATCCGAAACAATAATAAATAAACTAAACTAAGAGTATTCTAAGAGAGTTTTTAGAGAAGCTATGCGTAACTAGGTAAAAAATAAGACGTTCCTAAACTTAGGGTACAAATTGGGTATTTATAGTAAAACATAGCCGACTTAAGGAAATTGTGGAAATTAATGGAAACAAGTGGTTCCTCGATCAAGCCTATGTGCACTCGATCGAGTAACCAACTTCCTCGATCGAGCCTAGGTGTAGTTGATCGAGGAACCATCCTAGTTCAGCTCTTTTTTTCGTGTTATCTTCCTAACTTCTCTTCCTTCATTCTTATGGATTTCCGTGCCATACTTCGTGTATTCCTTCATGCCCTCTCCGCGATGCCCATTTCATTCCTTTGCTCCTCAAATGCATAATTCCTTCATTAAACATCAAATAGCGGAAGTAACAACATTCTAACCGTATCAAAAGTAATTAAGGGGAGGTATAAATATGCATATAATTATGACTCATCAAACTCCCCCAAACCATCTCTTTGCTTGTCCTCAAGCAAAGCATCACACAATACAAAAGGCAATGATACAAATGGCAAACAAATAACTCAGAGCTAATGTTGATGTACATACAAAACCCGAGCTATCCATATCCGTAACAAAGCAATGACCAAAGTGTACCAATAAAATAAATTCAAAGGTATGGGTAATAGAAAACGTAGCTCAAGTCTCAAGTCACCATACTATAGACAAAGGCCAAATACCTTTCGATCTTGCAAGACAAATTAGTCGGATACTCGTGGATTCACTCATGCACTCATAAGTATGTAAGGGTGAGTTATATGTGAAGATAGAAAGAAGTAGAAACACTCACTCGACTTATGAAACATTCATGCAATCTAATGTGATAGAGATTTCCCCAACTAGTATGCATCCAATATGTAGACAAAAGTGATGGAGCGTGTCGTTGTCCGCCATCAAACACATTTATACCCAACTACTAGCATAGCAAGCAAGCCGGGGTCGATCCATGGGACAGGGATACTCAAATTGTTCAATCTAATTGTAGTTGTGCTTGGGGCTGTCACAATTGTAATGAGTTGATGATTCTAATCTAATAAAAGCAATGGAAAGTAAACAAGCAACAAAAGGAAGGATGTAAACATATGACTAAAAGTGCTAGGATATCATGGGTTCATAGGGGATTCATGGGAGTTGATCATACAAACATGTTCTCAATTATATGCAAGCACTTATTGTTGTGATGGGATCGAGTTGGTGTATAAGCTTACAATCCCTAAGAAGGTTTGGGTCCCGGAGCCGAATCGATTAGATTGTAATCCTTCCTATTCAACATTATGCATGGTCTAATGAGGCTTGAGTTGGTTTATAAGCTTACAAGCCTCATTGAATAGATAGGTGATGGATCAAAAAATGCAAGGATTCATAGGCTCGCTTTTCATCAAACATAACATGTGCATAAGTTAAAATCACAACAAGCAAGGAAAACATATTAGATTAAGCATGAATCATTCCCCATGCTTGTTTCTCCTAATTCACCATTAATCGTAGCTAGAAGACTACTCACTCATTATCAAGTTCAACATGCTAATAAGGTTGTCAATCATATTAACAAAGCAAAACATGATGAATAAATGAAAGTGATTAACAATAATTAAACAAGGATAAAGAGAATTATACCTATGAAGATGATTCCAAATAATAAAGCAAAGAATAATAGAAGAAAACTTGATTGATTGATGAAGAGTTGTCAATTCTCCAATAATAACCCAATAATCTTCAATTACCCAGTAATAAACTTGAATTACTTAATAATAAACTTGAACAATAATTAAGGAAAGATTAATGTGTAATTTTGTGGAAAGATTAAAGGATAATCTATTCTAATCTACTCCTAATCTAATCTAAAAACTTGGTGCTTAGCTAGGTAATACAATGGGGTATATATAATGCTACATCATTAGGTTAAGCAAGGGTAGATTAGTAAATAACATTGCTAAGTGTTGAGTAGGGAATTGCAAGTCTCTAGGGAGATGCGCATATCCTAGGACAAGGATGCTCGTCTTGAGCTCGGGATGCGCGGATCCACAAACAGATTATGATGAAAATGTCAAAGCAGCTCGGGACGCGCGGATTGGTCTCGGGACGCGCGGATCCCGGGACAGCTTGTCTATTTAAGCTCGGATTGTAAAACGGACGTCATTTCCTCATCCGGACTCCTATTGGAGTGATTCAAAAGCCTAGACTACTTAATTTTTCGACGCTGTTTCATCTAGCATACTTTCAGAGCCATAAAATCAAGTCTTGGTTTGGTTCTGAGCAATTTCGTCTTGTAATGGCTCCCTTCTCGTCATCCTTGATTTTAAGCCTATGATCCTTCTATATACTCTATATTCCTACATCCTTGGTCATCATTCTTGTCTCCTCTTCATACTAGTCCATCCAAGATCATCAACAAGCTTCCAAATATGCAAGGGAGACGGAAATTCCGCCTCATTATCTCCTTTCCTATAAGACATATAAAATGCAGTAGGAAAGCAAAATAGGAAGGAACTGACGGATAAAATGGCCATGAAATGTTATAAAAGTATGCAAAATAGGTTCAATTAGGGGACTAAATATGCGCAATTAAGAGTCACATCAAAAAGTACATGAATCAAGGACAGGGTGGCAAATGGGTTAAAAGGATAGAAATGGTTTGTGCCTAAGCACGTTATGGATATGTGGAGCTGAGACGGTAGTCGCAGCGCTAAACCAAAACCAATTCTAGACAAAAGTAAGCATGAATACAACCCATCTAGAGAAATCATCTCAACTTTACAACACATGAGAGCTTATGAGGTACTCTCCAAATATGCATTAGACTCTAGTAACATCCTTTCGATCCTTGACAAAACCAAATGAAGCAATCAATTTCTTTTCTTTTCTTCTTTTTTTTTCTTCTTTCTCGATTTTTTTCTCTCTTTTTTTTCTTTTGCTTCATACATTTTTTTTCTTTTTCCAACACAAGGATACAACACAATTGCTAAATAATGATCTTGCTATACCCACATGACAATAAGGCCCAACTCAACCATAATAGCAAAGTAGACACGAAAAATAAGCAACTGCGACTGTCCCGAAAAGGTAGGCAAATTCTGGGATTGTAGCTCATAGTATGCAATTTAAAGTTGGCTACAATGGTTCAAACGGGCTAACAAAAAGGATAATGTATGGCTTATTTGAACGGTAAGAACCGCCTATCCACATGTACTTAGTCAAATGAAAGCAATAAAAGTATCAAGAAATCAATGTCACACTTATACAGTTTGATATTACATATTCCACAAGGAGAAACCACACTCAAGCCTAATTGACAATGAGACCAGTTTATTAATGTTCATGGCTTAGGAAGCTCGATAGACTTCAGAATTTAAGTAGTTCACCAATATAAGTGTGTCGAATCGAATTACCATAAGGCATGTCAAATACGGTCAAGACTCGAGTTATGAGCTTTGTTTTCAATAATAACGGGTCAAAACAATGTACATGGACAACTAAATGGGATTCAAATGCAAAACCAATGCAAGTTAACATCATTGTTATTTAATTCACCAAGACTCGACCGAAAATGAAGGAAAAACTTCTTTTTGTATTTTGAAATTTTGAAATTTTTATGGATTTTTGAAATAAATGCACACAACGATAAGTAAATCACATAACATAATTAAACTCCTCCCCCAAACCTAAATGTCACAGTGTCCTCATTGTGATGCCTACAGCATAGCAATCACGCAACAAATTTCCAGCAACCTAAATGACATATCTAACAGAAGGAATGGGAAATAACTAGAGATAATACAATAAAAGAAGGTACAAGGGAAGAGAATACCGGGTAAGAGCGTAGGAGTTCCCCCAAACCAGCGGCAAAAATAGGGGAAATGATCAACCGCGCAATTCCATCATCATCTGGCTACGTTTTATCCCCAAAGAGCGAGGGTACTCGGTCGATCTTGGTAGCACTCTATTGAGTATCCATCTGGCGAGCAAATTTCCTGCATTTAAAACAAATGCCCATCCAAGGCACAATCAATACAACTTAAAGCACGTAATAGTAAATCAAAAAGTAGCGCATGTGCTACACAAAGACATAAGTAGCACCAATAAATAGTCCAAGCAAATAATATAAGCAATGAATAAAGTTCTGGCTTATCAAACTCAAAATCTAATATAAAATATGAGCAAGTATGTTCATCGCTCTTCGAGTCGTCATCATCATGAGGAAGGAGATGGGGCACTTCATCCATCATAGGAGTTTGCTTCATCTCATAAATTCTGACGGGCTCCTCTCTGAATATCTCTGCTTCCAAAGCATCCAATTCGGCCTCCAAGTCAACACTCTCATCACAGATGTAAACCATCTCAGGAGGAGGTTCATCTCCATAAATCAACTTCTCTATTTCATCTACTTCCTTTCTCCATGGATATGACGCAACAGCAGGGGCGTCAGACTAATTCCTGTCATACAAAGTAAAGGAATCATGAATAGTTGGATCAATAACATTAAGCATATAACATGGAGCTACTGAGTGGGGACGCTTTAAAGCGTTATTGAGAACAAATTTAATAATGTCATCCCCAACTCTTAGTGTCAAACTACCATCCCCAACATCTATGAGTGCTCCTGCAGTATGAATGAATGGTCTACCTAGAATAATAGGGACTTGAGAGTCCTCAGCCATATCCATAACGATAAAGTCAACTGGAATGAAATACTTCCCTACTCTAACTGGCACATCCTCTAAGACTCCCATAGGTTTCTTTAAAGATCTATCAGCCATTTGCAAGGTCATATTAGTGACACGTAGTTGACCCATATTTAACTTTTTGCATATTAAATACGGCATGACACTAACACTAGCCCCTAAATCGCAAAGGGCTTTATCAATAACTATACTACCAATATGACAAGGAATAGAAAAACTCCCTGGATCCTTTAGCTTTGGTGGTGAGTTAGCTTGCAATGCAGTTGATACGTGCCTAATGTATAGTCTTTTTAGCCTATTTTATGCACGTATTTCTATGCTTTTATCGTGGTTTTATGCTACGAAATGCCCCGAATATGCTACTTTGGGTTATTTTGTCTTATTTGCAGGAATGAGCCATAAAGTAGTGAAATCAAGTCATTTACCGTCCGTTTTGCATGCATTTGGAGGAAGAGATAATTTGGAGCGGGAAATATTGCTGTCTTGGGATGCGTGAAGCTATTTCGGGAGCTAAAAGGCCAAGTCAAAGACCAAATTACAAGACCAACACGAGCTGGAACCAGGAACCACTCGATTGAGCAGTTTCTTTTGGTCGATCGAGTAAACAGACGCAGGAACTGTTCGATCGAGTGGCCAACTGTTCGATCGAGCCTTATCTTTTGGTCGATCGAGTAAACAGACGCAGGAACTGTTCGATCGAGTGACTTAACTGTTCGATCGAGTGACTTAACTGTTCGATCGAGCAATTACAAGCTATTGGGCCTCAATTTACGTTAAGCTTAGATTAGGTTTATGTTTTTAGGCTATAAAATAAATCTAAGAGGAGGACGTTAGGAAGCCCCCTCTTCACCTCTCTAATTACCTTTTCTTCGGACTGCTACTGTTACTTTTGTTCTTTCATTTTCCGGATCATTTATTTCAGTAATCCTTTCTTCCCTTTTCTCTCTTTAATTTAATTTAATGTTTATTATTTGTTCTTTCTTTATTTCTTGTTCTCCCTTAACTATGCATAGCTAATTCCCCTGGTATGTTAGGATTAGGGAAGCCGTGGTAGCGATGTTTTAATTGACTTATATAGATTAGTCTTGCGATAGGAATTGTATTAGGCAATTTAATTGTTATCCGGTCGAATGAATGCATGCAGGAGACCATAAATTTAGTTAACCCCGACCTAGATCGAAAGATTGGAAGGGAAGGCTTGCTTAATTACAATAGGGTATTGCAGTGAGGGCGAAAGTTAAGCTGTTTACGCTCTAGGGCGGTTTAAGGACCGAAAGGTGACGACCATAGCTCTTCTTATCAATAGTCTAATCGCCTTAGTATTCCCGATAGTATAAGATCTGATAGCTGCCACGGTAGACCGACTCCTAGCATACTTCCTTTCTCTTATTTTTAATCTCCTTTATTCCCTTCTCTTGCCTCTAGTTTCAGTAGTTTAGTTAGTTCACAATCAATTCAACCCCCATTTCTGTGATACCTTGACAGACCGAATTAAACAGATAGATAGCAACTTAGCCTCCCTGTGGAGATCGACCCTACTTACCGCTGACTTCTGTTAGTAGTAACTTAGGTATTTATTTTTGGTACAGAAACGACCGTATCAAATTTTGGCGCCGTTGCCGGGGAGGCGACGCTTTTATCATTTTATTTTTGTCATTTTTCGCCTCAAGGGAAGACTGAGTACCTTGAGGCCGTTCTAATCTTTTTCTTCAGCGCTGTTTTGATAGGTCTACAGGTCTATTAGTCAGTTTTTAGAGAAAGATTATCGAAGGGAAGGCTTGAGTACCTTCGATTCTTTGCCAAGATGACGTCCGTTTCACGACTTATTGCTCAGTTTGAAGCTCAAACTGAAAAATCTGCCAATTGGGAGAGGAAAGATTCTTGGGGTTGTGGTAATTACTATGATGTCGCTCCTCGACCACAACCGTTGGTGCAACAAGGCTATCAACAGCCTTGTTATTTGTTTCCACCGCAACCAACCCCTTCACCTGCCAGGAATGATGAGGTGGAAGAACTGAAGTCAACAATATTGGCACTTGCACTACAGTGTCATAATTCTAGTGCGGAATTTGATAGCCGTATGCAGAAGCTAGAGACTCGGTATGATCAATTAATTACCGAGCAAGAGCAATGTGAGACGGTGTATGCTGTCAACACCGACACCATTCCGTTTCATGAAGATACCCCGGTGGATGATTTAGACGAGTTTTTGGAATTAATACTTGCTGCGTGCAATGCAGACACTCAATCGAGTGAAAAATCAACTCGATCGAGTGAACTTCTTCATCCCATCACTCGATCGAACGAAGCTAGAAGGGATCACCACGATCGAACAGACTCAGATACTGTTCGATCGATCATTGCTGGGAAGGAGAACCTCGATCGAACAGTCACAAAGTCTGTTCGATCGAACACGGCTGAAGAACAAAATCTAGATCGAACAGTCTCTGTGACTGTTCGATCGAGCAATATGAGTGAAGAAAGCTCTCGGTTGAGTACTATGATACCTCGATCGAATTTCCTTGCTATGGACAGCACTGATACGTCAATAATGCCTATTTCTAATGACGATAAAAAGGAACATATAGTCAACTCCTATTCTGTTCAAGTGCCTTATCCACAACGATTGCTACCACACCGTGCATTCCTGGACCGTATCCGAGATCTCAATGTCGCTGATCACTACAAAGCGATGATTGCCCAGGTACCCTCGTATTCTGAATTTATTGGTCAAATTAATTGGTCTAAGAGGGATATTAGTAATGTTAAGACGGTAATGAATGTTGCTATGACTGAAGAGTGCAGCGCACTTCTTCGAAATGGGACCCCGCCCAAAATGTCTGACCCAGTTCGTTTTTCTATACCATGTTCTATAGGGACCCATTCGTTTGATAATGCTTTATGTGACCTCGATTCTAGTGTCAACATTTTACCTTTGTCGCTGGCATTGAAATTGGGACTGACTAAGTTTACGCGCGCTAGAACGACCTGTCCGGTTGGTGATTACTCCTATGTACGGGTCAAAGGAGCTTTACATGACGTACCTGTTAGGATCGGGAATTTCTATATTCCCGCAGATTTCATTGTCTTAAACATACCCGAAGACCGCAATGTTCCCATTATTTTGGGAAGACCATTTTTGTGCACTGCTGGCGCAATTATGGATGTCGGGGTTGGGACACTTACCTTTCAGGTCGGAGGGGAGGACTTGGTTTTTACTAAGTCTGATGACCCTAGGGAACCCATGCACATCACGCCATGTGAGGATGTCCCTCATGAAGAGTCCTTTGATATACCGTCTGATAGTCCTTCTGAGTCACATATTATTGCTGCTTTTACGACGCCTCCGCCCCATTCTGGGAGCGAATTGGAGGAACATGTCTTTGTTTCTCTTTCTACAGGTCTTGACAAGTTTAAAGACCCGGGAGGTGAGATGGGTGCTCTTAGCATGAAGTCGGGAACTGCCTGGATAGACGACCCAGGAGGAGGTGTTGATAAAGCCACACCGTCTAGGAAAAAGCTGCGTGATGAGGTGATAGATTGGGACCGGATCTTTGTGGGAAGTCAGCTTTGTTCTTACATTGCCAAGCTGTGGAGGCCGGATGTCCGCTTGACGATTGCTGAAGCTACCGCGTCCAGTCAGAGGCCTAGTAGTAGGCCGATGATTTGTGGTTTTGGATGATCTGGAAAAAGGTCGTGCGGGACCTCATAAACCAGCGCTCTCCGGGAGGCAGCCCGGACTGTTTTATTGTACTTTTGTTGAACTATTTATTTTTCTTTAGCTTTACGTTGAACTTTAGACGCTATTTTACGAACTTCCCATGTTTTTCCTTGCTTTAATTGCGTGTTTTGCAGGTCTAAGTACTCGATCGAGTGATTTTCAGCTCGATCGAGCACTTTTTGAGGAAGTTTTCACTCGATCGAGTGATATTGTCCTCGATCGACCAAAACCAAAACCATGCTTACTCGATCGAGTGGTTTTCTACTCGATCGAGTCCTTCCAATGCGTCAGTTTACTCGATCGAGCTGTTCCAAGTGCTCGATCGAGTAGTTTTGACTCCCAGCTGCTGTTTTCCGTCTATGGAGCTACTGTTTGACTTTCTTTGACCTCCCATGTTCATGGTCGGTTTAGGGAGGTCCCTCTATATGACGTTTTGTATGTTTTCCGACTCCATTTATCCTCTTCTCTTCAGTTTGCATTTCTTTCCCTATTTTTGGTACAATGAGGGCATTGTACGGTTTGGTTTGGGGAGGTATGCATCCATATCTGTGTCTGCGTGTTTCTTACATTTTTGCTTGCACGTTTATTTATTCTCGCATGCATTGTTGTTTTAATTAATTTCAAAAATCATAAAATTCATAAAATTTCAAAAATTTCATGTTTAAATTGAGTCGGAACGTTTGAACACTGACGCTACTTTGAACCCTTACTTGAGCCCTGCATATTCTTGACATTTAGTTGGCATGATTATGTGCATAATCTACGAGTTTTTGTTTCTCTCTTATCTGAACGAATAGACTTGATTCATTATGTCGTCAAGCTACATTACATTCTGAGGTTAGAGCTTTACAACTGGTGACATTCATGACCGGTTCCATTTAGGATGTGAGTAGTACTCTCTTTAAGACATGTAACATCAATTTGCATAAGCATGAGTCTAGTCTTCTTAATACCTGTATGCATTCGGTCTGTGGATGGTGACACGTGTTAGGAGAGGCAGTTCCCTTATTTCATTCTACCCATGAACCCCACATAGCCAAATTGCCTTTTTGTCCTATTAACTACTTTCTATAATACTTCCTACCCTAGCCGAGCTAATGATGAGTAGTGTTTGGAATGTGCTACTGCAATATGGTTATTTTATCTGATTTCAGAGGATGGTGGAAGAATCAAAGGGAATGAAATAAAAGAATTGTTGAAAAAAAAATGAAACGAAAGAAAATGAAATGAAAAAAAAAAAGAAACAAGAAAAAGAAAGAAAAAAAATCATGTGGAAAAGAAATGAGAATTCTACAAAGATTTTCACTCCCAAGTCTTATTTATATCTTATGGGGAGTTGATGATTCCTGGTGTTTTGTGAGTTTAGTGCATAGTTTTACACCGTTTCATCTTGCTATATTGAGTACGAAGTTGGGATGCAGTTTATATTTGGATTCGTTGTTGCTAGCCTGGCTATTAACCCCACATATCCAAATTCATTTTTGCCCCTTCTTACCCATTACCTCACTTACCCAAATGTAAGTCCTCGACATGTGTCTTGGTCATTAGTATGGTTGGAATGCATATGTACGGTTGTAGAGACTTTATTCATGTTAACTGCATGCATGTTCTTATAGGTCGAGCTAGGTGAGTGTCTTTAATTCTTCCTATCTTTCACATATATACTCACCTTGTGCCTAATTTTGAGTGACGAGCGATCCGTGAGAGTCCGATATCTTTTGAATCTTGCAAGGTCGACGGTTCAGTAAGTTTGAAACATTGATTTAACTCGTTTGTACTTCTCATTTTCCACTTTGTCATTTTGTTGCATTAAATTGGTTTTCGTGGGTGATTTGTAGCTGATGCGTTGGTCCCGTTCCACTGTTGTTTCTTAGTTGCATTCATATTTGCTTGGGGACAAGCAAAGGTTTGGTTTGGGGAGATTTGATATGTGCCTAATGTATAGTCTTTTTAGCCTATTTTATGCACGTATTTCTATGCTTTTATCGTGGTTTTATGCTACGAAATGCCCCGAATATGCTACTTTGGGTTATTTTGTCTTATTTGCAGGAATGAGCCATAAAGTAGTGAAATCAAGTCATTTACCGTCCGTTTTGCATGCATTTGGAGGAAGAGATAATTTGGAGCGGGAAATATTGCTGTCTTGGGATGCGTGAAGCTATTTCGGGAGCTAAAAGGCCAAGTCAAAGACCAAATTACAAGACCAACACGAGCTGGAACCAGGAACCACTCGATTGAGCAGTTTGTTTTGGTCGATCGAGTAAACAGACGCAGGAACTGTTCGATCGAGTAGCCAACTGTTCGATCGAGCCTTATCTTTTGGTCGATCGAGTAAACAGACGCAGGAACTGTTCGATCGAGTGACTTAACTGTTCGATCGAGTAACTTAACTGTTCGATCGAGCAATTACAAGCTATTGGGCCTCAATTTACGTTAAGCTTAGATTAGGTTTATGTTTTTAGGCTATAAAATAAATCTAAGAGGAGGACGTTAGGAAGCCCCCTCTTCACCTCTCTAATTACCTTTTCTTCGGACTGCTACTGTTACTTTTGTTCTTTCATTTTCCGGATCATTTATTTCAGTAATCCTTTCTTCCCTTTTCTCTCTTTAATTTAATTTAATGTTTATTATTTGTTCTTTCTTTATTTCTTGTTCTCCCTTAACTATGCATAGCTAATTCCCCTGGTATGTTAGGATTAGGGAAGCCGTGATAGCGATGTTTTAATTGACTTATATAGATTAGTCTTGCGATAGGAATTGTATTAGGCAATTTAATTGTTATCCGGTCGAATGAATGCATGCAGGAGACCATAAATTTAGTTAACCCCGACCTAGATCGAAAGATTGGAAGGGAAGGCTTGCTTAATTACAATAGGGTATTGCAGTGAGGGCGAAAGTTAAGCTGTTTACGCTCAAGGGCGGTTTAAGGACCGAAAGGTGACGACCATAGCTCTTCTTATCAATAGTCTAATCGCCTTAGTATTCCCGATAGTATAAGATCTGATAGCTGCCACGGTAGACCGACTCCTAGCATACTTCCTTTCTCTAATTTTTAATCTCCTTTATTCCCTTCTCTTGCCTCTAGTTTCAGTAGTTTAGTTAGTTCACAATCAATTCAACCCCATTTCGTGACACCTGACAGACCGAATTAAACAGATAGATAGCAACTTAGCCTCCCTGTGGAGATCGACCCTACTTACCGCTGACTTCTGTTAGTAGTAACTTAGGTATTTATTTTTGGTACAGAAACGACCGTATCAGCAGTCGCGCACTCTTGAGTGAATGCTACCATCTCAACTTCATCAAAAGACCGCTTCTTTGATAAGATCTCTTTTAAAAACATAGCATATTTTTAGCACTTGAGTGACCAATTCAGTAAATGGCAGACTCACTTGAAGATTCTTCAATACCTCAGTGAACCTCCCAAACTATTGTTCGAGCTTAGATTTCTGCAATAGTTGAGGAAAAGGTAGTTGAATTTTAATTGGCTCGGCTTCTTTTGCTTTAGAAGTCGGTTTGGAAGCATTATTGTCAGTTACAGGGGTGACTCGATCGAGTCCAGTGGTCACTCGATCGAAGAACCTATTTTCTTCCAATGTCGTACCTGAAACACGTGAAAAATCATCAACGGGGGGGGGGGGGTGCCTCAATCGAGCCCATGTAGGACTCGATCGAGCACGGTGGTTCCTCGATCAATCCCATGCTTACTCGATCGAGGAACCAAGCTGCTCCTCTTCTTTTCGTCTTTTTGCTTATCCCGTGTTTGATCTTTTCAAATTTCTTTCTCATCATCACTCAACTCGAGATTGCCAAATCCTTTAGGATGCATGTAAGGGACTTCCTCTTCACCCATGGGAACATCCAGACTTTGATAACTGGTACCGCTCCTCAAAGAAATAGCATTAACTTTTTCATGTGCTTGTTTACCTTGAGGAGGAAGATTGCCGGACTGTTTTGAAGGATTTTGAGCCGCCATTTGGGCAACTTGAGTATCCAACATCTTGTTGTGAGCCATAAGTTTGGAAATCTGAGCCGTTTGCTTTTGTTGAATCATCAAACTTTGTTGTAAAGGAGCCTTCATCTCTGCCATCTCATTACTTGGAGCTTCAGGAGAAGGTTGAATCTGTTGAAAACCTCCTTGATTTTGCCTAATAAATTTCCCTTATGGTTGATTCCCACGATTTGGAGGAATAATTTAAGCATTTTGTTGCGGGGCTTGAGCAAACACATTCTGACTCCTTTCAGGGAAGAAGTTAGAATAAGGAGTACCTTGCTTGAAAGACTGGAAAGCATGAACTTGTTCAATGGTACTCATACACTTGGCCATAGTGTGGCCATCTATCCCACATCTCTCACAGGACACTTCTTGTTGAACCATATGAACTGTTTCTTGCTTATTACCCAAAGACTGAGATGTCTTTAATTCAGCTATTTGAGCTGTTAAGGCCTCTAGCTGTGCCGCAATAAAGTTGTCTAAACCACTTCCTCTCTTACTACCTCTGGGTTAACATACTCAATAGTGTGAATAGCTATCTGTCAATCAACTTCCAACCATTACCGTCATTAGTATAATCCTGGAATCTCCCATTGGCAGCGGAATCAAGCAAAGCTCTGTGATCGTCATAAAACCCGTTTTAAAACTGGTTGCAAAGAAACTAAATCTGGAACCATGATGGGGGGACGGATCAAACTAGCCTTTTGAAACGAACCCTAGCTTTATTAAGGTCTTCAGTAGGACCTTGTTTAAAACTTGTGATCTGGCTTCTAACAGCATTAGTCTTCTATGGTAGAAAATACCTCTTGTAGAATGCAAGAGCTAGTGAGGTCTAGTTAGTGATTGCGTCGGTCTCCATATCCAAGTCACGTAGCCATTCTGCTGCATCATCTCTTAGAGAGAAAGGAAAAAGAGTCTGTTTGACTTGCTCTTAAGTCACCCCAGTAGTCAAAGGAATAGAACAACAATATGTAACAAACTTCTCCATGTGCTTAGCAGGGTCCTCTCCAGCTTTTCCTCCAAATAGATTTATCTCTACCAGGCATATATAAGATGGTTTGATCTCAAAGGTCCCTTTATCAGTGGTAGGGAGCTTAAAGCCTTTAGGAATGGAATCAATGGTGGGTTCGGAATGACTTGCCAAGGTCGGCATCTTCAATGTTGTAGGAGTAACGGATGCAGAAATAAGTGTGTCCTCTTCAAAGGACGAATCTTCTACGAAAGTAAACCGCTCGTAGTCAAGTGTACTCAAGTCTTCCACCTGACTTACTTCCCCTTGAAATTTTCCTCTGTAGCGAAAAGTCTTCTATGCCTCGGGATCAAACGGTACAATCTCTAACTTGTTAGACCTGGGCATACATAAAAACAACAGGAAAATATCAAACTGTCTCAAGGAACTGATACTCCGTGAGACAAAAGACAAAAATAAACCAAAACAAACAGAAAAATTATTGCCTCCCCGGCAACGGCGCCAAATTTGATAAGGTTATTTTCAGTCATTGGCCTATCAAAATAAATCCTAAATTACTACTAACTGGTAGCTAGTGGCAAGAAAGGGTCCAATCCACAGGGAGGCGAGTTAATTAATCTAGTTTTTTATATTTAAGTTCGTCTGAAAGGTAACAGTTTTATGCGGTTTGATTGTTTGATTTCTAATAACTAATTGCGATGTAAGTAAAGACAAATTCAATAATAATAAAGAGTCTAGGAATAGGGTTCACTAGGTAGTCATCCAAGGGTAGAATTTAATTCATTGATTGAGCAATTTATATTGTTGAAAGTCATACGATCGGTCGATTCTAATATGTCTTTTTAGATCTAAACTTAACATGCGATCGCTATCATTAAGTCAGTCTAATTCAATTATCGTGGCCTATACTAGTCTTAACCCGGTCAGTGAAAATCCTAGTTTATGCAATACTAATTAACCAATTCTGATCAGTAATTAATTAACTAGATGTAAGACGATAATTAAACAACAATCAAGAGCAATTTAACAATCAATTCATAAGTTAACCCTTTTCTAACAACCTAGATCCCCTTTTACCGTAGATTAAAGGCTTAGCTACTCATACTAAAGGGAATAACAACAATAAGATTAATGAACAACATAATTAAAGCATAATAAGATGAACAAAACAATAATTGAACAAACTAGAACTTGAATTAATAATAACTAAAGAAAGATTAGAGAGTACCGTAATTGAAGAGAAATAGATCCGAAACAATAATAAATAAACTACACTAAGAGTATTCTAAGAGAGTTTTTAGAGAAGCTATGCGTAACTAGGTAAAAAATAAGATGTTCCTAAACTTAGGGTACGAATTGGGTATTTATAGTAAAACATAACCGACTTAAGGAAATTGCGGAAAATACTGGAAACAAGTGGTTCCTCGATCGAGCCTATGTGCACTCGATCGAGTAACCAACTTCCTCGATCGAGCCTAGGTGTAGTTGATCGAGGAACCATCTTGGTTCAGCTCTTTTCTACATGTTGTCTTCTTAACTTCTCTTCCTTCATTCTTATGGATTCCCGTGCCATACTTCGTGTATCCCTTCATGCCCTCTCCGCGATGCCCATTTCATTCCTTTGCTCCTCAAATGCATCATTCCTGCATTAAACATTAAATAGCAGAAGTAACAACATTCTAACTTAAAAGGCATGCAATTAATATAAATTAGCACGAAAACGTATCAAAAGTAATTAAGGGGAGGCATAAATATGCATATAATTATGACTCATCACCCAGCGGTTGCAACCTTTTATCCCCCAGCGAGAGTTCGTTACCACTATACAGCCCATGTATTTCTTTAATACACATTCTGTGCAAATTAATTATTAGCGATTCTCGGAAAGTCTCATCTTCTATCAAGAAAATTAAATCTCAAACGGTTGGTTCTCAGAAAGTCCCGTTTTCAAGACGATTATTATCTAGCAGTTCTCAGAAAGACCCACCTTCTACAAAGTTAATTTTTGTCAGCAGTTCTCGGAAAGTCCTGCTTTTTTCTCAGCATTTCTCGAAAAGTCTCGCCCTTTTGCG
Organism: Silene latifolia; assembly: GCF_048544455.1. NCBI lineage: Eukaryota > Viridiplantae > Streptophyta > Magnoliopsida > Caryophyllales > Caryophyllaceae > Silene > Silene latifolia. The sequence continues at coordinate 142,072,834 of NC_133534.1, read as the reverse complement.
GAATCAAGTTTTTTCAGCGATACTCGGAAAGTCTCGCCTCCTACAACTCAATTATTCTTCAGCGGTTCTCGGAAAGTCCCGCCTTCAACCAAAATAATTATTATCAGCAGTTCTCAGAAAGTTTCGTCGCTTCAAGCGTTTCTCGGAAAGTCTCTCCCCTCTATAACGTCAAGTTTGCTCATCGGTTCTCAGAAAGGCCTCTGCCTTCTTTTTTCTCAGTGGTTCTCGGAAATTCTTCTCTGTCCCAGCAGTTTCTTCTAATATTCTGCTATCGACATCATATGATTCCCTACGAAGTTCCAGTTCGCCTACACCTCAAGTATGGTTTCTCCTTATATGGTTGGCAAGCCTCCTTTCGTAGTCTAATGGACTTTAAACGACCCTCCCCGATAGTCGATAGACTCTAAAATGTTCCCGACGATAGGTCCTCAGCTCAGACCCCTTGAGCCGTCTCGCGTCGCCATAGTCTTTAGGTTGTGATCTTCGATTTACCTGGAGGCTATACTTTGACTTTTGCCTTGTCCAAGCCTCAGTCAGAGTGGGGGCTCTATAGACACCTCGTTTCTACACCTCCCGCCAACCACCCAGTGATGATTGAGCCACATGTTTAATAACGCTAAGTGATTTATGACAATTCGTAACTTCGTCAACACGTGATAGCTCAAACAGCCGAGTCAACCTCATGGTCATCGTCTACGCACCGATACGTTCGTTTTGACAGTAATTAGAGTTCATTTGGAGTCCTGGTCAAAAATCGCTTCCATTTTCTAAAACCATCTTAAAACCAAGTCGAAATATTCTGGAATTTTCCGGAGTATTATTCCTAATTTTTATCTTTTATCACAAAAATATCTACCTTGCGGAATAAGGAAGCACACATCTTCCCTAATTCCTAAATAGAACCGCGGAAATCTTCCTTGCTGAGGAGGAAACTGCCCAAGAGAGAACGCAGCAGGTATTGCGCCTCTTGGAAGGGTCGCAGCATCTGCTGCGCCTATTCCTGGGCTGCTTTTTCTCCAGTTCTAAAATTTCTTCTTGATTTCTTTCCTAATTCTACTTTTACCTAAATTCCTTCACGTGATTAGTATAAATAGAGGCCTCCGCCTCACATATTTTTCACGCGATTGTCCGCCCCTTCTCTTCTCCATTTTCATTCTAAGACTGCACTCTTGCAATTCGATGCCTACGTGCTTGCGCTACGCGACCACATAAGCCCAGATCATTCTGGGTACCAGTCACGTTGCATAGACCGACCAATTTGACTACTACACAATCATTAAATCAATCTTTTAAAATCCTTTTTCAAGGGCACTTTCATATGTGCATAAGATCGAGTCGAGTTACCACTAAAAGCCGATTTAGTTAAATCTCGCGACGCTAACATGTAAGTCTGAGGGTGTAAAACCCATTTAATATTGTTTCATTATTTTTGTATCTTTTGTTTACGTTTGTACATCATATTAGTGCCAAAACACCTTTCAATCTTTAATAAAATTAAGCTTTAAAACCGAGATTAACCAATCAGACTTGTTTGACGCCTAGAGAAAACGCATAAGACGATGCCACTCTTAAAAGGATCGCAGCATCTGTTGCGCCTCTTCTGGAGTTGCTTGATCTGCTGATCGTCTTCTCTTTTCGTCTCGGTTTACGTGCCTAACTCTTTTTTTGGTCCGAGGATCTTTTCAGATCTGAGGAAGATCAGTTTTCTTCTTTTATTTTATTTTCAATATTTTCCAAAGTTTTAATCTTTTATTTGATTAATTTGATTTTAGATCTCCAATAATTCAATATTTGACGATTTAAATTCGTTTAATCAAATATTTTTATTTTAAATCTCTAGTAATTAATATTAGAAGGTTTAAATTCAATTCTTTTCAGTTTTATTTCTCTAAATTAATTTTCAAAGATCAAAATTTATTGCATTTAGGTTTAATTTAGGATCAATAGTAATTAATATTAATCGGTCTTATTCTAAATCTAATTCAATACTTTTCTATCTTTTAATTATATTCTTCCTTTTATTTTACTTAGTTTATTTTGTTTATTTTCTAAATACGATTCCATAAATAAAACCAAATCATTTTCCTAATTAATCAATTCTAACAACCAACCAGATCTGACTTTCACAATCAGAACCCGCCTAAGAGCTAACGCATTGTAACACCCCCATAAGTCGGGATCCTTTCCCTTAGGCATTCCCAATGCATGGAGGCATTACAAGACTTGGTTTCCCAAGTTTGTAGTGCGAACAATCAAGTAAAGAAGTTCTCAACTCAATATAAATAAATAGATAAGTTGTAGTTAAGTGGTTACAAGTTGGGGGATGCAAATACCATCCCAAATGTTATACAACCAAATCCAAATAGGAGTTTATAATGTCAAAAACTAAGACAAGAGTAAGTGGTGACAACAATGGAGACCGCTCCCAAAGCCCATAACTCAATATACACACCTGCCACACTGCTCCCCATATGGGCAGAAATCACCACAGACATTTCAAAACCCAAGTGTTAGCTTAACGATATAAATGTCCAATGCATGCAATACTAAGCTTACCTAATCATGTGACAATGCAAGATTAAACCAACAAAGTATGATGAAAGATAGGAAACACTCTCCAACATACATCTCCATAAACCGGTGACCGGGACACGCCCACGACGCCACTATCACACAAGGTACTCGGAACACGTCTGTGGTACCTGGTCCGAGTGCGACTCGAGTCCCCTGCCAGACGTCGTGCCTCACCATACGAGTCCCTCCATAACCCAAGTACTAAATGTGCACATCCTCCTTGGAGTGGGAAGCTCCAAGGGTGACTTGAGCGGAAGATGGTTTCCCAACCGCCTTCCGTCTCCAAAATCGTAACCAAGAATCCTTAAACATCCTCCATTGTCAACCCAATCACCAACAAGCCAAATACATCCAAGCAAGACATATATACAACCATATCAACACAACAGCTAAAAATCATGCTCAATGCTTCATTAATCCAATTCTTTTCATTTAATTGCTTTTAACATGTTATAATGCAAGATAATCAACATTGTGACCATTCACCATACTTACTCTTCCATAATCACCATGAAGGATTATTATGTGATAAACCCTAATTATCCAAAACATGTTACAATGCAACTAACATGAAACAAATGCAATTAATGGTAATAAATGCGCAATTAAACCCTACCTTAAGCTTGTCTTGCCCAATCTTCAAGCTAGCCACTAGAAATGTTCCTCAATGAAGCTCCCTACACAATTAATTACTACATTCATTACTACAATCTAATATAATGACCATACTAATTAAACCCCTTAACATCCTCTTTAATTTCTACAACTTAATCAAGTATAGAGTAATCTACTAAACTAATTAAGATTATAAAGACAAGATTAAAGGGAAAAAGGAGTATAGATTAACTTACAAACAAAGTGGTGAACAAAGGAGGCAAGGATCTTCTCTAGAGAATTAGGGTTTTGAAAGGATATGAAGATGGGGGTTTTTAGAGATATATTTACGATTGTAGAGAGTGGTGAATAGTGTTTAGGAATGGGTTTTGGGTGGGGAAATCTGAAGGGATAAGGCATGAAAGTTACATCCCACCAACTCAACTTCCCGTATAAGCTACACTCAGTCGAATGGTCGGTCCATTCGGTCGAGTGGGGCTCCACTCGGTCGAGTGTACGGTCACTCGGTCAAGTGATAATCCTTACAAGCTTGCAGCCTACTGCCAGATGGCAATCGATCCTTCACTCGGTTGAGTGGGGCTTCACTCGGCCGAGTGAATTGTCTACTCGATCTCTAATTAGTCTTTATAAATACAAGGTATTACAATCTTCCCCCCTTAAAAAAAACTTCGTCCCTGAAGTTCACACCCGACACTATAAAAGTCCAAATTCTAAATCCCATGAAATTCTTAAGGTTGGAGAGGGTGAGTCGCGTAACAAAAAAATGAGCTATGGTTAACTAAAACCGTTAAGTAAAAGAATTAAAAAACTCGTGCTACCTGTACTTGCGTAATACGCCCTACCTCTCTAGAAACATGGTTACGACCTCGTAACCGACTCATACCTCCTCGAAAAGATGAGAGTATTGCTCTTTCATGTTTTCCTCAGCCACCCAAGTGGCCTCTTTAACAAAATGGTTAGACCATAATACTTTCACCAAGACCGTCTCGACATGTCTTGTCTTCCTAACCTTTCGGTCCAGGATTTCCTTGGGTGTTTCCACATACGTTAGGGCATAATCAAGTTCGATCATCTCTGCCTCGTGTATATGAGCGGGATCACGAATGTATTTACGCAATTGAGACACGTGAAAGACATTTTAAAGTCGGTCCAAGGCCGGTGGAAGTGCTAAACGTTAGGCCACTTCCCCGACTCTATCCAATATTTCATAGGGGCCAATGAACTTTGTCTCCTACCGCAAATTCAATGTCACTTCTCCTCAAGTCGGCATAACTCTTTTGTCTATCTTGTGCTGCTATCATCTTCTCACAGATTACATGGACTTGATCAATCATGTCTTGAATCATTTGAGGCCCCAATAGTATGGCTTCGGTGCTATCATCCTAACATATCGGGCTTCGGCTTTTTCTCCCATATAAAGCTTCAAATGGTGCCATGCCAATGCTAGCATGGTAGCTATTATTGTAGAAGAACTCAATCAAATGTAGTCTTTCTTCCTAAGAGCCTCCAAATTCCAAGACACAAGCTCTCAACATATCTTCCAATGTTTGGATGGTCCTCTCCGTTTGTCCATCCGTTGCCGGGTGGAAGGCCGTACTCATCTTCAATTGGGTGCCCAATGAACTTTGAAGTTCTTGCCAAAATCTTGAAATAAATCGCGAATCTCGGTCCGATACAATGTTCTTTGGGAATCCATGAAGCTTGACCACATATTTGCAATAAGCATTAGCCAACTCTACCTTGCTCCAAGTGTCTTTCATTGCGATGAAATGGACCGACTTGGTCAATCTATCCACAATGACCCAAATCATGTTGTTCCCTTTTTGGGTTCTTGGTAGTCCAACTATGAAGTCCATAGATATCGACTCCCACTTCCATTCCGGCACATCTAAAGGTTGTACTTTCCCTTGAGATCTCTTATGTTCTCCTTGAGGTCCTTGTACAACTTATCGCCACCCGGATGCACCGAATAAGGTGTATTGTGGGCTTTATTCATAATCTTCTTCTTAAGTTCATCATCATTCGGTATACACCATCTCCCTTTGAACCTAAGACTTCTATCCTCGTGCAACCCAAATCTCGAGGGTTCTCCCCTTTCTAGTACTCCCTTCCATTCTTGAATTTTTACATCACTTGTTTGCCTTCCCCGGATTTCATCATATAACTCGGGCTCCAAGGTCAAATCTCTCATTGTTTCCCCCTTTCGTAGCACATGGATACCCATTTTACTCACTTCTTCCTTCAACCTTAGCATGGACAAGGCGGTACACAAAGAGTGCACCGACTTCCAACTCAAGGCATCGACCACCACATTAGCCTTCCCCTCATGATAGACTATCTCCATGTCATAGTCCCCAATGAGCTCGATCCACCTCCTTTGCCTCATGTTCAACTCCTTTTGGGTGTAGATATACTTCCAAGATTTTGTGGTCGGAAAACACCTAAAGGTTTCTCCATACAAGTAGTGCCTCCAAATCTTCAAGGCAAAGACAACGTCTCCCAATTCTAGGTCGTGGGTTGGGTAGTTCTCTTCATAGGTCTTCAATTATCGCAAGGAATAAGCAATGACTCTACCATTTTGCATAAGCACACATCCTAGACCATTCTTTGAAGCATCGGTGTATACTTCAAAATTTTCACTCCCTTCTGGCAAGGCTAGTACCAGGGTCGTGGTTAGGCACTCCTTTAGGGTCAAGAAGCCATCTCACAACTCCCGTCCCATTTGAAACAGTTCTCTTTTCTCATCAATGATGTCAAGGGTCTAGTAATCTTGGAGAAGTCTTTCACAAATCGGCGATAATACCCGGCTAGGCCTAGGAAGCTTCGAATCTCCGATACATTCTTGGGTGCCACCAACTTAGACACGGCCTCAATCTTGGTAGAATCCACGGCAACTCCTTCCTTTGATATTATATGTCCTAGGAAAGCCACCTTCTTCAACCAAAACTCGCATTTACTAAGCTTTGCATAGAGTTGGTACTCCCTCAAGGTTTTCAAAATAATTCTTAGGTGCTCCTCGTGCTCTTCTTTGGTCTTGGAGTAGATCAAAATATCGTCTATGAATACCACCACGAACTTCTCCAAATATTGGGCTAAACACCCTATTCATGAGGTCCATGAAGGCGGCCGGTGCATTTGTTTACCCAAATGGCATCACCATAAACTCGTAATGTCCGTACCTTGATCTTGTTGGGTTTATGTCCGGAGTCCAATTAAGGTAACCCGGTTTATATTCTATTTAACCGTAACGTTTTGCTAGAAGACGCTTACGGACCGAGTCTTAAATGAGTTTAAGGACTCGTGTAGAATTAAACGGGCCCATTGGATCATACACAAGATGAATACGGTGTTTCCTTTTTATAGTCGGACTGGAATATGGAAATAGGGCTCTAATTAGATTAGGCCCAGCTGCGATTAAAGATAGGGTTTGATTAGGAAACTGAGTCTTTGCTATCCTATATATAGAGATATATGGGAGTCAGTTTCATCCATTCAATTCCTCTGTGAGAAATAACAAACCCTACCTTGTGTACTAGCATACAAATCGTATCTCCTATTCATACGTGTGGATACTAGTGGAGGCACTAAAATAGGGGTGCTCGTAATTATTTGTAGCTATTGGGTTATTCTGATCCGGTTCTTATTTTTCTTATTTGCTGGATATTATTTGCTCACGGATTAATTCCGCTGCGAGGTAATTCGATTGCCCTCTTTATTTATTTTAATTCTGATTTCTAACATGCATATGGTCCTGGAGATTTGTCTAATAAAATCGTTTTAAGGACCGACAAATCCCTTCAGTGGTATCAGAGCCTTGTATGCAATGTTATAAATTGAATTAAAATCGGCACAGTACCGAATTAATTGTATTTCTTTTCGTACTTGCATACTTGTTGTAATGTGATGTATGCGGTTACGGTTACATGGTATACTATGTTTGATGTTTATAATTGGCTTACACGAATTTCACATTTGATATGCGAGAATATACAAATTAATGAGATTAACATTCTGTATAATAAAATCAATGCAAATTGCATGCTTTCTAGTTATTCATTCCACGTGCACACTTGGTAAATTTGTTTTGCCGCAAGTCAGAGTGTAATTTGCTTCCCCTTGATTTATTGTTAAGTTTGTCGTTTATTGATTGTATTACCGCATATGTGTACTCGTCTATTGAGAATATGCGAGAGTTTCACAATTATCATTTGACAGCATGATTAGCGTTTTGATTATTATAGTGCTTCGTGATATATGATATTATGTTAAATAGTACTGATGCTAATTGTTTAAATATGTAAAATCGCAATTTGATTTTATGATAAATCCTAATTTGATTAGATAACTAAATTTGATTAGTCTAATCTCTTATCTAATATATATTTGATATATGTTAGAGTATCTTAATAGTATGCTTTTGTTTAATATGAGACTTGCTAATGTTGATTTCATTATGTATGAGATGCATATAATATATATTTGTTCATTAGTATGCATTCATAATTGACATATATGTTTAATCCCTCAATTTGAATATTAAGTTTATGCCTTTCCAACCTAATGACTGTAATAAACTTATATCATCAAGTGATGGGTCTGCCAAAGTAGAGCATTCTGGTTATGTAAGTTGAGCAGGTGGATAACAGTTATCCACACATGTAGGTTTGTTGTCTTAACAAAGTTTTTCAAAACAGTTTTGAACTTTGAGGCATGTAGTTAAAATTCATATGATGATTGTTTAACAAACTGAGAGTTGTATATGAGATGCAATTAACATGGATATGTTTACCTTAATCCTTATAATTTGGGCGATGAGCCAAAGCTCACTAAGTTATAGGTATTTGGGGTCTTGGAATATTGTTTGTGTATGAGGGTTACATGTATAATTTTATTATCTTAAAATTGTTTAGGATTCATTTGTTGCATATTTTAACATGTTACTTACACTTGCATATTCATATTGTTGTAGATAATGTCTCATACCACCAATTCATTTTCTCTCCGTTCCCTCCTTGAGAAGGAAAAGTTGAATGGTTCAAACTTCTTGGAATGGTATCGCAATTTGAGAATTGTTTTCAAGCAGGAGAAAAAGGTATATGTCCTTGAGAAGGAATTGCCTAAGAAACCAGATAGAAATGCCCATACCACCGCTAAGAACGCGTGGAAAGAGCATTCTGATGCTAATACTGATGTTTGCTGCCTGATTCTTGCCACCATGAACTCTGAGCTTCAGAAGCAATATGAGAACGTGGAGTCAGCATATGAGATTGTTGAAAACCTGAAAGCTATGTTTCAGGAGCAAGCTAGAACTGAAAGGTATAATACTGTTAAGGCTATTTTTGACTGTAAGATGGGAAAAGATGAGCCTGTTAGTCTACATGTCATAAAAATGATAGGTTATTTTGATAACCTTGAAAGACTTGATGCTGGAAAAAGCCAACAATTGGCTACTGATATTGTGCTTCAGTCCTTGAATCCAAGTTATAATGATTTTATTTTAAATAATAATATGCATAACTTGGACAAATCTCTGAAAGAATTGCATGGGATGCTTAAGACAGCTGAGCCTAGCATTAAAAAGCTCATACCTCTAATGTTCTAATGATACAGAAGGGAAAGGGCTTTAAAAAGCAAGGTTCAGATAAGGGTAAGGGTAAGAGTAAGGCAAATATTGCCAAACTCAAATCTAAGCCTAAGTCAGTAAAGGGTAAGCCTTCTGAAGATGTCTGTCATTATTGTAATGAAAAGGGACATTGGAAGAGCAACTCCAAAAATTACTTTGAAGATGTGAAGAATGGAAGTGTTGCTTCCACTTCAGGTATTCATGTTATAGAAGTAAATGTTACTACTCGTTGTTCTACTTCTTGGGTATTGGATACCGGTTATGGTTATCACATTTGTTGTAATGTGCAGGAACTAAAAAGGAGTAGATCATTGGAAAAAGGTGAAGTGGACCTACGTGTGGGCAATGGAGCAAGAGTTGCTGCTTTAGCTGTAGGAACATTTCATTTATCGTTGCCTTCTGGCTTAGTTTTAGAACTAGATAATTTTTATTATGTACCTGCCATTAGGAGGAATATTATTTCTTTTTCGTCTTTGGACATGAATGGTTTTGATATTCGAATAAAAGACAAATGTTGTTCTATTATGCATAATGGTAGTTTATATGGTCAAGCTCATATTGTTGATGGACTATATGTTCTAAGTTTAACTAAGCAGGTCTATAACATTAATGCCAAAAGATTAAAACCTAATGATTCTAATCCTACTTATCTCTAACACTGTCGTTTGGGTCATATAAATGAGAAACGCGTACAAAAGCATCATAAAGATGGACTTTTGGATTCATTTGGTTTTGAATCATTTGACAGATGTGAGTCTTGTTTGTTTGGCAAAATGACAAAAACGCCTTTTACTAGTTACAGTGAGAGGGCGGCTGATTTATTAGGCCTTATACATTCTGAAGTTTGTGGTCCAATGAGTCATACTGCTAGAGGTGGATTTCAGTATTTTATAACATTTACTAATGATTTCAGTAGATATGGTTATGTTTACTTGATGAAACACAAGTCTGAATCTTTTGAAAAATTCAAAGAATGAGGTGCAGAATCAACTTGGCAAGACAATTAAAGCTTTACGATCTGATCGTGGAGGAGAATACCTGAGCCAAGAGTTTGGTGATCATCTTAGAGGTTGTGGAATCGTTTCACAACTAACTCCACCAGGAACACCACAATGGAATGGTGTGTCTGAGAGGAGGAATCAGACCTTACTTGATATAGTTCGGTCTATGATGAGTCATGCTAGTCTTCCAATTTCATTTTGGGGTTATGCACTTGAAACTTTTGCGTTCACACTTAACAGGTGTCCATCAAAGTCGGTAGAAAAGACACCATATGAGATATGGTCTGGAAACGTTCCTAAGATGTCTTTCCTAAAGATTTGGGGCTGTGAGGCTTTTGTAAGGAAGTTAATTTCTGAAAAACTTGGTGCCAAATCCGACAAATGCTTCTTTGTAGGGTATCCGAAGGAGACTAAAGGGTACTATTTATACAACCCATCTGAGGGCAAAGTGTTTGTAGCTCGGTATGGTGTCTTTTTGGAAAAAGAATTTCTTTCCAAAGGAACCAGTGGGAGTAGAGTTGATCTCGAAGAAATTCGAGAGACACAGGAAATACCTCCACCAAATGAGGAGGAACAATGTTTAGATTTACAAAGAGTTGTAGTTTCTACTCCTGTGGAACCCGCCCTAAGTAGATCTGAAAGATCTAATTTTGGTAAGGATCCCGTGAGATATGGGTTCTTAGTAGAGAATGATGAGCCAAGGTCATATAAAGAAGCAATGATGGGCTCTGACTCCGAAAAATGGCTTGAGGCCATGAAATCCGAAATGGAATCCATGTACCATAACCAAGTATGGACTTTGGTTGATCCACCTGATGGTGTTAAAACCATCGAGTGTAAATGGGTCTTCAAAAAGAAGATTAACATGGATGGAAATGTGGATATATATAAGGCGCGACCGGTAGCTAAAGGTTTCAAGCAAATTCATGGGATTAACTATGATGAAACCTATTCTCCAGTAGCGATGCTTAAGTCTATTCGGATTCTTCTAGCAGTTGTTGCATTTCATGATTATGATTGGCAAATGGATGTGAAAATAGCTTTCCTTAATGGAAATCTGCTAGAGGATGTGTACATGACACAACCTGAAGGTTTCACAACACATGCTGGGAAGATTTGCAAGCTTTAACGATCCATTTATGGATTGAAGCAAGCATCTCGGAGTTGTAATTTTCGTTTTAATCAGGCAATCAAAGAGTTCGGTTTCCTTAGAAACGAAGAAGAACCATGTGTGTAAAAGAAGAATAGTGGGAGTGCAGTTGCATTTTTGGTTCTTTATGTCGATGACATTCTCCTTATGTGAAACGACATTCCAATGCTACAATCCATTAAAGATTGGCTTGGAAGTTATTTTTCTATGAAAGATATGGGTGATGCAGCTTACATCTTAGGTATTAGGATCTATAGAGATAGACCTAACAGACTTATTGGTCTGAGTCAAAGCACTTATGTAGATAAGGTGATTCGACGTTTCAATATGATTGATTCCAAGAAAGGTTTCTTGCCTATGTCTCATGGCATTACTCTTAGCAAGACTCAGTGTCCTTCGACACATGATGAGCAAGAGCACATGAGAAAGATTCCCTATGCTTCCGCCATAGGTTCTATCATGTATGCCATGTTATACACTCGTCCAGATGTAGCTTGTGCATTGAGTATGACGAGTAGATACCAAAACAATCCTGGTGAAGGTCATTGGACAGCTGCTAAGAATATCTTAAAGTATCTTAAGAGAACTAAAGATATGTTCTTGGTATTTGGTGGGGATGAAGAGCTCGTTGTAAGTGGTTACACCGATGCTAGTTTTCAGACTGATAGAGATGATTCTCGATCTCAATCTGGATATGTATTCTTGCTAAATGGTGGAGTTATTAGCTGGAAGAGTTCCAAACAGGATACTGTGGCTGATTCTACAACAGTGTAGATACCCATATCTGTCGATATTGGAATTTATAGAAAACCCGACAAACACCCGATGATGATAGGATACATGTATTCTTTAGTTGTCATTGTCATTATTTGGGCTCGTTTTACGATGTGGAATGAGCGTTGTCGACGGAGTATTTTATTAATTTAAATGATATTTAAATTAAAGCTTTTTAAGTGAATTCATTTTATTGTTTTAATTTGAATTTATTTTCTTAAATTTATTTTATTGAAAATAAAATATATTTTTTGATTTGAAAAATCATTTATTTTAATGTGTTAATTGATTTGAAAAATCGAATTTGAAAATTTAAAACTCGTTTCAACCACGCGTTTTGGAGCTCGATTATAGCTCGGTTTTTAAGCCCGTTTTCTTTACGAGTTGACACGAATCTCGAGTACACTAACCAACCTAGACCTCTACCCATTCAACCCCAGTTCGAACCCCCATATCCACACCCAAATCTCGTCCTAAACACTCCCCAACACAGCCCAATTCCTTCCTTTACCCGTGTTTGTATAGCCCATCGAAAGCCCTTCTAAACCGACTCAAACTTGGTCCAAACCCGCAACCCATCACCACCAACCCGTGCTCCACATTACCCACAACAACCCAGCACCTAGAACACCACAAAACCCATCCAGTTCCCGTCCCAAATACTCCACAAACAGCCCGCAACACAAGCAGCTGCCCCCTGTTTTGCGTGCTCAATCCCGAGCCCAAAACCCGCTCCAAACAGCTACCAAACCCGTGCCCATTAATCCTAGACCATACCCTAGTATTCTACCCATATTACCTTAGCTTAACCACCAAGAAAACCCCCATACAAACCCTAAAAACCCCACGAATTTGCTGATGGACAACAGCTATGCGAAACAGGCCTGACTGCTTGCCCTACTTCTACCCTTCGAAACACCTTATAAATACCCCCCCTTCACCATACATTCATTCCTCTAGGTTCTCCCCACAACATACTGCAAATAACAACCATCAATCGTCCAAAAAAACCCTAAACTAAAGCCGTGACAGCCGCTCGAAAACAGGGACACAAATCTTGTTTTCAAGTTTCTGTCGTGGTCTTTGGCCTTGATTCTTGTGCACAAATCCTATTAAAACTTCTGTTTTGTTTCCATATTCACAAAATTCAGTCTTTCTAGTTTCCAAAACATCTTTCGGTTTGAAATATCGTTGAGAAACGAAGTCGTGGTGAGCGATTGAAAATCATTTGCTCAAGTCTGCCTTTTAACGTGTTTGTTTCGTGATTTCAAAATTCAATTTCAATTGTCTTCGTCGACGACGGCCCCTCGAGATAAAATCTACGATCGATTACGACCCAAGACGGTGTCAACGATACATGTAGGTTGAGGGTGCATTAAAACTCCCTTCTCTCCTTTTTATTTCGTTTTTTTATTGTTTATTTACTAACCATTGTCTAACATCGTCTAACTAATATCGAAACTAGAATAGCTTGAGTATGAGTTAAAGTACCATTCTGGCACCCGCGTTGACTTGAGATGGGAAAGAAATCCGCCATATCGGTCGGTCGTACACCCCGTCTCATTTACATATCCTCGTGTTGGAATAGGGCAATTTAATAAATCAAGTTTATTTAATTTACGTGTATTTATTTTTAACCATATAAAAAATGATTTTTTTATGATTTTCCAGACCTATAATTTGTAATTTTAATTTAGGTAGATTTTCGTAATTTATTGCATTGATTTAGTATTTATTTTGTAATTAGCAATGTATTAATTCAAAACCCGCGCAGTGCACGGGTCAATTCTGACATATTTCAAAAATTTCAGATCCGTGCAGTGCACGGGTTTGTCCAGGTTTTGTGTTTTAATTTGCTTCCTTGTTTGACTTTGTTTGATTAATCCTTAGTTTAATTAGTTTATGTTTTAGATTTTAATTAACATTATTTATAATTTATATTGTATGTATGAGCTAACCACTAATGTTTGTTAATACATATTATGCTAAACGTAAGCCTTCCTATCCCTCTCTTTGGATGTGTTTCTCTAGTTTAATCAATGAACCTCACATGCTAAACCACTTTGACGAAGTTAAATGCATTTTAAACGACTTAGAATGAAATTCGCATGATAGGATTTAAATTCGATGGTTGCATACGCATGTGATATCTTTCCGAAATAGCCATCTTTCACCTAGTAGAGACCGTTATTGCAACGGGCGGGGTTGGGTGTTGTTTTAATGAAATTAAATTAACTTCCTAACACGTAAAGTCACACGAATTCAAATCTCTAAAATTGGTTTCTAAATTCCATTTAAAAATGTAGTGGCGAATCTTTTAAAATTAAAAATGTTTTGAAAAAGCATTTGAGTGGAGCGTTTTTCCATGGTCCACAATTTGGCGACTCCGCTGGGGACAGTGAAACTTGAAAATTTTAAGATGGCTATTAGGATTGTTGTCACATTTTTTTTACGTTAATCATGCATAAACCCCGGAGACTTTAGGCGGGCCAAAGAATCTCTTGGGTTAATTCCAAGGGAGGATATTGATGTCCACTATGTCCGATTTAAGTATTAAGGTGATTCCGTGGAGGTAGGCAGCTGCATACGAGGCATATTGCTACGGGCATATGACGGTATGTGGACTCCCCGACAAAGCGGTTTCTCTGGCATAGACCCATTTTAGAGGACTGACCGAGACTTAGAAGAGTCTAGTTCATGCATTGCATCCCTAAAATGCGAATGATTACATGCTATGTGAATCCCGGGTCATGTTTTCAAAATAGCATTTTCAAATCCATCTTCTTTTTCTTTCGAAAATTTGATTCTTTTTCAAGTCCATTTCTTTTCGAAAATTTCGGCCCTCTATTTCGAAATTTTGAACCCTCTTTCAAGCCGAAGTGCTGCCCATTTTAAAAGTCAATTCAATCCTTCTCGATTTCAAATTTCGATGAACTGTATCCCAGGTCCAACCCAAACCTAGAATAGAGTTTGAGTCAGTGGGGTCGGGTTAGTCGAGTTGGGCTTTTGCTTGCTCGATATAGGCGAGCTAGTCCACCCTTAGGCTCGAGTGAGCCTTTGTTTGGTTAGAACACTTGTCAAGTGAGTCACCTAAACCGATCTTTGGGTCTGAGTCATGAAAGTCGACCATTTGGTCCAAGTCAGTCCACCAAAACGTCCCCACTAGGCCACCTAGGGCGTTTGTCACAAAGCCCAAGAGCCATGTCTGGTTTGAACACGGGTTTGTCATGTCGGATTTATGATCACGTTGAGTCTAAAACCCAAGCCACGTGTGTATCACGGTTAGGACCCGTTCCAACGAGCCAGAATAGTTCGTTCGTAGGATCCACGTAAAGTTATAGCCAGTTTTTAGGTTTGAAAAACCGTCCCTAGTCGTGTATGACCCAAACCGAGAGGGCCCAATTGCTCGCTCTCCGGGTCTAAGCCCAATATCGAGTCGCATGGAGTCCGTCATGTTGTTATGGGTCGAGTCCTGTTTGTGCAGGGGATTTTGATTCGATAACTGATACTCGCTCGGGATTTTATTGTAGAAAGGCCACTACAAACAAGAAGTATGACTACCGCAGAGGCATCAAGGGATTAACGACACTTTGGTCGCAATGATGGAACGCTTGACAGCTGTGGAAGCCAAGATCGCGGTGGAAGCTCCCATACCACCACCCCCGGAAACTGAATTCGAAAAGAGGTTCCGACTAATAGAGGAACAGTTGAAGCTATCCTGAGGGGAAAATGTGCATTATGAGAACGCCAGAGGGTACATGCCGGTCCAGGACAAGCTACCAACCAATTTTGTCCTAACTGATATCCCAAAGTTCAAAGGGACGGAAGATCCATTGCAACATATCCGTTCCTACAAGGAGTACCTTGCGCTTATTTTTGAAAATTTTCTTTGAGATGTTGCCCCATATTTTTGCTCAATCCCTAGAGAACACCCGAAGGCGTGGTTCTACAACCTTGAGCTTAAGAATTTCCCCACTTTCGAAGATATAGCGGTGGAGTTAACGCAAACACTTTGCTGATAATGTCGAGATTCAAACTACGTGCGCACACTCGAGGTGATGACACGAAGGATAAGGAGGGATTTCTTGAATTCCTCAACCGGCGCTTATTTGAAAGCGTGAAGTTGGCCAAAAGGCCGGAGGACACTGAAATGGTAGATAAGTTCATCAAAAATCTTCGATTTTGTCTACCGTGACGCTATCAAATATCAACATTTCGGCTCATTCAAGGACCTTATTCGAGTCGGAAGAAAAATTGAGGACGACGTTCGTTCACGCCGAGGTGAAAAGCCAAAAGGGTATCAGGGTGCCTCCTCTTCCAAAGCTAAAGCATCCAGTTCTGCCAATCATATCCAAGCCATCGGTCTTTTGGGAGGAGCTCCTAAGGGATCGCAACGCCATGGGCCAAGAGTGTTCACTGACATCGGGTGTACCTATGCATACGCCCTCCAAAGGCTCTCGGCCCAAGGGAAACTGAACCTAATTGGTCCAACTCCGGACCCGCCTGCGGATCGACAGGGTAAATGGTATAAGCCCAACGCCTACTGTGCTTATCATCAAGGAAAAGGTCATGATACCGAAAATTGTTACCGTCTTAAACATGAAATCCAAGACATGATCGAGAATGGGTCGCTCCCCATCCCCACCGTCCGACCTAACAACCTGAACAATCCTTTTGGCGACCATGCCAATGCAATATTCGTCGAAGAAAATACCGATGTATCGCACTTAATCCAACCCATCTGCCGTCTCACTGGGTTTTTCGTGGGGAAGGTCTATGTAAGCTGCTCTGAGTATATCCCTCAAGCTAAGAACGAAGTTCGAATTGGGGATTTTGCTATTGATTGCACACCATACATTCTCCGAAGCGAGAATGAAATTAATGGGGTCTGGGCTGACGATGAAGACGATATCTATCTCACCGAAGGTGCGATTATTCCCCGAACTCAGGAAGAAATTTCTAAATTGAGGAAAGATATCCTCGAATCTAATCATTTGACTCGATTAGGACGTCCCTATCGTGTCGAGAAGGCAAACCATGTCTCTATCTTTGGAGACAGTCCAAGTAAGACACCCACCAAGGAGGCCACCTCAGTCCGGGCTCTTGGTGAAGGGTCGACCTCAGAGGCCTCCCTCATCAAGCAGTAACAAAAGACTAAGGCAGATGTCTCCATCTAGGAGTTAATGTTGAGCTCGTTTGAACACCGACAAGCTCTGCTTCAAGCCTTAATGAATATGACCGTGTCACCGCACATTACTCAAGATGACGTGGTCTCATTTGTTGCTCAAAACCAACCTCGGCTCACTAATGCCGTAACTTTTTCTGATGAAGACCTGCCCTCATTTGGGCCACAACATTGTCTCGCTATGTACATCACGGTAGAATGCCGTCATAAGCGACTCCCAATGACCCTTGTCGACGACGGGTCTGCAGTTAATGTTCTCCCACTACGGACCGCTTTCATTTTGGGACTCGAGAAAAGCGACTTCGCACCCACTACGCAAACGGTTCGGGCTTTCGATGGCACAGTGCGTCGAGTGTCCGGACTCGTCACTTTAAGCGTGAATGTGGGAAAGGTGGAGCGCAAGGTCAATTTCCAAGTAATAGATGTTGCCTCATCTTTTAACATTTTGCTCGGGAGACCATGGATTCACACAGCTGGAGCCGTGTCTTCTACCCTCCATCGCAAGATTAAAATCCCTCTCAAGGGAGAGGTAGTGACCATCGATGCTACTCCTATAATTTTGACGGGAGGAGATGTTACTTCCGAAGTGCAAACTGATAATACTGCCTTGGAGTCTTGTGGTTTCGAGGTAGTAAACGCAATTGAGTCCACTTTCAAGGTACCAAATATGGACTTATATACGGGAAGCCGTGTTTGTAAAACAATCTTCAAGACCGGAAAGTACTTCGGGTACTCCATGTACCCCCGAAGGGAAAACGCATTTCAATTGAAGTCGCCAGTGCCTAAGGGGACAAGATACGGGCTTGGGTATGAGCCAACTGAAGAAGACTCCCTGAGAAAGAGAGTCACGATCGAAGACCGAGACATCAAGATGGGGTCGTACTTGCTAACTCTAAACGGCCACTTTGTGAAAGACGGGGAGGAAATGCCGAGTTTAGACTTCCCCGAACCACTGTTCAACTCAAAAGCCAACAAGCTGGTCCCCGGAATCGAAGTATTCCGTGATTGTTTCTATATTCCCGAAGACATTATGGCAGTAGCTACAATAAAGAAGGAGTCTGTTCCGATCGAAGATGGGAAAGCTATGGGTCTCCTCTTTGGAGAGGAAAAGAAGCCGGAAATACCAAACGAAGTCTTGGTAAACATGATCGTAAGGAGTGATCGTTTCGATCCATCTACCCTCATTACTGATGTAGATCCTCAGAGGAATACATCTGGATGGCGGAAAACCATGAAATGGACCGACAACAAGGGTTCGCTTTTCAAGATGACCATTGGAGAAGGGAAAATGTTCAAGCCTGATGACGATTCTGAGTCTGAGTCTGAGTCTGAGTCCGAGTCTGAGTCTGACATAAGTCCTACGGCTAAGTCTAGGGTTTTAGGTGTCGAAGATACCCCTTCCCCAGTCTTTCCTTTTCCCTTACCTTCCCCTAGTGCTGGTATTCCGGGGCCTTTCCCGAATACTGCTCCTATCTCGCCACTAACCTCTGATCAGTTGGCCCAAATGTTAACGCAATTTGCGTAGTTTCAAATCAATAATAAGATAAATCAGTTTGCTTACGACTTGTCTCATTTATATTGCGATTCAATTGATTGTTTTAATAACTTTGAGAATGAGGTCGAGGATAGACAGGTGGAAAAAGAAGAGGAGGAGGTGGAACCGCCTCCCCAGTTAGTAAAAGGGTTGGAAGAATACGACCAAAGAAGCTCGGTAATCGAAGATACCGAAGTTGTTAATGTGGGGACTACCTTAGAGCCTCAGGAGCTTAAGATAGGAACAACCTTAGATCCCGCAGAAAGGAAGGGGTTTGTTGAATTGTTGAATGAATTCAAAGATGTATTTGCTTGGTCCTACAAAGATATGCCGGGTATTGATAGGGAAATTGCAGAGCACAAGATTCCGATCAAGCCAGGGTTCAAACCAGTAAAGCAGAAGCCACGTAGAATACGTACCGAGTGGTCTTTGAAAGTCAAAGAAGAGATTGATAAACAGTTCAAGGCCGGGTTCATCAAAGTATCGGAATACTCAGATTGGATAGCTAATGTGGTGCCGGTCCCAAAGAAAGACGGGAAGGTTCGGGTCTGTGTTGATTTTCGTGATCTAAATAAGGCTAGTCCAAAGGACGACTTTCCGTTACCTCACATTCACATCTTGGTTGACAATACCGCTAACCATGAATTATTATCCTTTATGGATGGGTACGCCGGTTACAACCAGATAAAAATGGCCGAGGAAGATATGCACAAGACTGCTTTCACAACACAATTACAAGGAGTGGCCGGAGAAGATACCCTTCGCGTCGTGGGGATATAGAACATCCATCAGAACAGCCACAGGGGCAACCCCGTACTATCTAGTTTACGGGATGGAAGCAGTACAACTAGTCGAACTGGAAGTACCCTCCCTGCGCATCTTGCTCGAAATCCAGGTCCCGGAAGCGGATTGGGTCCAAGCCAGATATGATTCGTTGGTGTTACTTGATGAGCGTCGTTTGAATGCGTTGTATCATGTTCAGCTCTATCAGAAAAGGATAGAGCGGGGTTTTAACAAGAAGGTGAAGCCCAGGGGAATTAATGAAGGCGATTTAGTTCTCAAATCATTAAGGGCTCTATTACCAGTCGATCCAAGAGGGAAGTTTAAGCCTAATTGGGCCGGTCCTTATCTCGTGAAGAAGATACTCACAGGAGGTGCGGTACGTTTGACTGATTTGGATGGAAATGATTTCTCGAATCCAACGAACGGATCGGTTGAAGAAGTACTATCCTTAAGACCTCACTCTCAAAGTTATGAAATAACACTTGAATTGTGATGTATTTGAATAAGTTTTAAGTTTGGCATTTGTTGCCACTGCCTGAAATGTTTTATGAGAGAACTACGACCTCGGTTTGATTCTGTTGAAAAGCATATACGTAGGCAACCCTTGAAAAGGGTAAAACCACAATAAAAATGAAATATTCAATGCAGAAACTGAGGATTTCTAATAAATAATACGTGTCTTTTATTTTGATAAATCCGGGCGACGCCCATTACAAATCAAACTAACAGGAAAGCAAATAAACGCATAATAGTAATACTAAATAATAGAGCCGTAACTACCACCTATCTTTAGTCGGGTCGCGTGTTCCGTCACTACGAGACGATGTCTCACCCATCATCATTCTTGCCCGTTTCTTCGGGGGGACCACGCTGTCTCCTCGCGGGCCCAATCTCTCTTTTACGCTTGGTCGAGGGCCAAGTCTCTCTGCAAGTGTCGGAACGTCACCACTTGTAGTACCCAGTCGGTCCCACACGCTAGGAGCACCAGGTTTAGCCCTAGGGTTCTCGTCAGGCCTAGTCTCGGTCTCAGTCGGGCCCGGAATCGGCCTAGTAAAGAATTGTCGATTTTTTAACCCCCTGTCATGCTTCTCCCGATCAATGGCATCATCTTTCTGTAGTTTCTTCCTTGCTTTAAGGCCCGGTTCTGTAGTCCATTTGAGATATGAAGGGGAAACCCAAGTAGACTCGCGTGGCTCGGGAATGCGCCACACGGTCCTTCGGCGCCACGCATGGAGCCAAGTATGACATCTACCCTGAGAAATAACAAAAGCAAGACCTCGCGAAGCCTCCGTCACAGGGACAATTTGTTGACGACCGAATTGGCGAAGCACTCGGTCTGGGTAAAAATAGACAGGGTGATCCAAGCCTAACAAAGTGACATACCGTGTATGATCAGTGTCTGCGAGCCCGGTAAGTGAGCTCAAATGAAGCCATGGTAAGGACCAGCGAATGTGAGACCCTGTTCCGCTAATCAAAGATATTTCGCGATGTCGGATCCTTGCTCAGAACTGTAGCGCCGTCGCCGATTAGTGAGACTTCTGACATGATAATCTTCTGGTTTCAACCGCGGATCAATCAAACCAAGACGCTCCCCGAGCCATACCTGTTAGACAGCTAGAAAAAGGCAGGTCAAAAAAAAAACGAAAAAAAATAAAGAAAAAGGACGAAAAGAAAAAAAAGGGAGACGAAAAAAAAAGAAAAAGAGACGAAGAAAAAAAGAAAAAGGACGAAAGACGAAAAAAAAGAAAAAAAGAGACGAAAAAAAAAGAGACGAAAAAAGAGAAAAAAAAGGAAAAAAGTGAAGAAAGACAAACTTGCAGAAGACGGGTTGATCCCATGAATACAGCATCCGGATTGGCTTTTTGTGCATCCAAGCTTTTAATAGTCTCAGCTAGTATAATCCATGCAGGATTAGCACCATTCTCCATTTGCTCCACGACTCGGATTAGTCTAGCTTGGCCGCGATAAGATGGAATTTCTATCGCCCCCTCGAAACAATAAAGATGCAATAGAATGAGGCCAAAGACGCGGCGTCGATAAATGATCGGTATATCTGGTTCATTCGCACGCCGGAATTTATGCACTAGCGCAAGCAGGTCCACCTTTCCACCATCGACGATGGTACGGGCTTCATCACGCGACAAGTTTAGATATTCGCGGTATTTTTGGGTCCAGTTGGACACAAAGTCGGGAACCACAAGCTCTTGCGTGGTCCTCCATCCTCCCAAGACGGTAAATTCTTCGGGGAAGGGGATGATTTCTACCTCCGGGAAAAGCAAAGACATGATGCTCGGGATCCCACACTCTCGGGCACTCTTTAAGAAATGCGGGTTGAATCATGACTTGCCTCGGAAAATAATTTGTTGAATTCCCGCCGCATTGATTTTGGATTTCTAAACCCCTGAATTCTGTCGCCCATCCCTTCATGGTCCCAAACAGGGAATTCATGACTAGTTTTTTTTTTCTAAGAAAGATATTCTTTTAAGCAGAGAGATTTCTGTTTGAGAAATTGTGGGAAATCTCAACCCTTAGCCCTTCCTTATATATGAAAAGAGATGAGGAATTTGGAAGTATAACTCCTTTAGGTTTTGGAAACCTAAATCTTCTAGGAAATTTGGAAACTTGGAAGCCTACTAGCTTTAGGAAGTTTGGTAGCTTTTTGAAATAAGAAAGCAGGTCCCATACCTCCTCTATTTCGGCCGTGTAGGGCCCGTGTGGCGCGCCAAGTGGGCCCCATCCGTCCCAGGTTTGGTTCGCTCATTTCTCTTGCGGAATTTGTCATAGTTCGTGCACCGAAGTGACTAATTTACAATCTCATCCCCCGCGCGTCCCGTGTTGAATTAACATCCCGTACACACTTACGGATTTTATTGGGTTACGCCCACAGTGGTTACGAGTCAGAAAGTCCGAGTCTTTTCGTCAAAAGGTCGTGTCTACCCGTCGCTTTAACTCCAGAAATTTGAAATAATTTTTTCGCAATTAATTTTATTGAAAATAAAATTATGTGTTGATTCGAAAAATCATTTGGATCCAGAAAACTGAAATAAATTCTCGCCTCGAAGAGGCCAATCATTTTCGAGATATTCAAAGTTCGGGTCAATGACCCACCTTTTCTAAGCAATGTTCATGTCTGCGGGTCGATAACCCATTTTCCTTTCAACTGGGGGCTCTGTCGCCGTCGGCTCCAGAGACCCATCAAAATTCGGTCGAGGACCATTTCAAGTATCAAAATGTCGCTACGTGAATCGCGTGCTATATATTATGATTAAATTTGCAGAATATGCTCCAACTAGGGGCTCTGTCGCCGTCGGCTCCAGAGACCACCACAAAACAGACAGGATGGCATCCTCATAACAAAGATCAACAACAGAATGCTGCGGAAATGACATTTCCCCAACAGAAACGTCAGTTTCAGTGAATCCTTCTCCCTAGCAGAACAGCGAAATTGATAAGCAAAGCGCAAGTTTTGTCTTTACGCACATGAACAATGGGATATTGGCATCCGAGCCGAAGCAGCAGAAAGCTACAGGCCATCGAGCCGAACTACGACGCGGGTTTGATTCCGTCAGAAACGGATACGTAGGCGCCTGAGGATAAGGCTCAACCCACCATATATGCAATTTATGGGTCGATGACTAACGATGATAATTCGACGCAACAGAAGCAAGAGTTGATCCCCGACGAAGTTTCAGGTATGATCTCTTCTTATGGCTGGCGAGCTTACATACGCAAGTCTAATGGACTATAAACGACCCCGAGAATCCTCGGTCGAGAGGGACTGGGGTATACTTTGACTTTCGCCTTGTCCAAGCCTCAGTCAAAGTGGGGGCTCTGTAGATACCCATATCTGTCGATATTGGAATTTATAGAAAACCCGACAAACACCCGATGATGATAGGACACATGTATTCTTTAGTTGTCATTGTCATTATTTGGGCTCGTTTTACGATGTGGAATGAGCGTTGTCGACGGAGTATTTTATTAATTTAAATGATATTTAAATTAAAGCTTTTTAAGTGAATTCATTTTATTGTTTTAATTTGAATTTATTTTCTTAAATTTATTTTATTGAAAATAAAATATATTTTTTGATTTGAAAAATCATTTATTTTAATGTGTTAATTGATTTGAAAAATCGAATTTGAAAATTTAAAACTCGTTTCAACCACGCGTTTTGGAGCTCGATTATAGCTCGATTTTTAAGCCCGTTTTCTTTACGAGTTGGCACGAATCTCGAGTACACTAACCAACCTAGACCTCTACCCATTAAACCCCAGTTCGAACCCCCATATCCACACCCAAATCTCGTCCTAAACACTCCCCAACACAGCCCAATTCCTTCCTTTACCCGTGTTTGTATAGCCCATCGAAAGCCCTTCTAAACCGACTCAAACTTGGTCCAAACCCGCAACCCATCACCACCAACCCGTGCTCCACATTACCCACAACAACCCAGCACCTAGAAAACCACAAAACCCATCCAGTTCCCGTCCCAAATACTCCACAAACAGCCCGCAACACAAGCAGCCCCCCTGTTTTGCGTGCTCAATCCCGAGCCCAAAACCCGCTCCAAACAGCTACCAAACCCGTGCCCATTAACCCTACACCATACCCTAGTATCCTACCCATATTACCTTAGCTTAACCACCAAGAAAACCCCCATACAAACCCTAAAAACCCCACGAATTAGCTGATGGACAGCGCTATGCGAAACAGGGCCCGACTGCTTGTTGCCCTACTTCTACCCTTCGAAACTCCTTATAAATACCCCCCCTTCACCATACATTCATTCCTCTAGGTTCTCCTCACAACATACTGCAAATAACAACCATCAATCGTCCAAAAAAACCCTAAACAAAAGCCGTGACAGCCGCTCGAAAACAGGGACACAAATCTTGTTTTCGAGTTTCAGTCGTGGTCTTTGGCCTTGATTCTCGTGCACAAATCCTATTAAAACTTCTGTTTTGTTTCCATATTCACAAAATTCAGTCTTTCTAGTTTCCAAAACATCTTTCGGTTTGAAAAATCGTTGAGAAACGAAGTCGTGGTGAGCGATTGAAAATCGCTGCTCAAGTCTGTCTTTTGAACATGTTTGTTTCGTGATTTCAAAATTCAATTTCAATTGTCTTCGTCGACGACGGCCCCTCGAGATAAAATCTACGATCGATTACGACCCAAGACGGTGTCAACGATACATGTAGGTTGAGGGTGCATTAAAACTCCTCTCTCTCCTTTTTATTTCGTTTTTTTATTGTTTATTTACTAACCATTGTCTAACATCGTCTAACTAATATCGAAACTAGAATAGCTTGAGTATGAGTTAAAGTACCATTCCGGCACCCGCGTTGGCTTGAGATGGGAAAGAAATCCGCCATATCGGTCGGTCGTACACCCCGTCTCATTTACATATCCTCGTGTTGGAATAGGGCAATTTAATAAATCAAGTTTATTTAATTTACGTGTATTTATTTTTAACCATATAAAAATTGATTTTTTTATGATTTTCCAGACCTATAATTTGTAATTTTAATTTAGGTAGATTTTCGTAATTTATTGCATTGATTTAGTATTTATTTTGTAATTAGCAATGTATTAAATCAAAACCCGCGCAGTGCACGGTTCAATTCTGACATATTTCGAAAATTTCAGATCCATGCAGTGCACGGGTTTGTCCAGGTTTTGTGTTTTAATTTGCTTCCTTGTTTGACTTTGTTTGATTAATCCTTAGTTTAATTAGTTTATGTTTTAGATTTTAATTTACATTATTTATAATTTATATTGTATGTATGAGCTAACCACTAATGTTTGTTAATACATCTTATGCTAAGCGTAAGCCTTCCTATCCCTCTCTTTGGATGTGTTTCTCTAGTTTAATCAATGAACCTCACATGCTAAACCACTTTGACGAAGTTAAATGCATTTTAAACGACTTAGAATGAAATTCGCATGATAGGATTTAAATTCAATGGTTGCATACGCATGTGATATCTTTCCGAAATAGCCATCTTTCACCTAGTAGAGACCGTTATTGCAACGGGCGGGATTGGGTGTTGTTTTAATAAAATTAAATTAACTTCCTAACACCTAAAGTCACACGAATTCAAATCTCTAAAATTAGTTTCTAAATTCCATTTAAAAATTTAGTGGCGACTCTTTTAAAATTAAAAATGTTTTGAAAAAGTATTTGAGTGGAGCGTTTTTCCATGGTCCACAAACAGAGGCTGAGTATATTGCTGCTTCAGAAGCAACAAAGGAAGCTGTTTGGATTCGGAAATTTGTTTGTGAACTTGGAGTGATTCCTAGCATTTCTAGCCCCATAAATGTTTACTGTGATAATAATGGTGCTATTGTACAAGATATGGAACCGAGATCACATCAAAAATCCAAACACATAGAGAGAAGATATCACCTTATCAGAGAGATTATTGATAGAGGTGATGTTAAGATATGCAGAGTACCAAATGATGCAAATATTGCAGATCCCTTAACAAAGCCTCTCCCGCAGTCTAAGCATGAGCGTCATAGAGCTGCCATTGGTCTAAGATGCATTAGCAAGTGGTCTTAGTCCTATTATGAGATCTTTGTTTTAGTGGGAGTTTATTTGACATGTTAATTAGTTATATGTTACATTTACTTCATTTATTCAATAAAATTGTTATTTGATTTTATTCATTTTATTGTTTAATTGAATGTTTGTTCCACAATAGTCAATATTGATTAAATAGATCACTAAGTATGTGACTTAGTTTTGGAACTTTATTTGGATGATGTTTTCTATTATAGTCTCTAATCAGGGCATTAAATTGGAACACTTGAATGCCTAAAAATGATTAGTATATGAGCTCGTTGATGACTAAGTTCCTTAAGTCATGGTATTGGGATATCAAACCAGGCATATGGGTACATGTTAGAGAACATGTATTGGACAGACCCGTTAAGAACTTTACTAAGGATTCACTTAGTATCAGCAAGTTTCTTATCACTAGTTAGTTGTGAAAATACAGTCTTTAGACCTGAGTTTTTCACTATTCTGTACATGCTAAGTAATTTGTTTTGACATTGTCAAACGTCAGCCATGATTGGTGACTATAACGACAATGCTTGGACTTACTATGGATCATGTGATAGGATGTGGTTAAACAACATGGGATTTGTTCCTTCCTTACTGAAGGAAGTTTATTGTTTCTGGCCTCTCGAAGAGTGTGAATTGTAAAATGCGTGGCCGCGCTCAGACGAGGTGATTGTCAGTCGTCTGCTGTAACAATTCAACTTAGAGATTCGAGAAAAATGATTAAGATATAAAAGGTTGACACTTTTCCTACCTTAGTCTTGATTGGAACAATAGAAGCAAAGAGACATGTTTAAATTGGACACAGTACAAGTGGGAGACTGTTGGATTTATGTCCGGAGTCCAATTAAGGTAACCCAGTTTATATTCTATTTAACCGTAACGTTTTGCTAGAAGCCGCTTACGGACCGAGTCTTAAATGAGTTTAAGGACTCGTGTAGAATTAAACGGGCCCATTGGGTCACACACAAGATGAATACGGTGTTTCCTTTTTACAGTCGGACTGGAATAGGGAAATAGGGCTCTAATTAGAATAGGCCCAGCTGTGATTAAAGTTAGGATTTGATTATAGGAAACTGAGTCTTTGATTTCCTATATATAGAGATATATGGGAGTCAGTTTCATCCATTCAATTCCTCTGTGAGAAATAACAAACCCTACCTTGTGTACTAGCATACAAATCGTATCTCATATTCATACGTGTGGATACTAGTGGAGGCACTACAATTGGGGTGCTCGTAATTATTTGTAGCTGTTGGGTTATTCTGATCCGATTCTTATTTTTCTTATTTGCTGGATATTATTTGCTCACGGATTTATTCCGCTGCAAGGTAATTCGATTTCCCTCTTTATTTATTTTAATTCTGATTTCTAACATGCATATGATCCTGGAAATTTGTCTAATAAAATCGTTTTAAGGACTGATAAATCTCTTCAGATCTAAATGTGGTCTTTGGAATGTCCTCATCCTTAATCTTCAATTTGTGATATCCCGATCTTAGGTCCATCTTGGAAAATATTCCGGCTCCATTAAGTTGGTCAAACAAATCATCAATTCTTGGTAGAGGGTACTTGTTCTTGATGGTGACGTGATTCAACTCCCTATAATCGATGCATAGCCTTAACGTCTTGTCCTTCTTCTTTTCAAAGAGAACCGGTGCTCCCTATGGTGAAACACTCGGTCTAATGTAGCCTTTATCCGCCAACTCCCAAAGTCGTTTCTTTAACTCCTCTAATTCCTTCGGACCCATCCGGTACGGGGTCTTTGAGATTGGTCCCGTACCCGGCTTCAAGTCCACCCCAAATTCCACTTCTCTAGGTAGAGGTAACCCAGGTAACTCCTCCGGAAACACATCTTCAAAATCCCTCACCACCATTATATCTTGTGCTTGCGGTCCTTCCATACTAGTGTCCATACATGACACAAGAGCATAGAGCAACCCTTCTTCAAACATGTCTTCAAGGTCATCACCTAAACTAGCTTTACCTTTGGTTTGACTAAGTAACCCTTATATGAAACCCTAGTACCCTTGGTTCCTCTCAAAGCGATCTTCTTTTGATAACAATCTATGTTAGATTTGTGTTTACTTAGCCAATCCATCCCTAGGATCACTTCAAACCCCTCTAGAGAAAACTCAAAGAGGTTTTCCGGAAAGTTGGTCTCATGCACTATGACCGACACTTCTTTATATACTTTTGAACATAAGATTGACTCCCCTGAAGGTAAGGACACATCATCATTGGCTAGTTATCCCTCCCCCAATCCTAGGGTCGACGCATGACTTTTAAACACGAAAGAATGGGTAGCCCTCGAGTCAAATAAAACAAAACAAGGATGAGAATTAATAAGGAATGTACCGGAGATAACGTGGGCATCCTCCTCGGCACTCTTATTATCCATGGCAAAGAGCTTGCCACTAGACTTGGGTTTACCTTGCACCGTGCTTTCCGATTGGGTGGGCCTACTTCCTGAAGCGTTGCCTCCCGCAAAGCTAGTCGCCCTAGATGGAGCTCCCCGGTTGAAATTTCTCCGGTTGTTGCCGCAATTGAAGTTGGAGTTAGCATTCCTTGGGTTTCTCCATGCCCCTGAACTCCGGCTGTTGGTCCAACTTTGAGAAGGAGTGTAGTAGGACATGCCTTGCCCGAACCTCCGGTTGGGCCCTCTTGGGGTGTTCATGCACTCCACCTTCTTGTGTCCAAAGCCACCACAATTATAGCCCTGAGGTCCTCCTCCTTCACTCATGGCCCTTCCGCAGTAGCCGCCCGACTTCCCGTAGCCACTTGTAGGCGCTCCTCCCGAGTAGGATCTAGCTTGATTGAAATTAGTCTTCTTGGGTTGGTACCCTCTATTCTCACTTTCGACTTTCCTCTTCTCCCCCGACCTTTCCTTAGCCTCTTTGGCCATGCCGAGTAGCCTCTCCGTGTTCCCGGCCCTCGCATAGACCTTTTTCACACTTGACACATCTCCGAGTTGAAGCTTCTAAAGAATCTTGACGGTTAGTCCTCCTTCAAACTTGAGAGCCAAGTGGGATTGGCTAAGATGAAGATCTTCCACGTATGTAGCTAGTTCGTTGAAACGGATATAGTAATCTTGAACGGTCATAGCATCGGTCATGACAAAGAGATCGAACTCCACCCGGAGCTTGCATCTCACATGCTCGGGAATGAATTTATTTCTCATCTCTACCTTGAAATCGGTCCATGGTATTGCGGCTTCGCCTCTTTCCTCATAAAACTCTCCCATAGAGTCCCTCTCTTTATACCGCCATCCCCCCGCGAGACCTCCTAAGTACAAGGCGGCTTGCTCCGCCTTAAGCTCCTCGGGGCACCTTACGACCTCAAATACATTCTCCATTTCCCTCATCCAGTCACTAAAGAGACAAGGTTTCCCAACCCCAAGGTACTTGGTGGGGAGGTGGCGCGAGATGGCGGTGCTCACGGCGGAGGCATCCATTGCCGCATCTCTCTCTCTAGTGACATTCCTAAGGGCCTCAGTGAGGGCTTCATTTTGAGCTATGAGTCGCTCCATCTCCTCTTCGGATACATGAGATGGAGGTAACGGGGTCCTTGCACGAGTTCTCGGCATTATGTCTCTTCAATAAGCGTAACAAACGTCAATACACGCTCCAAATTGGGAGGCAAAAGGCATTGACCACAACACAGGTCCACTCGATTGAGTGTGGAATATCACTCGGTCGAGTGGTGTCCCACTCGATCGAGTGACTCGGCTTACAGAAAGTATTCGAAAATCCCCCCAAGTCCACTCGGTCAAGTGGTCCTTCTACTCGGCCGAGTGACACACACTCCGTCGAATGGATCCTCCACTCGTGGTCGGACTCACTTGGAGCTTAATTTTTGGTTACTTGTCGTTAGGAGCACCTAGACCAAAACAATATTTATAACTCCACAAACAACTTTACTATTAGTAAAGAGGCAAGTAAAGGTCGGATCCCAAGGGACGGGTATTGGTGTAGGATTTTCGATTGCAAGTAGCGGTGTCTAGGGGTGTCACGATTTGGGTTGAGATAAGAAGATCACTAGACTAAATAGCAATAAAAGTAAACAAGCAAGATGATTAAAGTGAGATATAAATAATTGATTAAAAGCACTAGGGTGTCAAGGGATCATAGGGGATTCATGGGAATTGATCATACAAACATATTCTCAAATTATAAGCAAGCAATTATTATTGTGATGGATCGAGTTGGTTTATATCTTACAATCCTAGGAAGGTTTGGGTCCCGGAGCCGAATCGATTAGATTGTACAACACCTACAAGTCGGCTTAATCCTCCCTACTTAACTATATGCATGGTCTAATGAGACTCGAGTTGGTTTATGTCTTACAAGTCTTGTTGAGTAGATAAGAGATGGGTAAAAATGCAAGGATTCATAGGCTTGCATTTCATCAAACATAACATGTGCATAAGTTGAGATCACAACAAGCAAGCAATTTAATTATGAAAACATATTAAATTAAGCATGAATCATCCCCCATGTTGGTTTTCCCTAATTACCCATTAACCCTAGTTAAGGAAACTACTCACTCATTATCAAGTTTAGCATGTTAACAAGGTTGTCAATCATATTAACAAAGCAAAACATGATGAATAAATGAAGATGATTAACAATAATTAAAAAGGGATTAAGAGAATTGTACCTAATAATGATTCCAAAATAAAGCAAAGAATAATAGAAGTACTTGATGAATGATTGGAAGGTTGTCAATCTCCTAATAATAACCCAAATAATCTTCAATTACCCAAAATAAAAGATGAACAAAAGAGAAATTAAGGAAATGAGATTTGTATTAATTTTTGATTAGAAGTTGATTACAAGATTAAGAAGAGATTAGAATGATATAAACTACACTAAAGATTGATAAGAAGAACATGATTAATCTAATTAGACTAATGGGGTATTTATAGTGGGGATTAGGTACACAAATTAGGGTTTACTAAGGGCTTAAATGACGATTAAGTCCTTGAGGAATCGCTCCTCTCGGAAAAGATGCGAGTCTCCTTTTTCCTAGTCTTCCGAAAATATGCGCATCTTTAATGGAGGGGAGAAGAGGACGTATGGGCCTGTAAGACAATCTGGGCATCCAAGGGTCGGGACGAGCGGATTGTGGGGTGGCTGGACGGGAGGATTGATGCTTGGAAGAGCGGATTGGGGCGTGGTTGGACGGGCGTCCCTATGGCAAAGACACTCGGATCTTTGCAGTCCTGGACGGGCGTCTTTATGGTTGGACGAGCGTCTTTCATCCCAGCCTTTCTTTTCTTCTTTTCTTCCTCTCTTCTTCCAATACTCCTCCGGGATTTAGTCGGGGATGCAAGGATTTCTTCATCATTGCCCATCTACTATAATATGTACAAAGGCCTTCTAGTCTTGTCTTCTCTTTGATGCTTGGTCATTAAATTCGATCAATTTAGCTCTATTTTGCCATGAAAATGCAAGGTTTGCACTCCTCTCCTACCAAGGAAACAAAACCTCAAAGAATATGCAAAACAAAGGACTAAAGATAGTAAATGACCCAAATATGCACTAAAAAGCATAGGAACGAGGCTAATTCGGGGACTAAATATGCTTAAATAATGGTCACATCAAATATCCCCAAACTGAACCTTTGCTCGTCCCGAGTAAAGAGGTGACAAAACTAGGACCCTTATTTAAACTATCCTACTAATATAGCCGACATGAGACAATTAGCGGGTCTCACTCCGCCCCTTCAACTCACAACAAGACAACCATGAGGTAGGATGCCTTCTTGCAAGGCAATGTGGGTCTTGCCAAAATGGCGACACATCCAATCATTAAAGCACACAAAATCAAGTAATGGATGCATCTACAAAAGAATAGCCACTTTCCTCATCTAAGTGGCGGAAGTTATCTACAAGGGAAGCAATTCAAGGGTACACACTCCTTCATAGATGCAATTTCTTCAAACTACTAAGCCTAGAAGGATACCAATAAATCAGCTCCAAGTTGTGTCAAGCTAGGGTACCTTTGTCCTTAATCATTAAATGCTTTTGTCAATAATAGACTCCCTATGGTGTTAGAAATACTGGAGGATCGCGGAATTCCCCCTCTTGCCTAGACAAGAAGAAGGGTCGTCCCCTCTCTTCCATGCACAAAAGTGGATACGATGGATAAAAGGGATCGATAGAATTTTGAGTTTCATTTGGGAGTTTGCTTTTGTTGTTTGTTTTTCTCCCCAATTTCTTGTGGCATATAACATTTGAGAACACTTTCTTTTTGCCATTTCTTTTGATTTTTGGCATTTCAATACTTGACAACTTTCAACTTTTCTTTGCATTTTCTTTTAAACATTTTCAAAGTCACCCCAATTTGTAACGAGGGTGCCTTATATTTGAAGCATAGGAGTTTTTTCATTTTTGTTACTCCTCTTTTCTTTTGATGCAATTTGCAAACTTTTTGACATTTCATTTCATTTCTTGAACTCAAATTTTGAATAATTTCTTTTTGTGCCCATTCCCTTTGATGACAAAAATATGGTAGAACATGGATGAATTATGGTTGCATGGTTTCATGGGTCACCTTGGAATAAACGGTAGCCAAGGAGTTATCACACCACAAGGTATTCTTGACTAGGCCTTAATCCATGGGTCAAAGTATACTAGCATGACACATCCTAGGGTGTTTTACAATTATTCTAACAAGCAAAGTCTTAAGAAGAAAAAGCATCTACTAGGGCCTATATACACTTGTCAAGCTTCCCAAGTAGACGGTTTCGCAAAATTTTTCTAACATGCAAACTACATGCCATGATCCAACTAACATTTATACATCCTAATGCATATGCTTCTACCAACTATTATGCCAAATAGTCTAAATGCAATCCTAAATTCACATTGTTTTTACCGCATCAATCAAAATAAAGCCACATAGTCATTAACATAAAGAGGAAAAAGGAGATTGGAAAGATCATACCATGCGGTCTTCAATATCCTCATGTCTCGGATGTGGCGTAGTCAATCAATGTGAACAAGGATGAACAAACACAATATATACAATAATATATACAAGACTACAGTAAAAAGGAAATGAACATGTTTTTGGATTTTTCAGTTTTTGTTTTTTTTTTTGGATTTTGAATAAAAGTCAAGTTAGAATTTCCTATCCCCACACTAGTATGGGCATTGTCCTCAATGGCCAATACGATAGAAAATTATGCAAGCATGATGCATGATTTCTAAACTAAATGCAAACTATACTAAGCTACACTACATGATGCATGTGTTTTTGTTATGGCGGAGAGCATAATTTAAATTAGCTCCTGATGCATATGCATGGACTTCCCCAAACCAAAATAGACATTATTTCTAATGTCTTGAATTTCGGGGTAGTTCATGCACATGGAATGCAATGCATAAAACTACAAATTGTCATTTTGGATTTTACAAGTTGGGAACAATGAAAAGAACACCTTAATGAAGCCAAGGTGTTAGTCCTCCATGTTGTTAGGACTCCTCAAACAAATGATCAAAATAAAATAAAGAGAACCAAAGAAGTAGACAAACCATAAGAGGGGTGAAAGAGTGTAGGAGCCTCCAAGGTTTGCTAATCCTCCATCATATCATCATTATCATCATTTTCCTCCATAGATGTGGAATCATCTTCACTCCTACTTTCACTTCCTTGCTCTTCCTCACTTTCTTCTTGAGCTTCTTCTTCTTGAACATCTTCTTGAACCTCTTCTTCTTCAACAACAACCTCATCAACAACATTCTCCTCTCCACCCGGTCTTCCACCACTAGAGGTGCTAGGAAAGAAAATTTCCCTATCCGCCCAACTAGGCAAAGGACATGATGGATCAAGAAGTCCTTGCCGAGCTAGATGTAGGAGGGGCGTATATTGGGCCTTGTAAGCATCCACTCTATCATTGTAAGCTTGCTTGTGCATTTCCCTCATGAGTAGAGTCATGTAATCATTTCCTACCTCGACATCCTTGGGTTTGAACTCGTGATACTCAAATCGGTAGGGTGGTGTGACAATGGAGGAGGAGGGCTCGTCAATCTCGCCTCTTTGTTGTTGAATAATATACTCGGTCTCCTCGGAGAGTGGAAGAAGGTAGTTCTGTCGGTGAACACTCAATCGGCAAATCTTTGAAGGCAAGGTGAATGATCTAGCTTCATTGGTTAACCACCCATATTTGGTACCAAGAGGATCATGCTTGACCCACTTAAACTTGTGAATCATGGTGTCCATATCAATGAGATGACCTCCTTTAACCGCCACATAAGTGTTGTCTTTATTGAAATTTGGGTTAAAGTGCTTGGCCAAATGGGTAACTAGTCCTCCATTCACAATGAAAGCGGTGCCCTCTTTACCACAATCGATATTAAGCCATCGTTCAACCAAAAGTCTTAGAGCATTATATGGCTTAGTATGTTCCCTTCCTATGTTCAAGGCCGACTCAAGAAGAACACAATCGAGCTTGGTAAGATGATTAGTGCCATTTCTTGCTATCAAAGTATTCCCAGTGACCTTATGCCACACTCTAATGCCCGGATGGTGGACTAATAGAGCACGACAATCATGAAAGCGCACAAATTTCCTTCCGGAAATTGCCTCCCAAAGAGGAGCGGGGTCATACTTGTCGGGGATCTTTGTATATTTCGGGGTATCACTAAGGCCTAAAATCTTACTCAATTCGCTATCAGTGATGCGTCTATCAACATTTGCAAGACAAAACTCGATGTGGGTTCTAGTCTCCACCCTTGTGACTTTCAAGGAACTCAAAAATTCCAAGGTGAGGGAGGGATATGTCAATTCTGTTGGAATATGTGTCCTCCGACAATAATGTGATCACAATTGTCGATCATGATGATCACATGTTTAAATCTCATTTTAAGAATACATGTGGGATGTAATATTTTACAGTCAACTGGTCCACACATATCGGTAATGATTGGCTGACTAGAGTTTGACATTACTGTCGTGCGACGGTGGTGATCAGTTGATCCTCTTAGGTCATACCTATAGGGAAATACTCTTAATTGATTATTTAATTAATCGCATGCTGATACGAGTTAATTAAATTACTTAAAATTGACGGATGATTTGTGAGTAAGATTAACGTGTCTTATTTTAATTCGATTAAATTAGATACGGTCTAAGTAATCGAATTGTTTTATTACTTGGATAAAATTATTATTCACGAAACAATTGAAATTGAAATTGAATGAATAATCAATATATATATATATATATATATATATATATATATATATATATATAGAGGCGGGTCTCATGAGTTTGGTTCTTATGGTGAGTTGTGAGTTTGTGTGCTTGCAAATCTCAACCATTGAATTAAGTGAAATCAACCGCTGAGATGAATCTCAAAATAAATAAAATAAGAATATACTCCTCTCAAAACACTTTCACTGTATCAACTATCACACCCTATTCAACTTTCTCTCTCTCCTCTTTGATGTATCAGTGTCAATGGAGAGGAAATTCAGTCTGCTTCACATGGTTGACATCGTCGATCTTTTCTCCCACGATTCCTTCTGGTCTATTTTCCGATTTATTACATCAATTAATTGACCTAATTAATAAAGCCGAAAAAAATACCATCAGATTCAACAATTTTGCATCAATCTGGTAAACACCTGCTTGGCGGAGGAAAACGAGAAGACTGTCAATATCGTATCGTCTGTGACTCTGTCTTTGTTTTGCTGACTTATACCATCAGATTCAAAAAAATTGCATCAATCTGGCAAACTAGTGCGATACAATTAATTAAGTCGAAAAAAATTGTTAATTATAAACACACTTGGATCTTAACCTTCAAACAAGGCAGCTAAACAACAAGGTGAATGCCTGCTAGAGTCGACTCCGGGTGGTGGCTTGACTGCTAGAGTCGAGTTTCTAATCTAGTACTCGGATTCTGTGCGAGATGGGTCGAGCCAAGGTGGCTCGAAGTGCGGAGTGAAGATGGTGCGGAATTCTGGTGGTTATGGGTTAAGGGGCGATTACTGGTGGTGTTATTCTGGTGGTTTTGGGTTCAAGGGGCAGCCATGGAAGTGGGGAAGCGTTGTTCTTGCAGATGAGTCGATCCTTGAAGCTGCCACCGGGAAGATATTCGTATATAAAAAGATTCTGGGCATATACCAATGAGTGTGACTATTTTTGGATGCCTTAGCTTGCTTAGGATGGCAACCTACAGGATAAGATCCTAACTTGGATAAGGAAACATGTACAAGTGCTTATACGCAGATAAAAAATTATGTGCAAGAAAATTTTTTGAGCATCGAGTTACTGAGACATGGATTAATTTTTTGAGAGTTTTATCTCTGGAGCTAAAACACTCGAAGTTATTCGGTTTTGGTAAATTTAATAAAATATAGCAAAATGAATTTATGCCATCCATTTATTCACATAATTTTGAATGTAATTACTTATAAGCTTTTATATGGAATGATCGACAGGTGAATCGGTATTGATACATTCAGTTAACATGCGCCCTCGCACCAACCCACCAG
Source organism: Silene latifolia (assembly GCF_048544455.1). Classification (NCBI taxonomy): domain Eukaryota; kingdom Viridiplantae; phylum Streptophyta; class Magnoliopsida; order Caryophyllales; family Caryophyllaceae; genus Silene; species Silene latifolia. The sequence goes on along the minus strand of NC_133534.1, from coordinate 142,036,520 downwards.
GCCACTACCTTCCGCCGCCATGGGTAATTTAATCACCCAGGCAATTGCACACTCCAACGGTCCAATCCTAAGAGCTGAGAGAACCAAATCAAACTTCAGCTACCGGAATTGATAGTCCAAATTCGGAAAAGCTTATCCGAAGCAAAGGATCCAGAGTTTTTAAACAAGTTTCAAGGAGACGAAGGAGCCAAAGTTGTCCGTGCATTCAAACAGAAGCTAGCGGGTATTAATTCGGATGCTACTATAAGTACGTACAAGTTCACTAGTTGGAGTAAACTTGATGTTCTTCCGGATTTCAAGTTCGGGTCGTCAGTTTGGATCGGTAAATATTCGGCACCGGAATAACATCACAATACCACCAAAATAACAACACAATAACACGTGGTAAAAAAGAGTAAAAAAATCAAAGTCGTAAAAAATACTCAAAGTGGCACCGGAATAACATCACAATAACACCAGAATAACAACACAATAACATGCGGTTAAAAAAAAAGAAAAAAAATCAAAGTAGTAAAAAAAATCAAAGTGACACCGGAATAACATCACAATAACAGCAGAATAACAGTAGAATAACGGCACAATAACACGTGGTAAAAAAAAAAAAAGAAATCAAAGACGTAAAAAAAATCAAAGGGGCGCCGGAATAACATCACAATAACATCAATGTAGTAAAAAAATCAAAGTAGTAAAAAAAAGTGACACCGGAATAACATCACAATAACAACAGAATAACAGTAGAATAACAGCACAATAACACGTGGTAAAAAAAAAAATCAAAGTCGTAAAAAAATTCACAAGAACAATGAGAATAACATCACAATAACAAAGCGGAATAACAATAACAGCACAATAACATATGGTAAAAAAAAGAGAAAAAAAATCAAAATCGTAAAAAAAATCAAAGTAACAGCAGAATAACATCACAATAACAGCGGAATAACAATAATAGCACAATAACATGTGGTAAAAAAAAAAGAAAAAAAATCAAAGTCGTAAAAAAAATCCAGGTAAAAAAAAAGCACAATAATAGCATAATAACACGAGGTAAAAAAATAAGAGTAAAAAAATTTCAAGTAAAAAAAAATCCGGTACAAAAAAAAAAGAAAAAAAGGTAACATAATGAGTAAATTAAAGAAAAACATAAGAGAAAACAAAAATCAAAGTGGTAAAAAAAAAAAGCATAATAACACGAGGTAAAAAAAAGAGAAAAAAAAATTAAAGTAAAAAAAAAAAAGTAACATTAGAAAAAAGAGAAAATAAGTAAATGACAATGGTTTTATATGACAGGTAAGATTTGATCTTGACCACTCATCTCTAATATAATCTAGTGGCTGAGATTCCCCCAACTCACAACTCACCATAAGAACCAAAATCACCAAATCCAATCTCTCTATATATATATATATATATATATATATATATATATATATATATATATATATATATATATATATAAAAGAGGCTTTTTTCAGGCAATTCTAGAGACTCCAAATTTTTGATACTACCAAAAATATTTTTTTAAATTACTATATTTTAGAGATAATAATTATCAAAGATGAAGCTAATATTTTATATTTTAGAGATAATAATTATCAAAGATGAAGCTAATATTTTATATCATATCATAGTCATAAACCAACCGTATAAAAAGTGTTGTGCTACTAAAATTCTACTCCTACGTACCTAGCTACATTGATTAGAAATAGAACTACCAAAGAATTGATATATAAATAAAACCATTAAATGATCAAACATTTACGCAACAAAAATTCTACTTGAGCTAGAACATTAGTAGTTACCAACTTCTAACCTGTATAAATACTAACCAAATTTCAATGTTGTCCTACTCCATCACAATATGCGTACACGGTACACTAGCAACCTATTTTGTGTGATTAATTTTCATTTGAGAACTAATCAATTGCTTGATTTTTATTTGCAGGATTTCGGGAGAAAAAATTGACAAAAGGGCAAGGAGAGGATTTTAAAGTAAGTTGATGAATCTAATTTGTTTATTGAATGAACAAATGTTCCGAGTTCTTACAACTCTATATTGCATCCTAATATTTTTGTTTGCGAGGGTAAGAGTGTTATATGTGGCCTAAATTTAGGATTTATGTTTTCAAGTGCCCTTGATGAACTAAAAATAAAATAGGTAAACAAATAATCAAACGATATACAAGTTTTTATAGTTTATGTATTGTTGGTTGGAATCTAGGAAAGCTTCTACTACGAAGTATATCCTGGGGATACCCTAATGGCCTCATATCATTTAAAATACCTCCAAAGTCTTTCGATTTCGCCTTATTCTACTTGAATGTTTTCCTAAAAAGCATAGTTTTCTTATACATCTGTATTTGTTTTAGCTTTCTTATAATATTAACACTATTTTATTTGGGATCTAACAGGTTATCTAATCATGTGGACGATGTGGTTATTCAACAATATCGGGATGAGTAGCAAGAAATAAGCTACTGTTGCTAAAAATTCGTATATTATAGAGACTGAGACTTAGATCAAGAATTAGCAATTAACAATCTATAGGAAAAATAAGCTATTGTTGCTGAAGATTCATATTGTTTTTTCCAGGCTTTGAATACGTAAATGGACAATATATAGTCTACTACTACTACTATCTATAAGGGGACAGAAAAATTTGGAAAAAATATTAATTTTTAACTTCTGTACAAAGTTGGTGTGAAAATTTGACTATGTCTCACACGGTCACACGCACTACTCTTTTTTGGTATATTGATATCATTTACACTACCTAATGAGTTTTACATGAGAAAAACAACTTTTTTGTTTTAGAGGAATGTACATTTGACTAGATAACAATTACCTGAGTAATTTGATCGAGGCTTGAATATCTACAAATTATAGGAGTTTGTAAAGTAATCTAATACTCCAACCTTATCTTATGACTATTAAGATCACTAGCATCGTAATTACTCATTTTGGATGTAATGTTAACAATCTTTATATATTCCCAAAATAGAAAGGTAAACAATTGACTGAAACACCCTAAAATGAAATAGTTAAACAAATAACTGGTACGGAGGAAATATAACTCAATGGCTTCAAAGTTCAAACCCTATACTTCTAAGTTCTAACCCTTTTTAGTTATTGATCGAGTTTATTTGAGACATATATTGGTCAAGAAGAAGTATTTACCAACAATTCTTATCTTAACGCACTTCAATTTAAGCCATATACTATATTTATTATTGAAAAAAAAGTCGTTCATGAAGTTGAGGTAATCAATAACATTTTTGACATAATTAATAATAATGCAAAAGACTCTACCGAATGGCCCGTGCATCGCACGGGCATTAAATCTCTATATATATAAAAGAGGCTTTTTTCAGGCAATTCTAGAGACTCCAACTTTTTTAAAATTACCTAATTAATTTTTATTTAAAATTTAAAATAATATTATGTATAATTATCCTAATATTTATGCAAATTCTATCTACATACGGTTTTATTAATTTTTATTTAAAATAATTTTATGTATAGTTAGTTATCCCTAATATTTGTGCAAATTCAATATTTTTCATTTTTATTGATTTTGTTTTGTTATAAAAATATTTCATTTTTCAACCTACAATTTTATACGGGAAGAGCACAAATTCTCAAGAAAGATAGTCTCTCATTAATCTCAATAAAAGACCTCTCTCATAAAAGAAATTATTATTTTATTATCATTTTTTTTAAGATTTTTCCTTGAACACAATTAGTGTAATATTTTATTGTATTTTTCCATTTATCTAAAAAATAGAACTACATTATTAGACGAAGCTCTTCCCGTTAATTTGACATTTCTACAGTTCTACCGTTCTAATGCTCCTTAATTAACCAAAAAGTCCAAAGAAATTGGTAAACAGCTACGAGTTTTGAGGGGTTTGTACATTTATTAATTTGATATGGAGATAAACAATGGGGATAAACAACATAGTAAGGTAAACGACTTACAGTTTTGAGGAGTTTATATTGTATAATAAGGTGGTGACAATCATTGAGCTAAGTATTTGGGTGATAAGCAAAGTATTCAATGAAAGTTTCATTTACTATAACTATATGGTGTTTCACGTACGGATAACTAACTTAATTTACAAATTACTAAATTATATTCCATTAAAAAATTTATCTGTAAATTTGAAAAGTGAAAATTATACGGAGTACCTTATTTGAGTAATTGAAATACAACTTTTAAATATAATTCAAAGTGATATTAAAAGGTCTAAACAATTAGAGGAAGGACAAATTTGAAACCCGTGCAACGCACGGGCATAAAATCTAGTTTATTATAAATACAAGACGTTGTAATTTATAATTTGATAAACCGTTTTGGCACAAGTAATTACGAATTACTAGTCGATTTTGTATATGACATATTTTATGAGTATGTTAATTTTTAATATGTTAAAAATACATTACAATTTCATATGTCAAGTAACATGTCACATATGTTACAATTGACAAATGACAAAATAAAATGGACCATCCATTTTATGTTAAATGTGCCGAAAATATGGAGGGAGTATAAGGTTTATATTGTGTTTTTATTTTAAGTGGAAAACATAATGATTACAACCTAATATAGCCATGCAAACCTAGTTGATCTTGAGAAGAACACAAGCCCATGCATTGGCTCCCCTTCACCCCTCCCCACCGGTTTTCAAAAGAGGATTATAGAGGGTTTTTCCTCTAATTATTCATTCACAACTTTACATTATATTTCTAGTGTAAGAAATATTAATTCTCTCTACAATTGTGAAAACTTAGAGAAATAAAAATCTCCCAAATCCTTCCTCTCTTGACCGAAAAATACAAGAGAACAAAATTAATATTTTGTGTCATATTTTAAGTAAAACTTATATTTTTACTAGTTCATAAATATATAAGTTATTAAGGGATTTCTTTGGGTATTCACTTTTGGAAGAGGTTCTATTTTGGACCTTTTGTTCATCCATTATAAGGAAGCTCAAGAACTAACAAATAGGTGAATTTGTTGGTGCCCTATTAATCCGAAATCCCAATGTAAGATAGACGTTTTTTCTCTTATCTTGTTTAAGTTTGCATGCATAACATCTAGCTTTTATTTTATGACTAAATAAATCAATTCATATATGAATATGTAAATTAATGAGATTAATGAAACTAACAAGTGGTATCATGAGCCTTAGGTTGTTTGCATGCAAATCGGTTTATATTTTTTCCGAGTTATAAGATTAACATACAAAACTAATTAATTTGGATTTATGAAGATAAACCTTAAAATAACTTTACATGTTAAAAGTTTCTGGTCCTAAGTGATTTTTAGGACATTTTGGTTTATTTATGGATTTTATTGTTCATTTTATATAATATTGGCATTAAAATGTGATTTTTATGATAAAAATGTCATTTTTGGACGAAAAATAGCTAAACTTCGAATTTTTCAGTGGTTTTTGGATATGTTTTTAAATATATTATCTACTGATGGCCTGTAAATGTTCATGATAAAATGAGTTGTTTTGCTCGAAATATGGATTTTTCAAGTTAAAATCGTATTTAAATGGGTAAATAGGTTAATATGAGTTATATTTCGAATCTGGTCATGGAAATTTAGTGTGTTGTCACATGAAATTTTACAAGATATGTGTAAAATATTTGGCTATAATGAAGTCTTTATGCTTGATTTATGAATTTTTGATGAAAAATCACATAAATAGTGACTATAATTAGTAATAATGCTAAAACATACTTCATGACTAAAGGAAAAACGTCACATGTTGCATTTTATCATATATTTCAGATCTAAAAGTGAAAAGTTGATAAAAATAATTTTTCTCATATTTTTATGGTCATAATTGTTAAAACCGATAAACCGCAACATTGTTTTTCTCGATAAATTTTCGAAATTTTTAACCTTGTAGACACCTCATTTCTGCACCTCCCGCAAACCACCCGGTGATGATTGGGCCGCATGTTTGGTACGCGGAACGATTTGTGACAGTTCGTAAGTTTATCGTCAAGTGATCGCTCAAACATTTATGTCTACCTCTTAATTGTCATCTACGTGCCGATACGGTCGTTTAGGCAGTAATTAGAGTACATTTGGAGTCCGGGCCTAAAATCGTCTTCATTTTCTGACAACCGTTAATGCCGAGTCAGAATGTTCTGGAATGTTCCGGATATTTCTATTCCATATTTTACAGTCTTTTAATCTTTGGCAAACAATTTCCCGTAATATTCACACAAAATATTAAGGAAAACCAAATTATTCCGTTATTCCATAAACTAAACACGGAAATCTTTCTTCCGCAGGGGGAAACCACTTGGGAAAGGACGCAACAAGTCTTTGCGCCTCTTCCAAGAGACGCGATTCTGCTGCGCCTCTTCCCAGGTCCTTTTCTGCGTATTTTTCGTATCTTTTCATATCTTTTCGAGATTCACTTCCAAAGTTTCTCCGAAAACCCTACTTCCTCCACGTGATTAGTATAAATAGAGACCTTCGGTCTCACATATTTCTCACGCGAGTGTCCGCCCTTCTCTTCTCCCTTTGCATTCTAGACCACGTTCTTACTTTTTGGCGTCTACGTGCTTGAACATTCGACCACGTAAGCTCGGATCTTGCTGAGTACCAGCCTCGTTTTGCATGACCGACCAATTTGACCAACTCCACAATAATCAACATAATCAATCTTAGTTTTTTTTCCTCTTACGAGGGCACTTTCGTCTACATTCGAGTCGAGCATCACTAATCGTAAACTTAGTTCATCTCGTTTCGTCAAACATGTAAGTCTGTGGGTGTTTTTTTTTTTTTTTTTTTTTTTTGGGGAAAGTTAAGTATATATCATCAGGCAAAATCAAGTAAGAGTCCATGTACATCATTCTTATCTAGCTACAAAAAAGAATACATATGACATTAAAGAATCAAAGAATAAAAACTAAGTCCCAAGGGCTTGGAACCATGTCTGATCCTTTATCCTCAACGGCTTAGTATTCTGCTTCAAAAACCGTGTCTTGACTTCATCCATACTCAGCTTGACTATTACATCAGGCCTCCTTACCACCATATCCATACGTGCTTCATTACGGATCCTCCAAATCCAGTAGATTAAAGCAACATGGCATGCACCAATAAATCTCCTTTGGAGCTTTGTGACCTTCCTGCCAGCAGAGAACCACTGAACCAGATCCTGTATTCTGAACTTGATGAGCAGATATTTCTGCAGCAGACGAATACAATCCTTAGCATACACACACTCAGTCATTATATGATCATGACTCTCAGGAAACATTGCACAAACAGGACAGTGTTGATCTATCATGAGTCCCATTTTCAGAAGCCTATCCTTAGTAGGGAGCCTCTGCTTCAGATATTCCCACATGATAAAAGAGCATTTGGGAGGATTGAGGTTATTCCAACATAGGTACCTCCACTCTACCAAAGGTTTCTTCTCCCTCAACCAGGTATAACCAGCAGCAACTGTGTATTCACTAGGAGAATTGAGCCATCTATTGTTGGTGTAGGCTTGCTTAAACGTTTTCATAATTAGATTAATCTTTTTCCATGACCAACTACAGTCTGTAGGGGCCATGTAATCAGTCCAAGATCTATCTTTCATATAAACATGACTAACCCATCTCACCCATAAATGATCTTTTTTGTTTGCAAGCCACCACACAAACTTCCCAAGCAAGGCTTTATTCCAAATCTTAGCATCCTTTATACCAAGCCCCCCTTCATCTTTAGGAAAACAACAGTCAGTCCAACTGATGTTAGGTGCTATCTTATACTCAGACACTCCACTCCACAAAAAATTCCTACAAATGGCATTGATTCTATTTAAAATACCTGAGGGAATGAGAAAAATAGTAGCCCAATACGAATGAAGAGTTGCAAGCACAGAATTAACAAGAACTACCCTTCCAGCATAGGATAAATGCCTGGCTCCCCATCCCCTAATCCTAGCCACAATCTTTTCAGTAAGCTTCATACCTTCATTTTTGGTCAACTTCTTGGAGGAAATAGGGACCCCTAGATACTTGAATGGGAGAGAGCCCCTATGGAAACCAGAAACTTGCAGAATAGGAGCAATTACATCAGAGGTGACCCCATTGAAGTAAATGTCAGACTTAGTCTTGTTCATGCTCAGTCCAGAAGCCTCAGAGAAAGTAGAGAATGCACGCAACATCCACATAATAGAAGATTCATTACCTTTGCAGAATAACAAAAGATCATCTGCAAAAAGCAGGTGATTCAGCTTGAGATGTCCACACAAAGGATGAAATCTGAAGCTATCCTGTTGAGCCACCACTCCCAAAATTCTGGACAAATACTCCATACAAATAGTGAAAAGCAAGGGAGAGAGGGGATCCCCTTGCCTTAACCCTCTCTTACCTTGAAAGAATCCAAAATGATTGCCATTAACAGCCAAAGAGTAAGTAGGACTCGTCACACACGCCATCACCAAGTCAATAAATTTAGGAGGGAAATGCAGGGCTTTCATCATTTGCTTTAAAAATTTCCACTCCACTGAATCATAAGCTTTTTTGAGGTCAATTTTGATTAAACATCTAGGGGAAGCAGCCCTTCTATTATAAAGTCTCACAATGTCTTGACAAATAAGCACATTCTCCACAATATTTCTCCCTTTTATAAACCCACCTTGATTTTCAGAGATAATGTCAGGAAGAACTCTACTCAGTCTCTTACACATGACTTTGGATAAAATTTTATAAACAGTGTTGCAGCAAGCAATAGGGCGAAATTCTAAGACACTTGTAGGATTTTCAACCTTAGGAATCAGAGTGAGGGTAGTAGTGTTAGCTTGTTTGAGCAGCTTACCAGACTTGAAAAAATCTTGAATAGCCTCAGTGACATCAGATCCCACAATCTCCCAAGAATCCTTGAAAAACTGGCTGGAAAACCCATCAGGTCCAGGTGATTTAGTAGCTGGGATAGCCATCATACACTCCTTAATTTCAGCTGCTGTAACAGGAGCCAGCAGAATGCTCTGATGAGCAGCAGTCACCAGAGGACCCGTCCTAACAGTAGGTCCATGGACATTAGAAGTAGGAAGAGAGGTGCCTAGGAGACTCTTATAATAATCAGTAAAAGCATTCTCTATTCCAACACAAGTATTGTACTCCACTCCATCAACACCCTTGATACTCAGCACTCTATTGTGCACTTGTCTAGCTCTGATCGTATTATGGAAGTATCTAGTATTTTCATCACCAAATTTAATCCAATCCACTTTGGCTTTTTGGCTGAGGAAAGAGTGTTGAATCTTACTGAGTTGCCTATAAGACTCAGCAGCATCTCTTTCAGCATGAATTAAACAGTGATCAGCAGGGTTGTTATGCATTTGCACTTGAATCTCCTCCAACAAAGCTTTTGCTATACCAACTGATTTCTCAACATCAGCAAAACCATTCCTGTTCAACATCTTGAGAGGACTTTTTAATCTTCTCAGCTTGTGCACAAGCCTATACATTAGAGTCCCTACCACTGGCTTACACCAAGAATGCTGCACCACAGTGAGAAAGTTAGGATCCATACTCCACATGTTGTAATATCTGAAATGAGACTTCCTTGTAGCCCTAACATTCCTTCTGTAGCACACACAAGGATTATGGTCAAATAATCCTTCAGGGAGGAAATGAGCATAAGAATCAGGATACATCCCCATCCACTCAGAGTTGATCAAAAATCTATCAATCCTAGAAAAATTTCTTGAGGCAGGCATTTGCTTATTGTTCCAAGTATAAAATGCCCCCTGCCCCTTGATATCAGTTAAGCCACAATAATCAACACAATCTTTAAAATCAGCAATCTCATTCCAAACAACTTCTCTGCCAATACGTTCATTATAGTTGAGAACACTGTTAAAATCACCACAAACAGCCCAAGGGCCATGATATCTATCCTTCATGTCCTTAAGATGGTCCCATAAAATCAGCCTCTCTTCCTCATCATTAGATCCATATACAACAGAATAAAGGAAGGTATCCCCTGAAGCAATTTCCAAGACCTTAGTAGTAATCACCTGAGCATTTTTATGAAGAACAGTCACAACAAAAATTTGAGGGTCCCAAATAATCCATACTCTTCCACCATGATGATAATCATTATTGTTAGTCCCCTTCCAATGACTACCTATTTTAGCAAGAACACTATCAAAATCCTGACTCTTAATTTTTGTTTCAACTAGGCCAAATAAACCTATATTATTCTGAAATAAAAACTTTCTAACATCAACTTGTTTATTTGGACCATTTATTCGTCTAACATTCCAACTCCCTACACTATCCATTATTACTTGTGCCTGGTGGTTCCTCCTGTCTCCCATTCAATGATCCCCCTGGACTGCTAGTTAGGACCTCCACATACGACTTAGAAGGGGACCTCGTCACCACTTCTATGTGTTCCTGTCTAGACACTTGCTGAATAACTTGAACAGGGGTAATCAGATTGGAATTATGATAAGTTATCCCCCCAAATGGCACCTCAGGTACTGGTACCACAGGAGGAGTCTGTACAGTAGCAGGAGGCTTCTGAACAACTCTCCAGATTTGTTTAGGAGGCTTAGGTACTGGTGGCTTCTGTGGGGCAGTTTTCTTCTTGCACATACAAGTACTATGCCCAATCCCCTTACACGAATCACACACAAGAGGCTTCCATTCATATTCCACCAATATAGTCATCTCTTGCCCATGTTCATCCTGGACCATTAGCTTATCAGGGAACTTCTGACCAATCTCAACTTCCACTAACAGTCTGGCATATCCCAATCGAGTTTTATCTTCTGTGGCTCCATCTCGTTTTAAGAATTTACCCAGCAACCCTGCTAATTTCTCAAGACAAGTTTTGCCCCAAAATTTGAGAGGTAACCCACAAAGACGCAACCAAATTGGAACATACTGAACTTTCTCCTTACGCAGACTACATTCCTCAGTCCAGGGCTTAACAATTAAAGGTTTATTGTCATACATAGGGAATCCTTGCTGAAGCACAAGAGACTGACATTCTTTGGTAGGAAACCGGACCAAAAACACCCCATTAGGGAGGAAAGAAATCTTATCATATTTATAGACCCCCCAAAGTTTCTTAACAAACCCCTCAAGTAACTCCCATGGTGGGTTACTGCCTAATACATAACATACTACTGCAGTATCCCAGAATTTCAACTCATCTGTTACATCCTCCTTAGTAAACTTCAGAACATTCATCTCAGACTCATGATTAACCGAAGAAGTTTTAGATTTCTTACCAGAGACTTCAATCCATTCACGAGCATCCTCGGTAGAATCCGTTTCCGAGCCAAGTTCATCATCCACAATAGTACCAAGATCAAGCACCAGGATCCCCACAATCTCACTAACCTCTCGTGTTTTTTGAGCATCAGCAGATTGCGGAATCGCAGGTCGTCTCGTAAATGATGAAGGTAAATCCATATCCAACCTTAACGCAGAACAATTAGAGAAGGAAAGTCATTGTTTAGCTTTAGAACGTATTTTATTTTTTAATTGGGATTTTTTCTTATTGATTTTCCTCGCCATTTTTGCAAGGGAAACCCTAGAAATCAAGAGAGAAGGGAGAGCTTTCTCTCTCTAAAATCCATTTTCTTTAAGTCTGTGGGTGTTAATCTCTCTTTTATTTATTGTTCTTTATTTTTGTAATCATATTGTAAGATTTATGTCGAGAATACAATTAAAACCGATTTCTAAAACCCTTTGTTTAAATCCCTTTTTACGGATTAACAGGAGACAGACGTCGAGAAGGGACGCAGCAACTGCTGCGACTTTTGGAAAGGACGCAGCACTTGCTGCGCCTCTTCCTGAGGTTGCCGCCGTTCTTGCTTCTCTTCTTCTTCCTTCATCTTCTGTTGGTTTCGTCCTTTTGCTTTCTTTCGTCTTTGTTTGTTCTTATTTCGTTCACATGATAATTTAACATATTGTTCATCATCATTAACATATAATTAATCATCTTTTAATTCTCGACTCAAATCCCAAATAACCAATATTTGCGGGTTTTCGTCATTAAAGTCAAACCGGGTTGTAGAAATTCGATTCATTCATATTGAGTTTCTGAAATTAGACCTTTGATATATTCTTACCTGTTTATCATCGCGTCCATTATTAATTCGTCATATTTAACCTATTTATTCGTTTAATCCTTAATTTGCTAATTAATCCATTAAATCATGTAATTAATTCGTATTAATCGGTTTCATCCATGTTTATTGCTTTCATGACCATTAATCACATGTAAATAATCTGCTAATCACTTTCATCCGAGTCAAATAATATAATCAAGCCTTAAAATCACCAATTAACATTAACGATTTGCAATTCCGGCTTCACAACCAGAACTGAGCCAAGGAGGAAGACGAAAGAATCGCTGCGCCTCTTTAGAGGGGCGCTCTCTGCTGCTTTGTTCTGGTTGATTTCTGTCTCTGAACTCCCGTCTTGCTTTGACCTAGTTTTAGCTTACGTATTAATTAACTACTATTCGTATTATCACCTTTAATTCATGTTCGTTAATTTGTTTATTTATTTCTTTTCTCAAAATTATCCGTTTTAAAAGTATTTTCGACATAAATCGTTTAATCCAATGTAATTATTGTAATTTTCTATTGTTGTATTTATTTTATTTTCTTTATTGTATTTCCTTGTGTGCCTTCACATGTAATTCAACTTAAATCCCGACTTTGACATTTAATGTATGTTAAATTACGTGTTTACCGACTTAGCATTAATTCTCACATGTTAGGATTAAAACGTTGGATGCTGCATTGCATGCATATAATCGACAATATATCGAGTATAGACAATCTTCCCTAATCATTAGTAGAGGCCGCTATCGAGGCGGGCGGGATTAGGTGCTCGATCAAAAGAGCTTCCTAATACGTACCCTCACCCCTTACTCCAGATCTCTGTGAACATCCGTGTTCATTGGCATCCACGAGAGTCATTCTAGACATAGAATGCTAAGGGTAACGAGTTCTTGGTGTTCATGTCACTACTTTGTGTCTTGACATGACACGAGGTATTCGAACGGTTTCCAATTTTCCACAATAAATTTGTGGCGACTCCACAAATGCAAACGCTTGTTCTTTCCCAAGCGCCCCCGTGGTCCCCATTGTCCACAGTTTGGCGACTCCGCTGGGGATAATACACTTACGTGTAGCCAAAAGGGTGAAACTTGAACAAGGTTAGAGAATAGTTTGTACAAGACAATTGTCGGTTTTCATAACTCGGTCTTCCTAGATCGTTTCATTCGGCCTTCCTAGGCCCAACCCAACCCATTCGACCAATCGTCCCGTCTAAACAGTCCTAATTCTTATTTGGGCCTAAGGATGGATAGCGATTGACGTCAACCATACCATGGTACTTACTCTTGTTTGTATCAAGGACTTTCACTATTTGAGGAAATGGACTAGGAATCGGCCTTACTCTTGTTTGGTACGAGCCTCTCCACAGACCTCGGGTTTGATTGTTCGGTATGGCAACCTACCCTTTAAAACCAAAACCCTTTTAAATGCACTCAGCATCCCGTTATAATGCTTGTATAATGTTTGTACCATATGTGATCACCATTTCTAAACAAAACCATGACAATTTTTGTAAAATCAAAACCTCTCTTAAAATGTAAAAATTTTCGAAACATAGGCCTAATATTAGCGTAAAACCAGTCGAAATTCTGTCCAATTGTCAAGTCAAACTTCGAGCCTAAAACCCATTTCAAAACCAAATACAAAAAAAACGTAAAAACAAAAAAGAAACCAAAAAAAATCCAAAAAAAAGAACAAAAACGTTTTAATCAAAATATTTTCGAATCGTGTAAATGTAAATATGTAAATTCAATTGGGCTAAGTTAGAGTCAAAGTTCAAAGCGACTATGTCCTAGTCGGAACTCTGTCAAGTCATAAACCCGTCTCTCTTTACATTTTGGGTCTTTTCAAATTTCAAGTCAAGACCTAAGGCGTCACACCGTCATTTTGGACTCCCTACCCCAATTCAGTTAGGATCTAAGCATTTTCGACACCTCGAGTCACACGTTTCGAGGCTCAACACACGAGTCTCAATGGGCCTCATATTTGAGTCTAAACTACAACAACCTTCTTAACACCTATAAGCAAACCTCGAGTCCAGAATCAACATGTGTCGCCAATCCCGTCAATAAGGTCAATCATATTAGGGTCACTCCGTCAAAGTTAACACTCGAGTCTAAAGGTCAAGGTCAAAACACCATGAGTCCAAACACGAGAGGTCACTCACGACATTTCTTGGATTCACAAATCAAGAGTCTAGTCATCGCGCCTCATTACATGTCCTTTGTTTGTTGCCTTAGTATGCGTGATCCCATGTCAAATCAAGTTGTAATGTTCATCATTTTCTTCTCGGTAGGAATTCCGCAATTTCCAGTGAAAGTGTTCAAGAACGTTTATCTGTCGACGTCAAGGGACTAAGTGCTGCAATCATTAAGCTTCAGGCCACCATCGAAGACTTGAGCGCTTGTGTCATCAATATGGAAAACAAGATAGATATGATGAAACCTTTACCACCTTCTCATACCCTAAGGCCGGGGAATAGATTCAACACGACTCACCCATCTAAGAAGGACAATGAAGGCAAGGGAGTTAACCTCTTGCAAACTCAACCCAGAAGGCCGGGACGAGCTCAAAGGGAATTCCATGACCTCGGAACCACATATGAAGTAGCTCTACAAAGACTGATTTCCCAAGGAAAACTTCATCCAATTGGTCCAACCCCAGACCCCGAAAAGATATTCCCTAGATGGAAGGGCGATTCATATTCTCAGTACCATCGAGGTAGGGGACACGATACGGAGGAATGCTTTTGTCTAAAGCATATTATTCAGGATATGATCGAGGATCGCAAGCTTCCTGTGCCACCTTCCGCCAAGAAATTCAAGAAGACCGACCCTCTTGGCTCCAATATCATTAACCATGATGAAGAATCATTCCTGGATTGTTCTCATCTCCTCAATCGTCATGATGACAAAGAAATCAATGTCCTCGAAGACGAAGATATCCAAAATGGAATGCTTATGCTTTCCATGGCCTTCGACAACAAATTTGCCAAAATGGAGGGGACTATTGATAGCCTAAACTCTCGGCTTTCCAACATTGAAAACCAGTTCGCCGAAATGGGTAAGAAGCTTGATGCCCAACCTCTTAAGATGAAAAGTGTCCAGACAAAACCTCAACTTGACAGTCCTAAGGAGAAAGCAACAAATGGACAATCTATTCTTAGTTCTTCTCATCCGGGAATCAAAATCAACAAAGGCAACCTCATGGACCCTTCGTCAAAGAAACCTAACAACCCTCCAAGGTCATTTACAAAGGCTTCCGAAAATAAGGGCACACCTTCTAGGAAATTTACCAACATTGGTATTAGATACGCTGATACCTTTCAGAGACTCATGGAACAACGAATGTTGAAGCCTATAGGACCTACGCCTAACCCAGATAAGAAATCCAAATTCTGGGATGAGAATGCCTACTGCAAATACCATAGAGGCAAAGGGCATGATACAGAGAAATGTTACAAATTAAAAAACGGCATTCAGGATATGATCGAAAGCGGGAGGTTGTCCCTCTCAACCTTTAACCCACAAGGTAGCTTAGGCGATCCTCATGGATATGCGACTTATCAGGAAACTTTTCTTGACTATTATCCTTTCAGTGTTCCCAATGATGAGGACGACGTGCTCAAATGGGTGAATGCTCAAAGTCAAATGCCAAAGCCAGTTGCTGGAAGAGAAAACGTTCAAGCGTGGGCCGATGATTACGAGTCTAGATCTAAGATCGAGTCGAAGTCCGGATCCGAGTCTGATTCTTAGGCTTTCTATCCCATAATTTTGATAGTGTCTTTCTTTGTGTCCATTTCCATTCCTAGTGACAACCTGGGGGCTGTCCCATGAATCACGCGTCTTCTCGAGTCTATGTTAAATATATTTATTATTCATTTCAATAAAGGTATAATTTTCAATCCACATATTCTATCCTATCTCTTCCTTTACCCTTTTCCTGTGACAACAAGAATTGATTTGAGATATTTAAAACCGAACAACAAAAACAACACACGACAGTCAATGTGAGTACACTTAGATGATGTTCCATTCCAAGTTGTAGAGGACCTAAAACTCCGTGTTCATTTTTCTTACCTATTCCATGTCTGGCAATAGAAACCACAATATAACCCCAATTTAGACGAACATATCTCTAGAGATTCTAAGACGAATCCAGACCAACTCCTTTGTTGATGATCCATGACGGAAGGCAAGCCCATTCTCCCACAATAAACAAACCTGTTACTAAAAAACCAACCCGTTTCCCACCAAAGGTGCTAGTCTGACCCAAATCCATGGTAGCAAGAAAATCCAAGACGATACGAGCCATGATTAAAGACAAAGGCTCAATCAAGAGAAATAACCAAGATCAATATCCAAGACAAAAGAGTCGAAAGAAGAAGGCTCAATCAAGCAAGTCAATGTCGATATCCAAAGTTAAAATTATCTTCAAAAAACTGAATCAAAAATCTGAACAAGAAGCCGAGATATATTCCAGACCAAGAATCTGAATCTTAATCAAGAACAAGTCTGAAATCAAATGCTATACGGAATACTGCTGAATTCCATATGGAACCAGGATGTCAACGAAGATGGTCAGCTAGCACCCCCGCTTAGCCTTTCACACACCCTAAGTCCTTCTCGAGACCGTTTACAGGAAGATAGTTAGGAATTTTGAGAATCCTCTCAAGCTCGTCAAGCATACCTATCCTTTAGGGCCAACACATGGAAATTTGAACCCACATCATTTTAACCTACCTTTATGTGCTCAGGCTACATCAAGCCAAGAGACTCCCATTTCCAAGCCATATTACAGACATAACCCCATTAAGCCTTAACTCCACAAAATCAAGCTCCAGAGATTTGTTCATCAAAGCCTCTTATGTCCAAGCTCCACATTCCAAATATCCAATCCAGTTTCACCTTGACCTATACACGGAGTCTTCAAATACTTTGCTACCCAGAACGGGACATACCCAATTCATCCTTAGGGTCCATCTTTTAGGTGTGCTCACACGACAAGGAAACTTTTACAAAATTAAATATACCTCTTTGATCTATGATCAGAGGGAGTTATCTCAAATCAGTTCTTCGAGTCACCAAAGGAATATACTCTGGTGACCCATACACTTTAAGGTCCTGACAACATAGCTTAGGCACACACTTGAACTACGAGCATGGTTTGATTTCACCTCTTCAGGTGGATACGTAGGCAGTCCTTTCTTACAAAAGAAGGATACAACCACAACACCCAAACAAAATTAACCAAACCTCAGAACTACGATCTGGTTTGATTTTACTTCGCGTGAATACGTAGGCAGTCCTCAAGGACACAACCATCCCAATTTTTCCAACCTCAATTAACATCCCTTCCACAACCAACACCTCTATACTGGGGGCTCCTTGTTGTCGCCCAGCCTCTTTTTACCAAAGTCCAGAGTCATCTTCTCATCCTGGGGGCTTCTCTTCCAAGATGCCACCCTTCCTTTATTCCTCTCTTATTTTAAGCCAAGCTATTACTCGGTCCGGACAATGACAAAGATCTTAGATCAATTCTCCAAGTTATCGTGCCTCGAGAGGAGTCTCTTCTACAATAAGCGATAAAGGCGTCCAAGTAGACAGCTGATCCATGGCTCATGCCTTGCCTTTATATGTACCCATTGCAATTATTCAACCTTTGGAACTGATACGCCTTATCACCCACATTTGACTAGGGGTTGCGCATACTTAGGCAAAATCTGTCAGAGTCATCCATGTGCCATGTCAGAGTCATCCCTAAGTCAGTGTTTCATTTCGCGTCCGTATAAGGTCTACGCCGCGCCAGTCACGTGTCTAAAGCCCATTGAATATGCATAACGCATTACAAACGACAAACTTCTTTGAACAAGTTTTAAACAACTTTTATAAAGAAACGACTTTTGCAAGCCTATGTGTTCCCTCATTCGAGGTCCATGTAATAATTGCTTACGTGCATATATTAGATTGCATTCTTGTGTGGCTACTAACCATGCAGGTAAATATCAGAAGCAGTACTTTATCAAGACTTCGCTTGCAACAACGAGCGGATTTTATCTGACGATGTTTCGACACACCTCAACAATCCCCCAGCAAGAGTTTACTATTCTTCTCGAGACATGGAGATTCAACCACAATAATCACCCAATGAGAGTTTGCTTGAGGATAGAGACAGACAAATTCCCCAAAATCATCGTTTTATTCCCCAGTGAGAGTTTGCTTGAGGACAGAGACAGGCAGATACCCCCAGGCGATCCTTCATCCCTTTAGGTAACCCTTTTCAGGATAAACCTTCATATCTTTTAGGTAACCCTTTTTAGGATAAACCCTTCAGATCTTTCAGAAACTTACGTTAATCGTTCAGACAACCCTTTAGATAACCTTTGGGATAATCCTTCCTTCAGCCTTCCTCCCTTCAGATAATCCTTTATTTCTTCAGACACTTCAGGATAATCCTTTCAGTAACCTTCAGACAGCCCCTTTCAGTTAAGTCCCCTTTCAGTCCTTCAGAGAGTTATCCTTCAGCCTTTCCTTTAGTGAGAGATAGCCTTCAGAGTTAAGCCTTCAGAAGTGTTAAGAAGTTCCTTCAGAATCCCTGTGACCCCTAATGCCTTCAGACACCAAGTTAGCTTCAGACCAAAGAGTTTTGCCGAAGCGTCTTCAGTCCCGTTTCACCCAGGGGTATCTCAGGTATGGTCTCTTCTTATGGCTGGCGAGCCTCCTTACGTAGTCTAATGGACTTTAAACAACCCTCCCCGATAGTCGACAGAATCTAAAATGTTCCCGACGACAGGTCCTTGGCTCAGACACCTTGAGCCGCCTCGCGTCGCCATAGTCGTCAGGTTGTAATCTTCGATTGACCTGATGGCTATACTTTAACTTTCGCCTTGTCCAAGCCTCAGTCATAGTGGGGGCTCTGTAGACACCTCATTTCTGCACCTCCCGCAAACCACCAGGTGATGATTGGGCCGCATGTTTGGTACGCGGAACGATTTATGACAGTTCGTAAGTTTATCGTCAAGTGATCGCTCAAACATTTATGTCTACCTCTTAATTGTCATCTACGTGCCGATACGGTCGTTTTGGCAGTAATTAGAGTACATTTGGAGTCCGGGCCTAAAACCGTCTTCATTTTCTGATAACCGTTAATGCCGAGTCAAAATGTTCTGGAATGCTCCGGATATTTCTATTCCATATTTTACAATCTTTTAATCTTTGGCAAACAATTTCCCGTAATATTCACACAAAATATTAAGGAAAACCAAATTATTCCGTTATTCCATAAACTAAACACGGAAATCTTTCTTCCGCAGGGGGAAACCACTTGGGAAAGGACGCAGCAAGTGTCGCGCCTCTTCCAAGAGACGCAGTGCCTGCTGCGCCTCTTCCCAGGTCCTTTTCTGCGTATTTTTCGTATCTTTATATCTTTTCGAGATTCACTTCCAAAGTTTCTCCGAAAACCCTACTTCCTCCACGTGATTAGTATAAATAGAGACCTTCGGTCTCACATATTTCTCACGCGAGTGTCCGCCCTTCTCTTCTCCCTTTGCATTCTAGACCACGTTCTTACTTTTTGGCGTCTACGTGCTTGAACATTCGACCACGTAAGATCGGATCTTTCTGAGTACCAGCCTCGTTTTGCATGACCGGCCAATTTGACCAACTCCACAATAATCAACCTAATCAATCTTAGTTTTTTTTCCTCTTACGAGGGCACTTTCGTCTACATTCGAGTCGAGCATCACTAATTGTAAACTTAGTTCATCTCGTTTCGTCAAACATGTAAGTCTGAGGGTGTAAATCTCTCTTTTATTTATTGTTCTTTATTTTTGTAATCATATTGTAAGATTTATGTCGAGAATACAATTAAAACCGATTTCTAAAACCCTTTGTTTAAATCCCTTTTTACGGATTAACAGGAGACAGACGTCGAGAAGGGACGCAGCAACTGCTGCGCCTCTTGGAAAGGATGCAGCACTTGCTGCGCCTCTTCCTGAGGTTGCCGCCGTTCTTGCTTCTCTTCTTCTTCCTTCGTCTTCTGTTGGTTTCGTCCTTTTGCTTTCTTTCGTCTTTGTTTGTTCTTATTTCGTTCACATGATAATTTAACATATTGTTCATCATCATTAACATATAATTTATCATCTTTTAATTCTCGACTCAAATCCCAAATAACCGATATTTGCGGGTTTTCGTCATTAAAGTCAAACCGGGTTGTAGAAATTCGATTCATTCATATTGAGTTTTTGGAATTCGACCTTTGATATATTCTTACCTGTTTATCATCGCGTCCATCATTAATTTGTCATATTTAACCTATTCATTCGTTTAATCCTTAATTTGCTAATTAATCCATTAAATCATGTAATTAATTCGTATTAATCGGTTTCATCCATGTTTATTGCTTTCACGACCATCAATCACGTGTAAATAATCTTCTAATCACTTTCATCCGAGTCAAATAATATAATCAAGCCTTAAAATCACCAATTAACATTAACGATTTGCAATTCCGGCTTCACAGCCAGAATTGAGCCAAGGAACAGACGCAGCAACTGATGCGCCTCTTCTAGAGGGTGCAGCCACTACTACAAATACAGGCAACCACAACGGCCCTTTAACAACGCTTATTCACGAAAATCATCAAAACACGTTGTAGAATTGATTCCGCGAATTTTACCAAACTTAATTACAACGGTTCTGTGTTGTTAACCGTTGTTATTGGTTTTAACAATGGGTCATACCTGAAAAACCGTTGTTAATGAAAAAACTAATAACAACGGTTAAATTTTAACCGTTGTTAATGGTTTGGCGCCAAATTAGTTTAAAGTAATCACAACGGTTATATTAGAACTCGTTTTTAATGCTTTTTAACAACGGTTGTAGACTCAATAACCGTTGTTATTAATGTTATGAAAATCTTAAGAGCAACAGATTGCATTATTCTGCTATACGCTACAAAACACAAACACAAGCTAATACTGCTACTATATCATCCTCCATTCCTCCCTGATCGTCTCTCTGTCTTCATCTCCATCACTGTTGTCACCGTCTTCTCTCCTCATCGTGTTTATCAATCAGGTATATATATGTTTCTTAGCAACGCTTATAGATATAGGATTTTTTGGGTTATTATCTAATTTGTTGATAATTTAGCTTAATTGTTTTCCTGAATTTCGTTTATTTGTTTGCCTATTATTGTATTTTCTGAATTAGTTGCCTATTATTACGAATGTAGAATAATGACTCAAACTTGGATGATTGATGCAAATATGAGTGACCGCACCTACAAGGATGGTTTAGCTGAATTTTATGAATTCGTTTCGAACAATTTGAAAGGTTCTTCTAGTATTGAATGTCCTTGTGAAAGATGTGGTAATATTAGCTATATGGCTTTTCCGGACGTTAAAATACACCTAGAAAAGTGGAGATTTAGTCGATCCTATACACGTTGGATTTTTCATGGGGAATCATTAGAGGAAGAGAATAACTCTGAAGAAGATGATGTTGAGGTACACGAAAGGCTAACTGATGATCCTGAGTTTGCCGAGTTTTTTGAGTTGGAAGTAGAGAAGTTGAATGTTGGGTCTATAGATAATAAAGAGAATGATGATGAGTCCATTGCTTTTGAAGATGTAAATGATGACACTAGTAATTGGGATGACCTTAACAACATGTATGAGAAGTTGTGTGAGTCTGAAGCTCCTATGTATCCTGGTTGTAAGTTCACAAAAATGTCGGTTGTGGTGAAGTTGTATAATATCAAGGGGGCAAATGGGGTGAGTGACACGTGTTTCACTAGTTTTTTAGCCTTGATAAAGGAGTTGCTTCCTGATGGTAATGTTCTACCTGTTAAGACATATGAGGCGAAAAAATTAATAAGAGGAGTGGGTATGAAATATGAGAAAATACATGCATGTCCAAATGATTGCATATTGTATCGGAAATTATATCAAAACTTAACCAATTGCCCTAAATGTTTGGAGTGGCGTTATAAGGATAAGGAAGGGATCCCGGCTAAGGTGTTGTGGTATTTTCCATTGATACCAAGAGTCATAAGGATTTATGCGAATCCCGATGATGCAAAAATGTTAACTTGGCATGAAACAGGAAGAATAAATGATGGAAAGCTAAGACACCCGGCAGATGGTAAGCAATGGAAATCGTTCGACGCTAAGTATCCCGAGTTCGGCAATGAACCTAGAAACTTACGTCTAGCGCTGTCCACTGATGGAATGAACCCACACGGAAACATGAGTAGCCAACATAGTACTTGGCCAGTAGTGTTGGCTATTTATAACTTACCTCCATATGTGTGCATGAAAAGAAAGTATTTGATGTTGTCGTTGTTAATTTCCGGCCCTAAACAACCTGGAAATGATATAGATGTATATTTGGAACCTCTTCTAGATGATTTGCGATTGTTGTGGGATAGTGGGATAGAAGTATTTGATGCATATAAGAACGAAACTTTCAATTTGAGAGCGATGTTATTGTGTACAATAAGCGACTATCCGACTTATGGCGACCTTTCCGGGCACACAGTTCATGGGAAAGAGGCTTGTCCATTGTGTGGGGAGGATATCGAGTCTGAATACTTGAAGTCTTCTCGTAAGTATGTGTATATGGGAAATAGGAGGTTCTTGTATCATGACCATTGTTATCGCAAGATGCAAAAAGCATTCAATGGAAGACAAGAACTTCGGCAACCTCCTAGAATTTTGAGTGGGCATGAAGTTTATCAGAAAGTAAAGCATATTGAGATAGATTATGGGAAGAAGAGCGGCTCTAAATTGTCTACTCATGGGTATAAGAAAAGATCCATATTTTTTGATAAACTTCCATATTGGCACGACCTGGAGGTCGGCATTGCCTCGATTTCATGCACATTGAGAAAAATGTACGTGATAATATTATCAATACCCTTTCGAATGTTCTGGTAAAACAAAGGATAACGCCGCAGCTAGGGAAGATATGAAAATGATGGGTATTAGGCTAGAGTTGGCACCACAGAAGATAGGTAATCGTACATTTTTACCGACAGCAGCTTATACCCTTTCACGGAATGAGAAAAAAGAGTTCTGTGCATGCTTGAATGGAATTAAAGTGCCACATGGTTATTCGTCGAACATCAAAAGCCTAGTGTTGATGCAAGACCTAAAACTCACCGGGTTAAAGTCACATGATTGTCACACTTTGATGCAACAATTACTACCTGTGGCTATTCGTTCCATTTTACCTGAAAAGGTAAGATATGCTATAACTAGATTCTGTCTCTTCTTCCAGTCCATATGCGAGAAAGTCATCGATCCCGATGACGTGGATTCATTGCAGGACCTCGTTGTAACCTCTCTTTGTCAGTTGGAAATGTATTTTCCACCCTCTTTCTTCACTATCATGATTCATCTGACCATTCACTTGGTTAGGGAGATTTTGTACCTTGGGCCCGTGTACTTGAGATACCAGTATCCTTTCGATAGATTGATGAAAGTCTACAAGGACTATACATCTAATCGGTATCGTCCGAAAGGTTGTATTGCTTAACGCGCTATTTTAGACGAAGCTCTTTCATATTGTTATGCTCATCTCTCCCCTAAGGAGTTGATTGGCGTTCCTAAGAATCGTCATAGTGACTGGATGACCGGAAAAGGTATTAGGGGCCGGGTTGAAAAAATTGTGACACGTGAAATGTTGCATTTAGCACACACGTATGTGCTAAACAACGAAGATGAGGTGCAACCTTATATTCAACAACACAAAGATGAGCTCAAATACGATCACCCAAACAAGACCGAGAAGTGGATTGCGAACGAGCATACGAAGACGTTTGCAGAGTGGTTTAGGAATATTGTCTTAGAGTGTACTGATCAAACTGGTGATGACATCTCTCCTAGGTTACTACGTCTTGGTTTAGGTCCAAATGCCAGGGTCACCTTTTACAACAGTTTTGCCATTAATGGATATACTTTTTACACCCGCGAGCAAGATAAGTTGAGCACAATGCAAAATAGTGGTGTGAGTTCTTAATTTGAGGCAATGCACTTTGCTACTTCAAAAGATAAAAAGCCTATTTGGGGAAAATGCCTTTATTATGGTGTTATTCAAGAAATATTGGTACTAGATTATATTGATTTCACAATGCCTTTGTTTCGATGTAACTGGGTTGATAACAACATCCATTGTGTCCGAAAGGATTAGATGGGATTTACGTTGGTCAATCTGCGTAAGGTTGGCAATAATAAGGATGATCCTTTCATAATGGCATCCTAAGCTAAACAAGTGTTCTATGTCACCGATCCTATGGATAAGAAGTGGTCATTGTAATTGTCTATAAGGAGTAGAAGGAGTAGTCCATCCGATAATGGTGATGATGATCAGGAAGTCGTTTTTGAGGGAATGGATCAGTCTACCACTGTATCTTATTTCGACGATGTTGACATTGATCATGAGGACAATGAACGCATCTATATGCGTGATGACCATGGTGAAGGTATTTGGGTTAACGAAGAAACTATGACATCCAAGAAACGTCCCCGATCCTGAGATAGTTCATCAGGACACAGTGATATGGACGACCAACATTTTGAGTCATTTTCAGACCAATAATTTGATGGTTTAATTTATTGGTAAATCAATAATGGTCATTATATTGTTAAATAAAAATTCCCAAATTTGCATGGCATGGTAAATCTTGTAGCTTAGATATGCAAAGTATGCATGCATCTTTGGTGTTGTCTTATTTTCTTGATCTTATTATTAGATGTGGATGCTGGTGTTGAAATTGCTGAATAATGTTGCAGTATATGGTGCTTCTGCTATTACAGTATGTATTGTTACAGGTTTGGACTGTAATGGAATTACAGTAATTTAAAAAAAACAAGGTTCAACAATAACAACGATTATATTTAAATTACCCGTTGTTAATACTTTCAACAACGGGTGTAGTACCTCTACCCGTTGTCAATGATTTTTTTGACATATTTCATTTTGGCGCAAATTTGGTGAAAAATATATTACAACGGGTATATTTTAACCGTTGTAATAAAGTTTTGACAACGGTTGACTTTTATTGACCCATTGTTATTAACATATAACAACGGTTCTTCTTTGAGCACCCGTTGTCAATACTTTGTCTTAATAAAAAACTAATTTACAAACCCATGCAACATACCATACACAAACACACACAACATTAGTTCAACCATTGGTATCCTGAGTTAATTCTTCTCTCCTCCTCGCTTTCTATATTCTCGTTGCCGGCCGTCGCCCAATTTCCGACGCCCAGATTCTGTTGCCTTCCCTTATCATCCTGCTCGTTCTCTTTATCATCATCATCATCAGGTATGTTCACTTTAATTTTGTGTTTCGTCATTAGGGTTTTAAGACGATCATCTTTTTTCTTTTTCATGCATCTGTTTGTTTTTCGTCCTCTTTGTTATCTTTATCATCCCGCATCATCTACTTCACTCCTCTTATTAGGGTTTAGGATTTTAGAAGCTCAATCTGTTGTTTTAAATTTTCATTCCTATTAGGGTTTAGGGTTTTAGATAATACTCTGCATGTACGTTGTTAAGTTGTTCATTTCCTATATCATTCATATTTGGGTTTTAAGATTATCATGGGTGAAAAACGTAAAAGAAGTCAAAAGAATAATAAGCCTGAGGATAATAAGCCTGGTGAGAGGGGTGCTACGAAGTGCAAGAAAGTCCTTGCAGCTATAGCCGCTAAACAGCCGTTGGAAATAACATGGAGTGAGATGGGTTTCCCTACTGGTCCAAATGCGGGTTTTTCTCCGATTGATTGGTACTTGCACAAGACAGTTTGTGCCTATCCATTTAGATGATGTTAGAACTTTGAATCCAAAATTGGCGGAGTTATACTTGGCTCGTGCAAAGGAAGGCTTTATTATACCCGATGAAAGCCATGATAAGTATTTAATGCATAAGGCAGCGGATGTCCACAGGCAGTGGAGGTGTGACATTGCTAGGGATTGGTTGTATGTGGACAAGGCAACGGGGGAGATGCGTAAGAGCCCACCGGAAAACAAGTGTCCCACCATCAGTCAGGAACAATGGGATCTTTTCAAAAAGATGAGAACTACTGAGAAGTTTCAGGTTAAATATCCTCGCCTTTTAACGATTTACCTATCATTTTTTTAATTAATGAGTCCTTTATATAATCTTTTTATTATCTCATCTACTTGCACTTTTATATAATTATTTGAAGGCCGTTAGCAGAATAAATCGTGCTAACATTTCATGCAAGAAGGGGAAATGGTATGGTTCTCGAGGCGGTTACAGAAAGATAGAAGAGAACCTCGTAAGTAGCATGCATTATTCCCCTGTGAGACTTTATTTTTTTAATCACACTTGGACTTGCATTGATACACATTTACGTGTATAAATGTTACCATGTTAATGTGTAGGTGGCAAAGGGAGTGAAAGAGGTGGATCGGCATGTAACTTATAAAGAAGGGCACACGCCTAAAGGATCCCGGTCGCGTGACAAATATGATGAGGAAGTGTTGGCCAACATAGTAAGCATTATTTTATTAAGACGAGTTCATTACTAACATTATTATTTTAGTCACAAATATAATTTGAAGTTTATTTAATATATTATAGGACAACGTATTGAAAGAGGTAGAAGAAGGGAAATTCACTCCCGGTGGTCGTAATGACGTTCTTGCTAGAGCGATCGGCCGACCCGAACATCCAGGTCGTTTGAGGGGCGTCCGTTACAGGTTGGAGTAACGAAATATTATGGGACAACTGCCCCGATAAAGAAGAAAAGAAAGACTAAGTCCGAGAAGGTGACATGGTAACATTTATTCTATTATTTTCATTTAAGTTCAATTCACATGTTATTGTTGGGATAAAAATTGCTGACACATTACATTCTTGGCATGCGACTTGATTAATGGCATCCGTACTACTAAAAATTTGAATCTTTGGAGGCAAGCTTTCCGAAGAAGAAGTGAAGATGATGGAGGATGTCATTTCTAAAGGGGGTAATAATAAGGTACAACAGATTGGTCAAGAGGCCGCTACTACCTTGGCAATACATGAGAAGGAAGTATCGGTCAACGAGATTCAGAAAGATCAGGTACCTAATAATGCTTCTGAAGTTGTAACAACTAAAGCCGATCAGGTACCTAATACTTCCTTATTTTTCTTTTCTTTTTTTTGGGTAAGATCAGGGGGTGTGTTCCCTGCCAGCTCTAATGCTATAACTTCTGACTTGGTGCCATTGGTTAATTTTATTAGGTAAATAATGGGTCTGAAAAGGAGATGCAACTTGAGAAGACGGCTGATGGAAAACAGCATACATCTCCTTCAAGTCAGTTCCCTGTTTTTCGATAAGGTATGCATGAAGTGTTTAATTAGTTAAATTTATATGAATTCTATTAAATTTTGGGATATAATAATGTATGTGTATATTCTTCAGGCCGTAAACAAGAGGCCAGTTATTCTTGCTGACCCTAAAACCGAAAAGCCACATGTGCGTGTTGGCCGGGGTCTCGTAGAAATGCACACCAAATCTGCAGCAGCGGAAACTGTAGTTCATGGCGAAAAACTTTTGCCGAATCATACCAAAGTAGAGATAACTACAGTCTTTCCAGGCCATGAAGACTTTCAACTGCCTGTCCCAGTTCGTGACGACATTACCATTCTGGGAGATGCGGTTGGAAGTTTCATCCAATGGCCTGAAACTCACATCTACTTGGCTCGACCGTCTCCGCCTAAGCAGCGGAAAGCAGTTGGGGTTAGAAGAAATACCTTTATATATATGTTAAATTTTTAATTGTTGAATTATTTTATATGTTAAATTTATATGTTATTTTTTTTGTAGGGAACAAAAAAGCCGGCTTTGGCGGATAAGCCTAAGTCCACAGACATGCCAACGACCTCGTCGAGACAACAACTTGATGAGGTATTTAATTAACTTCTCCATTTTTTTAAAAACCTCGCTCCCTTTATTTATATTTTGTCTGTATTTATAAAAAGCATGGTAATTTTGTGTAGGGGACAAAAAAGACTGATAAGCCTAAGTCCCTAGTCTTACCTGCTACTACTACCTCATCATTGAAAGAGGAGGTTGACGAGGTATTTAATTAAGTACGCTTTTATTTTTATTACTCCAACTAGGATATGTTACCTTTGGATTTTTTATTATTTTAATTATCTACTACATGTGTAGGCTGGTGGTAGTAGCACAAAATCAAAGACTCATTCTTTCCCGGACCTGAAAGAAGTTAGGAGTTTAAACGACTCACAATATTCTGGGAAGGATTACATGCAAAAAGTAAGAACGGTGACGATGAGGAAACTGCATGAGGAGGCTGGCCGTCGCATAGCCACCGAGCAATTGATAGTTATTCCGCTCGAGGAGGATATTCTAGGGGTTGAGCGCCAAGCACTTCTGTCATGGGATATGCTAGCCATTTGGGCTGGCCTAGACCAGATTGATGTCCAACACCTATTTGTTTGGATGAAGTAAGTTTCTTAATAAATAATTTCATATTCTAATATTCTGACTACTAGATAGTGTTTTAAATACCGGAATTAATACCGTAATAATGTAGGATATTGAAATTGAGAGTGATCCCCGAGAAGAATATTCCATCTGATCAATACGGATTCCTGTGCCCCTATGTTTTATCTTTATTTATTCCGGATTTCTCGTTCGAAGAACGGGTAGATTATATTGCTCAGCAATTGGCGACAACCAAGAAGCTGATTTTTTGCGCTTATAATGAAAAAGGGTAATAAACAAATTAATATTACGTTTCCCCCTACAATTGCATTTTCATAACTAATATATGTACTTGTTAATAATGATGATGTCTCTTGATGTAGGACTCATTGGGTGCTAGCAGCCATCATGCCGACAAGGAAAAAAGTATTCTGGTTGGACTCTATACATCATCCACCAAGCGAGACTTTTAAGCGCTTGATTAGTAAGTAAGTTTATAATACTGATTTATTTATAATAACATTAATTTTCAATTTTTATTTATAGAAAAAAGCTCATTTTTGCCCCTAAAAAAATGAGTTTATGCCTCCTTTTTTATTTTTTTAAAAAAAAAGGGCCTTTGAGAAGAGAAGAGCAAACGAGCAGGATCAACCCACGAAAGATTCTGATGTTGACCCTGATTTTATTACGATAACAGGGGTACGTGCTCAAATACAATTACATTAAGTGCAAAAATCTGTGTTTAATACTAATACAATACCTAAAGTTCAAGATTCTGATGTGAGCCTTCCCTCGTCTGTTTGTTTTTATGTAATAATAGGCCCCTCGCCAGCCAGATAGATTACAATGTGGATACTACGTTTGTCGGTTCATGTTGGAGATTATTAGGCGAAGATATATCATTATTCCAGAAAAGGTTAGTAATTTAATAATGTGTTTATTACTTTTTTTAAATTAGAGCTAATGTTGTCTTGCTTGCTGCTATATATACCATGATGTTGCTATGCAGTAATTGATGTTGTTACAATAATGTCTTCTCTTTGTTTTTTCCGTAGTATGTAATCAACCCGTCACAACAGATTGAGGAGTACTCAAGTATAGATATAGACGAGGTAAGGGACTTGTTGGGCAAATACGTCTTAGAAAATAGAAATGCATGATACTTAGAGTTTAGATCAACTTATTAGTAAATTTTTTGTTGAAGTTAGGGAATGATTAGTTCATGTAAATTCAACTCCTTGTAAGTATATATATATGATTCTGCTGTTGTGGTTGAATTGAATCTATTGAGTTCTGATGAACCCAGCTGTGATTTATGTTGGTGCTGGTATATGGTGCTGCTGATATATGCAGGTTTTTGAATGGCATGAAACAAATTTAATTTTTCAAAACATTAGGAGTTCGTAATAAAAACGGTTATTAAAAAAAACCGTTGTGAATACCTTTCACAGCGGTTAATAAAAATAACACCGTTGTGAATGACTTTCACAAATACCGCGCATAATATTCAACAACAGGTTTTAAACGAAAAACCGTTGTTAAAAGTCTTCACAATTTTGGAGGTAAAGTTACAACAACGGGTTTTAAACTAAGAACCGTTGTTACTAACAATTTCAACAACGGGTATGTAGCATAAACCCGTTGTCAAAAGACTTCACAATTTTGGAGGGAAAGTTACAACAACGGTTATACATATGACAACCGTTGTTATATTATTCCCTCCAAATTTTTGAAACACTTTCCACAACGGAGAACACCCAACAACAACGGCTTTTAACCGTGGTGAATACTTTCGACAATGGTTTCATTAAATAACCAAACCGTTGTAAATACCTTCTACAACGGCCGCTTTAACAACGTCCGCTTTTTGTTTTTACAATGGTTTTTACCCGTTGTTATAGCCTGTATCTGTAGTAGTGAGCTCTGCTGCGCCTGTTCCTGGTTGATTTCTGTCTCTGAACTCCCGTCTTGCTTTGACCTAGTTTTAGCTTACTTATTAATTAACTACTATTCGTATTATCACCTTTAATTCATGTTCGTTAATTTGTTTATTTATTTCTTTTCTCAAAATTATCCATTTTAAAAGTATTTTCGACATAAATCGTTTAATCCAATGTAATTATTGTAATTTTCTATTGTTGTATTTATTGTATTTTCTTTATTGTATTTCCTTGTGTGCCTTCACATGTAATTCAACTTAAATCCCGACTTTGACATTTAATGTATGTTAAATTACGTGTTTACCGACTTAGCATTAATTCTCACATGTTAGGATTAAAACGTTGGATGTTGCATTGCATGCATATAATCGACAATATATCGAGTATAGACAATCTTCCCTAATCATTTTTAGAGGCCGCTATCGAGGCGGGCGGGATTAGGTGCTCGATCAAAAGAGCTTCCTAATACGTACCCTCACCCCTTACTCCAGATCTCTGTGAACATCCGTGTTCATTGGCATCCACGAGAGTCATTCTAGACATAGAATGCTAAGGGTAACGAGTTCTTGGTGTCCATGTCACTACTTTGTGTCTTGACATGACACGAGGTATTCGAACGGTTTCCAATTTTCCACAATAAATTGGTGGCGACTCCACAAATGCAAACGCTTGTTCTTCCCCAAGCGCCCCCGTGGGACCCATTGTCCACAAACCTAAGTTTTGAACATTATGAGTGTCATGGTATTTTTCCAGAATGTTCATGAGTTTAAATTTCAAATTTGGAAATTATTTGAAATTTTTATAATTTAATTTGAAGTTTATAGCATAATTTTGTGTTTTTGGGTCCATTTATGAACAATATTAAGAAATCAAGTTTAATTATTGTCAAAATGTTAGTGGAGACTAATTTTTGAGTCCTAAGATGGTTAGGGTAATTAACTTGTACATAAATATGAATTTATGTAATTATTGTGATTTTAACAAGTTATAATCACGCAAATCCATGAAAACCGATGAATATACGATATTGGCTCTTAAAAGGCGATTTAGCATAAAATTTAGCATGTTCATACATATTATAATGCTTCATTTTATTTTATTTATGATTGTCATATTTTAATTTTATGTAATTTTTGAATTATGTAATTTTACTTAGTATGGCCTTAGTTTTAATTGGTATTACCCGAAATGTATGGGAATATCTATTCGGTTGTAATTATTGTGATCTCGTATCACCGTTTTGTAATTTAATAGAATTATTTTATTTTATTACAAATGTATAATAGGAAGTTATGTAATTCATTTTGTAATTTAATTATTCCGGAGTTCTTGAAGACGGTGCCATTCGAGAAGGCGATTGATGTGAACATTATTTGCGCACATTTAGTCCCCTAACTGAACCTATTTTGCATACTATTATAACATTCCATAGCCATTTTATCCGTCAAATGCTTTCTATTTTGCTTTCCTAGTGCATTTCGTATGTTTTGTAGGAAAGAAGACAATTAGGCGGAATTCCCCGCCTTTCGTGCATATTTGGAAGCTTATTGGTGATATTAGATGGACTAGTATGAAGAGGAGGCAAGAACTAAAGACTAATTTTAGAAGAATAAGATGAAAGTGAAGAAAAGGATTCTGAAGCAGAATCTGAGCGGCCTAAGAGACAAGACGCCCGTCCAAGAAGCATAATCCGAGCGTCCAAGCCTCGAAGACGCTCGGATTCCCTTGTTACAATCCGAGCGGATTTGTCCAAAGACGCTCGTCCACCCCTGCCAGAATCCGAGCGGATTCCCCTCCTGGACAAACGGATCGTGGCGTCTTCAGCTGAGATGCTCATCTCTCCGAAAAGACTAGCAATTTCCTGCTTAGAACTCAAAAATGTAATTACTAATTTAGCCTTAGTTAACCTAATGAAGCTCTACTATATATACCCCACTTGTAAATAATCAAGGTATGAAGTTTTTAGAGTAGAGAGCCTCCACATTAGAAATTCCTCTTAGATTAGATTAGAAATAGATTAGAATAGATTACTCTTTAAATCTTTCCACAAATCTCACATTAATCTCTCCTTAATTATTGTTCAAGTTTGTTACTTTTGGGTAATTGAAGACTATTGGGTTATTATTGGAGGATCGACAACCCTTCATCAATCAATCAAGTTCTCTTCTTTTGTTCCTTGCATTATTATTTTGGAATCTCTATAGGTATAATTCTCTTAATCCTTGTTCTCTTTATTGTTTATTTCTTCATTCTATTATCATGTGTACACTTGTTGTGATGATTGACACCATTAATGACATGTTTCCCATGATAATGAGTGAGTAGTTCTTTTAGCTAGGATTAGTGGGTAATTAGGGAAAACCAACATGGGATTAATCATGCTTAATCTAATATGTTTTCATAATTAAATTGCTTGCTTGTTGTGATGTCAACCTATGCACATGTTATGTTTGATGAAATGCTAAGCCTATGAATCCTTGCATTTACAATCATCTCTTATCTACTCAACTTGACTTGTAAGATATAAACCAACTCGAGTCTTGTTAGACCATGCATAGAATTTGAATAGGAGGAAATTAAGTCGACTTGTAGGTGTTGTACAATCTAATCGATTCGGCTCCGGGACCCAACTCTTCCTATGAACCGTAAGACATAAACCAACTCGGTTCCTTTACAACATTAATTGCTTGTAACTTTGTAAACATGTTTGTATGATCAACACCATGAATCCCATATGACCCCATGACATCCTAGTGCTTTTAGTCATTTGTTTACATTTCTTAGTTCATTGTTTGCTTTACTTTGTTACTTTCATTAGTTTAGAATACAACTACAAACCCCATGAATTGTGACACTAGCATAAATTGAGATAGATAGACTTAGAACCCAAAGCACACCGTCCCATGGATCGACCTCGACTTACCGCTAACTAGTTGTTTGTCGAGTATTATAAATGTGTTTGATTGGATGTGTGACGACCAACTCTTGTCCATCAAAATGGCGTCGTTGCCGGGGATGGTGCTATGTGATTAAGTTCTTATTTGTTTGTCTACTTTGATTTTGCTTTCACCTTGAGGAACTTGTTCCTCAAGGATTGTTCTTACCGTTTTTGTGTAGTTTCCATGCTTGTAGTTGTTTCCTTGTCTTAGCTATGATGGCTCAAGACTTGACATATGCAGTATGTGTTTGATCTTTTGAGTATGACTATGGGTATGGGGAGTTTGAGGAGCAAGTCAACACAAACCTACCTTACAACTCATACAATGAAAATCCTAACTACTACCCCAATTTTTCCCACCAAAATCACCACATCCAATATCAACAACAACCATCCACCCAATACCCACTTCATAATGACTTTCAATTGCCACAATACAACCACTTTCACACATGCCCACAACAAGAAGATGAACCCATTCAAAATATGATTCTCCAAATGATGGGAGATCAACAAAACTTCTTCAAACAAATGCTAGAGGAGAGCCAAAAGAGCGACAATGTTCTCCAAGACATTGTTACCCAAGGTGAGGAATTGGAGATTCAAATTGCCCAAATGAATGAATCCCAAGAAATCACTTCCCACTTTTCTTTGAACATTGATCATGAATGTGAATTTGAAGTAGTAACTTTTGACATAGAAAATGACAAGTGAGAAGAGCCAATCTCCTTGAGCTCTTGCGAGTATGAAAGTGTGATGTTCGACGAAGAAGATATGAGGGTGAGTAAGCCAAATACTCTTAATCTTTGTGATTATGAGGGTGTGTCCTTTAATGTGAATATTGAGATGTTGGAGAAAGAATTGCATGAAGCCCCCATTCATGATTCATATGAAGGTAGCAACGACGATGATGAGCCTAAGGGATGGACTTGTAACATCACCTTGCTTGAGGAACCTATCCTTGAGACATTTGAGATATCCTATCATAAAGAGGAGTGTCCTTTCCCTATCTCCCATAAGGACTACTTGACACCTACCAAGGAGCCAATGATTGTTGAAGAGGATATGGTGGACCTTCTTCAAAAGGTCAAGGCATCATAAAAAAGCTACTTGGTGGAAAAGCTCAAAGAGAAACTTGCTCGTGAAGCTACTTGTGGAAACTTGGCACCCACAATGTCGACTCCTAAGGAACTCGATCATCAATGTTATGAGAATTATCCTCCCGCCTTGGAAGGATTGAATAATCAAAATACTATCATCGTCACCAAAATTGAAGAAGAAGTTGGTAAGTGGAAGTCTCCGGGCGAATATGAATCATACTTCATACCTAGTGTTGACAAGAATCATGGGCTTATTGGTTTGAAGCATTGGGAAAGCTCTAATGCCGAGGACAAGGCGAAAGAAAGAACATATGACAAGCTTCCTTGGCCAAATTTCATGTTCAAATGGAGCAACCCATATTTATGCTTGTTTGGAGCTTGTTCACAAGCCATTGATCTTCTATTGAGAGCCTTGAGCTCTATGGACAAGAATTTCTATAATTTGAACTAGTTTGGTGGAGTCCTATCTCAAACCACCATTTGTAAGATATTTCTTGAAACCTTACTTTGTATAATATTGTACATTTTTACATTTTTATTTTCTTGCATGAGAGTAGTGAGAGAGAGTTTTCTTACATTTTTATTGAGCAAAATTTCAGAAAAAGATAAGGAGGAACATCAAATTTGTGAAAGGGTATGATTTTTGCAAAGAAAAGAAAGAAAAGGAAGGAAAACAGTTGAAAGACGCTCGTCCCGAGGGTTGGACGCTCGTCCAAAGCCCTCACCAGATCACTGTTCATCGTTGTCAAAGAATCCGAGCGGATTGCGCCAAAGACGCTCGTATTCTCCTCGGGACGCTCGTCTTGAAAGACACCTGAAGCAAAGTTTTGGAACTGTACCAAAATCCGAGCGGATTTTCGAGAAGCCGCTCGTCCAAAGTAAGACGCTCGTCTAAAATAGAAGACGCTCGTCTTCTGCCTACTCCAGAAAATGCAAAGTTCCTGTCACGAAATCCGAGCGGATTTTCTGTAAGACGCTCGGATTCTGGTGTGGTAAGACGCTCGTCCCGTAACAAAGACGCTCGTATTCTGGTGTTTTTCTCGAATCATCCGCCCAGGCCCCACCCGTGTCCGCTCGTCTTCCCCCTTTTTTCTATAAAAACACCCCCTTTCTCCCTCATTTCTTCACCTTATCTAACCCTAAAACACTTATCTTCATCCCCAAAAATACTCCCCTCACTTCAAAAGCCAACAAAAACCCCATTTCTCCAAGTTCAAGATGATGAATCTTAAGGGCAAGGCTAAGAAATTTGTTGAATCCGCCGGTAGGAAACGCAAGGGTTCATCCTCTTCATCCCCAAAAGAGATAATGCCGCCAAGGAACTTCCGCCCCATCATGAGAGGAGGGATAGAGCAACTTGAGTACTTCCAAGAGGTACTCTTCACCTCCGATGCACATCGCAAGAAGTTTGTCGAATTGCTAGGTAAGAACTATGAACCCACTCAATTCATAGATATTAAAGTGTTAGAAACTCTTGGGATAAGGTACCACACCGAGATGTTCTTTGATGGCTTAGGGATTGGAAAACTTTTCCATGCCCATGAGGAGACGTACCTTAGTCTCACCCTAGAATTTTTTAGTAGCCTTCGTATTGTCACGAACACTCGAACCAATGTGAGCATGGAGTTTAGGTTGTGCAACCTAGACCATTGCCTTACACTTGATCAATTCGCTCACATTTTCGGTCTTGTTGTGCCGACCGACTATACCGATAAACCCGCCGATTTCGATGTGGACTTACTTTGGAAGGCTATTTCCAGGAGGGATTTTACCCACCAAAAGCAATGCTATACCTTTGCCATCCAACATCCGGTGATTCGGATCACCGAACGCTTTGTGGCCGGTACCATCAATGGGAGGTATGAACAAGATAGGTGTACTCTCATTGATTTAACATTTCTTGAGTCCTATTTAAATGTTCGGGGGATGAGGCGATACAACTTCAACACCCCCCTTGAGATGCTTACAAGGTTTCATGACTTTGCTCAAGGGAGCACCCAACTCAAGACCTTCGTGATGGTAGGTCTAGTTACCATTTTGGCTAACTTCCTTTGCCCCGGGTTCAACTCCCGTGGGAATTATGCTCCTCTTGAGGGGAGTACTTTGATCGATGAGGACGCAGTCTTCATCCACCACCGGTGGTGTGCCTACACTCAAGAAGGGAGTCTAGAATGGTTTACAAAAGGGTGCACCTCCATCATTCTTTCGGGGTGGAGTATATCGGGCACCGACCCAAGATTGAGCCCGTATTCGCCTATGCCAAGCTACCTCCTTGATATCCAAATCATCGGTAATCCCCCTCAAAGGGAAGAGGCACCCCGCCAACAACAAATACCTCGTGGGATACCGGCAAGGCCTATTCCCCCACCTTCCTATGTGCCTATCCCACCATACCCTACTCCTTATACCCAATTCCGACCGGAAATCCCCAATACCCAGGGTATTAATGACTTGATAAACCTCATGAATAGAGTCGACCTCGGGGTACATGAAGGGAGGGTCGACAACTACTTGGCCCTTTATCCCCAGTACTATCAAATGGCACAACAAGGGTATATTGACCCTAATGGCCCTAAGCCCTCTTGGGCCCAACCACAACATTTGTTCCCTAATCAAGGGGACCAAGCTTGGAATCTTGGTGGTGGAGAGAATTCTGGCCAAGGAGGAGGGTATGACCAAGGAGGAAGTTCTCACCGGTATGGCTACTCCCAACAAGAGGATGATGACGAGTGAAAGAGGCCTACCTCATCACCTCCATTTGTATGATACTTTTCTCTCCCTCTCTCTTTTGTATATACATTGCATTTAGCTTAGCTTCCACTTGCATTTGTATTATATTTCATATTGCATTTACATTAGTTAGCTCATATAGTGTAGTTTGCATTGTAATATATCTCACATGATTCATGTAGTTAGTTGCATATAGGCTAGAATTCATGCATAATCACTAATGATCAATCCTATTCTTTTCTACACTAGAAATAGTGTTTAAATCGGTTTGGGGAGGTTTGATCATAAGTGACCATTGTTTAAACCATGCATCATATAATATAGTTTAGATTGCATTCATTTGTTATATATGTCATATAGAATTGCATTTAGTTAGAGCGTGCATTCATTCATATCATTGCATTTATTCAAAAATCCAAAAAACATGTTTTTCTTTTTCATTCCTACTCCTACATGTACATTGAGGACAATGTCGAAAATAAAGTGGGGGATGGGAATTTATATTCCAAAAACACATAAAAATTGAAAAATTTTGAAAAATACAAAAATATGGCTTTTTATTTAATAAACATAAAAACCATAAAAATTTGAAAATTTCAAAAATCAAAAACATGTTCTTTAATTTAGTAGTGTAGAATTGTATATACTTGTGCTTTTGTTCTCTTCTCACATAGATACAACACTACATTTGAGGCATTACCAAGGGAAAATGAAGACCGCTTGGTATGATCGCTCTAATCTCTATTTCCCTTCCATTTCTTTTTCATATGAGGAGGATGGGCTTACATGTCAAGGAGGATGTGGTGTATTTTGTTGTTGCGATTTGTGTATCTATGTGTTGTTAGGAGTTGCATTTAGCTTATATGGCATACTAGTTGGTAGAATCATATGCATTAGGATGTATATATGTTAGTTGCATCATGGCATGTAGTTTGCATGGTTAGAAAATTTTGTGAAACCGTCTACTTGGGAAACTTGACAAGTGTATATAGGCCCTAGTAGATGCTTTTTCTTCTTAAGACTTTGCTTGTTAGAATACTTGTAAAACACCCTAGGATGTGTCATGCTAGTATCCTTTGACCCATGGATTAAGGCCTAGTCAAGAGTACCTTGTGGTGTGATAACTCCTTGGCTACCGTTTATTCCAAGGTGACCCTTGAAACCATGCAACCATCCATCATCCATGTTCTACCACATTTTGTCATCAAAAAGGGAATGGGCACAAAATTGTTCAAAAATTTGAGTTCAAGAAAAGAAAAGAAAAGAAAAAGTTTGCAAATTGCATCAAAAGAAAAGAGGAGTAACAAAAATGAAAACTCCTATGCTTCAAATATAAGGCACCCTCGTTACTAATTGGGGTGACTTTGAAAATGTTCAAAAGAAAAT
Organism: Silene latifolia; assembly: GCF_048544455.1. Lineage (NCBI taxonomy): Eukaryota > Viridiplantae > Streptophyta > Magnoliopsida > Caryophyllales > Caryophyllaceae > Silene > Silene latifolia. The sequence goes on along the minus strand of NC_133534.1, from coordinate 141,997,844 downwards.
GCAAAAAGTTGAAAGTTGTCAAGTATTGAAATGCCAAACATCAAAAGAAATGGCAAAAGAAAGTGTTCTTAAATGTTATATGCCATAAAAAATTGGGGGGGACAAAAAAAAACAACAAAGCAAACTCCCAAATGAAACTCAAATATCTATCGATCCCTTTATCCATTGTATCCATTTTTGTGCATGGTAGAGAGGGGACGACCCTTCTTCTTGTCTAGGCAAGAAGGGGAATTCCGCGATCCTCCAGTGTTTCTAACACCATAGGGAGTCTAATCTTGACAAAATCATTTAACGATTGAGGACAAAGGTACCCTAGCTTGACACGACCTGGAGGTGATTTATTGGTATCCTTCTAGGCTTAGTAGTTTGAAGAAATTGCATCTATGAAGGAGTGTGTACCCTTGAATTGCTTCCCTTGTAGATAATTTCCGCCACTTAGATGAGGAAAGTGGCTATTCTTTTGTAGATGCATCCATTGCTTGATTTTGTGTGCTTTAATGCTTGGATGTATCGCCATTTTGGCAAGCCCCACCTTGCCTTGCAAGAAGGCATCCTATCTCATGGTTGTCTTGTTGTGAGTTAAAGGGGCGGAGTGAGACCCGCTAATTGTCTCATATCGGTCATATTAGTAGGATAGTTTAAATAAAGGTCTAGTCTTAGTCACCTCTTTACTCGGAACGAGTAAAGGTTCGGTTTGGGGATATTTGATGTGAACATTATTTGCGCACATTTTCCCCTAATTGAACCTATTTTGCATACTATTATAACATTTCATAGCCATTTTATCCGTCAAATGCTTTCTATTTTGCTTTCCTAGTGCATTTCGTATGTTTTGTAGGAAAGAAGACAATTAGGCGGAATTCCCCGCCTTTCGTGCATATTTGGAAGCTTATTGGTGATATTAGATGGACTAGTATGAAGAGGAGGCAAGAACTAAAGACTAATTTTAGAAGAATAAGATGAAAGTGAAAACAAGGATTCTGAAGCAGAATCCGAGCGGCCTAAGAGACAAGACGCCCGTCAAAGAAGCATAATCCGAGCGTCCAAGCCTCGAAGACGCTCGGATTCCCTTGTTACAATTCGAGCGGATTTGCCCAAAGACGCTCGTCCACCTCTGCAAGAATCCGAGCGGATTCCCCTCCTGGACGAACGGATCGTGGCGTCTTCAGCTGAGATGCTCATCTCTCCAAAAAGACTAGCAATTCCCTGCTTAGAACTCAAAAATGTAATTACTAATTTAGCCTTAGTTAACCTAATGAAGCTCTACTATATATACCCCACTTGTAAATAATCAAGGTATGAAGTTTTTAGAGTAGAGAGCCTCCACATTAGAAATTCCTCTTAGATTAGATTAGGAATAGATTAGAATATATTACTCTTTAAATCTTTCCACAAATCTCACATTAATCTCTCCTTAATTATTGTTCAAGTTTGTTACTTTTGGGTAATTGAAGACTATTGGGTTATTATTGGAGGATCGACAACCCTTCATCAATCAATCAAGTTCTCTTCTTTTGTTCCTTGCATTATTATTTTGGAATCTCTATAGGTATAATTCTCTTAATCCTTGTTCTCTTTATTGTTTATTTCTTCATTCTATTATCATGTTTACACTTGTTGTGATGATTGACACTATTAATGACATGTTTCCCATGATAATGAGTGAGTAGTTCTTTTAGCTAGGATTAGTGGGTAATTAGGGGAAACCAACATGGGATTAATCATGCTTAATCTAATATGTTTTCACAATTAAATTACTTGCTTGTTGTGATGTCAACCTATGCACATGTTATGTTTGATGAAATGCTAAGCCTATGAATCCTTGCATTTACAACCATCTCTTATCTACTCAACTTGACTTATAAGATATAAATCAACTCGAGTCTTGTTAGACCATGCATAGAAGTTGAATAGAAGGAAATTGAGTCGACTTGTAGGTGTTGTACAATCTAATCGATTCGGCTCCGGGACCCAACTCTTTCTATGAACCGTAAGACATAAACCAACTCGGTTCCTTTACAACATTAATTGCTTGCAACTTTGTAAACATGTTTGTATGATCAACACCATGAATCCCCTATGACCCCATGACATCCTAGTGCTTTTAGTCATTTGTTTACATTTCTTAATTCATTGTTTGCTTTACTTTGTTACTTTCATTAGTTTAGAATACAACTACAAACCCCATCAATTGTGACACTAGCATAAATTGAGATAGATAGACTTAGAACCCAAAGTACACCGTCCCATGGATCGACCTCGACTTACCGCTAACTAGTTGTTTGTCGAGTATTATAAATTTGTTTGATTGGATGTGTGACGACCAACTCTTGTCCATCAGCGATCCATCAAAGAAAGTGTTGCCTTGAAATGCGTGCCAAGACCGAAGTTCAAGGGACCAAAGGAGTTGGTTTCCGATTTTGTAATAGTTTATTAGATTTACTATTTTAGGAAGGCCATACTAGGATTTTATTTTTACGCTTTGCATTTTATTTATATGTTGCATGCATCGCTAAATCGCCATAACTAAACATGTATTTTAAATCGAGTTTATCGACCGTGTCAATTACAATTATCGTAGTTCACCGCTTTAGTTCACTTAAAACGTGATAGATAATAAATTGACATGACCTCTCGCTAAAATAAACAATTGAGACTTAGCCTTACCAAAAAGTAGAAACCATGAAAACCTATTTCATGAGGGAGTGCGCTCGGCCATACCAGGGTACAAACCTTGTTACGTAGGGGAAGTGGGTGATAAATGTCTATCCACCGAATTCATGTTGATAAGGGATGAATCAGCCCTACCATACCCAAGTTGATGTGGATTTGGATCATGGACACGTTTATTCGAAATTTGGGTTGAACTCAACAAAAGTATTCTCGACCATTGCCGGATGTGTTTTGGGCTAAAGATAAATATTAATGTAATTTTATCAACCAAGAGTTCTAAAAGTAGAATCGATTAAAGCGTTAATCCACCGAGTTATATTGATAAGGGATGAATCGGCCATACCGTGCCCAAGTTAATATGAATTTGGATCTTGGAATCATTTATCAAGTTGGGTAGAGGTCACTAGATAAATGCAATAAAACTTGTTTAAATTAAAATTTACGAGTATTATTATTATTTTGAAAACGACAAGTGTTTTATTCCTTCTATTTTTGTTTTGTAGACCACTTTTATTTCTCATAACAAATGGCCGCACCGAACACCAACGCCACCACTCTCACTAATGTTTCATGGCTCCGATCCTTCATGGATCGTTGTAAACTTGAAAAGAATGGGTCAAATTTCTCCGATTGGGATGCCCAACTCAAATTAGCCGCTCAAGGTGACGACAAGCTTCGTTACCTCACCGAGGCCTCTCCACCCGAACCTAATGCTAGGTCGAGTGCTGCCACTAGGGAAGCATATGAGGCTTACCACAAAAAGTCCGTTGCTATGAAAAATGTGTTGATTTTTGCTATGGAGGCGGATCTCCAAAGGAGAGCCTTTAAAATGGGCAACGCTAATGAAATCTATTCCAAACTTGTGACAATGTTCTCACAAACACCGAGGATCGTCCAATATGAGGCGGCCTCGGCATTCTTTGATCTCGATTTCAAGGAGGGCCAAAAGGTTAGCCCTCACGTGCTCAAATTGTTGGAGCTAGTCAAGACATTGAAAATTCAAAAGGTTGAAATCCCCAAGGAGCTCATTGTTGATAGGATTCTTCACTCCTTATCCAAAGTCAAAGCATATGTACAATTCCGGGTGAATTTCAATATGCAAGACAAGGACGTGTCTCTTGAAGAGTTGCACAAGTTACTTGTGCAAGCCGAAAGAGACATGGGGCTATATGTTAACCCACCTAAGGATGTGCTTAATATAAGCACTAAGAGCAAGGGGAAGTTCAAGAAGAATGGGAAAAAAGGTAAGAGGCAAGGTCCCATGTCCACCAAGGCTAAGACTTTTGAAGCTAGCACTTCCAAAACCAAGAAGGGTCCTCTTGATAAATGACATTATTGTAATGGTGTTGGACATTGGAAGAGTAATTGTTCCAAGTATCTTGGTGACATCAAAGCTGGAAAGATCACTCCAGTAGGTAAATGACTATCCTTTCTTTTATGTTTCTAATTTAACTATGGTATTTTGATACAAAGTTATGATAATGTATCCCCTTTTTATTGTAAAAAGGGCCTCCTCCAAGAAAAGACAAGGGAAAAGAGAAGCAAGCTTGAGAAATCATGTAGGAGCTAGGAGTAGCTACCAATGAAGCTTGACTTTTATTATTGTCTTTATTTTAATGTTATGAATTTTAGAACTATTTTGATTTCCGTGTTTGACATGGAAATGGTTGATCCTTTCTAAACAATGGTTGTATTTTGGATTATGGTGGCTTGGCTTGCAACCCAAGTCACCCCTTTTATCGTATTTGGTTGTTCTAAAAATTCGTTTTTATATGCTTGCACATAGAAACATATGATCATCTACTTAAAGTGATCCAATAGACAACTATAATGATGGGATTCATTATATGTCCACAAGCTTAAGGCTTGTGTATGATCAATTATAAAGTGATGTTGAGTTGATGAACTCTCCTAAAGGAATGTCAATTACCAAGTACACTCATCAAATCTAAAATCTATTAGTCAATCTATGAGATAGTCCTCCCTCTACTTCAAAATCATCACTTGTGTCTAAAAAGCTATCTTTGAATATCTAGTGTATTTATTCTAAAGATAGAGTGGGAGAAAAATAAAGACACAAAGAATACAAAGAATAATTTGTATGCTTGAGTAAATGAGATCTACGAAAGAAAGAATTTTTAGAATAGATGAGATCTATGGTCTTGAGTAGATGAGATTAACTTTAGATGAAGACGGTAAGTCAGTTGATGAAACAACTTACCGAGGTATGATTGGGTCATTGTTATATTTGACTGCAAGTAAACCAGATATCATGTTTAGCGTATGCATTTGTGCGAGATATCAATCATCTCCCAAAGAGTCGCATATGACGGCCGTAAAAAGAATTTTACGATATCTTATTGGGACGGCCAAGCTCTAACTGTGGTATCCTATGGAATGCAACTTCGATCTTGTCGGATACTCAGATGTCGATTACGCAGGATGCTCACTAGACAGGAAAAGTACGTCAGGTGTTGCCACATTTGTTGGACCTTGCATTATCACATGGGGTTCTAAGAAGCAGAATTCAGTTGCCCTTTCAACAGCAGAAGTCGAATACATTGCAACAAGACTGGTATGTACTCAATTATTGTGGCTTAAGCAACAGTTATGTGATTATGTTGTTAACGTAGGTTGTATTCCTATTTTATGCGATAACACGAGTGCTATTATTATTTCCAAAAACCCCGCGCAGCATTCGTGTACCAAGCACATTGAAATTAGACACCATTTTATACGTGACCATGTTGACAAAGGGAATATAAAACTTGAATTTTGTAGTACTGAGAAACAATGGGCAGACATTTTGACAAAGCCTTTAGCTAGAGGACGTTTTGAGAATTTACGGTTGGAAATTGGTTTAATTGGTGGCAACTAAACTTGTCATAAATATTTTATTTCCTGTATGACTGACTAGATTTGACGAGATTGTATGTCTATGTTCGTATTTTCCGTTGCAAGTACACTCTTATATAGTATTTTATTATTTCATGAGAATATTCCGTTTGCTATTCTATTATATTTTGTGTTGTATACAAACCATAACTTTTGTTCATCACATATACATTCTAAGGTTTAGAGCTTCATAAGCCAATGACATTCATGATCGGTTTCATTTAGGATGTGAGTAGTACTCCTTACATGGCATGTAACATCAAATTGCATAAGCATGAAATTTGTCTCTTATTACCTGTATACACTCGGGTTTGTGGTGGTGACACATGTGGAGAGGCGACCCTTCCTTTACGTTTTACCTACTAACTTCACATTAGCCAAATTTGTCTTGTTTTTACCTGTTTATTCAACTACATTCCATACTGCCTACCCTTGTCAAGCTAGTCTTGTTGGTATACTTGGAAGTCTTGTTGTGGTCAATTTTGTTGGTGTTGTGATGGATATTGGAAGGAAGAAGAAAAAGATGGACTAAAAAAAATATATACAAAAAAAAGGAGGAGAAAAATGATATTATAAAAGATGGAAAAGCAAGAAACTCTTATTACTCCTATTCTTATCATTTCCATATTACTTGAGAAAAAGTACTTGTTGATGTGAGTGAGTTTGTGCCATACTTGGCATGGTGCATCATCTTTAATGTTGGGTTAGAAAGTGAAATATGGTTATCTTTGGTTATGATCGGTGCTAGCTTGGCTTTTACCTCCACATATCCAAATTATTTTGCCCCTTCTTACCCACTTACCCCCACCTCACATTCATATGTAAGTCCTCGGCATGTGTTTTGGACCTCGCTTGGTTAGAGTGTGTATGTACGGTTACTAGAAATATCTATCATGTTAGATTGCATGCATGCTTTTGTAGGTCGTAGTTAGGTGAGTGACTATTTTCACTCTCTCTTACAAAATCTATACTCATATTGGTTTGTATTACACACTCTATATTTAGAGCTTGCTTATGTTGAAATCGTTTGTGCTTTGATAAATTTATATTTCTTGCCTTGGTTGATATCATTCTAGTCATTTTATGTCTGTTCTCGTCTTTTCGATGATGTCAAGAGGGGGAAGAAATGACCATGATTTCGTATTTGCCTAAGTTTGCTCCTTGTCAAGACCTATTGTCTCTTAAGGTCCTTAAAGTTTCGGTCTTGAACATAATTGTTTTGATCTTGCATTGATCTTTATCTATAAAGATGACGGTATTATATTGAGGGGGAACTATATACTTAGTCACAATTTTAGGAGACTTGCCATCATCAAAAAGGGGGAATTTGTTGAACCATATAGAATATATGTTTATGTTTTGATGATGTCAAGAGTTATTTATATTTCATATACTCGTTGCGCGTAGTTGTTTGTTTAGTCTTTTAGATTGGACTTATTCATTACGAGCATTAAGGAATTGTGATGGAGGTATATCGTGATCAAGCCTCAATCAAAGATCGAGATCATCAAGTTATTAAAGTATTACTCAAGTGTACTTGAGAAGATGAAGCTCATTTAAAGATTAATCAAGCTTGGATATTAAAGGAGCCTACATTCGAAGATCTCCTAAGAAGATTAGATTAGTGTAGGTCGTTGTCTTGTAATGGTAACTAAAGAATGCAATTCTTAAGTAAGTAAAGTTATAGCTTCACAGCTATAACATTGCTTATAAAAGAACTCAATGCTATAGCTCTTCTACTATAACATTGCGATGTGAAGTTTATAAAACACACGACAAAGTAGTTTTTAAATTCTTTTTGGAAAACCGTTTTAAATGCTTTAGTAAAAGTATTTGTTTTACAAGGGAGCTTATTTTAATATTGAGTATGGTTTTACTATAAGCTTATAATTAGTAATTATGATTGAATCAACTTATGAGTTGAGGCATCTTGCTAATTAGGGTTTCTAGTTTCTACATACTCTAAAAAACCTTAAACCTAATTTATTTTACCTAGGGTTTTCGTGAAAGAGGATTGGGCTTATGAGTCGTTTCTTCCTCATACACGGTTACTCTTTGTACAAGTTAGGGTTTTATGTAAATCTTTATAGTATTTGATTAGAGATTTAATATCTCTTTTAAATTATTTTGATTTATTCTTTCCTAACTTATAAGATACTCCCTCCTATTTCCTTATATCTTCCCCTTTCTTTCGGGCACAAAAATTAAGAAAGGGGAAGAAAGAAGGAATAAAGTAGAATAAAGTATTGTAAGTTGTGAAATTTATAGGTGAGAGAAAATAATAAAGAATGAATGATGAATAAAGAATAGATAAAGTAATGAGAGTTGTTGATTTTTTAGGAGAGAGAAATTAATAAAAAATGAATGAAATTTACCAAAAAAAGGAAAGAGGGAAGATAATCAAACTTGTGTGAAAAAAGAAAGAGGGAAGATAATAGGAAATTGGAGGGAGTATTATTTTTGCAAAGATAGAAGGAAAAGATTGAGGAAATCTTTAAAATAATATTTGATTAGAGATTTGTTATCTCTTTATTATTTGATTTATTCATTTCTATCTTATAAAAATATTAGGGATGAATAGTGCCGCGTGAACAGTGCCGTGAACAGTAAAACATGAATAGTAATTTCTTTCTTGCACAATAAGCCTTTGCTTGGATAAGGGTTAAGGTATTAGGATAATATTTGTTAGAGATTTTTTATCTCCTTATATTATCTTTCCTAATCTCCAAGATATTGGTGAGTTGTTAAGATAGGAATATATTATTTGTTAAGGCAAGTCTTGGAGAAGAATTAAGGATGATTTAACCTAATTCTTTCTTGCTTTACAAGACTTCCACACGGCATTTAGGGTTTTTGCTAAACAGAAACCCTTGCTCCTCTTTTACTATAAATACTCCATACTTTACATCATTAAAAGTCAAGACCTTCAAGCATTTGATTTTATTTTTAAGAGCAAAAAACCGTGTGTTCCAAAACAAGAAAACCGTTTTTGCAATTTCGAAAAGGTCGTGTGTTTATAGACTCGTATATTTATTCATTAGTTATCTTTATAAGATAATAGTGCTCAATCGATTTCTTACTTTTTCATTAACGTGAACCTTTGCAAGAATCATTAGTGCTTTCTTATTAGCGTAAGTTAGTCACTCGAGTATTTAACGGTACTCACTTGAGTTACAACTAGGGTTCGTTGTACGAGTTGGGTTAGTAAATTTGTAATCCGTAGAAAGGAACTAAATTTATTAATCGAGAATAGTGGACGTAGGTTTCGATTTGTGAAACTGAACCACTTCAAAAACCGTGCGTCTCTTTCTTTTGTTCGTTTGTTTATTTCATTCTTATTCGTTAATTAATTAATTAGTTAAAGTTTAATTAATAAACTTTAAATAATTAATTATACATACACAATTGAAAAAGTAGGTAAAAGTTTTAATCCTCAATTCACCCAAGTTATCACTTTACTCTACCCTTAGGTACCTCTATTAGTTTCTCACTATTCCACCATTCAAATCTCATTTATTTACCACCCAATATTCCAAGTTATGTCCAACAACAATATACCCCAATATGCAATCCAAACCTCACTCACTATCCATGAGTTCAATCAATCAAAATAAATGTTCGACCTAGATCATACCTCGCTCATTATCCACAAATCACCTCATATAATCATCTTACTCAATTCATGTCACCTTGTGTAAGCTAAAGTCACTTTGTCATACTCCTAATTTTCAACGTAAATTATAAACAAGGTCACCAATATCACCACTTAACCTAAAAGATTCCTTCTTCAAAAGTTAATAACCATGCTACGTCCTCATACCTCTAAATTTTCATACTCTATGTTGCCAACACGTACCCTTACATCACTCATTTTCATTCACAATTTCCCTTACTCACCTTACCACCTTATCGAATCCAGTTTAATCACAAACAAAACATCTCCACAATTTGGACCAATAACATCCTTATTCATCAAACAACTCTCTCACATTCACAAAATCATACACCTATCTACTTATACGTCTCAAATCCACATCAAACGAACAAACTCACATCGATCCCAACAAAACACATATTTCACATTCATAACTCTCAAATATAACGCCACTTATCACAAATTATTAGAACCTGTCCAATTACCCTAACAACTTGCTGACTCACTCTCGTTTCACATTTTCCAATCACAACTATATATACCTACGCGTCTTTGCTCATCACGACTATATAACCCACAAGGCAAACTAAGCATTAACACATGTATAAGCAAAACAAGACACGTCTTTATTAACAAAGATTGCAATACTACGAAACAAGGAAACCATGTTTTAAATACGAAGATTTAAAATTTAATCATACACACTATGGTGTGTGTGTATATATATATATATATATATATATATATATATATATATATATATATATATATATATATATATATATATATATATATATATATATATATATATATATATAATATCAGCAACATTTTAAGATAAAATTCTCAAATTAAGATAATTCATGGCATTATTAACAAAATTGAAGTTTTATTACTCAATTAAATCAATAAAACTTTAAAACGGAATTTTTAAATTTTAAGACCATACCTAACATCTTCAAACAATATGTGAATCTTTATACATAACCGATAAATAATGAAATATGAAAATCAAATTATTCGGTATAAATAACCTACATGTCAAAACTTAGGGCGATTGCTAAAGCAAAACTTCTAAATTAATGCAACACAATGCAACATTAACAAGAACGAAGTACCAAGTAACAATTAGATCATGCTTTGAGTGCAAAATAAACAAATAAATAAAATTATTCATATCTATATACTATGAGAATTCAAAATTTTGGCAACATGCAAGATGAAATTTTGATTCAAGATGATATAGGCCATTACTAGCTAAATTTTAAATGCGAAAATAAATCAAAACTCAAACACGGACATCAAGGCTTTAAAATTTTTGAATAAAATTTTCAAGACATAGTCTAAATGTACAACAACAATTAGCAATAACAAAGAAACTTTGGTCCTTGTTAAACCGTTAACCAAGCAACAAATACAAACTCAAATTATCGACTCAAGAACATATATTTTCGCGTTCATAAAAAAATATTTAGGCAAGAATTCGACATGAAAATTTTATACTTGACATCATAAATGATGTAAAAAGATGAGTAATATCATGAATCAAATAAAACATGCCATTAATTGACAAAATTTGAAGTAATTAGCGTAGATTTAAGCACAATCAAATTGGAAAGATACGGGGAAAGAAAACGTCGCTTACATGGTAAAACTAGTCTAATTCAGGGACTAAAATAGAGTAAAAACTTGAGTTCGAGCAACAAACAATCAACAATGATGTTCACAAGCAAAATGATCTTAAATGAATGAATAAAGAGATAAAATAAGGCAATAATGCATTTTTTTTGCGAAATTCACAACCTAGTCAGTGGCACTCGGTAGAGTACTGAGTCCGCTCGGTCGAGTGCATGTCCACTCGGTCGAGTGCCTTCCCCACTCGGTCGAGTGACCCACTTCCAGAAAGTTTCAAGTTTCTGGAAAATGGTCTACTCGGTCGAGTGATAGGGTTCACTCGGTCGAGTAACATGTACTCGGCCGGGTACTAGCTCGCACTCGGTTCGTTGCCCCTCTATGGTTTGCAATTTTCGACTAACAAACGTCATTTTATACTAATGACTAATCTACTAACAAACATTACTACTCACATTCTAACTATAGCACTAATAAAGTTCAAACACGTACGGTATTAAAACGCCTAAAGGACGGCACATTTTCACATGATACGATACACCACATCATAAATAATGATATCATGCAAGGTACTTAGCTATGATCAAAACTACATGTAATCACACAACATTTCAATTGATTAAGTAATTCATGTAAGATGCTAAACAAAATAATAAGGCACATGATCATGCAACATTTCACTTCACGTTTCCCGACTCATAACCACCCACGTAGTGACCAACCGAAACAATAGGATCTAGTTTTGAAATGAGGGATCCTTCTCACCCAAAACCGATCTCCTGTTGCACTCATGTCGGGTTCATTTTATTAGACACTCCTAAATTCATTTTGGTTCATTGGTTTAGGTTCCAAAATCATCGCTCTGATACCACTTTGTAACACCCCCTTCTTACCCGACCAAGGTAATTGGGAGATGTTACCTTCTCGATTTCCCGAGGCGGTGAATCGGAGATAAAATAAAGAAACACTTATTATAAATGACAAGTTTAGTGATTACAAACCATTAACTAATGAATAAATACAACTCATGGCTACTATACTCATCTAACTAACTACACTCGTCTCGTGACTCATCAAGCTCGTCCCGTCTCCCGCGTACTATCCAAACAACCTGTACTTAGCCTGCTCCCCATATGACCAAAGGATATCATATGGATCGACACAGGCCACACCAAAAGAGACAGGTGACAATGCACAGACACACAAACGTTAGTTTCAATAAACAAAGAAAGTACGACACGACTCAAGTGTGTGAATATGCAACATGACTACTAATATGAATGAGACGCTATCAAACAACCACCACACCGGTACCGGGACACGCCGAGACGTACCCACAACCACCACGGTACCGGGACACGCCCAGACATACCGAAAACCACACTGGTACCGGGACACGCCCAGACATACCAACAACCACAAACAGGTACCGGGACACGCCCAGACGTACCGGGTCCGGAAGCCAACCGGATCCCCTGCCAGACATCGTGTCTCAACCACATGCGTCCCTCCAAACTCAAGTCATTAATATGCACATCCCTCTTGGAGCGGGAAGCTCCAAGATGCAACTCCAGCATAAGACGGTCTCCTAACCGTCTTACGTCTCCAAACAATAAACAACAACAACATATCCTCCACACACACAAATACAACCAATACATGAATTATAACCCAACATCTCATAATCATCCTCTTAATGATGCAATTAACCACTAAACATGTTATAATACAAATGTCCTAATTTATGTGAGACTAATTACAACATAAACAACACCACATTATTGAAACCGAGTAGGATTAACCTACCTTTTAGCTTTCTCCATAAGCAAATCCAAGACAACAAGAATCCATCTCATAAGACCATCTCATCCTACAATAATCAGATAATAACTATCATATACATCCTAATCTATTATACAATACAAAACCCCTTATTATTACCCATTAATTACACATTTAACATATACTAATTACTAATTAACTACCCATAACAAAAGCCCCAATTTCTAGGGTTCATACTAAATAAAAAGGGTAGATTTATACTTACAAATTAAGAGGAAGGAAGGAGGAAGGTGGAAATGACTTTAGGGTTAGGGGATAAAGGAACAAATCTCGTGTTCTGAAAGCAGCGGCACTCGACCGAGTGCCGAGTCCACTCGGTCGAGTGGACTCACTCGGCCGAGTAGCACTCCACTCGGTTGAGTGTACACTTCACTCGACCGAGTAAACCCACTTGATCCGCAGCATCAACACTCGGTCTAGTCCAGGTCTAATGTAAGGCTATTCTTCCCTCCCGAGTGATCTCTTATCGGTCTAAAGGCATCCCAAGGTCTAAGTACGGGTCCCACAAAGGCCGGGTATTACAAGTCTACCCCGGCCTCCTTATCCTTCCCCATCTTCTTGAGGGTTTTGGTAAGCGCGTCTTGATGCTCAAGCATCTTGGCGATCTCCTCAACACTCATCTCCTGAGCCCTAACGTACAAACCTGACCTCTTTGGCGGCATATCTTTGAGCTATAAAAGGGAGATAAACGTAAGCACATAGCCTACGGCCCAAAGCAAATATGACCCGCACAGAACTTACTTAATCGAGTAACCACACATACTCGATCGAGTAGGAGTCACTCGATCGAGTAAGCCACCAACTCGATCGAGTACCCCAACTCCAAAACCTGTCCAGAACTGAAACAAAACGTACTCGATCGAGTCACATACGTACTCGGTCGAGTACCGGACACTCGATCGAGTACTTCCTTTACTCGATCGAGTAGCACAAACCAGTATCTACTGCTTAACGTATACATATACCCACTCGATCGAGCTTGACATACTCGACCGAGCCCCCCGATCGAGTCATGCTGACAATTCTACACTACCCGCATGCCTTTAACTTTATAGTTTTTCGTAAAACCAAAAACATGTTATACATTACAACTCCTATGCACATGTTACTAGAATAACCACATTATAAATCCACTTTTGTCACATAATCATGCTTAAACCAGAAATCATATTATCATGCAACAATTACATTTCATCATTTCCACCACATCACCCATTCAATCACATACTCATCCAACATATTCATATGAACAATAGTAAACAAATAGCGATCCCATGACACACCATAGTGACCGGTTCAAAGTTGTAGGGCGAGTTCGAGACTTTAGGACGTCTCTCAAGCCTTTGTATTAGCTCCTAACAACTCTTACCCGGGTTCATTTTAGTTTGACTCTCTACATTCATTGGGTTCATTAGTTACAGGTTCCAAAATCGTCTTTGTGATACCACTTTATAACACCCCCATACATCAAGATGCCTTACCAAAACCACCTAGTGCATGAGAATGCTACCATCTCGGTTACCCGAGGCATAGTAATCAAAAGTGACCATCAAGAAACGTATTTTAAGTAAATAAATTTAAAGTGTATACATCAAAACCAAAATTGAGAAGTACGATACAACTGTTCCAAACCAAAATCTAACTAAATAAATAAAATGTCATGACACAACAGTGGAAGACTACTATCGGACTTGTGGTGACTCCATCCCCAGCCAATCCCGCACATATCCGAAAGATACCTGCTAAACAACTGCTCACTATCCCAGAATGGATCACCATAGTTTTCAAACATTTAATGGGGTCATTTACTGCATAAAAAATATAAGATAATGCAACAAACATAAACACAATCATAATCCTCCAACACCGTCACATCACCAATCATCTGACTACACACTAAAGTGTGTAGCCTTGCCAGAATATCCATCGCAACAGAGATTCCACACAGCCAGTGGGGGACCGCAGCCATTCCCACCTAATCCCCGCTCATCTCAATCGAGCGAATAACCCATGTTCCTTAATGTGCACATCTCCCTTGTGACGGGAACCACAAGGGGCGAATCAAGGGCGTAAAGCCACTCCCGCAAGTGACTCCACTCAGCCGAGGGAGCACCTCGCGAACCACAGACAATCAACAACAACCAATTACAATACTAATGTAAAACAATGCCAAAAACCAATTACGATATAATCACATGCCAATCAACCAACAACCATCTTATATAATTTACACAATAACTGAGTAGGGAAACCCTACCTGGAATGAAATCACCAATCAACAATCACAAGCAACGGATCAAAAGCGTTCCTATACGAAATCACCACCTATAATCACATAATCATACAATTACAATCTATAATCAACAATAACCCCCAATAATCCCCAATTAGGGTTTAAACAAAACTAACAAATCGACATAAAAATGGTACAAGGATCTTACCCACAAAACGACGATCTCAACAGTATAAAGAACTCCGAATTCCGACAACTCTAGCCCTTGAATTTGATAGCAATGCGAGAAGAGAACTTACTTTGTTTGCTTTCTTTGTAAAAAGGTTTAGAATTTAGGTAAAAAGTAAAAAGAACTGACGGAAATACTTTATATAACATTTCACACGTTGCTATCAAACCCGGCCAAAAACTCGTATAACCCGACTTACTCAATCGAGTAACTGAGGTACTCGATCGAGTACTGCCTACTCGATCGAGTTACCCCTACTCGATCGAGTACCCATCAGGCAGAACGTAATCCAGAATGCTAATCTAACTTACTTGACAGAGTAAGCCCTACTCGATAGAGTAGCCAATGTCTCATAAATCTGAGGTATTACAAGCATATGCGTTTATATCCGCCTTTAAAGCCTTGTTCGCCTCTTGGGTCTCAAACCTCATCAAGGCTGCATTAGTGTTTGTTGTTGAGAAAAAGAAATCATTTTCGCTAACCGAAACGACCTCCATAACTAGTGGGTTTTCTCTTTTTGAAGAAAACGGGAAAAGTAGGAAAAACTAAGAATGCTTTTTAAGAGCTTTGAGAGAAATTACTCAAGGGTAACTTCTCAAAGTAAAAAGTAACTTCACAAAGTAGAAAGTAACTTCACTTAAATAGGCAAAATTAGGGAGACGCTTCGTGTAACCCTAATTATTATCGGACACGATTCATATCCACCTTTCACACGTTTCTCAACACGTGGTGATGCATCCCACCGCTTAATTGTCACAGTATCCGAAGAGGTACCTTTTTGTAATACACGCAAAGTTTGCTTCTGATTTTCTTGGATCCTCTTTATTTTAAAACTCTTTTCCTATAAAATAATTCATTTTAAAAGTTTCTTATTTCACAATAAAAGTTTTCAAAAATCTTTCCACAAAATTTCCTATTCTCAGAAAATTCAGAAAAGAGTTAGAACACCATCCTCTCATGGCGTCCTCGTCATCCTTGTCTGTTATTGGACCAATTCATTACAACATATTACATGGAAAAGATCTCCCTGCAGTTTATACTGTTGCAAACACTCATAATGCTATTTATCACCCCCAGATCTTGCAATTGATTTAAAAATTGATGGTGACGACCTTCCAGATGCAACATTTGGCCCTCTAATCCAACCACTTTGGTACGCCGGTGGTGAAGACTTCATGTCCAACATTCAAAAAGATCTAGCAACAAACAATCCAAATACCTCTAGATGCCTGCACTCTTGCCTTCCATCCTAAAACCTTCCAAATCAAATGGATTGGAACTCCCAACCCTATCAAAGGATGGTGTAATGTTAAGGACAAAAATAAAGCCTAAGGTATCAGTGCTTGGTACACCAGCTTATCTGCTTTTCATGAGAAGTGGGTAGACAACCGAATTAATTCTTTCATTTGGCTAGGACATTTTAATAGTTTTTCTTTTCACAGCGGTATTTGTTTAGTGCTTATATCTCTGTTGAATCCAACGCTTAATTGCTTCTTCCTGCCATATGGCGCCATGACTAGACTTGGCAAATAGATCAGGTCGTGTCATTTTCGTGTTCGTGTTCGTGTTCGTGCCAACTTTAAACGGGTCACCAGTATCCTAACCCTAATCTGACCCAATTACATAAACGGATCATTTGTCTCAACCTAACCCAGCCCATTTAATTTTTTTATAACCCAACCCGATATGTTTATGTATGATTCATTAATCTCTTATTAGACATTTCTAATAACTACGTGATTATTAGTTAAGTCATAAACTAAAAGGATCTTATGCATGCATAACATAAATATGCAAAGTAAGAAGAAATTGATTGTTCTTACATTGAGGGCCGAAATGGGTATACTAATTTGGTCTCCTACCAAATTAGTCTTCGTAAAAACCGAGTGCTCCAAGGATGAATTTAAACCCAATATTAGGATCTACTCGTCAAGGATTGTACCAAGGAAATCACCCTTAATACTAATTTATATATTAACTAAATACATTAAATTAGTGACCTTAAAAATAATCTTATTATTATTTCTATTACTACTTTTAGTAATCTAAATATAAGATTTTGAACAACTTTGTTTTCTATTCTAAAACTCAATTTTTAGAGAGAAGAGGAGAAGGGTAAGAAGTTGAGTTGTGTAAGAATGAATGAATAATGAAAAAGAGAAAAACTCTCTCTTTTTTTATGGGTGGCCGGATGGCCTCGGGTAGTATGCCCAATCCATGCTCATTTTTGTTCTTCTCAAGATGTAGAGTGTAGGGCTAGTAATTAGGTCTATTAGAGACATCATCATTGTGCTTAATTCTCAATTAGAGCAACAATTAAGTCCTAAAACTCCCCAACCCCCTCCACTCACACGACACCCTAGAGATAAAAGGGTCCATTTTAAGTTTGTCAATTGTTCAATTTATGTAGTGTGACATATTGGACATGTTACTAGACATGTTATTAAATAATGCATTTTTAACTTATTAAAAATCATTATATTAACAAAATAAATCACATACAAAAATTAACTAGTAATTCACAATTACAAGTACTTAAAATGGGTCATAGAATTATAAATCACAACAACTTGTATTTATAATAAACCATTCATTCTTATTATAATTGTTTCTTAAACAATTAATAAACCTAAGTAATAAAACAATTTTACATTACTTAGAACGAATCTTATTTAATGGAATTACAATAAGATACGTAATCTCACTCACAAAACTATTTGTTCAATTTTAAGGAATTAATTAACTTGTATCATCATACAATTAATTAATTAATCAATTAAGAGTGTTACCCTAGAGGTATGACCTTAAGGGATCAACTGATCACCATCGTCATACGACAGTAATGTCAAACTCTAGTCAGTCAATCATTATCGATTAATGTGAATCAGTTGACAATAAAATATTACTTTCCCTCATGTATTCTTATTATGAGATTTAAACATGTGATCGCATTATTGTCGAGGACACATACTCCAACAATCTCCCACTTGTCCGCGACAAGTGTGCGTCACCAATTCTCTTGTCCCATTACTATCTCCCACTCAATGCAAGGTGTCTTGCAGGTCGTACTTGCATTTGATCATATCATGAGTGGTTTCCTCGATCTGGAGAATAACTGTCTGACCGGAATTATCTACCATAGATACCTTCCAAGTGTGGCCACGCATTTCCAGTTCATTACTCCTCGAGTGGCCTTGAGATATAAGATAACCCTGACTAGGGATGGACAATTCCTATTGCACTCTTCCCTTCGAATAGCCACAGCTCATTATGACCCAAAACATGCCCATTTGACTCCAATTACGAAGGTCGTAGGACACAAATCAAAGTCACTCTGAAACTGTGCCATCTTAGGCGAACAGTCTTTAGTCAAATAATCGACTCATAAGAATACTATAGTAGCTCTCGCCATGACCAGGCTATAAAAATTGCCAGAACTCTATAAGCGGTCATTGCCCGACAGAGTGTCTCATACAGTCTGCCTATGTGATCGACTAGTCATCTCTCATGACTCCAAGGCACTTAAACTTGCCATCAATCGCCTCACACTCTAGTTACTTCGAGACGTCACCTCATATAAGTAACTAGGGGCCAATACTATGTTAATCCAGTTCACTTTAATAGGGTTCAACGTTGTCTTTACAACCTATTTGGATATAACAAGGTAATAAAAGAGTTTTAATAAAACTCAAACGATGAATGCATTATCACATATGTAAAATTGATACCATATCAATTACTACATAATCTATAATCCATATTCCATTTTGTATATAATTGCACATTTCAACTCAATTGAAATGACATGACTTTATCATGTTAAGCCTGTGAAAAGGTTTTTGCTTAGTAAGTCTCAGCAACACATTGCACTTTGCCTAACCTTGTATCATTTCCCTTTGTATAATCTTTATCATAACAACCTTTTGAGTACATGTCCAAATCCAATCCAGAGATAGGTTCCTTAGCCTTGAAAGCACTCCCACTGTCCTCACAGTGTGCAGGGATAGGTGCTTCGGTTGTTGGAACGAACCACCATGGTTCCTCCAATTCATAAAACCGAATCCTAATAACATCCCTTCCTACTTGCCTATTTGTTTTTTTTTATAATTGCAAGTGTACTCAATTTTCGTTGTAAATCTCTCATTATTCTACTGTCTAGAGCGTATCTAGCAGATATCCTCCTTAAATAATATAGCCAAGATGGTTCTCTAACCATCCTAGTGTGATTAGAATATGGTTATCGTGTAACTGCTTGCACATAAATCCATATCAATTCTAATCACTTAGCTTCATTTCTTTAGTGTTCCAAGAGAACTAACCAATGAACTATATGGCTATATTGAGACTTCTCTCAAAAATTCGATTTGTAACTTTTCGTCATACTCCAAGTATACCAAATTTAAGAATGGTGATACATCTAAGCGTAATGAATTAATCCCGCAGCGGAAGCAAGTGGATTCAATTTCTACATGTTCAATACCTTTGAACATGACTAGACTCTTATCAATATAAGAATATTCATTTAACGCTAATATCCTCTCAGCACTATCTTTATAGGTCTGGATATCTTAGAGATGCATTATTCTTCTCCTAAGTCATCCATCATTCACAATGATTAATATGTCCCTCACATATAAGACTAATAACACGACATTATCCCACTAAACTTCATGTATAAACAAAACTACTCGATAATTCGAGAAATGATTATCACATGATCAAAACATACAATTCAACTCTTTGACATATACTTAAGACTTCCTCTTAAGTTCGCATCCTACTTTAGGATAGTTGTGATTTACAAAACTCGTGCAAGATGATTTTAAAATCCAACTATATCAAATCATATCCGAATACAATGAAGTGTTGTTGTTGCGTGATCATGTTTATGCTTGCTTCGGACTTTTGCGGAGTCGGAACTAGATAAAGCATCATAATAAGTTACAGGTTTGTTACTTTCAAAAATAACATGACTCATGTCCACTAAGAATTTGAAGAAATAATTACTGATTTTGACCAAGAAGGAACATCTTCCTATGTCTTATTGACAGTTTGTGGCTCTTGAACATTTTCTCCCACTCTGTCTATAAGAGATAATCCTCTTTTCTCTAATAGACAACATCACGATCCACAAACCCTTTGTTCTCGTGATCATGTAGGAAGAGAGATCACATGTTTTCTTTCGAAATAAGCTACAACTTAGGTACCATGCCTAATCATATCATATATGAATTGTACTTGATTGCTTTAACTATGTTTTGTTTTAATGGAAAAAATAGATACTAGACAAATTGTGATAGAAACAACTTCCAATTTTATAGTAAAGATACAATCATATCGTATAGGATTCTTTGTCACCTTTTAATATTATGAAGGTGAACTTGTGATACCATATCACACTCCTTTTGGTGAATATAAATGTCTTCACTTTATTGTTCCCAATATTAACAAAGTACTAATACTTTGGTCATAATCTCTAGGTTATGATACTTTTAAACATTCATTGAACTTATTCAAAGAATTTCTCTTCTTACCTCATTAAGTGGATACTAAGTATCTACCTAGTTCGTTGGTAAAAGAGATGAAGAAGTAATAACCCCTTTTGATTGAAATTGTATTCGACCATACACTTCAAAGTGTAAATAGGGCGAATATCTTGCTATATTCATAATTCTTTTCTAGAAAGAAGTCATGAATTAATCTTGCTTTGAATAAAAGATTCACACATACCAAGAGATTCTCAATCAAGTGGTTTGGGACACTAGTCACAACTAGTCTCTATGAGCAATTTCAATCGAGAATTGAGAAATAATGGGGTTCACCAATTTGAGTCTTATACAATAAGTATGACATTTATTTTAATTTGAATATAATTACCTTGATTTGTATGGTCTCACCATAAACTTAATCATGGTATGTAAGGGCACAACACTTGTTTTAACTGCATAAGGGTAAAACCTTTTACCTTTTGTGCAAAACTACAAATTATATTCTTATTTAGACATATAATACATCATAACAATTATTGAGGTATATATCTAAATACAAAACTTAAAATAGTATATTACAACATTCATATGTTCAATGATGAAATGGCAACTACCCTAGTTCCATTCATGCAAATTTTTGAACTTATTCTTGCTAGTCATCACATGATAATGCCAAATATGATGATGAAATAAACTAATTTGTATCAAATACTCATGATGTGGTATTTGGCAACCATCAACATCAATCCTCAAAACCAGCCCACCCAGCTGCAGAAAATTAATCTCATACAAGGACTATGTTGGTGTCACACAACCAACTTCCTTAATCTTTACTTATTTAGGAATTTGTCTCTATTTTTAGTGTCTAACATTTTCTCTTTCAAGCCTTGTTCTATCCTTAACAATTAAGATAGATACTTTACTTCTTATTAATCCCACTCACTTCAAGAATTTCTACTTGATGAAGACTTATCTTCATATACATTCCTAGTTAATCCTTTACAAGGATGAACTCTATTGTGGTATTTGGTCAATTAAAATATCTAACAAATTAATTTACCAATTTTACATTGTCATGTCCTTAACTACTTAAGTGCTTGATGACAAGTGTTTAGGTTGAGCAATACGACTTTTTGAACCATGGATGCATAGAAGAAGTTATCAAAATATATTTTGACCAAGTACTACTTCTATTCATATTCTTCACGAGAGATTATAGGTATGTTAGGAATTTAAGATGTTAATCTTATATTTGCATAGGACGATTCCTATCGAGTTCTATGGAATAGAACGATTCCTATGGATCTAGTCCACAACCTATGATACGGTTCATTTTAGAAAGAGATTCTATTTGTCGTAAGTAGTAGTGGTTTAGCGGAGACTCATGTTACAATCGATTTGATATAATATATGAGTAGGAGCGATAATAAAGAACAACATAAAACAACGAAACAGTGGGAAAATCAAACATTCATCGTTATATATAAAACATTTAAGAATGTTTTAGCATTTAGATAGTGACCTCTACCCAACTATTATAAATGATCCCGATATCCAAATTCATATCAACTCGGGCACGGTGAGCCGATTCATCCCTAATCAATATAACTCGGTGGATTAACTCTTTAATCGATTCTACTTCTAGAACTCTCGGTCGATAAAACTACTTTAATATTTATCTTTAGCCCGGAACACATGCGACTACGGTCACGAATACTTCCATTGAGCTCAATCCAAATTTCGATGTAGTAATAATTTACCACCCACTTACCCAACGTAACAAGTTTAGCACCCCGGTGAGTCGAGCCTACTTCCTTATGAAATTGGGGCTCATGGTTCTACTATTTGGTAAGGCTAATCCTCAATTATTATTTAGTGAGAGGTCTTGTCAATTTATTATCTATCACGTTTTAAGTGAACTAAAGCGGTGAACTACGATAATTATAATTGACACGGTCGATGACTCGATAAAATAAAATGCATTTGTAGTTATGGCGATTTGGCTATGCATGCAAACATATAAAACATATGCAAAGCAAAAACAATAAAATCCTAGTATGGCCTTTCTAAAATAGTTAATTAAATAAACTTTTTACAAATTCGGAAACCAACTCTTTTAGTCCCTTGAACTTCATTTGGCACGCACTTCAAGGTAACACCGTCTTTGTCGGACCACCTTCTCTTTTTTTTTGGTGAAATGTGAATTCTCATTAATTAAAATATAGTACACATACAAAGCCTTTCCATACATTATATCACCAACACAACTTTCTAAATCAAACAAGAGCTACTCTATCAATCCAAGAACTATTAAGTCTAGTGCTCCCTTTTGCTTGCATGAATCGTCCCTTCAAAGTACTCTGAATCCATCTCAGAACTGCATTAGCTAGGATGCTGCACAAATCCCTCATGTCTTCTTTGTATTTACATTTCGCCAAAACATCAGAATCGAGTAGCCACGGCTGCCATTATGACTTTCTTCCTCAGCAGAGATCTACATCTCCAAGAAATAATCCAATCTTGAAATCCCCGATCCAGTCAATGTCTAACCATTGATTCAACAATCCCAAACATCTCTGGCTGTAACCACAGTCAAAGAACAAATGTGAATGGGTTTCCTGAGCACTGCCACACAGGTCACACAAATCAGAGTTAACAACACCATATCTCAGTAAACGATCCTTTGTCATAAGCCTGTGTTGTACATATAACCAACAGATGAAGCTAACTTTAGGCAAGCACAGCCTGTTCCATACCAGAGGCACCCAGGTAACTGTCTTCAAGGAACTCCTGAATAAATAAATTACATAGCTATTCTACTTTATACAATATAAAATAAAATAAAACTAAATAAAATAAAAGTGATACGAGATGACAATAATTACAACCGAATCGATATCCCCATTCATTTCGGCAAATACCAATTAAAACTAAGGCCATACTAAGTACAAATTACATAATTCAAAAATTATAAAAAATAAAATATGACAATCATACTAAAAATACAGCATTAATATATGTATGAAACATGTCTATGATGTGCCAAATCGCCCTATTTAAGCTAATATCATATATTCGGTCCGGTTTTATGGATTATTGTGACAATTAACTTATTAAAATCACAAAATATTACATAAATCAAATTTATGTCCAAGTTAATTACCCCAACCTTCTTAGGACTCAAAAATTTAGTCTTCACTAAACATTTGACAATAATTCAACTTGATATTTTATTATTGCTCCTTAAACATTTATTATTCATAATAATAAAGAAATAATTCCCAACTAAGTCATACAAATTCGAAAATTTCAAAATAATAATTTTGTATACTCTGGAAAATTCTCAATATCCCAAAATTTTAATAAAAATTGCCTTTAGATTATTTTAATTTATTTCACAAATAAATCGTATAAAACATAATTTTAACCCTTTAATTCCAAATTAAACATAAAATTATGCAATAAATCAAAATTAAAATTTTGAATATTCTAAACAAGTTTCTAGAATCTGGAAATGATAAATTTTAATCCAAAAATTGAATTTTTATAATAATGACTATTAAAGTTGCTTTTTATCAATTTATATCCCATAAAAATTAATAACCATTAAAATTATACGAAAATTAATATGCAACTTTAGATCTGATCTTCATATCATATATACAACATTGGAAAAAAAATTCATGCCATAAAATTCAATTTAGCTATTTATGTCAAAATAGTCACTATTTATTCGATTTTTACATCTAAAAATCATAAATCATGGAAAATTAAATTATTTGATCTAAAAATTTACATACAGTGTATAAATATTGTATGTGACAACATACTAAATTTTCATGGTCTTAAACGAAGTCTAACCATTTTTAACCAAAATACCTCTATTTAATCGATTTTTATCATGTAAAAATCATAAATCATGCTATATAAAACCATTTTATATGAAATTTTACATACAATGTGTAAAATATATATGAGAGGTCATGTAAATGTTTCATGGTCAGAATCATAGTCTAACTATTTTTAGCATTTTAATTGTCATTTTACTCAATAAAATGTGATAAAAATACTAATAATCATTTTAAAGAGCAATAAAATACCATAAATCATCAAAATGACCTAAAATCAATTTAAGACGAGAATGTTATTCATGCAAAAATTTCGTGGCTTTTATCATCATAAATCACAAATTACAAGTTTTATATGTTAACATTTGAACTCGGAAAAACTAAACCGATTATGCATGCAACAACTCTTGCTCTGATACCAATTGTATGATTCATTAATCTCTTATTAGACATTTCTAATAACTATGTGATTATTAGTTAAGTCATAAACTAAAAGGATCTTATGCAGCATAACATAAATATACAAAGTAAGAAGAAATCGATTGTTCTTACATTGAGGGCCGAAATGGGTATACTAATTTGGTCTCCTACCAAATTAGTCTTCGTAAAAACCGAGTGCTCCAAGGATGAATTTAAACCCAATATTAGGATCTACTCCTCAAGGATTGTACCAAGAAAATCACCCTTAATACTAATTTATATATTAACTAGATACATTAAATTAGTGACCTTTAAAATAATCTTATTATTATTTCTATTACTACTTTTAGTAATCTAAATATAAGATTTTGAACAGCTTTGTTTTCTATTCTAAAACTCAATTTTTAGAGAGAAGAGGAGAAGAGTAAGAAGTTGAGTTGTGTAAGAATGAATGAATAATGAAAAAGAGAAAAACTCTCTCTTTTTTTATGGGTGGCCGGATGGCCTTGGGTAGTATGCCCAATCCATGCTCATTTTTTGTTCTTCTTAAGATGTAGAGTGTAGGGCTAGTAATTAGGTCTATTAGAGACATCATCACTGTGCTTAATTCTCAATTAGAGCAACAATTAAGTCCTAAAACTCCCCAACCCCCTCCACTCACACGACACCCTTGAGATAAAAGGGTCCATTTTAAGTTTGTCAATTGTTCAATTTGTGTAGTGTGACATATTGGACATGTTACTAGACATGTTATTAAATAATGCATATTTAACTTATTAAAAATCATTATATTAACAAAATAAATCACATACAAAAATTAACTAGTAATTCACAATTACAAGTACTTAAAATGGGTCATAGAATTATAAATCACAACAACTTGTATTTATAATAAACCATTCATTCTTATTATAATTGTTTCATAAACAATTAATAAACCTAAGTAATAAAACAATTTTACATTACTTAGAACGAATCTTATTTAATCGAATTACAATAAGATACGTAATCTCACTCACAAAACTATTTGTTCAATTTTATGGAATTAATTAACTTGTATCATCATACAATTAATTAATTAATCAATTAAGAGTGTTACCCTAGAGGTATGACCTTAAGGGATCAACTGATCACCACCGTAATATGACAGTAATGTCAAACTCTAGTCAGCCAATCATTACCGATTAATGTGGATCAGTTGACAATAAAATATTACCTTCCCTCATGTATTCTTATTATGGAATTTAAACATGTGATCGCATTATTGTCGAGGACACATACTCCAACAGTTTAACCCATTCATCTTTTAGCAGGTCATTGTTTAACCCACATAACCCGTTTAACCCATTAAACTATAAAATAAACAAAGCTTTATAGCCATATTATCCCAAAAGGATGAATTAAAATGCTTATTTTTAAATAGTTTGGTTAGAATATTGATTCAACCCAAATATATTATGACACTTTTTAATAAATGGGTTATTTGTGTCGGGTTCGTGTCAAAAGAGCTCAACCCTAACCCGACCCATTTAAGTTTCGTGTTGTGTCCGTGTTAACCCAATTACCTAAATGGGTCACAATGTATTACCCTAATCCGCTAACTTCCTGTCGTGTTTTCGGGTCGTGTCTGTAATACTCCGTATTTATAAGTCTTGGGGTACTCTATCGAGTAGCCCTTACTCTGTCGAGTAAGGGTAAGTTGCGAAATAAAATAGTTTCTGATCTGTTGGGTACTCGATCGAGTAGCTGGGGTACTCGATCGAGTAAGGGGGTACTCGATCGAGTACCTTGGGTACTCGATCGAGTGTCCGGTTTACGGGGAGTTTTTCTCGGGTTTTGTTAATTATGCGATTAAGGTATTTAAACATAATCGTCATTGTTTTAAATCACTTTTACAAAACCTAAAACCCTGTTTAAGAGAGAAAGCAGCCACTTCATCTTCCTAATCGCATTCTTAGCAATTCCCGGAGTTCAGACGGTCAGTTCGTGTCATAGTTCGTATCGTTGAGTTCCTTGCGTCGAGGGTAAGCTTTTAACGTAATTTTTATACTCCCTCCCATCCAGACCAAAGGTTACAGTTGCTTTATCACACTTGTCGAGACACGTTTTGTAACGCGCATATCTTTAGTTACACATTATTAAAAATTATAAAAATTTGATATTCTTATAGTATTCATGACGATAAATAGTGCCAAAAAGCAAGTGTAACCTTTGGTCTGGATGGGAAGGAGTAATGTTTTGCTAAGTTTGGTTAAACCCTAATTTAGGGTTTGGGGGTTTTTATGAGTAGTATGTGATGTGTAGTCTTTATGTGTGATGTGTTAGGAGGAGGATTCGTAGAAGAGGCGTTTTGATACATTTGTAGATACCTTTGCTTGTTGTGCTTTCCAGGTAGGATTTCCTACTCAGTATTAGTCCCATGATGGGATATTGGTGATGTGCTGTAGTTAGTTGTTTGATATGATGATTGTGATTGTGATTGTGATTGTGATTGTGATTGGTTGTCTATGGTTCTCGAGATGCGTTCTCGGCTGAGTGGGGTCACTTGCGGGAGTGACTTCACGCCCTAGTTTCGCCCTTCGTGGAACCCGCCACGGAAGGGGATGTGCACATTAATGGGACAGGGTTATCGCTCGTACGATGAGCGGGGCTTAGGTGGGAACGGCTGCGGTCCCCCATCGCGTGGCGGGTCCGGTGGACGGTCAAGATATTGAGATGATGGGAGTTGGTGGTGTGTGTGTGTGTGTGTGATAGTTCATTTGTCTGTTTATCTTATTATTGTTATCTATATTGATTGTGTGATTAATGCGACCCGGTGTTGTTTTGTAAACTGCGGTGATCCATTCGGGGATGGTGAGCAGATATTGAGCAGGTATTGAGATGAGTATTGGGATAGCTGGGATGCCACGACGTGATGATAGGAGTCTTCCATCGTAGCCTTAGTTTATTTACGTTTCAGTTAGAACAGTCATTTGAGAATATTGTATCGTACTTTGGTTTGGTTTTGAGGATTGTATTTATTCATTAAACTATTTATAATAAACGTTGTTTCTGTTTTGTCTATTTGATTATCATACCTCGGGCGACCGAGATGATGATATCTTCATACCTGAGTGGTCCTGGTAAGGCACTTGGAGTATGGGGGTGTTACAAATGGTATCAGAGCGACGATCCTGAAACCTGTAACCAATGAACTTAATGAACATAGGGAGTCAATTAAAATGAACCCGGGGTAAAAGTTGTAGGAGCTAGTGCAAAGGCTTGGGAGACGTCCTAAAGTCGCGGGGGTCGCCCTACAACTTTGAACCGGTCACATGGGAAAGTGTTTGTCGAGTCATATGTGTGCTTGGTTAACTTGTTAACAATGTGATGAAGTGTGTGATTGTTGGATGTTGAAGGAGAAGTTGAGAATGTGAAAGAAAAGTAATATATGTGTAGACTTGATGTTGGAATAACATGTTGGATGTTTACAATGTGGCTTTAATAGCATGATGAATTGATCTTGTTGATAGTAGAATAGATGCGTAGCATATTTATTATGATATCATGTGGTTTTATAAAGTTTAGCATGTTAGTATATGACGTAATATGCGGGTAGCTCTTACGTATTAGTGGTACTCGATCGAGTGAGACTGACTCGATCGGGTGGGTTTTTGGCGATTTTGAGTCCAGAATCGAGTTTTGGGGCACTCGATCGAGTAACTAGGGGTACTCGATCGAGTAGGGGGTCACTCGATCGAGTAGCCTAGATACTCGATCGAGTAGGTAAGAGATCGAAGGTCCTGTTTGGTTCGGAGTTTGGGTACTCGATCGAGTACGGGGGCACTCGATCGAGTAGCCCGTTACTCGATCGAGTGTGTTTGGGAACTCGATCGAGTGGGTTCGGGCATCGTGTGTTCGTGTTTTAAGGTTTAGTACGTGTGTTTACGTTTACCCCTTTCTTATATAGCTTCAAGATGCCGCCCAAGAGAATCGCTTTGTACGCAAGAGCCGAGCTTATGACCACGGATGACATCGTTAAGATGTTAGAGCACCAGGATGCTCTTACTAAGACCCTGAAGAGAGTGAATGAGGACAAGGATAAGAGTAAGGAGAAGGAGGTTGATCATTCTAAAATCAGCCTCTACATTGCGAGGTTTAACCCGAAAGAATACAAGGGGGTTGGGGAACCCAATCGCTTGATAGTTGCCGAGAGAGATGGAGAACATCTTAGACTTGGTTCATTGCCCTGATGAGATGAGAGTGGAACAGGTGCGTTCTATCGAGGGAGGCAGCAGGCAAGTGGTGGGATTCGGTGAAGGTGAGTGCTAAGGAGATATACACCAACCAAGGCTTACCTGCTATACCTTGGGAGGAGTTTCGTAGGGTGGTGAGGAAGGAGTTTGTACCGGAGCATGTGAGGAGTAAGTTGAGGGAAGAGTTTGATAAGTTTAAGATGATCACGAGATGTCCGTAGCCGAGTACTACAGACGGTTCAATGAGAAGTCCGGGTATCTTGAGGATATGGGTTTGAGTGAGGAGAACCTGGCATTGAGGTTTGAGAGAGGGTTGACTACCACGATTATGGATAAGTTACCCGTGGGGATCCTTACCGATGTTAAGGAAGCTTATGAGAGAGGGTGGGAGAGCCGAGAGGTTGGTGGAGATGGCTCGGGAGAGGTCGGGTGGTGAGAAGAGGAAGTCCGAGAGCGAGGGTGGTGGCCAATCGAATCACAAGAAAGGCAACCACAATCAGTCTAAGGGATTTTCTGCAGGGTCTGGGTTTAGTGCTGGGGCTTCCTTTGGGCGTGGTCGTGGGAGTGTGAGTAATAGTTGGGGAGTGACCTGCTTTGGTTGTGGTGGTGTGGGCCACAAGAGACATGAGTGCACGAGCGCACCGGGATCTTTTCGAGAGACTGCACGAGCTTCGCGAGCAACAAATGGCCGGCTGGAACATGGCCAAACCGGGAAGTCGAGCTACCGGGGGTGGAGGCAAATCGCAACGGCGGTAATTCTTATCGAAGACACCGACGAACAACAACAACAATCAAGGGTCGGGTGCTAAGCCGACCGCGTCACCAAGATCTTGTCCGGGGAGGTGGGCGGAAGACCGATGCAAGTTGTTCATGATGGAGAAGAAGGCAGCTGAGGAAGATGCGCACGTTATCACCGGTACATTCCTTGTTAATGGTATTCCTACGTTTGTTTTGTTTGATTCGGGGGCTTCTCAGTCGTTTGTGTCTTCGAGTCATGTAAAACAGTTGGGTTTGAGAGTATATGAGTCTGTTAGTGAGCAAGTTTTCATACCTTCGGGTGAGTCTGTATCGTGTGGGAGGTTGTTTAGAGATGTATCTTTGATAGTTGGGCAAGTTGATTTCCCTGTAGACTTGCTAGAGTTTCCTTTTAATGGTTTTGAGATGATAGTTGGGATGGATTGGTTAGGAAAGTATAAAGCTAAGATAGACTGTCATCAAAAGAAAGTGTCCTTAAGAGGTCCAAAGGGTGTTAGTGTGTCTTATCGTGGGTTTCTAGTCAAACCCAAAGTTAAGTTGATTGCAGCTGTCACCTTGAAGTCTTATCTGAGGAAGGGATGTCCGTTGATCTTGTGTCATGTGAGAGATGACCGTATAGAGAGTCCGACAGTTGATGAGATACTAGTGGTGGGAGAGTTTGCAGATGTTTTTCCAGAGGAGATTCCGGGGTTGCCACCGAAGAGGGAGATAGATTTCACCGTAGAGTTGAAGCCAGGGACGGGGCCAATCTCTAAGGCACCGTACCGTATGGGTCCTAAGGAGATGGAGGAGCTTAGGAAGCAGTTGGATGATTTGATAGAGAAGGGATACATTAGACCAAGTGTATCGCCTTGGGGAGCACCAGTTCTTTTCGTGAAGAAGAAAGATGGAAGCTTGAGGTTGTTCATAGATTACAGGGAGCTGAACCGTGTGACGATAAAGAACAAGTATCCTTTGCCAAGGATAGATGACCTGTTTGATCAGCTGAGCGGTGCAACAGTCTTTTCTAAGATTGATTTGAGGTCGGGGTACCATCAGGTGAAGATTAGAGAGGTAGACATACCAAAGACAGCTTTCACGTCAAGGTATGGCCATTATGAGTATGTGGTGATGTCGTTTGGGTTGTCTAATGCGCCGGCGGTGTTTATGGATTTGATGAATAGAATCTTCAGACAGTTCTTGGACCAGTTTGTGGTGGTGTTTATCGATGACATCTTAGTCTACTCTAAGACTAAGGAGGAGCATGAGGAGCATCTGAGGATCGTGTTGCAGACTTTGAGGGATCATGAGTTGTATGCTAAGCTGTCCAAGTGTGAGTTCTGGTTAGAGAAAGTTGCTTTTCTGGGGCATGTAATCTCTAAAGATGGGGTAGTTTGTGGATTCGGCGAAGATTAAGGCGGTGACAAAGTGGGAAAGCAGAAGAATGTTCTTTGAGGTTAGAAGTTTCTTGGGTTTAGCTGGATACTACAGACGGTTCGTGAAAGATTTCTCCAAGATAGCTAGACCGATGACAGCGTTGATGAGGAAAGAGAACAGGTTTCGTTGGGATGAGAGTTGTGAGACGGCGTTCCAAACATTAAAGGAGCGTTTGACCACAGCTCCTGTCCTCGCATTGCCTAAAGGGAGCGAGAATTTCAAGGTTTATACAGATGCCTCGAAGAATGGGCTGGGATGTGTGTTGATGCAGAATGGTAAAGTGATTGCCTATGCTTCTAGGCAGTTGAAGCCTTATGAGGAGAACTACCCTACTCATGATCTGGAGTTGGGTGCAGTGGTGTTTGCTCTCAAGATTTGGAGACATTACCTTTATGGAGCAATCTTTAAGGTATTTTCTGATCACAAGAGTCTTAAGTACATCTTCACGCAGAAGGAGTTGAACATGAGACAGAGGAGGTGGATGGAGTTGATTGGCGACTACGACATGGAAGTTATCTACCATGAAGGGGAGGCCAATGTTGTTGCTGATGCTTTGAGTAGAAAGAGTGTACATTCCTTGTGTACAGCTCTATCTTTGATGACGCTGAGGGATGAGGTAGCGAGCTTTGGAATACATATGATGCAGAAAGGAGATGCCATGGGTGATATGACAGTACATCTGGAGTTTTATGATGACATTCGGGATAAGCAGGCTTTGGATCCTAAGATAGTTGAGTGGGAGAGTGGAGTAGAGAAAGGGACAGTGTCCGGTTTTCTATTCATACAGATGGTAGTTTGAGGTTTGATGGTCGGTGGTGTGTTCCTAATGATGAGGAGTTGAAAAAGACGATCATGACAGAAGCGCATTGCACACCATATTCAGTTCATCCAGGTGGAGACAAGCTATACAAGGACTTGAAGAAAACGTTTTGGTGGCCTGGGATGAAGAAAGAGACAGCTGAGTTTGTGTCCCGTTGTTTGACATGCCAAAGAGTTAAAGGGGAACAGAGAAGACCACAAGGTAAGATTCAGTCTTTAGAGGTGCCTGAGTGGAAGTGGGAATCCATTTCCATGGATTTCATTGTGGGTTTGCCTAAGAGTCAACAAGGTAACAACATGATTTGGGTGATAGTGGATCGTCGACCAAGTCGCTCACTTTGTTCCAATGAAAGATACATGGACTAAGGCACAATGGGCTATGGCCTATCGAAAGAACGTGCTTAAGTTACATGGAGTCCCTAAGGACATAGTGTCCGACAGAGATGCGAGGTTTATATCGAGGTTTTGGAAGGAGTTGCAGGAATCGTTGGGAACAGATTTGAAGATGAGTACTGACATTTCATCCTGCGACAGGATGGGCAGATCGAGAGAACAATCAAGACTCTTGAGGATATGTTGCGAGCTTGTGTAATGGATTTTGGTGGTAGGCGGGAGCGAGAGGTTGGACACGATAGAATTTTCTTACAACAACGGCTATCACACCAAAGTATAGGTATGGCACCGTTTGAGGCTTTGTATGGGAGGAGGTGTAGGAGTCCAATCTGTTGGGACGATAGTCTTTGAGGCAAAGTGGTTTTAGGACCAGAGATGGTGCATGAGATGGTGGAACAGATTAAGATGATCAGGGAACGGATGAGAGCAGCCCAGGACCGACAAAAGAGTTATGCAGATCTACATCGTCGGGACATAGAGTTTCAAGTTGGGGACAAGGTTCTTTTGAAAGTGTCTCCGATGCGTGGAGTTATGAGATTTGGGAAGAAGGTCAAGCTAAGTCAGAAGTTTATAGGGCCTTATGAGATCTTAGAGCGAGTTGGGGAAGTTGCTTATCGTTTGGCTTTACCAGCTGCGTTGGAGAGAGTGCATAATGTGTTTCATGTATCGCAGCTGCGGAAGTATGTGAGTGACCCGTCACATGTGTTGGAGGCAGAGAGCTTAGAGCTAGATGAGTCTTTATTATATCTGGAGGTGCCTAAATAGATTCTAGACCGAAAGGTTAGAAAGACCAGGAGTGGTGAGACAGTTTTGCTTAAGATCCTTTGGTCTAACCACGAGACCGAGGAAGCTACATGGGAGGCAGAGGATATCATGAAAGAGCGTTACCCTTTCCTTTTTGATCAGGTATGTATGGTTACGGGGACGTAACCTTGTTTATTTTAGGGGGGTAGGAGATGATCGCGAGTAGTTTTAAGAGTTTTATACACCTTTTATACGTAGTGTCGGTATGTTTGTCGGAATGAGTTGGGTTAGTATCATGTCTTTTGTTAATTTTGTTTGGCTTTTGAGTCGGGAATGTTGTGGGAGTACCTTTGTTTGGTAGTGGTTTGAACTTCAGGGACGAAGTTCCTTTTAAGGAGGGAAGACTGTAATACTCCGTATTTATAAGTCTTGGGGTACTCTATCGAGTAGCCCTTACTCTGTCGAGTAAGGGTAAGTTGCGAAATAAAATAGTTTCTGACCTGTTGAGTACTCGATCGAGTAGCTGGGGTACTCGATCGAGTAAGGGGGTACTCGATCGAGTACCTTGGGTACTCGATCGAGTGTCCGGTTTACGGGGAGTTTTTCTCGGGTTTTGTTAATTATGCGATTAAGGTATTTAAACATAATCGTCATTGTTTTAAATCACTTTTACAAAACCTAAAACCCTGTTTAAGAGAGAAAGCATCCACTTCATCTTCCTAATCGCATTCTTAGCAATTCCCGGAGTTCAGACGGTCAGTTCGTGTCATAGTTCGTATCGTTGAGCTCCTTGCGTCGAGGGTAAGCTTTTAACGTAATTTTTATAATGTTTTGCTAAGTTTGGTTAAACCCTAATTTAGGGTTTGGGGGTTTTTATGAGTAGTATGTGATGTGTAGTCTTTATGTGTGATGTGTTAGGAGGAGGATTCGTAGAAGAGGCGTTTTGATACGGTTGTAGATACCTTTGCTTGTTGTGCTTTCGGTAGGATTTCCCACTCGTATTAGTCCCATGATGGGATATTGGTGATGTCTTTGTAGTTAGTTGTTTGATATGATGATTGTGATTGTGATTGTGATTGTGATTGGTTGTCTATGGTTCTCGAGATGCGTTCTCGGCTGAGTGGGGTCACTTGCGGGAGTGACTTCACGCCCTAGTTTCGCCCTTCGTGGAACCCGCCACGGAAGGGGATGTGCACATTAATGGGATAGGGTTATCGCTCGTACGATGAGCGGGGCTTAGGTGGGAACGGCTGCGGTCCCCCATCGCGAGGTGGTCCGGTGGACGGTCAAGTATTGAGATGATGGGAGTTGGTGGTGTGTGTGTGTGTGTGTGTGTGATTCATTTGTCTGTTTATCTTATTATTGTTATCTATATTGATTGTGTGATTAGTACCGACCCCGGTGTTGTTTTGTAAACCTGCGGTGATCCATTCGGGGGATGGTGAGCAGATATTGAGCAGGTATTGAGATGAGTCGGGATATTTGGGATGCCACGACAGATGATAGGAGTCTTCCGCTGTAGCCTTAGTTTATTTATGTTTCAGTTAGAACAGTCATTTGAGAATATTGTATCGTACTTTGGTTTGGTTTTGAGGATTGTATTTATTCATTAAACTATTTATAATAAACGTTGTTTCTGTTTTATCTATTTGATTATCATACCTCGGGCGACCGAGATGGTGATATCTTCATACCTGAGTGGTCCTGGTAAGGCACTTGGAGTATGGGGGTGTTACAGTGTCAATGATTGCCACCTCTAGCCATGACCATTACACTGGCTGACATTAGTTATTTGACTGGTCTTTCTCTAGTTGGTGCATCAAGGAATTTCTTTTCCTTAGACAAAAATAACCTCTCTACTGAGGGCGCAAGGATTTGTCGTGTCGTGGAGCAAATGAGCTCTGGGACCAACTATTCATCGCGCCGAAAAAAGGATTCTTCGGCGTTAAGAGCAAATTCAAGAATAACCCTGTTGAATTTGAAGGTGTCCTCTTTGTTTCATGTGTGTTCTCCCAGCTTATCATGCCAAAGAGTGGTGGGTGCGTTCGTGGCTTTATTCCACATACCGCGTAGATTCAATCATGCACAGGCCCAATTCCATTGGCGCCTCTGGTGTTGAGCTCTTTTTATAGGATGCTCCGAAATTGCCATCAGATTGCTCGCCGCAAACTTACAACAATAAAAAACTAGGCCTCACTGACGCTTGTAACGGTGTAAGTGGCCCTTTATAGATTCTATCTTGCTGGGCAATGTTTTATTTCCCTTATCATAGCGTTGTTGACATAACGCACTTTATAAAAGGATCCATACACCCAAAACGCTATAGTTACGCCGAATTCGCTAGCAACGTAACTGATATTACCTTTTCTAAGTCCGTAAACAGTATTGTTGATTCTTTTTTTTGTCAAAAGAATTCATTATGTACAGCCACCCAATGCTACATCTTAGAACATCAGCTGGCTGATTCCCCAACTTCTCTTTTCAAGTTGTATTTGCATCCATGGATGAACACCATGGAATTTTCTGTTCTTGAAGTGTCAACCAAAGATGTGTAGGACAGCTTCTTATGCCTCGGAGACTTACCTTACTCTCCTTTCCTTACAACTGAGTACGGCACTGAGCTGTATAATCCTCAACTCGTCGCCCGCCAGTTTGGTTTTGTCCAATCCTTTGCTATACCATTTCTTTGGTCTATATACAGTCCATGGCAAGAGAGGGTTAAGATTAACGCAAAGGATGTCCAACAACTTTTTTCAAAGTCTGTTTCAGTAACTGTAGAGAATTGCTGGCGCTACCGCCCCGATGCTGCTACCGTTTTACACACCTAATGGTGGCCTTCTTCACCATGGTGTTAACCTACTTTCTTGGTTCAAGCCACTCGTAAGCTCAAAGAAAGCATCAAAGGTAACTTTTCAACTTTATGAAAAACTTCTAGTTACCAGTCTATTTGCTTTTCATAACATAAACTTTATCTTATTTCTTTTCTGCAGCGAAAACTCTACCTGGTCCACAACTTTAAACATTATCCAATCATCGTGAAATGCCACGCAATTTTGCATCTGCGAGGCATACAACGCCTACTATTCAGGAGCTTGTCATTTGTCTGGGAATTCCCCGGAAAATTTAATCTTCTTATTTCAACTTTCACCCCCAAGATGGGTGTTCAGTTCCTTATGAGCGTTGAAACAGAAAAAGAAGGAGAAACTCAACCAGAGGAACCGGAAGAAACTATTGAAGAAAAGCCCTTAATAAGGAAATTAGACAATACCTCCTCCTCAAAAGTAAGCCCCAAAAGACAGAAGATTGTCAATGTAGCACCAAAAGGTACGCATGCCTCAATCTTTCAAATGATTGAGATAGCCGATCAAGACCGAATAACGCCTCCAATCATTAGCATCCTAAAGGACGATCCAATTATTACCCCCTCATCAGCTCTTGTAAGCCATGCGGAAACAAACCAGCCCCCAACTCCGAGCTGTACAGAACAAGTGGTTCACGCTTCCCCTTCCCCCCCCCCCATGCTGAAGAGAATAGACCATCCCAGGAGCAACATCCAGAAGCCACTGTCCAAATAGAGCCAACCCCCATGAACAAGGGTTAAACACTGCTTCCAGGTAATTATCCCATGTCTGTGGCAACGCTGAAGACCACGCCTCTCAAGGAGACACGGTGATGACCATGGTTGAGAATACTTACCAACTCCGAAATAAAGAATTGGCAGTTCAGGTTACTGAACAAACGCCAACGGAAACCCAGAGCAGCTTTCAAGTCATCCTCCCCGGCCCCCATCTTCTAAAGAAGACCTTTCTATGGCCTCTAAGATCATGCAAACTCCATCCACCCTACCCCCCCCCCCCCCCCAAGGTCCTCCCCAATAGAACACTCTCGAGACGCTGATACCTTTGGCGATATCATGGCTTGAGCAGTCACCAATGTCAGGAACCATGATAAGTTCCCCTCATTGTTCCAAATCATTGCTAAATTGGAATGCTTAGCGTTGTTGCCAACCAGCAAAAAGCTGCTTCAACAACTTCATGACCTATGCCAAGCCTCAAGAAGCTTTTCTCCCTTTTATGCCCATGTTCAAAACTACGTTGATAAGATAAGACAACTACAGGCTCTTACGCTGAGTGACTGTGATAGGTACGAGAATCTGCACCACCAGCTCTATGCTGATAGTTTGTCTATGCAGACTTTTTGCCATCAAATATCCTCAGCCTTTGACACTTAGCGTCAACACAAGCGCTAAATTGACGAACTTGATCAAAAGATTAATGATGCTGAGAAAGCTCTCAATAAAATGAAGGCACAACACCAAGCTCTATCCAGAGGTTTATCTGTGCTACCCTTTTCTCTTGCCAACCATTTCATATGATCAAGGCTCAGATAGAAAACAGCCAGCAACGTACTAATTCTATTCAAGAGGAGCTAGCTAAAATGATGGGCTTGTTGAATTCTCACACTAAATCCCTTATAACTTAAATTACAGGGTTTCTGCCTTTTATTCAACAAGCCAAAAATATTGAGGGATGATTTTATTCAATCAATGTAATGCCCTCATGTTATCCCAAAACTCTGGATATTGTATTTTAATATTTGCTGCGTCCTTTTCCCAAATAGTTGGGTGATAGTACTACAAAAAATTACCGTTTATGTTTCTCTTGAAATGTGTCCCATCAAAGTTCTGCAGGCCATACGCATTACCTGAAAAAACCTTATTAACCTTAAATGGACCTTCCCATCTGGTTGACCATTTTCCATAAAAATGATATTTATGCCCTTCAGGCAAAATCACTTTCCATACTAAATCCCCTTCTCGAAAAGACTTAGATTTGACTCGTGCATTATACGCTTTGGCTGCCCTAACCTTATTTTTAAATAGGTTTGACAACGCTTGCTCTCTAAGATGTTCAACATCTAAATTAGTAATATTCATCGACTCAGAATAGGAATCAAAATCTAAAGAATTCTGATACAAAATTCAAGCATATTCTACATTAACCTCAGCTGGTATCACAACATCATGACCATAAACTAATTGATAAGGAGTGTACCCTAAAGCCCCCCTTTTTGAAGTCCTATAAGTCTACAACGTATCAAGTAACTTATCATGCTAAACCCTGGGATTGTCATCAATCATTTTAGAAATCCCTGCTTTAATCAACTTATTTGTTTACTCTGCCTGCCCATTTCCCTAAGCGTAATAAGGAGAAGAATTCAATAATCAAACTCTATACTGAGTAGTAAACTTATGTATCGCTGGCCCATTACAAACGGGCACTTGGTCCACTGTAATACTTTCAGGGACTCCAAAGTGAATGAAAATGAATTCTTTCAAAAAATCCACTAAGTCCTATGTCTTCACAGTCTTAAAAGGTTTAGCTTCCACCCATTTAGTGAAATAATTCGTAATAACCACCACATACCTATGCCCTTTTAAAGAGAGTGGTGTTATTTCTCCTAACATGTCCATCGTCCAACCACGAAAAGGCCATGGTTTAATAATGGGATTTAAATCATTAGCATGGACCCTGCTTATTTGTCCAAAACGTTGACATGCCTGACACCCTTTCGCATAAGTCACACAATTCTCTAAAATCGAAGGCCAATAAAACCTATGACGATGTATTAACCATCTCATTTGCGCCACAAACCCCCGCATGGCTTCAGCCATGACTAACAATGCATCATCAGCGCCTAAACACTTCAATAACACTTCTTGTTGGTCCTACTTATACAAGACATCATCAATCAAGAAGTACCCAAAAGCTTGCTTTCTAAGCTTATGGTTTAGCCCTTTTTTAGATGGATTCTTTAAAATACCCACAATGTCTGTCCGCCAATCTAACGGCTCGTCAAGAATGTCAGCCTTACAAATTTCTGATGCCAAGACAACATCACTTACAAGAAAACTTCTTTCCAATCGGACCAAATAAACAATTGTGTCAATATCATCTTGGTTATATCCAGAAGCGAATTGAGCTAATTGATTAGCTACTACATTCTGATTTCTTAGCACATGAGCACATTCAATCTTCCGAAAGTATTTAAACAAGTCTTCCACCTTTTGAAGGTATTGAGACAACAACAAGGAATTGCACTTGAATAACAACAAGTTGGGAATCCCCCAATATCCGAACATTTAATGCTCCTTGTTCAATCAACTTTTCTAAACCAACAATGAGCGCTTCATACTCTATGTTATTGTTAGTACCACTACCATGTAGCGCGACAACGAACTTCCAGTCTCTTTCCATCGGGGAAGTAATAAATACGCCGGCGCCAGACCCAATTGAGGTAAATGAACCATCAAAATATATTTCCCAAGGGGTTTGATTATTATCACATGTCTCCTTGTCAAAACACAGGTGTTCAATGAGCAAATCAGCCAAAACATGACTCTTCATAGCCCGTTGCGGAATATACACCAAATCAAACTGAAGCAAACAAATGTTCCATTTACTCAGGCACCCTTTCAACAAAGTTTGTGATAACATGTGTTTCATCACGTCTAGCGCTAATACTATTTCGATAGTATTGCCTATAAAATAATGCCTTAACTTAACCGAGGCGTCATAAAGACTTAAAACATACTTTTTCTAAATATGTGTATCGCAGCTCCGTTTATTGGAGGACTCGGCTCAATTAAAGTACCACTTATTCATAGCCTTGCTCATTCTCTTGGGAAAGAATGCAACCAATTGACTGGTGAGCGGCGAATAAATACAACCTGAAGGTTTAACCCGTCTTTGGAGAAATCAATATCGGAGGATTAATCAAATATTGTTTGATTTTATCGAATGCTTCTTGATGGATTTTATTCCAAACAAAAGCATCCTGCTTCTTTAACTGTAACAAAGGAGAGAAAACCTTTGTCTTCCCAGCCAGATTTGTGACAAAATGCCTGACATAATTTACTTGTCCTAAAAACCGTTGCAACTCTATTTTGTCAGAGGGTGGTTTAACGTTTATTACTGCCTTGACTTTATTCTTATCAATCTCAATTCCTGTTTGATGAATCAAAAATCCAAGAAAATTCCCTGCGCTGACACCAAAAGCACATTATAGAGGATTCATTTTAAGATTATACTTCTTCATCCTTTCAAACACTTGTCTGAGATGAAACAAACGTTCATCAAATTCGTTGGACTTTACAACAACATCATCAATATAGATGGTCTTTGAATGTCGAATTAAATCATGAAAAACACAATTCATGGTCTGTTGACATGTAGCGCCCGCATTCTTTAATCCAAATAGAATAACTACCTATTCAAACGTTCCCAAAGAATCAGGACATCTAAACGATGTTTTATAACAGTCTTTTATTCGATCTTAATTTGATAATACGGACGACATATCCATCCATGAAAGTAAGATATCTATGTCTTGAGGTAGCATCAATGAGCACATCAGCCAAAGGCATGAGATATTCATCTCTAGGAGTGGCCTTGTTCAAATCTCGAAAATCAATGCATACCCTGATTTTCACAGTTTTCGTAATGACTGGTACAATATTGGCAATCCATTCCACATATCAAACTGGGCGAATGAGCTTTGCCTTTAGTAGTTTGCCCACTTCTTCCATAACAGCCTGAATGACTTCGGATGACATTCTTCTAGGCTGTTGGATAATTGGTCTCCAACCAAGCTTAATCGGGAGACGGTGGCTAGCGATACTAAGATCAACACCAGGCTTCTCATAGTGTTCCCAAGCAAAACAATCTCTATATTTGAATAGAATTGCCTTCATTGCCTCTTTCTCATCATGAGATAAGTTTTGACTCATATTAGTAAACTTGGAAGTTCCTTTAGTCCCTAAATTTACCTATTCTAAAGGATCTTGCGAATCTTTTTTAATATCTTAATTTTTCACCCATAACCTTTCTACCCAAGTTAATGGTGAATTTTCGTTGACCCGTCCACTATTATTCAGACATAAATCATCATCTATTTTTAAATAAGAATCATTACTTTCTAAATTGCAATTTTTATTCAATTTAAAAATCTTTACAATATTTTTAGAAGGCGGAAATACAAAGCAATTAATACATTCTAGTAATTAAACGGAATAAATCTCAACTCCTGAGCACCCGTCGCT
The DNA here is from genome assembly GCF_048544455.1 of Silene latifolia. NCBI lineage: Eukaryota > Viridiplantae > Streptophyta > Magnoliopsida > Caryophyllales > Caryophyllaceae > Silene > Silene latifolia. The sequence continues at coordinate 141,956,464 of NC_133534.1, read as the reverse complement.
GCCTCTGGACCTTCTCCTGTAATGTCCTCTAATTCTCTTATGCGAATTTCTTTATCTTGTTGAAGACGTCATGTTCTTCAATATTCACCATCTGGCACTGATCAAGCGCTTCCACCTTTGGTATCAGCGCATGATCCTGGTAATTATGGACCACTAGATCGACTACCTTCAGCGTTGAACTCCTTAAGCAAAATAGTCACCGTCATGCACTCCATCGATTTCAGATCCAAAGAACAAAATTGAATTGGCGGTAAATCCTCATCAGTCACCAATAAGTCTAGCTCTGACTCTGAGAAATCTCCTAAGTTTTCATCTTCCTTATCAGCACTCATCACCTAGTCACTTTACTTATCAATTGCGCTGACACAAGCATAAATACTAGTGACAACCTCTTTTTCCTTCAGAACTTTCTCGTCTTGGATCCTGATGTCAGCTACCATGGCTTCTTGCATTAGCTGCATCTCGACTTTAGCTCCGGCGTTTATCGCCAATGCCTTAATATGCTTCTTCTTCTGACTTTTAGGGATATATTTTCCCTCAAGAGGACTCTGTTGATTCTTCAACTCGGCTAGCGGCTTCCTTACTACCCCAAGGGTTTGCATCCCCTTAGAGCCTTTACTGGGACCCATGGTCTCAAGATCCCTTATCCTCTTAACTATTCGGCGCTGATAAGCCGGAATTCACTTTGGATCATTAGGAATAGCCTGTATTCGAACAAGTGCAACATGTCTGCACAGCCAAAACACATGTTCCTTCGCAAATTCTTCATGCATTGGACCAACCGTGCGTGACTTGGATCAGCCTTTAAAACTTCTTCATAAGTATTAGATGCAGAGCCTTCCTTCATTTTGTTGGGCTTTCTTTTCACAGCTTCCTTGACCTTTTGTTTCCCTACCAAATCCAGCGCCTCTTCATCGACTGGAAGTAGAGTTATCTTCCCTTTTTGAACCAATTTTGCTACAAAGGCTCTAAAATTTTGACACTTATCAGTAGTGTGAAACTCAGTCATGTTCCATTTGCATATGCCCTTCAATTCTTCACTGTTCATTTTTGGAAAAAAAAAACAACAAGCGCTTGTCCACCAGGTGGTCAAAAAAATGTTGCGCTCTCTCTTCCCAAACCAGTTTCGGAAATATTTAGTGTAGTGTTCATATCAAACATGTTACATTTAAAGTTTAACACAGAAAATGGGTCGTCATCTGTTTTGACGCTATCACCACTAGAAAACAAAATTCTACCATTATCAATCAAATCCTGCAGAGTATTTCTGAATACAAAACAATTATTCGTATCATGAGATCTAGCATTACGCCATAAACAAAAGGTTTTTCCTTTTAATTCTTGCACCAAGGGAATATTATGATTCCTTTTAATTTTAATAATAATATTGGCATGCAAATGCCTGAAAATCTCTCCACCTTGGTTATATAAAAGGTGTAGAGACGTTTCTTAGTATTCTTCATGTCCCTACCTTCAGAAAATTCCTTCTTCTCCAGTGGCGCACATTGAAAGGAGGCCATTTCAAGATTTCTGCTAAGTTAATTTCACAAAAATCATCCTCTTCTTCAATATTGACACAGTTAAATGCCCTATACCTTTGTTGACTTTCTTCGCTCAATACTTGCTCATACTTACTAACTGACTCTGTTAATTCCATGAAATTGCTAAAGATAATACCATCAAAGCACTTCCTGAAAGGAATCTCTAAAACACCTTGAGCAATTCTTATGAACTCCCCCTCTTGCAAATTCAAATGGCATCGAATTTTAGCATTTTTAGACCTAGTCAAATATTTATCGACAGGTTCTCTTTCCCTTTGTTGTATCCTAGTAAGATCGTTGATGGTTATCCCAAGTTCAATTCTAATGAAATGGTTATGGAACTGATTCTTCATCGCCTCCCAATCAGGGATGGAATTTGGCGCTAGATGAACATACCAACTAAATGTTGTTTTAGTTAATGAACTAGGAAATAATCTTAATTTCAAATATTCATTATCTGCGGCTTCTCAACATTGGCTAGTAAATCGAGTTAAATGTTTCATAGTAGAAACCTCTCCATCCCCGGAGAATAAGGTGAAATCAGGAATCTTATACCCCGACGGAAATGGATATTGTATATCCACCCACTCAAGATACGGTTTCTCATAGCAAATCCTTTGATTCCTGATGAGTCATATTTATATACATTTATATGCCTTCCCTTTAATTGTTTTGAGACGGTTTTGTGCTTATATATGTCAATTATACAGCGTTTAAGTTAGACATGTTGATACATCCGCCTTTTAGTATTTTAATACAGATTGGATGCATATGTGGATCAATTAGATAATATGGAGCACCGTGGAGTCGGCAAGAGGGAGTACGAAAAAGATGACACGAGAATCGAGGTGAAATGTCAAAGAAAACAAGACAAGAAGATACGAAGAGAAGTGATACACTAAAGTCACTCGATCGAGTGTTAGTTTACTCGATCGAGTCGTGATGACGTGGACACTCGATCGAGTGTATCTCCATTTTCTGCTTTCCGTGAAACTTCCTTAAGTCGGTTTATTTGTAATATAAATAGGAAGTTTGTAAACATTAATTAGGTTACGCCTAATTCCGCCTAGAACAATTAGAAAAACTTTTGATCTAGTTTTATTACGCATTGCTTTCGGAACTATGCTCTTTACTTCGGCAATTGTTACTCTTTTTTTAGTTATTATTAATTCAAGTATTCAATTTCATTATTGCTTTCTTGTTCATCTTTCACATGTTTTCAATTATGCCTTCTATTAATCTTATTGTTGTCTTTATTATAAGCATGAGTAGCTAAATCTCTAATCTAGGGTGAAAGGGAATCTAAGATGTTAGAAGGGGGTTTTACTTAATGAATTGATTGTTAAATTACTCTTAGTTGTTGTTCAGTTGTTCTCCTGAATCTAGTTGATTAGTTTTGGCCAGAATTAGTTAACTAGTCTTGCGAATCAGGATTATTGCCGACCTGATTAAGTTGCGATAATTGAATAGACTAACTGTAATACCAGCCCTTTTAGGGACCCGTTGACCAACGTTGACCGACCTTGGGGGCATGTGAGAGCCTTTAGGAATGCGTGTAAGAGATGCTTTGTGTCTTGTTAAACTTTGGGGATGAGTGGTACTCGATAGAGTAGAGGCTACTCGATCGAGTAGCTTGGCTACTCGATCGAGTAGGGGCCACTCGATTGAGTAAGTTGGTTACTCGATCGAGTAGCGTCTTTACAGCGAGGGTTTATAATCGTGTTTTAATAGAATCGCAAATCATTTCCGCCTCCTTCCTTCAGCCCTAGATGTCACCTCACCTTCTTCCCTTCACCTTAATTCTTTCCATGGGAGCCTTTGAGGATGCTTGTGCCTTGGGGATAGGTTGCATGAGTCGGGTAGCGGTCTTGACGCCGATATACGATGCGTAGGTATGTCATCATCATTATCTTTGTCGTTGTTGTTCCTTGTAGGGTTGTGGTAGTAGTAATAGGTGTTTATGCTGTTTGTATAGGATTTTTGCTTGCTTGGTTGATGTCATGTGGTTGAACAAGGAATCGCTGCGATTGGCTAAAGGTAGGTTCGCCTACTCAGTTTTTGTTGGCTGTTTAGGGTGTCGGTTGTTGTTGTTGTTGTTGTTGTTGTTGTGTTGTTGTTGTTGTTGTTGTTGTTGTTGTTATTGTTGCTATCGTTGTTGTGATACAGCTGGTTGTGACTGATTGTCTGTGGTTCTCGAGGTGCGTCCTCGGCTGAGTGGAGTCACTTGCGGGAGTGGCTTCATGCCCTAGTTTCGCCCTCCGTGGAACTCGCCACGGGAGGGGATGTGCACATTAATGGGACAAGTTTTATCGCTCGGTTTGATGAGCGGGGATTAGGTGGGAAGGGTTGCGGTCCCCAACTGACAGGGCTGGTCCAGTGGACAGTCGGTGACGGTGATTGATTGGAGGAGATGTGGCTTGTGTGTTTATTGTTGTTTCCGTATTGTTATGCCAGTGGTTGGTGTGTTTCTTCAGTTACTGACCTTGTGTGGTTGTTTTTTGTTTGTTTCTGTTGTGTCTGCCGTGATCGTTTATGGTGAGCAGTCAGTCTTAGCAGGTGTTGTCTTGGATGGTAGCTGGAGTCTTGGCGGGATGAGTCTTCACGAGTAATGACAGAAGTAGTTTATATAGTTTTGATGAGATGTATCTTTTGTATTAGTAGTTTGGTTATATTACTTGTAAAATAATTATAAATGTTCTTTTATCGACCTTCGGTGATTGCTTTCCTCGGGCAACCGAGATAGTAACGCCTTTATATGCTAGGGAAGGTCTTGTTAAGGCTCCTTGGTATATGGGACTGTAACAAAGTGGTATCAGAGCGACGATTTTGGAACCTATAACAAATGAGCCTAATGAACGTAGAGAGTCTAATAAAATGAACCTGGTGTATGTATATTGGGAGCCCCAGCTGATGCTAGCTTTTGGGTGAGTAGGCGCCCTCATTTCAAAATCATGGCCCCATTATGCTTAAGCCAGTCACTGGGTATGGGAATGTTGAGTCGGCAATTATGTGCCTAATGTGTATAGTGGTCATACTAGAATTATTTGTGGTAAAGTTTCTATTGAAGTTAGCATGTGTGTAATGGTTATGCTAGAATCATATATGATGAAGTTCCTGTTGAAGTTAAAATTTGTGTGATGATAAAGGGAAATGTGAAAGTTGGTGCACGAATAGGAGTGTATGTGAAAAGAGTAGAAGTGCGGGATAATGTGTAGAACGTGGTGATAGTCGTGTTTGCTACGAATAGTTGGTAAAAGTAGTTCGAATAAGAGTTTATGAGTATTATAAGTAGTAATAATAATGATAGTAGTTAATGATTTGTGAAATTGTGATGATGATTATCAAATGATGACGGATAGAATGTGACATATGTTTGGTTGAAAGCTTCCACTTGTGACGTGATTAATTTGAGTAAACTAATTTGTTTATGTTGAGGCATAGATAGATTTCTGGTAGGCTCGAATGGTACACGATAGTTTAATACTGAGGAAGTGCTTAGAGTAATATGAGTATAAGGTTTTATGATTGAAGTTGTAGACGAAGGATTAGACATGAAATAATGCGTTAAATGTATGCGTGAATGATCTAATAGTGTGATAAATTGTTTTGTGTGATGTTCGCTACAGAATGGAGTGACATGTATCATGGTTGGGTGGAACCGTTGCGTTGCATTTGAGTATTAATAGTGCGTTGTGAATGTGTATAGTAACCAGTGACGATTTCCGAATTTGGTTTGGAATCGACACGTGTTGTTGTTTTGCAGGAATTTTAGTAAATCTCGTAATTCCGACCATGTACCTAACCTTGCTTGACCGAGTGTGAGTGCCTACTAGACCGAGTATACCTCATTCGATCTAGTTAGGAAGCTATAACGTCGAGGAAGTAGGAATTTCCTACGGAAACTCGACCGAGTAGCTCCTACTCGATCGAGTAGAGGCCACTCGATCGAGTACCCTACTTACTCGATCGAGTAAGGCTACAGTACCGGAAAAATCTGAGGGTTCAAAACCCTTCTCTTTGTTCAATCTTCTTATTTCTTCTCCTACTTCCGCAAACCCTAATCCCTTTTCCTCTCAATTCCTTTGTTTCTTGCTATTTGTGGTGCTTCAATCTATTGATTTTCTTGCTTCAATTTGTTCTTCTTACTTCCTAATTGATTAAGGTATGAATGCTTACTCTATTTCAATGTTTTTGGTTAATTGAAATCACATAGGATGGTAGAATATGTTGAAAAAAAATCGATTTACATGTGTTAAAACTTGCTTCTAATTGTTGTAGTATGATATAGATGCTTTTCTTTGATGATTATTGTTGTTAAGAATGCAAAAAGTCAAATTAAAATTGAAGGTAAAATGGACCGAAATTCTAGGGTTTGATGAAATTGAATTGATTTTTGATTATCTATTGTATACAAAAGGAAGAAAATTGAGTAATGTATGTTGTATATATCATGTATGGAGTTAATTTTTGTGATTTTCACCCCAAAATTTGTCTTAAAACTCCGTTTTAAAAGTGCCCCAAACTGAAATTCGCCTCATATAATTGCAAATTTGGGTTGTATATGAATATGTTTTGAAGGTTTTAGTCCTAAAAGTAGTAGTGGTTAAGTGAATTCATGATAAATACTTCCTCCCATCCAAACCAAAGGTAACACTTACCTTATTCGGACCATCCAAACCAAACTACCCATTCCTTTTTTAGTAAAAAACATTACTAAAAAACCCTCACATACCCTTATTATTTACATACAATGCCATTATGTTTGTGGTCCTCTTTCAATTAAAGTGCAAGTGGGCCTACTATATTTCCAATATTACCCTTACTTTTTCCATTTTTTCTTAAAACAAGTGCCCCCTCCCATGTTACCTTTGGTTTGGATGGGAGGGAGTATGTAAAAATTTTCACAGCTGTAGAGACCGTCTAAGCTATAAGAATTGGAAATTTTGCTTGTAATTTTGGGAATTGTTGGTGATAGTGTGTACGTAGATGATTCTTTTATGATCAAATATGTGTACTTTGTACGTTTTAGTGTATATGTGGTGGTATATTTAAAATTGTATGCTGAAATAGATGCCGAGACTAAACCTAGGAACCAGACAGAGTAAGAGGGGTAGGGCTTCCGAGCCTGAAGTTGGGGAGGGAAGTGGACCGGTAGTACCTGCTCTACCTGAATACCCGTCCGTGGTATTCGTGGATTTCAACCAAAGAAAGAATTTTGTGGCCTTACAGTCCCGTAAGATGAGACCGACCCATTGTGTTGACACGACCCTCTTAGAGGACCTGGATATTGAGACTGATGTTCGACACATCTTTGAGACCTTGGGATTCACCGGACTTTACCGCCTACGAAAGCATTCGTATGCCTTTCTGGCCCTTGAGTTCATGAGCTCGTTTAAATACGAGCCGGTGGAACAAACTGTGCAGTTCCGCCTCATGAACACCAGTTTTGTCTTAACCATGGACATGTTAGCCTCTCACCTTGGCTTGGCTAAGCCTCCCAAGGGAGCCCTTCGTGACATACCGACTGAGTGTGGGGTTTGCATTCTTATGCCTTGTATCACCGAGAAATTAGCTCCCACTGCTAGTAACATGTTGATCAATGATGTGCAACATGTCACTTTAAAGATCTTCCTTCGTGCTGTGTCGTGTCTCTTCTACGAGAGATCTGATATGAGTAAGTTGAACTCTCATGAGTTGATGCTTTTGATGGCATACCTCAACCCTCAGCGGGCTGAGAGAGTGACCTTTAGTGCTCCCGCTATGGTGTGTGCCAGCCTTGCTTTGATGGCCTCCTCTGGCACTAGGATCCTGAGTTGTGGTGTTATTGCCACACGTTTAGCTGAGAAGCTAACTTCTTTCGAGGCTTCCTCGGAGTACATCCCTTTGGCCACCCTGTTACCTACCAGGGACAGAGCTTACTTCCTCGATCTGAAATGGTTGAGAACTTTGGAGGACGGTAGTTTAGCGTGGAGGGTGTGGGGCATGAGTTGGATGAAGATACCAGCTCCTGAGCACCTCCCACCGACAGAGCCTTTACCCGAGGTAGTGGTAGCTGCCGATTCTGATGAGGAGGGGGATGAGGATGCACGTCCTGCGAGGCAGACGTACTTCATCGACACGGAGATCCTCCGAGTCATGCCTAAGCCGAGGAAGGGGGAGAACGTGAGACCTGAGGAGGATCGACCCAGGATAGGGAGAGGCTCGCGCCGAGTGAGGGAGAGGATGGCTGAGACACAGCCACAGCCGGCAGCACCACCACAGTACCCGTTTCCTAGTTACCCTTTTCTGGACACCCCGGAGACACGTGAGAGCTACCTGGCTGAGAGAGTGTCCTCTACCTTGACGCTCCGGAACATGCATGAGATGGCGTATACTCAGGGCATTGGGACCTCGGGACCGCATCCGGTTTGGTGGAGGGGAGTTGGGGACTACAGCGGGGTATTCCACTCCTACGGGGTGGATATGTCCTCATGGGGAGCACCTCAGTTATATCCTTACGGCGGCGTGACCCCTTGTTACGTGAGGCCATATGTTGGAGTCGGTAGTGATGCGGGTGTTGGTGCGTCAGGAGCAGGCACATCAGGCGGTGGAGGAGATGAGTACGACGTGATGGATGAGCAGCCGCAGGAGGAGTGATACTCCTTACCTTTTGTTATGATTGTCAGTTGTGTTGGATGTTAGTTGTTTTGACTCGTACTTTTCGTATTTGGTTTGTATTGGTGTCTATAAGGCCGTACTTGCTTTTTCTAGACTTGCTTTACAGGATTTGTGGTCGGATTATCATCCCGACTCGTGGTTGTGTGACTATATATATCATGTTTGGGAATTTCGAGTAGTCTTTGACCTGAAGCCACTCGATCGAGTGCCCCTTACTCGGTCGAGTAGCTGCAGGTGTGTCTAACTGGAGGTTTTCTGATCTCGGGCTACTCGATCGAGTAGCTAAGATACTCGATCGAGTAGGGCCAGCTCGATAGAGTGCCTAAGCCACTCGATCGAGTAGCACTGTTACAGGCACTTTTCGAAAATTAAATTGTTTGAATGCTTTTATTTTCACATATTTCGATATTTATCATGGTTATTGAAGGTTAGAAACATGTTTGGGTCGACTTATTAGATATGCTTGGGTTCGTGCTTGACTTATAAATGACGTTTTGTGAGAAATAGATGTGACGGGACAATAACACATATTGTTGCGGGAATTTGACATGCAAGTAATGTTATAAAAGTTCATATTTTTGTATGTATACATATCTTTACCTTGCGAGTAGTGGTTATGTGGCGTCAGGTGTCACAAAGTGAAAAATATTAATTGGTTCTTAATGCATTCATTTTACTTCCTCAACGTCTACAAGTAAGCCTCACTTATTTATTACCGAAAAGACTTGTTACTTACTTCATGGACTTTCCATAATTCCATTATACATAGGTTGTTACACACTTGAAAAAAAAATACTAGTAAGGTTTGCATGTCCTTCATGGCTGTTGTTAATCATTCTCATAAAGTAGCAGGTGTATATAAGTTAATGTTAGTCGTGATTAGTGAGTAATGTCGATAAGGTGCTATATGTGTCAGGTTAAGTGAGTAAGTCGTTTGATGGTGAACTTCGGGGACGAAGTTCCTTTTTAGAGGAGAAGAGTAATGTCACAAAAGGAAAATGCCGCAATTATAGCAATTTTGCAGTATGTTGTGATGTTTTATAGTATTTATGTTATATTTAAAATATGAGTTTATAATTGTTTTAATAGTTTTATTGTGGGAATTGTATAATTGGGAGAGAATGAATAATTGTCGGTAATTGTCAAACAAGATGACATGTCGTTATACCTTATTTTCAGTAATCATTCGTATGTTATCACACCTCATTGTGAATCTGTGATAGGACCGTGTTATCATCTATTGTTGTGAATCTGGGATAGGATTGTTGTGTTACATGTTTTGTGTTGGAAATTGTTGGCCAGTGAAAGCATAGTCTTGTAGCTGCTTTAATGCGTGTCTGAATAGTTCGAGGTAGTAGTATAAAAGATAGTTGAGTTGGTCGTGTTGGTACATGTTGTGTGTTCGGTGATTCAAGAAGTGGTTCTTCGAGACTTGAGTGTGTTGTGTGTGTTAGGCAAATGACGATGATGATGTTTGATGAACATACGTAGTGGGATAATGCTTCTAGAGAGCTGTTGGCCTGTGTCGGGTAAACGGTGGTGTCGACCTTGGTTTCTTGTCGTGTGTTTTGGGGGAGGATGAGTCGAACTTCGGGGACGAAGTTCTTTTTAAGGGGGGATGATTGTAATACCCGCCCTTTTAGGGACCCGTTGACCAACGTTGACCGACCTTGGGGGCATGTGAGAGCCTTTAGGAATGCGTGCAAGAGATGCTTTGTGTCTTGTTAGACTTTGGGGATGAGTGGTACTCGATAGAGTAGAGGCTACTCGATCGAGTAAGTTGGTTACTCGATCGAGTAGCGTCTTTACAACGAGGGTTTATAATCGTGTTTTGATAGAATCGCAAATCATTTCCGCCTCCTTCCTTCAGCCCTAGATGTCGCCTCACCTTCTTCCCTTCACCTTAATTCATTCCATGGGAGCCTTTGAGGATTCTTGTGCCTTGGGGATAGGTTGCATGAGTCAGGTAGCGGTCTTGACGCCGATATACGATGCGTAGGTATGTCATCATCATCATCTTTGTCGTTGTTGTTCCTGGTAAAGTTGTGGTAGTAGTAATAGGTGTTTATGCTGTTCGTATAGGGTTTTTGCTTGCTTGGTTGATGTCATGTGGTTGAACAAGGAATCGATGCGATTGGCTAAAGGTAGGTTCGCCTACTCAGTTTCTGTTGGCTGTTTAGGGTGTCGGTTGTTGTTGTTGTTGTTGTGTTGTTGTTGTTGTGTTGTTGTTGTTGTTGTTGTTGTTGTTGTTGTTGTTGCTGTCGTTGTTGTGATACAGCTGGTTGTGACTGATTGTCTGTGGTTCTCGAGGTGCGTCCTCGGCTGAGTGGAGTCACTTGCGGGAGTGGCTTCACGACCTAGTTTCTCCCTCCGTGGAACCCGCCACGGGAGGGGATGTGCACATTAATGGGACAGGGTTTATCGGTCGGTTTGATGAGCGGGTATTAGGTGGGAACGGCTGCGGTCCCCCACTGGCAGGGCTTGTCCAGTGGACAGTCGGTGATGGTGATTGATTGGAGGAGATGTGGCTTGTGTGTTTATTGTTGTTTCCGTATTGTTATGCCAATGGTTGGTGTGTTTCTTCAGTTACTAACCTTGTGTGGTTGTTTCTTGTTTGTTTCTGTTGTGTCTGCCGTGATCCCTTATGGCAAGCAATCAGTCTTAGCAGGTGTTGTCTTGGATGGTAGCTGGAGTCTTGGCGGGATGAGTCTTCACGAGTAATGACAGAAGTAGTTTATATAGTTTTGATGAGATGTATCTTTTGTATTAGTAGTTTGGGTATATCACTTGTAAAATAATTATAAATGTTCTTTTATCGACGTTTGGTGATTGCTTTCCTCGGGCAACCGAGATAGTAACGCCTTTATATGCTAGGGAAGGTCTTGTTAAGGCTCATTGGTATATGGGGGTGTTACAATAACTTAATTATAGCGACCGCATGTTAAGTTTAGATCTAAAGGGCATATTTGAATCGGTCGATCATATGACCTTAAACAACATAATTTCTCTTTCAATTAGTTAAATCACACCCCCAGATAACTGACCTAGTGAACCTGATCCCTAGACCTTTTAATCTTATTAAATTCATCTTTTATTATTTGCAATTAGGTATAGCTAAATCAATCAACCTCCATGAAATCTGTTACCTTAAGACGAATTATTACTTAAGCAAATAGATTATTACCGCATCTCTGTGGATTTGATACCTGTCTAACCGCTAGCTATTAGTTAGTATTGAGTTAGGTTTATTTTTATATACGTGGTACGACTTTAGCCTTGTCAATTACTTCGGTTGTCGGTGTTCATATAATTTTCTATCATATGTTCAACCTGCGCCATAAACGACATTGGAATAGCACCATAGGCCTTTCCTTGATCATGATTTTAAATAGGAGATATTGATAAAATGGGTTCCTGAGGTTCCCTCCAGCTCTAGCATAGGGATTGTTACGGCCCGCCTGGCTATTGTTTTGCCCATGGAAACATGGTTCATTGTGTCCAATTCCATTACCAACATGCGCCTGATATCTAAAATTCCGAGGCTCTGAGGTCCACCTATTGCCCATCCAATCGCTCATAGACAGAGGTTGAGCGCAGTTATCCCTTGCACTACTACGAAAACGCGATGTACTGACGGCCAAAATCACGCCGTACTGATGGCTTTTCCGTCAGTATTTTCATTTCCTGACGGAAATTCCGTCAATAACCAGGGTCAGCTTATTTCGTCAGTAAAATCACTGCCCTGACGGAATTTCCGTCAGTAAATTGAAATACTGACGGATCACTGACGAATTTTCCGTCGTCCACTAGCAGTAGGTAACTGACGGAAATTCCGTCAGTACTCTCCTTTTCTGACGGAATTTCCGTCAGGGTATGACACGTGGCATTTTTTACGGGTATTCTGAAAATTCTGAAAAAAAAAAAAAAAGGGCACTGACGGAAATTCCGTCAGTATTCTGGACTTTACTGACGGAAATTCCGTCAGTACGTAGACACGTGGCATTGAACTGGAAATTCCGAAAATTGCGAAAAAAGGGCCCTAACGGAAATTCCGTCAGTATTTTGGACTTTACTGAAGGAATTTCCGTCAGAATTATTTAATGGCAATGGCTGGAAACAGCAGCTTGCTGCCCAGCCACTATGCATATTTGCATCGTTTCAAATACAGCCATGATGCCTATTTGCATAGTTTCAATTACAACGAAAACCTGCGAAACATATATACAATCGTCGACCGCCAAGCGGGAATCCATTTTCACGTCGACTGCAATTGCGGGAATCAAGAGAGGCAACAAAAGAGAATTGAACGCAAATTTTTTACATAAAAAGTCGGTCATATTCGTACATTGTCTTACTAATTAAACACAAATCACCAATGTTTTTTCATACTCCCTACTAGACGACAATACTAACCTAACTAAAGGCTCTAACCTATAGGGGAAATAAAACTACCACCTCCAAACCCGTGTCCATCATCCGTAAATTGGTCCCGCCTATGTGGATTGAATTGTGAACACGTGTTTGGGGGTTGAGATGCTTGAATATAAGCCCAAGCCTTTTGCATTGCCGCCATTTGTTCGGCCTGTTGACGAACAGTTTCTTCAAGAGCAAGTCGAGCGGCTCGCTCATCTTTCATTTGGGTGGAAAGCTGTGAAATCATGCTAGGAGCACAAGAGAAAGACCGTCGACCAGCTTTGTTAGTAGGAGAATCATACCATATTTCGGCCCCTTTATCTCCGGTCCCAAATAGCCGGTTCTTCTCGTCAAAGCCCTTGACATCCTTGTAGTACGCCCGAATCTCGTCGGGAGACTGTCCAGGTGGCAATGGTTGACTCATCTCCTCATTGTAATCATGCTGAAAAAAGAGACAAAATCGTCGAAATGATATATATATATATATATATATATATATATATATATATATATATATATATATATATATATATATATGTATATGTATATATATATATATATATATATATAGGCGGGATCTCGTGAGTTTGGTTCTTATGGTGAGTTGTGAGTTTGGAAAATCTAGACCATTGAATTAGAATAAATAGACCGTTAAGATTAAAAGAATACTAACTAAAAAACAAGAGAACTACAGGTTATCGTGAATATCAAACCCAAATCAATTATAATCCTCCGTCTAACCTCACTAAACTCAAAAACCCAAAATCACAGGAATAACTTTCTTCTTCTTCTCAATCTTCTCAATCACTAATTAATTCTTATTCTTCTGATTGTTTCTATATTTTGATTTAAGCCAATTAATTACTAAATATTTGAATGAATTGTTTCTCGATTAAGTACTTGAAACTACTCAAGCTGCGATCTTCAATCGAATTCGTCATCATCATCAGATTAATCATCGTAATTATTATCATCATCGAATTCGCTCTTAAATCGCGTATAGGTTGATGCGGTGGTGGACTCTCGGTTGCAGCCATGGTGATGTGCACGAATAGGTGTGGGTTGATGGAAGAGATGCGACGATGTCAAGGTTCGAAGCAGCCGCTAGCTTGATTGGTGTTTGTCGTGATGGTGGCTTACACTGGTGTCGATGTCGAGTTGAGGTAAGACTACTGGTGGTGCTGGAATCCCAGCAGGGTTTCGATAAAGTCCGATCTCAGATATACCCGTTTTTTCAGCAGAAAATCGATATATTCCATTTCGATAAAATCCGATCTCAACGATTTTGGTTGCGAAATCTGATGTAAAATTGAGCTAACTGCATTTTGAATACTTAACAATAAGTTACAATCTACAACTTTGAATCTGAATTTTGCATCAAGGCATGGACTGAATGGTCTGCGAGAAATGTACAGCCAGTGTTTGATAATGCGTGTGAAGGACGGCCTTCATCGTAAGGACTAAGAACGGGTGTTACTAGTGTTAGTGGTTTATAATGTTGTCACCACAGTTTTGTGTTTTGTGTGGTATAAACCAACTCACGGAAGATGGGTTTGTCTAGTTAAGTGGGGGAAATGGTGAATAACTTGTAATACTTAGTATATGTTGTCACCACAGTTTTGTGTTTTGCAGACTTGCAGGATTGTTCCTTTTTCCGAGTTCATACGAGAAACATCTTTTTGTCATTGTTTCCGGGTTTTTTTCATTCATTCCATTGGCCTTTTATGTCTTGTTTGTCAGAATGCTAACTGCATTTTCCTGAATTTAACCCGAAATTGTGATTTACCTATCGAATTATCTTGTTTTTTCTAAATCCGGTTTGCGCCTTTATTTTGGGTCGATTTAGATTCAGAAAATTTGGTACATGTCTATTTTTGGTAGTGACAGATGATGTTTGGCATTTGGCAGAACTATTGCAAAAAAAAGAGTAAAAAAATCAAAGTAGTAGAAAAAATCAAAGTGACACCAGAATAACATCACAATAACAGCAGAATAACAGTAGAATAACAGCACAATAACATGTGGTAAAAAAAGAGTAAAAAAATCAAAGTAGTAGAAAAAATCAAAGTGACATCAGAATAACATCACAATAACAGTAGAATAACAGTAGAATAACAGCACAATAACACGTGGTAAAAAAAAGAAAAAAAAATCAAAGTCGTAAAAAAAATCAAAATGGCACCGGAATAACATCAAAATAACACCAGAATAACAGCACAATAACACGCGGTAAAAAAAGAGTAAAAAAATCAAAGTAGTAAAAAAAATCAAAGTATTAAAAAAATCAAAGTGATACCGGAATAACATCACAATAACAGCAGAATAACAGTAGAATCACAGCACAATAACACGTGGTAAAAAGTCGTAAAAAAAATCAAAGTAACAGCAGAATAACATCACAATAACAGCGCAATAACAATAATAGCATAATAACAACACAATAACATGTGGAAAAAAAAAAGAGAAAAATATCAAAGTCGTTAAAAAATCAAAGTAAAAAAAAAGCACAATAACAGCATAATAACACGAGGTAAAAAAATAAGAGTAAAAAAAATTCAAGCAAAAAAAAATCTGGTCCAAAAAGAAAAAGAAAAAAATGTAACATAATGAGAAAATTAGAGAAAAACATAAGAGAAAAAAAAAATCAAAGTTGTAAAAAAAAAAGCATAATGACACGAGGTAAAAAAAGAGATAAAAAAAATTAAAGTAAAAAAAAATAGTAACACTAGAAAAAAGAGAAAATAAGTAAATGACAGTGATTTTATATGACAGATGAGATTAGATCTTAGCCATTCATCTCTAATATAATCTAGTGGCTGAGATTTCCAAGCACAAACTCACAACACACCATAAGAAACAAAACTCACAAGAACCTAACTCTATATATATATATATATATATATATATAGGAATGGGATCATGTGAGTATACACTATCTTTTTGAGGATTGAGGATTTCATTACAATATCACAGGTTGTTCAATACAATATCACAGGTTATTCGAAACAATATCACACGAAAAAAACAGCTGTGCAAAAAAAAAAAAAATTATTTTTTTTTTCAAAATTTTTTTTTTTTTTGGACAAGTCTAATTTTTTTTCATGATATTGTATTGAAGAACCCGTGATATTGTATTCACTAATCCTCAATCCTCAAATATTTAGGAGTTCTCACCGGATCCCGACTCTATATACATATATATATATAGGGCTCCCATAAATTCACGGGAGTAACGTATGGAAACACGGATATTGTAAACACATACCCCTGCTAGCTATCATGTAGGCCCCAATTAGAGAACTTTGCAGTGTACGTAAAAGGGCATCCTTGGTATGCTCCCTATAATCCCCGTGTATTGGTCTAATCTTCCCGTGAAAATGTGTGCACCCTATATATATGGTGAGAGAGAGAGAGAGAGAGAGAGAGAGAGAGAGAGAGAGAGAGAGAGAGAGAGAGAGAGAGAGAGAGAGAGAGAGAGAGAGAGAGAGAGAGAGAGGCGAAATCTCGTGAATTTGGTTCTTATGGTGAGTTGTGAGTTTGGAAAATCTCAGCCATTAGTTAAGAGGGAACAGATGGCTAAGATTGAACTAAAAACAACATACAAATACTTATAAAAGGAAAGACCTGACATCTCCTTTCTTTCAAAAATTAAAAATTAAAAAAATTGATCCAAAAACTTCTCCACCGCGGGCCAACATCTTCTCAAAATCAAACCTCTCCATCATCATCATCGTTTCAGATAATGTCACCGTATGTAGCAACATCGTGAATTCTAGATCAATCACTAATTGTGTTCATAATTTGATTGTGAATCCATCTGTTCGATTCAGATCTCATATTCTTTTGTTGAAATTGTATGTAAACTTTGTGTTGCCACTCAGCCTGTGAACATTATAGGCTCATGGAGGTTCTGCAAAGCTGATATAGATACTTCATCTGGACTCAATCCATCACCATTCATTTAAGCATAGTTCCAAAGGCAGGTTCTAACTAGTTTTAGGAGATTTGGTGTCTTTCCACTAACCAGGCTTGTGAAAATTTAGCTACTAGTTAAGGATGCTGGCAGCCTTCCCTTTTATTTCAGTTGTATTTTTAGGATGTATTTCGTGATGATAGTTTAGCAAGTAAACTTGCTGCTTGGAAATTCGTTGATTTAGAATTTTTTTACTACTTTGATTTTTTCACTCTTTTTTTACCGCATGTTATTGTGCTGTTATTCTGGTGCTATTGTGATGTTATTCCATTGTCACTTAGGATTTTTTTACTACTTTGATTTTTTCACTCTTTTTTACCGCATGTTATTGTGCTGTTATTCTGTTGTTACTGTTATTCGGGTGTTATTGTAGTGTTATTAATATGTTATTGTGGTGTTATTCTACTGTTTTCCCAACCCCAACATAAACAATGCTGAACAACACTTCAAAATCGGCGGAAAATGAAATTTGTAACATTAATACTACTCCTTAAAAGCAGATTGGAGACCAAGCCCAGCTCGTGATAGTGCCTCTAAGCCTACTCAAAGTCTGCGTTTAGGAGAATGCATCGGCCATCTTAAAGTCGGCCATCTCAAAGTCTACTCTGCAGCATCTGGATGGCTCGACTTTCTAGTCACTGATCAAGCCCAGCTCACAACCAATTGCCTACCATTTTGTTGTTACTCCATCACCACACACCAAGCATTATTGAGTCACCGAAACCGACTAAGACATTTTCTGGTTTCAGGTCTCGGTATACAACTCCAAGCATGTGAAGATATTCTAGCGCCAATAAGACTTCAGCCGTATAAAACCTGCTTGGGTTAAAAAATTAAGGGTAAGGACTAATGAGAGCGAAACTTTACTTCAACCATTCTGATCAAGTACAGATCACAAAAGCATCACATTCAACATGAGATATGCAAAATAGGATGGTTACCAGGAAACAGTCCCTCTGATATGCATATAAGAAACTAAAGAAAATTTTCTAAGAATTTCTATGTTACCTCTAGGTCGACAGTCAATAATGCAATGACGTAATGGTGACCATGAAAAAGAACACCCTTACAATTTGGTCACAGTTGCGGACCTAACTAAACATCTGGTTCATTCTAATTTTGACAGCTACTTGTTTGCTCTTCGAGAACAGCTACTTGTTGCTGCATAAATTATTCATTAAAACTAAAAGATAATCAGTACATAGAAACAATATTCGGAAATTGATTACTTTAATTTCAACCGACTACTTAACAATTAACTTAACACCCTACAATTACTTACTTAGTTCCTAATTCAAAAGCCTTTAAATCGACCTTTACATTATCAAACCCTAACAATCGAACACAAAACAACGAAATTAAATCGAAAACCTAGAAATCAATCGAAAAAAAAAGCAGATTTAAACCATCGATCAAACTCATCCTCAAGCTCGGGCTAGGGCCAGGGAAGTTTATGGAATTCCTCGGTACTGAACTTGAGCAAACCTAATCTGGACAAACTCTTCTAGAGGAAGTCTCTCCGGCAGGCGCTGTAGACGTGAGAGCACTCGCGGCCGTAATCGACAGAGACCAAACGCTTGACGATCTCGTGAAGGTCGTTGATGGTGGAGGAAGGTAGGGAGTCGATGATAATATTGAAATCGGTCATCGTCGTTGTCGTCGTCTTCATTGAATTAAATAAATTTAGTTTGAGTCTTTTATGATAAGAAAAAGTAATAACAGAAGACATAAAAAAGAAGAAGATTGAAACCTAGGGGAGATAGAGAATAATGAAAATAGATAAAGTGCATAAAGTGGAAATGAGTTGGGAGGACTGCGAAAACTTTACCAATTTGTTTATTATTTCCCGCGTGGTTATCATATTAGATATCGGTCGTTGGTCTACTTAATCTAATGGTCCAGATTTTAAAGCACAAACTCACCATAAGAACCAAACTCACGGGATCCTGCCTATATATATATATATATATATAGGAATGGGATCATGTGAGGATACACTATCTTTTTGAGGATTGAGGATTTCGTTACAATATCACAGGTTGTTCAATACAATATTACAGGTTATTCAATACAATATCATACAAAAAAACACCTGTGCAAAAAAAAAAAATTAAAATTTTTTTTTTCAAAAAAAAAAATTTTTTTTTGGCAAAGGTCAAATTTTTCGTGATATTGTATTGAAGAACATGTGATATTGTATTCACTAATCCTCAATCCTCAAATATTTAGGAGTTCTCACCGGATCCCGACTCTCTCTCTCTCTCTCTCTATATATATATATATATATATATATATATATATATATATAAATTGAATCGTGAGAGACCCTTCTTAGAGTGAAATTTAACCCTTTCTAAACCATTGGATCTAAAAATTAGAGACATGAGGATGTTGCCACGTGTCCCTATATAATTCTAATTAACTAACGCACACATTTTAAGTTCATTTACTCAATTCATTTACTTCGTCCACTTTCTCTCTCTACAATTCATCTTCAACCGAGCTCCTCCATCTTTAGCTCCATGTTCGCCATTATCAGCGAGCTTTTCGACCGCCATTATCACTGAGCTCTCCGACCGCCATTGTCATCCTGAAATTAGGTAACTAATTTTCATCTACTTATTTTCGATCACACTAATTTTCGATCGCCATTGTCATCCTGAAACGCAATAAAATTTCGAATAATCGCTTCGACCGCCATTGTCATCCATCACACTAATTTTCTATCTACTTATTTAATTTGCTAAATTAAAGCTCAACTAGTTTAATTACTCATTTTTCGATCTACTCAGCGCCATTGCTTTCATCCGCCATTATCACTAAGCTTTTCGACCTCCATTATCATCCGCAATTTAGGTAATATCGGTCACCTAATTTTTTATTCAATTCGCTAAGCTTTTCGACCTCTATTATCATTCCGTAATTTTTACCTAATTTTCAATCGACTTATTTAATTCGTTAAATTTTATTTGTTCTTATGCGAGTTTTGATTCTTTTTCGAGCATAATCAAGCACAGTAGGAACATTTACAATCTATTTAAGTCGATTCTCCGTTTCTTCGTATGTTCCTTTCCGTTTCTTTACTAGATTTTGATTTTGTTGCTTATTTATTTAAATTCTTAGTTATAAACTTATTTAATTACTTTAATTACTCTCGCAATTTTTAGTTATAAACTTATTTAATTCGTTAAATTATCGCTGATCTTGTTTTTCTATCTTCCTTCACTCGACTTCCATTGATTTCTATGCGTTCCTTTTCTGCGCGATTACTCTCGCAATTGAAGTTTCATTATTATTGTTCACTGTTAGTTATGACCGATTTCAGGTAACTTAGGTTTGTCCTTAAAACCACATGTCACAAGGATACAGTTCTGCGTACCTGACTCTCCGTACTCTCCTAACAGGCAGGAATCATTGTTCATTGTTGGTTAATGTGTTGTGTTAGTCTCAGCTTAAGAAACTGTGTGATGATTGTTATGTGTTGTTTGTGTGTTAAGCAACTGATGTATTCATGATTTGTCCTGCTGGACGGTGTTCTTATTAATATGAACACAATATTGTTTCCTTTGCTGCACAAATTAACAGACGGTGTGGTCATTTTCTTTTCTTGGATTTGACAGTGAATGGAAGATTGTTGTTGATGAGTGGGTTGAATCGACCCGAGATATTGCAGGTGTGGATCTTTTTATTTGTCATTATTATGTATCGAAGACATGTTGATTCCAGACTTTCAGTTTCAGAGCTTGTATTATGATCAATTCTTTTGATTTCTTAATTTCTTGTGTAGAAAAAGGCACACCTGATTCTGTTAATCCATCCACGGTCGATAAAGAAGAAGGGCTTCCATCTCCTCCAATGTTTCTCATGATTATGTTTGTGAGGATAAACCTCACTTTTGTTGTTGTTGGTTCATACTTAATTTTAGTAGTTTCGCCTCTATTTTTCGAGTTTTTGGATGCTTGAGCACAGTATTTTGTGATTATCTTGTCATTTTTTGGATGCGTGTTTCATTTTTGGAGAGTCGATTTTCGTAGCTACTCTGTGTTTTTAAATGTGTTGTTGTGTGCGTGTTCAGTAGCTACACCTCATAATAAAGCTCTTCTCTCTTACTCCAACTCCAAAATTCAGCTAAAACCTGCCAAACTTCTCTTCTTTCCGACCTCAACGTCACTATCTCTATTAACCGTTTTCTCTTATCCGCTTAATGCGAAAGATGTTACTCTCCCTAACGATCAATTAGTCTTCTCCTCCCATATTGAATATGCATCTCTTTATTATTTCCTATTTATTGAGTTTTTCATTCATTTGGAGCTTAGTAGCTTACTCGAAATCTGTCAACATTGTCTCTGCACTTTCAACCTTTTTCACTGGTTATAGACAGTCAATTTTATTGCTATAGTTTTCTGAAGGGTCTGTCCAAGTGTTTGTTGATTGGGTTATCTTAAATTGATCATTATGCTATCTTTTGGTCATTATGCTATTTATGGAGTTTTCCTTGTTAGATAAGACCACTTTTAGGAGCATTCTTCAGGTGGGTTTTCCTTCTTCAAGAAATAGGTCAACTGACCAAGTATACCACCATGTATTGATATTTGGTCATATCACTCGAGTAGGGTTCATGGCACGAAGTAGACTCCTAGAGCTGAATGGATAGGTTTAAAATGGAATAATTGGACAAATGAAAGTTTTGTCCACTAGAATGTCCACAAAATTAGAGTTGTCTGTGGTAATACGACAAATGGAATTTTTGCAGCATCCAGACTTGATAGTAACTTCTGAGGAGAGGGTCCTCAATGCAGTACTATTATGGAGTCTGCAAGCAAAGGAATGTTTTGGTTGGGAGGTTATTGATGAGAGTTTGAAGCATTCAACTCCAGAAGCTATGTTCGGCGAGAGACTTGATTCTGTAAACCATTTATTGCCATTTGTTCGGTTCCCTCTTATGCCATCTGACTTGCTGAAGAAGGTAAGAATGATTATGCCTTGTGATTTGAACTTTTTTGTATGATGGAATAAGGCTAAATTAAGTCTGGTTTTTTAACCATTAATTACAGTTTTGGGTAATTCTTGATGCAATATTCATTATGGGACTGGTGTGTGTGTGTGTGTGTGTGTGTGTGTGTGTGTGTGTGTGTGTGTGTGTGTGTGTGTGTGTGTGTGTGTGTGTGTGTGTGTGTGTGTGTGTGTGTGTGTGTGTGTGTGTGTGTGTGTGTGTGTGTGTGTGCGTGTGTGTGTTAACAGCCATTTGTGGGACTCTTTTGAGACATTGGGGTAATTTTGCAGCAATGGTATGAATAGAAGTGTAATTCTAAGTCGCATTACTTTGCTTTTGCAATTGGAGAAGTCCAGCCTCTTCACATCACTACCTGCTTTCGGAAATCTCGTGAGTGATGCTTCTTTTCTTCATGCCCAAAAGACGCGAGACAAATACACACTTAGGGAGTAAAATTAGAAATGCTGAAGTAATGTTGTGATTTCTACATTGTTCTTTTAGTATAAAATAAAATTTACTTGTATTCTTTTACTAAATCAGGTGAAGGAAGCTATAAACTATGCGGAATTTGGGTTACTTGGGCTGAGATGGAACCAACGTAAGTCACGTTTTTCTAGAATTTGTCCCTACTCACTACCCCTAGTTGTGATTGCCCATGGTGAACCACTTAGATGTGCTAGTATGCATGATCATATCGATAATTGTGTAATATGTAGAACGGCTTTCCAAGGTTGGAACTTGGAAGCTGATTTTATGGAGCTATATGGTTGATTAGCTCGGTATGTGAGATACCATTCTCAATTCTTGTAAGATTTGCGCTTGGTATGGTATTTACTAATTTTGAGCTTTATCCCGTGAACATTTATTTATTTCACTTTAAGAACACTAAAAGTTACATAAGAGTTAAAGATGCGTCCTTACAACCTGTATCCTCAGTTAGGACACAATCCCCATTTCCGAATATTTTGTCTTGCAGCATATAACACTTAGATACAGGCCTGTGTTGAACACAATGGCCAAGTACAGGTCATATTGAAGTTGTATATGTCCCCATGTATACCACCGATACCTGACTCCATTGTAAAATTTGGTCATAAAATGGTCAAAATCACCTATTTTGCTCCTTTTCTTATTTTGTGAATCATAGACCTTGTTTCGTGAATCTTAGGCCTTATATTGTGAAACTTGGTCATAAATGGTCAAAAATCGCCTATTTTCCTCTTTTTTTTTATTTTGTGAATCATATACCTTATTTTGTGAATCTTAGAGTTTGTTTTGTGAAACTAGAAGGTAATATTGTGAAATTTGGTCATAAAATGGTCGAAATCACCTATTTTGCTCTTTTTCTTATTTTGTGAATCTTAGAGCTTGTTTTGTGAATCCTAGGCCTTATATTGTGAAACTTGGTCATAAATGGTCAAAATCGCCTATTTTCCTCTTTTTTTTATTTTGTGAATCATGTACCTTATTTTGTGAATCTTAGAGCTTGTTTTGTGAAACTAGAAGGTAATATTGTGAAATTTGGTCATAAAATGGTCGAAATCACCTATTTTGCTCTTTTTCTTATTTTGTGAATCTTAGAGCTTGTTTTGTGAATCCTAGGCCTTATATTGTGAAACTTGGTCATAAATGGTCAAAATCGCCTATTTTCCTCTTTTTCTTATTTTGTAAATCATATACCTTATTTTGTGAATCTTAGAGCTTGTTTTGTGAAATTAGAAGGTAATATTATGAAATTTGGTCATAAAATGGTCGAAATCACCTATTTTGCTCCTTTTCTTATTTTGTGAATCATAGACCTTGTTTCGTGAATTCTAGGCCTTATATTGTGAAACTTGGTCATAAATGGTCAAAATCGCTTATTTTCCTCTTTTTCTTATTTTGTAAATCATATACCTTATTTTGTGAATCTTAGAGCTTGTTTTGTGAAACTAGAAGGTAATATTGTGAAATTTGGTCATAAAATGGTCGAAATCACCTATTTTGCTCTTTTTCTTATTTTGTGAATCTTAGAGCTTGTTTTGTGAATCATAGGCCTTATATTGTGAAACTTGGTCATAAATGGTCAAAATCGCCTATTTTCCTATTCTTCTTATTTTGTGAATCATATACCTTATTTTCTGAATCTTAGAGCTTGTTTTGTGAAACTAGAAAATAATATTGTGAAATTTGGTCATAAAATGGTCGAAATTACCTATTTTGCTCCTTTTCTTATTTTGTGAATCATAGACCTTGTTTCGTGAATTCTAGACCTTATATTGTGAAACTTGGTCATAAATGGTCAAAATCGCCTATTTTCCTCTTTTTTTTTTTTTTTTTTTTTTTTTTAATTTTGTGAATCATATACCTTATTTTGTGAATCTTAGAGCTTGTTTTGTGTAACTAGAAGGTAATATTGTGAAATTTGGTCATAAAATGGTCGAAATCACCTATTTTGCTCTTTTTCTTATTTTGTGAATCATAGACCTTGTTTCGTGAATTCTAGGCCTTATATTGTGAAACTTGGTCATAAATGGTCAAAATCGCCTATTTTCCTCTTTTTATTTTATTTTGTGAATCATATACCTTATTTTGTGAATCTTAGAGCTTGTTTTGTGTTACTAGAAGGTAATATTGTGAAATTTGGTCATAAAATGGTCGAAATCACCTATTTTGCTCTTTTTCTTATTTTGTGAATCATAGACCTTGTTTCGTGAATTCTAGGCCTTATATTGTGAAAGTTGGTCATAAATGGTCAAAATCGCCTATTTTCCTCTTTTTCTTATTTTGTGAATCATATATCTTATTTTGTGAATCTTAGAGCTTGTTTTGTGAAACTAGAAGGTAATATTGTGAAATTTGGTCATAAAATGGTCGAAATCACCTATTTTGCTCTTTTTTTTATTTCGTGAATCATAGACCTTGTTTCGTGAATCCTAGGCCTTATATTGTGAAACTTGGTCATAAATGGTCAAAATCGCCTATTTTCCTCTTTTTCTTATTTTGTGAATCATATACCTTATTTTGTGAATCTTAGAGCTTGTTTTGTGAAACTAGAAGGTAATATTGTGAAATTTTGTCATAAAATGGTCGAAATCACCTATTTTGCTCTTTTTCTTATTTCGTGAATCATAGACCTTGTTTCGTGAATCCTAGGCCTTATATTGTGAAACTTGGTCATAAATGGTCAAAATCGCCTATTTTCCTCTTTTTCTTATTTTGTGAAACCTGGATTTTATTTTGTGAAACCTAGATCTGATTTTGTGAAACCTAGACATGATTATGTGAACTTTAGACCTAAGTTTGTGAAACTTGTTTTTGTGAAACCTGGACCTGATTTTTTGAAGGTAGGACTTAAATTGGTTAATTTCATAGTAAGAAATACTTGTATAAGCCAATATGTCATGTTTCACATGTACATGAAGTTACTAATGTTTTCATGTCTTTGTTACTTGTTGATGCATAATTCTAATTTAATTTTGGTACAATATCATCTATTAGCTCAAAAGGTAGAGCATTGTGCTATTGCGCATGGTGTGGGTTCCAGACTCACATAGATGAACAAATATAAATATACGATTATTATATAATAATTATCATTGCCAATGTATGTCTAAAGTCACCTATTCAAGTCTTAGATTCACAAAACAAGGTCCAAGATTCACAAAAACATGCATAGGGTTTACAAAATCAGGTTCAAGCTTAGATAAATCAAGTAGTGTCACAAGCTGTAGCTTAAGAATTATGTTTCTTATATTTTAGAGACATGAAGTAAAGTATTTGGGGCTTTTGTGTGTGAGAAAATATTTGGGCCAAAAGAAAAGTTAGGAATGACCCTAAGTTTCCAGCCCAATAAACATTGAAATCAGTCCATGAAGGAATATGGTGAGGCCGGCCGCCTCGCCATAATTAGCGGCCTCACCGGATCCGGCCTATATATATATATATATATATATATATATATATAGTAATAAGATCAAATGAGTCATCCTCTTACATGTGAGTCCATAAGTCCTATTATGGGCCATTGGATCTTGGAAATGAAGGCTAAGATGAGAACAAAAAAATTAAGGTTAATGCTCTAATTTTGCCATCTTCCTCTAATTTTCTCATTAACTACATTAATCCTCCTCATCTTTCATTCATCAACTCATTATCATATCTCCTTATTCTCTCTCTATATCTCACTTCTCCATATTCTTTCCAAAAAAACCAAGAAAAAAAAAACTCAAAAAACCAAACAAATAAAAAACCCAAAAAATCCAACTAAATCATTTACTCATCTTTTCCTCATTCACTATCCACCTACCACTACCCACCGGAAACCACCACAGTCGCCAACCGCCGCCGCCGCCGCCGCCGCCCCGACGTCATTTTTTAATTTTTTTAATTTTAAAAAAAAAAAAAAAAATTGATGTTTGGGTGTTCTTTTTATTTTGTTGTTGTTTTTTTTTCTCCTTATATCGTCTTGCTATATAATATTGTTTTAAATTTGTGAGTTTTTTTTTATTTTAATCTTAGATCTACTAAAATAGATCAATTTTCATTGACCCGTTTTTTTTTTCATTTCCGTTTTTTTTCAATTTTGATGTTTTGGTCTTTTTTTTTTCCGGTTATTGACATTCTTACAAATTATAGTTTGATTTTAGTACTAAATCTATTAGTTATGAAATCTCATTTTTTACTTTTTTCTTGTTGATATCACTTTATTAATATCCGTCTTGTTATATATATTGTGGGATTTAGGATCTATTAAAATTACTTTATCGGTTAAAATACACTTTTTCGGTTAAAATTACACTTTTTCGATTGAAATTACACTTTTTACCGTTAAAATTACACTTTTTCCGTTAAAATTACACTTTTTTTGGTTAAAATAACAGTTTTTTTCCTGTTAAAAGTACACTTTTTTCCGTTAAAATTATATTTTTTTTTGTTAAAATTACAATTTTTTTCAGTTTTAACGGAAAAAATGATGGTGCGTGGTGGTGGGAGCGGTGGTGTTATTTTTTTTTTTTCAGTTTATTTTTTTGAACTCGATTTTCTTTTGAATTCATTATTTTTTCAATTTTTTTTTATTTCGTATTTTTTTATTTATTTTTTTCTGATTTGGGGATGTGGTTCTTGGTTTTTTTATTCACAAATTTCGTATTTTTTTTTTAGTTGTTGGTTTTTTTTTGTTTCTTTTTTATTCAGATTCGGGATGGGGTTCTTGGTTTTTTTATTTACAAATTTTGAGTATTTTTTTTAGTTGTTGGTTGTTTTTGTTTCTTTTTTTCAGATTTGGGAATGAGGGTTCTTGGTTTTTTTGTTTATTTTTTTCAGATTTTTTTATATTTAAGATTTCGGTAGTTGGTTTTTTCATATATTTTCTTGTATTTCTTATTTCGGTTTTTTTCAGATTTGGTATTTTAAATCGCGTCTTATTATTATATTGTCTTGTTTTATATTTTACAAATATCGCCTTGTTAATATCCGTCTTGTTATATATATTTTTCAATTTTCGTATTTAAAATTTTGTCTTGGTATTGTGTGATTTTAGGATCTATTAAAGTTACACTTTTTCCTATTAAAATTACACTTTTTTCTGTTAAAATTACACTTTTTTCTCTTTAAATTACACTTTTTCCTGTTAAAATTACACTTCTCTAGATTATTAAAGTTACTCTTTTTTCTGTTAAAATTATACTTTTGTCTGTTAAAATTACACTTTTTTAGCTAAAATTACACTTTTGTTTGTTACAATTACACTTTTGTTAGCTAAAATGACACCTTTGTCGCTTAAAATTACACTTTTGTCTGTTAAAATTACACTTTTGTCTGTTACAATACAATTACACTTTTGTTATCTAAAATTACACTTTTGTCTATTAAAATTACACTTTTGTCTGTTACAATTACACTTTTGTTAGCTAAAATTACACTTTTCTCTACTAAGGTTACCCTCTCAATTACTAAATTTCCACTCTCAACGGACTAAATTACATTCTCAATGGACTAAAGTTACATTTTCATTGGACTAAAGTTGCACAATTTGGACGATTTGGACTGACTAATAGAGTTATTAATAATTTACACAATTTGGATTAAAGTTACACAAATTTGGACTAAAGTTATACAATTTGGACTAAAATTAAACAATTTTGGATATATAAAATTTGGACTAAAAATACACTATTTACGACTAAATTTGGACTAAAAATACATTATTTACGACTAAATTTGGACTAAAAATACAATTTTGGTCTGAAAATACACTATTAATACACTATTTATAGAATTTTGGTGTAATACACTAGTTACACAATTTATTTATTTTGAGTCATTAATTTTATGCAATTTCAATCATTGTCCACTAAAATGTAACTTTAGTAAATTGATAGTGTATATCTTTTATCATTTTTTGAGTGTAATTTAGTTCACAAATGTGTAATTTTAGTCCATAAAAGTGTAATTTTAGTCCACAAAAGAGTAATTTTAGTCCACGAAAGTGTAATTTTAGTTCATAAAAGTGTAACTTTAGTTCATTGATGGTGTAATTTTAGTCCATAAAAGTGTAATTTTAGTCCACAAAAGAGTAATTGTAATCCACAAAGTGTAATTTTAGTCCACAAAAGTGTAATGTTAGTCCACAAACGTGTAATTTTTGTCCATAAAAGTGTAAATTTAGTCCACGGAAGTGTAATTTCAGTCCACAAAAGTGTAATTTTAGTCCATAAAAGTGTAATGTTAGTCCACAAATACGTAACTTTATTCCTCTTATGTGTAACTTTAGTATACAAAAGTGTAATTTTAGTCCACAAAAGTGTAATTTCAGTCCATAAAAGTGTAATTTTAGTTTATTGTGGTTGTAATTTTAGTCCATGACGATGTAACTATAATCATTTTAAGTCATTTTTATATGAAAATTTGAAAAATAACAAATATAAAAAAAAGACCAAAACATCAAATTTGAAAAAAATAATAATAATAAAAACGCAAATGAAAAAAAACGGGTCAATGAAAATAATTTTTGATCTATTCTAGTAGATCTAGTTTAGTAGATCAATGAAAAAAACGGGTCAATGAAGAAAGTGTAATTTTAACGGAAAAAAGTGTAATTTTAACGTTAAAAAGTGTAATTTTAACAGGAAAAAAAAGTGTAATTTTAACATAAAAAAGTGTAATTTTAACGGAAAAAAGTGTAATTTTAACGTTAAAAAGTGTAATTTTAACGTTAAAAAGTGTAATTTTAACAGAAAAAAAAACTGTGATTTTAACCGAAAAAAGTGTAATTTTAACGGGAAAAAGTGATATCAACAAGAAAAAAGTAAAAAAATGAGATTTAAAAAATCAAATCTGAAAAATGGTAAAACAAATCAAAGATCTAGTGAAAAAAAAGTAAACAATGAGATTTCATAATTAATAGATTTAGTACTAAAATCAAACAAATATAAAAAAAAGACCAAAACATCAAAATTAAAAAAAAAACGCAAATGAAAAAAAAAAAAACGGGTCAATGAAAATAATACTTGATCTATTGTAGTAGATCTAAGATCAAAATAAAAGAAACTCACAAATTTGAAACAAGATTGTATAGCAAAACGATATTTGCGAAAAAAAAAACAACAAAAAAATAAAAACAACATCTAAACATTAATTTTTTTTTTAAAAAAAAAAAAAAAAAGTCGTCGGCGGTGGCGGCGGCGACGGTGGTGGTGTCGGGTGGGTGGTGGTAGGTGGGTGGTGAATGAGAAATAGATGAGTAAATGATTTATTTAGATTTTTTGGTTTTTTTATTTGTTTGGTTTTTGGGTTTTTTTTCTTGGGTTTTTTATTTTTTGGGGTTTTGAGAGAGAAAAGTAGTGAAATGTGTGAGATGAGAGAGAAGTGAATGAGTGGAAAATATATATAGTGAATTAGTGTTTAATTATGTTGTTAGTGATTAATTAAAATGTGTAGGAGAGAGAGTGAAAAATTAGTGTTAATGGTGCTTTTTGGTTTCAATCTCCACCATCCATATTGGATGATCCAAGGGTTATAGTGAAGACTCAGAGACTCAAAACATATGAGGGACTTATAAGAACTTTACTCTTTCTCTCTCTCTTCTCTCTCTCTCTCTCTCTCTCTCTATATATATATATATATATATATATATATATATATATATATATATATATATATATATATATATATATATATATATATATATATATATATATATAGAATTAGGATCACATGAGTCCTACCTAATTATTTGAATCCATGAGTCCATCAACAATATCATACATGAGTCATAACAATACTGATTTATATCAAGCTATTAGTAAGGTTATTTTCGTCATTTCAAAAATTTATTATATAAACCCTATTATCAGGTCAAACCTCACCATTTGAATTCATTCACTTTCTCTCTCTTCTCTCTCTCTTCCGCGATCATCCTCTTCATTCTCTCGCCGTCAATTTCCATCGTTCAACTTTCTTCTTCGTTCTCGTGGTCATCTTCACCAGTTTTCATCATCATCCGTCATCCATTTTCATCGATTTTCTTCATCATTCGTCTCAGTGGCTCATCTTCATTGACTTTCTTCATCATCCGTCATCTTCATCTCTTTACTATCTCGGATTTCTTCTGTTTTCATATATATTCTTCATTTTTCTCAATCTTAACATACTCAATGTCAGGTATCTTCATAACTCTCTTTTTTGTCATCGTTTTGCTTCTTTTATTTTATGTGTTAATGTTTTCATTTTGTTTTCCTGTTTATTGCATGATGTTTTGTTGTTATTGTATCTTCGACTGAATTCGTTTTGTGATTACTGGTTTTTTGTTATAATTGATATTATAATTCATCAACATCAATCACGGATTCATCAATTCGTGCTAATTGACGTATTAAAATCATGTACTGATTGCCTGCTTTCTTCATTATGTAGTTTTTGCTATTTGACGTGTTAAAATCATGTCTTGATTCTCTGTTTTCTTCATCATCTAGTTTTGTGCTACTTGACGTATTAAAATGATGTACTGATTGTTTGTTTTCTTTATCATCAAGTTTGTTTTGCATTCAATGTTTGTGTTGACATCAAGTTTTGATCGTTATTTAACAGTTTCCTTTGTATCACTTTTTATTCTGCAGAGTATCATAATCTATTCTGAATAGTATCACATTTTACAGATTTTGTTTGCCTAATTACTGCAGCCTAGAATCAGATTTCCTTTTAAAATATTATCACATATCATTGACCATAATATCATATTCTGGAATATACTAGTATACATTACTGTGTATTTACTTTCTGTACATTAGTATCACATGTTATGCTTCAGAATATCACCTTGAGTCCTTTACAAGATTATCATAGGTGCAGATACATGATTGTGCAATTACTTTTCTGTACATTAGTATCACATGTTATGCTCTGAGAATATCACATTGATTCCTTTACAAGTATCAT
Source organism: Silene latifolia (assembly GCF_048544455.1). Taxonomy (NCBI): domain Eukaryota; kingdom Viridiplantae; phylum Streptophyta; class Magnoliopsida; order Caryophyllales; family Caryophyllaceae; genus Silene; species Silene latifolia. Next base: position 141,925,470 of record NC_133534.1, on the reverse strand, counting down.
AGGCTGCGATGACATGATTTGTGTAGTTACTTTCTGTGCATTAGTATCACATGTTATGCTACAGAATATCACATTGATTCCTTTATAGTATCATAGGCTGCAATAGAAGACTTTGTAGTTTCTTTCTGTGCATTAATATCACATGTTATGCTACAGAATATCACCTTTATTCCTTCACAGTATCATAGGCTGCAATACATGGCTGCGTAGTTAATTTATATTTATCAGTATCACATGTTATGTTACACAATATCACATGCACTCCTTCAGAGTATCATAGTTTGAAGTACATTATAATCTAGTTATCTTTGTTATAATTTGTTTCTTCAACCTCCGTTGGTGTAGAAAATACTTCTGTTATTCCTGTGGTACCTGTTCCTACTCCACAATGCATAGACGTTGATGAGGTGCATGCTGGAAATCGCCTTTCTTTGATGGTGACCCCTGGAGGTTCTGAGGAGTGGGTCAGAAATATTGCCACTGAATTTACACCTACAATAGGACAAATTTTTGCTACGTTAGATGAGGGTATACAGTTTATGAGACTTATGCACTAGCATGTGGTTTTGAACCAAGGAAATCTTCAACTAAAAGGTTTCGTAGTAGTGGAGATATTAGGACAAAATTGATTGTCTGTCACCGGGAAGGATTTAGGGATTCTAAGCCGACAATATTACCCATTACTGGTGAGGAGGAGGAGCCAATGGTCAAGGCCTATAATCCAAAGAAGACTAAGGTTACTAGGATTGGTTGTAAAGCTAGGATTTTCTTTAAGTTTGTTATTAAAGAAATTGACCAAGTTCAAGTGCCACTCTTTGTTGTTGATCAGTTTCATGCTGCCCATAACCACCTTCTTTCTCCACTCAAGTATAGAGAATTTCAGAAAAAATGTAGAAACCTTGCTTTTCAACATAAACAAACCATCGTTGATAATTGCAAGGTCAATATTGGTCCAACCTCTACTTTCAGGTCCGTTAAGGAATATGTTGACGGCTTTGAAAATATTGGAGCTTGTTTGACTGACTTTAAGAATTTTGGAAGGGAAATCAAGTGTTTTATAGGTCTTAAGGATGTTCAAATGTTTGTAGACCAGTTGGAAACCCTTCATGAAACCTAGGAAGGTTTTTATTATGCTTATGATATTGATCAGAATAAGTGTTTGTTTCGTGTATTTTGGGCTGACGCAGCAGCACGTCGTAATTACGCTCTATATGGTGAGGCGGTGACTTTTGACCCAACCTATTCAACTAATAAGTACGACATGATCTTTGCTCCCTTTACTGGTGTTGATCATCACAAGAAGTCCGTCACTTTTGGCGCTTCACTTATGTCTAGGGAGAATGACCAGAATTTTAAATGGATTTTCACAAAATTCTTAGATTGTATGGGTGGAAAGGAAACCCATTACTTTTTTACCGATCAATGTCCTGCTATGAAAATTGCAGTCCCTGCTATTTTTACGACTGCTGCCCACCGCTATTGCATGTGGCATATTATGAAGAAATTACCTGAAAAGTTAGGCACGATAGTGACCAAAGAGACTGACTTTGTCACTCGTCTGAATTCTGTTGTTTGGGATTCAGACTTAGAGCCTTCTGACTTCGAAGAGAGGTGGTGTTCGTTGATCAGTGAGTTTCAATTGGAAGATAATGCATGGTTGATATATCTGTTTTCCAAGCGGCAATGTTGGATTCCGGCGTATTATCGTGATATTCCTCTTGGTTGTCTTTTAAGAACAACGCAACGCTCTGAGAGCGAAAACAACTTCTTTAAGCGCTTTGAGAATCCTCATGGCACACTTGTTGAGTTTTGGATGCGCTTTCAGAGTGCTATGGATCAGCAACGGTACACCTAAAAATCTCTTGACAGAGATAGTGATCACTTCTTACCTCAAACCAAAACCCTTCTTGGCCTTGAGGTTCATGCATCCACTGTTTATACGCACGCTCTCTTTTATGAATTCCAACAGCAGTGCGTTGATTCTATAAACTCATGTAGTGCTTGTGATTCTTCAAGGGAGGGCAATACAAGGTTCCTAGATGTTAAAGATTCTATCTTCCATAAGACTTATACTGTCGCATTTAATCCTTCAACGTTTGATGCAACATGTTCATGCAAGATGTTTGAGAGGAAGGGATACATATGCAAACACATCATCTGGATTTTATCAGGTAAAGGGGTCAAGAAGATACATGATAAGTATCTTCTCAGTAGGTGGACAAAGAACACCGAAAAAATGCCGTTGTATGATGTTCACGGTTAATTGTTGGATGATTTTAATTCGTCAAATGTCACTAAGTTTCAGATTTCGACTGTCTGGTCTGAATTCTACTCAACTTTAACACTGCTCAAATCTCTGCCTGAAAATCACATAAATGAACTGACTTCATTACTCAAGACATTTAGACAAAATTTCAAGCCTGGTGCTGAAAAATTGACTAAACAGCAAGAGTTGGAGATGCTCCTTGGGGTTAAGTCTTCATCTGAGGTCCATATACTACCTCCTGTTCAATCAAAAAACAAGGGTAGTGGCAAGAGGTTGATGTCCAAGAAAGATCAGTCCATTACAAAGGCACAAAAGCCGAAAAGATTTTGCAATAATTGTAAACAAATGGCACATCATGATAAGCGGAATTGCCCTAATCTAGCCGTTGATACATCACAACACTCGTTTGATCATGAATCCGATGTAAGTAATTTGTCTTACAACCTTTATTATTTCACTTTTACGTGTGCTATGTCACAGTTCCTGAAGTGTGACCCTGATAAACAATATCACAGTCCATGCTAAAAAATATCACAATCCATACTAAATAATATCAGTACCCTTGTGAACCACTATCAGAACATCATACTTGATTGTAGACAATATCATCCCAATACTAAAAAATATCACTTATTTAAAAGGTGTCTACGTTGAAACAATATCACAATCATTTAAAAAAAATATCACATGTCACTGGCAACATTTATCAATTTAAAATCCCTATTTATTTTCAGAATCAATTAAACAATATCAACCTGTGTATGCAATAATATCACACTGTGTACCACAACAATATTAAAGAAAAAATGATTTTTATATCCCTATCCACTGTTGTTATTTCCGAGGAGGAATATCGCAACAACTAAAACATAATATCATACAACCCTTGAAACAATATCACAGTTTACTAGAAATTGATCAAAAAAAAGTTATATTTTGTCAAACTTATTACTGACGTTATGTCACTGTTTTTGTGTGTTTTTTTTTTTTTGCAGATTTCTTCACTTGTTGATAGTGGTTAAGGGCTTCTGCATGCTGAGGAAGTCTGTTTTACATCATCAACTTTTCACAATCGACTTTTTATTGCTTACACTATTCAATTATTTTCTCTTGTATGTCATTCCAAATGACATCAATTTTGTATTCTCTCCATTTTTTGGGTATCAATGTTATAAAAACCGTATAATTATGTTGTTTTGTTGCCATTTTTAAATACTATCCCACCTCATTTGAAGGAATATCACACTTCATTCAAAAAAAATATCATCATATAGTTAAACAATATCACAACATTACACTTGCTTGTAAACGTATTTTATTATACTGTATTATACTGTAAAATACTACTAAGGAATATACACTTCAAGTGAAACAATATCACAATTATTCATAAACATTACCACTACAATTGGATGTTTTTAGGAAACAATATTACAACAATATCAATAAAATATCACAGTACATACTAGACAATATCATTCTTAATACCATTTTTTGTCCCTCTGAAGTTTTTTTGTATGTTGTAAAATAATATCAACCAGTGTGTGCAATAATATCACACTTTGTACCATAACAATATCAAAGTTAAAAGGATTTTTAAATCGATATCCACTGTTGTTATTTTTTAGAAGCAATAAAATAATATCAACCATTGTAATTAATAATATCACACTGTGTACAAAAAAACTTATCCAAGTAAAAAGGAATTTTTAAATCCCTATCCGCTGTTTTATTTTAGAGAATAAATACAACAATATCAACATGTTTACGGAACAATATCACACTGTGTACCAAAACAATATCAAAGAAAAAGGATTTTCATATCCTTGTCTGCTGTTATTATTTCTGAGAAGTAATATCACAACAACTTAAGCAAAATATCACACAACTCCTAAAACAATATCACAGTTTACGAAGAGTTGATCAAAAAAAAGTTATATTCCTACCATAATAACATCTCTGTCCTACCAGCATTACATTCCTAGTCCTACTTTAGTCCCCTACCTCTACCTCTCCCTCTACCTCTATTATTAGGATTTGCAATCGTCTTCACTCGTTTGTACTGGATTGTGGGTGTTTTTGCATCATCTTCACCATCTTGTCTGGATTCAGCTCGTCTGTAAAGCAGAAATGTAATGTTATGGTTCTACTTTCTGTTTGGAGATTGTACCTTTGTGTCTTTTGCAAATAAAAGCGTCCTAATGTAAAAGTCGGGTTTTTGGTTTTTACCTTCTGTTTGGAGATTGGTGAAGAATGGGTATTTCTGTGTTAATGGTTGGTATTCTAGTAGAATGCTCCTTGACTGTCGTTTGAACATTGGCCTTCTCTTTTGGCGGACCTTCTGACTTTGTTACTTCCTCTTCCACAGTAATGTCCTTCTCAACAACATTCTCCTTGCCCTTTATCTTATTGCCCTTGTCTTTTGCATCTTCGTTATTCTTTCTCTTTTCCTTTAATCTATTTAAAAGCTCTCCCTTTCCCGCTGTAAATTCTTTAACTTTTCCAATCAGAGCTGTCCTCATGTCATTTATGTCAGCTAAAAGCAATGCCGCTGCTATTTCTACCCAGTAGTAGCGCCTATGAACTTTTGAATGCAAGTCAGCTTCAAACAACTGCCCCTCATACCGAATCATGTACATCATTAAGAAGTTTCCCGATTCAGTATTGTTTGCTTCCTTCTTTTGCCAATCGAAACTCGCGTTAACAACATCATAATCTATTATTTCATGCGCTCTATCAACATTTTTCCCTGCTAGAAAGTCACTCATGTGATAGGCCTACAATAATTAGTGATACTATTAGTCATTATTTTGTCAAACAATCATATCCATTTACTGTATACACTCAACCTATCCCTAGCAACAATATCACACAAACAATCAAATGACATGTTACTAGCAAGAATATCAATAAATCATACCATCGAATCTGCAGCCTTGTATATTTCAGTCTCCTCCCAGTTGTCGTACTCTGTATTGTCCAACACTTCAATCGTCTCTGTTTTGAAATTTACACAAACACAGAAATAGTGTTCTTGCAACACCATCGGAATAAAAACCAAATCTGCTTCCAGGTTACATGGAACTGTGTTACTTCTTATGAATTTGTCCCATTCTTCAAAAATCTTTTCTCTATTCGCTTCTTTGGCTTCAGTAACTTCTACTATTGATTCCTGTACTGTATATATATATATGTATATATATGTTAACAAATCCTTTACATTTAAGAGTTACTACATTTAATCAAAGCGTGAATATGTATAAATCAAAACAGAACATCAGCTTACCATGTGTCTAATTCCAAAAAACATTAAACTTGTTTCACAGGGTTCTGTGTACTCAATGTGATTCAGAATTAGCGACCAACATTCAATCACATTGTTGTTGACGTGCACACTTGGAAGCAACGATAATATATCCCGTCTTGCAAGGTATTGATCATCACTGAACTTGGCAACAACCTCACTGCTCAAAACATTAACACCAATGTTAAAAAATTGTCACATTAAGTGTGACAGTGATAAACAATATCACACTATATGTGAAACAATATCAAAAATTAAACAATATCACATATTTAAAAGGTGTCTACTTTGAAACAATATCACAATCATTTAAAAAAAATATCACATGTCACTGGCAACATTTATCAATTTAAAATCCCTATTTATTTTTCAGAATCAATTTAACAATATCAACCTGTGTATGTAACAATATCACACTGTGTACAACAACAATATCAAAAATTAAGTGAACCAAAATCAGAACAATATCTTTCTTTATGTGACACTTGATTATATACAATATCATGCTTTATACCACACAATATCACATATTTAAATGGTTTCTACTCTAAAACAATATCAAACCCATTAACGTACAATATCACATGACACTAGCAACAATATTACCTTTTGTAATTATTTTGTCAAACTTAGATATCATTGCAAATATTATCAGACCATTAATAAAAAAAGTTGCACAAAAATATATGTTTTAAAGAACCATACTCTAATGGGAGAATGTGGTCGTTCAATAGGCAGTAGTCAAGCACTTCTTTCCTCATAGTCAACATGTTTGCACACAGTGACCTGTTTGCCTTCATAAATCTTGAGACGAACTCCAATTTAGGATCAGCCATACCACAGTTGAACGTGCATCCAAGGCCATCGGATTTCCCCCTTTTACCGCTGCCAACGACACTGGCAGAACCATCTTCTACGATAGCTAAAAAATTTTATATTACAGTATTCAATATATATTATGTATTTATAATAAAAAAAATTAGGACTGTACACTGTACAAGTCAGTGTTTAGAAATATGACCTTTTATTTTTGATAGTAGCGTCTGAACTTTGTTTTGCCCACCCCTTCCTCTCTTGCTTTGTTTGTTCCTCTTTTCCTTTTTGCCAGCAATTTAGGTAACAAAGTACATTTTCTGGCATTAAGGATTGTAACTCTCTTCCAGACCTGACTCCTATCTTTATTCAAATCACTCAAGACGAGCGTTGCTGCAATCTCTCCCCTGTATAACTGTCTCATCTTTGCATCGCTTAGTTCACAATCAAAAGGCTCACCAGCAAAGAACATCATGTGAAATATCATGAATAGGCCACAGTCCAGGTTCAACTCTTTCGATTGCCAACGAAACTTCACATTACTCATTTCATAGTCCTTCTGTTTTAGCCCACTTTCAGTACCTTTCGTGTTGAGGTATTCACCATAAAGACTCCCCTGTATATGATTAATGTAAACAACTATTCAATTTCAAGCTTATCGAACCAAACCATTCTACCATTAGTTCTTTGTTTTCAATATTGTACTTACAGCCATATAAGCCATGTGTACATGCTCCTCGTCTTGGAATTCATCATACTCTCTGTTGTCCAAATAGAACATTTTTTGCCTCTTCAAGTCAACACAGACACAAACGTAGTGGTCTTCATCGACCAAAGGTATGAACACTGATGCGTGTATTTTATATAAGGTATTTACCTAATTTTTACACGCTTTTCTATACTATTTTACGTGGCATTAAGCTACAAATACCCCCGAATAGTCTACTTTGGTTCGTCTTGTGTAAATTACAGGTACATACCGGAAAGAAGATAAATCAAGCCTAATCTCGTCCTATTTTCATACATTTATGGAGAACAAGGAATCGGAGCCTGACATCTATCACTTTGAAGACGCGTGAGCTGATTTCGGAAGGTGTCGAAGTGCCTTATGTGCTAATATAGCTCGATCGACCACTTTTCTAGTCGATCGAATGCTTTATACCATGAAGATCACTCGATCGAGTTGTTCTCATACTCGATCGAGAAGGATTTTATAAGGAGTTACTCGATCGAATGGTTTTTCCATTCGATCGAGGGGATCTACTGCATAGTTACTCAATCGAGTGGTTTTATTCCACTCGATCAAGAGGTTTTACCCTTCAGCCTTGTTTTCGCCTTATTTCATATGGGCTTTTGTAATTAGTTTTATTAATTAGGTCTAGGAGTAAGTTTCTCGTGTGCTATTTTACACGGAAAACTGCGTTACTCTCAGCATCTCTTCTCCCTGACTTCTTCTTCCTCACTTCTTCTCTTTACTTTTTACTCTATTTTCTACTCTAGACTACTCGGATTCGGAATTTTTAATCGGTACAATTACTCCTTTTATTTCTTAATCATAATTGCTATTTTAATTCTTCCCTTTTCTTGTTGATTTTCATTATTGCTTTATTCGATCTTTCTATTTTTATTGTTATCATGTTTAATTTATATTATCTATGCATTATTATTGTTGATTCGATGATGATACATAGCTAATTCCCTTTTGCTAAGACTAGGGAATCCATGATTATGAAGGAGTAGTAACTGATTTATTAGGTTAATGCTTGTGTAGTCTTTGTTGTTAATCGCTGCAATTAATTGTTTCTGTCTAATTGAGTCGACGCAATTAGTCATTTAATCATAGTAAACCTTGACCCGGACCGGAAGGTTGGAAAGGGTGAGACTCGTAGCGAACATTAGGGCACCGTAGTGAGGGCGGAAGCTAAGCTATTTGTGCTTTAGGGAGAATTGAGACCGGAAGGAGATATTCACTACCCCATAGACCATACTTGCATTGACCTGAGACCTAGATTGCTTGACTAAACGATCATGGTGAACCGACTGTCTTAACTGCTTTCTCCTTATTTGCTTGATCTTTATTCTCTTGCCTTTTTCTCTTCCTTAATCTCTTTAGTTTAGAACAACAAATTCAAACCCCCAATTTGGTTACCGTGACGGACTTAGTAAAGCTGACATTTTCCCATCTCCCTGTGGAGATCGATCTGACTTCCCTAGCTATATTAGTTAGAGCCAGTTGGTTATTTTGGATAGGTATACGACTGCCCTGTCAAATTTTGGCGCCATTGCCGGGGAGGTGGCATAATTGTGTTGCTTTATTTAAGTTTGTCTCTCGTCTCTCGTCTCAAGGAATTTATTCCTTGAGACTGATCTCATTTTTTGCAAAAGTTTTTGATTAGTTTGCAGGATATCTGTTCTAGAAAGAGAACATTGTCATACCTGCTCCAGTCTATAAATTCTATCTACCAGGATGCCGAATATAGCCAGCCATTCAGAGCCAACGGTGGATTCCCTTCCAAAAGGTTTCTTACTACCCACTACTGAATCGAGAACCTTTGGAATCCACCCATCTTACATACAGCTGGTCGAGAGAAATCTCTTCAGGAGGGTATCTGGAGAGGATCCGTGTAGGCATATCGAGCTATTTACAGAGTACTGCTCCACCATTCCTCTTGCTGCTGGGGTGACACAAGACAGAGTGAAGGGAGTTCTCTTTCCTTTCTCTTTAGCTGATGATGCCCGGTAATGATTGAGGGATTTAGACATGGAAGCAGCCAGTGTAACTGACTGGAATTCCCTTGCCTTGGCCTTTTACAGGCGATATTTTCCACCACAGCGCACTAATGCGTTGAGGGCTCAGATCACTGCATTTGAGCAATTTCCCAATGAAGACCTGAATGGGGCTTGGACTAGGTTTAAGAAGCTCATCCGTTCTGTGCCTCATCACGGTTTCAAGCGCTGGTTTCTATGTACCCAATTCTACAACGGGTTATATCCAGACCAGAGAGCTATCCTTGATAATGTAGCTAAGGGGAGATTCACGAAGAACGTAGAGGATGATCAAGGGTGGCGTCTTATTGAGGAGATGGCCATCCATGCTGCCGAATATTGAAATCCCCGAGGAAGTGGGCAAGTTAACGAGTTGGTAACAGTTGAGGTGGAGAGTCCTAGCAAAAGTCTAGGTAGTGCGGAGATTACGGAGACTATGGGTGAGCATGCACAAGTTTGTGCTATTACTGAGCATGTGGAGATATGTTGTAGATGCGGCATGGAGGGGCATGACCCCATCGGTTGTATGGCGAGAATAGAGCGCGTCCTTGCTTATCAGAAATACAAGCAAGGAGTTCCTTTTTCTCAATTATATGAAGAAATGACAAATGTTTCTACTCCTTCTACGCCAGTGCCGTAGCCAAACCACCCTTCTACAAATGGGGAGATTGCCGAACTGAAATCCTTGGTTTTGTACTTAACACAACAGTTTGGGGAGAAATGCAACAAGGATAATACCGCTATCGTGGAGTTAAAAGAACAAGTCGCGCAGTTAACACTCGCGAAAAACCAAGCTAACCATCCACCGTCGTGCGACCCAGTCAATGCCATAAATCTCTAAAGTGGCCTTACTTATGAGGGGTCAAAACTGCTAGAAGATGGGGTTGTGACAGCTGATGATACCCCGGATGACGATTTGGAAGAGTTCACGGACGATATCCCTGCTGCATATTATCCAGGTACTCGATCGAGTGAAATTTCAACTCGATCGAGTGAAATTATCCATCAAGATGCTCGATCAAGCATAAATCCTACTCGATCGAGAGGTGCTCAATTACAAGAACTCGATCGACCAATAAATTCCTCTCGATCGAATGTTCTGACAGAAGAAATCACTCGATCGAGAAAACATTATACTCGATCGAGTGAACCAGAAATACAAGAGCTGGATCGAGCTATTCAAATACCTCGACCGAGTAAAACCCAAGACAAAACCACTCGATCGAGTGAGGAAAGTGCTCGATTGAGTGCCAGCACCAGCGGAGGTTCAATTTCGACATCTAATTCTGCTACCGTGTCATCTTCCCCTGCTGTGAAGACGACACGTGCTGATAAAGGTAAAGAGAAAGTCGCGGGTCCACTCATTGCTACCAGGGTACCCTTTCCAGGACGTCTGAAGGACGCAAAGGTTGAGCGACAGTACGGTAAGTTTGTGGACATTGTGAAGAACCTCCAGGTAACTGTCCCTTTTACCGAACTTATTACCCAGGTACCGACTTACGCTAAATTTATGAAAGATATTGTGACGCGTAAGAGAGAGCTAAGTGAATTTGAGACTGTTTCATTTTTGGAAGAGTCTAGTAATTTACTCTTAAATAAGGCTCCACCTAAAATGAAGGACCCGGGTAGTTTCTCTATTACCTGTGTTATAGACAATGAAGTAATTGATAAGGCTCTTTGTGATTTAGGAGCCAGCGTCAGTGTCATACCCCTATCTATCTGCAAGAAATTAAATATGGGTCACCTTAAAATAACTAACATTACCTTACATATGGCCGATAGATCTGTTAGGCGACCCTTAGGTGTCTTAGAGGATGTGCCTGTGAAAATAGGCAAGTTCTTTATACCAGTGGATTTTATTGTTTTAGACATATCTGAGGACACCCGAACCCCAATTATACTAGGAAGACCGTTCTTATGTACAGCTGGGGCCATTATTGACGTCAAACAAGGGCGTTTGACTCTTGCAGTAGGGGATGACGCGATTACTTTCAGTCTGCCTCGCACCTTAGCTCGGCCAATGATAGAGGATACATGTTATTCTGTTGATATTATTGACGAGTATATTTATGACTTCTGGTCGGGTTCTTTTATAAAGAACCCACCAGAGGCTCTTATGCTTTTGGATGAGTGTGCAGATAACCCAGATAATGATATTATTTGTGTTGGATTTGCTTGGTGATTTAGATGAGCATGAACTCACCGACGCCGAGGGAGAGCGGGTGGAACAGGATGATCGCACCCTTTGCTCCATAGAGGTAAAGGTACCGAGCGTAAGCCTCTTCCCTCTCATCTAAAATATGTTTTCTTAGATGATACCGAGCAATATCCAGTCATTGTTAGTGCTAAGCTTGATGATCGGTGACTTCTCGTTAGTGTGCTTAAGAAAAACAGAAAGCTTTGGGTTATTCTTTGGATGATATCAAGGGGATTAGTCCCGATATTTGTATGCACGGATAGAGTGGAGGAAGATCACAAACCTTGCAGACATGTGGTCGGCCATTGGGTGAACCAAAAGATGCAAGATATTATGATGGCTGAGGTAATGAAGCTGCTCGACGCAGGTATTATCTATTCTGTTGGTCATTCTAAGTGGGTGAGTCCAGTGCAGGTAGTTCCTAAGAAAGGAGGGACTACCGTGGTTAGGAAAGACAAAAACGAGTTAATACCTACTAGAGTAGTGACTGGTTGGCGGATGCGTATAGATTACAGACAGCTGAATGCCGCCACCAAGAAAGATCACTTTCCCCTTCCTTTTATTGATCAGATGGTAGAAAGGTTAACTTCTTATAAGTTTTTCTGGTATTTAGACGGCTATTCGATGTTCTTTCAGATCCCTATTCACCCAGATGATCAAGCTAAGACTACTTTTACTTGTCCTCAGGGCGTGTTTGCTTATCGCAGGATGCCTTTTGGTTTATGTAATGCCCCTGCTACCTTTCAAAGGTGCATGATGGGGATATTTTCAGAGTATATTTAGTCTATTATGGAAGTTTTCATGGACGATTTTAGTGTTTATGGAAGTGATTTTTCTAACTGTCTGTCTAACCTTGATAAAGTGTTGCAGCGCTGCATTGAGGTTAACCTTGTGCTTAACTGGGAGAAGTGCCATTTCATGGTCAACGAGGGAGTTGTCTTAGGGCACTTAGTTTCTGATAGGGGAATAGAAGTTGATAAAGTGAAAGTGGAAGTGATTCATCAATTACCTCCTCCTGTTAATGTTAAAGGAGTGAGGAGTTTCCTTGGTCATGCCGGCTTCTATCGCCGGTTTATCAAGGATTTTTCAAAAATTGCTAAACCACTTACACACCTTCTACTTAAGGAGGCCCCTTTTGTATTTACTGACGAGTGTCTTTTTGCTTTTAACAGGTTAAAGCAGGCTTTGGTATCTGCGACGATCATACAGCCTCCCGACTGGGATTTGCCGTTCGAGATAATGTGTGATGCCAGTGACTATGCACTAGGAGCGGTGCTCGTCCAAAGGAAAGACAAAGCTTTAAATGCAATCTACTATGCGAGCTGAACTCTGGATGGGGCTCAAGTGAAGTACACCACCACTAAAAAAGAACTGCTAGCTGTAGTTTATGCCTTAGAGAAATTTCGTTCTTACTTGATTGGGTCAGAAGTCACTGTTTTACTGACCATGCAGCTCTGAGGCACCTCCTTGCTAAGAAGGAGGCTAAACCACGGCTATTGAGATGGATACTCCTTCTTCAGGAGTTTGATTTGCAGATAAAAGATAAGAAAGGAGCTGAGAACATTGTAGTTGATCATCTGTTGCGGTTGTCACGGTAAGAGGGAGAAGATTCTTTACCTATTGATGAGTCTTTTCCTGATGATTATTTATTTGCCGTATTGTCTTCTATTATCAACCAAGAACCTTGGTATGCATATATAGCTAATTACGTTGTCAGTGGCAAGCTGCCGCCTGACCTTTCTCATCAGCAGAGGAAGCGTTTTCTGTATAACGCTAAGCAGTATTTTTGGGATGATCCTTATTTGTTTAAGGAATGTGCAGACGGTCTCTACAGACGGTGTATTCTGCAGTGGGAGGCTAAAGTAGTCCTGGAAGGCTGTCACTCTTCCTCCTATGGTGGTCACCACGGTCCATCGCGCACCATGGCTAAAGTACTTCAGTCTGGTTTTTACTGGCCTACTTTGTTTGCTGATGCTAAGTCTTTTGTTTCAGCTTGTGATGCTTGCCAAGGATCGGGGAACATTTCAAAGTGACATGAGATGCCACAAAATGGTATCTTAGAGGTCGAGGTTTTCGATGTCTGGGGCATTGATTTCCAGGGACCGTTCCCATCTAGTAAAGGTAACAGGTATATTTTAGTAGCTGTCGATTATGTGTCTAAGTGGGTTGAGGCAATTGCTTCACCCCATTGTGATGCCAACACCATGATTAAGATGTTTAAAAAGATCATATTTCCCCGATTTGGTGTCCCTAGGGTCGTCAATAGTGATGGGGGAATGCACTTTAAAGAAAAGAAACTAACTTCCATTCTGTCTAAGGTTGGTGTTCAACACCGACGTGGTTTGGGGTATCATCCCCAAACAAGTGGTCAGGTTGAGGTCTCTAATCGCGAGATTAAAGAGATCTTGTCTATAGTAGTTTCTAAATCACGGAAGGACTGGAGTCTTAAATTGTAAGACACATTATGGGCTTACAGAACTGCCTTTAAGACAATGATTGGTGCATCACCTTATCGGTTAGTTTATGGGAAATCATGTCATTTACCTGTTGAGTTGGAATGTAAGGCTTGGTGGGCAATTCGTGAACTTAACTTTGATCCTAAGTTGTGTGGTCAGAATCGTCTTTTGCAGCTAGGTGAATTGGAGGAGTTTAGGCTTAACGCCTATGATAGCTCGCGCATTTACAAGGAAAAGACGAAGATATGGCATGACAAAAGAATTTTACCTCGGGAATTTCATGTCGGGCAAAAGGTGTTGCTGTTTAATGCCCGACTGTGAATGTTTCCTGGCAAGCTGAAGTCCAGGTGGAGTGGTCCTTATACGGTGACAGCTGTCACTAAATTTGGATCGGTTGAGCTAGAAGGTCCCGAAGGAAATCGGTTCAAGGTGAATGGGCAATATGTGAAGCATTATACGAAGCAAATGAAGCAGATAATCGTGTTGAAGTCTTGTACTTTGACGAGCTTGACGCACCAGTTAATTGATACCAGAAAAGTCGTGCGGGACCTCTTAAACCTGCGCTTTCCGAGAGGCAACCCGGACTGTTTTATTGTATTTTTGTTGAACTTATTTCTTCGCCTTTAGCTTTTTGTTGAACTTTAAACACTGAACTATGCGTCTTTTGTATTTCCTTTGCTCCTTATTCGTGTTTTGCAGGTGCAGTAACTCGATCGAGTGGTTTTTCTACTCGATTGAGCACTTTTTCTATGATATTCATTCGATCGAGTAACTGCTGTACTCGATCGACAAGCTGCAAAATCACGATCACTCGATCGAGTAACATATTCGCTCGATCGAGCGTTTTTCGACACCAAACCACTCGATCGAGCTATTCTGGGTTGCTCGATCGAACTGTTCCGTCTTCCAGCTGCTAGTTTTCGTCTGTTGAGCTGCTGTTGGACTACCTATGACCTCCCATGTTTATGGTCGGTTTGGGGAGGTCCCTCTTCATGACGTCTTGTAAGTATTCCGACTCTTACTTTCCTTTTCTCCTTAGTTTGCATTTCTTTCCCTATTTTTGGTACAATGAGGGCATTGTACGGTTCTGTTTGGGGAGGTATGCATCCATATCTGTGTCTGCATGTTTTCTTGCACTTCAGTCTGCACGTTTAAGTTTTTCGCATGCATCGTTGTTTTTTATTTCAGAAAAAATCACATAAAATTCAAAAATTTTCACGTTTATTTTGAGTCGGAACGTTTAAACTTTGACGCTACATTGAATCCTTACCTCTGCCCTGCATATTCTTAACCATTTTGTTGGCATGATAATGTGCATAATCTACGAGTTTTTGTTTCTCTCTTATCTGAACGAATAGACTTGATTCATATATTGGCAAGCTACATTACATTCTGAGGTTAGAACTTTATAAACGGGTGACATTCATGACCGGTTTCATTTAGGATGTGAGTAGTACTCTCTGTAAGGCATGTAACATCAATTTGCATAAGCATGAATCTAGTCTTCTTAATACCTGTATGCATTCGGTCTGTGGATGGTGACACATATTAGGAGAGGCAGTTCCTTTTATTTCATTCTACCCATGAGCCTCACATAGCCAAATTGCCTTTTTTGTCCTATTAGCTACAGTCTATAATTTTGCCTACCCTAGCCGAGCTAGTGATGAGTAGGTGTTTGGAATGCTTTACTGCAGTTTGGTTATATATCTGATTTCAGAAGTCGGTGGAAGAATTGAAGGGAATGAAAATGAAAATGTTGTGAAAAAGAAAAAAGAATTGAAAAAGAATTGAGAAAAAAAAAAAGAAAGAAGAAAAATCATATGCGGAAAAATGAAAATTGTATAGATGATTTTCACTCCCATGTTTTATTTACATCTTATGGGGAGTTGAAAAGTTTATGGTGTTTTGTGAGTTGAGTGCATCTAATTTGCACTGTTCTGTATTGTTATATTGAGTATGAAGTTGGGATGCAGTCTCAAAAATTTGGATATGTTGTTGATAGCCAGGCGCTATTAACTCCATATTTCCAAATTCATCTTAGCCCCCTCTTACCCATTACCTCACCTACCCAAATATAAGTCCTCGGCATGTGTCTTGGTCATTAGTTCGGTTGGAATGCGTATGTATGGTTGTAGAGACTTTATTCATGATTAACTGCATGCATGTTCTTATAGGTCGAATTAGGTGAGTGTCTCTACTTCTTTCTATCTTTCACTTATATACTCACCATGTGCTAAAATTTGAGTGATGAGCGACCCGTGAGAGTCCGATATCTTTAAGTCTTGCAAGGTCGACGGTTTAGTAAGTTTGAAACATTGATTTAAGTCGTTTGCACTTATCACTTGCCACTTTGTTAGTTGTTGCATTAAACTGGTTTTGGCGGATGATTTGTAGCTGATGCGTTGGTCCCATTCCACTTTTTATTCTTAGTTGCATTCATAGTTTGCTTGGGGACAATCAAAGGTTTGGTTTGGGGAGATTTGATGCGTGTATTTTATATAAGGTTTTTACCTCATTTTTACACGCATTTCTATACTATTTTACGTGGCATCAAGCTACAAATACCCCCGAATAGTCTATTTTGGTTCGTCTTGTGTAAATTGCAGGTACAGATCGGAAAGAAGATAAATCAAGCCTAAGCTCATCCTATTTGCATACATTTAGGGAGAGCAAGGAATCGGAGCCTGGAATCTATCACTTTGAAGACGCGTGAGCTGATTTCGGAAGGTGTCGAAGTGCCTTATGTGCTAATATAGCTCGATCGACCACTTTTCTAGTCGATCGAATGCTTTATACCATGAAGATCACTCGATCGAGTTGTTCTCATACTCGATCGAGAAGGCTTTTATAAGGAGTTACTCGATCGAATGGTTTTTCCATTCGATTGAGGGGATCTGCTGCATAGTTACTCGATCGAGTGGTTTTATTCCACTCGATCGAGAGGTTTTACCCTTAAGCCGTGTTTTCGCCTTATTTCATATGGGCTTTTGTAATTAGGTTTATTAATTAGGTCTAGGAGTAAGTTTCTCGTGTGCTATTTTACACGGAAGACTGCGTTACTCTCAGCATCTCTTCTCCCTGACTTCTTCTTCCTCACTTCTTCTCTTGACCTTTTACTCTCTTTTCTACTCTAGACTACCCGGATTCGGAATTTGTAATCGGTACAATTACTCCTTTTATTTCTTAATCATAATTGCTATTTTAATTCTTCCCTTTTCTTGTTGATTTTCATTATTGCTTTATTCGATCTTTCTATTTTTATTGTTATCATGTTTAATTTATATTATCTATGCATTATTATTGTTGATTCGATGATGATACGTAGCTAATTCCCTTTTGCTAAGACTAGGGAATCCATGATTATGAAGGAGTAGTAATTGATTTATTAGGTTAATGCTTGTGTAGTCTTTGTTGTTAATCGCTGCAATTAATTGTTTCTGTCTAATTGAGTCGACGCAATTAGTCATTTAATCATAGTAAACTTTGACCCGGACCAGAAGGTTGGAAAGGGTGAGACTCGTAGCGAACATTAGGGCACCGTAGTGAGGGCGGAAGCTAACCTATTTGTGCTTTAGGGCGAATTGAGACCGGAAGGAGATATTCACTGCCCCATAGACCATACTTGCATTAACCTGAGACCCAGATTGCTTGACTGAACGATCATGGTGAACCGACTGTCTTAGCTACTTTCTCTTATTTGCTTGATCTTTATTCTCTTGCCTTTTTCTCTTCCTTAATCTCTTTAGTTTAGAACAACAAATTCAAACCCCCAATTTGGTTACCGTGACGGACTTAATAAAGCTGACATTTTCCCATCTCCCTGTGATCGACCCGACTTCCCTAGCTATATTAGTTAGAGCCAGTTGGTTATTTTTGATAGGTATACGACTGCCCTGTCAAACACCTTTAGATGAAACAATAATATTAGGAAACAATATTACAACAATATGAATAAAAATATCACAATACATACTAGACAATATCATTCTTAATAATATTTTTTGTCCCTCTGAAATTTTTTGTATTTTGTAAAATAATATCAACCAGTGTGCGCAATAATATCACTGTTTGTACAAAACCAGTATCAAAGTTAAAAGACTTTTAAATCCATATCCACTGTTGTTATTTTTTAGAAGCAATAGAACAATGTCAACCATTGTACATAATAATATCACACTGTTAAATATTAGAAAAAAAAAGTGATTCATTTTCATTTTTTGGAGACAATATCACAATTAAGAAGTAACAATATCACACAATATTGTGCACAATATCACAGTTGAATTTAAGAAATGTTGTTAAGAACAATATCAATAGTAACTGCTAACAATATCATACATTATACATAATAGTATCACTGACAAAAGTATTTTAAATGTCTTACCATATCTAAATTCAAATTCAGTGGCTCCTTAAAAAGAGCTGACCACATATCCCATGTGTCATATACTTGTTGCTTAAGTTTTGCCAATTCATCAAGATTATCTTCATCTAATTTTAAGATTTTTTCTATATCACCCTGTTGTTCATAAGGGCATCTGATTAGTCTCCATAACACACATTTTACACTACCTAATTTAAAAGATGATAAATTTTTGATGTTTGTGTGTTTCCATACCGAGTGGGCAATGCCATAGGAAATTCTTGTCGGTTTGTCGTTTCCCTTTTGAGCAATTTGGAACTCATTGAGCAATATTGCCCATGCCTCAATGACCACTGCTTCTATCTTCGTGTTAGGCAACAAAGACTCAATATCTTCCCTTTTTATACAATGGTAAATTCCAAAGTTGCAGACAATTTCTCTATACCATGTTGCAAAAATATTAGCATATTAGTTATTTTTAAAGTACTAATATGGTGCAAATTAAGTCATGTCTTACATTTAAAAAATTGTTTAAAGAGTGACTTACATCTTGCTGAATGTATGGTCCGTAAGGGAGCAATAATCCATGACATCCTTCCGATTCTTCAAAACAGGTTCAAATAAATTACTGCTTCTGAACATTGATTCTGATACAAGGATATCATCTTTGACTGGCAAACCACATTGGAAAGTACACCCCAAATTGTGAGGTACCATATCGGCTGAAGCAGGTACTCTGTCTGAGTGCAACAAATATTCAATGATACTTCCCTTCCCTGCTGCATCTAAACCAGCATTTGTTACAACTTCCTTTAATTTAGTCACCACATTACTATCCTCATTCATTTTATCAACCACAACATTTGTTTCAATAGCCTCCTGATTTCTTGTATCATGATTAACAGCCTCGTCCAATTGAGTCACCACATCGGGAACCTCATTGGCCTTCTCTTTCTCGGCCTCTTTTTCAACACCATGCTGATTTGTTGTATCATGATTAACGTCTTCATTTGTTTTCTCTTCAACAGGCTGTGTTACTCCAAAATCAACATTTGAAACAGCCTCCTCCAATTGAGTCACCACATTGGTAACCTCATTGGCCTTCTCCTTCTCTTCTTTTTTTTCCTGTAGCAATATCAACCTCCTTATTGATCTCATCTTCAACATCCTCGTTATTGTTTCCAGCCTCTCTATCAATGTCATCCTGATTTGTTGAACCATGATTACCCACCTCATTGTGTCCCTCTTGGACAGCCTTCATTACTCCCAAACCATCATTTATCTCCTCATTAATGCTTTCATTTAACTGAGTCAACACATTTGTCTCCTCATTAATGGTTTCATTCTCTCTTTCAGTGCCACCTCTAGGAGTTGTATCACGATTCATCTCCTCACCAAAGAACTCCTCCTCACTAGCCCTTCTTCCTCCTAAACCAATATTTTCTACTATGTCATTCAAATTTGAATACATATCATTATCCTCATCATCGTTTTTTCATCATCAGCACTATTCAAGTTTGTAATATCATTAATTTCTTCACCATCTTCCTCATGATCACTGCTCATTTGAAGATATGGATCTGTACATCCTCCATATTTTTTGTTCAATTCCGCGTACTGAATTTTTAACATATCAGTCAATACATCAAATGAGGGCAGCCCTTCTCTTGCTTTCACCCTTTCATAAGACCTTGCTATCAACCCATCTGTAAAGGCATGATATCCAATATCTTTCATGAAAGGCAAAGTTTGTGTATTGGGAGTATCTGTAACACCCCGGTTTATAAAAGAAGTCTTCGTCAAGACATTCCTTAATAAAACGGACTGTTACCATCTCGGTTTCCCGAGGTAGTGAATAACAAATTAAACTCCAAGGCAATTTATATAATATTTTAACTTAATTATTACAAATCCTCTTTTCAACTCAAATTACAAGAACTGACATAAATAAAAGTAAAAGTCTTCTAGATGATGATCTAGCTACTAAGTCGTCTGATCCAGTGTCTCACGCCCATCAAGCTCCCATCCTATCTCTTAACCTGTCAAGTCTGCTCCCCATAAAAAGGTTCATCACAGGTGTTCACGAATACACAGGGTCAACCACGAGGTTGAGTAGGGAAAACAATGAAACAATAAAATATGATATGCATGCTCCTCCGTCACCTCCATCTCCATCTCAACTCATATCTCATATCTCATAACCCGGACAACCCTTGACCATACCGATCCCCGGTAGACTATATATATCGACCGTAGCCGATCCGCATTTCGCTTGTTGAGGACACCAGGGCAAGTCCTGCAGAACCCGCCTGGGCCTTATCACAACATCACATCGTATCTCAACATCGTCACCACCACATCATCCTCCAACTCCAATGCATATGAAATGCTCATAAAGTCATGCCAGTTACCCGATGTTGTGAAATCATACTCAATACGATAAATTCAGTCAATCACTTCCCATATATAAATCATAACGTAAATCAACGACCAGGAATCAAGTCAACACAATTCAACCACAACGATAATAGGACAAGTGTATTTCCCTACCTCAAAGTGCCAGCAAATCCAATTAAGCAGTTAAGCAGTCCAGAAATAAAGCAATGAATTTGATTATCGATCCTTCACGAATCCGTCACCTAAAACAATTATAATATTTATTATTACTAACTACTAAATATAGAATTTCCCAAAATAGAAACTTTCCCGAAATAGTAACTTTTCTCCTTTAATAAACCCAACTCAAAATAGTTAATTATGATTAATTATTATTTTATTTTAAATACTCGGAACTAAACCCAAATGATATTTAAAGGATTAAACGAATTATGCCTTTAAGAAAAACCCGCATCAACATTTGAACAACTCAACACCCGACTCAAAACCCGTCTTTAATTATTTTAATGCACTCGGGGATTAATTAATTAATTAAGAATACGACCAATTAACGAATTATAACGATTAACTATGAAAACCCGTTTCAAAACAATTCAAGTAAACCCGTCAACGACCACCGTCCCTTCACACACGCACACACCCCTCACGCACCACCTACACCACCCCGACAACCACCAGACCCAACACCCACTCTGACCCAGCCACCAACGACCACCCCCACTGGGGTCGACCCTTGCCGGCGCTTCAAACCATGGCCGCCATTTGGCCTGGTTCGCCACCACGCCTTCCCAAACACCCATTTTCTCAACTCACCACCACCGCAACCATTAACTAACCCCTGCCCAAACCACCACCGGCTTACTCGCCGTCAACCCACGAACCCAGACACCACAGTACCACCGTTTCGACCTCCCCCTAGTCCACGGTGGTGCCACCCAAAACCTACCTGTCTAAACCGCCTGAAAACCAATGCCTAAAACCCGTTGCTATCCCCCCTGTCACTGCCGCCTTTCACGGCCACCAACACCACCCAAAACCACCATAACCACCACCAAAGCACTCGTCACTAACCACCCTTTACCTATACCCAGACACCAACCACCAGCATCCCCACCCTAAGACACGAACAACACCCCAAAAACCCGACTGAATAGATGAAAACAGAGGAAATGGTTGACTCATACCTTTTTCCGCCACCACAACCGCCACCAGGGCCACCCACGGCCATCGACAAAGACCTCTAGCTCTTCCTTGCAGTGCCCTCAATCACCCACGACCACTCTCTCTCTCTCTCTCTCTCTATGAGTGAAAGCCGAGATTGAAGCTGGTGAAGTGAGAGAGGCGGGTTGAGGGAATCTGAGAGGAGGGAGGCGGGTTGAGGTACTATTAGGGTTAGGTTTAGGGTTAGGGTTAGGGTTAGGGTTTAAATGGGCTTAGGGTTAAGTGGGCTGAATAGTTATTGGGCCAACTCACATGGGTTAGCTCACAAATTCGAATTCTTATAAACCCGTCACAATTAACTTATATCGATACAACGCGAGTTAATTAAAATAATTTACGTAATTATCGACTCAACAATTAACCCGATATAATTAGTAATATAAAATGTATAATAATTAATATATAATAATATCCATTTAATTTATTATATAAAAATACGGGGTATTACAGTCTTCCCCCCTTAAAATGAACTTCGTCCCGAAGTTCGCTCCCATACTCAAACCTCAAAAGGGTATTGTATATCGTACCTACGGAAGTCACGCATTTCTAGCACGGTTAACACACACTTTTGACACATCAATTAACATAACAAATACGGAATGTTACATTCTGCCCTCCTAAAAATAAACTTCGTCCCGAAGTTTAACTCGTCTTTACTTAACTCAATTAACTACGACTAATAACTACCTGAGAACACAACTGTATAACAACTAAATAATCACCTGAGAATACCGTCATCTTCCATCTAAATTCCGATCTCAAACTCAAGTAACTCAATACCCATGGTCGCACTGGACCGTAAACATAACTCCCGTAATCATCACTCAGCTCATAGGCTAACTCATAACTCATTACCAGTAGTTTAATCACACTCTCCTTTTACACATCAACCAACTAAAGAAGTAGGAACAAAACATATGGAACTCATTTGTATAGGTACCCCACAGCTAAACATCAACTTGGTCAACTATAGTCTACAAACAAGTGCAAATTAAACATCAAGATTTTACAATCCTCCCCAACTAAAAACATGGTTACGTCCTCGTAACCTTCATTATCATAACTCAAGTTCTCAAACTACTGCTAACAACTGGAAGAGGATAAAAGATTCCCAACTCATGCTCAAGTTAACTAATCCTTACCAAAGACAATCAATATATAAACTCTCTCAAGGAAGCTACCGTTACCAGTAAAATCATTAGTAATTATTTATTTTACCAATCATTGAAATCTCGTACCTTAGAAACATAGGGGATCAATCACATAAGAAAAGAATTAGGGTCAAAACTTAATAAATCGATTTATGAAAATTTATAACCTAATAAGTCCAGTCTGACTTTCCTTTACTTAATTGTACAGATTTAGGTCAATACACCGAATCACCAATAAAATGAAGACAACCAGTTTCGCAGTACTTATCATCCTAGAATATTTTTAATCCTCCTAAATGAGGGTTTGGGATTTATTCACGAATGACGAAAGCACAATGATTGGCAAATTTTACAAACTTATTGGTCGAGTCAACCAAGCGAGTAAACAACGACATTGGAAGGTTAACATATAAGACTATCATATATAAAATTTCGTTCTTGGTATTAAATATATTTAAACTGTACCAACACCATGACATAAAAGATTAAATGTATTTAAGTTCACCAATTTTACCACTATCCCTTACATATCATGTTAATATCAACATACCGTGTTAACACATAATTCACTTAAATCACCACATTACATTTCCCGTTTCGACATTTGTAACTAACCACACCCACCAATTCGCTATATGAACGAACAACATGACTAAATTAACCCACTACTTGTGACTCTGTTCTAGTTTCATTCCTCCAAACTAGCAATATCATGAAACCGTACCACCAGACATCGGCTGAAAATCTCATTCCGAATTTATACTCACACGACAAAATTTAACTTCATTTTCAAAACTTTTACTTTCATACTGGACGGTGAATAATTTTCTTAACATAAGTCTTATAACAGGGCCGTCATAGAATTCATTTACAGCTTACTACGAAACTCAAAATCAGATAAACTTAATTCAATTCCTTCAAACTACACAAGCTTAGATGTCGACTCATATATCGTGATTTACAGGTTCATCTTATTCATTTCAGTCCTATCTTTATTAATGAACAATTATTACCTCAATCATCAGGATTTTAGTTGCACTTCTTTACTCAGTTATATTCGCGGCTCAACTAAACGTAACTATAACGACTATCATTTAAACCAACGCATATCATGTGAATCATCAAAGGGTTATCCTATTATAATTGCCAATATAATTATCATAAACAATCTTTATTAAAATATGATTGATAGTAATGACTCGAGAGTATAGATATGTCAAATGTCGTGCTACAATTGCAAAAAAAATCATTTTAGCATTTTATGACAATATGATAACGAACATATCCAATAAGAAATAACACACTGTTTATTATCGTGTCATAGGTTTAGGTTCAATTGAAATCATTTAATGCGATGAAGATAATAAATATAACTATGGCACACAACTCATATGAAAGACATTAGAACTCAGATGCATCCTACATGTGTGAACATTTAGACATAATTATTATAATTATTCATGCGAGTATATTAGAACAATCAAATTACTTTTAATACCATCAAAATTTTTTTACTAAGATATGACAATATGGTTTTATATTTATATATATCCGACCACTATGCAAATATGATGAACACACCAAAGATATTCCAACATGCTAAACGTATATAAAATATGCAACCAACTGGACTCGTATAAAATATTTCACCCTCGATTAAAATCAAATTAAGCTATCCAATTTTACTCATACTATCATGCCAACCATGTTATCGACTAAGTTTTAAATTTATCACTTGTTAAGATACATAACTACTGAACATGCGTGCTACTATCGTCATATAAAACATTATAAATTCACATTATTAAAGCTCATGAATTAACCAAACAATTGTATGAAAACTAAACCTAGAATACACATTTTACAAGTCATGATTCACGTTGTAACTTTCAAAGATCACGAATAACTAACCGTTCGATTAAAACTTGATTCATATTATTTTTATAAAACACGGAGAGTTAAAAACACAGGGAAAAAAAAATAATTAGGTCTACAGCACAAGAATTTCGTTTTTAAAGAATTTTACAACTCAGTTGGTCCAATCAAACATGTGACAGCTATTGGTTCAAAACTTGGGTCAGTTTGCAAAATTTATTATTTAATATTGAAACATCAAGATTTTTCGTGACTTATTAATTTGAAAACATATGCGAATCTTCCGATCGATGGAGTTGGAATTATGAGAAAATTATTAATACAATTTAAATGAGGATTTTTACAAAATCGTTGGTCAAAACGTCACTGCACATGAACTTCCTAACCATAGTTCACTAAAATATTTATTACTCCTAGTCTGTATATCCTATAAGCGTGAAACAAACGTCAAACGATCACTAACTCCCAGGACTATCTCTCATAAAATTTTCATCCATAGGTAATAAACAGAAAAGAAATGGCAGTAAGGTCAATTAAAGAGTAACATCAACAAAACGCGTTTCAGCACTAAGTCGTTCCTTTTCTATGTTTCAAACTCTTACAACCATACTATCGATACTAACTCATCCCAACTTAAATCTCACACTGTACTTACGTAAACATCTATCCCATAAATACCCTTCGCATCTCGATCTACTCCGTACATCTAAATCACGATTGCTATGACTATAAACATGCAATTCAATAGTGTTTCTAATTACTATCACAAGACTATACTAGCATGGCTTTGGGATCACATAACCGCATATTACTTAGTCATAGTAGTGCTATCAACACATCATTCATACAAATTACTTACCGTAGCGTTGTCCTGCAATAATCAATGTATCAATCAATTAACACTTAGGCAACGATATTCAAATTTCATGCTCAACCTCAAGCAACTATTCTACCCTTTCTCTCGCATACACTCATGGTTTCCGGTCAACTGAGAGGGCCACTGGTTCGGTGTGAGGGGGCCCCTACCTCATACCTTACCGTAGTGTGCTCCTAACAGTTCTATCCCGGGGTTCATTTTATTTAGACACATCCTATGTTCATTGGGCTCATTGGTTTAGGCCTGAGGATCGTTCGCTCTGATACCACTTTGTAACACCCCGGTTTATAAAAGAAGTCTTCGTCAAGACATTCCTTAATAAAACGGACTGTTACCATCTCGGTTTCCCGAGGTAGTGAATAACAAATTAAACTCCAAGGCAATTTATATAATATTTTAACTTAATTATTACAAATCCTCTTTTCAACTCAAATTACAAGAACTGACATAAATAAAAGTGAAAGTCTTCTAGATGATGATCTAGCTACTAAGTCGTCTGATCCAGTGTCTCACGCCCATCAAGCTCCCGTCCTATCTCTTAACCTGTCAAGTCTGCTCCCCATAAAAAGGTTCATCACAGGTGTTCACGAATACACAGGGTCAACCACGAGGTTGAGTAGGGAAAACAATGAAACAATAAAATATGATATGCATGCTCCTCCGTCACCTCCATCTCCATCTCAACTCATATCTCATATCTCATAACCCGGACAACCCAGCCATACCGATCCCCGGTAGACTATATATATCGACCGTAGCCGATCTGCCAGCTCGCAGCTGAGGACACTAGGGCAAGTCCTGCAGAACCCGCCTGGGCCTTATCACAACATCACATCGTATCTCAACATCGTCACCACCACATCATCCTCCAACTCCAATACATATGAAATGCTCAACAGTAATTAATGCAATGCAATATGTATATAAATCACAGAGGAAAGGGTTGACTCATACCTTTTTCCGCCACCACAACCGCCACCAGGGCCACCCACGGCCGTCGACAAAGACCTCTAGCTCTTCCTTGCAGTGCCCTCAATCACCCACGACCACTCTCTCTCTCTCTCTATGCGTGAAAGCCGAGATTGAAGCTGGTGAAGTGAGGGAGGCGGGTTGAGGGAATCTGAGATGAGGGAGGCGGGTTGAGGTACTATTAGGGTTAGGTTTAGGGTTAGGGTTAGGGTTAGGGTTTAAATGGGCTTAGGGTTAAGTGGGCTGAATAGTTATTGGGCCAACTCACATGGGTTAGCTCACAAATTCGAATTCTTATAAACCCGTCACAATTAACTTATATCGATACAACGCGAGTTAATTAAAATAATTTACGTAATTATCGACTCAACAATTAACCCGATATAATTAGTAATATAAAATGTATAATAAGTAATATATAATAATATCCATTTAATTTATTATATAAAAATACGGGGTATTACAGTATCTTGATCTTGCTTCTCTGATGTATCACAATTATCAGCGTTTTCTTCAGCAGCTTCTTTTTCAGTTTCAACATCTTTAGTACAGTCTTTTGTGGCAGCAGGTTGGGTAGAGATAGTTGTTTCATCCATTGAATTGTTGGGTTTCATATTGATGAACTTCTTCATGTTATGTACAAATCTTGAAAATAACAACTCGTTGTCCCTCTTTATACGCAGATAAGTTTCATGAGCACTCTGCCAAATAACATAATAAAAATATTAAACATACATACACTATTACCTAATACGAAAATAAGGCAATGCCAAACAATAACAAGAGTATTAAATATTTAATCACAGCAATATGATAATTTACTGAAAAAATATCACCATTATTCTTTAATAATATCACAACATTACACTTGCTTGTAGACGTTACCTATTTGTGTGATATTGGTTTACAATATCACACTTCATGTGACACAATATCACTCTATTTGTCCTACTGTGAATCAATATCAGAAGCATTACAATTGGTTGCTATTATGAAACAATATCACAAATAGCCAACATAAAATATCACAGCTCGTAATAAACAATATCACAGTTTGATAAAATATCATTATTATTAACAAAATTTATTCTCCCTTGGCAGTTTTTAATTCATTGAAAAAGAATATCAACTTGGGTACACAAAAGTATCACAATGTGTACAAAACAATATCAAAGTAAGAAGAGAAGCAATAAATGTAAGTTTAAGGACAACAAAAAGATATTAGTACTTACATCCATTGCTCTTGCTTTGATTTCTTTATCAGTTTCAACTCCTTTAAGCAGCTTAATCATGATGTAGCCCTCTTTTGCTTCAGGTTCAGCTTCATCATCGTCTTTCTCAGAGGTTTGTGTAAGTCTCATCTCCGGTTCTTCTGAAAAATTTATCATCTCTTGTTAGCCACTGAAATTTTATCTCTATCAAAGATGCAAAGTAACATATTGTAACAGCTTGAGTACTTAATGACAAATATACATAGGAATGTTGTATTTTCTCCTGACCTTGTTGTGATAAACAGATTGGGTACTCAATTTTCGAAATTGGTGCATTCCCCAATATTTGCTGTTTTCTTCTCATCTTCAACTCTTGATGTCAGATTCAGATCATCCCAATGTTGGATTAGCGGTAGAGTGTATTTCATAGCCTTGCCCTTAAAATTGAACCTATGGAAGTAGGCTAGCATAATCACTAGTAGGCACCCGGTGATATTTGACTTCTTTTTTTCTTTCCATCCCTTAATACCAGCAGTCATCTCTTCAAAGATATAATCACACCAATCATATTCTCTAATTTTAGTCACATCCGCAACAGACTTAACAAGTTTTAAATCTAGGGTTTTATTCGTATTGGGCGCTAGGAAAGTAGACATGCTGTATAGAACAAACATTCTCTTAAACTCATCACCAGCCTCAGTACACGCCATCAATATATCATGCACATCCTTCACATTAATTGGAGCAGAAGTACCTTTCACACCAAACTTCAGCCTCCAATCATTTTTCATTTTGGAGTCGGTCGGAGTAGTGGTATTTCCCCTTTTTGCGGTGGTTACTTTATTACATGTCCTAGGAAGTAGAAACATGTCATGGACATCATGCTTTGACAGTAGAAAATCCAACTTTTTTGTTCTAAACATATTGCTAGAACAGTCATATGCTTTCAAGACCCGATTCAGGATTCCATGTGGTAGTTGAGTTACCTTTAACTCCAACAAACCCCCAAATCCAATATTCCTTACAGCCTTCTGTTGTTCTTCATTTAAGTTCTTAACCAACTCAACCAACTTTTTTGGCCTGCACTTAGTCTGAAATTCTGTTCCCTTCTTTTTGTGAACCTTAGGCTGCTCAACTTCTTCAATTGCGACTTCTTTGTTGGTGTTTTGTTCCACCAGTTCCATAGTATTGTCTTCTTTGTTATTCTTTTTTTTTCCTACGTTTATACTTCTTAGTTGTTGTTTGTTTAACATTATCAATTGCTGCTATTGGCCTCTTTTCCCCAATCGTTGTGTTAGGTTCATCTGTAACTGCCAGTTCCATTTTCTTGCTAGTTACTATCTGCATTTAAAATTTTAATAGTATCACATTCCGTGCTTAATAGTATTAGATCATATAAACAACAGTATAACGTTACAGTATAGTATCACAACCTATCCTTAACAGTGTCACACGTTATACTTAACAGTATCACTGGTTAAAGAAATGTTTCTTAAGTGACCTAAGCTATCAAATTTTAATAGTATCACTACCTACTCTTAATAGTATCACACTTATATCAACAGAAAACGAGAGATTCCTCATTAACAAGTCGAAATTTACTGGTTAACATTAAATTTCACAATCGAACAATAACTAACCCTATTTTTCGCGATTAAAACAAACAAAACAACTAATAAACATCTACGACTACCATCGATCATAGTGTTTTGTTCAATGTGTCCATGTTATCAACAAAATACTGTTTAAACTCATTAACAACTAAGACATCGTATAGATTTACAGCAACAAATTGAAAGTAACCGTTTAAACTCATTAACAAGTCGAAAATTAGTGCTTAAATGCTATTTTTATCATATATTTGAACTTGATTACAGTAATTAAGAACAAAATCAATATGTATAATGAAATTAAAACTACATAAGATGAACAAAAATCGCAGAAATGTAATAGAAAGAGATTAGAGCGTACCTCAACGATTCTTCAATGTAATTTTGAAATTCAACTGATATTATGCAAAGGATTGAACGACTGAATCTATATTGTTGAAATTCAGTTGATATCGTTTTTGAATCTTTAGGTTTTTGCGGATTTTCAGTGAGATTTTTAGGGAGTATTTGTTTTTTTGGGTTTTTCAGAGAGAGAAACAGTTTTTTTAAAAAATGAACGGTTTTCTTATTTTTAGAAGGTAAAGCGCCTTTTTTTCTGTCAACTTTAAGCGTGATATTGTTTTGCCTTACTCGTGATATTGTCGATGGACTCATGGACTCAAATATTTAGGTGGACTCACCGGATCCCGCCCCTCTCTCTCTCTCTCTCTATATATATATATATATATATATATATATATATATATATATATATATATATATATATATATATATATATATATAGGAGTTCTAATGAGTCCTCCTTCCCAATTGAGTCCATAAGTCCTTCTAAGGGCCATTCGATGGACTCATTGGATGGTTGAGATGAATTTGATTAAGGGCTATTAAAAAGAAAAGGAAAAAAATGTGGATGGTTGGATTGAGATGGGTGGTTGAGATTGAAAATTACCAAAAAAAATTACCACTAATCAAATTTCTATACACTAATTAATTTTTCTTTCTCTCTCTAGCCCCTAATTAATCAGTTTTGAGTTTGATTTTGAAGTGTAAATGTAATGTTGTATGAGTTTTACAAGTGTAAATGTGACGGAAATTTTGAATTTATATAATTTTAATATTTTACAAGTGTAAATGTGATGTTTTACGAGTGTAAATGTAACATTTTAAGAGTGTAAATTTGATTTTTTTTTTACTGAAATTTTGAATTTATATAATTTTAACATTTTACAAGTGTAAATGTGATGTTTTACGAGTGTAAATGTAACATTTTAAGAGTGTAAATTTGATTTTTTGTGACGGAAATTTTGAATTTATATAATTTTAACATTTTACAAGTGTAAATGTGATGTTTTACGAGTGTAAATGTAACATTTTAAGAGTGTAAATTTGATTTTTTTTTTACGGAAATTTTGAATTTATATAATTTTAACATTCTACAAGTGTAAATGTGATGTTTTACGTGTGTAAATGTAACATTTTAAGAGTGTAAATTTGTTTTTTTGTGACGGAAATTTTGAATTTATATAATTTTAACATATTACAAGTGTAAATTTGATGTTTTACTAGTGTAAATGTAACATTTTAAGAATGTAAATTTGATTTTTTGTGACGGAAATTTTGAATTTATATAATTATAACATTTTACAAGTGTAAATGTGATGTTTTCCGAGTGTAAATGTAACATTTTAAGAGTGTAAATTTGATTTTTTGTGGCGGAAATTTTGAATTTATATAATTTTAACATTTTACAAGTGTAAATGTGATGTTTTCCGAGTGTAAATGTAGTCTTTTAAGTGTAAATTTGAAGGTTTAAGAGTGTAAATTTGGTCCTTTGAGTGTGACTTTAGTACTTTATAAGTGTAACTTTGGTCCTTTACGAGTAAAACTTTAGTCCGACAACCAACAAACACCACCACCGTCGTCCTCCATCACCAACTCATATCCACAAAAATATATTAGTGCAAATCTATATAAATTTAACAAGTGTAAATGTACAAATATATGAGTGTAAATGTAAAGAAATATGAGTGTAAATGTAAAAATTATGAGTGTAAATGTAAAGAAGTACGAGTGTAATTGTAAAGAAATATGAGTGTAAATTTGAAAAATGCGTGTAAATGTAAAGAAATATAAGTGTAAATGTAAAGAAATACGAGTGTAAAGGTAAAGAACTATGAGTATAATAAATATATTTATTAGATCTAAGTATAAAAAACTTGTGAGGAAATACAAGTGTAAATTTAAAGAAATATGAGTGTAAATGTGAGGAAATACAAGTGTAAATTTAAATAAAAACAAGTGTAAATGTAAGGAAGTACAAGTGTAAATGTAAGGAAGTACAAGTGTAAATGTAAGTAAGTACAAGTGTAAATGTTAAGAAGTGTAGATCTGGAAAAAAATTTAAATACAAGATTTGGAAGAATATCAAGCAAGACATATTTAATATAGAGTAGTAAAATAAACAAGACTATAATTTAAATACTTCCAACAATATTTGAAAAAAAAAGAAAAAATTATGCTTTTTAAGGACCGTAATTTCATAAGAAGCAAACACCAAACACCAAACCCGTACTCTCGTCTGAAGCAAACCCCAAACCCGTCTACCCTAGCCGACACCCACCAGCCCCATCACCTTTACCCTCCACCCTAGCCGACACCCACATCCCCGACCTCCCTCACCTGCCTACCATCACCATCACCCTCCTCTGCCGACTTCAAGCCACCACCACTAAAGGAAGTCAGATCTGAGTGCGGTGGTTAGAGGAAGAGGTAAAGCAAACAACCACGATGGTGCGGTGGTTAGGGGCGTCAAACGCCGTGCTGGTGGTGCCTTTTTATTTTTAGATCTGGATTTTTTTTTTAAAAAAAAAGTTGAAGGTGGTTGTTGATGGTAGCGAGAAAGAGGAGAGGATAGAGGCAGCGAGAAAGGAGGCCGGGAGTGCGGAGGTGCGTCGTGCGGGTGGGTGGGTGTGAATAGATCTAGTTTTTTTTTTTTTTTTGTGGGATGGTGGTGGTGATTGGTTGGTGGCGGTGGGCTCGGATCTAGTGAGGAGGGTGATGGCGGCCCTGTGTGAGTGGTGTGTGAGCCTTTGGGTGAAGGGAGGTGGGTGTCGGTGGTGGGTGTTGTGGGGCAGCGGGGTGGTGGTGGTTGTGGGGTAGAAGGGGATGGAGGTGGTGGTGGGCGGGGTTTCGACAACGGTTGTGGTGGGGAAGTGGGGAGGCATGCATGGAGTGGTAGTGGGGCTGGGTGGTGGCGGGTCGTCGGAGGGACAGGGGTTGGTGTCGGGATGGAGGTCGGGGTTGGGTGGTGGTGGGTGAGTGAGGAAGAGAGGAGAGGATGAGATGAGTGATTTTTTGGTTTTTTTGGTTTTAGAGAGAGGAGAGAAATGATAATTGTGTGAGATGAGAGAGAAGTGAGTGGAAAATAAATGATATATAGTAAAATTAGTGGTTGATTAGTGAAGGTAGTGAGGGAAAGTGTTTAATTAGCATTGATCCCCTAATTTTTGCTCTAATCCTCTCTTTTTCTCTTTCAATCTCAGCCCTTCATCCTATCTTTTTAAGGGTCCTAAAGAGGACTTATGGACTCAATGGATTTTGGTGGACTCACTTGATCCTTCTTCTATATATATATATATATATAATCTAAAGTTCAAATGAGTCCCTTCATATACTTTGGGTCCATAAGTCCTTTCCACAACCCTTGGATCATGCATGGTGGAAGGTTGAGATTGAAAGCAAGAAACACACTTAACACTAATTAATTTACTTCTCTCTCTAGTTTTAGTAATACATTCACTAATTCATTATCATACACAATTAACACCACCTTTTGTCTTATACTTCAAAGTTTGTGAAAATTTTGTTAACATTTTTCCTGGTTCGGTTTTTTCATTTTTTTTTCGAGACAAGTTTTCGACATTTTAGGATTTTACGAGTGTAATTCTAACAACAAAAAAGTGTAATTTTAAGGAATATTTACGAGAATTTTGCGTTTTACAAGTTTAACTTCAGTCTTTTTCGAGTGATTTTGACGAATAATATTTTGAATTTTTGTAATTTTATCACAAGTTATTGTAATTTTTGCATTTTACGAGTGTTATTTTAACAACAAAAAGTGTTATTTTAGTCCATGTAAGTGTAATTTCAGTCCAATGAAATTGTTATTTTAGTCCAGGAGAAATGTAATTTTAGTCCAGGAAAGTGTAATTTTAGTCAAGAAAAGTATAATGTCAGTCCACTGAGAATGTAATTTTAGTCCATTCAGAGTGTAACATTAGTCCATAAGTCCAATGAGAATATGACCAAGTCCATTGAGAGTGTAACATTAGTCCAATAGAAGTGTAATTCTAGCAGAAAAAGTGTAATTTTAGCAGAAAAAAGAGTTATTCTAGCAGAAAAAAGTATAATTTTAACAGAAAAAAGTGTAATTTTAATAGAAAAAAGTGTAATTTTAATAGATAAAAGTGTAATTTTAATAGAAAAAAGTATATCTTTAACAGAAAAAGTGTAACTTTAAGAGAAAAAAGTGTAATTTTAATAGAAAAAGTGTAATTTTAATGGAAAAAAGTATAATTTTAATGGAGAAAAGTGTAACTTCAATAATAGAGAAAAATATAATTTTAAGAGAAAAAAGTATAACTTTTAATAGAAAAAAGTGTAATTTTAATGGAGAAAGTGTAATTTTAATGGAGAAAAATATAATTTTAATAATAAAGAAAAATGTAACTTTAACAGAAAAAAGTGTAATTTTAATAGAAAAAAGTATAATTTTAATGAAGAAAAGTGTAACTTTAATAGAAAAAACTGTAATTTTAATAAGTGTAACATTAATAGTGAAAAGTATAACTTTAATAATGAAGAGTGTAACTTTAATAAAGATAAAGATAAGTATAATCTTTAAAAAAAATAGATCTAGGTTTAACCCTTTAAAACTAGATCTGACTTTTTCATTTGTTTTTTTTTTTAAAAAAAGCAAATCTTCACCATCACAACAACACCAACACGACTTTACTCGAAAAAAAAAAATGATATGTAACAAGACACCCAAAATCAAAACTTATGTCATACTAACACCCAAAAAAAAAATGCATGTAAAAAGACAAAAACATAAACAAAATCTCATTAAAAAATAAGACATTTTAAATAAAAAATCTGAAAATAATAATTATAAAACGAGATTTTAAAAAAAAATATAAACATAAAACAATAACACACGAAATTAAAAAAAAAAAAAAAAAAGACGAAACCAGATCTGAAAAGGGAGAGGGGAAGGAAAAAAAAATACAAAAACAAATCTTGAGGTAGGGAAGGAGAGGAGGTGGTGGGCTAAAAAAAAAAAAAAAGGACGAAACCAGATCTGAAAAGGGAGAGGGGAAGGAAAAAAAATACAAAACCAAATCTTGAGGTAGGGAAGGAGAGGAGGTGGTGGGCTGTGGTGGTGGCTGTGCGGAGAGGTGGTCGTGGGTGTCGGGGTGAGGGTGAGGGTGAGGGTGTTGGCGGGCGGCGGAGTTGGCGGTGCAGTGGTGTTGGCGGACGGTGGTTGCAGATCTGGGCAAAGGAGGGTGTTGGCGGTGCGGTGGTGTTGGCGGGAGGCGGAGTTGGGCCGTGGATGGTGGTGGTGTGGTGGTCCGACGGGTGGGTTTTTTTTATTTTGGGAGGTTTTGATTTATTTGGTTTTTGTTAGGTTTGATTTATTTGGTTTTTGGTAGGTTTTGATTTATTTGAGTTTAGAGAGATGAGAGTATTGAAATTGTGAGAGATGAGAGAGAAATGGTGAGTGGAAAAGTGTATATATGTTAGATTAGTGGTTAATTAGGATATGTTGTTAATTCATTAGTATAGTAGAGAGAGAGTGGTAAATTAGCTCATTAATCTCCTTTTTTTTTGTTTCAATCACAGCCCTCCATCTCCCTCATCCAATGGCTCTAAAGAGAACTTATGGACTCACATGTAAGACATGGACTTACTTGATCCTAATACTATATATATATATATATATATATATATATATATATATATATATTAGTTTTAAAAAAATAAAAAATTAACATAAACTTACCAATAATGACTTGGCTGACCACAGTTCTCTGATAAAAGAATCACCTGCATGCCCTCCTGCTCCTGTGTTGGAGCTTCAGGATCAGCGTCATCCTCAACCTCCTCGTTCTCCTGATCACGTCGAGATCCACTACTATTACTCCTAAAAACATGTCGAAAAATATTCGGCATAATCACTGCTTAAAAACAATGCAAATTGTTAGTCCAAAGAAAAAATCGTTAGTGCAAATCAACCATTTCTGCAGGCTATATATAAACAATGGAAACAAACACTAACTATAATTTTAAACAATGCAAATTTTATTGAATGTTTAAAATTCAAACTTTTTTACAAATGGATTAATAATTGTACAATTACAACTAGTCCTCCTCACTATCACTATCACTACAAATCAAAAGAGGTTCATCATCTGAAAAAAGCACTCCTACTTCTTCCTCTGATTCCTCATTTTCGTATCTAATAAGTTCTTCAACTTCATCTTCATCCTCTTCTTCTCCGACGTCCCGGTCATATTCCCATTGACCTCTTTCCACTACCACTTCGTATTCATCTTCATCCTCTATATCTTCCTCCAAAATTGGTGAAATTGAGTGATCATTCATAACCACATCTTCTTGAAAGACACTTTCTTCTATAGAAGCATCAACTTGTGATCTTGCCTTGATTTTAAAAACCACGGACCACTGAATTGTTTGATTACCTTTATTAATGGTTGGATAAGGAGCATAACAAACTTGATCGACTTGAAAAGCTGCCCCAAATGGGTTATCATGTCCACGAAGTTTCTTTTTCTCGTTTGCATCTACAAGTCCGTAAACCTTATGGATACTAAGTCCTTGTGGGAAATTATCAAACCAATTACATTTAAACAATATGACCCTCCCAGAAAAGCATGCATCCATTGAGACATGCATCAATCTTCTCATGGGGTAGTTGGAGTCCCTTGAAAACTTTCTTAATCTCATTAAAATTGCGCGCCATTTGATTTTCCTTTGGAATTAGGTCACCAACGAACGACACAAAACCATTAGCGCATCTAAGAGATATGTTGTTCTCACATTTGAGTGATAACAACCTAGCAGTCGCTTGCAACAAACTCATATCACTTCCCTCATACACTGGTTGTTCGGCTTGCTCTAACATTTTAAAGAAGGAAGAAACTTGGGGGTTCGGGGTTTCATAACGCACTTCTTCATCGTTAAGGTCATCAGGATTGAGTCGATCCTCCAAAATTTGGTCAACAGCATCACGCAATGCATTTTCCACGAACTCACGGTAAGGATTCTCACTAGCATTTGTACTTACTTTACTAGGTAGTTTCTCACCGTGATATGTCCATACATAGTAATTATCGGCGAAACCATCTCTTTTTCTTTTAAAACCTGGGTTTTTGTGTTTCTTACACGGACACCTCATTTCACCTAAATTCTTATACTCACTACTTTCTTCCGCGAATTTAATATACTCTTTCACCCCCTCTGCAAATGCTTTCTTGGGTTTTTTTTTCGTCTAATCTTTCATACATCCACTGCCGTTCTAATCTTTTCATGTTATTATGTATCTACATACATTTCAAAATAGATATATTTATATAGGTTACTAAAAAAGACAATAACTTAACAACAATCACAATAAAGAATAATACACAATAATTTAACATTTTAACCAATATAAATTACAATTGTCTACAAATAATCTTTATTTCTTTGAATTGGGTCCTTATCACTCCAACCTAAACCCATCAATGTACGTTTCAAGTCACTAGCAAACATGTACTTGTGATTTATTAATGAGGAAAAAAATTCGGCAGCAATTCCCATCTGTTCTCCAAATACACAATGTAGAATAAATAATTACTCCACATATGCATTCAGAGAACATTAGAGGAATTGCCACCAAACTCTTTCCTCATTAACAACTCACAAGTACATGTTTACTACCTAAGTGACTTAAAATGTATAAAGACAGTCCCAAAACGGGGACTATTCAAAAATTGCTCCTAGTGAGTAATTTTTGAACGGGTACTAGGTCAATATGAACAATAATTTTAACAATATTAAAAACAAAACATACAACAATGACTACTCTTTCAATAATGTCAATTAACAAAAACTAACTAACATGACTAATTTTTCATTTTACATATCTAATCTAATTAACATTAAGTCTAATTATGATTTTAAAAACATTAACATTTCACAAAATTTAACAATAATCTAATTAACAATAATTCCAATTTTTAACAATATTATTAACCATATTTCCAATTTTTAACAAAAAGATTACATAGCTAATCTAATTAACATTAATTCCAATTTTTAACAATATTATTAACACCTCACAAAATTTTCACAACACAACATACATTTAAGCAAAATGGGCTTCTATCCTAAGTCAACATGCATCAACACCAACAATAATTCATTAACAATTGCAACAATAACTACTATCTTAAATCAATTAAGCTAATTAAATAAAAATTAATTAAAAGGAGATTAAACAATACCTAATTAACTTCACAAAGAAAAAATTAAAAAAGAAGAATGAGAAACAAGGAGGCAGCGGCAGCGGCGGTATGGCGGCGGCAGGGCGGCTTTGACTGTGGAAGAAGAAAAATGAAAAGAAGAGAAGGAAAAGGAAAAAGAGAAAGGAGAGAGGAAGAAAAGACAAAGATAATTACCTAATAGTGACAGCAACGGCGTGGTGGTGTTGGTGGTTATGGTGGTGGCACCGAAAGTGGAGGAGGGTGGTGGTGGTGTCGGGTTTTTAGAGAGTTAGGGTTAGGGCGATTTTAATTGATTTGGGGGGAAATTTTGTAAAGTGTCGAGGGGATAGTGCGAGTTTTTTTTTTTTTTTTTTTTTTTTTTTGGTAAAAAGTAAGCTTTCATTAAAGAGCAAACAAGCTATTACATACTACCAACATTTGGTACAATTTGCACAATGAACATGGCATTTAACAAATTACATAAAAGATGCCATAATCCATTGTTTATCTCTAGCTTTTATTACATTTCTTAGCCAATAAATAGAACGTGTTTTCAGTAGGCTTCTGATAATTTCCATCACACTGTTAGGGTGCAACAAAGACCCTTCCACCCTCACCTGGTTGCGTTGTTGCCAGATGCTATAATAGACTGCCTGGACCCAAGCATTAGCCACTCTTTTTTTTGACTTTAGACCATGACTTTCCTTGAATCCAATTCAAAGTATGCTGGACAGGAAGCACTAGATGCAAGCAAGAGCTTAGCCTGCCCATCAGTTGTACAGTATAAGGGCAGGCACTGATGCAGTAAATGTTCATGTGTTTCAGTAGCCCCTGCACATAACAAGCAGATATCATCAGCACGAACCCCCAAACTGTAGAGTTTGTCCTCCAACTTTAGAGCCTTCATTGCCGTTAACCAGTTGATAAAATTATGTCTAGGTAAGCACCAATTATTCCACACAGAATCCTCTGAAGTCACAGTAGGCTGAGTAACTCTGCACTAGCTGTAACCACTTGAAATTGTATAGCCTGCAGGATTAGGGAGCCACTGACCAGCAGAATAACCAGTTTGCAATGCATCCTTCACCCTGCATATTGTCTTCCAACTCCAAGTAGCATCAGTAGCTGGGGTATAGGTGAGCCAGTTACCTCCTTTTATATATAAATGATCAACCCATTTGACCCAAAGACTAGCAGGTTTAGTGAATATCCACCAGACAAGCTTTCCAATGGTTGCTATATTCCAAGAGTAGCTATCCTTTATCTCCAAACCTCCTTCACACTTTGGCACACAAATTTTTTCCCAACTCACCATGGGTACCTTAATGTAATCAGGACCACCATCCCATAAGTAATTCCTGCAAATGGCATCAATCTTCCTCAAGACTCCTTTTGGAAGAATGAAAACAATGGCCCAATAGTTGTAAAGAGTAGTCAAAACAGAGTTAACAAGAGTGAGCCTGTCAGCATATGATAAATGTCTTGTACCAAAAGCCCTAATCCTAGCCACAACATTATCAATGAGGACAGAATATTGCCTTACACTCAATCTGCCTGCAGACACTGGTACTCCAAGATATTTAAAGGGGACACTCCCCTCAGAAAAACCTGAAACTTGTAAAATATCAGCTTTAAGGTGATCGGAGACTCCATTAAAATAGATATTGGACTTGGTTGTGTTCATATGTAATCCTGTAGCAGCTGAGAATGTAGCAAAAGCACGCAGCAGAATCATGATAGAAGTTACATCTCCTTTTGAGAACATAAGGAGGTCATCAGCAAACATAAGGTGGGATAATTTGAGATGACCACACAAAGGATGGAACTTAAACTTCATTGTAGTAGTCACATGATTCAGAACTCTACTCAAATATTCCATAGTAATGGTGAACAACAAGGGAGATATAGGGTCCCCTTGTCTTAGACCTTTAGCCCCTTTAAAAAATCCAAAATTTAGGCCATTAAGCACAAGATAATAGGATGCAGACTTGACACACTCCATGATTAAGCTGATAAACTTGGGAGGGAAGTTTAGAGCAACCATCATTTGATCCAAAAAACCCCAATCAACAGAATCATAAGCTTTTTATTAAGTCTGCCTTAATCAAGCATCTTGGAGAAATAGACTTCCTATTGTACAATCTGACTAAATCCTGACAAATTAGGATGTTCTCAATGATATTCCTTCCTTTAATAAACCCACCCTGAGTTTCACTAATGATTTCAGGTAACACAAGGGAGAGCCTATTGCATAGCAATTTAGAAATCACTTTATAGCTGACATTGCAACAAGCTATGGGTCTGAATTGAGTCACATCTTGAGGGAGTTCACACTTTGGCAATAAGGTAATAAAAGTATGATTAACCTGATTTAGCAGTTTGCCAGTATGGAAGAAATCAAGAATAGCAGCACATACCTCCTCACCAACCACATGCCATGCATCCTTATAAAAAGAGCTAGAAAACCCATCTGACCCAGGAGCCTTATGATTAGGAATAGAAAACAAGGCCTCCTGAATCTCTTTTTTGTGGATAGGTGATAACAGAATTTGCCAGTGGTCATCAGTGCAAATCTTACCCTGTTGTACTACACTATAACAACTGGAGAAGTGGAAGATGCAGTCCCCAGAAGTAGTTTATAGTACTGCAAGAAGGCCTGCTGAATATAGTCACCATCATAATGCTCCTGACCATCTATATCAACAATCTTTAGGACTTTGTTTCTAGTATATCTCCCTTTCAGGATCTTATGAAAATAGCTAGTATTATCATCTCCCAAATTGACCCAAATAGCTTTAGACTTTTGGAGAAGGAAACTATCAGCTGCCTGCTGTAAATCTCTATACACCTTTGCAGCTTCAATTTCTTGAAGTATAAGACTAGGATCAGTGGGATTCTGCATTAAACTGGTCTACAAGCTATCCAATTGCTTCCAAGCATGGACTGCATTATTCTCTATATCAGCAAAAAGTTCTCTATTCAAGGCTTTCCAAGGTTTCTTCAAGCTCTTCAATTCATAACAACTTGATACATTTTTGTTCTCTGGTATGAGACTTGCCAATGTTGTTGCACACAAGGGATAAAATTTCCAACCTGGCTCCACATAGTAAAATATTTAAAACTTCTTCTACTATTCAGAGTACTTGTGGAATCCCGAATAATACAAGAATTGAGCAAAAGAGTCCCTCCTAGCAGTTAGCCATTCCTGGTTAACTAACACCCCGTCCAATCTAGAGTAGACTCTTGTATGTGGATCTTGTTTATTGTTCCAAGTGTATAGAGAACCAACAGCTGGGCTGTCAATAAGACCACAACAATCTATACAAGCTTAGAAATCCTCCATCTCCTCATTAGTAGTTTGTCCACCCAGTCTCTCAGTAGGGGATAAAACACAGTTAAAGTCTCCACAAAGAACCCATAGACCTTGATACTGAGTAGCCATCAGGTTTAAATCTTGCCATAAAGACTTCCTTTCAGTGAGATCATTAAATGCATAAATCATAGAACAGAAAAATTCAAAATTGAGACATGTATGAGTAACTTTCATGTGTATCAGTTGAGCACTATAAAAGAGAAATTGAATCTTAAATTTTTGGGGATTCCATAATACCCATACTCTTCCACCCTGATGATAGGTAGTATTTGTAGTACTAGACCAACCATCACAAATATACATTTGAACCTTATTTAGAGACCTAGGTTTTACCTTGGTCTCAAGGAGACCAAATATTCCTACTTGATGAGAGTGCATAAACCACTTAACAAATTTCTGCTTGGCAGGACTATTCAATCCCCTAACATTCATAAAACCAATGTTATGCATTACTCCCCCTTGGGAGTAATACACTACCTTTCGTGCCAATTCCTACTTTGAGTGTAGCATTATTCATTGCATCCAGGAAAGTATACTGAGAGAGCTTTGAAGACTGTTGGCCTGCTCTGATAATGGCTATTCTACTCAATGAAACAACAGGCCTCACTGGAGTATTGACTTGCCCATAAGTGCCATCCTTATTCCAGACCACCTGAATCGGGTGCTGAACCTCCTTAGGAGTAGCAGTAATCTCAGCAGCAGAAACTGTGGCTGGAGACACTAGCTTAACAACCTGTGGAGCAACAGAGTCAGCAGGAGCTGGCGTTTCAATGACCACAGTTGCAACAGTAGCACTAGGCTTTTTAGGTACCCATTTCTTAGTTGGTGGAGCATTCTTTTTGGGTTGAGGTTTTGGTTTCCTGCACTGTGAACTTTCATGCCCAATTCTCCCACAATCATCACACAGAACAGGTTTCCATTCCCAGTCAAGTTTAATAGTAATCACTTGTCCATCCACATCTAAGAATTTTACAACATCAGGGAGCTTGACACCAAAAGGTACTTCTACTAACACCCTTGCAAAGCTTAACCTAGTTTTCTCCATAGTAGAAGAATCACTTCTGAGATAAGTACCAAGTTGTCCCGCAATCTTAGGTAAACATTTCCCCCAAAATTTGAGTGGTAAATCAAGGAGTTTAACCCATACTGCAACATTCTTAACATCATCCTTAGTTAACTCAATATTAGGTTGCCTATGTCGCACAATCAAAGGTTTATTATCGAACAAATAGTGCCCCTGTTTTAAAATAGCAACCTTACTGGCTTCATTCATAAATCTTACTAAAAATATACCATTCGGAAGGAACGATACCTTATCAACTGGATAGTTAGCCCAAATTCGACGCGCAAAACCTTCGACTATTTCCCATGGAGGGTTTGCTCCTAGAATGAAACAGTAGACTGGATTTTTCCAGTAGTTTAACTCTTCCTGCGCATCTTCAGTACTACACTGCATCAAACTAGAAGGTTCCTCTTCAATAGTCTCCAAAGTTTGCTTACGCTTCCCTTGAACCAGCCACTCTTCTCTAGATTCACCAATTTCAACCGATTCAAGATCAAAAGGCGCAATTCCAGTAATTTCATTGATGTTCCTCGTCTTTACACTCTCTGAATCAGTCGGACCATTGTTAGGGTTATGGGTAGCAAGAACTAAAAAAGAATTTGATTTTTTTGGTATTTTGGACGAGGAGGCTTGGTTTGATTTTCTCGCCATTATTGCCATTTTTAGGGTTTCGAGCTTTTCTGTTATTCTCAGACAAGATATTTTGTGAATTTTAGAGCTTTTCTCTCTGTAGTTTACCTCTCTTCATTTTCCTTTTTTGATAGTGCGGGTTTGAGATAAAAGACGACTCTGACGGAAATTCTGTCAGTGATTTAGTATTCCTGACGGAAATTCCGTCAGTATTATTAACTTTACTGACGGATATTCCGTCAGAGGCACAATTATTCTGTCAATAATTCACCCAATAGTACACGTCACAATAAGTGAGTCTCTGACGGAAATTCCGTCAGTATTTGAACTTTACTGATGGAATTTCCGTCAGAGATTCAATTATTGTGACAGCTGGTTTGCACACTGGATTTGAAATATCTAATCCATCCGAGGAAAATTCCGTCAGTACCTATTACTGACGGAATTTCCGTCAAATAGTTTTTAGCGCCATTGACTTTGTCAACGCGCCAATAGTATCTGACGGGATTTCCGTCAGAAATAGGTATTGACGGAAATTACGTCAGAAAGCCGTCAGTTTCCCGTGTTTTCTGACGGCTTGTTTTTTCCGTCAGTGTGCCCGTCACTATATATCCCTCGTTTTCGTTGTAGTGTTGGTGGATAACCTAATGGAGGTTCAAGAACCCTATTCCCTGCTAAGGGTTGTGTGCTGGGTGTAGGATACCTTCCTTGATTAAGTGACATCCCACTGGTATCAAGCGTTAGCCTTGGTGACCGAATACCTTTATAATCAACACCTCTCTCAACAGGCACACGACGCTAATGACCATATGCATTTTGTTTTTTCCCAAATGCCTTGATGACTCACCATAGTCAAACGTCCGATTTCTGTGCTGGGTTGACCATATGGTGCTTCATACACTCTTGAGTGAGTAGGTAAAGGATTTCGTGAGCTAGGCTCACTAAAACCAACGTTAATAGTTCTAGGATAGCCCCTAATATGCTCTCCTTTTTTAATTCGAGCGTTCATTTATTGTAATCCATCATCCAATAATCTACATAATCGCTAATTCAAGCTATTATGCTTATCAATCAATGACTCTAATTGGCTAACAACTTCTTGGGCAATATCTCTTGACAAAACCCTTTGACTAGGGGTGAAGAGAC
The DNA here is from genome assembly GCF_048544455.1 of Silene latifolia. Lineage (NCBI taxonomy): Eukaryota > Viridiplantae > Streptophyta > Magnoliopsida > Caryophyllales > Caryophyllaceae > Silene > Silene latifolia. The sequence goes on along the minus strand of NC_133534.1, from coordinate 141,881,236 downwards.
TTTTCATCTCTTTTAACATCCTTATATATTACTAATTCCCTTGACTAATTATCTTCAAGGTTTTCACTAATTAATGTCACAATGTTTGTGAAAACTCTAGCATTTTCTTGAGTTAGGAACCAATAATGTTCATGAATATCATTTCTTGTAGATACCCGTATCCGTCGATATTGGAATTTGCAGAAATCCCAACAAAACACCCGATGATGATAGGACACATGTTTACTTGCATCGCTCGTTAACGGATTCCGTTTTGTTATACGGGACAAGCGTTATTTGACGGTTTTATAATTTAAATGAAATTTAAATTATTTCGAAATAAATGAAATTTATTTCATCGGTTTTCATATTTTCGAGTTTATTTAAAATTTAAAGCTTTATAATTTATTTGAAAAATAAATTATTCTTCAAAGTTTTTATTTTGAATTTATTTGAAATGAAATGTGTGATGGTTTCGTATTTTATCGCTTTATTTTAATTCGAGGAATTGATTTTTCAAGCGGTTTTAAACGATGTTTTTAAGACGGTTTAAAGCTCGTTTTTTGAACGGTTTTGGACTCGAGTTTCGAGGGTAGCTTTGGCACATCTCATTCCCCCCATGGTCCCGAGTTCGATTCCCCTTAGCACTACCCTTTCCTCTCCTTTTCTTCCCCCAAACCCGCGTCCCCAACCAAACCCCTTCCCCTGTTTTCCCGAGCCCAACCCGACACCCTAAACACCACCCAACCCAACTCCCATTCAACCTAGACCACACCCACCACCTAGCCTGTGACCCAAAGTCCCAACCTAGCCCAAACCCACACCAAAACCCACATCCAAACGCGCACCCAAACCCAAACCCAAACCCGAGCCCCTGTTTTGCCGCGCCAAAACAGGGTGCAAACCCGTCCCCTTTTCGAGCTCCCATCCAAACAATCCCCTTCCCTATTTTCTCTTACTTATTCCCCAAGTAAGAGAAGATATTTTTCCTATCCAACCAGCTCACACAATCCTCTCAAAACCGAACACAATATCCTTCCACTATCCATTCCAAAACCGACATTATCTCCTCCACACTCCATATTTCGACCAAATTCATTTACTCCTCCCATAAGCCAACTCCTAAGCAGCCAAATAACCTAACCCTAGCACCCCATTCCCGTTTCCTATATAAACAAACACATACACACCGAAAAAGGGGACGGAAACACGACGGAAGAATACGGTTTTGAGAGCACTCGAAACCCCAGCAATTGGCCTCCTTTCTCATGTAACAAAGCAACCCTAAACTCCTCCCATACCCAGAAACAAAGAACAAGGATCATAAAAAGGACTAGACAAGCATTAGAGCATCAATTTGCTCTCTTGTTTGTGTTTTCTCGCGTTCTGGACAACACCTGTTCTCATCCAATTCTCATCATTTTACAATCGTTTTTGGTCTGGGTTTTTGTTAAAAATAAAATCTTTGGAGTCTAAGGATTCTAGAACATCTTTCGGATTAAAATTTGAGTAAAAAACAAAGTCACAATCTTCATTTGAAAATCGCTACACGAAGTGCCTTTTACGCGAGAAAATTGTTTTTGTTTTCGAAATTGATTTTGTTAAATTTGCTTCGATATTTGTTTTAAAATCGTTGAAGACGCGGCTTCTAAGCAACACTTGCATACGGGATCCCGAGTGGTATCCATGTCTACATGTAAGTTGAGGGTGCACAAAATCCCGTCTTAATTCCTTCCTTTTGCTCGTGTGGTACACAGCCTTAAGGCCTTTCTTTCGTTTTTTAATTACCGTTTCATTTGTTAATGTCTCGTAATTATGATTTGTTGATGGTTTAATTGCTGTTAGGATTAATTAATCACATGCTTAGTATTTTAATTTATGACGATAACATGTTTAGTTAGAATAATTATCATGTTTAAATTATAAAATGAAATAGTTTCCAATTGTATGACGATAATATAATCTAAATTAATTAAAATGAAATTTTAGTTAGTTTATTTCATTCTCACATGATTTACTACAGTTTAATTTTAATTACGAAGTAATTAATTTAATCCACATGTTTAATGATTTGTTTTAGTTTTAATTATGAAATAGTTAAGATTAATTCACATGATTGATTTGATCTATTTGATTTATGACGTATGCATGTTTGTTATGTCGTTTATCATTGTTAAAACGTAACTTGGCCAATTTAACAAGTAGAAAGCACGTTAAATGAATTAGACATTCATAGGTCATACAAAACCCGACATAGGATTTTAAATGAATTTCTTTAAAGAATTTAATGATCTCATCTCTTCTTATGACGATTTCTCGCTAATTGAATTGCGTATGCTTAGCATCCGATTCATGACACTCGATGACTAGAATAGTCCACAATCACCCTGTTTGGCCGTGTGTTGTCTCGGCCTTCGTGCCACTTTTTGGTTTGTTTTGTTTAGTTATTGCGGTTTATTTCAATTGTTATTGTTATTTAATCGTTGTAATTATTTCATTATCATTCAAGCAATGTAATTTGTACTTTAAATATGGGTCTAGTTAGTCCTTTATTTTGAGTCAAAATAATTTTATAAAACCTTTGTTTTATTTGGTTAAATTGAAGTATTTAATTAATTAAATCAAAGCGAGTGCGCAAAACGATGATGAGGCCAAAGATCACGAAATCCATGTGAGCCGTGGCCTCACCATATGGCACGAATTTCGAGGCCTAAATAGGCTAGTTTGTGTCGTGTGTCAAGTGTCATGTCCAGCAATTGTATTTAGATCGAGTTGTAACTTTAATTCAATTGTTTGCAAATCGAGTCGACGAGAATCGTCTGGGTTGTAATAGTTTAGCTCCCCAACGGCTCCCCCACTCCCATCTAAGCCATGTTTGTGGATGCTTGTTAGCATAGCTCAAATAAATTTCACATGCTAAATCACTTGGACAAAGTAGATTAGATGCATTAAACGATTAGAAACCAAGCTCACGTGTCAGGATCAAAATGGTGTTTTGCACTCTCATATAACGATTGTAGTCTTATCCAATTAGCCATCATAGTCCCAAGTAGAAGCTGTTATTGCAACGGGGCGAGGATGGGTGTTTTATTAATGAACTTTCCATCACGTACTTTCAACAACGAACTCAAATCTCATTTTCAAAAATGGTTCCCAAATTTCCTTAAATTTGGTGGCGACTCCAAACGATTTTCAACCCCGTGGATACATCAAATTCCCACATCCACATTTTGGCGACTCCGGTGGGGAGTTGTAACTTGAAAAGGAAAATGATGGGTAATAGGACTAACACTATGATTCGATTTGCATCCTTGCATTACCACAATTGAGACTTTAGGAGGACCACCTCACCCATTGGGTCGATCTCAATGGTTAGGAGGTGACGTCCACTATGCCGATTTAAATATCAAGATGGTACCGCCGAGATCTTTAAGTACTTGCTCTTACCATATTGCACACTTCTACTTATGGGAGGCTTGCCTTTCTTTGATAAGGTGGATCATTGGCATATACCCAATTAGAGGACTGACCGAGACTTAGAAGAGTCTAGGTTCATGCAAAATTAATATGCGAATGCTTATGTGCTATGTGATCATCCTCCATGCTTTTTTCGAAAATCTCAAACTGTTTTGTGAAACCATTTTTTTCGAAAACCGTCTTCAAATCAAGCATGTTTTCAAACTCGGAATGCTGCCAAAATAGATATAGGTTTTTCGACCAAAATGAGATTTTTATAGCCGGCATGCCGCCCATTTAAAATCTCATTTTCAAATAATCCATTTCCAAATCAATTCCGAAATGATATCTCACCACACCCAAGCATAGAATATGTTTCGAGTCAAGTCTAGTCATGTTATGGGTTCAAGTGAACCGTTTGTCTAGTCTAGTACACAACCCTAGTGGGTTACCCAGGCCACCTCTTGGGTCCAAGTCAAGTATGTCGACCATTTGGTCAAAGTCAAACCACCAAACGTCCAATTTAGACCACCTAGGACATTTTCCATGAACTCATGAACCATGGGTTAGTCACACCAAATTGATGTCAAGTCTAAGTCAAGAAGTTAGTTGAGTCGAGTCATAACCCTTGTTAGGCCTAGACCCCTCTCCCATGTGACCCTTTACAAGTGAGCCATTTAGCTCATTTCCTGGGTCTAGTTATGTCTTTGAGTCAAGTCTGAGTCAAAGGTCAAGTCTGTGAGTCGAGTCATTATTTATGTAGGGGATTTTGATTCGAGTATTGATTGGTTTGGGGTTTTTCTTGTAGAAAGTCAACCTCAAACCCGAAAGAAAGCAATGGATGTTGTCGTAGCTAAGCTGAGTGGGGAAAAGTTGTAACTACCCCATCGGAAATGTCTGAACTTGGGAAACGAATTGAGCTCATGCAAAGTCGACTGAAACTCTCGGGAAGTACCCGCTATGACCCTTCGGCCCAGGACCACCATCGGTCCAAAAATCTCTTTTTAGGGAAAGTACTTGTGGGTTGCCCCAGGTATTTTCCAAACCCGGAAAGTGAGGATGAAGTCTGATGTGACCATAATTTAAGCACATTTAGTCCCCGAATTAGCCTTGTTCCCATGCTTTTTAGTGCATATTTGGGTCATTTATTGTCTTTAGTCCTTTGTTTTGCATATTCTTTGAGGTTTTGTGTCCTTGGTAGGAAAGGAGTGCAAACCTTGCATTTTCATGGCAAAATGAGGCTAAATTGATTGAATTCAATGACCAAGCATCAAAGAGAAGACAAGATTAGAAGGCCTGTGTACATACTATAGTAGATGGGCAATGATGAGAAAAAACCCTTGCATCCCCGGGGAAATCCTCAAGTATTTTTTGAAGAAAAAGGAAGAAAAGAAGAAGGAAAGAAGCTGTAAGACAATCCGAGCGGATTGTCTACAAGACGCCCGTCCAGCTGTTGGAATATGTGTCCTCCGACAATAATGCGATCACGACTGTTGATCATGATGATCACATGTTTAAATCTCATTATATAGAATACAATTGGGAAGTAATTTTGTTACTGTCAACTGGTCAACATATATCGGTAATGATTGGCTGACTAGAGTTTGACATTACTGTCGTGTGACGGTGGTGATCAGTTGACCCCCTAGGTCATACCTATAGGGCAACACTCTTAATTGATTATTTAATTAATCGTATAATGTTGCGAGTTAATTAAATTACTTGAAAATTGACGGACGAGTTTGGAAGTAAAATTTACGTATCATATTGAAATGTGATTAAATAAGATACGGTCTGAGTAATTGAATTGTATCATTACTCGGATGAAATAATTGTTTAATGTAACAATTAAATTGAATGAATTGTTATAAATACAATCAGTTGTAATTTATAAATGGTAAAATATTTTGGCACAAGTAATTATGAAATTACTAAGTCGATTTTTGTATGTGACGTATTTTTATTAATACGTTGATTTTTAATATGTTAAAAATACATAACAAATTTATATCACATATGACATGTGACATATTGACAATTGACAAAAATAATATGGAATCCATATTATTAAGTGGGCCGAAAATTAGAGGGTTGTTGAGCTAATTATATGTTGATTGTAATTAGTGGAAGGCATGATGATTGCACTAGTCACTAGCCATGCAAGCCTATTGTTCATTGTGAAGAACAATTTTTCCATGCATTGGCTCCCCTAAAGCTCTCCTCTTACACGGTTTTGGGAAGAAAAAACCATCATTGTTTTTCCTATAATTTTACCTAATAATATACTAAGTGTAGTGTATTATTCATTCATTCCATCTATCATCCAAAATACAATTTTAGAGAGAATAAAAATCCTCCTCTCTTTCTCTCTAAAAACCGAAATATTCAAAGTGTTAAAAATATTTTGGTTCAATTTTCTACTTGATTAATATTATACTAGTATTTGTAATATTAATTAATTTAAGAGAAAGCCTTGGGTATAAAGCTTAGGGAGAGATCCTAAACTTGGATCTTTGTTCTTCCATAAGGAAAAGCTCAAGAACAAGAGAGAAAGGTGATCTCTCTTGTGCCCATTAAACCGAAATCATCAAAGTAAGGACATGATTTCTCCTCTATTTTATTATTGTTTGCATGCATAAAATCCGTATTTAATTTTATGACAAATTAATTATGACATATATGAGTATGTTAATATGTATATGAATCTACATTTCCTTCAATTGGTATCAGAGCCACGGTTGTTTGCATGCAAATTGGTTAAAAGTTTTTCCGAGTTATAAGAATAACAAATAAAACTTGTAAAATTTGTGTTATTATGAGATATCACGAAATTAATCCATGCATGTTAATATTTCTGGTCCTAAAATGTTTTAGGATATTTTGGTTAATTTTTCGGATTTTTATTGTTCATAATTTACAATAATGGCATTTAAATGTGATTTTATGAGTAAAAATGTCATTTTTGGTCTAAAATTAGCTATACTTCGAATTTTCACTTGGTTTTTGGATATGTTGTCACATATATTATTTTGCGATAACCTGTAAATTTTCATATTTTTTGGACTTGTTATGCTCGAAAAATGAATTTCTCATTATTAAATTCGGATTTAAGTGATAAATAGGTTAATATGAGTTAAATTTCGAATCTGGTCATAGAAAATTAATATGTTGTCACACGCAATTTTACAAGATGTGTGTAAAATAATTGGCTATAAAGAAGTCCTTTTGCATGATTTATGAATTTTTGAAGAAAAATAGCATAAATAGTGACATTATTAGTGAAAATTAATAAATCATAATCTATGACTTAGGAAAAACGTCTAATGTTGCATTTTATTATCCTTTTCAGATCTAAAATTGAAAAGTTAGTGAAAATAATTTTTCCATGTTTTTATGATTATTTTATTAAAAATCGATAAACCGCAACATTGTTTTTCCGGTAAATTTTCAAAATTTTTAACCTAAGTTTTTGGACATTATGAGTGTCATGGAAATTTTCCAGAATGTTCATGAGTTTAAATTTCAAATTTTGAATTTATTTGAAATTTTGTGATTTATTTGAAGTTTAATAGCTTATTTTTGTATTTTTGGTCCATTTATGAACAATTTTGTAAATATGGGTTAATTATGGTCAAATTATTAGTGAAGACTATATTTTGAGTCCTAAGAGGTTAGGGTAATTAACTTATGCATAAATATGAGTTTATGTATTTTTGTGATTATAAAATGTTGAAATCACGCAAATCCGTAAAAACCAAGTAATATACGATATTGGCTAATTAAAAGCCGATTTAGCATAAAATTGAGCATGTTCATACATATTATAATGCTGCATTTTTCTTTATGATTGTCATAATTTTAATTTATGTAATTTTGAATTATGTAATTTTACTTAGTATGGCCTTAGATTTAATTGGTATTTCCCGAAATGTATGGGAATATCGATTCGGTTGTAATTTTTTATTGTGATCTCGTATCACCGTTTTGTAATTTAATAGATTTATTTTATTTTAGTTAAAAATGTATAATAGGAAATTATGTAATTTGTTATGTAATTTTATTCATTCCGGAGTTCCCAAAGACGGATTTCTTCAAGAATGGCGATACATAAAGACGGTGTTACCTCGAGATGCGTGCCACAACCGAAGTTCAAGGGACCAATGGAGTTGGTTTCCGAATATGTAATAGTTACATAGTTTTTCTATTTTAGGAAAGGCCATACTAGGATTTTATCTTTATGCTTGCATTTTATTTTATGTCACATGCATCGCTAAATCGCCATAACTAAAACATGCATCTTTATTTTATCGAGTTTATCGACCGTGTCAATTAGAATTATCGTAGTTCACCGCTTTAGTTCACTTAAAACGTGATAGATAATAAATTGACATGACCTCTCGCTAAAACAAACAATTGAGACATAGCCTTACCAAATAGTAGAAACCATGAAAACCTATTTCGCGAGGGAGTGCACTCGGCTACCCCGGGGTACAAACCTTGTTACGTAGAGGAAGTGGGTGATGAATGTTAATCCACCGAATTCATGTTGATAAGGGATGTATCGGCTACCCCGTGCCCAAGTTGATGTGGGTTTGGATAATGGACACATTTATTCGAAATTTGGATTGAACTCAACAAAAGTAATTGATAAGGGTTGCATCGGCTACCCCGTGCCCTTGTTGATGTGTTTTGGGCTATAGATAAATATTAGAGTAATTTTATCGACCAAGAGTTCTAAAAGTAGAATCGATTAAAAGGTTAATCCACCGAGTTATATTGATAAAGGTTGCATCGGCTACCCCGTGCCTAAGTCGATATGAATTTGGGTCTTGGAATCATTTATCTAGTTGGGTAGAGATCACTAGAAAATGCATGAAACTTGTTTAAATCATACATTTTTACGAGTAATATTAAAACGACGGTTGTTTTACTCCTTATATTTTGTTTTGTAGACCACTTCTTTTTCATAACCAATGGCAACGCCAACACCAACTCCTAATGCTACACCTCTCGCTACTTCATCTTGGCTCCGATCCTTTATGGATCGATGTAAACTTGAAAAGAATGGGTCAAATTTCTCCGATTGGGATGCCCAACTCAAATTAGCCGCCGAAGGTGACGACAAGCTTCGTTACCTTACCGAGGCCTCTCCACCCGAACCCTCCACTAGGTCCACCGCGGCCACTAGGGAAGCATATGAGGCTTACCAAAAGGAGTCCGCCGCAATGAAAAATGTCTTAATATTTGCAATGGAGGCGGACCTCCAAAGGAGAGCCTTTAAAATGGGCAATGCTAATAAGATTTACTCCAAACTTGTGACCATGTTTTCACAAACTCCGCGGATCGTCCAATATGAGGCGGCCGCGGCATTCTTTGATCTCGACTTCAAAGAGGGCCAAAAGGTTAGCCTTCATGTGCTCAAACTCATGGAGCTTGTCGAGACCTTGAAAATTCAAAAGGTTGAAATCCCCAAAGAACTCATCGTAGATAGGATTCTACACTCCTTGTCCAAAGTCAAGGCATATGTGCAATTCCGGGTGAATTTCAACATGCAAGACAAGGATGTGTCTCTTGAGGAATTGCACAAGTTACTTGTGCAAGCCGAGAGGGACATGGGGTTAAATGTGAACCCTCCCAAGGATGTGCTTAATATAAGCACTAAGAGTAAGGGGAAATTCAAGAAGAGTGGAAGGAAGGGTAAAAAGCAAGCTCCCACATTCACCAAAGCTAAGTCTTGTGAAGCTAGCACATCCAAAGTCAAGAAGGGTCCTCTTGATAAATGCCATTATTGTAATGGCATGGGACATTGGAAAAGAAATTGTTCCAAATACCTTGGTGATATCAAAGCTGGAAAGATCACTCCAGTAGGTAAATGACTAACCTTCTTTTATGTTTCTAATTCAACTATGGTATTATGATGCAAAGTTGTGATAATGTATCTCCCTTTTATTGTAAATAGGGCCTCCACCAAGCAAAGACAAGGGAAAAGAAAAACAAGCATGAGAAACCATGGAGAAGCTAAGGATAGCTTTTATGGAGCTTTGTTTTTCATTGTCTTATTTTAAGTAATGTTTTGGATTTTAGAACCTTATGTTTCCGTGTTTGACATGGAAAGGTATTTTGGATAATGAGTTTTATTTTGGATGATGGTGACTTGGTTTGCAACCCAAGTCACCCGTTTTATCATTTATCCTTTTTTTTAATGTTCTAAATTTCATCTTTAAAATGCTTGCGTTTTGAAACATAAGATTAGTCACTTAAAGTGATCTAATAGACAAATATAATGACGGGTTTCATTATATGTCCACATGCTTAAGGCGTGTGTATGATCATTTATAAAGCGATTTTGAGTCTATGAACTCTCTTAAAGGTATGTCAATCACCAAGTACACATATAAAATCAATAACTATTAGTCAACCTATGAGGTAGTTCTCCTTATAATTCAACATCATTAATTTGTGTCTCATATGCTATCTTTGAATCTATAGTGTATTTATTCTAAAGATAGAGTGGGAGAAAAATGAGGACACAACACACAAGGCAAGATAAGTTTGTGTACTTGTGTATATGAAGATCTACGCAAGAGAGAATGATTTGAATAAAGCTATATCTATTTACATAGTATACCGAATAGATGAGATCTATGGTCTCAAGTTAGTTCTATATGACTAAAGAGACCAAGTGTAGTAATCATAAGAGAATTTTCTCAAGATAACTACACGAGGAGACCAAAAGAAAGTTTTGGAAGAAAATGACTAATGTAAAGTCTCGACAAGTTTTTGACTAAGTTTATGAAATAATTTGACCAATAGTTTCAACCTTGAGATTTACTTAAGAGCCTAAATGAATCACAGTAACATACTAGTTATGATCGAGTTGCAAAGATTGATATACCGATATCTTCAATGGCCAAAGTTTTAACCACGCAAATGTCATTGCTTAACCTCACTATGAAATGGTTAAACCTCCTTCCAAAAGGGTATTTGCGAAGGACGTATTCTAGATATTGTTTATACTTGAATAATGACATTGCTACACATCATTATGACATGAGTGTGTTGGAGATTTAAAAATCTCTTTCCGTAAGGTTAAGATGAGACCACTTCAAAATAGGTATTTTGAAAGGATATGATGGGAACATATATGGTTTTATCCTAATAACTTGGCAATGCGATTTATATTTCAATACTTGGATAAATTTCGATTGAAAAGTCAATTTCGAAATGTGTAGAAGTGAGTGGGAGTTAAGAAATTCTCATGTTAAGACATGGAATTTAGTGGGAGCTATCATCCTTTGAATGTTTACAACTCATCACTCATTAAAGAATGACGAGCTAATACCTTCTTTCATAAAGAAGCATTTGAGTTTTCAATTCTGGATGAAAATGGACAATGATGAATCCAATTGCATCAAGGGATGTTGGATTAGTATTAAGAGATACACATCGTATCAACATTCACGTAGGTTATTCATATAAATGAAAATGGAATTGCCATTAGCAGTCATGGTCGTTCATTGAACCTATAAACGGTTGATCTCATGATTATTAGTAACTAATGTTTCCGCCATTAGAATAATCATGTACATGTCCAATTATGAATCGTATGCGTAAGAGCATGATGATTGATTTGTGAGCCATAAAAGAAACGTCATGAATTCTCAAGTAGAATCCGATGAACGATTTCGGTGCTTGACGGAATGTTCCATTGTGTGTTAAGAGGTTACACATATTGTAGAAAATCCAAGCACATATAAGGATTTATGAGAATCCCAAATCTTTCAAGCCTAGAAAGAGAAATGAGAAGTTTTGGAAAGATGCTTGGTTGAATAAGAGGTTATTCAAAAATAATCTTTCCTAGTTAAGCTAGGACTTGTGAGAAGTGCTAAGCTAAATAATCTTGTCAATTGTTACAAGATTCTACAAAACATATACCTAGTGCATTGTGTGTGGATGGAGTACTTGATCAGTACAAGTTATATCATTCATCACAAATTCGTTCGTTATGAGATAATCGATAAGAAAGTTCTTTCAAGTTAAAGAACCGAAACCAAGGTCGGGAACCTTGATGTGTACTTGGTAAGATTCATGCTATGAGAACATGAATGTGAAGGAAATTGCAAGTGTAAGAAGTTTGAACACATGGACACATGGGATGTTAAACTTCTATTGCAATCAATAAGTGTTTACACTGATGATATACATCACAAGGTTGTAATATGATATTGACTACCCGAGTGTGATGTCGACATTTGTCGTTTGAGTTATTATTAACTCACCTTGTACATTGTTATATCCAAACGGGTTGTAGAGACAATTGAACCCCGTTAAAGTGAACATGGATTAACATTGTTTATGCCCATAGTTACTTATATGAGGTGACGTCTCGAAGTGACTAGAGTGTGATGCGATTGATGGCAAGTTCAAGTGCCATAGAGTCATGTGAGATGACTAGTCGATCACATAGGCAGATGTTAGGAACATTTTGTCGGGCCTTATGACCGCTTATAGAGTTCTGCAAATTTATATAGCCTGGTCGTGGCGAGAGCTACTATAGTATTCAAATGAGTCGATTCTTTTGACTAAAGACTATTCGCCTAAGATGGCACGATTTCAGATTAACTTTGATTTGTGTTACTACGACCTTCGTAAATGGGGTCAAATGGGCATATTTTGGGTTATGATGGCTGTGGCTAGTCGAAGGGAATGAGTGCGATAGGAATTGTCCACCCCTAGTCGGGGTTATAACAATATCTCGGGGCCACTCGAGGAGTAATGAACTGGAAATGCGTGGCCACGCTCGGAAAGTATCTATGATAGATAAGTCCGGTCAAACAGTTATTCTCCAGATCGAGGAAACCACTCTCGATATGATCACTTGCAAGTACGACCTAAAAGACACCTTGCATTGAATGGGAGATAGTAATAGGACAAGAGAATTGGTGACGCACACTTGTCGAGGACAAGTGGGAGATTGTTGGAATATGTGTCCTCCGACAATAATGCGATCACGATTGTTGATCATGATGATCACATGTTTAAATCTCATTATATAGAATACAATTGGGAAGTAATTTTTTATTCTTGTCAACTGGTCAACATATATCGGTAATGATTGGTGACTAGAGTTTGACATTCTCGTCGTGTGACGGTGGTGATCGAGTTGACCCCTAGGTCATACCTATAGGGCAACACTCTTAATTGATTATTTAATTAATCGTATAATGTTGCGAGTTAATTAAATTACTTGAAAATTGACGGACGATTTTGGAAGTAAAATTTACGTATCATATTGAAATGTGATTAAATAAGATACGGTCTGAGTAATTGAATTGTATCATTACTCGGATAAAATAATTGTTTAATGTAACAATTAAATTGAATGAATTGTTATAAATACAATCAGTTGTAATTTATAAATGGTAAAATATTTTGGCACAAGTAATTATGAAATTACTAAGTCGATTTTTGTATGTGACGTATTTTTATTAATACGTTGATTTTTAATATGTTAAAAATACATAACAAATTTATATCACATATGACATGTGACATATTGACAATTGACAAAAATAATATGGAATCCATATTATTAAGTGGGCCAAAAATTAGAGGGTTGTTGAGCTAATTATATGTTGATTGTAATTAGTGGAAGGCATGATGATTGCACTAGTCACTAGCCATGCAAGCCTATTGTTCATTGTGAAGAACAATTTTTCCATGCATTGGCTCCCCTAAAGCTCTCCTCTTACACGGTTTTGGGAAGAAAAAACCATCATTGTTTTTCCTATAATTTTACCTAATAATATACTAAGTGTAGTGTATTATTCATTCATTCCATCTATCATCCAAAATACAATTTTAGAGAGAATAAAAATCCTCCTCTCTTTCTCTCTAAAAACCGAAATATTCAAAGTGTTAAAAATATTTTGGTTCAATTTTCTACTTGATTAATATTATACTAGTATTTGTAATATTAATTAATTTAAGAGAAAGCCTTGGGTATAAAGCTTAGGGAGAGATCCTAAACTTGGATCTTTGTTCTTCCATAAGGAAAAGCTCAAGAACAAGAGAGAAAGGTGATCTCTCTTGTGCCCATTAAACCGAAATCATCAAAGTAAGGACATGATTTCTCCTCTATTTTATTATTGTTTGCATGCATAAAATCCGTATTTAATTTTATGACAAATTAATTATGACATATATGAGTATGTTAATATGTATATGAATCTACATTTCCTTCACCAACAACCACAATCCGAGTGTCTTCCCCCTGTGGACGCCCGTCCAAAACATCTAGAATCCGCCCGTCTTCCCCATCTGGACGCCCATCCAGAATCACCAGAATCCGCCCGTCCCGTGCCTAAGACGCCCGGATTCTCTAACAGCCTTTTCGTCTTCTACAAGCTTCAAGGAAGGATGCACATATTTTTCTAAGACCGGCAAAAAGGAGACCGGAGTCTCCCTAGAGACTGGCGATTCCTCAAGGACTTAATCGTCATTTAAGCCCTTAGTTAACCCTAATTTATATACCTAATCCCCACTATAAATACCCCATTAGTCTAATTAGAAGATCATGTTCTTCTTAGCAATCTTTAGTGTAGTTAATATCAATCAAATCTCTCTTTAATCTTGTAATCAACATTTAATCAAATTTTAATACAAGTTTCATTTCCTTAATCTCTCTCTTGTTCATCCTTTGTTTTGGGTAATTGAAGATTATTTGGGTTATTATTGGGAGATTGACAACCTTCCAATCAAGCATCAAGTACTTCTATTATTCTTTGCTTTATTATTGGAATCATTAGTAGGTATAATTCTCTTAATCCCTTTTTAATTATTGTTAATTATTTTCATTTATTCATCATGTTTTACTTTGTTGGTATGATTGACAACCTTGCTGGCATGTTCAACATGATAATGAGTGAGTAGTTTCCTTAGCTAGGGTTAATGGGTAATTAGGGGAAACCAACATGGGGAATGAATCATGCTTAATCTAATATGTTTTCATAGTTTCTTTGCTTGCTTGTTGTGATCTCAACTTATGCACATGTTATGTTTGATGAAATGTGAGCCTATGAATCCTTGCATTTTTTACCCATCACCTATCTTTTCAATGAGACTTGTAAGACATAAACCAACTCGAGTCTCATTAGACCATGCATATAGTTGAGTAGGGAAGACTAAGTCGACTTGTAGGTGTTGTACAATCTAATCGATTCGGCTCCGGGACCCAAACTTTCCTAGGATTGTAAGAAATAAACCAACTCGATCCATCACAACAATAATTGCTTGCTTATAATTTGAGAATATGTTTGTATGATCAATTCCCATGAATCCCCTATGACCTCATGACACCCTAGTGCCTTTTATGAATTGTTTACATCTCTTTTTAATCATCTTGCTTGTTTACTTTAATTGCTATTTAGTTTAGTGATCTTCTACTTCAAACCCCAAATTGTGACACCCATAGACACCACTAGTTGCAATAGAAAATCTCATCTCAATTCCCGCCCCTTGGGATCCGACCTTTACTTGCCTCTTTACTAATTGTAGAGTTGTTTGTGAAGTTATAAATTGTGTTTTAGTCTAGGTGCTCCTAACGACAAGTACTGAAAACTAAACCCTTCAAAGGGAACACGATCAAAGTCCATGGAGTTTGGGACGATAATGAAGATGATATCTACCTTACCAAAGGAAAGATTGTCCCACGAACCCAAGATGAAATCTTGAAGCTAAGGCAGGTGGTCCTTGAGTCCGATCATTTTACTCGATCCGGGCGCTCCTATCGAGTTGAGAAGGCGAGCCACACTTCTATTGCCAAGGATGTTCCAGATAAGGGACTCCTCTTCAAGTTGACTACCGGAGAAGGAGAAATGTTCAAGTTGGATGATGGTTCCGAGTCTGAGTCCGAGTCTGAGTCCGAGTCCGAATCTGATAAGAGTCCTATGTCTGAGTCTAAGGAGTCAGGTGTCGAAGCCGCCCCCTCCCAGGTCTTTCCTTTCAATGCACCCCTTTCAAATTCTAGTATCTTGGGGCCTGTACCGAGTACCTCTGTTGTCTTGCCACTGACCTTTGATCAGTTGGCTCAAATGTTATCGCATTTCGTGCAGTTTCAAATTAATAATAATAAGATGAACCAGCTTGCTTATGACTTTTTTTATTTACATTGCAATTCAGTTGTTGAAAATAATTATTTTAGTAGTGACATTGAGAATGAGGCCGAAGGTGAGCAGGTTGAAGAAGAAGAAGAAGAGGAGGTAGAACCACCTCCACAATTGGTTAGAGGGTTAGAATAATATGACCAAAGAAACTCGGTGATCGAAGATACTGAAACTATCAATGTGAGAACCACCCTAGAACCACAGGAGCTTAAGATAGGAACTACCTTATATCCCGTAGAGGGACAAGGATTCATTGATCTTCTGATTGAGTTCAAAGATGATTTCGCATGATCTTACAAATATATGCCGGGAATTGATAGGGAAATTGCAGAGCACAGGATCCCAATCAAACCAGGGTTCAAACCAATAAAGCAGAAGCTACGCAGAATGCGTTCGAAGTGGTCTTCAAAGGTTAAGGAAGAAATTGATAAACAACTCAAAGCCGGGTTCATTAAGGTGTCAGAGTATTCCGATTGGGTCGCCAATGTAGTGCCAGTACCAAACAAAGATGGTAAGGTTCGCGTGTGCGTGGACTTTCGGGATCTAAACAAAGCTAATCCGAAGGACGACTTTCCGTTACATCACATTGATATCTTCGTTGACAATACCGCAAATCATGCATTACTATCTTTCATGGACGGATATGCTGGTTACAATCAAATTAAGATGGCCGAGGAAGACATGAATAATACAACATTTACGTCACAATGGGGAACCTATTGTTAGACAGTAATGCCTTTCGGTTTCATAAATGCCGGGGCGACGTACCAGAGAACGGCAACGATGTTGCTATGTGATATGATGCACAAAGAAGTTGAAGTTTATGTCGATGACATGATAGTCAAGTCAAAGGAACATGGTGGCCATCCTGGGGCACTACAATAATTCTTTGAAAGATTGCGAAAGTACAACATGAGACTGAATCCGCAAAAGTGTGCTTTCAGGGTCACCTCTAGCAAACTGTTGGGTTATATCCTTAGCCACCGTGGCATCGAAGTAGACCCATAAAAGATCAAAGCCATCATGGAAATGCCCCATTCTGAGACCGAGAAAGAAATTCGAGGTTTCCTGAGAAGAGTTCAATACATAAGCCGTTTCATCGCGAAGTTGACGATGATTTGTGAGCCGATCTTTAAGAAACTGAAGGTTAGAGAACATGTTATGTGGGATGACCAGTGTCAGGCCGCGTTTGATAAAATAAAGGAAGTATTATATTCTCCACCAGTTTTAAGCCCACCAGTAGTCGGGCTGCCGTCATCACTATATCTAACTGTTACGGATACAGCGATGGGGGCTATATTTGCCCAAACAGTTGACAAAGAAGAAAGAGCTATTTACTACATCAGTAAAAAGTTCTTAAACTATGAAGTAAAGTATACATCTTTTGAAAAGACGTGTTTGGCCCAAGTCAGGGCAACGAAGAAATTAAGACATTACATGCTTAGTTACAGCGTGAGTGTCTACTCCAAAATGGATCTGATCAAGTACTCTTTTGAAAAACCAGTGCTAAATAGAAGAATGTCGAGATGGACCCTCATGTTATCAGAGTTCGATCTCAAGTATGTACCTTTGAATGTGATCAAGGGAAAGGCGGTTGCCGATTTCCTCGCCGACAATTCAATCAAAGAAACAGAAGTCGTCGACACTTGGTCATTTCCCGACGAAGACTTGGTTCACGTCGAGAATGACGTATGGGATTTGTATTTCTATGGAGCATCGAACTACATGGGATATGGAGTGGGCATTCTTCTTATTTCGCCAATAGGTGAACACGTGCCCGTGTCCATCAAGCTGGATTTCAATGTCACAAACGCCGCCGCTGAATATGAAGCATGTTTGCTTGGTTTAGGCAGTGCTCTTGACTTGGGTGTGAAGAAGTTGTTAGTACATGGAGACTCCTCCCTTGTGATCAATCAAGTGGGTGGGTCATGGAAAATTAAGAGCCAAAGATTGGCCCTATATCAAACCAGAATCAAAGAATTGGAGAAGTACTTTGAGGATATTCGATATGTTCACCTACCGAGAGAGGGAAATCAGTTTGTAGATGCGTTGTCCAAGCTAGCTGCCCTGATCAACATTCCAGACCACATAGATAGTATGCCAATATGTATCGAACGAAGATCGTCACCTGCCTATGTGAATGCAATAGATGATTCCGAGGAAGGTGAAACCGAACCCTGGTACACAGCCATTTTGAAATTCAAGGAAACAGGAGAGTATCCTCCCGACCTTGACATGCGTGGGAAGCGCGCTTTGCGAATGTTATCCGTCCAATTCATCAGGACTGATGATGAGCAATTGTATAAGAATACGGCTCAAGGTGTTTTGTTGTGATGCATCGATAAACCAACGGCTGAGAAGGTTATGGAGGAAGTCCATGACGGTGAATGTGGGCCACACATGTATGCTCATATGTTAGTCCGTAAGATCATAAGGCTTGGTTATTATTGGACAACGATGGAAGCAGATTATTGCAAGTATGTCAGGCACTGTCACAATTGTCAGATATTCACAAATGTACAGCATGTGGCACCTTCTATGTTATACACCATGACGTCGCCCTGGCCATTTTCAACCTGGGGAATCGACATCATTGGAAACGTAAACCCATCAGGAACTGGAGGGCACTGTTTTATTCATGTTGCAATTGACTACTTCACAAAGTGGGTAAAGGCTAAGTCTTACAAAGTGCTAAAAGCGAAGCAAGTAGCACAGTTCATTCAGAATGACATCATTTGTCGGTACGGAGTACCACATGAGTTCATCAGTCATCATGGAACCCATTTCCAAGCCGAGACCACGGTTATACTTGAAAAGTATAAGATCAAGCACCACAAGTCATCACCATACCGACCATAAACAAATGCTTCGGTAGAGGCTGCTAATAAAACGGTTACAATCATTTTGAGGAAGATGTCTGAGAACTATAAGGAGTGGCCTGAGAAGATACCCTTCGCATTATGGGGGTATAAAACTTCAATTAGAATAGCAATGGCTGCAACCCCGTATTACTTGGTATATGGAATGGAAGCAGTTCAACCAGATGAGCTAGAAATACCATCCCTAAGGATCCTACTGGAAAGCTAGGTTCCCGAAGCAAATTGGGTTCAACCAAGGTATGATTCACTGGTCATGCTCGACGAGCGGTGTTTGAACGCATTGTATCATGTCCAACTCTACTAGAAAAGGATAGAGAGAGCTTTCAACAAAAAGGTGAAACCAAGGGGAATTAGCGAAAGAGACTTAGTTCTCAAGTCGGTTAGAGCTCTGTTACCTATTAACCCAAGGGGTAAGTTTAAACCAAATTGGACAGGCCCTTATTTGGTAAAGAAGATTCCGTTAGGAGGCGCTGTTCGATTAACATATTTGGATGGGAATGACTTCATAAATCCTACGAATTTGGACCAGCAAAAGAAATACTATCCTTGATGACCTCATTCTCAAATGTTATGAAATAATTTTTGAATTGCAAATGTTTTTAGAATAAGTTGTGAGTTTGTTTATCAACACTGCATGAAATATTTTATTTGAGAACTACGGACTCGGTTTGATTCCGTTGCAAAGAAGATACATAGGCAACTCTTACTTACGAGTACAACCGAAACATGTAAAACAAAAATGAAAATTTTGAAGCAGAAAAATGGGGATTTCTAATAAATAATAAGTTTTTATTTATTCTAAATTTCGGGCGAAGCCCGTTATAATATTTTATTACAGGCGAAGCCCATCACACACAACTAAAAAAGGAAAGCACACAAACAGTAATAGTAATAGTAGATAGTAATGTCGAAGACTACTCTTTGCTACCCTCAGCCGGGCGGCACGCCTCTTCACGACGAGATGAAGTCTCACCCATCATCACTCGGGCTCTTTTCTTCGGAGGAATCATCAATTCTTCTCGAGGGCCCAATCTGTCTTTCACACTAGGTCGAGGACCAAGTCTTCCTGCAAGTGTTAACCCACTTTTATTTCTCAGACCTAACCTCTTCCACACATCTGAAACCAAAGAGTCAGTTCTAGGAGTCGAGTCAGTCTCTGTTTCGGACCTAGATGAAATCGGGGTCGTCCTAGTAAAGAATTCTCGGTTCTTCTCCCCTTCCTTGTGGTATTTGTAGTCAACGGCTCATCCTTGTAAAGTTCCCTTCGGGCCTTGAAAGAAGGCTCAATAGTCCACTGCAAATAAGAAGGTGACACCCAACTAGAGGCAAACGGCTCAGAAATATGGCAAATAGTCGTCCAAGTCCAAGACTCCAACCATGCGTTGCACCTCGCAAGAGTCACTTCCTTGACTTGGTCGCGAACAGGCTCAATGGCGGGAATCCGTTGTTGACGACCAACCTGTCGAAGAACACGGTTCGGGTACATATAGGTGGACCGCTCCAAGCCCAAGAGAGTGAGATGTCTGGTTCTATCAGTTTCAGACAAACCAGTAACTGCAGTAAGGCGGAGCCAAGGTAGGGCTCATCTAACATGTAACCCAGCATTGGCAGAAAGTCGATGCCGCCAGAAAGGCTCCTTTTTCCCAATAGCAAACCGACGGTGACGAGAAGTGAAGCTTCTCACCTCAAATGTATCCGGAGCCTTTGGTGGATCAACCAACTCGAGTCTCTCATATAGCCAGATCTGTCGAAAGGGCCGAGAAAATGAATTAGACTACAGTAAATGATGTCAAACCCACTGAAAAGAAAGGAGGTGGGTGAAAAAAAAAGAGAAAAAAAAAAAGAAAAAAAAAGGCGAAAAAAAAAGAAAAAAAAACGCCGCAGAAAAAAAAGAGAATAACAAAAGACATACCTGTAGAAGACGGGTTGATCCAGTATAAGCAAGGTTTGGGTTGGCCTTTTGAGCATCTAACCCAACAATACTTTCAGCAAGAATGAGCCAAGCCGGGCTCCTGCGTTGCTCCATCTGTTCAACAATTCAGATGAACTTCGCTCTACCATAACAAGTCGGTACCTCATTATGCCCTTCAAAAGCATAAAGATGAAGCATAATCAATCCAAAAGCCCTGCGACGGAACGCCGTAGGAATCAATGGGTTGTCAGCACGACCAAATTTCTGAGCAATGGCGAATAAATTTACTCGCTCCTCATCAACGAAGGCACGCGCCTCATCACGTGACAAACCAAGGAAGTCACGATACTTGTTAGCCCATCCCTTCTGAAAGTCAGGAATAACAGGAGTTAGCCCAATCTTCCAACCTCCTAGAACGACAATTTCTTCCGGAAAGGGACAAATCTCTTCTTTAGGAAAGGCAAAAACATGGTGGATAGGGTCCCAGAATTTTAAGCATGCACTCATTAAGAAAGACAATTTCAGGTAGGACCTGCCTCAGCGAGACTAGTTGTGTTAATCGCGTATCAACAAGCATTTGAGATTCCAATACTTTGAAATTAGAAGGCTAAGATGTCATGGCTTTTTGAAGAGAATTCATGTTCAACTGGAAGTTTTGTGTGAAGAAAAGAATAAGAAGTTATGGTTTGCCTCCTATTATGATCTCCTTATATAGGAAAATAAGGAGAGAGTTTTAACAAGGGTTTTAAGAAACTTTTGCTTGCCGCCCAAGTAACACAGCCGAGGCCCTTGGGGTGCAGGCCTCCGGGCTCCCTCATCACCCTTTATCACTTGTTGCACCAAAGTTCGTTGTCGCGGGCTTTATTTATTGCAGGACAGAATGGCCAATCTACATTTCTATCCCCAGCGAGTCAATATTAGAATTAAAACCCGTACACACTTACAGATTTTTTTATGTTCTGCGGGCTATGTCTTGCCCGTGTTTATTTACGGGTCCATATGTAACAACCCAGATTATAAAACAATGGGAAAACGTATATAAAATGAATTATCAGAGTATAACAATGAAAAAAAGGGTCAAGGTGGCGGAAGCACCTGACTAATTCGGCTCGCTACTAAATCAAAAACCAAACTAATACATTATTAAAGGTTCTCAAAACATAAAAGAAACTCCTAATTTATTATTCATCTCGCCGCACAGTACTTCCCCAGCAAGATATCATCCAAACAGCAAATCATCTGAACAACCTGAGAATGGGGGTCGACAATCAGTCGGGAGTAACTAGATGCTCTCCCAGTCATGTTTAAGACAATTGAACATAACCAACAATCATTGACAATTGAAATGTAAAACCAGTAAACATGTGAGATCATTTATACTCATGAAACCCAACACAAACTTACCATAACTTCATCAACCTTAGACGGATGCAAACATGCAAACCTAGGCCATATGCAACCACTAGACCATGAACACTTACAAGACTAGTAGCAACAAATGACCCACATCAACGAAAGGCACAAAGCTAGCATTAAAGGATAGCAAACATGGTCACACATGATCCACAGCAACAGAAGGCACAAAGCTATCATCAAAGCATGGCCGAATAGAGCGAACGCCGTTAGAGCGTATAACGCACGGCCTCTAACTGCTAGAGCATATAACGCACTGCCTCTAGCTGATGGAGGGTATAACGCACTGCCTCCAAGGTACTATGTATAGCGTATAACCACTGCCTATATGTTTAAGACCTGGCCAGACTCTCGGTGCAATAACTGTACACCGAACGACACTCGGGGAATAGAGCGTATAACACACTGCCTCTGTTACCCCCGACCATAGACCATTCTCCAGTCCCCGAAGGGTAGCGTTTGTTCAGTCCGATAGTATATAACTGATACTACCGTCATCTATTCAAACCAGCCAACAAACAAATGCACAGTATAACTGACTGTACCAACATGCGTGAACAACATCACGACTCAACTAATAGGATAGTATAACTAACTATCCTACTTATCATTTGAACAAGAGTAACCAATGACTCATGCAAACATATTGTCATAAAATATAACTGAACACCTCAAAACATGTGAAACAAGTATTAACTATCAATGTTATAGTAACCTTAACCATAACATGAACTCTGGATGCGAGGTTATAGTAACCTCGACTAAAAATTCAACATATATAACTTCAAGTTATACTTACCTCAACTATAACCTTGACACGAAACTCAAAGTTATACTAGTTCCAACCATAACCTTGAGCCATATTCTCAGGGTTACGTTAGTTTCAGCTATAACCTTAACTCGTGCTTCAATGTTATAGTAGATTGGGCTATAACCTTGATTCATATATCCAAGGTTATACCTGTTTCAGCCATAACTAGAGTAACGACCCAAATTTGTACTAACTTCAGCTATAACACTCGAATCATCAGCAAGGTTATACTAGCTTTAGCTATAACTTTTGAGAGCACTCTTGGCCGCCTATCAAGCCGCTATCAGGGTTCATTCGTAAACCCTAATTGCGCTCATGACACCCATATTTAATGCATAAGCAACATATGATATGTAATTAATACATTAAAACATATACAAACATGCGATAACATAATTAACATGATAATAAACATTCAAACATGTACCAATCATTCAAATCAATCATTAAATCACATTAATTACATCAATTGGCATAAACACAATTAAAAGAGAAACACCTAGTTACCTTTTTAGCAATAATTAATGTTGCAAATTAATGAAAACCTCCATGAAAGACACGACCATTAAATGCTTGTCTCCAACACGTGTCCACGTCCCCAAAAATCGACTTTAAAGAAAGGCACAAATTAAAACCCTTGAAAACGCCATGAAAAACTCTTCTTCTTTACCCATTAAAATAAGAGACCCAAAACGTAGGTCTAAAGGTCCATACAAATAATCTCCATAAAAATATTTGGAGAAGAATATGTTGTAAAGATAAGAGCAACGATTGTGAAAATATAATTTGTGTATGACTTTAGAAGAAGAAAATATGTAAAACAATGGAGTCAAAGGGACAAAAGAGAACAAAAGAGAGAAATAGAAGAGAGGGAGGCGCGACAACTTCACGTAAAGAAAAGAGGGAGCAACCTAGTTGCTAGCTTAGGGTTGGACCATATTAAAACAGTTGGAGAACTTATATAAGAAAAGTAATTATTAAATTAAAATAGTCAAATTGTGCCCGGACATTTTAACCCATCCAAAAGTAGGTCAAAACGAGAAATAATAAAGAGAGAACGAAGACTAAATATAAGTATTTCCAAAATACATTATTAAATTCCGAAATAATCAATTTTATAAAATACTTTTATTATAAAATATTATTCGAAAATACGGGGTCTTACACCATCACCCGAGTCAGAAATCGAAAAATATGCAAAGCTCACCCAAGTTTCAAATTAATGGTTTTTTTTCGAAAATGTTATGTCCGGGCGAAGCCCATTTTCAAAATGAAATGTCGGTTCCAGGCGAATCCATTTCCAAAATGAAATTTTAGCTCTGGGCGAGGCCCATTTTCAAATGAAATGATTTAGAGTGAAGCTCATTTTCGAACGTCAGCTCAGGGCGAAGCCCATTTTCAAAATAAAATGTCAATCCCGGGCGAAGCCGCTTCCATATGTCAAATCGGGTCAGAAACACAATTCAATGTTTTAGTTCGGGCCTCGGGCCCATCCATGTTTTAGCTATGATTTCCGAAAGTTCGGAATAGCATTACGTGTTTTCATGTGATATATGTCCAAGTTTAAGCAGGTACGCTTCAACTGAGAACCCAATGCAACTGGGGGCTCTGTCGCTTTCAAGCTCCAGAGACCGCTATAATGATGAACGGAGAAGTCTCCACCAAGTAAAGTAATCCGTGTCGGGTTACTATGATGAAAATATTCCCCAGCGGAATGCAACCAGTGATATTACAACAACGTTGCTCAGAGGTTAGGCACCAATGATGAAGAATCGCAGCTCAAGTGAGCTAATGCACATGCAACTCGAAGAGTATAGACATCATGGGAGAGGTATCTCCAAAGTATGACGGCAACCTCCTTTCGAAAAGCTCCGTTTTGGGCCGAGACTGTAGAATGCCAAGGCCAACGTATGCCGAAGTACGATGTGGGTTTGATTCCGTCACAACGGATACGTAGGCGCCTAACGATAAGGCTCAACCCACCATATATGCAAGTTTATGGGTCGACGACCAATGATGATGATTTAATGCAACCGAAGCAAGAGTCAATCCCCAGCAAAGTTTCAGGTATGATCTCTTCTTTTGGCTGACGAGCTTACATAAGCGAGTCTAATGGACTCTAAATGACCCGCGGAATCCTCAGGTCGAGAGGGATCGAGAGGGACCTGGGGTATAGTTTGACTTTCGCCTTGTCCAAGCCTCAGTCAACGTGGGGACTCTGTAGATACCCGTATCCGTCGATATTGGAATTTGCAGAAATCCCGACAAAGCACCCGATGATGATAGGACACATGTTTACTTGCATCGCTCGTTAGTGGACTCCGTTTTGTGATGCGAGACAAGTGTTATTTGACGGTTTATAATTTAAATGAAATTTAAATTATTTCGAAAGAAATGAAATTTATTTCATCGGTTGAAGAGTCTATCGATCCGAAATACTCAAGAGGGGGGTGAATTGAGTATAAGTAAATATGCCCATTTTTTCGATTATGTTCGTATGGAGCGTGTATGTAGCAGTTAGTATGAATTTATTGATTAAATATAACTAACTCGATTGTACGTGAAATGGAAATGAACAAAACGAAATGAAATAAAGAGATGCAAAGGACACACGGATTTTTGAAGTGGTTATGCTTCACACTTCGAAGCCTACGTCCACTATTCTCGATTAATAATTTTAGTACCTTTTTACGGATTACAAAATAATCAACCCACTTGTACAACTAACTCTAGTTGTAACTCAATTTGAGTACCGTTAAATACTCAATTTGACTAACTTACGTTAATAAGAAAGTACTTAATTGTTCTTCTAATGTTCACACAATTGAACGAGTAAGAAACAATATGAAGCACTATTATCCAATAACGTAATTTCAAAAGTAATTGCAATAAAGAACAACACGACTTTTCAAAACAATTTTGATTGTAAAATAATGATAAACTTAATTTGTTTGCAAGGATATTTTAAAGCTCAAGGTTGAAAAGTAGTTTGAAAGAATGAATAAGTGTTTGTATTTATAGTAGAGAGGAGATCTAGGTTTATTTCCAAAACCCTAGACGTGTCGTGTGGATTAATGGGCAAGAAAGAGATCTATTCTCTTTATTTAATCCAATAATATATTGGCAAAAGATATAGAATAAATATTGAAAGATCATAGATCCATATTAGACTCTCTAATAAAATAAATTTATCTCATAAATAGTTATTTATGTGATCTATGTAACATGCATGCTAATATGAAAGCATAAAAACAAAGTATAAGGAAAAACAATTTCCTTACATTGATTATAAGGTAAAATGGGCACAAATTAGTTCTCCTTACTAATTTGTTCTTGAGCTAAATATATGTGGATGATCCTCCTTGTATAACCTTCAACTAGAAAGTCTCCTCCAAGTAGCACCCAAGAATCAACCCAAATAATACTAACAAGTATGAACTAGTAACTTATTAATATGAACCCTTGAAAATAATACTAGTAATTAATATTACTAACTTTTCTTAGTAATAATGTATACTAGAGAATTATTGTAGAGAGATGGAAGAAGTTTTGTTCACATGCAAAGTATAATGAATTGTGTAAGAGAGGTAGTGTGGAGTAGTGAACAAATATATGGAGTGTAGAATGGGAAATGGAAGTGGCGGGTGGAGTGTCATCAAGTGGACAATTTTTGTTTTATATTTTTTATCTTACATCACATGCAAAATGTAGTATAAGACATATATTATGGTAGTATACAAAATAAGGTAAAATGATTATGTAAGTAATCATTCATTGCACTTATTTTACACGGTCCACATGACCATATACGGGTCCATGTTGGTTTTTATATTTGTCGCACAAATCCGTGTAATTTTCATTTTAAACATCGTATCATGTTTAAATGCTTCCATAATAAATTCGTCCAATTCACTCCGTAAATATACGCGTACCACTACACATATTATTTACGTACTAATATTAATCACATTAATCAATTAGTACAATTTTAGTAAATTAACAGTTAATTAACTAAAACCCGTTTCCTAAAACTTATTATTTAATTATCGCATAATTAAATAATAACTGCCGCTCCTCGAGTTCGCAACTCGAAATCTCTCTAATACTAATCGACTAACCTCTTAGTTGATAAATCAAGGGACTAAATGAATTGTATCTCATACAATTAATTAGTTATCAATTGGGGTTCGTTCCTTTAGGTGTGACCGAAAGGGGTCAGTTGATCACCGCCGTCTCACGACAATAACGTCAAACTCTAGTCAGCCAACCGTTATCGATTTACGTTAATCAACTGACGAGGATCAAATAATTAAATATCTGATGATATTCCATTAATGAGATTTATTATGTTAACGCACTATTGTGGAGGACACTAACTCCAACAATCTCCCACTTGTCCGACACAAGGTGTGCGCTACCAATTCTCTTGTCCGTTTTAATCTCCCACTCAATGCAAGGTGTCTTTCAGGTCGCACTTGCACATGAACACATCGCGAGTGGTTTTCTCGATCGGGAGTGTGACTACCTGACCGGAAAAATCTCTCACAGATTACTTCCGAGCGTGGCCACGCATTTGTAGTCATTAACTCCTCGAGTGGCCTTGAGATATAGTTACCCAACGTGGGTGGACAATTTCGTATGCCCTATCTATCCTATTGCACAATGACTCACCATGACCTAGTAAATGCCCTTTTGGCCTCCTTTCACGGCACGACCTAGGACAAAAAACCAAAGTCACTCGGAAACTGCACCTGCTCAGATAATAGTCTCCAGTCAAAAGAATCGACTCATTAGAACATCTTAGAGATCCCCGCCACGACCAGGCGTCTATAATAGAACTTAGGGACTCTCTAAATGGTCACTGTCCGGCAAAGTGTCATACACTCTGCCTATGTAATCGACCAGTCATCACATATGACCTTATGGTGTTGAACAACCATCAATCGACTTACAATCTAGTCACTCCGAGACGTCACCTCATTAAGTGACTAGGGACAAAATACAATGTTCATCTTATTCACTTGAATAGTGTTCAACATTGTCTCCACAACTTATTCAGATAAACAAGGTATTAAAATTTAGTCACACTAAATAAAAATTCATAAAAGAATGAATACGAAAACAATGAATATGATTATCATATATATAATAAAAGATACACTATCCAATTATTACATATCCATAATCTAAAGAAAATCTGGTACTCGTCTCAATCCCATAGAGACGACATGACCATCATGCTTAGCCTTTGATAAAGGCTTGGTTAAAGGATCAGCAATGTTGTCATCTGTCCCAACCTTACAAATGTCAATTTCCTTCCTTTCCACATAATCTCTAATTACATGGTATTTCCTTTCAATGTGTCTAGATTTGTTACTAGACTTAGGCTCTTTGGCTTGAAAAATAGCTCCACTGTTATCACAATATAGAGTGATAGGATCTTTGGCGGAATGGACTACTCCTAGCCCCTCCATGAATTGCCTAATCCAAACAGCTTCCTTCGCGACCTCGACGCGCAAGGTACTCACCTCTGTTGTAGAATCCGCAGTAACACTTTGCTTGAAGCTCTTCCAACAAACAGCTCCTCCATTTAGCATAAACACGTAGCCGGATTGGGATTTCATGTCATCCCGATCAGTTTGGAAACTTGCGTCCGTGTAACCTCTTACACACAACTCAGTTTCTCCTCCAAACACTAAGAACGAATCCTTAGTTCTTCTCAAGTACTTAAGGATGTTCTTTACGGCTATCCAGTGACTCTCACCAGGCTTGGCTTGAAACCGACTTGTCATGCTCAAGGCATACGCAACGTCGGGACGAGTGCAAATCATAGCATACATGATAGACCCTACAGCGGAAGCATAAGGGACGGTCTTCATGTGTTCAATTTCCTTAGGGGTAGAGGGAGACTGTGACTTGCTCAAAGTAATCCCTTGGCCCATAGGTAGAAATCCTCTCTTGGAGTCTTTCATATTGAACCGGTCAAGAACTTTGTCAATATAAGCTTCTTGACTCAATGCTAGTATCCTCTTGGACCTATCCCTATAGATCCGGATACCTAAGATTCGTTGTGCCTCTCCCAAGTCCTTCATTTGGAAGTGTTTCCCTAGCCACTCCTTAACGGAAGTGAGCGATGGAATGTCATTCCCAATGAGCAATATGTCATCCACATATAGGACAAGGAATACAACCTTACTCCCACTAAACTTCATGTATAAACACGGTTCTTCCACACTTCTAGTGAATCCGTATTGTTTAATGACATGATCAAAGCGATGATTCCAACTCCTAGATGCTTGCTTAAGACCATAAATGGACTTCTTGAGCTTACACACCTTCTTAGGGTTAGATGTATCCACAAAACCTTCGGGTTGTATCATGTACACCTCTTCTTCTAGAATCCCATTCAAGAAGGCGGTTTTGACATCCATTTGCCATATCTCATAATCATGAAATGCGGCAACCGCTAAGATTATCCTAATGGACCTTAGCATAGCGACTGGAGCGAAGGTTTCGTCATAGTGTAAACCATGAACTTGGGTGAAACCTTTTGCCACCAATCTAGCTTTGTAAACATCCACATGTTTATCCACGCCGATTTTAATTTTGTATATCCATTTACACTGAAGAGGTCGCACTCCCTCAGGTAAATCCACCAAGTCCCATACTTGGTTCTCGTACATGGAATCCATTTCGGACCGCATGGCTTCTAGCCAAAGCGAGGAGTCGGGACTAGACATGGCCGATTTGTAGGTAGTGGGTTCATTACTTTCAAGAAGTAACAAAACACCATCCTCTTCGATGTTACCAAGGTAGCGATCGGGTGGATTAGAAATCCTACTTGAATTTCTAGGAATAATTACCGTTTCAGAGGAAGAGGGAATGCTATCCTCCACGTTCTCCTCTACCTCATTCTCGGTTTGTGGCTCTCGAACTTCTTCAAGTTCAAATTTTCTCCCACTCTGTCTCCTAGAAATAAATTCCTTTTCTAGGAAGACAAAGATCACGAGCCACAAACACTTTGTTCTCGTGTTTATTGTAGAAGTAATAGCCACGTGTTTCCCTTGGATATCCTACAAAAAGACATTTGTCAGACCTGGGTGCAAGCTTATTGTCAGACTTGATCTTAACGTACGCTTCGCAACCCCAAATACGCATGAATGACAAATGAGGGACTCTCCCTGTCCATATCTCGTATGGAGTCTTATCGGCCGCTTTAGTCGGGCTTCGATTTAGTGAAAACACTGCAGACAAGAGGGCAAAACCCCAAAATGAACTAGGAAGCTCGGTTAGACTCATCATTGACCGAACCATATCAAGTAAAGTTCGGTTTCTCCTTTCGGCCACACCATTTAATTGCGGTGTGCCAGGAGGAGTCCATTGTGATACTATACCACAATCTTTTAGGTGTGAATCAAATTCAATATTTAGATACTCACCACCACGGTCGGACCGTAGAGTCTTTATCTTTTTATCCAATTGGTTCTCTACTTTCTTTTGAAACTCTTTGAACTTGTCAAAGGCTTCACTTTTGTTCTTCATTAAGTAGACATACCCATATCTACTTAAGTCATCAGTAAAAGTAATGAAGTAGAGAAAACCTCCTCTAGCGGTGATGGTTAATGGTCCACACACATCCGTGTGTATGAGAGCCAAAACCTCACTTGCTCGTGTCCCTTTTCCCGCAAAAGGTGCACGAGTCATCTTGCCTAAAAGGCAAGACTCGCATGTACCATAAGATTCGAAACCAAATGGTTTGAGCACTTTTGATGAAGCAAGTCTCTTAATGCGTCTTTCGTTTATGTGGCCTAAACGACAATGCCAAAGGTAGGATTCGTTTGGATCACCCTTTTTGAGCTTTTTAGTTTCCATATGATAAACGTCATTAACATCATTTAAAACATAAATGCCTCCAATTGAAATGGCCTTGCCATAAACCACATCATTTAAAGAAAAAGTACAACACTTGTCCTTAATCATAAAACAAAAGCCTTCCGCGTCTAACGCGGAAATGGAGATGATGTTCTTAGTTAAAGTTGGTACAAAATAACACTTATTTAAATACAACTCTAAACCACTAGCTAAAGTGAGCACATAGGTCCCTACGGCAACGGCGGCTACTCTAGCTCCATTGCCCATGCGGAGATCCACATCACCTTTTGCTAGTGCTTGCACGTCCCTTATACCCTGCAAATGGTTACAAAGGTGAGAGCCACATCCGGTATCAAGTACCCAAGTGGAAGTACAAGCATAATTAACATCTATCACATAGAGAGAGGAAATCATACCAATAGGCGTCACACGCCCTTCCTTGAGATCCTCCAAGTATTTGGGACAACTCCTCCTATAATGCCCCTTCCCATTACAATGGAAACATTCGGCCTCGGAGAGCTTGACACTTTTTGCCTTGGGATTGCCATTCACAACGGCCTTCCCCTTTCCCTTGTCAATTTTCTTTGACGATTTCTTGAATTGGGACTTTTCTTTCCCTTTTCCTTTCTTGACTCCAAGAGACATGTTCTTTAACTTCATGGTTAAAACATCTCCCTTTTCACTCCCACTAGCCTCCATATCCCTCTCCGCTTGGGTGAGGAGTGCATGAATTTCATGGTAACTCTTATCCATACCATTCATGTTGTAGTTTACCCTAAAGTGGGCAAACTTGGTGGGGAGTGAGTGAAGGATACGATCCACCACAAGAGTTTTAGGAATCTTACACCCTAAACGCTCTAGGATGTCAACATATTCGACCATTTTAAGGACATGGGGACCAACCTTTTGGCCCCTCTCAAGCTTAGCTTCAAAGAAGCGTGCCGCCGCATCGTATTGACGGACTTTAGGTGTTTGTGAAAACATAGTGATCATACGAGTGAATATCTCGTAAGCATTTAAAGAAATGCATGATAGCTTGAGGTTTGGCGATATTGACCATATCAACACATTCTTGATATCATTCAACATCCTCACATAGTCATCATGGGCGGTCCGCACCGCCGATGAAGCTCTTGCACCGGGCTCAATAGGAGGAGCATCGGTCAAGTAAGTGAGCACATTGTCGGACAACGCGGCACTTTTGATGTTGGATTCCCATTCAAGAAAGTTACTACCGTCATCTTTTAAAATACATTTGTCCATTACGGACCTTAGCCATGAATCTTTGCCTAGTGAAGTAGTCGATGGAGTTGATGAAGTTGCCATTGCGAATTAAAATGCTACAACAAAAGGGAAAAATTAACATTCATTGTTTTAAAAAAATTACTTGTAAAAACATGTTTAGCAAGTTTTAGCATTTATATAATGACCTCCCACTAAATTATATAAATGATTCCAAGACCCAAATATTAAACAAAAATGAGCATCGCTTGGGCGAAACATCCCATAATTGCGTAAATTCGGTAAGTCACGTTGACTAATTCTACCTCTAGAACTCTTGGTCGACAAATTTCCTCAAATTTATCTACTAGCCCCGGAACACAAGACCGTCTTATATCCCGTTGAGTCCAACCAATTTTGGCGTGTGATAACCGCTTACCACCCTACTTACCCAAGGTAAAAAGAGAACACCCGCTTGGGCGAGCGTGGCTCTAATGAACAAGAGATTCATAGGTGTTACTAATTGGTAAGGCTAATCTCAATTTTAGTTAAGTGAGAGATCTTGTCAATTTAGTCATAAATTCCTTATAAGTGAATTAATTCAGTGAATGTAAATGACGTGAATTGACAACCGCGAAAAATAAAATGCATGTGAATGGCGATTTTGGCATGCGCGAAAATAAAACAAGCAAACATGTAAGCATATGATTAAATCCTAGTATGGCCTCCTAGTTAATAAACAACTAGTCTATTACACTTCGGAAACCAACTCCTTGGTCCCTTGCCTCTTCATTCCTTAAGTGGCTCTTCCTTGTGGGATTTGGAACACCTTCCAAAAATAGACTAAAATCTCGTAGTAATCCGTCTTTTTGGAAACGCCAGGTAAAATAACTATTACAAATTAATTACATAGCTATTCCTATTATACATTAATTAATAAAATGAATAAAACTATTAATTAATTACAAACCGACGATACGAGATCGTATTTAATTACAAACAAATCGATATTCCCATTCATTTCGGGTAATAACGATTAAAAATTAACTAGGCCATACTAGGTACAAAAGATAAATACTTTAAATAAATGACAATCATTCATTCAACTTAAATAAATATGCTTAAAATGCTGTAAATATGATGCCAAAATCGCCCTACCTATCTTCATTGGTATCCATCTCGGTTTTGTGGATTTAATCGACTTTTAACATGTAAAAATCAATAATTAACTCTTAAATCTCATTTAAGTCCAAACTAATAGTCCAAACTGTTTTGAACCTCAAAATTAGTCCTCACTAATTTTATGACAAATTATTAGTTTGGTTTGGTGATAATTTGCTAATTAAATTCGAAAAATCATAATATTTAAGTAAAAATCCAAAATAATTGAAAAATTACCCAAACAATTGAAACAAAAATTTTTAGTATTCTGGAACACTCCCAAGAACACCAAAAAGTCATAAAAGATGCCCAAAAATTTCGGATAAATTTTGTGAAGAAAAAGATCGATATTTATCGGTTTTTAACCACTAAAACCAATAAATCATCAAAACAAAGTGAAAACACACATGCAAAATCACTTTTGACATTTAAATAATATTCTTAAATGTACATAAATTTATCATGGGCAGAATCAAAAATTTCGAAATAATGATTAATTAATTGGACTTTTATCGACTTTTTACTCAAAAATCAATAAACATGCAAAAATTCGAACCAACCTTCAACCTTTTGCATACAATCAGTAGAAAACATGCATGAAATACCATAAAAAGGCCATGCACCGAATCAACATTTAACTAATTTTAGTCAATTTTTCACTAAAATGCGACATTTTGACTCGGTTTTCTACCAAAAATCATTAAAATTAGCAAAATTACTTGACAAATCACCAAAAAATTCCACAAACCTTTTGAGATCAGTAGGTATGCATGTCCCAAAAATTTCGTGCCAAAACCTCTTCTAACACAATTTTTGAGTTTTTACTAATTATCTCATAATTCATAAAAATGCTTAAAATCAACATGCAAATTACAAGCCTATGCTCTGATACCACTTGAAAGATCATAGATCCATATTAGACTCTCTAATAAAATAAATTTATCTCATAAATAGTTATTTATGTGATCTATGTAACATGCATGCTAATATGAAAGCATAAAAACAAAGTATAAGGAAAAACAATTTCCTTACATTGATTATAAGGTAAAATGGGCACAAATTAGTTCTCCTTACTAATTTGTTCTTGAGCTAAATATATGTGGATGATCCTCCTTGTATAACCTTCAACTAGAAAGTCTCCTCCAAGTAGCACCCAAGAATCAACCCAAATAATACTAACAAGTATGAACTAGTAACTTATTAATATGAACCCTTGAAAATAATACTAGTAATTAATATTACTAACTTTTCTTAGTAATAATGTATACTAGAGAATTATTGTAGAGAGATGGAAGAAGTTTTGTTCACATGCAAAGTATAATGAATTGTGTAAGAGAGGTAGTGTGGAGTAGTGAACAAATATATGGAGTGTAGAATGGGAAATGGAAGTGGCGGGTGGAGTGTCATCAAGTGGACAATTTTTGTTTTATATTTTTTATCTTACATCACATGCAAAATGTAGTATAAGACATATATTATGGTAGTATACAAAATAAGGTAAAATGATTATGTAAGTAATCATTCATTGCACTTATTTTACACGGTCCACATGACCATATACGGGTCCATGTTGGTTTTTATATTTGTCGCACAAATCCGTGTAATTTTCATTTTAAACATCGTATCATGTTTAAATGCTTCCATAATAAATTCGTCCAATTCACTCCGTAAATATACGCGTACCACTACACATATTATTTACGTACTAATATTAATCACATTAATCAATTAGTACAATTTTAGTAAATTAACAGTTAATTAACTAAAACCCGTTTCCTAAAACTTATTATTTAATTATCGCATAATTAAATAATAACTGCCGCTCCTCGAGTTCGCAACTCGAAATCTCTCTAATACTAATCGACTAACCTCTTAGTTGATAAATCAAGGGACTAAATGAATTGTATCTCATACAATTAATTAGTTATCAATTGGGGTTCGTTCCTTTAGGTGTGACCGAAAGGGGTCAGTTGATCACCGCCGTCTCACGACAATAACGTCAAACTCTAGTCAGCCAACCGTTATCGATTTACGTTAATCAACTGACGAGGATCAAATAATTAAATATCTGATGATATTCCATTAATGAGATTTATTATGTTAACGCACTATTGTGGAGGACACTAACTCCAACAAATATAAGGAGATAAAATATATCTAACAAATATTTATCTAACATCTTTGCCTAAACCCTAGATCGTCGTGGATCTTGTGTGAAGTAGAAACCAAGAAAGTAATCTAATCTTCTTATATTTAATCTTACAATACCTTAGAAGATAGGAAAGAATAAATCAAATAATATAAAGAGATAAACAAATTTTTAATTAAATATTATTTTAAAGATTTACTCAATCTTATCTTTACAACAATAATATCCTAAAACATAGAAAACAATAAATCTTAATAATATAAAAAAGATAACAAATCTCTAATCAAATATTATCTTAACGATTTAATCTAATCCTAATCTTGCACAAGGGATTTCGTGTGGATAAGTAACGGCCCATAAGCCCATCGTCCACTTTAACGAACCCCTAGTTGGAATATTAGGTTGCATGGATAAATTAGGGTTTAGATAAGAGTACAAGGAAAACCCTAGATAGCATGACAACTCATAAGTTGTTTTACTAATCAATAGGATAATCTCAAACTCATTCAATCTAATCATGTCCCAAATCTCACTCTACTATAAACACACTTTTGTCTAAAGATTTTACGATTTAAGCTTTGAAAAATATATTTTAAAAACATAAAAACCGTGTTCTTCATATTGCAGCTCAAAGTTATAGTAGAATCACCTATAACTTTGAGATCAACTAGTAAAGTTATAACTAAAACAGCTATAACATTACTTGTCAAAATTACTTCTAAAATTACCGTTATCGAATGATGACCTATACTAGCTAATCTTCCTTGAGATCTCCAGTATGAGGTTCATCTCTTCCATCTTGATCATAAGCTCTTCATCTTGACCTTATATTGAGCTCTTTATCTTGAGCTTCATTTGATCAATGCTTGAGAACATAATATTCAAACTTGATCGTTTACTTTGCTACTTGATCATGAAATCTTCTTAAATATGAACTTGATCAACCAGTAGCTTTACTTGGGAACTTAGCTTGTTTACTTGAATTCACTTGGATGACAAATCATCATATTGCTAAATTGTAATTGAGTCCAATCTATAAACAATAACAAATAATTACGAGCAACAAGTATATACAATATATACACTCTTATCATCATCAAAACATAAACCGATATGGCTATATGGTCCAACAAATTCCCCCTTTTTGATAAAGTCAAGTCTCCTATGATTTGTGACTAAGGTTCTAGTTCCCCCTCAACTTAATATTATCGAATTATAGTTCGTAGAACGCAAGGTCCAAACATTTGTGTTCAAAGTTATAGCAACTAAGGACCTTAAGAGACTAAAGGTCTTGACAAGGAGCAAGCTTATGCAAATACTAAATCATGATCATTTCTTCCCCCTTTTGATATCATCGAAAAGACGAGAACAGACATAAAACGACTAGAATGATATCAACGGAGGCAAGAAATATATATTTAATCAAAGCACGTATTATAGCATAAGAACAAATTCAACATAATCAAGCCTTAAATATAAAGTGTGTAATACAAACCAAGTTGAGTACAGATTTTGTAGGTGAGAAGGAAATAAGTCACTCACCTAACTACGACCTACAGAAGCATGCATGCATTCTAATATGATAGATATCTGTAGCGACCGTACATATACACTCCAACCAAGCGAGGTCCAAAACACATGCCTAGGACTTACATAGTAATGTGAGGTGAGGTAATTGGGTAAGAATGGGCAAAATAATTTGGATATGTGGAGGTAAAAGCCAAGTTAACACCGATCACAACCAAAAGTAACCATATTCCACTTTCCAACCCAACATGAAAGATGATGCACCATGCCAAGTATGGCACAAACTCACTCACATCAAAAAGTACTTCTCCTCAAGTAATATGGAAATGATAAGAATAGGAGTAATAAGAGATTTCTGCTTTTCCATCTTTTATAGTATCATTTTTCTCCCTTTTTATTATTTTCATTTTTTTTTCAGTCCATCTTTTTCTTCCTTCCTTGCAACATCCATCATAACACCAACAAAATTGACCACAACCAGACTTACAAACTTACCAACAAGACTAGCTTGACAAGGGTAGGCCATATGGAATGTAGTTGAATAAATGGGTCAAAACGAGGCAAATTTGGCTATTGTGAGGTTACTGGGTAAAATGTAAAGGAAGGGTCGCCTCTCCACATGTGTCACCACCACAAACCCGAGTGTATACAGGTAATAAGAGGCAAATTTCATGCTTATGCAATTTGATGTTACATGCCATGTAAGGAGTTGTAACACCCCCATAAGTCGGGATCCTTTCCTTTAGGCATTCCCAACATATAGAGGCATCACAAGACTTGATTTCCCAAGTTATGTAGTGCAAACGATCATGTAAAGAAGTTCCCAACTCAACATAAGGAAATAGATAAGTTATATTTAAGTGGTTACAAGTTAGGGGATGCAAATACCATCCTAAATGTTATACAACCAAATCGAAAAGTAGGATTTTAATTGTCAAAAA
Source organism: Silene latifolia (assembly GCF_048544455.1). Lineage (NCBI taxonomy): Eukaryota > Viridiplantae > Streptophyta > Magnoliopsida > Caryophyllales > Caryophyllaceae > Silene > Silene latifolia. Next base: position 141,843,751 of record NC_133534.1, on the reverse strand, counting down.
GCTAAGATAAACACAAGTTGTGACGACAAGTGAATACCGCTCCCCAAGCCCTCGAATGAGTCACGCTAACCTGACAACACTGCTCCCCATATGGGCGAAAATCACCATATGGTTCACCACAGATCATTCAAAACCCATGTGTTAGGTTAATGATATAAATGTTTAATGCATGCGATACCAAGCTTACCTAAACATATGACAATGCCAGATGAAACCAACAAGGACAAACCAATAAGTCCAAACAACACAACTATGCAACCATATTAGCAAAACAAGTACAATCATGCTCAACTATTCACTAATTCATTTCTCCTCATTTAATTGCTCTTTAACATGTTGTAATGCAATGTAATCATCTTTGTGACAATTTACCATCCTTTTCTTAACCTAATTACCATGAAGTCATCTTTTATGATAAACCCAAATTACCAAAACATGTTATAATGCAACTATTATGAGACAAATGCAATTAGTGATAATAAAATGCACAATTAAACACTAATATCACCATAGCTAAGTAGGGAAAACCCTACCTCAAGCTTATCTTCACCAATCCAGAAGCTACTCGCTAGAAATGCTCCTCAATGAAGCTCCCTACATATATTAATTGCTACAATTCAATAATACAATCTATTATAATAACCATACTAATTAAACCCCCTTAAATATCCCCTTTAATTTATACAACCTAATTAAGTATAGATTAATCTACTAACTAAATAAGATTGTTAAGACAAGATTAAAGAGAACAAGGAGTGTAGATCAACTTATAACCAATTGAAAGAACAAAGGAGGCAAGAATCTTCTCTAGAGAATTAGGGTTTTGAGAGGGTTTCTTGGTGAAGAATTTAGAGAGATATTAGGGGAGTTTAGAGAGTGGTGTGAATAGTGTTGGAGAAGGGTTTTGTGTGGGAAATCTGAAATGATAAGGTTCTGAAAGCGACATCTCACCAACAATCTTCCCGTATAAGCCGCACTCGACCGGCACTCGGTCGAGTGACCGGTCCACTTGATTGAGTGGAAGCTCCACTCGGTCGAGTGGATGGTCACTCGGTTGAGTGACCATCTTTACAGGCTTCCAGAATACTGTCCAGTGACACTCGGTCCTTCACTCGGTCGAGTGGGGCTCTACTCGGCCGAGTGAATCATCTACTTGGTCGAGTCTAGTCTATATAAATGCTGGGTATTACAATCTTCCCCCCTTAAAAGGAACTTCATCCCCGAAGTTCACACCCGACACTCTAAGAGTCAAAATTCTATATCCCATTAAATTATCAAAGTGAAAGGCGGTGAGTCGGGTATCAAGAAACTAGTATGCTATGACCAACCAAAATTTATAAGGCTAAGTAAAAATATTAAGAATTTCGTGTTACTTGTACTTGCGTAATACGCCCTACCTCTCTAGAAACAGGGTTACGACCCCGTAACCGACTCATACCTGTTCGAAAAGGTGAGGGTATCGTTCTTTCATTTTCTCCTCGGCGTCCCAAGTGGCCTCCTCAACAAGATGGTTGGACCACATCACTTTCACCAAGATCGTCTCGCCATGTTTTGTCTTCCTAACCTTTTGGTCTAGGATTTCTTTGGGTGTTTCCACATACGTTAGGGCATCATCGAGTTCGATCATCTCCGCTTCGAGCACATGAGAGGGGTCACTTATGTAGTTACACAATTGAGACACGTGAAAGACATTGTGAACTCGGTCCAAGGCCGGTGGAAGTGCTAAGCGGTAGGCCACTTGCCCGACTCTATCTAAAATTTCATAGGGGCCAATGAACTTTTGGCTCAACTTGCCCCTCTTCCCAAATCTCATGACTCCTCTCATGGGTGAAACCTTGAGTAGTACTTTGTCTCCTGCCACAAATTCGATGTCACTTCTCCTCAAGTCGGCGTAGCTCTTTTGCCTATCTTGTGCCACTCTCATCTTGTCACGAATTACATGGACTTGATCAATCGTCTTGAATCATTTGAGGTCCAAATAGCACGCCTTCAGTGCTATCATCGCAACATATCGGGCTTCGTCATTTCCTTCGATATAGAGCTTCAAATGGTGCCATGCCAATGCTATTGTTGTAGGAGAACTCAATCAAATGTAGTCTTTCTTCCCAAGAGCCTCCAAATTCCAAGACACAAGCTCTCAACATATCCTCCAATGTTTGAATGGTCCTTTCCGTTTGTCCATCCGTTGCCGAGTGAAAGGTCGTACTCATCTTCAATTGGGTGCCCAAGGAGCTTTGAAGTTCTTGCCAAAATCTTGAAATAAAACGCGAATCTCGGTCCGATACTATGACCTTTGGGAACCCATGAAGCTTGACCACATATTTTCAATAAGCATTAACCAATTCTACCTTACTCCAAGTGACCTTAATTTATATGAAATGAGCCGACTTGGTCAATCTATCCACAATGACCCACATCATGTTGTTCCCCTTTTGGGTTCTTGGTAGTCCAACTATAAAGTCCATAGATATCGACTCCCACTTTCAATCCGGCACATATAAGGGTTGTACTTTCCCTTGAGGTCTCTTGTGTTCTCCTTTCACTCTTTGACAAGTCAAGCACCTTGCCACGAACTCCGCCACCTGCCTTTTCATATTCGACCACCAAAACGTTTTCTTGAGGTCCAGTACAACTTATCACCACCCGGATGCACCGAATAAGGTGTGTTGTAGGCTTCATTCATAATCTTCTTCTTAAGTTCATCATCATTCGGTATACACCACCTCCCTTTGAACCTAAGACTTCCATCCTCGTGTAACTCGAATCTTGAGGGCTCTCCTTTTTCTAGTGTTCCCTTCCATTCTTGGATTTTCACATCACTTGCTTGTCTTCCCCGAATTTCATCATATAACTCGGGCTCTAAGGTCAACTCACCCATTGTTTCCCCTTTTCGTATCACATGGATACCCATCTTGCTCACTTCTTCCTTCAACCTTAGCATGGACAAGGCAGTACACAAGGAGTGAACCGACTTCCTGCTCAAGGCATCGGCCACCACATTAGCTTTCCCTTCATGATAGACTATATCCATGTCATAGTCCTCAATAAGCTCGATCCACCTCCTTTGTCTCATGTTCAACTCCTTTTGGGTGTAGATATACTTCAAGCTTTTGTGGTCGGAAAACACCTTAAAGGTTGCTTCATACAAGTAGTGCCTCCAAATCTTCAAGGCAAAGACATAGGCTCCCAATTCTAGGTTGTGGGTTGGGTAGTTCTCTTCATGGGTCTTCAATTGTCGTGAGGCATAGGCAATGACTCTACCATTTTGCATAAGCACACATCCTAGACCATTCTTTGAAGCATCGGTGTATACCTCAAAATTTTCGCTCCATTCCGGCAAGACTAGTACCGGGGCCATGGTTAGGCGCTCCTTTAGGGTCAAGAAGGCCGTCTCAAAACTCCCGTCCCATTTGAAACGGCTCTCTTTCCTCATCAATGATGTTAAGGGTCTAGCAATTTTGGAGAAGTCTTTCACAAATCGGTGATAATACCCGGCTAGGCCTAGGAAGCTTCGAATTTCCGCGACATTCTTGGATGCCACCCACTTAGACACGGCCTCAATCTTGGTAGGATCCACGGCAACTCCTTCCTTTAATATTATATGGCCTAGGAAGGCCACCTTCTCCAACCAAAACTCGCACTTACTAAGCTTTGCATAGAGTTGGTCCTCCCTTAAAGTTTGTAGAACAATTCTTAGGTGCTCCTCGTGCTCTTCCTTGGTCTTGGAGTAGACCAAAATGTCATCTATGAATACCACCACGAACTTGTCCAAGTATGGACTAAACATTCTATTCATGAGGTCCACGAAAGCGGCTGGTGCGTTTGTTAACCCGAATGGCATTACCACAAACTCTTAATGTTCGTACCTTGATCTAAATGCGGTCTTTAGAATGTCTTTATCCTTGATTTTCAATTGGTGATACCCTGATCTTAGGTCGATCTTTGAAAATATTCTGGATCCACTAAGTTGGTCAAACAAATCATCAATTCTTGGTAGAGGATACTTGTTCTTGACGGTGACGTTATTCAATTCCCGATAATCTATGCATAGCCTTAACATATCGGCCTTCTTCTTTACAAAAAGGACCGGTGCTCCCCATGGTGAAACACTTGGCCTTATGTAGCCTTTATCCGCCAACTCCCAAAGTTGTTTCTTCAACTATTCTAATTCCTTTGTACTCATCCGGTACGGGGCCTTATAGATTGGTCCCGTGCCCGGCTTCAAGTCCACCCCAAATTCCACTTCTCTAAGTGGAGGTAACTCGGACAACTACTCCGGGAAGACATCCTCAAAATCCCTCACTACCAGTATATCATGCGCTTGCGGTCTCTCCACACTAGTGTCCCATACATGACACAAGATCATAGGATACCCTTTCTTCAAGCATGTCTTCAAGGTCATCACTGAAACTAGCTTTACCTTAGGTTTGACTAAGTAGCCCTTGTATGACACCCTAGTAACCTTGGGTCCCCTAAAGGCGATCTTATTTTGGTAACAATCTATGTTGGCTTTGTGTTTACTTAGCTAATCCATCCCTAGGATCACTTCAAACCCCTCTAGAGGGAACTCGAAAAGGTTTGCTGGAAAGTTGGTCTCATGCACTATGACCGACACTTATTTATATACTTTTGAACATAAAATTGACTCCCTCGAAGGTAAAGATACGTCATCATTGGCTATTTATCCCTCCCCCCAATCCTAGAGTTGATGCATGACTCTTAGACACAAAATAATGGGTAGCCCCCGAGTCAAATAAAACAAAACAAGGATAATAATTAATAAGGAATGTACCGGAGACAACGTGGGCATCCTCCTCGACACTCTTATTATCCATGGCAAAGAGGTTGGCACTAGACTAGGGTTCACCTTGCACCGTGCTTGCCGATTGGGTTGGCCTACTTCCTGAAGTATTGCCTCCCGCGAAGCTAGTCGCCCTAGATGGAGCTCCCCGGTTGAAATTTCCCCGGTTGTTGCCACCATTGAAGTTAAAGTTAGCATTCCTTGGGTTGCTCCATGCCCCCAAACTCCGGTTGTTGGTCCCACTTTGAGAAGGAATGTAGTAGAAGTTTTCTTGCCCGAACCTCCGATTGGGCCCTCTTGGGGTGCTCGTGCACTCCACCTTCTTGTGGCCAAATTGTAACACCCCCATACTCCAAGTGCCTTACCAGGACCACCAGGTATGAAGATATTACCATCTCGGTTGCCCGAGGCATGATATTCATAAGACAATAACGAAACAACTTAAATGATATAACTTTAGTGAAAAGTACAACTGAAACCAAATCCCAAAATACGGGTACAAGTTCTTAAAACCGACGTTGTCTCTTGAAATCGAAATGTCATAAAACTAAAAGACTACGGCGGAAGACTTCTATCGTCGATCGTGGCACCTCCCAGCTATCCCAGACTCAACTCAAACTGCTCAATTCTGCTCACCATCCCCGAATGGATCACCGCAGTTTACAAAACAACAACCGGGTCGATACTAATCACACAACTCAATATATCAACAATAAGATAAACAGACAGCTTAACTGTCACACACACACACACACACACACACACACACACACACACACACACACACACACACACACACACACACACACACACACACACACACACACACACACACATCCACACCAATCCAACAATCTCAATCACCGATCGTCCACCTTTGGACCGGACACGCCGATGGGGGACCGCAGCCGTTCCCACCTAAGCCCCGCTCATCATACCGAGCGATAACCCTGTCCATTAATGTGCACATCCCCTTCCGTGGCGGGTTCCACGAAGGGCGAAACTAGGGAGTGAAGCCACTGCCGCAAGTGACTCCACTCAGCCGAGAACGCATCTCGAGAACCAGAGAACAATCAATCATAATCACAATCACAGCCCTCACAATACAGTTACTATATCAAACAATCAATCTCAACACATCAACAATCATCGCATTATGGGACTAATACTGAGTAGGAAATCCTACCTGGAAAGCACAACTATCAGACGGTCTCTACAGCTGTATCAAAAAGCTTCTTCTACGAAACCTCCTCCTATCATACAACATACAAATGCTACCAAATCACAAACTACTCAAAAACCCCCAAATCCCTAGATTAGGGTTTAACCAACTTAAAGGAAAGACAATAAAAAGGGTACATAGATCTTACCCTCGACGCAAGGATCTCAACGGTATAACAAACGATGAAAACCGACCTTCCAAACTCCGGGATTTGCTAACAATGCGATTAAGATGATGAACGTACTTGCTTTCTCTCTTTGTGAAGAAATTAGGTTTTGCAAAAGTGTTTAGAATGATGACGGAAAAGATTATATATCTTAATCGCATAATTAACAAAACCCGAGAAAAACTCCCCGTAAACCGGCTACTCGATCGAGTATCTAAGGTACTCGATCGAGTACCCCCTTACTCGATCGAGTATCCTAGTTACTCGATCGAGTACCCAACAGGTCAGAAACTATTTTAAAACGCAACTTACCCTTACTCGACAGAGTAAGGCCTACTCGATAGAGTACCCAAAGACTCATAAATACGGAGTATTACAGTCTTCCCTCCTTAAAAAGAACTTCGTCCCCGAAGTTCAAACCATTACTAAACAAAGGTACTCCCACAACACTTCCGACTCAACAACCAAAACAAAACTCAACATAAAACATGTTACTGATCGGTCCGTTTCGTGTTCACAATTGAATAAGTGTGGTCGTTGGGTCACGTCCGAATCAAAACATAATTTATAGCTTCACAAACAACTCTACAATTAGTAAAGAGGCAAGTAAAGGTCGGATCCCAAGGGACGGGAATTGAGATGAGATTTCTATTGAAACTAGTGGTGTCTTAGGGGTGTCACAATTTGGGTTGATGTAGAAGGTCACTAAAGTAAAATAGCAATGGAAATAAACAAGCAAGATGAATTAAAAGGGTTGTAAACAATTGATAAAAAGCACTAGGGTGTCATGGGATCATAGGGGAATCATGGGAATTGATCATACAAACATGTTCTCAAATTATAAGCAAGCAATTATTGTTGTGATGGATTGAGTTGGGTTATATCTTACAATCCTAGGAAAGTTTGGGTCCCGGAGCCGAATCGATTAGATTGTACAACACCTACAAGTCGACTTAATCTTCCCTACTCAACAACATGCATGGTCTAATGAGACTCGAGTTGGTTTATGTCTTACAAGTCTCATTGAAAAGGTAGGTGATGGGTAAAAAATGCAAGGATTCATAGGCTCGCATTTCATCAAACATAACATGTGCATGAGTTGAGATCAAAACAAGCAAGCAAATAAAACATGAAAGCATATTAATTTAAGCATGAATCATTCCCCATGTTGGTTTCCCCTAATCACCCATTAACCCTAGCTAAGAGACTACTCACTCATTATCATGTTGATCATGCTAGCAAGGTTGTCAATCATACCAACAAAATGAAACATGATGAACAAATGAAAGTAATTAGCAATAATTAAAAAGGGATTAAGAGAATTATACCTACTAATGATTCCAATAATAAAGCAAAGATAAAAGAAGTACTTGATGCTTGATTGAGAGGTTGTCAATCTCCCAATAATAACCCAAATAATCTTCAATTACCCAAAATAAAGGATGAACAAAAGAGAGATTAAGGAAATAAAACTTGTATTAAAACTTGATTAATTGTTGATTACAAAACTAAAGAGAGATTTGATTGTTATTAACTACTCTAAGAATTGATAAGAAGAACATGCTCTTCTAATTAGACTAATGGGGTATTTATAGTGGAAATTAGGGGGATGCATTAGGGTTAACTAAGGGCTAAACTAGTAATTACACTTTTTAGATTGAGCAAGGAGGAACCGGTATTTTTCGAAGGAAGGGCTTATTTCTTTGTAGCTTGGAGAAGACGAAATTGTGCTGTACAGGAATCCGTGCGTTTTGGAGTCGGGACGGGCGGATTTGGGCGGTGGAACACGGGCGGCTTCAGGTGAATCCGGGCGGATTGTGGTGGCTGCAAACCCGAGCGTCTTTGGAGGAAACCGCACGTATTATGCATATGGAGGACGGCCGGATTGTAGACAATCCGCACGGATTGTGCCTCAGCAACATTTCTTCTTCTTTTCTTCCCTTTTCTTCATAAATTCCTTGGGGATTTCCTTGGGGACTCATGGATCCTTTCTCAACATTGCTCATCTACTATAATATGTACAAAGGCCTTCTAATCTTGTCTCTCCTTGATGCTTGGTCATTGGATTCGATCAATTTAGTCTCGTTTTGCCATGAAAATGCAAGATTCTTACTCCTTTCCTACCAAGGGATCAAAATCTCAAAGAATATGCAAAACAAAGAACTAAAGATAATAAATGACCCAACTATGCAATAAAAAGCATGGGAACAAGGCTAATTCGGGGGCTAAATATGCGCTAATTATGGTCACATCAAATATCCCCAAACCGAACTTTTGCTCGTCCCGAGTAAAGAGGTGACAAAGACTAGGACCATTATTTAAACTAACCTAATAACATAGCCGATATGAGACAATTAGCGGGTCTCACTCCGCCCCTTCAACTCACAACAAGACAACCATGAGGTAGGATGCCTTCTTGCAAGGCAAGGTGGGTCTTGCCAAAATGGCGACACATACAAACATTAAGCACACAAAATCACATAATGGATGCATCTACAAAAGGAATAGCCACTTCCTCATCAAGCGGCGGAGGCACTAAAGAGGAACAAATTTAAGAGCATGTAATCCTTCACAAATACTAGTTCAACAAATTACTAAGGCTAAGAGGATGGCACTAAATCACCTCCAAATGGTGTTAAACTAGACTACTTTTATCCTCAATTTCCAAATGCTTTCATCAAGAGCGATCGGATGGTGGTGGAATGATGATCCCTATGATGCTAGTAGCATATGACATGACAAGTCTAGAATTCTCTACAAAAGTAAAGGTCATGGATCGTCCCAAGCTCGACAAAGTGGTTTGACAAAAAGGCTTTTTGGGAATGAAATGCTCAAATCTTTATACACAACGGGTGGATATGACTAGTATTCAAAAATTGACCTCATTTACTTTCATATTTCAAAACTTTAAGATGGGGTTTGTCCCTTCCGGGCTAGTGTCCTTTGCTTTCGCCAATCGCTTATTAGGCAACCGGTTAACCTCTAGACAATAGCTTTTCGGGGTGATAGTCACTCTGTCTCTGGGCGGCCGAATTCACAACCGTGTGGGGGCCCAATTCAATGGATCCCGCTCCAAAGCACATCGAAGTGGTACGCCTCCATCAAAACAATTTAATTTCTCAACATTCAACAATTCATAACATTTGAGGTTTCCTTAGCATTAAATTACTTCCACATGACAAAACTTTCGAAATGAGCACTTCAAACTTATTGATAGAAAATATTTTTGGGTTGCCTTACCACATGGTCAATCAAGGTCACCTAGACAAGTTAACCAAGTCCACATCGCATCACGGGGTTGGATAGGTGACTCACATACAAACCCTTGACTAGGCTTTGGGTCATGGGTCAAAAGACACTAGTATGACACTATCTAGGGTGTTTTACAGCCATTCTAGTAGGCAAAGTCTTAAGTTGAAAAAGTATTTGTAATGGCTTAGTTGCTCTTGTCAAAGTTCCAAATTAGGCATTTCTCAAAACTTTTTATCTAAATGCAACGACATGCTATGATGCAACTAATATAAACATCCTAATGCAAGTGATTCTATCAACTAATATGACATGTAAACTAAATGCAAGTCCCAAGTTCACATTGTTATACCGCATCAATCAAAATAAAGCCACATAGTCATTAACATAAAGAGGAAAAAGGAGATTGGAAAGATCATACCATGCGGTCTTCAATATCCTCATGTCTCGGATGTGGCGTAGTCGATCAATGTGAACAAGGATAGAACAAACACAATATATACACAAGACGATATATACAAGACTACACTACAAAAGGAAATAAACATGTTTTTGGATTTTTCAATTTTCAAATTTTTATGATTTTCGAAATTTTTCAATTTTATTGGGTTTTTGAATAAGAGTTAAGTGTTAGAATTCCCCATCCCCACACTAATATGGGCATTGTCCTCAATGGCCAAAATGATGGGAAATTATGCAAAGATGATGCATGATTTCTATACTAAATGCAATCTACACTAGTCTACACTACATGATGCATGGTTTTTGTTTATGACGGAGAGGATAATTTAGATTACCTCCCGTTGTGTATGCATTAACTTCCCCAAACCGAGTTAGACACTATTGCTAATGTCTTAAGGATGGGTGTAGTTCATACACACACTATGCAATGCATGAATATAATTTGTCATTTTGGATTTTGAAAGTGGGAACAATAAAATGAGAACACCTCAATGGTACCGAGGTGTGAGTCCTCTATGGTGCTAGTACTACTCCAACAATGATCAAGAAAAATAAAAATACAAGGTAACAAGACACAAACTTCTTTTCATGAAACTTTGAAAAATAAAGAGGAGAGATGAGAAAACTTCACTTAAACTTAGGTGGGTGCCTCTCGCCCGCTCCACCTAGCTATGAAGTAGTCTTCTAGACATCGGCATCATCTCCCTCTACATCGCTATCCCAAATCTCCTTTGAAGCATCACTCAAACTTGGGTCCATGGATTCGTCTTCTTCACTCTCAAGCTCCACCGTGTCACCTCCACAAGAATTGCCACTCCCCTCCTCTTGTCTTCCGGTCGCCCCTTCATTAGCTCTCTCCGAATTGGGGAAGAGCAAATCCATTTGAGCCCATGAGGGGAATGCTCCTTCCTCACTAACCCGTCCTCTTCGAACCATCTCGTGATATTGAGGATAGAGTGCATAGTAAGTGTCCATGGAGGTTTCGTATTGACGGTAGTGTAGATCTTGTAAGATTCCCGTGACAAAGTCGTCACGGGGGAGGATGAAGGGGTTTGGATGGTTGGTTATACGGTTGGTAGGGAAAAGGGTAGGGAGGCACTTTGATCTTCTCATCTTGAGTTTGTTGCTCTTGTTGTTGTTGTGGTGGATTTGGAGGTGGTGGTGCTTGCCTTGTTTGACTTAGGATAAGGTAGGATGGCATTGGAGACAAGTGTCCTCTTCTTGGGGAGATACGTGGTAGGTCGGCCATTGGAAGATAAATCGGATCGCTTCCTTTTGTTAACCACTTTATCCGCTTATCAACCCCCTCAAGGGTTATCTAATGGTGGTGAATAAGAAGAAGATCTTCATTTATCCTAGTGTTTCCCAAGAGAGGAGCATACTCATTATTCTCATTAAATCTCGGGTTGAAGTGCTTTGCAAGCCTAGTAATGAGTCCTCCATTCACTATGTGCTTCATTCCATCATCGTCCCCATTTCTAAACTTTGCCCATTTCTCTAGCAATACTAGAGGTGCATTGAAGTGATACACATATATTCCTTGAATGTTGAGGTAGGATTCCATAAACACAAGGTCTAATTGGTTCACGATGGCCGGATCTCGGCGGGCAAGTAGAGTGCCCGAAAGAAATCGATATGTAAGCCTCAAGATCGGATTTTGGATATGAAAAGCAAGGCATTCCTTGGTATGAATGAAATCCCGGCCCGTCATGGCCCTCCACAAAGGTTCAACACTATACTTCTTGGGTTTCGATGTTCGGGTAGGCGAAACATCGAGCCCGAGTACATTTGCGAATTCTACAAGGGTCATCATCCTAGAAACATTCTCCAACCTAAACTCTATGCATATTGTTTTGTTCAAGGTTGTAATCTTCAAAAAGCTCAAAACTTCAAGCACAAGAGACCGATAAGTTTGTTCATACATGCGAAAAAGGGTTGAAAGACCAAAAACTTCAAAGAGAGCTTCCACTTGGTGATAAATCCCAAGTTTCCTCAAGGTAGCATGACATAAAAACTTAGTGGGAAGAATATTCTTACTTAGAAGCCGGTGGAAGACTAATCTTTGCACATCATTGACAAATTCCACATTTGAGAAGTCATCAAGCCTTGTGAGATCTACAATCTCTTCATGCTCCCTTCTTAATGTGTTGACATGGGAGGTAGAAGAACTTCCCCTCATCCTTGGTCTTCTTGCATTCCTAAAAGAGGATCTCCTTGGTGCCATTCTTGATTATTGAGCTGGATTCTTTTGATTTGTGAAAGGGTAAGGATGTTCCTTGTTGATTGAGTGTTGCCTTTGGAAACCCTAGAAAATTGGGGCTTTTTGATTTTGTGGGTTAAGAGAGTGATTTGGATATGTATGGGAGTCATAAGGAGGTGGGTTTTATAATGCAAGTGGAAGGAGTAGTGATGTGTCACTATATGTGTGGTGGGGTATAATTTAATTAGAAAAAGTCGGGTCAAAACACCGTGAGAAGACGAGCGGTTTCGAGCTAAAGACGCTCGGATTCATGCTTCTCGGGACGGGCGGATTCTGGGTAAGACGCCCGGATTCTGTCACAGTGAAATTTCCAAAATTTGACGCCTCAAAGACGGGCGTCCCGAGCATGAGACGCTCGGATTCTTTTCCATCGGGACGGGCGTCTTCTTCTGAAGACGGACGGATTCCTTTACAGCGATTTTCCTTGAAATGCACAGGTAGAAAGACGGGCGTCTTTCTGCAAAACCGGCCAGATTCTTCAGGACGGGCGTTTTTCCTTCTGGGACGCTCGGATTCACTTTCAGTCCAAAAATCTTCAAATTCTCAGCGTAGCTGGACGGACGGATTCTCCTCAGAATGCCCGGATTCCAGCAAGACGGCCGGATTCCAGGGAACACGCACGTGTTCTGGATGTGAATTCATCCTTTGACTTTCTCTCCTCTCTTAGATGCGTCCCCATACTTGATAATTCGTTCCTTCCTTCATTCAAAATTCATTAGTAACCCTCCCTCACTTACGCTCATGAAAGAGTTCATGCTATTTATTAAAAGAAAAGCGATAAAACAATAAATACAAGTTAGAGGGTTAGTATATTTACAAGTGGTGGTTTAGGGAGGACTCCACCAAACTCTCCCTTTGATGGTCCTTTCAAGGGTGAGGAGGCCCGAGGTAGGTGACCTCGACCTCTCCAATAAACGCTCCCTCATAGTATGGCTTCAACCTTTGACCATTTAACTTGAACTTGCTTCCATCTTCCGCCTTGAGTTCGAAATCTCCATATTTTCAAACTTCGGTTATCACATAGGGACCCATCCATCTAGAGTTCAATTTTCCCGGAAAAAGTCGGTAGCGGGAATTGAATAGAAGGACTTTGTCTCCCTTGTGCAAGGCCTTTTGTCTAATTCTCTTATCATGAAGCAATTTCGTTCTTTCTTTGTAAATCTTTGCATTCTCATAGGATTGTAGTCGGAATTCCTCCAACTCTTGAATTTGAATCATCCTCCTTTGACCGCTCAATTTGAGATCAAGATTAAGTGCTCGGATTGCCCAATAAGCTTTGTACTCCAATTCGATTGGCAAATGACATGCTTTTCCATAGACAAGCTTGTAAGGGGAGGCTCCTATGGGAGTCTTATAGGCCGTCCTATAAGCCCAAAGAGCATCATCAAGCTTTGTGCTCCAATCTTTCCGAGTCTTGTTCACAACTTTCTCAAGGATTTGCATGATCTCTCTATTTGAAATCTCAACTTGACCGCTTGTTTGAGGATGATATCCCAAGCCGGTTCTATGTTGGACACCATATTTGGTCAAAAGCGATGCAAGTTTTTTCTCATGGAAATGCGTTCCTCCATCACTTATAATTGCTCTAGGAACTCCAAATCTTGGGAAGATTATCTTCTTGAAGAGCTTGGTGACCGTTTATGCATCATTATTTGGGGTGGCAATTGCCTCCACCCACTTTGAGACGTAGTCTACGGCCACAAGGATGTAGGTATTCCCATTGGATGTCACAAAGGGCCCTTGGTAGTCGATTCCCCAAACATCGAAGATCTCCACCTCTAGAATGCCCCTTTGTGGCATTTCGTTCCTCCAAGAGATATTCCGCGTTCTTTGACAAGCATCGCAATGAATGATGAATTCTCTTGTGTCTTGAAACATTGTAGGCCAATAGAAGCCCGATTGAAGAATTTTTGCAACGGTTCTCCTTGCTCCATGGTGCCCACCGTAGGGTGATGAATGACATCCCTCCAAGATTCCTTGGATTTCCCATTGAGGGATGCATCTCCGGTAGAGCCCATCACTACACTTCTTGTAGAGGTTTGGGTCATCCCAAAAGTACCTCTTCACTTCGAATAGCAATTTCTTCCTTTGGTTGTGGTTCAAATTCGGAGGGAGTACTTTTCCAACAATATAGTTAGCATAATCTGCAAACCATGGGGTGATGTGCCTTTCAAGTTGTGTTTGAATGGCCATCAAAATATCGTCGGGAAATGAGTCATTGATCGGGGTTTCTCCATTTTCATCATGAAACCGGATCCTTGACAAGTGATCCGCCACTACATTCTCGTCTCCTTTCTTGTCTCTTATTTCCAAGTCAAACTCTTGAAGAAGCAAAATCCATCTTAACAATATTGGTTTTGCCTCCTTCTTTATCAAGAGATGTCGGAGAGCACGGTGATCCGAAAATACAATCACCTTGGATCCAAGCAAGTAGGAACGGAATTTATCCAAAGCATAGACAATGGCAAGAAGCTCCTTCTCGGTTGTATCATAATTCACTTGGGAGGGGTCGAGGGTCTTGCTTATGTAATAGATGGCGTGAAGAGCTCTCCCTACCCGTTGGCCAAGAACCGTTCCAACGGCGCAGTTGCTAGCATCACACATAATCTCAAAAGGCAATTCCCAATTTGGAGGTTGGATGATCGGTGCCGAGATTAGTGCTTCCTTGATTCTATTAAAGACTTCAACACACTCATCAGTGAAAAGGAATTGGGCATCTTTAAGCAAAAGTTGAGTGAGGGGTTTCGCTATTTTTGAAAAATCCTTTATGAAACGGCGATAGAAACCCGCGTGACCGAGAAAACTTCTCACCCCTCTAACATTCACGGGAGGTAGGAGTTTCTCTATCACCTCAACTTTAGCTCTATCGACCTCGATGCCCTTTTCCGAAATCAAATGACCTAAAACAATTCCTTTATTGACCATGAAGTGACACTTTTCCCAATTTAAAACAAGACTAACATCTTCACATTTTTGCAACACAAGAGAAAGATTATGCAAACATGAGTCAAAGTCCTTTCCATAAACACTAAAATCATCCATAAAAACTTCCATTATGGTCTCTAAGTAATCGGAGAAGACACTCATCATGCATCTTTGGAAAGTGGCGGGGGCATTACATAAACCAAAAGGCATCCTCCTATATGCAAAAGTACCATAAGGGCATGTGAAGGTGGTCTTATGTAGGTCATCCGGGTGTATAGGGATTTGGAAGAATCCCGAATACCCGTTAAGGTAACAAAAGAATTTGTTGGAGGCTAACCTCTCAAGCATTTGGTCAATGAATGGTAGGGGGAAGTGATCCTTTCTTGTTGCGGAGTTTAATTTTCGATAGTCAATGCACATACGCCAACCGGTGATCATTCTTGTGGGTATTAGTTCATTCTTTTCATTTGTCACTACCGTGGTACCTCCTTTCTTAGGTACCACTTGGACGGGGCTAACCCACAAAGAATCCGATATGGGATATATGATTCCCGCATCAAGTAATTTCATAACTTCTCCTTTGACAACTTCTTGCATGTGGGGGTTCAATCTCCTTTGGGGTTGAATGGTAGGTCTATGGTCCTCCTCTAGATGAATTATATGCATGCAAAAGTTGGGACTTATCCCCTTAAGGTCATCTAGACTATAACCTATAGCCTTCTCATGTTGTTTCAACACATCAAGCAATTTTCCCAATTAGTTCTCATCAAGTCTATCATTAACAATCACGGGTTTGGTCTTTGATTCATCAAGGTAAGCATATTTCAAATTTGGGGGAAGGGGTTTTAAAGTAGGAGTTTGTACCTCACTTTCCTCCTTTGAAGTTTCATTGAGAATTTGCTCCATCTCCATTAGACATTCCATTCTCATAGCATATTCAACTTGTTCCTCATTCTCATCAACCTCATCACATTCGAATTCCATGATAGGTTCCTCTTGCTCTTGAGCTTGTAAAATATCTTCTAGGATGGATTGCTCATCCTCCATGGGTTGACATGCTTCTACAAGGATGTTATGCACTAATTCGGATTGTGCATGAGTAAGTTCTTTGTTAGCTAGAGCGGCCTCAAAAAGATCCACCTCCAATTCCCAATACATATTTTTAGCCTCACTTGCTTCCAAGGCTTCCAATGCTTGCATGGGATCTTTGAAGAAAGGTATACTTAAGTGGTCCTCTACAAAACAATCTATAAAGTCCATCTTGCAAAATATCGAACAACTTGAAAACAATTAGAACAAACCTTGAGGAGTTTTACTTCCCCAAGGCAAAGAAAGACACAACTAATAACAATGCAAGGAAATCTAAATCAAGCTAACACCGTCCCCGACAACGGCGCCATTTTTGATCGGTCCGTTTCGTGTTCACAATTGAATAAGTGTGGTCGTTGGGTCACGTCCGAATCAAAACACAATTTATAGCTTCACAAATAACTCTACAATTAGTAAAGAGGCAAGTAAAGGTCGGATCCCAAGGGACGGGAATTGAGATGAGATTTCTATTGAAACTAGTGGTGTCTTAGGGGTGTCACAATTTGGGTTGATGTAGAAGGTCACTAAACTAAAATATCAATGGAAATAAACAAGCAAGATGAATTAAAAGGGTTGTAAACAATTGATAAAAAGCACTAGGGTGTCATGGGATCATAGGGGAATCATGGGAATTGATCATACAAACATGTTCTCAAATTATAAGCAATCAATTATTGTTGTGATGGATTGAGTTGGGTTATATCTTACAATCCTAGGAAAGTTTGGGTCCCGGAGCCGAATTGATTAGATTGTACAACACCTACAAGTCGACTTAATCTTCCCTACTCAACAACATGCATGGTCTAATGAGACTCGTGTTGGTTTATGTCTTACAAGTCTCATTGAAAAGGTAGGTGATGGGTAAAAAATGCAAGGATTCATAGGCTCGCATTTCATCAAACATAACATGTGCATGAGTTGAGATCAAAACAAGCAAGCAAATAAAACATGAAAGCATATTAATTTAAGCATGAATCATTCCCCATGTTGGTTTCCCCTAATCACCCATTAACCCTAGCTAAGAGACTACTCACTCATTATCATGTTGATCATGCTAGCAAGGTTGTCAATCATACCAACAAAATGAAACATGATGAACAAATGAAAGTAATTAGCAATAATTAAAAAGGGATTAAGAGAATTATACCTACTAATGATTCCAATAATAAAGCAAAGATAAAAGAAGTACTTGATGCTTGATTGAGAGGTTGTCAATCTCCCAATAATAACCCAAATAATCTTCAATTACCCCAAAAAAAGGATGAACAAAAGAGAGATTAAGGAAATAAAACTTGTATTAAAACTTGATTAATTGTTGATTACAAAACTAAAGAGAGATTTGATTGGTATTAACTACTCTAAGAATTGATAAGAAGAACATGCTCTTCTAATTAGACTAATGGGGTATTTATAGTGGAAATTAGGGGGATGCATTAGGGTTAACTAAGGGCTAAACTAGTAATTACACTTTTTAGATTGAGCAAGGAGGAGCCGGTATTTTTCGAAGGAAGGGCTTCTTTCTTTGTAGCTTGGAGAAGACGAAATTGTGCTGTACAGGAATCCGTGCGTTTTGGAGTCGGGACGGGCGGATTCGGGCGGTGGAACACGGTCGGCTTCAGGTGAATCCGGGCGGATTGTGGTGGCTGCAAACTCGAGTGTCTTTGGAGGAAAACGCACGGATTGTGCATGTGAAGGATGGCCGGATTGTAGACAATCCGCACGGATTGTGCCTCAGCAACATTTCTTCTTCTTTTCTTCCCTTTTCTTCATAAATTCCTTGGGGATTTCCTTGGGGACTCAAGGATCCTTTCTCAACATTGCTCATCTACTATAATATGTACAAAGGCCTTCTAATCTTGTCTCTCCTTGATGCTTGGTCATTGGATTCGATCAATTTAGTCTCGTTTTGCCATGAAAATGCAAGATTCTTACTCCTTTCCTACCAAGGGATCAAAATCTCAAAGAATATGCAAAACAAAGAACTAAAGATAATAAATGACCCAAATATGCACTAAAAAGCATGGGAACAAGGCTAATTCGGGGGCTAAATATGCGCTAATTATGGTCACATCAGTTACTAACCCAACTCATCCCGACAAACATACCGACACAACATACAAAAAGGGTATAAAACTCTTAAAAACTGTTCGCGATCATCTCCTACCCCCCCTAAAAGAAACAAGGTTACGTCCCCGTAACCATACATACCTGATCAAAAAGAAAAGGGTAACGCTCTTTCATAGCTTCCTCTGGCTCCCATGTAGCTTCCTCAGTCTCGTGGTTAGACCAAAGGATCTTAAGCAAAACTGTCTCACCACTCCTAGTCTTCCTAACCTTTCGGTCAAGAATCTGCTTAGGCACCTAAAGATATGATAAGGACTCATCTAGCTCTAAGCTCTCTGCCTCTAACACATGTGACGGGTCACTCACATACTTCCGCAGCTGCGATACATGAAACACACTATGCACTCTCTCTAGCGCAGCTGGTAAAGCCAGACGATATGCAACTTCCCCAACTCGCTCTAAGATCTCATAAGGCCCAATGAACTTCTGACTTAGCTTGCCTTTCTTCCCAAATATCATAACCCCACGCATAGGAGACACTTTCAAAAGAACCTTATCCCCAACTTGAAATTCTATGTCCCGGCGATGTAGATCTGCATAACTCTTTTGCCTATCGTTTGCTCTCATCCGTTCCCCGATCATCTTAATCTGTTCCACCATCTCATGCACCATCTCTGGTCCTAAAACCTTTGCCTCGCTCTCAAAGACTATCGTCCCAACAAATCGGACTCCTACATCTCCTCCCATACAAAGCCTCAAACGGTGTCATACCAATACTAGTGTGATAGCTGTTATTGTAAGAAAATTCTATCAAGTCCAACCTCTGTTCCCAGCTACCACCAAAATCCATCACACAAGCTCGCAACATATCCTCAAGAGTCTTGATTGTTCTCTCAGTCTGTCCGTCTGTCGCAGGATGAAATGCTGTACTCATCTTCAAAGTTGTTCCCAATGATTCCTGCAACTCTTTCCAAAACCTTGATATAAATCTCGCATCTCTGTCAGACACTATGTCCTTAGGGACTCCATGTAACTTAAGCACGTTCTTTCGATAGGCCATAGCCAATTGAGCTTTAGTCCACGTATCTTTCATTGGAACAAAGTGAGCTGACTTGGTCAGTCGATCCACTATTACCCAAATCATGTTGTTACCTTGTTGACTCTTTGGCAAATCCACGATAAAATCCTTGGAAATAGATTCCCACTTCCACTCAGGTACCTCTAAGGACTGAATCTTACCTTGTGGTCGTCGCTGTTCCCCTTTAACTCTCTGGCATGTCAAACAACGGGCCACAAACTCTGCTGTTTATTTCTTCATCCCAGGCCACCAAAACGTGTTCTTCAAATCCTTGTATAGCTTGTCACCACCTGGATGTACTGAATATGGTGTACAATGCACCTCTGTCATGATTGTCTTTTTCAACTCCTCATCATTAGGGACACACCACCTACCATCGAACCTCAAACTACCATCTGTATGAATGGAGAATCGAGACACTGTCCCTTTCTCTACTCCAGCTCTCCACTCAACCATAGTAGGATCCAAAGCCTGTTTACCCCGAATGTCATCATAAAACTCAAGCTGCATTCTCATATCACCCATGGCATCTCCTTTCTGCATCATATGTATCCCAAACCTCACTACCTCATCTCTCAGCCTCATCAAAGATAGAGCTGTACACAAAGAATGTACACTCTTCCTACTCAAAGCATCAGCAACTACATTGGCCTTCCCTTCATGGTAGATAATTTCCATGTCATAATCGCCAATCAGCTCCATCCACCTCCTCTGTCTCATGTTCAACTCCTTTTGAGTGAAGATGTACTTGAGACTCTTGTGGTCAGAAAATACCTTAAAGATTGCTCCATAAAGGTAATGTCTCCAAATCTTGAGAGCAAACACCACTGCACCCAACTCCAGATCATGAGTAGGGTAGTTCTCCTCATAAGGCTTCAATTGCCTAGAAGCATAGGCAATCACTTTACCATTCTGCATCAACACACATCCCAACCCATTCTTTGAGGCATCTGTATAAACCTCAAAGTTCTCAATCCCTTCAGGCAATGCTAAGATAGGAGCTGTGGTCAAACGCTCCTTTAATGTTTGGAATGCCGTCTCACAACTCTCATCCCAACGAAACCTGTTCTCTTTTCTCATCAACGCTGTCATAGGTCTAGCTATCTTGGAGAAATTTTTCACGAACCGTCTGTAGTATTGACACGTCTGTCGCGTACCTGTCAAAAATAATCAACTGGTTCCAACTAACTAATATAGCTAGGGAAGTCGGGTCGAATCCACAGAGAGGTAGGAATTTGTCTGCTAAACTAGGTTCGCCAAGATAACCAATTTGGGGGTTTATAAAATGTGATTTCTAAACTAGGAGAGTGAAGAAAAGAGAAATAAAAGGGAGGAGGTTGACAGATAAAGGGGAATAGCTAAGACAAGCGGTTCACCATAATCATCTGGTCGAGTAATCTAGGTCCCAGGTCAATGCAGTACGGTCTAAGGGGTAGCGAACGTCACCTTTCGGTCCTTAATTCACCCTAAAGTGTAAACAGTTTAACTTTCGCCCTCGCTGCAATACTCTATTGTTCGCTACTAGTCTCCCCCTTCCAACCTTTCGGTCCAGGTCAAGGTCCACTAAGAATAAGGGTCTAATTGCGTCGACTCAATTAGGCAATTACAATTATTTGTAGCATTTAAACAACAGAGACGGCACTAGCATTAACCTAGTACATTGATTACTCTCCCTTCAAATCATGGGTCCCCTATAGTCTTAGCATAAGGAATTAGCTACTCATAACCATTGGATTAACAATTACAATAACCAAACAATTAAAACTAAGCATGATGAATAATCTAATTGATTGAGCAATTATCAAGTAAAGAGAAAAAAGGATTAAAGGCAATAAATACGATAAGGAAATAAATTAAATTGATAATACCGAATTCGAGTAGCAAGGTAGAGAATAGAAATCCCAAGAACAGTGACAAAAGTAACAGATGAAAATGTACGTAGTCCCGGAGATAGGAGTAACGTGATGTTCTCCTCAGTCTTATACTGTAAAATTGTCTTAAACCTAATCTGTGGACTGATTACAAAAGCCCATAAAGGATTAGGCGGAAATAAACCAAAAACACACGAAATCCCCTCGATCGAGTAGAACGATTACTCGATCGAACGCCACGTCACTCGATCGAGCTAGAGTAATCCCTCGATCGAGCGCTGCTTGCAGAACATCCTCGATCGGCTCCTTAAGCTGGTCGATCGACCAGTCTTGAGTGTGTAAAGCATTTGATCGAGCACTAAAGCACTCGATCGAGCTATATAGGCGCATCAGGACTTGAATATCTTCCTTAACTCAGCTCATACGTCCTCCAAGTGTAAGATTCCTAAACTCCGGCTCCTTATTTCCCATGAATGCATACAATTGGGACAATTAAGGCTCGATTTAGCTCCTCCTCGGTCAATTCCTGCAAATTACAATAAACGGACCAAAGTAGAACATTCGGGGGTATTTGTAGCCAGATGCTACATAAAAAGCACAGAAATGCGTGTAAAAAATGAGGTGAAAACCTTATATAAAAGACACGCATCAAATCTCCCCAAACCAAACCTTTGCTTGTCCCCAAGCAAATATGAATGCAACTAAGGGTGAAACAATAGAACGGGACCAACGCATCAGCTACAAATCATCCACTAGAACCAATTTAATGCAACAAAATGACAAAGTGGCAACTGGAAAGTGCAAACGAGTCAAATTAGTGTTTCATGCTTACTGAACCGTCGACCTTGCAAGATTCAAAGATGTCGGACTCTCACGGGTCGCTCGTCACTCAAAATCAGGTATAAGGTGAGTATATATGTGAAAGATAGGAAGAAGCAAGACACTCACCTAACTCGACCTATAAGAACATGCATGCAGTTAACATGAATGAAGTCTCTACAACCGTACATATGCATTCCAACCATACTAGTGACCAAGACACGTGCCGAGGACTTACATTTGGGTTAGTGAGGTAATGGGTAAGAAGGGGCTAAAATGAATTTGGATATGTGGGGTTAATAGCCAGGCTAGCAACAACGGATCCAAAAATAAACTGCATCCCAACTTCGTACTCATAACAGCAAGATGAAACGGTGCAAAATTATGCACTAAACTCACAAAACACCAAAGATCGTCAACTCCCCATAAAATATAAATAAAGCATGGGAGCGTGAAACATTGTGCAATTCTCATTCTTTTTCATTCGCTTTTCTTCTCATTTGAATTTTTTTCTGTCTTTTTTTTTTTCGCTTTCTTTCTTCAACAATTCAACACATTTTTTTCTTTCTTTCCCTTCAATTCTTCCACCATCTTCTGAAATCAGATGAAATAACCATATTGCAATAAAACATTCCAAGAATTACTCGTTACTAGCTCAGCTAGGGTAGGAAGTATTATAGAAAGTAGTTGATAGGACAAAAAGGCAATTTGGCTATGTGAGGCTCATGGGTAGAATGAAATAAGGGGGACTGCCTCTCCTAACACGTGTCACCATCCACAGACCGAATGCATACAGGTATTAAGAAGACTAGACTCATGCTTGTGCAAATTAATGTTACATGTCTTAAAGAGAGTACTACTCACATTCTAAATGAAGCCGGTCATGAATGTCACCAGTTTAATAAGCTCTAACCTCAGAATGTATTGTGGCTTGCCGACATAGAGAATCAAGTCTATTCGTTCAGATAAGAGAGAAACAAAGACTCGTAGATTATGCACATAATCATGCCAACTATCTGTCAAGAATATGCAGGGCTCAAGTAAGGATTCAAGGTAGCGTCAACGTTCAAACGTTCCGACTCAATTTAAACATGAAAATTTTGAAAATTTTTGAATTTTATGATTTTTATTATGATTTTTTTTTTTTTTTGGAATTAATTAAGACAACAATGCATGCGGAATTAAATAAACGTGCAAGCAAAAATGCAAGAAACATGCAGACACAAATATGGATGCATACCTCCCCAAACCAAACCGTACAATGCCCTCATTGTACCAAAAATAGGGAAAGAAATGCAAACTGAAAAGAAAAGGAGAAGTGGAGTCGGAAAACTTACAAAACGTCATATAGCGGGACCTCCCCAAACCGACCATGAACATGGGAGGTTAAAGAAAGTCAACAGTGGCTTTGTAGACGTAAAACAGCGGCTGGAGATCATAACTACTCGATCGAGCGCCTAGAACAGCTCGATCGAGTGAACCAGTGTATTGGAGGGGCTCGATCGAGTGACAACCCACTCGATCGAGTAAGCACGGTTATGGATCTGGTCGATCGAGGACATCATCCCTCGATCGAGTAGCAGCCGCATCAGAAAGTGCTCGATCGAACAGAAAAATCCTTCGATCGAGTACCTTAACCTGCAAAGAACGCATAAAAGCAAGGAAGGCACAAAAATTGTTCAAAAAGCAGCGTCTAACGTTTAACGTAAAGCTAAAGAAAAACAAATAGTTCAACAAAAAGTATAAATAAAACTGTCCGGGCTGCCTCCCGGAGAGCGCTGGTTTAAGAGGTCCCGCACGACCTTTCTGGTATCAAGTAACTGGCGCGTCGAACTCGTCGAAGCGCAAGACTTCAACGCGGTTGTCCGCTTCACTCGCCTCATGGTAGTGCTTCACATATTGGCCATTCACCTTGAATCTATGACCCTCGGAATCTTCAAGCTCCACGGATCCAAATTTGGTAACAGCTGTCACCGTCTATAGACCAGTCCACCTGGACTTCAGCTTGCCAGGAAATAGTCTCAACCGGGCATTAAACAGCAACACCTTCTGCCCCACATGAAACTCCCGAGGTAGGATTCTCTTGTCATGCCATCTCTTCGTCTTCTCCTTGTAAATGCGTGAGCTGTCATAGGCATTAAGCCTAAACTCCTCTAATTCATCAAGCTGCAAAAGACGATTCTGACCACACAATTTAGGATCATAATTAAGCTCACGGATTGCCCACCAGGCCTTACATTCCATTTCACGGGTAAGTGACACAATTTCCCATAAACTAACCTATAAGGTGATGCACCAATTGGTGTCTTAAAGGCAGTTCTATAAGCCCATAATGTGTCATCTAGCTTAAGACTCCAGTCTTTCCGTGATTTAGAAACTACTTTAGACAAGATCTCTTTCAGCTCGCGATTAGAGACCTCTACCTGACCACTAGTTTGGGGATGATACCCCAGACCACGCCGGTGTTGGACACCAACTCTAGACAGTATGGAAGTGAGTTTCTTTTCCTTAAAATGCATCCCCCCATCACTAATGACGACCCTAGGGACACCAAAACGGGGGAATATGATCTTTTTGAACATTTTTATCACGGTCTTACCATCACAATGAGGTGAAGCAATTGCCTCAACCCATTTTGACACATAGTCTACTGACTACTAAAATGTACCATTACCTTTTTTCGGACGGGAACGGTCCTTGGAAATCAATGCCCCGGACATCGAAAACCTCAACCTCTAGGATGCCGTTTCGTGGCATCTCATGTCTCTTCGAAATGTTCCCCGATCGTTGGCATGCATCACAAGCTGAAACAAAAGACTTGGCGTCAGCAAACAAAGAAGGCCAAGTAAAAACCAGATCGAAGTACCTTAGCCACGGTGCGCGATGGACCGTGGTGACCACCATATGAAGAGGAGTGACACCTTCCGGGACTATTTTGGTCTCCCACTGCGGAATACACCGTGCGTAGAGACCGTCTCGCACATTCCTTGAACAAGTAAGGATCATCCCGAATCTATGCGCTTAGCGTTATAGAGAAAACGCTTCTTCGCCGAGAAGAAAGGTCGGGCGGCACTTGCCACCGACAACGAAGTTAGCTATATTTGCATACCAGGGTTCTGGTCAACAATAGACGATATAACAAAGCAATTAAAGTATCGTCGGGAAAAGAATCATCAATAGGTAGAGAATCTTCCCCTTCTTGTCGCATCAGTCGCGACAAGTGATCGGCTACAACGTTCTCAGCTCCTTTCTTATCCTTAATCTGCAGGTCAAACTCTTGAAGAAGGAGTATCCATCTCAAGAATCGCGGTTTAGCCTCCTTCTTAGCAAGGAGATGCCTCAAAGCTGCATGGTCGGTAAAAACAAAGTGACTTCGACCCAACTAAATAAGTACGAAACTTCTCTAAGGCATAAACTACGGCTAACAGCTCCTTCTCAGTGGTAGTGTACTTCACTTGAGCCTCATCCGGAGTTCGGCTCGCATAGTAAATAGCATTCAAGGCTTTGTCTTTCCTCGGGCCTAGCACCGCTCCTAGTGCATAGTCACTCGCGTCGCACATGATCTCGAACGGCAAGTCCCAATTGGGAGGTTGTATGATCGGCGCGAGAGACTAAGGCCTCGCTTTAACTGTTAAAAGCGAGAAAGACAAGCGTCGATAAACACGAAAGGGGCATCTTTAAGCAACAGTTGTGTAAGTGGTTTAGCAATTTTGGAGAAATCCTTGATAAAGCGGCGATAAAAAAGCGTGACCAAGGAAGCTCCTCACCCCTTGACATTAACGGGAGGTGGTAATTCTTTGAATCACTTCCACCTTCGCTTTGTCAACTTCTATTCCCCTATCAGAAACTAAGTGCCCTAGGACAACTCCCTCGTTGACCATAAAGTGGCACTTCTCCCGATTCAAAGACAAGATTAACCTCAATACGGTCTTTGCAACACTTTCTCAAGGTTAGACAGACGAGTTAGAAAAATCACTTCCATAAACACTGAAATCGTCCATAAAAACGTCCATGATAGACTCAATATACTCTGAAAATATCCCCATCATACACCTTTGGAAGGTGGCAGGGGCATTGCACAAACCAAAAGGCATTCTGCGATACGCAAAAACGCCCTTAGGACAAGTAAATGTAGTCTTGGCACGATCGTCTAGGTGGATAGGGATGCGAAAGAACCACGAATACCCATCTAAATAGCGAGAAAAATTTATGAGAAGCTAACCTTTCTACCATTTGATCAATAAAAGGAAGGGGAAAGTGATCTTTCTTAGTGGCGGCATTCACTTTCTGTAGTCTATGAACATCCGCCAACCAGTCACTACTCGGGTGGGTATTAATTCATTCTTCTCATTCTTAACTACAGTCGTCCCTCCTTTCTTCGGGACTACCCGTCCGGGCTTACCCATTTAGAATTACCTACAGAATAAATAATACTGCATCCAGCAGACTTCATTACCTCGGCCATCACAACATCCTCGCATCTTACGGTTCGCCCGACGCCGACCCTGTCTCGCAAGGCTTGTGATCCTCCTCCGGCTCTATCCTGTGCATACAAATATCGGGACTAATCCCCGTGATATCATCCAGTGAATAGCCCATTGCTTTCCTGTTTTTCTTAAGTACTGACTAATAAAGAAGTCGGTGATCATCACTAAGCTTGGCATCGACAATGACCGGATCTCGCTCTGTATCGTCTAGAAAAGCATATTTAAGATGAGATGGGAGAGGCTTACGTTTCGGTACCTTTACCTCAATGGAGCAAAGAGTGCTGATCATTTGTTCCACCTGCTCCCCGTCATGCTCATCTAAATCATCGACAAGCAAATCCAACGCAGCATCATCGTCCTCTGGGCTATCTGCACACTCATCAAAAAGCATGAGAGCTTCCAGTGGGTCCTTCATAAAAGAACCCGACCAGAAGTCATAAATAAACTCATCAATGATATCGACCGAATAACATGTGTCCTCTATCATTGGGTGGGCTAAAGTACTGGGCAAACTAAATGTGATAGCGTCGTCCCCTACGGCAAGAGTTAGACGCCCTTGTCTGACATCAATAACGGCCCCAGCTGTACAAAGGAATGGTCTTCCAAAAATAATTTGGGTCCGGGTGTCCTCAGCTATATCCAAAACAATGAAATCTACTGGGATGTAAAGCTTGCCTATTTTCACAGGCACATCCTCCAAGACACCTAAAGGTCTCCTAACAGATCTATCAGCCATCTGTAGGGTAATGTTAGTCACCTTGAAGTGACTCATCTTCAATTTCTTGCAGACAAGAAGGGGCATGACACTGACACTGGCACCTAAATCGCAAAGGGCATTATCAATAACCATATTACCTATGACACAGGTAATAGAAAAGCTGCCTGGGTCTTTCATTTTTGGAGGGGCCTTATTTAACAGCAGGTTACTAGACTCTTCCATAAATGAAATCGTCTCAAATTCGCTCAAATTCCTCTTACGCGTCACAATATCCTTCATAAACTTAGCGTAAGTAGGAACCTGAGTAACGAGTTCAGAAAAAGGGACAGTTACCTGAAGGTTCTTCACGATGTCCACGAACTTACCGTACTGTTGCTCGACCCTTGCATCCTTCAGACGACTTGGGAAGGGTACCCTGGTAGCGATAAGTGGTCCCGCAACCTTTTCTTTACCCTTATCGATGCGTGACGTCTCCACAGCAGGGGAAGATGACACGGTGGCGGTATTAGATACTGAATTAGGAGTTCCGCCACTTAATGCACTGGATCGAGTACTTTTACTGGTCGATCGACTAGTTTCTTCTTCAATTTCACTCGATCGACCTGTCTTGACACTCGATCGAGTGTTTTCTTCAGCATAGTTACTCGATCGACCAACTTGGGGTTCTATACTTCTCGATCGACCGCCATTATCACTCGATCGAGTGACTTGATGATTAGAACCGCTCGATCGAGTAGCTGAGTTGCTCGATCGAGTGGTTACTGCACACGCAGCAAGTATTTCCTGCAAGAACTCGTCTAGATCATCATCTGAATCATCATTAGCTGCCAATATCTTGTCTTCTTCGTGAGGAGGGTCATTTTGGAAGTTCATTGCACTGACTGGATCGCAAAATGGAATAAACTTGGCTTGATCCGTCGCCTGTGTCAACTGTGCGACTTGTTCTTTCAGCTCCGATATAACCGTATCAGATTTCTGTGACATACTCAGCATAATGGATTTCAACTCGGCAATTTCTTCTCTTGAAGAGGGGGAGACCGGTCGCGGTACTGGCGTAGAAGGGATAGAGACGCTCTTTATCTCTTCATATAGCTGGGAGAAAGGAACTCCCTGCTTGTACTTCTTGTAAGCAAGAGCACGCTCTATACTTGCTACACATTCGTAAAGGTCATGTCCTTCCTCGCCACATCTACCACATGGCTCTGTAATCGTAGGCATATTGTCGACCAACCTTGAAGCAACGGCTAATCGCAAAACTGTCAAAACTTGCGAGAAAATGAGATCGACCTCAAGGAATGAATTCCTTGAGACAAAAGACAAACTTAATTTAAGCAACAAAATTGCGCCACCTCCCCAAGAAACGGCGCCAAAATTTGACACGTCGTCGCGCACTGTCAAAAATAACCAACTGGTTCCAACTAACTAATATAGCTAGGGAAGTCGGGTCGAATCCACAGAGAGGTAGGAATTTGTCTGCTAAACTAGGTTCGCCAAGATAACCAATTTGGGGGTTTATAAAATGTGATTTCTAAACTAGGAGAGTGAAGAAAAGAGAAATAAAAGGGAGGAGGTTGACAGATAAAGGGGAATAGCTAAGACAAGCGGTTCACCATAATCATCTGGTCGAGTAATCTAGGTCCCAGGTCAATGCAGTACGGTCTAAGGGGTAGCGAACGTCACCTTTCGGTCCTTAATTCACCCTAAAGTGTAAACAGTTTAACTTTCGCCCTCGCTGCAATACTCTATTGTTCGCTACTAGTCTCCCACTTCCAACCTTTCGGTCCAGGTCAAGGTCCACTAAGAATAAGGGTCTAATTGCGTCGACTCAATTAGGCAATTACAATTATTTGTAGCATTTAAACAACAGAGACGGCACTAGCATTAACCTAGTACATTGATTACTCTCCCTTCAATTCATGGGTCCCCTATAGTCTTAGCATAAGGAATTAGCTACTCATAACCATTGGATTAACAATTACAATAACCAAACAATTAAAACTAAGCATGATGAATAATCTAATTGATTGAGCAATTATCAAGTAAAGAGAAAAAAGGATTAAAGGCAATAAATACGATAAGGAAATAAATTAAATTGATAATACCGAATTCGAGTAGCAAGGTAGAGAATAGAAATCCCAAGAACAGTGACAAAAGTAACAGATGAAAATGTACGTAGTCCCGGAGATAGGAGTAACGTGATGTTCTCCTCAGTCTTATACTGTAAAATTGTCTTAAACCTAATCTATGGACTGATTACAAAAGCCCATAAAGGATTAGGCGGAAATAAACCAAAAACACACGAAATCCCCTCGATCGAGTAGAACGATTACTCGATCGAACGCCACGTCACTCGATCGAGCTAGAGTAATCCCTCGATCGAGCGCTGCTTGCAGAACATCCTCGATCGACTCCTTAGGCTGGTCGATCGACCAGTCTTGAGTGTGTAAAGCATTCGATCGAGCACTAAAGCACTCGATCGAGCTATATAGGCGCATCAGGACTTGAATATCTTCCTTAACTCAGCTCATACGTCCTCCAAGTGTAAGATTCCTAAACTCCGGCTCCTTATTTCCCATGAATGCATACAATTGGGACAATTAAGGCTCGATTTAGCTCCTCCTCAGTCAATTCCTGCAAATTACAATAAACGGACCAAAGTAGAACATTCGGGGGTATTTGTAGCCAGATGCTACATAAAAAGCACAGAAATGCGTGTAAAAAATGTGGGTCAATATCCGTATACTACCCCTTTAATTGTAGGATTATAACGTAAAATTTACATGTGAATATCGTCATAAAACGAAAAACATAAAGAAACGATAAGGAACAAGAAATCAACCTCGGGTCCTTTAAATTGCGGCGTAAAAGAAGTAAATCAAAGCGATTTCCTCCTAATCGTTGCACCCAAGACTTGTCCGAGATATGCCCTTGTGCTAGAACAATGTTCTCCGATTGCCTTGCAATATTGGGAGAACGATGTGAATTTTTCTTTGGATGAGAGATCCGAATTTCGAGAGGCACTGTTCTCGAAACCCTAATAATTTTTTAGCAAAAATGAATTAGGTCGTCTTAAGAGGAGAGAACTCTCCTTTTTGTCTTTGTGATTCTCGGCCAAACCGAGTGAGAGGAGCCCATATGGGCTTTTCATTTTCTCTTCACTTAAACTCGCGGTCCGGTCCATCACTCGCTAAGTGTATATGACGTGGTCCGATTATAAATCGTTATCGGTTATCGGAAATTAAGGCATCGGCTAATAATACGGGTTATTTGAATTATTAATACGTGTCCGACAAAGCGATGTATTGTATAATTATATTCAATATACAATTAAATATAAATCGCTTATATTTAATTTTACGAATTAATTGGTTAATTCGCCTTAGCCCATGATATTTAATCCGTATTAAATATAATATCTCAACATCACATATTTGACTAATTACTAGTCAAATAACTGATCGATTGGTTAGTCAATTTTGGCATCTACATGACAAGTATTTTCATACCGTCACATCTCTCGAACGTATCCTATAGGTGTGACTTTTAGGGACCGGTTGATCACCGCCATCTGTATGACAATAACGTCAAACTTATCTAGCAAGCCAACCGTTATTGATAAACGTGGATCAACCGATAATAATACCAAAAGTATGCCCTTTGATCCTTTTAGAGGTTTATAAGTCCTTGCACTAATTGTTAAGGACACCAACCCCAACAAGCTCCCACTTGTCCGTACAAGTGTATGTGCAATGACGTTATCCGCACTAACCGGAGGACACAAGCTCCAACAAACTCCCACTTGTCCGAACAAGTGTACGTGCGATAACCGATTCTCATATTCATTTAAAATTTCTCCCACTCAATGTAAAACAATTTGCAGATCCGGATCCGCAAAGGTCGTATTTTACAATCGACCGTATCTAGAGTGGTTTCCCGACTAGAGAGTAACTTAAGCGATAAAACGAATCGTATCCGAGCATGGCCATGCATTTCGATTCTGACTCCTCGAGTGGCCCCGAGAAATATCGAGTACCGATAAAGGCTGAATATTTCCTTCAACTCGACTCCTTCCGATCTAAGCACGGCATGAAATGACCCAGAAAAAATCTACTTGGCCCCTGTTACGGATGACCGTGAGAAAGAAACCAAAGTCACCCAAAATCTGCCGTAGTCTCAAGAGACAGTCGATAGTCAAAGAATTGACTCTTAGGATCACCATGGAAGTCCTATCCACGACCGGGCAACGAATGTTATAAAACATTTAGGACTCCACGTCGATGTCACAATGGTGTCCTACGAAATATCCGTATAAATCGCCTCCGTGATTGGTCAGTCAACCGGTTGACTTATGGCTCGTTGAACCCACCATCAACCAACGTCACAGAATAATTGCCAGAGTTATCAGCTCATGTGGGCAATTAAGGACTAACAAGATATGATGTTTGTTCAGTTCACTTTGTGGTGTTCAAAATTGTCGTACAATTCCACATGAAAAACAAAATATATATATAAATATCAAAACGATGATGTCGTATAGAGTACAAACGAGAATGAAACTAATCCATAAAAGAGTACTACAACTCAGGAACACGTTTGATTCCCATGGAATTTACGTGCCCTTCATGCTTATCTTGTCGTAATGCTTTAGTGAGAGGATCTGCTATGTTATTATCTGTAGCAATCTTTTCTATCACTACTTCCTTTTGCTCCACGTAATCCCGGATTAGATGAGCTTTCCGTTGTACATGTCTAGATTTGTTGCTAGACTTTGGCTCCTTAGCTTGGAAGATGGCACCACTATTGTCGCAATAGATGGTGATCGGGTCATTCGAACTAGGCACTACGGAGAGCCCATGTAAGAATTGACGCATCCATATCGCTTCCTTTGTTGCTTCAGACGCGGCATAGTACTCGGACTCGGTCGTAGAATCTCTTTGTAACAGATTTGTTTCGAACTCTTCCGGTGATCTGCAGCGCCATTAAGAGTAAAAACGAATCCGGATCGAGATTTCGAGTCATCTCGATCCGTTTGGAAGCTAGCATCTGCAGAACGGTTGCGCATAGCTTTTGTTCGCCTCCATAAGTCAATGCCCAATCTTTAGTCCTCCGGAGGTACTTAAGAATGTTCTTGATGACCAACCAATGTGGTTCACCTGGTTCTTTGTTGGAATCGACTTGTCATACTCAATGCATATGCCACGTCCGGACGTGTGCATATCATGGCATACATGATTGATCCTATAGCCGAAGCATAAGGAATCCGTGTCATGCGCTCTTTCTCTTCCGGTGTCTCTGGTGCCCGAGACTTGCTTAAATGCACCCCTGGAGCCATAGGAAGAAACCCCTTCTTGGAGTTAGTCATCTTTGAATCTCTCTAGGACTTTGTCTATGTAAGACTCTCGATCGAGAGATAACATCCGTCGTGATCTATCTCGATAGATACGGATGCCTAGAATTCTTTGTGCCTCTCCCAGATCTTTCATCTGGAAATGGTTTTTCAACCATACTTTCACCGAAGTTAAGAGAGGTATGTCATTCCCAATCAGGAGTATGTCGTCAACATACAATATTAGGAAGACAATCTTGCTCCCACTCGACTTGATATATAGACATGGTTCCTCGACCGATCGAGTAAATCCATTGTCTTTTATCACTTGGTCGAAGCGATGATTCCAACTCCTTGATGCTTGCTTAAGTCCATAAATGGAACGCTTAAGCTTGCACACTTTCTTAGGATGTTTAGGATCGATGAAACCTTCGGGTTGTACCATGTACAACTCTTCCTCCAAAAACCCGTTTAAGAAGGCGGTTTTCACATCCATTTGCCAAATTTCATAGTCATGAAAAGCGGCGATCGCTAAGATAATCCGAATGGAACGCAGCATGACTACGGGTGCAAAAATATCATCGTAGTGCAAACCTGGCACTTGGGTGAAACCTTTAGCAACTAGTCGTGCTTTGTAGATATCTTGCTGACCTTCCACAGAATGCTTTATCTTGTAAAGCCATTTGCATTGAAGGGGACGAACCTTAGCAGGTAAGTCAACAAGATCCCACACGTTGTTCTCATACATGGAGTCCATCTCGGATTGCATGGCCTCAAGCCATAGCTTTGAGTTAGAACTGGTCATGGCACCTTTATAGGTTGCGGGTTCACTACTCGTTAAGAGTAGAACGTCATCTATGTCATGTTCCTCGACCATACCAATGTATCTGTCCGGAGGAATAGAGACTCTTCCCGACCTCCTAGGTTCCTCAGGAATATTCACCGCAGCCGGGATTGAAGGAATCGGTTCCTCCAATAGTTGCTCGGTGTTTGGTTCTGGAATCTCCGACAGGTCGAAGGTTCTATCACTCTTTGCATTCTCGAGAAATTCCTTCTCTAAGAATGTCGCACTAGCCGCAACAAAAACGCGTTGTTCGGTTGGCGAATAGAAGTAATGACCACGTGTTCCTTTAGGATAACCTATAAAGTATGTCTTGACCGATCGCGGGCCGAGCTTATCCTCGTGTCTCCATTTGACATAAGCCTCGCAGCCCCAAACCCGTATAAAGGACAAGTTGGGGACCGTTCCCTTCCATAGTTCATATGGAGTCTTGTCAACAGCTTTAGACGGACTTCGGTTAAGTATTAGAGCGGCTGACAAAAGAGCATAACCCCATAACGAATCAGGTAAAACCGTGTGACTCATCATGGATCGAACCATATCAAGTAGTGTTCGATTTCTCCGTTCGGACACACCATTCAACTGAGGTGTTCGGTGGAGTTAAGCGTAAGGCAATCCACGAGTCTTTGAGGTGTTGATCAAACTCGTGAGAAAGATACTCGCCACCACGATCTGAACGTAGTGTTTTAATCTTTCTACCTAATAGGTTATGTACCCTATTTTGGTATTCTTTGAATTTCTCAAAGGATTCACTTTTGTGCTTCATTAAGTAGACATAGCCATATCTACTCAAATCGTCCGTGAAAGTGATGAAATACCTATAGCCTTCTCGTGCGGTGATTGACATAGGACCACATACATCCGTGTGTATGAGCCCTAATAGGTCAGCAGCGCGCATTCCAACACCTTTGAAGGAAATCCGAGTCATCTTACCGATGAGACATGATTCACACGTGCCAAATGATTGAAAATCAAAGGCCGAGATAGCTCCATGTTTGATGAGTGTTTTACGCGTTTCTCATTAATGTGTCCCATACGGCGAGTGCCATAGATACGTTTGATCTTTGTCACCAACCTTTAACCTTTTATTCATTACGTGTAATATTTCATTGGTCTGATCTAAAACATAAATTCCGTTCATGGAAAGCGCCTTTCAGTAAATCATATCGTGTAATGAGAAAATGCAAGCATTGTTTTCTATTACAAATGAAAAACCAAGTTTATCAAGCGCAGAAACCGAAATAATGTTTTTGGAAAGACTAGGTACATAATAGCAATCATATAATGACAACTCAAATCCGCTTGGAAGCTGGATCACATATGTCCCCTTGGAGATGGCAGCTACTCTTGCTCCATTCCCAACACGCAGGTCCACCTCACCCTTTACGAGGGGTTCGATGTTTTGAGCCCCGCACATGATTACACAGATGAGAACCACAACCAAGTATCAAGTACCCAAGTTCCGTAACTTGCGTGGTTAATCTCAATCATATGAATAAAAGTAGAAGAGAGAGAAGACATACCAAACGGGTTTAACACGACCGCCTTTAAGTCCTCATGATAAACAGGACATGTGCGTCTCCAATGCCCAGTCTTGTGGCAATGATGGCATTCCATGTTTTCACTCTTGCTCTTTGTCATGCCTGATGAGTTGCTCGCCTCACCAGGACCACTCTTACCTGAACCCGACTTCTTGAACTTCGCCTTACCTACTGTTAGGTTTGCCGGAGCTTTGCCCTTACCTTTCCCTTTGTTTGACACAACGAGAACATCTGTTTGAGCTCCCACCGAACTTCATGTCCTTCTCGGTGCATACGAGAAGGGAGTGCGATTCATGCGGAGTTTTCTTCAAATCATTCATATAGTAATTCGCTCCAAATTGCGAATAACCATCGTGGAGTGAGTGAAGAATACGGTCGATAACAATATTCTCGCTGATGTTACAGTTAAAGGTCTCCAGTTTCTCGACATTCTCAATCATGCTGAGAATGTGTGGGCTAACCGGTTGGCCCTTCTGGAGTCTCGCATCAAAGAAGCGAGTGGTATGCTCATAGGTCACGATTCTCGGTGCTTTCGAGAATTCCTTGGTGAGCGTGGTGAAAATCTTGTTTGCACCATGGGCTATGAAGCGTTTCTGCAAATTGGGTTCCATTGCAAAAATGAGTACGTTTTTAATCGCACCCGCTTCCATACATAAATCATTAAACTTGTGACTTGCAGCTCTAGCCGTGGGACCTGGGGTTTGCCGGGATGGGCTCCAAGAGATATTTGAGCTTCCGTCGTCGCGGCGGCGGCATTCCGTAATGCCGCCTCCCATCCGCGAAGTTGGATCCATCATTCTTGATCGAGTAGACTGATTCATCTGATTCATGAAGATCCTAAGCCAGGACTCACGGTCCAATGTGGCACTTGGCATTGGGTTATCACTTGAACCAGCCATTTGATGTTTAGCAGTTTAAATCGTGATCTACACTGAAAAAGAAAGAAAAACAAAACGAAATAAGCAACTCATCGAGGTGATTTAAGTCTATTTTAAAATTCATTTTAAACATGTAGACTCTCACACTTGCATAATTGATCTCCCTCAAGAATGATACAAGTGATCCCAAGACTCAATTTCTGTAAATTGATAAGCCAACTGTTTAGCTAATTCTTCCGGAAGAACTCTTGGTCGATAGATTTCCGTAAATCCTATCTATAGTCCACCATAGTCACAGGATCGTACGAGTGACCATAGCGTTGAGATAAAATAGGTCAATCGGTTCCAACTTACCCGACGTAGAAGGGGTCATAGTATGCCTACCGACGAAGAAGGGACTCATTGGAGTTTGACCTATAAAGACTGTTCTCAATTTTAGTTTATACGAGGAAGATCCCATCAACTAAGTTTTAATTCATTTTAAGTGAACGAATAACTAGCGTCTGTCGTGAACGAATTAATTTAGATGATGGCTTTTAACGTGTGACATGAGAATGTCAATGAAAACTAACTCGTGACCTCTATATGTGTCAGTTTTCATGCAATAATTAGGTGGTTTGGTTTTTAGGCGGAATATGATGCAAATTATCGTTGCGAAAAATAAATAAAGGAATGCAAAAACGTAAATAAAAATTCCTAGTGTGGCCTATCCTAGTATAAGAACATAATACAACTTTGGAATCCACCGTTGGACCCGAAAAGCTTGTCTTGATGTTCCATCTTGATCCAAGTAGCGGGAGTGAGCATCCGGTCTCCATCTTTGGTCTTCTCAAAAATTACAATTAAAATTACAAAATATAAACCTATTTACATTCTAATTAAAACTGTAATTACAAGTGAAAAATCCAAAACGGAGATACAAGATCTCAAAATACAACCAAGACCGTGTTCCATCATTACGGTAACACGTTCTACTAAGGCCACACTAAGTTACAATTGATTGTAAAATTAAATACGTAATAAAAGGCATTCACGGCATTCAAGATAAACGATAAATAAAAATGCATCAACTAAAAACAAATTCATTCGTGACATAATTCCGTAATTATGTTAAATTTATCCAAACCACCTTATAATGATTAAAATTCATGTGATAAAACCGCTTCTATCATTTAATTTTAATCCATTACAATCCGTCATTTTAAAGACGCTTTAAAACAACTATATGGTACGGGAGTGAACCGATTCACTATTAAGCGAGTGTACTATATCCGTATAAAGTACATATTGAAGCCAAAAGAAAATTTAAATCAAAAGAAACAAATTTCCAAAGCTGTTAAAGACGAAATCCCTCGATCCAGAGACATAGGTGCTCGATCGAGGAACTAAAGGGCTCGATCGATCGAATCGCAAGTCGATCGAGGGGTATGCTAATCGGGGAGTACTCGATCGACTAAACCGGAGGTCGATCGAGAACTTATATCGCAAATCTACTCGATCGAGTACGAGGACAACTCGATCGAGCGAGAGGGTTTAGAAAGGGGTCGATCGAGTACAACGGGGACTCGATCGAGCAAAAAGTTTTGGAGCAGGTCGATCGAGTACAACGGGGACTCGATCGAGCAAAAACAAGACAGAAAAAACACTCGATCGATTAAAATCTTGTTCGATCGAGTACAAAACTTTCTGAAAAACTCCAAACCCTCGTGAAAACTGTTTTTCGAGACAGAAACAATTTCAATTTTTGATCAAAACGCATCAAAACAAATTTAACAATTTGATAAAACTTGACATATTGTTATAATCTCCGTATAAAACAACAATATGTATAAAACAAATCGAAAACAAGGTGATAAAACCGTGTAAAACATGTCACGGTTTCAACAAAAAACAAAACCCGAATCAGCCGTGTATACATGGCACGGAATTCGAAGCACAAAATCATCGTTTCAAAAACGTTTTATGAAAAACACATAGAAAAATTTACGTGGCCTCGCTCTGATACCACTTGTGGGTCAATATCCGTATACTACCCCTTTAATTGTAGGATTATAACGTAAAATTTATATGTGAATATCGTCATAAAACGAAAAACATAAAGAAACGATAAGGAACAAGAAATCAACCTCGGGTCCTTTAAATTGCGGCGTAAAGAACAGAAATCAAAGCAGATTTCCTCCTAATCGTTGCACCCAAGACTTGTCCGAGATATGCCCTTGTGCTAGAACAGTGTTCTCCGATTGCCTTGCAATATTGGGAGAACTGATGTGAATTTTTCACTGGATGAGAGATCCGAATTTCGAGAGGCACTGTTCTCGAAACCCTAATAATTTTTTAGCAAAAATGAATTAGGTCGTCTTAAGAGGAGAGAACTCTCCTTTTTGTCTTTGTGATTCTCGGCCAAACCGAGTGAGAGGAGCCCATATGGGCTTTTCATTTTCTCTTCACTTAAACTCGCGGTCCGGTCCATCACTCGCTAAGTGTATATGACGTGGTCTGATTATAAACTGTTATCGGTTATCGGAAATTAAGGCATCAGCTAATAATACGGGTTAGCTGAATTATTAATACGTGTCCGACAAAGCAGTATTGTATAATTATATTCAATATACAATTAAATATAAATCGCTTATATTTAATTTTACGAATTAACTGGTTAATTCGCCTTAGCCCATGATATTTAATCCGTATTAAATATAATATCTCAACATCACATATTTGACTAATTACTAGTCAAATAACTCGGACTAACTGGTTAGTCAATTTTGGCATCTACATGACAGTATTTTCATACCGTCACATCTCTCGAACGTATCCTATAGGTGTGACTTTTAGGGACCAGTTGATCACCGCCATCTGTATGACAATAACGTCAAACTTATCTAGCAAGCCAACCGTTATTGATAAACGTGGATCAACTGATAATAATACCAAAAGTATGCCCTTTGATCCTTTTAGAGGTTTATAAGTCCTTGCACTAACTGTTAAGGACACCAAATACAATTGGGACAATTAAGGCTCGATTTAGCTCCTCCTCAGTCAATTCCTGCAAATTACAATAAACGGACCAAAGTAGAACATTCGGGGGTATTTGTAGCCAGATGCTACATAAAAAGCACAGAAATGCGTGTAAAAAATGAGGTGAAAACCTTATATAAAAGACACGCATCAAATATCCAGCTAAACCCAAGAAACTCCTAATCTCAGCAACATTCTTTGGTGCTTCCTACTTTGTCACTGCCTCAATCTTCACCGGATCCACAGCCACTCCCTCCTTAGAGATCACATGCCCCAGAAAAGCTACTTTCTCTAACCAGAACTCATACTTGGACAGCTTAGCATACAACTCATGCTCCCTCAAAGTTTGCAACACGATCCTCAGATGCTCCTCATGCTCCTCCTTAGTCTTAGAGTAGACTAAGATATCATCGATAAATACCACCACAAACTGGTCCAAAAACTGTCTGAAGATTTTGTTCATCAAATCCATAAACACGGCCGGTGCATTAGATAACCCAAACGGCATCACTACATA
The DNA here is from genome assembly GCF_048544455.1 of Silene latifolia. NCBI lineage: Eukaryota > Viridiplantae > Streptophyta > Magnoliopsida > Caryophyllales > Caryophyllaceae > Silene > Silene latifolia. The sequence goes on along the minus strand of NC_133534.1, from coordinate 141,804,419 downwards.
CTCATAATGGCCATACCTCGACGTGAAAGCTGTCTTTGGTATGTCCACCTCTCTAATCTTCACCTGATGGTACCCCGACCTCAAATCAATCTTGGAAAAGACCGATGCACCACTCAACTGATCAAACAAGTCATCTATCCTTGGCAAAGGATACTTGTTCTTCACCGTCACTCGGTTCAGCTCCCTGTAATCTATGCACAACCTCAAACTCCCATCTTTCTTCTTTACGAAAAGAACTGGCGCTCCCCACGGCGATACACTCGGTCTAATATATCCCTTCTCTATAAGATCATCTAACTGCTTTCTGAGCTCCTCCATCTCTCTAGGACCCATCCGGTACGGTGCCTTAGAGATTGAGCCCCGTCCCCGGTTTCAACTCAACGGTGAAATCTATCTCCCTCTTCGGTGGCAACCCCGGAATCTCCTCTGGAAAAACATCTGAAAACTCTCCCACCACCGGTATCTGATCAACTGTCGGACTCTCTATCCGGTCATCTCTCACATGACACAAGATCAAAGGACATCCCTTCCTCAGGTAAGACTTCAAGGTGACAGCTGCAATCAACTTAACTTTGGGTTTGACTAGAAACCCACGATAAGACACACTAACACCCTTAGGACCTCTTAAAGACACTTTCTTTTGATGGCAGTCTATCTTAGCTTTATACTTTCGCAGCCAATCCATCCCAACTATCATCTCAAAACCGTCAAAAGGAAACTCTAGCAAGTCTACAGGGAAATCAACTTGCCCAACTATCATAGGTACATCCCTATATAACCTCCCACAAGATACAGACTCACCCGAAGGTATAAAAACTTGCTCACTAACAGACTCATACACCCTCAAACCCAACCGTTTAACATGACTCGAAGATACAAACGACTGAGAAGCCCCCGAATCAAACAAAACAAAGGTATGAATACCATTAACAAGGAAAGTACCGGTGATAACGTGTGCATCCTCCTCAGCTGCTTTCTTCTCCATCATGAATAACTTTCCACTAGTCTTCTGTCCACCTCCCTGGACAGTACTGGCTGATGTGGTCGGCTTAGCACCCGACCCTTGATTGTTGTTGTTGTTGTTGTTCGTCGGTGGTTTCTGATAAGAATTACCGCCGTTGCGGTTACCTCCACTCTGATAGCTCTGACTTCCCCGGTTTGCCCATGATCCAGCCGGTCTATTGCTCGCGTAGCTGCGCAGTCTCTCGGAAAGTTCCGGTGCACTTGTGCACTCATGTCTCTTGTGGCCTACACCACCACAATCAAGCAGTCACTCCCCAACTACCACTACCACCTCCACGGCCACGCCCAAAGGAAGCCCCAGCACTGAACCCTGACCCAGAAGAAAACCCTCTAGACTGATTGTGGTTGTCTTTCTTGTGATTAGATTGGCCACCACCCTCGCTCTCAGACTTTCTTTTCTCGCCACCTAACCTCTCCTGAGCCATCTCCACCAACCTCTCAGCTCTCCCAGCCCTCTCATAAGCTTCCTTAACATCAGTAAGGACTCCCACGGGTAACTTATCCATAATCTTAGGGGTCAACCCCTCTCAAACCTCGGCGCCTTGATTCTCCTCATTCAAACCCATATCCTCAAAGATACCTAGACTTCTCATTGAACTGCCTGTAGTACTCGGCCACAGACATCTCAGCGGTCATCTTAAAACTGTCAAACTCTTCTCTCAACTTACTCCTCACATGCTCCGGTACAAACTCTTTTCTCATAGCCCTACGAAACTCTTCCCAAGGTATAGCAGGTAAACCTTGGTTCGCATATAACTCCTTAGCACTCACTTTCACCGTACCCCACCACTTGCCAGCTGCCTCCCTCAGATAGAACGAAGCCTGTTCCACTCTCATCTCATCAGGACAGTGAACCAAATCTAATATGTTCTCCATCTCTCTAAGCCAGCTATCAAGAAGGTTAGGCTCCCCAACTCCCTTGTACTCTTTCGGGTTAAACCTCGCTATATAGAGGCTGATTTTAGAATGATCAACCTCCTTCTCCTTATCCTTATCCTTATCTTTCCCCACAGTCTTTAAAGCCTCAGTAAGAGCATCCTGATGCTCCAACATCTTAACGATGTCATCTATGTTCATAAGCTCAGCTCTCGCATACAACGCATTCTTCTTGGGCGGCATCTTGAAACTATAACAGAAAAAGGGGTGGATATAAACATACGCGCCAAAACCTGAAAACAAGAAAACAAGCTGCCCAGACCTTACTCGATCGAGTTCCCAAACATACTCGATCGAGTAACAGGCTACTTGATCGAGTGTCCACCATACTCGATCGAGTGCCCCAACATCAGACCCCAAACAGACCTTCTGATCTCTAACATACTCGACCGAGTAGCTAGGCTACTCGATCGAGTGACCCCCTACTCGATCGAGTGACCGAGGTACTCGATCGAGTGCCCAAAAACACGATTCTGGACTCAAAATCGTCAAAAACCCACCCGATCAAGTAAGTCCCACTCGATCGAGTCATGCTAACTCAGAAACGCTAACCGCATGCTATATCATATGCTAACATGCTAAAAACTTTATAAAACCAACGTTATAACATAACTAAGCATATAATGCTACGCATCTTTTCATACGATCTACGAAATCTTTATATCATGTTATTAAAAGCCACATTGTAAACATCCATCATGTTCCTCATTCCAACAACAGTTCTACATATATCATCAACCTTTCTTTCACATTCTCAACTTTCTACTTCAAACATCCAATAATTACACACACTTCATCACATTCATACGCAAGTTAACCAAACAGCGCATACGACCTTGACATACACCCCCCATGTGACCGGTTCAAAATTGTAGGGCAAGTTCGCGACTTTAGGACGTCTCCCAAGCCTTTGCATTAGCTCCTACAACCTTTACCCCGGGTTCATTTTAATTGACTCCCTATGTTCATTAGGTTCATTGGTTACAGGTTTCAGGATCGTCGCTCTGATACCATTTGTAACACCCCCATACTCCAAGTGCCTTACCAGGACCACTCAGGTATGAAGATATTACCATCTCGGTTGCCCGAGGCATGATATTCATAAGACAATAATGAAACAACTTAAATGATATAACTTTAGTGAAAAGTACAACTGAAACCAAATCCCAAAATACGGGTACAAGTTCTTAAAACCGATCTCTCATGAAATACTTTGAAATGTCATAAAACTAAAAGACTACAGCGGAAGACTTCTATCGTCGACGGTGGCACCTCCAAGCTATCCAAAGACTCAACTCAAACCGCTCAATTCGCTCACCATCCCCGAATGGATCACCGCAGTTTACAAAACAATAACCGGCCGTGATTTAATCACACAACTCAATATATCAACAATAAGATAAACAGACGCCTTAACCACACACACACACACACACACACATCCACACCAATCCAACAATCTCAATCACCGATCGTCCATTGGACCCCCCCCGATGGGGGACCGCAGCCATTCCCACCTAAGCCCCGCTCATCATACCGAGCGATAACCCTGTCCATTAATGTGCACATCCCCTTCCGTGGCGGGTTCCACGGAGGGCGAAACTAGGGCGTGAAGCTACTCCCGCAAGTGACTCTACTCAGCCGAGAACGCATCTCGAGAACCAGAGAACAATCAATCACAATCACAATCACAGCCGTCACAATACAGTTACTATATCAAACAATCAATCTCAACACATCAACAATCATCCCATTTTGGGACTAATACTGAGTAAGAAATCCTACCTGGAAAGCACAACTATCAGACGGTCTCTACAGCTGTATCAAAAAGCTTCTTCTACGAAACCTCCTCCTATCATACAACATACAAATGCTACCAAATCACAAACTACTCAAAAACCCCCAAATCCCTAGATTAGGGTTTAACCAACTTAAAGGAAAGACAATAAAAAGGGTACATAGATCTTACCCTCGACGCAAGGATCTCAACGGTATAACAAACGATGAAAACCGACCTTCCAAACTCCGGGATTTGCTAACAATGCGATTAAGATGATGAACGTACTTGCTTTCTCTCTTTTGATAGAATTAGGTTTTGCAAAAGTTTTTAGAATGATGACGGAAAAGATTATATATCTTAATCGCATAATTAACAAAACCCGAGAAAAACTCCCCGTAAACCGGCTACTCGATCGAGTATCTAAGGTACTCGGTCGAGTACCCCCTTACTCGATCGAGTATCCTAGTTACTCGATCGAGTACCCAACAGGTCAGAAACTATTTTAAAACGCAACTTACCCTTACTCGACAGAGTAAGGCCTACTCGATAGAGTACCCAAAGACTCATAAATACGGAGTATTACACAAATCCACCACAATTATTGCATTGAGGTCCTCCTCCTTCACTCACGGCCCTTCCGCCGTAGCCGCCCGACTTCCCGTAGCCACTTTTAGGCGCTCCTCCCGAGTAGGATCTAGCTTGGGTGAAATTAATCTTCTTGGGTTGTTACCCTCCATTCTCACTTTCGACCTTCCTCTTTTCCCCCGACCTTTCCTTAGCCTCCTTGACCATGCCGAGTAGCCTCTCCATATTTCTGGCCCTCGCATAGACCTCTTTCACACTTGACACATCTCTGGGTTGAAGCTTCTCTAGGATCTTGACGGTTAGCCCTCCCTCAAACTTGAGAGCCAAGTGGGATTGGCTAAGATTAAGCTCTTCCACGTATGTAGCTAGTTCCTTGAAACGGATGTAGTAATCTTGAACGGTAATAGCATCGGTCATGACAAAGCGATCAAACTCCGCTCGGAGCTTGCATCTTACATGCTCGGGAATGAACTCATTCCTCATCTCCACCTTGGAATCGGTCCATGGTATTGCGACCTCAACTCTTTCCTCATAAAATTCCCTCATAGCGTCCCTCTCCTTATACCACCGTCCTCCCGCGAGATCTCCTAAGTAGAAGGCAGCTTGCTCCACCATGAGCTATTCGGGGCACCTTACTAGCTCGAACACATTCTCCATTTCCCTCACCCAGTCGCTAAAGAGACATGGCTCCCCAACCCCAAGGTACTTGGTGGGGCGGTAGCGCGAGATGGTGGTGCTCACGACGGAGACATCCATTGCCGCATCTCTCTCTAGTGACATTGCTAAGGGCCTCAGTGAGGGCTTCATTTTGAGTTATGAGTCGCTCCATTTATTCTTCAGACACGCGGCATGGAGGTGAAGGGGGTCCTTGCACGAGTTCTCGGCATTATGTATCTTCAATAAGCATAGCAAACATCAATACATGCTCCAAATTAGGAGGCGAAAGACATTGACCACAACACAGATCCACTCGATCGAGTGTGGATTATCACTCGGTCGAGTGGTGTCCCACTCGGTCGAGTGACTCGGCTTACAGAATGTTTCCAGAAATTCCCCCAAGTCTACTCGGTCGAGTGGTCCTCCCACTCGGTTGAGTGACACATACTCGGTCGAGTGGATCCACCACTCGGTCGAGTGCCAAAACTTACAGGAGGTCCTATGGGTCTGTAAACATGCCCACTCGGTCGAGTGGTAGGGGCACTCGGTCGAGTGCCTTCTTGTCGACCGAGTCCCTTTTCCCACTTGACCAAGTAAGTACTTTAAGGGCTATTTACTCATCCCAAATCCTACAAGTCCACATACAACCCCATTTGCATGTTCCTAAACGCATGTACGGGAAAAGTAGATGCATTGATACGGCATACAACTCACATATAACGAAAATTAGTATATGTTCACATTAACACATCCAACACACCCTTCCTAATCGTATCATCATCAACATGTTGTCACATAGGATATTACCATGCATGTAACAAATCCACAACACTAAGCAAGAAATATGCAACAACCATATGCATCACACACGCCTCATTGCCCTCGCATAGTGACCGACTTAAGTTAAGAGGAAATTGGCACAACTTTGGGACGTCTCCCAAACTTGTTACAAGTTCTCTATGACTCAAACCGGGTTCATTTTAGATTGACTCATCCTAGTTCATTGGTTAATTGATTTAGGCTCCAAAACCGATGCTCTGATACCACTTTGTAACACCCCCATAAGTCGGGATCCTTTCCTTTAGGCATTCCCAACACATGGAGGCATCACAAGACTTTGTTTCCCAAGTTTTGTAGTGTGAACGATCATGTAAAGAATTTCCCAACTCAACATAAAGAAATAGATAAGCTATAGTTAAGTGGTTATAAGTTAGGGGATGCAAATACCATCCCAAATATTATACAGCCAAATCGAAAAGTAGGAGTTTAATTATCAAAAATCTAAGATAAACACAAGTGGTGACGACAAGTGAAGACCGCTCCCCAAGCCCTCGAATGAATCACGCTAACTTGTCAACACTGCTCCCCATATGGGCGAAAATCACCATATGGTTCACCACAGATCATTCAAAACCCAATTGTTAACTTATTGATATAAATGTTCAATGCAGGCGATACCAAGCTTACCTAAACATATGACAATACGAGATGAAACCAACAAGGTACGATGAAAGATAGGAAATCACCCTCCAACACACATCCCCACAAACCGGTGACCGGGACACGCCCACGATGTCACTAACACACACAAGGTACTCAGAACACCTCCGTGGTACCGGGCCCGAGTGCGACTCGAGTCCCCTGCCAGACGTCGTGCCTCACCACACAAGTCCCTCCGTAATCCAAGTACTAAATGTGCACATCCCCCTTGGAGTTGGAAGCTCCAAGGGTGACTTGAGCGGAAGACGGTTTCCGATCCGCCTTCCGTCTCCAAAATCGGAACCAATGATCCTCCAACATCCTCTAATGTCCACCAAACTAAGAACAAACCAACAAGTCCAAACAACACAACTATGCAACCATATTAGCAAAACAAGTACAACCATGCTCAACTCTTCACTAATTCATTTCTCCTCATTTAATTACTCTTTAACATGTTGTAATGCATTGTAATCATCTTTGTGACAATTTACCATCCTCATCATAACCTAATTACCATGAAGTCGTCTTTTATGATAAACCCTAATTACCAAAACATGTTATAATGCAACTATCATGAGACAAATGCAATTAGTGATAATAAATGCACAATTAAACACTAATATCACCATAGTTAAATAGGAAAACCCCTACCTCAAGCTTATCTTCACCAATCCACAAGCTACTCACTAGAAATACTCCTGAATGAAGCTCCCTAAACATATTAATTGCTACAATCAATACTATAATCTATTATAATAACCATACTAATTAAACCCACTTAAATATCCTTTTTAATTCATACAACCTAATTAAGTATAAAGTAATCTACTAACTAAATAAGATTGTTAGGACAAGATTAAAGGGAAGACGGAGTGTAGATCAACTTACAACCAATTGGAAGAACAAAGGAGGCAAGAATCTTCTCTAGAGAATTAGGATTTTGAGAGGGTTTGTTGGTGAGGAATTTAGAGAGATATTAGGGGAGTTTAGAGAGTGGTGTGAATAGTGTTGGAGAAGGGTTTTGTGTGGGAAATCTAAAATGATAAGGTTCTGAAAGCGACATCTCACCAACAATCTTCCCGTATAAGCCGCACTGGGCCGGCACTCGGTCGAGTGACCGGTCCACTCAATCGAGTGGAAGCTCCACTCGGTCGAGTGGATGGTCACTCAGTCGAGTGACCATCTTTACAGGCTTCCAGAATACTATCCAGTGACACTTGGTCCTTCACTCGGTCGAGTGGGGTTCCACTTGGCCGAGTGAATCGTGTACTTGGTCGAGTCTAGTCTATATAAATGTGGGGTATTACAGGAGTACTACTCACATCCTAAATGAAACCAATCGTGAATGTCATTGGTTTATGAAGCTCTAAACCTTATAATGTATAAGTGATGAAAATTATGGTTTGTATACAACACAAAATATAATAAACTAGCAAACAGAATATTCTCATAAAATAATAAAATACTATACAAGAATATACTTGCAGCGGAAAATACAAACACAGACATACAATCTCGTCTTAACTACTCAGTCATATGGTTAGGAAATATTTATGATAGTTTAGGTGCCACCGATTAAACCAATTTCCAACCTCAAAGTCTCAAAACGTTTTCTGGCCAACGCCTTTGTCAAAATGTCAGCCCATTGTTTTTCAGTACTACAAAATTCAAGTTTTATATTCTCCTTTTCTACTTGGTCTCGTAAGAAATGGTGTCTAATATCTATATGCTTAGTACCCGAGTGTTGCGCTGGGTTCTTAGAGATAATAATAGCACTCGTGTTATCGCATAAATTAGGAATGCATCCAACGTTCACACCATAATCAGATAATTATTGCTTAAGCCATAAAAGTTGAGAACATACCAAGGCAGCAGCAATATATTCGGCTTCAGCAGTAGATAAGGCAAATAAATTTTGCTTCTTTGACCCCCCACGTTATAATACATGGTCCAACAAACGTAGCTATGGCAGATGTACTTTTTCTATCAAGTGAACAACCTGCATAATCTGCATCTGAATACCCTATGAGATCGAAATTACACTCAAGAGGATACAACAGATATAATTTGAATGTACCAATAAAATACCTCAAGATTCTCTTAACTGGTTTCATATGCGATTCTTTAGGGCACGATTGAAATCGAGCACGTACGCATACACTAAGCATAATATCTGGACGACTTGCAGTTAAATAAAGAAGTGAGCCAATCATACCTCGATAAGTGGTTTCATCAATAGACTTACCATCTTCATCATTGGTTAACTTCTTATCTGTGACCATAGGAGTGGCCTTTGGATGAGAGTTTTCCATACCAAATTTCCTGATTAGCTCTTTGATATATTTTTGTTGGTGAATCATAATTCCTTCACTTATTTGTTGGATTTGAAGTCCTAAGAAGAACTTGAGTTCTCCCATCATACTCATTTCGAATTCTGAGGTCATCAAATCTGAAAAATACTTACACAACCTATTATTAGTTGATCCAAAAATAATATCATCAACTTAAATTTGTACAACTAATAAATCGGAACCCTCGAATTTTAGGAACAGAGTCTTGTCGACGGATCCTCTCTTAAAATTACTTTAAAGTAAAAATTTAGACAATCTATCGTACCAAGCCCTGGGATCTTGTTTCAAACCATATAAAGCTTTATCTAATTTATAAACGTGGTTTTGAAACTTGCTGTCCAGAATCCCTGGGGGTTGTCCTACAAAGACTTCTTCATTCAAATAACCGTTAAGAAATGTAGTCTTAATGTCCATTTGAAATAATTTCATTCCTTTGTGAGCTGCAAAACCTATTAATAATCTAATAGCTTCAAGACGAGCAACGGGAGGAAAGGTCTCGTTATAATCAATCCCTTCTTGTTGATTGTAACCTTGTACAACCAATCTAGCCTTGTTTCGTACAATAACTTTCGTGTCCTCTAGCTTATTTCTGAACACCCATCTGGTGCATATAATAGTTCGATCGTTAGGTCTCGGAACTAAGTGCCGAACTTTATTCTGTTCGAACTGTTGAAGCTCTTCTTGCATAGCGACAATCCAATCAGGTTCAGCAAGAGCTTCTTTGATATTGGTAGGTTCGATGGTGGAGAAAAAGGAGTAGAAGGAGCAAACGTTGTTTAAAACCCTACGTGTTTGAACACATTTCCTTATATTTCCAAGAATGCTCTCCATGGGATGAGAATCTTTATATTTCCATTTCTTAGAAGCTGGAGGCACATCATTATCACTTGAACTGGGCTCACCTTCTTCAAATGATTGGGATCCAAGAATTATTCCCTCTGATTTCAATACTGGGGTTATAGTATAATCAGGTATAACCCTAGATTCTATACCTTGGTTTGGATTTGAAGTTATAACTTCATCAGTTTAACTTCAGTTTCCGAATTCTTGTTTTGAGAGGAGGTTATAGTTGTTGGATTATTTGTCCTCCGACAATAATGCGATCACAACTGTCGATCATGATGATCACATGTTTAAATCTCATTTTAGAATACATGTGGGATGTAATAATTTTACAGTCAACTGGTCCACACATATCGGTAATGATTGGCTGACTAGAGTTTGAAATTACTGTCGTGAGACGGTGGTGATCAGTTGATCCCCTTAGGTCATACCTATAGGGAAATACTCTTAATTGATTATTTAATTAATCGTATACCGATACGAGTTAATTAAATTGCTTAAAATTGACGGATGATTTTGTGAGTATAATTAACGTGTCTTATTGTAATTCGATTATATTAGATACGGTCTAAGTAATTGAATTGTTTTATTACTTAGATAAAATTATTGTTTACGAAACAATTTGGAATTGAAATTGAATGAATAATTTATTATAAATACAAGACGTTGTAATTTATAATTTGATAAACCGTTTTGGTACAAGTAATTACGAATTACTAGTTGATTTTGTAAATGACATACTTTATGAGTATGTTGATTTTTAATATGTTAAAAATACATTACAAATTCACATGTCAAATAACATGTCACATATGTTACAATTTGACAAATGACAAAATAAAATGGATTCTCCATTTTATGCATAAAACCGAAATAAGGGAGGGAGTATATAGTTTATATTCACTACTACAAATCCAGGCAACTACAACGCCCCTTTAACAACGATTATTCACAAAAATCACAATAGACGTTGTAGAATGTATGGCGCGAATTTTACTAAAATAAATTACAACGGGTATTGTTATAAAAACCGTTGTTATTAGTTTTAACAACGGGTCACACATTCACAACCGTTGTTAATAATTTGGCGCAAAATTGGCGCAAAGTTAGTGAAAAGTAATCACAACGGTTATTTTTGAAACCCGTTGTTAAAACTTATTTAACAACGGGTGTTTTTTACAACCGTTGTTAAAACTTATTTCACAACGGTTGTTGTTTAATAACCGTTGTCAATACCTTCCATACTATAAACCACACAAACAGAAGTCTGCTGCAGCCACAAAACACAACCCTTAATACACAAACACAAACACAGCAGACAAACAAGCAAACACAAAACACATACACACTCTCTTTCTCTCTTTCTCTATTTCTCTCTTTCTCATCGTCGCTTTATCTTCTCGCCGTCACTGTGATTTCATCGTCTATTACGTTCTGTATTTATCAGGTAAATCTCGCAAATCACCGTTAGTTTCATCGTCATTATTTTCTTTTTCTATTTATTTCTTTTGCATGTATGTGTTTTTATCGACCATTATGTTATTTGTTTAAGTATTGTTCGCATAATTAGTTAGTAAAACAATGAAGAAGCAAGATGAAGAAGTAAGATATATATATATATATATATATATATATATATATTTATAAATACATAAATTAAAAAAAAAATTACATATGTAAAAATGCAATTCTTATATTTTCATAGAGGATCTTATTCTGCTCTATCGTATCCGTCCTCTCCTCCTTGGCTATTTGGAGGTTCCGTTCAGCAGTTGCTATATCGTCATATAGCCGCAATCGCTCATTGTTCCGTCAAGCCATCTTCTTTGGCGTGCTTGGTGCGGATCGAGCATCCGCAAGGTAGCTCCTGAAACTTTCCTCAATATGGAGGAACCGGCGGATGAAGTTGTTGTTGTTCTCGATCATGGTAAGAGTCTTAAGGATGAAATCATTCATTTTGTTGGAGTTTTTTGAGTTTGATTTGAAAGATTAAGTAGAGTTTGTTTTAGCAGTTAGAGTTTGGAGATGAATATATGAGATAATGGAAATGTTAGTTGAGATATGCAATGTATTTATACTAAGCAATGTGTGGGTTGAGTTAATTGCTTTTTAATTAATATATATGTTAGGAAGTTGTGCCATAATCATCATCATATCTCTCAATAATGCTGCTTCAAATCCTATTACTAACCCTTCTCATTCCATATTATCCGTTCATATGTACAGTGATGTCAGTAATAATGCATGCATCGGAATTCTAACAGGCCGTAATTATGCATGCATCTAGTAATATTTAATTTAATTTTTTTTTATTTTTTAAGAACAAACAACAACGGTTATTTTAAAACAACCCGTTGTCTTTAGTTATAACAACGGTTTTGTATATTAAAACCCGTTGTTATAACTTTCCCCCCAAAATTGAGTCACACTTTCCACAACGGGTTTTTATACATAAAACCGTGGTTAATAGTTTTAACAACGGTTTCCTTAAGTAAACCAACCGTTGTTAAAACCTTCTACAACGGACGCTTTAACAACGTCCGCTTTTTTATATAACAACGGTTTTTGACCGTTGTTATAGCCTGTATCTGTAGTAGTGATTGTGTTGTTTATTTTAAATGGAGACACAATCATAACCCTAGGTTGTAGGCTTGCATGCCTAGTCTCTTGTGAAGAGCAAAAATGAAAAATATTGGACAACATACCCAAGCCTCCTTTTTCGGCCAAAACAAAAAGAAAAGAAGAAGAGTTTTCTCTTTGTTGATTCATTCATTCATTCAAGATCATAATTTTTCTAGAGTAAGAGAATTATATACTCTCTACAATTTGTGAAAATTCTAGAGAAATAAAACCCCAAAATCTCCTCCTCTTGGACCGAAATATTTCAAGAGAACAAATAAATATTTTGTGTCAAATTTTAAGTAAGACTAATCCTAATACTAGATCATATTATTTTAGTCTTTAAGAAGTATTCCTTGGGTATTCACTTTTGGGAGAGATTATATACTTGAATCAATGTTCATCCATTATTGGAAAGCTCAAGAACTAACAAGAAGGAGATCTTATTGGTGTCCATAAAGCCGAAATTATATTAGTAAGGGTTGATGATTTCTTCTCTTTTAATTTAGTTTGCATGCATAAGATTTGTAAATTAATTTTATGACTAAATTAATTGTAACATATATGAATATGTTAAATAATGAGATATAGATTTCTAATAAGCGGTATCATGAGCCTTAGGTTGTTTGCATGCAAATCGGTTATAGTTTTTCCGAGTTATACGATTAACATATAAAACTTATAAATTTGTGTTTATTATGATATATCACGAAATCAATTTTGCATGTTAAAGTTTCTTATCCTAAAATGTATTTAGGATATTTTGGTTAATTTATGGGTTTTTATTGTTCATTTTATATAATAATGGCATTAAAATGTGATTTTATGATAAAAATGTCATTTTCGGACTAAAATTAGCTAAACTTCGAATTTTTCAGTGGTTTTTGGATATGTTTTCACATATATTATTTTTAGATGACCTGTAAAGTTTCATAATTTTTGGAGTTCTTATGCTCGAAATATGGATTTTTCATGATAAAAATCGAATTTAAATGAAAAATAGGTTTATATGAGATAAATTTCGAATCTGGTCATAGAAATTTAGTATGTTGTCACATGAAATTTTACAAGATGTGTGTAAAATAATAGGCTATAATGAAGTCTTTATGCATGATTTATGAATTTTTGATGAAAAATAGCATAAATAGTGACTTTAATTAGTGAATAATTGCTAAAACAAACTTCATGACTAAGGAAAAACGTCACATGTTGCTTTTTATTACCTATTTCAAATATAAAATTGAAAAGTTGATAAATATAATTTTTCTCATTTTTATGATAATATTTGATAAATCCGATAAATCGCAACATAGTTTTTCCTTGATAATTTTCGATATTTTTAACCTAAGTTTTTGAACATTATGAGAGTCATGGTATTTTTCCAGAATGTTCATGAGTTTAAAATTTCAAATTTCAAATTTATTTGAAATTTTTGTGATTTATTTGGAGTTTATGGCATTTTATTGTAATTTTGAGTCCATTAATGAACAATTTTAAGAAATATAAGTTAATTGTTGTCAATATGTTAGTGGAGACTAATTTTGAGTCCTAAATTGGTTAGGGTAATTAACTTGTGCATAAATATGATTTTATGTAATTTATTGTGATTTTAAAAGGTTGAATCACGCAAATCCGTAAAAACCATTTAATATACGATATTGGCTCCTTAAAGGCGATTTAGCATAAAATTGGGCATGTTCATACATATTATAATGCTGCATTTTATTTATGATTGTCATAATTTTATTTTATGTAATTTTTGAATTATGTAATTTTTACTTAGTATGGCCTTAGTTTTTAATTGGTATTACCCGAAATGTAGGGGAATATCGATTCGGTTGTAATTTATTGTGATCTCGTATCACCGTTTTGTAATTTAATAGATTTATTTTTATTTTAATTACAAATGTATAATAGGAAATTATGTAATTTGTTATGTAATTTATTTTTTCGGAGTTCCTTGAAGACGGTGTCATTCAAGAAGGCGATACATAAAGACGGTGTTACCTCGAGATGAGTGCCAAAAACCGAAGTTCAAGGGGCCAATGGAGTTGGTTTCCGAATATGTAATAGTTAATTAGATTTTCTATTTTAGGAAGGCCATACTAGGATTTAATTTATGCTTTGCATTTTATTTATATGTTGCATGCATCGCTAAATCGCCATAACTAAAACATGCATTATCATTTAATCGAGTATATCGACCGTGTCAATTACAATTATCGTAGTTCACCGCTTTAGTTCACTTAAAACGTGATAGATAATAAATTGACATGACCTCTCGCTAAAATAAACAATTGAGACTTAGCCTTACCAAAAAGTAGAAACCATGAAAACCTATTTCGTGAGGGAGTGCACTCGGCCACACCGGGGTACAAACCTTGTTACGTAGGGGAAGTGGGTGATAAATGTCTATCCACCGAATTCATGTTGATGAGGGTTTCATCGGCCACACCGTGCCCAAGTTAATGTGGGTTTGGATCATGGACACATTTATTCGAAATTTGGATTGAACTCAACAAAAGTTTTTGATAAGGGTTTCATCGGCCACACCGTGCCCTTGTCGGATGTGTTTTGGGCTAAAGATAAATGTTAATGTAATTTTATCGACCAAGAGTTCTAAAAGTAGAATCGATTAAAGCGTTAATCCACCGAGTTATATTGATAAGGGTTTCATCGGCCACACCGTGCCCAAGTTAATATGAATTTGGATCTTGGAATCATTTATCATAGTTGGGTAGAGGTCACTATGTAAATGCTATACTTGTTTACAAGTATTATTATAACGATAAATGTTACTTTTCATCATTCCGTTGTCGCATCGTTCGCATCATTCTATTTCTCCACCACAATTTATATACGATATCATTTCGATTTTAATTCAAATCTCCTTTAAAACATCGTAATTAAAGACAAATATGAATTTTATTCTAAAACCTCATGTTATACATTGGAAGGATCTCTTGTGAAGAGTATAGATAAAAGTTATTCATGATCAAAAGGGTTTTTTGATTCTTGACTAACATATCTACTTACAATAAATTGTTTCTCATATGACTTAATTGAGTTAAGTACTTTGAAACGTTAAATCATTTTGGTAACTAGATTTGTTGGAAATCAAAATTTACCAAAATACCGCAACCACTTCAATAAAAGTTTTAAGACTAAACGAACGAATGAAGAGTAGTCTTCATGAAATTCAATTTTGCTTCTCTAAGCAAAGACTTATTGAAATGAGTAGGAGCATTCTCTTAAACCTTTAAGAAAAGGATGAGGTTCAAAGAAGTAAAATTAGAATGGAATTGATACAAGGTAATGTTAAAAGTAAAGTTATTGAGAATAACGATACTAAACCTATCAATTCCGACCGATAAAGTTTCCATTGTCTTAAATGTTGGACACTAGAAAGGAAACTACCCCAATTTATTGAAGAATCAGCAAGTTAGTTGTGGGACATCTAATGAGAATTTCTTCTTTAAATGTTTATTTGATTGACATAAATTTTGCTAGCACTACTTCGTCAATATTAGAAACCAGTGGAGGTTTTCATCATTGTATTTGACACATAGGATGATTAGAATATGACGACTAGCAACAATGATGTCGAGAGATAGAGTCATTGTGTACTCAATCTAGTTTTGGGTTTATTGTTGACCTTAATTATGACTATTAAGTGAATAAACTCCAAATAAGAATATAATTTTGTTAAGATACAAAAGAGGTTTCACCTTTGTGACCCCATACACCATGATTTGATGTATGGCTAGCCCATTATCAAGGTGATTATATTCTAAACCTAACTAGAATGATATATCATGTAGATGATGCAAGACTCAAATTGGTAACCCAAGAATGAACCTTAGATTCTGGAATGATGAACGCAAAGAGTTGTCGAGTACTCTTGAAACCATTAGATCTTATGGTATATGCGTATCTTGTATTCAAAGCAAGATGTCTCGTGCCTTTTGGTTGTAAAGGAGATCGAGGTTGTAAATCATTGATCCAGAATAGGTTAATCATTTTCTTTTACCAACAATTTAAGTTGACGCTAATGTGTTCACTTAATAAGGTAAATAGAGAAATATTTGAAGAAGTTCAAAGAGTTCCAGAAATTACGATTTAGTCGTGATGGGATTATCAAAGTGAAGACTTTGATATAAGCCAAAGGAAATGTGATACAGTATCACAAATTAATCTCTCTTAGCACGCATTATGGGATAATGTGTGGTTGGATAAGAAATCAAACGCTATTCGATATGGTTTGGACTTCAATCAAGTTACTTTGAGTTACTTGATTCTTTTGGGGATTTTATCATTTTGTCTAAATTATTTTTCCACTAAATCTAAAAACAAATCATATGAGATATGAAGTGGTAGGGTACCATGTTTGTAAGTTTTCAAAAGAAACAAATGCTCATTTTTCCTTACTATAATCACGAGTACAACGGGTTTGTGGCTCGTAAAGTTGTCTTCCTAAAATACAAGTTTATTTCTAGAAGACAAAGTGGGAGAAATTATTCAAGAGCCACAAAGGTTGTATGTCGCAAGAAACTGGTCTTTCTTGGCTACATCAGACGTTTTGTATAAGACGTTGTTTCTTCAAAACTTAGGAGGTTAAAGTCATCACTTGTTGAAGATGATGAATTCATGTTACTTTTAAGAAAGCAAAAAGCTTACAACTTACAAAGAAATTGTTTGATTCAAGTTTATTACTTCTAGAAAGTAATGAACATATGACTTACATGAGAATGTTTAAGTCACAACTCAATACAAGGCTTAGAGCCATGAAAATCCGAAATAAATTCCAAGTGAATTGTTAGATATCAAAGCTTGATTGGTTGCAAAGGGTTTTGCACTGGTTGAAATGCTTAAGTCTATTTGGATCTTCTTAGGGATTGTGTTTCATTATGATGATATACATATAGCAAGTGAATCCAAAACCCACTTCTTCCATTAGAAGGAATGTATTCAATACATGCCTTGAGTTTTGTAGATTCTTGCAATCCTAAGATAATGTGAAACTTAAGAGAGAGTCTTAAGTAGGACATCAATGAGTTGGAATCAACATTTTGATCATGTGATAAAACTTTTCTCAATAATAGGTTGAGAAGTTATGTTTATACATGAAGTTTAGTGGGAGTTACGGAAATTTTAATTAGTCTTATATGTGGATGACATATTGATCATTGGGAATGATTTAAGACTTTTGGAGTAATATAATACATCTTTAATATCCGGATTTATGGAGATAAATCTACATGATATTAGCGTTAAACAAGAAGTCTTATGTTGATAAGATTCATGACTAGTTCAATCAAGTTGAACATATTTGATTGATTCCATTTGCTTCCGCTGCCGGATCAATTAAATAGGAAATGATGTATAACACTTCATATACCTTGAGTATGATGAATTGTTTCAAATCGAATTTAAGCAATAGTTACCAAGTAAGCCATAAAGATCACTGATATGTGCTTGCAGATGCATTAAGGAAGTAATGCAAAGTGT
Organism: Silene latifolia; assembly: GCF_048544455.1. NCBI lineage: Eukaryota > Viridiplantae > Streptophyta > Magnoliopsida > Caryophyllales > Caryophyllaceae > Silene > Silene latifolia. The sequence goes on along the minus strand of NC_133534.1, from coordinate 141,786,635 downwards.
TTTTGATGCAATTTTGTGTAAGAGTGTTACACAAATGACAATTGACAATTGAGATTGCGCATGGTTTCAGACAAAGCCATAATCGAAACACATTAGGATGGTTAAGAAACCATTGTGGCTATGTTATTTAAGAAATAGATTTTCTAGAATCGTTCTAGGCAATAAAGAACAATGAGAAATATTTACAACGGAAATTGAGTACACTTGCAATCATGAGATGTGCAAGAAGGATGAGTCCCGCACACTGTGAAAACAGTGGGAACTATTCTAAGGCTAGAGAGCTTATGTCTTGATTGGATCTCGACACGTACTCAGAAAGTTTTGTAATGCAAATGTATACATTACAAAGGAAAACGGGTATGTAGTAAGGTTGAGTAAGGTACAAGAAGTTGATAAAACCTACTAACCAAAGCCTTCTCATAGGCTTAACATGATGAGTCATGTCATTTCAATTGAATTGAGATGAACAACTACATTCAAGATCAAACTGGACTATAGAATATGAAGTGGTAATCAAGTATTGACTACTCATATGATAATCACATTTATCGTTCGAGTTTTTAAATCTGAAAACTCCTTTATATACTTTGTTACATCCAAACGGGTTGTAGAGACAATGTTGAACCCCATTAAAGTGAACCCGGATTAACATGGTATTTGCCCATAGTCACTTGTATGAGGTGACGACTCGAAGTGACTAGAGTGTGATGCGATTGATGGCAAGTTCAAGTGCCATAGAGTCATGTGAGATGACTAGTCGATCACATAGGCAGACTGTTAGGAGCACTTTGTCGGGCCTTATGACCGCTTATAGAGTTCTGGCAAATTTATATAGCCTGGTCGTGGCGAGACCTACTATAGTATTCTAATGAGTCGATTCTTTTGACAAAAGACTGTTCGCCTAAGATGGCACAGTTTCAGATTAACTTTGATTTGTGTTACTACGACCTTCGTAAATGGGGTCAAATTGGCATATTTTGGGTTATGATGGCTGTGGCTAGTCGAAGGGAATAAGTGCAATAGGAATTGTCCACCCCTTGTCAGGGTTATAACAATATCTCAGGGCCACTCGAGGAGTAATGAACTGGAAATGCGTGGCCACGCTCGGAAGGTATCTATGGTAGATATATGCGGTCAATCAGTTATTCTCCAGATCGAGGAAACCACTCTCGATATGATCACTTGCAAGTACGACCTGAAAGACACCTTGCATTGAGTGGGAGATAGTAATGGGACAAGAGAATTGGTGATGCACACTTGTCGAGGACAAGTGGGAGATTGTTGGAATATTTGTCCTCCGACAATAATGCGATCACAACTGTCGATCATGATGATCACATATTTAAATCTCATTTTAGAATACATGTGGGATGTAATAATTTTACAGTCAACTGGTCCACACATATCGGTAATGATTGGCTGACTAGAGTTTGACATTACTGTCGTGAGACGGTGGTGATCAGTTGATCCCTTTAGGTCATACCTATAGGGAAATACTCTTAATTGATTATTTAATTAATCGTATGCCGATACGAGTTAATTAAATTGCTTAAAACTGACGGATGATTTTGTGAGTATAATTAACGTGTCTTATTGTAATTCGATTATATTAGATACGGTCTAAGTAATTGAATTGTTTTATTACTTAGATAAAATTATTGTTTACGAAACAATTTGGAATTGAAATTGAATGAATAATTTATTATAAATACAAGACGTTGTAATTTATAATTTGATAAACCGTTTTGGTACAAGTAATTACGAATTACTAGTTGATTTTGTAAATGACATACTTTATGAGTATGTTGATTTTTAATATGTTAAAAATACATTACAAATTCACATGTCAAATAACATGTCCATATGTCACAATTTGACAAATGACAAAATAAAATGGATTCTCCATTTTATGCATAAAACCGAAATAAGGGAGGGAGTATATAGTTTATATTGTGTTGTTTATTTTAAATGGAGACACAATCATAACCCTAGGTTGTAGGCTTGCATGCCTAGTCTCTTGTGAAGAGCAAAAATGAAAAATATTGGGCAACATACCCAAGCCTCCTTTTTCGGCCAAAACAAAAAGAAAAGAAGAGAAGTTTTCTCTTTGATGATTCATTCATTCATTCAAGATCATAATTTTTCTAGAGTAAGAAAATTATATACTCTCTACAATTTGTGAAAATTCTAGAGAAATAAAACCACAAAATCTCCTCCTCTTGGACCGAAATATTTCAAGAGAACAAATAAATATTTTGTGTCAAATTTTAAGTAAGACTAATCCTAATACTAGATCATATTATTTTAGTCTTTAAGAAGTATTCCTTGGGTATTCACTTTTGGGAGAGATTCTATACTTGAATCTATGTTCATCCATTATTGGAAAGCTCAAGAACTAACAAGAAGGAGATCTTGTTGGTGCCCATAAAGACGAAATTATATTAGTAAGGGTTGATGATTTCTTCTCTTTTAATTTTGTAACACCCCCATTTATTTAAGGGCCTGAACTAGGACTCCTCAGATAAATGACGGTGTTACCATCTCGGAAACCCGAGGCAGTAGATAACAAAGGAAAGAAACACAGTACTTTATTAAAATGTTTATAGTGAGATTACAACTGGAATTAAAACAAAGCTTCCAAAAATATGACCAAAAGATAAGTCTGACAAAACTCTTAATAAGACTAAGGTGGACTAGGCACTAAGTCAGTCATCCAAGCTCTCTCCTCCCGGCCAGCTCCCATCAGTCTATGAAATACCTGTCAATCTGCTCCCCAATAATTGGATCATCACAGGCGTACACGAATACACAGGGTCAGCCGCGAAGCTGAGTAGGGAAAACAATGCAACAATAAAATATGATATGCATACTCCTCCGTCGCCTCCATCTCCATCTCAACTCATATCTCATATCTCGTATCTCATACCCCGGACAACCCAGCCATACCGATCCCCGGTAGACTATATATATCGACCGTAGCCGATCCGCATTTCCTTGTTGAGGACACCGGGCAAGTCTGCAGACCCGCCTGGGCCTTATCACAACTCCCATCGTATCTCAACATCGTCACTCCTACACCATCCTCCAACTCCAATGCATATGAAATGCTCAACAGTAATAATGCAACATAATATGTATATTAATGAATGAAATCATGCCGGCTACCGAATGTTGTGATAACATACTCAACACGATCAATTCAGTCAATCACCTTCCCGTATATGAATCATAACGTAAATCAACAATCCACGAATCAAGTCAACACAATTCAACAAGTACGATAATAGGTCAAGTGTATTTCCCTACCTCAAAGTGCCAGCAAATCCAATTAAGTAGTTCAAGCAGTCCAGAAAATAAAGCAACGAATCTGATTATCGATCCTTCACGAATCCGTCACCTAAAACAATTATAATATTTATAATTACTAACTACTAAATATAGAAATCTCCCAAATAGAAGCTTTCCCGAAATACAATCCCGACACCAAACTTATGCCCATCTGATAACTAAAATAACCCGATTAGTATTTGACCCAGCTTCCCAAAATAGAAGGTTACTAAAGTAGAATTTCTTAAAATGGAAACTTTCCCGATATAGTAACTTTTCTCTTTTAACAAACCCGACTCAAAACCCGACTTGAATTATTTTAAAAGACTCGGGAATTTAAATTAAATAACTAATATGACAAATAAGATATTGAACGAATTAAACGCTTTAAGAAAACCCGAATCAAACATTTGAACAACTCACAACCCGACTTAAACTCGTCTTTAATTATTTAAATAACTCGGAAACAAATTAATTAATTAAGAATACGATAACTTAAATAATAAAGAAACGAATCAAACCCGCTAAGTAACACGCCCCAACCACGGTTTCCAACCCGTTTCCCGACTCCACACGCCACCTAACCACCGTGACAACCACCAGCCATGTCCCCCACTTCGACCCGACCCACCAACAACCACCACCACTGGTCGATCGACGCCGCGAGTCGAACCAGGGCTGTCATTCTTGCCGCCTTAGCAGGTGTTACCGCCACTAATGACCCCCTTTTGCAACCCCATAGCCGCCATCGTTATCAACCGAACACTATTCTATCCCCACCATTCTTCTCGCCGCCAACCCACGCACACAGACACCATAGCACCACCGTTTCGACCTCCCCCTAGTCCACGGTGGCGCCACCCCAAAACTACCCGTCTAAATCTGCCTGAAACCCGTATATAAAAACCCGATTGACTACCCTTGTCACTGCCGCCTTTCACAACCACCATCACCACCCAAAACCTCCCTAACCACCACCACTACACTCGTCCCTTTCCACCCAATTCCCTTACCCCATCAACAACCACCAGCCTCACCTCTCTAAGACACGAAACAACCAACAAAACTGACAGAAAGTGAAAACCGAGAAGAAGGGTTGTGTTCTTACCTTTTTTCTGCCACCACTACCGCCGCCAGAGCTGCCTATGAGCGTCGACAAACGCCCCTATCTCTTTCCTGCTGCGCCGTTAATGCCCACGCCCTCTCTCTCTCTCTCGAATTTCGTGAAGATTGGGATTGGTGTTGCTGAAATGAGGGTGGCGGGTGAGGGAGTAGGGTTTTCTAGAGTTAGGGTAAACTTAGGTTAGAATTAGATTAAATGGTAAATGGGTCTGGTAAATGGGTCATGGGTAACGTGATTGGGTAAGCTAACGTGACCTCGTTCAGATAAACCCGTCTCAACAAGTTTACGACTCGATCTAACGATATCATCACGACTAAACAATTAACTCGACTCAATTAGCGATATAAAATACGGGGTATTACAAATTTAGTTTGCATGCATAAGATTTGTAAATTAATTTTATGACTAAATTAATTGTAACATATATGAATATGTTAAATAATGAGATATAGATTTCTAACAATAGTATCATCAACTATAGTCTCAACTCTCTTTCCCTTTTCATTTGAAGGATCTCCACGTTCATTATTCGTGCCTTCAATTTATTTATCTTCTTCATCCAGCTCTAGAGGATCATCTCTAGAAAGACGGAAATCAGGTTCGTTCATATCTTCTTCCTCATCTTGTTCAGCTTTATCAAACACATTATTCTCATCGAAAATAACATGAACACTTTCCTCGATGCACAAGGTTCTTTTATTAAAAACCTTATATGCTTTACTATGATCAGAGTAACCAATAAAAATAGCCTCATCACTTCTAGGGTCAAACTTACTTAATCTATTTTTCCCATTGTTGTGAACCAAAAATTTACTTCCAAAACAACGTAAATGAGAAATATTAGGTTTTCAAACCCTAAGAAGTTCATAAGGAGTTTTCTTTAAAATAGGTCAAATCATAGCACGGTTATGTATATATCATGAAGTACTAATAGCCTCAGCCCAAAAATTACAAGGTAAGCCACTACATAAAAGCATAGTGCGAGCCATATCTTCGAAATTCTATTCATACGTTCAACGACACCATTTTGTTGTGGAGTTCTTGGTGCAGAAAAAATATGTCCTACACCATTAGCTCTACAATATTCTATGAAAGCTTGATTATCAAATTCGGTGCCATGATCCGTACGAATAGAGACAAGATTAGTTTTATATTTATTTTGAATGACTTTCATAAGACAGACAAACTCATCAAAAGTCTCATCTTTGGAATGCAAAAATATAGGCCATACATACCTCGAGTAGTCATCAACTAGAACGAAGACATACCTGGATCCGCCTCTACTTCTTACCTTCATTGGGCCACATAGATCCATATGTATGAGTTCTAGGGCTTGATTTGTATTAACCACTCTCTTAAGCTTAAAGGACGATCTCACATGCTTGCAATAGGCACGCGTGTCACACATCTTCTCTTGATCAAACTTGATTTTAGGTAACCCTTCAACCAAGTCCCATCGCTTGAGTTTATTCAAAATAGGAGAACTAATGTGACCAAATCTTTTGTGTCATAAGCAAGGATCATCTAAATTAGCTTTCATGCACGTGAAGGAATTAGTAGGAATAGCATTCAAATCAATCATATAGACATTCATTTTACGTTGACCTTCTAAGATAACTCTACTTGTTCCTTCAATTATAATACGACAAGTATCTAAATGAAAAATGACTTTATTTCCCTTGTCACATAATTGAGAGATAGTAAGTAGGTTATGCTTGAGTCCTCTAACTAGATAAACATCATCAATACCATGAGAAGGAGATATACCAATTTTACCAATACAAACAACCTTTCCTTTCTTATCATCACCAAAAGTAACCTTACATCCATCAAAGGGCTCTAATGAAAGAAACAAATTCTTATCTCTAGTCATGTGCCTTGAGCATCCACTGTCAAGGTACCATTGATTGTTTTCTTTCACCACAACCTGCAAAATCATTTAAAGACAGCTTTTAGGTACCCAAGCTAGGTTGGGTCCTTTATTATTAGTCACTTTATAAACTAGGTCTTTCCTAACCCATACTTGCCTAATTATCTTTCTTCTGGACGATGGGTAGGATTGTTTTGGAGGTGTCCTAGGCTTATGAGACTCTCTAGGTCTTTCAGGTTGTTTTGTTGGTTGAGGTCTCTTAGGTTGCTTGGGGTAATGATCCTTAGGTTCATTAGTCTTGTTTGCATAGTCAAAGCTCATATCATAGATAGCTTACCTCTTCGTCATCATCATCATATTCTCCTAGAAAGAAAAATTCTGAGCTTGAGCCTTTGTTGTAGTCATCACTGTCGGAGATTAGGTCAAGACTGATGTTACTTAAGCATAGATGAGCAACTTCTTCATCTTCAGACTCTTCGTCATCTTCTGTATTAAGATCTCCCAAACACGATGCCATCATGACTTGTTTGAATTCCATCCTGGTCTTCTCTCTTTTAGTTGGATCCTTAATTTTCTTCCAGGTGGGACAATCCTTAATCATATGATCTGTTTCTCCACATTTGAAGCATCCTCTATTGGCAAACGACATTTTTGACTCAGTTGCTTTCTTATTGAAGGCCTTATTGTTATTATTGGATGATTTTGTTTGCTTGTTTCTGAAAAGTTTATTTTTTATGCGTCTAGCAAACAATACCATCTCATCCTCAATGTCAAAATCAGCGTTTTCACTTGCTGATGCCTGCAGAGCCATACACTTATTTTTTCTTTGTTCGGCTTCATCCTTATCTAAGACAAGCTCATGAGCCATAAGAGCTCCTATAAGCTCTTGATAAGATAAAGAAGTAAGGTCTCTTGATTCCTCCATTGTTATGGCCTTAGGACGCCAGTTTTTGGTCAGACTCCTAAGGACTTTTCTAGAAATGCCTCAGATTCAAACATTCTACCAAGATTTTTCAATTCATATTATGCTAGAAAATCGTGCAGACATGCTATCAAGAGATTCATTTGGCTCCATTGTAAAGAGCTCACATTTTTGAATCAGCAAGTCAATACGATATTTCTTAACGATTGTTGTTCCCTCATAAGCTAATTAAAGACCATCCCATATTTCCTTGGCCGAGGTACAAGAAGAAAAATGATTGAATTCATTTGATGTCATGCCATTTTGCAACAGGCTTATAGCTTTCCCTTCTTGTAATCAGCCTCAATATAGTCTTCTTCCTTTTTCTCATAGGTAGTGCCTTCACTAGATCCAACCAAAATTTTATTTTGTCCATTTTGTATGATCTTCCAGCACTCCCAATCATGTCCTTTTATGTAGTGTGTCATCATGTTTTTCCAAAGTCCATAATTCTTCCCATCAAAGACGGAACACTTAAGATACTTGGAATCCATTTCACACGAGTAAGGCAGCGGAATTAAAAATAGATAAAATAAAATAAAGATAGACGGATCAGCCTCTTTGCGGTTAGGCAATCAAGAGCACGAGGCTCTAATACCAATTCAAGAGTCTATCGATCCGAAATACTCAAGAGGGGGGTGAATTGAGTATAAGTAAATATGCCCACATTTTCGATTATGTTCGTATGGAGCGTGTATGTAGCAGTTAGTATGAATTTATTCATTAAATTCAACTAACTCGATTGTACGTGAAATGGAAATGAACAAAACGAAACGAAATAAAGAGATGCAAAGGACACACGGATTTTTGAAGTGGTTCAGCTTCACACTTCGAAGCCTATGTCCACTATTCTCGATTAATAATTTATTACCTTTTTACGGATTACAAAACTATCGACCCACTCGTACAACTAACTCTAGTTGTAACTCAATTTGAGTACCGTTAAATACTCGATTTGACTAACTTACGTTAATAAGAAAGTACTTTATTGTTCTTCTAATGTTCACACAATTGAATGAGTAAGAAACAATATGAAGCACTATTATCCAATAACGTAATTTCAAAAGTAATTGCAAAAAAGAACAACACGACTTTTCAAAATAATTTTCGATTGCAAAATAATGATAAACTTAATTTGTTTGCAAGGATATTTTAAAGCTCAAGGTTGAAAAGTAGTTTTAAAGAATGCATAAGTGTTTGTATTTATAGTAGAGAGGACATCTAGGTTTCTTTCCAGAACCCTAGATTTATCGTGTGGATTAATGGGCAAGAAAGAGATCTATTCTCTTTATTTAATCCAATAATATCTAGGCAAAAGATATAGAATAAATATAAGGAGATAAAATATATCTAACAAATATTTATCTAAGATCTTTACCTAAACCCTAGATAGCCGTGGATCTCGTGTGAAGTAGAGAGCAAGAAAGCAATCTAATCTTCTTATATTTAATCCTACAATACCTTAGAAGATAGGAAAGAATAAATTGAATAATATAAAGAGATAACAAATCTCTAATTAAATATTATTTTAAAGATTTACTCAATCTTATCTATACAATAATAATATCCTAAAAGATAGGTAAGAATAAATCTTAATAATATAAAAGAGATAACAAATCTCTAATCAAATAGTATCTTAAAGATTTAATCTAATCCTAATCTTGCACAAGGGATCGTGTGGATAAGTAACGGCTCATAAACCCATCGTCCACTTTAACAAAACCCTAGTTGGAATATTAGGTTGCATGGATAAATTAGGGTTTAGATAAGAGTCAAAGGAAAACCCTAGATAGCATGACAACTCATAAGTTGTTTTACTAAACAATAGGATAATCTCAAACTCATTCGATCTAATCATGTCCCAAATCTCACTCTACAATAAACACACTTTTCTTTAAAGATTTTATGATTTAAGCTTTGAAAAATATATTTTAAAAACATAACCACCGTGTTCTTCATATTGCAGCTCAAAGTTATAGTAGAATCACCTATAACTTTGAGTTCAACTAGTAAAGTTATAACTAAAACAACTATAACATTACTTGTCAAAATTACTTGTAAAATTACCGTTATCGAATGATGACCTATACTAGCTAATCTTCCTTGAGATCGGTATGAGGTTCATCTCTTCCATCTTGATCATAAGCTCTTCATCTGAGCTTATATTGAGCTCTTCATCTTGAGCTTCACTTGATTAGTGCTTGAGAACATAATCTTCAAACTTGATCGTTGACTTTGCTACTTGATCATGAAATCTTCTTAAATATGAACTTGATCAACCAGTAGCTTTACTTAGGAACTTAGCTTGTTTACTTGAATTCACTTGGATCAGAAATCAACATATTGCTAAATTGTAATTGATTCCAATCTATAAAGACTAACAAACAATTACGAGCAACAAGTATATACAATTTATACACTCTTGTCATTATCATAACATAAACCTATATGGCTATATGGTCCAACATCGGTTTTAATATTTTCGAGTTTATTTAAAATTTAAAGCTTTAAAATTTATTTGAAAAATAAATTATTCTTCAAAGTTTTTATTTTGAATTTATTTGAAATGAAATGTGTGACGGTTTCGTATTTTATCGCTTTATTTTAATTCGAAGAATTGATTTTTCAGGCGGTTTTAAACGAGGTTTTTAAGACGGTTTTAACCTCATTTTTTGAACGGTTTTGGACACGAGTTTTGAGGGTAGGTTTGGCACGTCCCATTCCCCCCATGGTCCCGAGTTCGATTCCCCTTAGCACCACCTTTTCCCCTCCTTTTCTTCCCCCAAACCCGCGTCCCCAACCAAACCCCTTCCCCTGTTTTACCGAGCCCAACCCGACACCCTAAACACCGCCCAACCCAACTCCCATTCAACCTAGACCACAACCACCACCTATCCCATGACCCAATGTCCCAACCTAGCCCAAACCTACACCAAAACCCACATCCAAACCCGCACCCAAACTCGAGCCCCTGTTTTGCCGCGCCAAAACAGGGTGCAAACCCGTCCCCTTTTCGAGCCCCCATCCAAACAATCCCCTTCTCTATTTTCTCTTAATTATTCCCCAAGTAAGAGAATATATTTTGCCTATCCAACCAGCTCACACAATCCTCTCCAAACCGAACACAATATCCTTCCATTATCCTTTCCAAAACCGACATTATCTCCTCCGCACTTCATATTTCGACCAAATTCGTTTACCCCTTCCATAAGCCAACTATTAAGCAGCCAAATAAGCTAACCCTAGCACCTCATTCCAGTTTCCTATATAAACAAACACATACACACCGAAAAAGGGGACGGAAACACGACGGAAGAACACGGTTTTGAGAGCACTAGAAACCCTAGCAATTGCCCTCCTTTCTCACGTAAAAAAGCAACCCTAAACTCCTCCCATACCCTGAAACAAAGCACAAGGTTCATACAAAGGACTAGACAAGCATTAGAGCATCGATTTGCTCTCTTGTTTGTGTTTTCTCGCGTTCTGGACAGCACCTTTTCTCAGCCAATTTTCGTCATTTTACAATCATTTTTGGTCTGGATTTTTGTTAAAAATAAAACTTTGGAATCTAAGGATTCCAGAACATCTTTCGGATTTAAATTTGAGTAAGAAACGAAGTCACAATCTTCGTTTGAAAATCGCTCCACGAAGTGCCTTTTACGCGAGAACATTGTTTTTGTTTTCGAAATTGATTTTGTTAAATTTGTTTCGATATTTGTTTTACAATCGTCGAAGACGCGCCTTCTAAGCAACACTTGCAAATGGGATCCCGAGTGGTGTCTAAGTCTACATGTAATTTGAGGGTGCACAAAATCCCGTCTCAATTCCTTCCTTTTGCTCATAGGTCATACAAAACCCGACATAGGATTTTAAATGAATTTCTTTAAATAATTTAATGAATTCATCTCTTCTTATGACGTTTTCTCGCTAGTTGAATTGCGTATGCTTAGCATCAGATTCATGACACTCAATGACTAGAATAGTCCACAATCACCCATGTTTGGTCGTGTGTATGGCCGTGTGTTGTCTTGGCCTTCGTGCCACTTTTTGGTTCGGTTTGATTGTTTTATTTAATTATTGCGGTTTATTTCAATTGTTATTGTTATTTAATCGTTGTAGTTATTTCATTATCATTCAAGCAATGTAATTTGTACTCTAAATATGGGTCTAGTTAGTCCTTTATTTTGAGTCAAAATGATTTTATAAAACCTTTGTTTTAGTTGTTTAAATTGAAGTATTTAATTAATTAAATCAAAGCGAGTACGCAAAACGATGATGAGGCCAAGGACGAAGTCCATATGAGTCGTGGCCTCACCATATGGCACGAATTTCGAGGCGTAAATAGGCTAGTTTGTGTCGTGTGTCAAGTGTCATGTCTAGCAATTGTATTTAGATCGAGTTGTAACTTTAATTCAATTGTTTGCAAATTGAGTCGACGAGAATCGTCTGGGTTGTAATATTTTAGCTCCCCAACGGCTTCCCCACTCCTATCTAAGCCATGTTTGTGAATGCTTGTTAGCATAGCTCAAATCAATCTCGCATGCTAAATCACTTGGACAATGTAGATTAGATGCATTAAACGATTAGAAACCAAGTTCACATGTTAGGATCAAAATGGTGTTTTTCACTCTCATGTAACGATTGTAATCTTATCTAATTAGCCATCGTAGTCCCAAGTAGAGGCCTTTATTGCAACGGGTGGGGGTGGGTTTTTTATTAACGAACTTCCCATCACGCACTATCAACAACGAACTCAAATCTCATTTTCAAAAATGGTTCCCAAATTTCCTTAAATTTGGTGGCGACTCCAAACGATTTTCAACCCCATGGATACATCAAATTCACACATCAACATTTCTCTTGGTCTCCCTAACTTCGATTAACACATTATTCAAAGATTCTACATATTTCTTATGTAGTTTGCGTAGATAACACTTATTAGCATCATCTATGTGATCTGCCACACTTCTAGCATGGTCAGACTCTTCATGTGTATTTAGAAATTCATCATTAGGAGTAGACCTAGAACGAGGACTTTCCAAGTTCCTTTCATGGGTAGTCTCCAATGAATCATTGCTAGATACTTTGCGTAAGGATACATTTTCAAGATGGACATTATGTCCTTTTCCTCGATCATCCGCTTCCCTCATTCTAGACTTTGATCTAGTCGAGTACATCTCCCACTTTTGTATAAGGTAGAATATCTTAAAAGGACTAATGATATTAATCCTTCCACTGTGGTCGCTAAAAATTTGTTTGTGTGAAAACAAGCATAGTACCTTAAGGTACCTTGGAGGTCGTAACTACCCTTCTACACTTTGTGATCTACCCTTTAATGCAAGGGTTTGAGCTACGGTTGTAGATGCGTAATCTAATAAATAGTGCTAAATTACTTATGATAATTTAGCTGATAAGTTCATTTTATATATAGTTTAACTCCCTATTTTAGCTCGGTTTATTTGATTATTGCAGTTCTATTAGTGTGTTTGTGAGCCAATTCCGTATTCTGGGTGATTTTTCTTGTATTTTGTAGGAAATGAAGCCTTTGGTAGCTTTTTCCCGTCAAATTAGCATTCACCCAAGTTCACGAGGCTAATGAGAGCAAGTCTTGACCATGCAAAGGTGTGTCGGGAAGCATAGGACATTTTGGGAAGAATTGGAAAATCCCGAGCACGAAACTAACTTAGGTTGATGCACAAGTAAAGAAATGAAAATGAAGCTCAAATAAAGTCCAAATGATCAAGTGGACTTGTAAGCTTAGGATTCCAAATAATGCTCAATCTAACTCGAGGAATTTAGGAGCATTAACACGTAACATTGGATGCCATTTACCATTTAAGCAATAATTGAAGGCGTTTGATCGAGAACACCATGACCCCGATCGGGGTGGGGTGTCCCCGATCGGGGTCACCACTCCATTAATTGTTTACATTTCACCCCTTGGTCTTATATAAGGGGTGTTGATCTGGGACCTCTTAGACAACTCTTACACCACTTTTACATGTTTTTCATACACTTAATTTCAAGTTCTTAGTATAGTTTAGATTAGATTTCCTTTAAGCATTTCCTTTATGTTATAAACAATTTCCTTTAAGCATTTGCTCTATATAATTCAAGCTTTCCATTATCTTGTTCTTCATTTTCAGGTTCTATTTCATTTATCAAGGTAATCTCATTTCTAGTATTACTTTTGTTATTCATTCACTAGTTAGTATGTTCATGTTTATCATTTCACATGTCATTGGTTTAATCTTCATTATGCAAGAGTAGTTCATTTGTCTAGGGACTAGAGAAGTCGTGCATAAAAAGTTTCTGCAATTGTTGAATTAGGATGCTATAGTAATCGTATAATAGTTTCTATCACATGCTTTTGTATTGAATTGTTAGTCTTAGATTGTTGGCCACTATTGTAATACTCCGTAATTTTAATAAATATAATTTATAATTTATAAGATGTGAATAAATAATATTGTTGTCGTAAAAAGAAAAAAATAAAAAATAAAATCGGGTCCTTTGACCGACGGTTGGACCGAGTAAAGGGAGGAGGTGTATGTGGTTTGGGTGTTATCTATACTACCTAGATATTTTAATTAGTTTAATAATTTAAGCAATTACCTAGAACCTTCCTACCACCTACCAATTTATATAAATACTCAACTCATGCCTCACCATCACTTTTATTCCACATCAAAAACTCAACATAAAATTTGTGAGGAAGAGTAATTTTGTGAGACAACTTTAAGACAGAGTTTTCACCTCGCACTAATTAATTGTGGTAAGTTATCTAATCACCTAACATCAATTGTTTACGTTTGACCAAAGACCGACTTTGACCGCTGCTTTGACCGTGACCGTTGACCTTGACCCGCTGCCGTGGGGCCGTTGACCGACGGGTTGACCACCGTCGGGTATGACCGTGTGTGGGGTGTTGTTTGGGACGGTTTTCGGGAGATTGTTTTAGGTAGTTTACATCTTAATTTAATCAACAAGACTAGTTTATGATTGTATACAATCTAATTGTTGTTTAGGTGGTGGATTTGTGGAAGAGGCTTTCTAATTTAATTGTTGATTGAATTGTGAAGATTTACTAAATGTAGGATATCTACTCAACCTTGCTTGTTTGTTAAATTAATGAATTGATGAATTTCTTATAAGACGGAATATTGTTACATTGTTATCGTAAGATGAATTATTATTGCATTGTTGGCATGAGGCAAATGGTTGTTGAATTGTTTCATGATAAATATTTCTTCATGAGTTAATTGTTACAATTGTTGTCTTGAGCATCTTATAAATATATTATTGTCACTGTTGGTTGGTTTTCTGTTGTTTATTGTCACCTTGAAAGAGGATTGGTATTGTGATTGAGATTATTGGTCGGCCAGGCACGGGGATGTGGAAGTGTCGTGAACCTGCACGATTGTGGTCGGCCAGGCACGGTGGTATTGGAGTGACCGTAGACCTGAGCAGTGGTTGCGATATGACGGTGTATGCGTTGTGATGATGTGTCCGTTGTGACTCACGGTTGAGCCGTGAGTGACGGTCCTTTGGCATGAGTTCTATTGTTGTCTTTTGTTGCAGGTTTATTATATTATTGTTTGTTATTTAGTTATCCTACTCAATCTTGTGGTTGACCGTGTATTCGTGAACACCTGTGATGAACCAAATATTGGGGATCAGATTGCTTTCAGATTAGCTTTTGTGATGTGTTGGATGCTTGGAGGGAGCTTGGGACGTATGACCTTCGTCGGAGTCTAGAGATCACTTAATTTATTCAGACACTATTTATTTTTTTTCCGCTGCAGATGTATCGAAACATAATTTTATCTTTTAATTATCTCGTTGGAACTTTTTTAATAAAACCGTTTGAGGCACTTTAATTATATCGTCTTAAAGTACTTTGGTAATTGTTTGTCTTTTATACTTACTACCTCAGACAACTGAGATTGTAACACCTTTATTTATCTGGGAATGTCTTGCCAAAGGCTCCTAAATAAATAGGGGTGTTACAAAGTGTTATCAGAGCGAACGTTCCTAAGGCCTAAACAAATGAATTTAATGAACTTAGGATGAGTCTAATAAAATGAACCCGGGGTAGAAACTGTTTAGGAGCCCTTTTCTTAGGTTAGGGAGACGTCCTTGATCTGGCCCTACTCAGTTTTGAGCCGGTCACCTCGGGGAAGGTTAAGAGAGTTGGGTAGTTAGCGTGGATGCTTTGCCTTAAGGGTCTAATTGTATTCTGAAATTGCGAAAGTTACTAACTTTATTTGTAGGATGAGAACAAAAGGTAAGAAATTTTGAGACGAATGGAAAGGAGGAGGCGTGTGGCCGAGTGTGTGGCGAATACGGTGGACTGAATTTGTTTTGAGCATGTGTTAATTTATGGCATAATTATTCATGGAATTTTCTTAGCATATCATAGATGGCATGAATTGAAGAAACATGAATTATTTGAATTGTTGCATCCTTATATGAAATTGGTTGTACATATGTGAATTACATGCTTAGAATTACATGTCTAGAGATATGCGGTATGTGTTGTCCTGAACTTATAAGTATATAATTATGTGATTTCATGAATTAGAGACTAAGCATGTGTGACCGATAATTATTTTGTGCAAACGAAAGGGAGAAGACGAGAGCAAGCCGTGGTGTATGACGGGTCACGGTGGTTGGTCAGGCAAAGACCAGCTCGACCAATCACGCATTCTTTTGTATGCAGAAATTTAATCATATACCTTGTGCCTATAAATTCTTTTGAACAGAAACTTATGTTTCTTTATTTATTCTTAATAGAACCCAAAAATGGCACCAAAGAGAGCTACACCCACAACTATGTCACAGGAGGAAATTGGTAGACTAATTGCAACAAATAAGGCTTTAACAACTGCTTTGAAGTCGAAAACTGCTACGATGGATCCTGCTAAGATGAGTGCTGTCATTGCTCGTTATAATCCGATGAAGTATGATGGACTAGGCTAACCGTCCGTACTGGGAGATTGGTGTAGGGAGTTTGACAATCTCTTTAAACTGTTGGACTGCCTTGAGGAGATGCAAGTGGATCAGGCTGCTCACTACTTGAAAGGAAAGGCCGGATTGTGGTGGAATCGTAACAAAGTAGTGATTAGGGAAGCTTGGAAGGAGAGTGATGATGTAATACTACAGTTTTCTATGTCTGTGGGTACTCTATCGAGTGGGACTTACTCTATCAAGTAAATATCTTTTTATGCAAAACAGTAGATGACCTGATAGGTACTCGATCGAGTAAGTTGGGGACTCGATCGAGTAAGTCACTTACTCGATCGAGTAAGTGCGTATTACGGGTTATTTAGCCGGGTTTTGTTAATAATGTGAGATTAATATAAAAGGGATTCCGTCACTTTGTTTAATCATTTTTAACCTTCAAAACCTTCCAAACAAGAAGAAAAAGAGTTACGTAAATCGCATCTCTCGCATTATCAGCAAATCCCAAGGCTAGGATCGTCGGATTGTCTCGTTCTTTACGCCGTTGTGATCGTTGTGTCGAGGGTAAGCTTCTTGTATAATTTTTACAATGATTTAATAAGTTTGTTTAAAACCCTAATTGGGTAGAATTGGGGGATTTGGGTGTATTATGATGAGTAGATGGTAATTATGTGATTATGTGTTATAGGAGGAGGATTCGTAGAGGAAAAGTTCTGATTAGCTGCTGTGACGGTCTCGTGTGATTTGGTATTCCAGGTAGGGTTCCCTACTTAGTATTGATTACATGGTGTTGTTGGTGATTAATTGTTGTTGTTGTATATCGTATTGGAATTGGATTTGGAATTGGTGATTATTGATGGTATAATGTGATTGTTGTATAATTGTCTGTGATTTGCGCGGTGAGTCCTCGGCTGAGTGGAGTCACTTATGGGAGTGGCTTCACGCCCTTGATTCGCCTTCTGTGGAACCCGCCATAGAAGGGATGTGCACATTAAGGAACCTGGGTTTATCGCTCAGATGAGATGAGCGGGGCTTTTGTGGGAACGGCTGCGGTCGCCCACTGGTGATGTGGAATACTTGTTGTGATGAGTATTATGGCAGGACTACACACTTTAGTGTGTAGTCAGGTGTGTTGTGCTATGATGGAGTTGGGTTTATTGGATTGGATTGTAGTATTGTTTTATTGCAACTGTTTTATTTAGTGTAATTAGTACTGACCCCGTTAATTGTTTTAAAAACTGTGGTGATCCATTTGGGGATGGTGAGCAGTTATCGAGCAGGTATGAGCTGATGCGCATGGGATAGCTGGGTTGAGTCTTCACGAGCTATTTTTTTTTAGTCTTCCGCCGTGTCTTGAACTAGTTTATTTCATTTGGTTTTGTAGTTTGAGAAACAGATGTATTTTCTTTATCAGTTTTGGGATTTGAACTTGTATCGCTTTAAACTTATTTATTAAAGTATGTTTCTTTATTGTCTATTTGATATACATTGCCTCGGGTAACCGAGATGGTAGCATTCTCATGCCTTAAGTGGTCCTGGTAAGGCACTTGGAGTATGGGAGTGTTACAAAGTGGTATCAGAGCGACGATTTTGGAACCTGTAACTAATGAACCCAATGAATTTAGGGAGTCAAAATAAAATGAACCCGGGTAGGAGTTATTAGGAGCTAATGCAAAGACGTGGGAGATGTCCTAAAGTCGCGATCTTGCCATACAACTTTGAACCGGTCACTATGGGGTGTGTGTCGGGACCGTTATGTGCTTATCTTGTATGTTGCATATCTATATAGAAGGGTGTTGTGTGAATTGGTGGATGAATGCATGTGGAGGATAGGAGATGTGTGGTGAAAGATGATGATGATATGAGTATATATGTTGTTGATTAAATCACGGAATTGCATGATAGTTGATTTATAACGTGGCATTGTTAAAAACATGTGGAGTAGGATGTTGTTTGTGATATGTATATATAAAGTATGTATGTTTGTCGTTTTGTATATAAACATAGTTGGTTGGAAGTGTTAAGATACGCATGCGGGTAGTATACGAGTCAGCATAACTCGATCGAGTGGGGGGCACTCGATCGAGTAGGTGAGTGACTCGATCGAGTGGGTGTGACTCGATCGAGTGGGTTATTTTTCGTTTCTGGGCAGTAGTTTGTTTTTGGGCACTCGATCGAGTAAGTAGGGGCACTCGATCGAGTGGGGTCAGCTCGATCGAGTACGTTTTTGGATGCTTTTTGGTCAGGTTCTGGAGTCAAGGCACTCGATCGAGTAAGTGGGCAACTCGATTGAGTGGCCTCAACTCGATCGAGTGGGTTGTGGTACTCGATTGAGTAGAATCAGTACAGGTCGTATACGTCTTTGAGATATGGGATGTGTGTTTATGTTTACCTTTTCTTATATAGTTTCAAGATGCCGCCAAAGATAAACGCGTTGTATGTCAGGGCTGAGAACGTGAGCATTGATGAGATAGTTAAGATGTTGGAGCACCAGGATGCTCTCACTGAGGCTCTAAAGAAGTTCGGAAAAGACAAAGAGGTGGGTGTGGATTTCGCCAAGATGAGTATAAACATAGCGAGGTTTAACCCAAAGGAGTATATGGGCACGGGTGCGCCGATTCTACTAGATAATATGCATAGAGAGATGGAAAACATTCTTAATGAGGTTCATTGCCCAGAGGATTTTCGAGTGGAACAAGCTGCGTTCTACTGGAGGGAAGCGGCCGGAGAGTGGTGGGACAAGGTTAGGGAGAGTGTTCTAGACATATATGTGAAACAGGGGCTATCTGTTATACCTTGGGTTGAGTTTAAGAGAGCTGTGAGGCGAGAGTTTGTGCCAGAACATGTGCGTAGTAAGTTGAGAGAGGAGTTTGATGACTTCAAGATGACTTCTGATATGACAGTGGCTGAGTATTATCACAAGTTCAACGAGAAGTCTAGGTATGCAGAGGATATGGGGCTGAACCAAGAGAACTTGGCGTTGAGGTTTGAGAAGGGGTTGACACCCAAGATTATGGAGAAGTTGCCGGTAGGAGTCCTTACTGATGTTAAGAAGGTGTATAAGCATACTGGGAGAGCTGAGAGGTTGGTGGAGATGGCTAAGGAGAATAGAGAGAGAGCTTCTGAGAAGAGGAAGGCTGAGAGTGAGGGTGGTGGTCAAGTCTAGTTACAAGAGGGGCGGCCATAACCAGGTGAGAGCTTACTCTTCAAGGTCGGGGTTCGGTGGAGGAGCTTCTTTTGGGCGTGGCCGTGGTGGTGGTAGCAGCTGGGGTTTATTGTGCTTTAACTATGGCGGTGTGGGCCATAAGAGACATGAGTGTACCAGTGCTATGGGCAAGGGTTTTCAGAGGCAGTCGCAGGGAAGTTTCTCTCAGGGTCCATCTCAGAGCTATGCTAGTAACAGGCCGGCTGGGTCGTGGAACAATCAGGGTGGTCAGGGTAACAACAACAATGTTGGGGCTAACCGCAATGGCGGTAATTCATATTAGAGACCAGCAGCGAACAACAACCAGGGGTCGGGGTCGGTTGCCAAGCCGTCTACTTCTGCTAGTACTGTCCAGGGAGGTGGACAGAAGACCAGTGGTGAGCTGTTCATTATGGAGAAGAAAGCAGCTGAGGATGATGCTCACGTTATCATGGGTACTTTTCTTGTTAATGGAGTCTTTACCTTTGTTTTGTTTGATTCGGGAGCGTCACAGTCTTTTGTATCGTCGAGTCATGCTAAGATTTTGGGTTTGAGAGAGTTTGAGTCTGTAAAAGAGGAAGTTTTCATACCGTCGGGTGAGTCTGTATCTTGTGGGAGGTTGTATAAGGGTGTGTCTATGATAGTTGGGCAGGTTAACTTACCAGTGGACTTGTTAGAGTTTCCTTTGGATGGTTTTGAGATGATAGTTGGTATGGACTGGTTGGGTAAGTACAAGGCTAGAATAGACTGTCATCAAAAGAGAGTCTCTTTAAGAGGTCCTAAGGGAGTTAGTGTGTCTTATCGTGGGTTTGTTGTCAAACCCAAAGTCAAGTTGATTGCAGCAGTGACCTTGAAGTCTTATCTAAGGAAGGGGTGTTCGTTGATCTTATGCCATGTAAGAGACCATAGTATGGTGAGTTCGACAGTCGATCAAATACCAGTGGTGGGAGAGTTTCCAGATGTCTTTCCGGAGGAGATACCAGGTTTACCACCAAAGAGGGAGATCGAGTTCAGTATGGAGTTGAAACCAGGGACGAGACCAATCTCTAAGGTCCCGTACCGCATGGGTCCTAAGGAGTTGGAGGAGATGAAGAAACAGCTGGATGATTTGATTTACAAGGGGTACATTAGACCTAGTGTATCACCGTGGGGAGCACCAATGCTATTTGTGAAAAAGAAAGATGGGAGTTTGAGGCTATGCATCGATTACAGAGAGCTGAACAGGGTTATAGTGAAGAACAAGTATCCTTTGTCGAGGATAGATGATTTGTTTGATCAGCTGAATGGGGCAGCGGTCTTTTCTAAGATTGATTTGAGGTCGGGTTATCAACAGGTGAAGATTCGGGATGAGGACATACCGAAAACAGCTTTTACATCGAGGTATGGTCACTATGAGTATGTTGTGATGTCGTTTGGGTTGTCTAATGCACCTGTAGTGTTTATGGATTTGATGAACTGGGTTTTCAGTCAGTTTTTGGATCGGTTTGTTGTGGTCTTAATTGATGATATCTTAGTCTATTCTAAGACTAAGGAGGAGCATGAGGAGCATTTGAGGTTAGTGTTTCAAACTTTGCGAGACAATCAGTTGTATGCAAAGTTGTCTAAGTGTGAGTTTTGGCTCGAAGAAGTTGCTTTTCTGGGGCATGTGATTTCAAAGAAGGGTATAGCTGTGGATCTAGCAAAGATAGAGGCAGTCACTCGGTGGGAAGCACCGAAGAATGTGGCAGAGATCAGGAGTTTCTTGGGTTTGGCAGGTGTTAGGCCCAGATTAGCCTGGTCTGACTGTAACCTGGCCTGACCTTACAAGGCTGATTGGGGCAAACGGAGACCGGACAATTCTAACCACTGTCAGACAGATGAAGAATATTACAGGATGAATAAGCTACTTAGTCCCAGAAGAGAGGCCTGATGGTAAGCACAGAATAGCCTGGCGATACACCTAAACAGGCTGGATTAAGCTGAAGAGCAGCAAAACGATTATAACAAGATTAATGTTCATGTCCTATTCTCAAGGAAGACCAAGTCTAACCATGAAGCTATATTACCAATGAACCTGGACATACAAGAGGAGAATGAGTTGAAGAAATAATCAAAGGAGAACGAGTCAACCGAACTAATAGGGAATGTGCCCTATTAATCCTAGAATGACTCAACAAAAGAGGAAGACGTTGAAGATCAATGTAACGTTTATATTTGTATAACTATAAATATTGTAATCTGGCATTTGTATTTTCATTCATTATTCATCAGTGTTAAACCACTTCACTACTTATTTTTCATTACTTTTCGAGCACACAATTACTTAAACAAATTTGTATCCAGCTTATCTAAATAATATAAATATTATTCTTAATACTTAATTTTTCCCTGTTATTCATTTACAATATTCCAAACTTATAGAGCTAGATACCCAATTATTCTTTAATCAAGCCGGACCCATTCAGGGAAAATCCTGCTAAAACAATTGGCGCCCACCGTGGGGCATCTAGTTCTTCAACCAATAAAAATTCCCTTTATCATTTTTCATTTAATATTCACACACAAAAATGGTGGAACTCACCTCAGAACAACAATTAGCGGCTTCCCTGGCCAAAATCAAAGAATTGGAGACAATCCAAGAGAAGACAGCCCAAGCAGAAGCAGAAATCAATAGGCTGAAGGAATCTGAGTCTAGCCTGAGGAAAAAATTGGAAAATCAGGCTTCGGGCTCCAAGGCCAGATTCGAACCAGGAACCCCATTCTCATCCATTATCAAAAACATTGACTTTTCCAATTTTGGAACCCCGGAGAAGGATACATTATCCGGTACCCCAACCATTTCCAATGATGAAACAAACAAAATCGAAGCAAAGAATAATGATGGCTATGCTTCAGAAATCCAAAACTCCACAACAAAATAGAAAATATACCCGCAGCAGGACCACTCGTGGCTGAGGTAGAAATTGACAGCTTTGCTGACTCACCCTTTGCAAATGAAATTGCAAAGACTGACCTCCCCAAGAAATTCACCGTCCCATCCATGAGAACTTATGATGGAACCTCTGATTCACAAAATCACGTTGCAATATTCAAACAGAAGATGTTGGCTGCCTCAATACCCAGTGAACTCAGGCAGGTCTTCATGTGTAAATGCTTTGGTACAACCCTGACCGGAGCAGCATTACAATGGTTCATTAATCTCCCAAATTGAGGTATCAAGAATTTTGCAGAACTGATCAATGCCTTCAACCAACAATTCGCAAGCAGCAGAGACATGGCCAAAAGACCCAGTAACCTGTTCAGGGTAAAGCAACTCCCTGAATAATCTCTCAAAGAATTCCTGGCCAGATTTGTCAAAGAGAAGGTGGCCATTCCCAGGTGTGATGAAGAAACAGCGGTAGAAGCCTTCAGGCAAGGAGTCCTGCTTGACAGTGACATCTATGCAGACTTGACCAAGAAAGCATGCCCAACCTTTGCCACTGTTCAATCCATCGCCTTAGAGCATGTCAGATTGGAGGAAGATCTCAACTTCAGGACGAACTCATCCGGAGGAAAACAAGGCTATGGACACACTAACAGGAAAAGCTCCTACCAGAAAGGAGGCAACCCCAGATCAGCACCCTATTCCAGGCCTGAAAGATCTGAAGTCAACATGGCACAAGAACACAAAGGTAACCTTTCTAGCCTACCAACTATACATAAATATAACTTCTCTATTAATACTGCAGGATTAATCAAACGCCTGGAAAGCCTGGGAGATACAGTCAGATGGCCCAAGAAATCAGACAACCTCAGGAAAGACCCAACAATATGGTGTGACTTCCATCAGGACATCGGGCACACCACAGAAGAATGCATCCAACTCAGGAAACAGGTGGCATATCTCCTAAAGAAAGGCTTTTTGAAGGACTTAATCCAGCAGCCAAAGAACAAAGATGAAGGACAAAGCAAGAGAGATTCAGGGAACGGCAGAGATCCTCCTCCTCCTCCCCCCATCTATGAAGTTAAGTTCATAAATGGAGGATCAGAGATCTGTGGTCTAACCAGCTCGGCTGCCAAAAGAATATCCAGGAGTCTAGACTTGCCCCCTTCCAGTCCAAGTCATTGCCCGCTATTACTTTTGATGACTCGGACCTGCAGGGAATATCGATCTACACCATGACAAACTTGGTAATCACCATGCAAATTGGCATGACTAAGGTATCAAGAATCTTGATAGACGGAGGCAGCTCAATCAACCTGGTGATGCTTGACGTCCTAAAAGCTATGAAGATAGATGAAGGAATGATCATCAAGAAATCCAGCGTCCTGGTTGGATTCAGCGGAGAAACAAAGAACACCCTGGGAGAAATCAGCCTGCCAACCTATGTGGAAGGCGTGGCTTCATATGAAAGATTTGGAGTAATGGATTGCCTATCCTCATATAAAGTAATCCTGGGCAGACCATGGATCCACAATGTCAAAGCAATCCCATCAACATACCATCAATGTGTGAAAATTCCAACAGAATGGGGGATAACCACCATCAGGGGAGAACAGAGGACGGCTCAGAATGCTACACCAGGCTTTGAAACCTTCAAAGTCGGGAAAGTCCCTCGCATAGCAATTAAAGTCACCTGTCGGGGAAGAATATATTGCACAAACACAGAAGGAAACAGGAGAGGTCATTTTGGATTCGAGTTCCCCGACGGGGAAGGTACTTGTATGGTCTGATGCACCGGACTCGGTCAGACCCGATCTGGTCAGCTTTCTTAAAACTAAAATGTCCTGTTTTGCTTGGTCGCATTTTGATATGACTGGTATAGATGCTGATATTGTTGGGAAATGTGTCCTCAACAATAGTGCGATCATATGATTTAAATATCATTATTAAATCTCATTTTAAGAATACAATTGGGAAGTAATATTGTTACTGTCAACTGGTCAACATATATCGGTAATGATTGGCTGACTAGAGTTTGACATTACTGTCGTGTGACGGTGGTGATCAGTTGACCCCCTAGGTCATACCTATAGGGCAATACTATACTCTTAATTGATTATTTAATTAATCGTATAATGTTGCGAGTTAATTAAATTACTTGAAAATTGACGGACGATTTTGGAAGTAAAATTTACGTATCATATTAAAATATGATTTAATAAGATACGGTCTGAGTAATTGAATTGTATCATTACTCGGATGAAATTATTGTTTAAAGAAACAATCGGAACTGAATGAATTATTATAAATACAATCAGTTGTAATTTATAAATGGTAAAATATTTTGGCACAAGTAATTATAAAATTACTAAGTCGATTTTTGTATGTGACGTATTTTTGATAATACGTTGATTTTTAATATGTTAAAAATACATAACAAATTTATGTCACATATGACATGTGACATATTGACAATTGACAAAAATAATATGGAATCCATATTATAGATTGGGCCGAAAAATTGGAGGAGAATTAAGCTAAAATTGTGTTTACATTTTTAGTGGTGAACATAATGATTTAAAAGCAAATGTAGCCATGCAACCCTATAAGACATTGTGAAGACAAATGAGGGCATGCATTGGCTCTCCTACCTCTCTCCTTTGGGCCGGTTTTTGAGAGTGGAAAAACTAATTGTTTTTCCTCTCAATTTTACCTAATATACTATAATGAAAGATTATTATTCATTCATTCTTTCCACCATCTAAAATATGAGTTTTAGAGAGATAAAAACTCCCATCTTCTTCCTCCCCAAAAACCGAAATATTCAAGAGTTATATATAAATATTTTGGTTCAATTTTCTACCTAATTAATATTATACTAGTTTTGTAATATTAATTAAATTAAGAGAAAGCCTTGGGTATAAAGCTTAGGGAGAGATCCTACACTTGGATCTTGGTTCATCCATAAGGAAAAGCTCAAGAACAAGAGAGAAAGGTGATCTCTCTTGTGCCCAATATAACCGAAATCTACAATGTAAGGACTTGATTTCTCTTCTCTTATATTATTGTTTGCATGCATAAAATCCGTTTTAATTTTATGACAAATTAATTATGACATATATGAGTATGTTAATATGTATATGAATCTACATTTCCTTCAATCGGTATCATGAGCCACGGTTGTTTGCATGCAAATTGGTTAAAAGTTTTTCCGAGTTATATGAATAACAAAATAAAACTTGTAAAATTTGTGTTATTATGATATATCACGAAATAATTACATGCATGTTAATATTTCTGGTCCTAAAGTGTTTTAGGATATTTTGGTTAATTTTTCGGATTTTTATTGTTCATATTTAATAATAATGACATTTAAATGTGATTTTATGAGTAAAAATGTCATTTTTGGTCGAAAATTAGCTATACTTCGAATTTTCACTTGGTTTTTGGATATGTTGTTACATATATTATTTTGAGATAACCTGTAAATTTTCATAATTTTTGGACTTGTTATGCTCGAAAAATGAATTTTTCATTATTAAATTCGGATTTAAGAGAAAAATAGGTTAATATGAGTTAAATTTCGAATCTGGTCATAGAAAATTAATATGTTGTCACATGCAATTTTACAAGATGTGTGTAAAATAATTGGCTATAAATAAGTCTTTTAGCATGATTTATGAATTTTTGAAGAAAAATTAGCATAAATAGTGACATTATTAGTGTAAAATTAATAAAACATAATCTATGACTTAGGAAAAACGTCTAATGTTGCATTTTATTATATTTTTCAGATCTAAAATTGAAAAGTTAATGAAAATAATTTTTCCATGCTTTTATGATTATTTTATTAAATATCGATAAACCGCAACATTGTTTTTCCGAAAAAATTTTCGAAATTTTTAACCTAAGATTTTGAACATTATGAGTGTCATGGAATTTTTCCAGAATGTTCATGAATTTAAATTTCAAATTTTGAATTTATTTGAAATTTTTGGATTTATTTGAAGTTTAATAGCTTATTTTTGTAATTTTGGTCCATTTATGAACAAATTTGTAAATAAAAGTTAATTATGGTCAAATTATTAGTGAAGACTATATTTTGAGTCCTAAGAGGTTAGGGTAATTAACTTATGCATAAATATGAGTTTATGTATTTTTGTGATTATAAAATGTTGAAATCACGCAAATCCGTAAAAACCGAGTAATATACGATATTGGCTATTTAAAGGCGATTTAGCATAAAATTGAGCATGTTCATACATATTATAATGCTGCATTTTTCTTTATGATTGTCATAATTTTAATTTATGTAATTTTGAATTATGTAATTTTACTTAGTATGGCCTTAGATTTTAATTGGTATTTCCCGAAATGTATGGGAATATCGATTCGGTTGTAATTTTTATTGTGATCTCGTATCACCGTTTTGTAATTTAATAGATTTATTTTATTTTAGTTACAAATGTATAATAGGAAATTATGTAATTTATTATGTAATTTTATTCATTCCGGAGTTCCTAAAGACGGATTTCTTCAAGAATGGCGATACATAAAGACGGTGTTACCTCGAGATGCGTGCCACAACCAAAGTTCAAGGGACCAATGGAGTTGGTTTCCGAATATGTAATAGTTAAAGAGTTTTTCTATTTTAGGAAAGGCCATACTAGGATTTATTTATTTTTATGCTTGCATTTCATTTTATTTTATGTCGCATGCATTGCTAAATCGCCATAACTAAACATGCATTATCATTTTATCGAGTTTATCGACCGTGTCAATTAAAATTATCGTAGTTCACCGCTTTAGTTCACTTAAAACGTGATAGATAATAAATTGACACGACCTCTCGCTAAAACAATTAATTGAGACATAGCCTTACCAAATAGTAGAAACCATGAAAACCTATTTCGTGAGGGAGTGCACTCGGCCCTACCGGGGTACAAACCTTGTTACGTAGGGGAAGTGGGTGATAAATGTCAATCCACCGAATTCATGTTGATGAGGGTTTCATCGGCCATACCGTGCCCAAGTTGATGTGGATTTGGATCATGGACACATTTATTCGAAATTTGGATTGAGCTCAACGGAAGTATTCGCGACCGTAGTTGCATGTGTTCCGGGCTAT
Source organism: Silene latifolia (assembly GCF_048544455.1). Classification (NCBI taxonomy): domain Eukaryota; kingdom Viridiplantae; phylum Streptophyta; class Magnoliopsida; order Caryophyllales; family Caryophyllaceae; genus Silene; species Silene latifolia. The sequence goes on along the minus strand of NC_133534.1, from coordinate 141,759,176 downwards.
AGATAAATATTAAAGTAATTTTTATCGACCAAGAGTTCTAAAAGTAGAATCGATTAAAGTGTTAATCCACCGAGTTATATTGATAAGGGTTTCATCGGCCATACCGTGCCTAAGTCGATATGAATTTGGGTCTTGGAATCATTTATCATAGTTGGGTAGAGGTCACTATGTAAATGCTTTACTTGTTATTTACAAGTATTATTGTTAAAACGATAAATGTTGAGTTTTCCACTATTCCGTTATCATTTTGTTCTATTTCTTTACCACAATTCATATACGATATCATTTCGTTTTTTGATTCAAATCTCCATTAAAACATTGTAACTAAAGACAAATATGAATTTGCTTCTAAAACCTCATATGAACCATTGCTAAGGATCTCTTGTAAAGAGTATAGATTAAAGTTATTCATTATCAAACAGGTTTTTGATTCTTGACTAACACATCTACTTACAATGGATTGTTATGTTTCATATACTTAATTGAATTAAGTACCTTGAAATGATAAATTGTTTTGGTAATTAGATTTGTTGGAATTCATAATTGACCAAAATAACGCAACCACTTCAACGAAAGTTTTAAGACTAAAACGAACAAATGAAGAGTAATCTTCATGAATTCAATTTTGCTTCTCAAAGCAAAGACTCATTGAAGTAAGTGGGAGCATTCTCTTAAACCATTAAGATGAGGACGAGGTTCAAGAAGTAATGGAATTGATACAAGGTAATGTTAAAGGTAAAGTTGTTGAGAATGACGATACTAAACCTATCAATCCCGACCGATAAAGTTTCCAATGTCTCAAATGTTGGACACGAGAAAGGAAACTACCCCAAATTATTGAAGAATCAACAAATTAGTTGTGGGACATCTAATAGGATCTTCTTCTTTAAATGTTTATTTGATTAAACACAAACTTTGCTAGTACCACTTCGTCAATATTAGAAACCAGTGGAGGTTTACATCATTGTATTCAACACATAAGATGATTAGAATATGACGACTAGCAACAACAATATCGAGAGATAGAGTAATTGTGTACTCAATCTAGTTTTTGGGTTTGGAGTTGTACTTAATTGTGACTATTAAGTACATAAATTCTAAATAAGAATATAAACTTGTTAAGATACAAAAGAGGTTTCACTTTTGTGACCCTATACACCACGATTTGATGTATGGCAAGCCCATTATCAAGGTGATTATATTCTAAACCAAACTAGAATGATATATCATGTAGATGATGTAAGATTCAAATTGGTAACCCAAGATTAAACCTTAAATTTTGGAATGATGAACGCAAAGAGTTATCGAGTACTCTTGAAACCATTAGATTATTAATGGTATATGCGTGTCGTGTATTCAAAGCAAGATGTCTCGTGCTTTTTGTTTGAAAAGGAGATCGAGATTGTAAATCATTGATCCAAAATAGGTTGATCATTTTCTTTTACCAACGAGTTAAGTTGACACTAGTATGTTCACTTAATAAGGTAAATTGAAAAATCTTTGAAGAAGTTCAAGAGTTCAAGGAATCACGATATAGTCGTGATGGGATTATCAAAGTGAGGACTTTGATATAAGCCAAAGGAAATGTGATATAGTATCACAAGTTAATCTCTCTTAGCACGCATTATGAAATGATGTGTGGATGGATAAGAATTCAAACGCTATTCGATATGGTTTGGACTTCAATCAAGTTACTTTGAGTTACTTGATCCTTTTGGGGATTTTATCATTTTTGTCTAAATTATTTTTCCACTAATACAAATCATATGAGATATGAAATGGTAAGGGTACCATGTTTGTAAGTTTTCACAAGAAACAAAGGCCCATTTTTCCCTTTTCAATTATCACGAGTACGACGGGTTTGCGGCTCGTGAAGCTGTCTTTCTAAAATACAAGTTTATTTCTAGAAGACAGAGTGGGAGAATTTATTCAAGAGCCACAAAGAATGATATTTCTTGTGCCACAAAGAATGCTATGTCGCAAGAAACTGGTCTAATTTATTCAAGAGCCACAAAGAATGCTATTTCTTGTGCCACAAAGAATGCTATGTCGCAAGAAACTGGTCTTTCTTGGCTACATGAGACGTTTTGTGTAAGATGTTGTTTCTTTAAAACCTAGGAGGTTAAATTCGTCAAATTGTTGAAAATGATGGATTCATGCTACTTTTAAGAAAGTAAAGAGCTTATAACTTACAAAGAAATCGTTTGATTCAAATTGATTACTTCTAGAAAGTAATGAACATATGACTTACATAAGAGTGTTTAAGTCACAACTCAATATAAGGCTTAGAGCCATGAAAATCCGAAATAAAAAGGCTTGATTAGTTGCAAAGGGTTTTGCACTAATAAAGAGAGATTTCAAGGTTGATTGGTTGCAAAGGGTTTTTACACCAATTGAAATACTTAAGTCTATTTGGATCTTCTTAGGGATTGTGTTTCATTATTATGAAATACATAGCGAGTGAATCTAAAACCCACTTCTTCAATTAGAAGGAATGTATTCAATACATGTCTTGAGTTTTGAAGATTCTTGCAATCCTAAGATAATGTAAAACTTAAGAGAGGGTCTTAAGTAGGACATCAATGAGTTAGAATCAACATTTTGATCATGTGATAAAACATTTCTCGATAAGTCGAGAAGTTGTGTTTATACATGAAGTTTAGTGGGAGTTACGGAAATTTTAATTAGTCCGATATGTGGATGACATATTGATCATTGAGAATGATTTAAGACTTTTGGAGTATTATAATACATCTTGAATATCCGGATTTATGAAGATAAATCCACATGATATCAGCGTCAGTAAGAAGTCTTATGTTGATAAGATTCATGACTAGTTCAATTAAAATTGAACATATTTGATTGATTCCATTTGCTTCCGCTGCCGGATCAATTAAATGAGTAATGATGTATAACACTTCATATACTTTGAGTATGATGAATTGTTTTCAAAATCGAATTTAAGTAATCTTTGCCAAGTATGCCATAAAGATTGTCCTTAAGTGCTTGCAGAAGCATTAAGGCTATAATGCAAAGTGTTTATGATGCAATTTTGTGTAAGGGTGTTACACAAGTGACAATTGACAATTGAGGTTGCGCATGGTTTCCGACAAAACCATAATCAAAACACATTAGGATGGTTAAGATACCATTGTGGCAATATTAATTAAGAAGTAGATTTTCTAGAATCGTTCTAGGCAATAAAGAACAATGAGAGATATTTATAACGGAAATTGAGTACACTTGCAATCATGAGATGTGCAAGAAGGATGAGTCCCGCACACTGTGAAAACAGTGGGAGCTATTCTTAGGCTAGAGGGCCCATGTCTTGATTGGATCTCGACACGTACTCAGAAAGTTTTGTAATGCAAATGTATACATTACAAAGGAAAACGAGTATGTAGTAAGGTTGAGTAAGGTACAAGAAATTGATAAAACCTACTAACCAAAGCCTCCTCAAAGGCTAAACATGATGAGTCATGTCATTTCAATTGAATTGAAATGAACAACTACGTACAAGATCAAATTAGATTATAGAACATGAAATAGTAATCAGGCATTGACTATTCATGTGTGATAATCGCATTTGTCGTTCGAGTTTTATTTTAAAACTCTTTTATTATACTTTGTTACATCCAAACGGGTTGTAGAGACAACGTTGAACCCCGTTAAAGTGAACATGGATTAACATTGTATTCGCCCATAGTCACTTGTATGAGGTGACGTCTCGAAGTGACTAGAGTGTGATGCGATTGATGGCAAGTTCAAGTGCCATACAGTCATGTGAGATGACTAGTCGATCACATAGGCAGATGTTAGGAACACCTTGTCGGGCCTTATGACCGCTTATAGAGTTCTGGCAAATTTATATAGCCTGGTCGTGGCGAGAGCTGCTATAGTATTCAAATGAGTCGATTCTTTTGACTAAAGACTATTCACCTAAGATGGCTCGTTTCGATTAACTTTGATTTGTGTTACTACGACCTTCGTAAATGGGGTCAAATGGGCATATTTTGGGTTGTGATGGTTGTGGCTAGTCGAAGGGAATGAGTGCGATAGAATTGTCCATCCCCTTGTCGGGTTAAAACAATATCTCAGGGCCACTCGAGGAGTAATGAATCGGAAATACGTGGCCACGCTCGGAAGGTATCCGAGTGGATAAATCCGGTCAATCGGTTATTCTCGGATCGAGGAAACCACTCGATATGATCACTTGCAAGCACGACCTGAAAGACACCTTGCATTGAGTGGGAGATAGTAATAGGACAAGAGAATTGGTGACGCACACTTGTCGAGGACAAGTGGGAGATTGTTGGGAAATGTGTCCTCAACAATAGTGCGATCATATGATTTAAATATCATTATTAAATCTCATTTTAAGAATACAATTGGGAAGTAATATTGTTATACTGTCAACTGGTCAACATATATCGGTAATGATTGGTTGACTAGAGTTTGACATTATTGTCGTGTGACGGTGGTGATCGATTGACCCCTAGGTCATACCTATAGGGCAATACTCTTAATTGATTATTTAATTAATCGTATAATGTTGCGAGTTAATTAAATTACTTGAAAATTGACGGACGATTTTGAAAGTAAAATTTACGTATCATATTAAAATATGATTTAATAAGATACGGTCTGAGTAATTGAATTGTATCATTACTCGGATGAAATTATTGTTTAAAGAAACAATCGAATCGAATGAATTATTATAAATACAATCAGTTGTAATTTATAAATGGTAAAATATTTTAGCACAAGTAATTATAAAATTACTAAGTCGATTTTTGTATGTGACGTATTTTTGATAATACGTTGATTTTTAATATGTTAAAAATACATAACAAATTTATGTCACATATGACATGTGACATATTGACAATTGACAAAAATAATATGGAATCCATATTATAGATTGGGCCGAAAAAATTGGAGGAGAATTAAGCTAAAATTGTGTTTACATTTTTAGTGGTGAACATAATGATTTAAAAGCAAATGTAGCCATGCAACCCTATAAGACATTGTGAAGACAAATGAGGGCATGCATTGGCTCTCCTACCTCTCTCCTTTGGGCCGGTTTTTGAGAGTGGAAAAACTAATTGTTTTTCCTCTCAATTTTACCTAATATACTATAATGAAAGATTATTATTCATTCATTCTTTCCACCATCTAAAATATGAGTTTTAGAGAGATAAAAACTCCCATCTTCTTCCTCCCCAAAAACCGAAATATTCAAGAGTTATATATAAATATTTTGGTTCAATTTTCTACCTAATTAATATTATACTAGTTTTGTAATATTAATTAAATTAAGAGAAAGCCTTGGGTATAAAGCTTAGGGAGAGATCCTACACTTGGATCTTGGTTCATCCATAAGGAAAAGCTCAAGAACAAGAGAGAAAGGTGATCTCTCTTGTGCCCAATATAACCGAAATCTACAATGTAAGGACTTGATTTCTCTTCTCTTATATTATTGTTTGCATGCATAAAATCCGTTTTAATTTTATGACAAATTAATTATGACATATATGAGTATGTTAATATGTATATGAATCTACATTTCCTTCAGATATTATAACTCATAAGTTGAATATTGACAAATCATTTAAGCCTGTACAGCAAAAGAGGAGAAAATTTGCTGCAGAGAGACATGAAATCATCAACCAAGAGGTTGACAAGCTACTGGACATGGGAATGATCAGGGAAGTAATGTACCCTGACTGGCTTGCAAATGTAGTAGTCGTCCAAAAGAAAAACGGCAAATGGAGAGTCTGTGTAGACTACACCGACCTAAACAAAGCCTGCCCAAAATATCCATTTCCCTTGCCACACATCGATGCAATGGTGGATGCCACTGCAGGCCACGAGATGTTAACATTCATAGATGCCTCCAGCGGATTCAATCAAATAAAGATGCACCCTGCAGACCAGGAAAGCACGGCTTTCATCACTGAGAGAGGAATATATTGTTATACTGCTATGCCCTTTGGATTGAAGAATGCAGGAGCAACCTATCAAAGGCTAGTCAACATGATGTTCAAAGACCAAATAGGAGATACCATGGAAGTCTACATAGATGACATGGTAGTCAAGTAAAAAAAGGCAGAAGACCACGTCAAAGACTTGGAAGTAGCCTTTCAAATACTGGAGAAATTCAATATGAAGCTCAACCCACAAAAATGCCACTTTGGAGTCTCAGCAGGCAAATTCTTGGGCTATATGGTGACAAAAAGAGGAATAGAAGCCAGCCCTGAACAGATCAAAGCTATCCTGAAGCTAGAACCACCAAAGACGGTCAAAGACATACAAAAGCTGACTGGAAGAATAGCGGCCCTGAACAGATTCATTTCAAGATCATCGAGAGAGGTGCAAATCATTCTATAACCTCGCTAAGGAAGAACAAGGACTTTCAATGGACCCCCGATCATCAGCCGCCTTTGAAGACCCGAAAACATATCTATCCTCTCCTCCCTTGCTGGCAAAACCAGTCAAAGATGAACCCCGACAAGATATACTGTCAGTCATCACGAAAAACTTCTTTGTCGGTGCGGTCTTGGTCAAAGAAGGATTTAACAACAACACCTGTCTATTACGTAAGTAAAAGTCTCACCGGATGCGAGAGATCGGTATGGCCTACTTGAAAAATATGTTTTAGCTTTAATTATGTGTTGCACAAAATTAAGACCATACTTTGAAAGCCACCCTATAATAGTCAGAACCAATCTTCCTATCAAGTCTGTACTTAGGAAACCAGAATTGTCCGGACGAATGGGCAAATGGTCAGCCCAGCTAAGCACATACAACATAACATTTGAACCAAGGACAGCAATTAAGTCACAGGCACTAGCAGACTTTGTGGCTGATTTTAGTCCGACCCTAGAACCCGACCTGATAAAAGAGGTAAATAAACTGACCAGCGACCAAACAGACCTAGAATGGACCCTATTTGTCGATGGTGCATCCAATATGAGAGGCACAGGCCTGGGGGTACTAAAATCGCCACAGGGGGATAAGATAGTACAGGCTATAAGCTGTGCATTTGAGGCTACCAACAATGAGGCAGAATATGAAGCCCTAATAGCTGGATTAAAGGTATGTATTGACCTTGGTGTGCAAAACCTAAAGGTACGTACTGATTCCCTTCTTATTTCCAACCAAGTAAACGGAGTATATACTGTAAAAGACTCAAAAATGATACTCTATTTGGAAATTGTTCAAATTTTAAAAGCAAAATTCCGCAATTTTAATATTGACCAAATTCCCAGGGACTTGAATACCCCAGGCCGATGCCTTAGCCGGCCTAGGATCCAACTTCAGTCCCCTTGACTTCGATAAAATACCCATCGTACATTTATTGGAACCTGCAATAAATAAACAAGATGAAAGTTTTCCAATTTATGTTGCTAATTCTTGGACAAAACCCTACTATGACTGGCTACAACAGGGAATCCTTCCCCTAAACAAACAAGATGCCAGAGCACTAAAAATAAAAGTTGCTTCATATACCATTATTAACAACGTGCTTTTTAAGAAATCGCAGGCTGGGCCATACCTCAGATGCCTGGAGCCACAAGAAGCTGAGCAGATATTATCAGAAATCCATGAAGGATACTGTGGAAATCATAAAGGTGGAAGAAGCCTGGCAAGCAAAGTACTCAGAACAAGTTATTATTGGCCCACCTTGAGGGCCGATTGCCTGGAATTTAGCTCTAAATGTAAAGCTTGTCAGATTCACGGACCATATATCCATCAGCCATCTGAGGAACTACATTCGATATCCGCCCCCTGGCCATTTATGAAGTGGGGCATGGATATAGTAGGGAAACTACCCCAAGCACCCGGACAAAAAGTTTTCATGCTAGCAATGACTGATTACTTCTCCAAGTGGATAGAAGCTGATTCATACAGGCAAGTCAAGGAAAAGGATGTCATAGCATTCATCAAACACAACATCATATGTAGATATGGCATCCCCTCTGAAATAGTATGTGACAATGGCACGCAATTCGTGGGAAAAAGAACAAGACTTTCCGTGCTCAATGGAACATTAACTGGTAACGTCCACGCCAGGATATCCAAAAGCTAACGGTCAGGCAGAATCCAAAGAACAAAGTAGTAATCACCGCATAAAAAAGAAGCTAGAAAGAAGGAAAGGAAGATGGGTCAAGAGCTCCCTCTCGGTCCTCTGGGCGACGTAACCACGCCTAAAACATCCACAGGCCAAACCCCTACTCCTTGGTCTATGGATGTGAAGCGATAATCCCGCCGAGGTCGACATTCCATCAGCCAGATGCGGCCTGAACACAATAACAAGCAATATACCTCTAATGGAAGATAGCCTGGACTTAACGGAAGAGTTAAGAGATGCAGCCAGATTAGATTGGCAAAGATATCGCAAAGAGTCGCAAAAAGCTACAACAAGACTGTCAAAGCCAGGGTATTCGGGGTAGGAGACCTTGTCCTCAGGAAAGTCTTCCAAAACACAAAAGAAAAGAATCTTTGGCAAATTGGCCCCAACCGGGAAGGTCCCTACCCGATTGACTCAATAGTCGGCCAGGGAGCTTATAGATTACAAACCCTGACGGCGAAATGATCCCAAGAGCTTGGAATATTGCACACTTAAAACTATTTCACATATAGAATATATCTCCGGTCGGTATAATTTTCATGTTCACATTTCTTGCCTGACCTGACGTGAAACTAAATGTATGATACTTGCCATTATATGAATAAATGCCTTATATAATTTCTTCTATTATGTGCCCAAATACTTGTCAATATTCGTATACTTATTTTTACCAATTAGAATCTTCAATACTTATTTTACATACTGCATTTTATTTAAAACAAATCTTAAAGATTGGGGGCCACCCCACCAATATGCAACTGATACCCAATTTTCAGTTGCAAAACAGGCCTTAAAATACTGAGCTCAACTTAAGATACAAACCTGGAATATCTATTCCTGGATTTTATAACATAGATGGGTCATAAGCCCTCCAGACAGGCAGGGGACGTAAGCCCTCCAGACAGGCAACAACCCCACCCATAACACAATAAATCGCGCAGATCAAGACAAAATCGGCCCGATCCAGTCGAATAACTGGCCAGATCCAGTAAGACATTCAATACTACAAATGCCCTATCAAAACACAAAAAGGAACCAAAAAAGACCAAATATTTATTTACCCAAAATAGCTGGCCTTGCCACAAACCTAATTATTCATTCCAGGGACATTCCCCCTGGATGAGCCAAAAAAAAAATAATAATAATAAAAAAAAAGAATACCTAAATATTCATTCCAGGAACACCCCCCTGGATGGGCCAAAGCAAAAAGAAAAAACTCTAAACTAAGTAGGTTTCTCACCAGTAACCGACTCACAACCATCCACCATTTCCTGATCACCAGATTTTCCTTTGGAAGGAGGAGAATCCGCCTCATCTTCTTGACCCATATTAGCCAAATCAGGATACTGGGCGTCCAAAGCTGCCTCATCACGGCCCGGGTCCCAATTAGCTCGATCAGAATCCAGATCCTTCATAGCATCAACCCGCCCTTTCCCAAAGAAGTACTGAGCGGCATCAGCAAGCCGCGCCTCCACTAGTTCCTTCTCAGCGCCAAGCTCTTCATTTTTCCTCCTCGGTGATCTTGCATAGCCGCTTCTCACAGACCAACTCCTCCCTCACACCTCTAACTCTTGCCCGACAAATGACCTTCTCAAGCATTTTTGCAGCCACCTCGCAAACTATAGCGACCCTGAACGCCTCTCTAGTCTGTCCCCAGTGAGATTGAAGCACTACCTCATTACTCCGGATGTATGCACTCACGGTTAACTTTATCCACTTTCTCTTCCAAGCTAGAAACCCGGCCGGGCATCCCCGAGTTGACAAGCAGAGCCAACCCAACATCCAATCCCTACAAAAAATAAAATCAATCAGCCAAATATAAAAGTGACACAAAGAGCACATGAACAATTAAAAATATCCCTTTACAACTAACCTCCTTAGCCTGAGAAGCGAGTTCAGCAGCCTTTGTCACAAGAGAAGTCGGAATAGAAACCACTCTAGTAGACGACTCAAGAGTATTAGCAGACAAGAGTTGGCCGCCCATTTTTGCAGAAAATTCATTTATCCGTGCCCGGGCAGCATCCATGTCGTCAATCCTAGCAGGCACTTGCCTTATACTCCTGATTGGTTGAGCTTGGATAAGCTCTTTCTCTCTCTCCTCCTCTTCAGGGATAACATCTTCCCTCTTCCTTTTTGAAGCCTGGACAACCTCCGGTGACACTAGCCTGGGTGGATCCTGAGGAGGCTGAGCATCAGAAACCAGAATGTCAAGCGTTTTGTCACTACCACTAGCCTCCTGGCTCTTGGACTGTTCAGCAATCCTAGCCACCCCAGCCTTTAAATCTTTTGCAGAAAAGCTGGCCAACCTAGCAGAAGACCTGAATACTGAATACATAAAGAATATACATAAATATCAGATGAGAAGCGATAAGAAGACAGCAATTAACATAAAGACATAAAGAAGACATACGGGAAAGAAAGAGCAAAGAGAGCTAGGCTTGCCTTTGGGTACTTTGACCCCGATCGTCACCTTAGTCTTCATATACGGGGTAATAATTCCCTGCCCAAACTAGCTGGCCAGGCCCTCTCTTCCTCAGGAATAGCGAGAAAAGCCTCTATCCTGGAAATAGCTTCCTCGTCAAGAGGATCAAAGTTCCAATCAGGAGCTGCAAAAACCGCCAAAAACACACAGGTGAAAATCAAAACCTACTGATTTCGTATAATATATACTTGATGTGAACGATGTCGTCACTCATCCAATCAAACACATTTATAATACTCAACATACAACTAGTTAGTGGTAAGTCGAGGTCGATCCATGGGACGGTGGTTACTCAAATTATTCAATCTAATTATGGTTGTGCTTGGGGTTGTCACAATTATAATGGGTTGATGATTCTAATCTAATAGATGCAATAAACAAGCAACAAAAGGAAAGATGTAAACAATTGATTTTTTTTTTGGTACATAACAATTGATTAAAAGCGCTAGGATATCATGGGGTCATAGGGGATTCATGGTGTTGATCATACAAACATGTTTACAAGGTTGCAAGCAATTAATGTTGTGGAGGAACCGAGTTGGGTTATATCTTACGGTTCTTAGGAAGAGTTGGGTCCCGGAGCCGAATCGATTAGATTGTACAACACCTACAAGTCGACTTACTTTCCTCCTAATCAACTTCTATGCATGGTCTAACAAGACTCGAGTTGGTTTATATCTTACAAGTCAAGTTGAGTAGATAAGAGATGGTTGTAAATGCAAGGATTCATAGGCTTAGCATTTCATCAAACATAACATGTGCATAAAGTTGACATCACAACAAGCAAGCAATTTAATCATGTGAACATATTAGATTAAGCATGAATCAATCCCATGTTGGTTTCCCCTAATTACCCACTAATCCTAGCTAAGTAACTACTCACTCATCATCATGGGAAACATGTCATTAATGGTGTCAATCATCACAACAAGTATAAACATGATAATAGAATGAAGAAATGAACAATAAAGATTAAAGAGTAAAGTAATTATACCAAACTTGAGGTGATCCAAATAATAATGCAAAGAATAATAGAAAAACTTGATGATTGATGGAAGGTTGTCAATCTCCCAATAATAACCCAATAATCTTCAATTACCCAATAATAAACTTGAATAATAAACTTGAACAATAATTAAAGAGAGATTAATGTGTAATTTGTGGAAAGATTAAAGAGTAATCTATTCTAATCTACTCCTAATCTAATCTAAAGGAGGATTTTCTACTCTAAAAACCTCATATCCTTGATTAATTACAAAGATGGGGTATTTATAGTGGAAATTAGGTGGGATGCATTAGGTTAACTAAGGGCTAAACTAGTAATTAAACTTTTGAAATTTGAGCAGGGAGACTCCGGTATTTTTCGGAGGAAGGGAGTCTTTCTTTGAAGCTTGGAGAAGACGAAATCATGCTGTGAAGGAATCCGAGCGGATTAAGGTCGGGACGGGCGGATTCTGGCGATGGAATCCGGGCGGATTTGGGAGAATCCCGGCGGATTGTGGAAGGGGAATCCGGGCGGATTGTAGGGAATCCGGGCGGATTCTCCTCCAGTGAATTTTCTTGTTTTTCCCAGCCAGAAGACGGGCGGATTGGGGACAATCCGGGCGGATTGTAGCAAGGGAATCCGAGCGGATTTGGAGCAAGACGCTCGGATTGTAGCAAGGGAGGAATCCGAGCGGATTTGGAGCAATCCGAGCGGATTTGGGACAATCCGAGCGTCTTCAGCGCGGGACGCGCGGATTCTGTCTGACTTCTTTGTTTGAGCTCGGATTGTAAAACGAACGTCATTTTCTCATCCGGACTCCTATTGGAGTGATTCAAAAGCCTAGATCGCTTGTTTTTTCTACGCCGTTCCATCTAACATACTTTCAGAGCCAAAGGGGCAACCCTTGGTTCGGTTTTCGAGCGATTTCTTCTTGTAATGCCTTCCTTCTCGCCATTCTTACTTTTAACCCTTTGATCCTTCTACATACACTTTATTCCTACATCTTTGGTCATCATTCTTGCCTCCTCTTCATACTAGTCCATCTAATATCATCAATAAGCTTCCAAATATGCACGAAAGACGGGAATTTCCGCCTTATTATCTCCTTTTCTACAAAACATATGAAATGCGATAGAAAAGCAAATAGGAAGGTTTTGACGGATAAAATGGCCATGAAATGCTATAATAGTATGCAAAATAGGCTCAATTAGGGGACTAAATGTGCGCTAATAATGGTCACATCAAATATCCCCAAACCGAACCTTTACTCGTCCCGAGTAAAGAGGTGACAAAAACTAGACCTTTATTTAAACTAACCTAATAATATAGCCGATATGAGACAATTAGCGGGTCTCACTCCGCCCCTTCAACTCACAACAAGACAACCATGAGGTAGGATGCCTTCTTCCAAGGCAAGGTGGGTCTTGCCAAAATGGCGACACATCCAATCATTAAGCACACAAAATCAAGTAATGGATGCATCTACAAAAGAATAGCCACTTTCCTCATCTAAGTGGCGGAAATTATCTACAAGGGAAGCAATTCAAGGGTACACACTCCTTCATAGATACAATTTCTTCAAACTACTAAGCCTAGAAGGATACCAATAAATCACCTCCAAGTTGTGTCAAGCTAGGGTACCTTTGTCCTCAATCGTTAAATGCTTTTGTCAAGAGTAGACTCCCTATGGTGTTAGAAACACTGGAGGATCGCGGAATTCCCCCTCTTGCCTAGACAAGAAGAAGGGTCGTCCCCTCTCTACCATGCACAAAAATGGATAAGATGGATAAAGGGATCAATAGATATTTGAGTTTCACTTTGGGAGTTTGCTTTTGTTTTTGTTTTCCCCCCAATTTCTTGTGGCATATAACATTTGAGAACACTTGCTTTGCCATTTCTTTTTTATTTTTGGCATTTCAATACTTGACAACTTTCAACTTTTTGCATTTCTTTTTGAACATTTTCAAAGTCACCCCAATTAGTAACGAGGGTGCCTTATATTTGAAGCTTTTAGGAGTCTATTTTTGCTCCTCCTTTTTTTTTTTTTCTTTTGATGCACTTTTGCAAACTTTCTTTCACTTTTCATTTCATTTCTTGAACTCAAATTTGAATAATTTCTTTTTGTGCCCATTCCCTTTGATGACAAAAATGTGGTAGAACATGGATGAATGATGGATGCATGCATGGTTTCAAGGGTCACCTTGGAATAAACGGTAGCCAAGGAGTTATCACACCACAAGGTACTCTTGACTAGGCCTTAATCCATGGGTCAAAGGATACTAGCATGAACATCCTAGGGTGTTTTACAAGTATTCTAACAAGCAAAGTCTTAAGAAGAAAAAGCATCTACTAGGGCCTATATACACTTGTCAAGCTTCCCAAGTAGACGGTTTCGCAAAATTTTTCTAACATGCAACTACATGCCATGATGCAACTAACATATATACATCCTAATGCAAATGATTCTACCAACTAACATGCCAAATAAACTAAATGCAATCCTAAATTCACATTGTTTTTACCGCATCAATCAAAATAAAGCCACATAGTCATTAACATAAAGAGGAAAAAGGAGATTGGAAAGATCATACCATGCGGTCTTCAATATCCTCATGTCTCGGATGTGGCATAGTCAATCAATGTGAAAAAGGATGAACAAACACAATATATACAAAACAATATATACTAGTCTACACTACAAAGGAAATGAACTTGTTTTTGGATTTTTCAATTTTTCAAATTTTTATGGTTTTTGTTTTTATGAAATTAAAAGACATATTTTTGTGATTTTTCGAAATTTTTCAATTTTTATGAATTTTTGGAATATAAATTCCCATCCCCCACTTTATTTTGGACATTGTCCTCAATGTACATGTAGGAGTAGGAATGAAAAAGAAATACATGTTTTTGGATTTTTGATTTTTTTGAAATAAAGTACAAATGCAATGATATGATGTGAATGAATGAATGCTCTAACTAAATGCAATTCTATATGACATATATAACAAATGAATGCAATCTAAACTACATTATATGATGCATGCTAATGCTTAAGTCACCTATGATCAAACCTCCCCAAACCTATTTAAACACTATCTCTAGTGTAGAAAAGAATAGGATTGGTCATTAGTGACTATGCATGAATTTTAATCTATATGCAACTATCTACATGAATCATGTGAGATATATACAATGCAACTATACTATATAAACTAACTAATGTAAATGCAATATGAAATAAAATACAAATGCAAGCTAAATGTATATGCAAGGTCAAGGGAAAGGGTATCTTACAAATGGTGGTTTGAGGTAGGACTCCACCAAACTCATTCAAATTCCACTATCCATGGAGCTCAATGCTCTCAAAAGTTGGTCAAAAGCTTGTGAATGGTCCTCAAGTAAGCATGAATAAGTCTTGAACCATTGCAAAATAGAGTAGGGCCAATCCATGAGGGACCTCCCTTTGAACTCCTTCCCCTTCTTCTTTGCTTTGTGATGATGGCCTTCCCGGCTCTTGAAACTAGAAAGATTGAGATTGTTGTCATAGGGGGTTTTTCGGTTGCTCCTATTTCTTCCAAAGTTGATGATGCGAATGCTTGGACTAGTCAATTCTCCAAGAATAGAAGGCGAACTTTCATGGCATTGATGATGGGATGTCTTAGGAGTTGGGATAGTGGATGCCAAATTTCCACATATAGACTCCTTCTTAACCTTTTCTTTGAGCTTCCCCACTAAGTAATTCTTATATGACGATTTGACTTTCGTGAGAAGGTCCATAATGTCATCTCCAACTATCATGGGCTCCATAGTGGGTGCAAAAAGGTTCTCATGAAGGCATTCCTCCTCTTCATCGAAGCAATCTTCAAACTTCTCAAGGATGGGTTCCTCAAGAAAGCTAATCCCATAACTCCCTTCATCATTTGAGTCCATATTTCCCTCATCATCTTCTTCCATAGATGCATCATCATCGCTTTCTCCATATGAATCATAAATAGGGGCTTCACCCTTCTTCACCAACTCATTCTCCAACACCTCAACATCTACTTCAAATGACACACCCTCATACTCACAAAGGCTAAGAGTATTTGGCTTACTCAACCTCATATCTTCCTCATCAAATACCACACTTTCATACTCACAAAAGCTCAAGGAGATTGGATCTTCCCACTTCACATCTTCTTCATCAAAGGTCATTACCTCAAATTCACATTCATGGTCAATGCTCAAGGATTGGTGGGGAGTGGTTGGTTGGGTGGTTTCTTGGGTTGCCTTTGTTTGGGCAATTTGAATCTCCAACTCCTCAACTTGGGTAACAATGCCTTGAATAACATTGTCCCTATTTTGGCTTTCCTCTAGCATTTGTTTGAAGAAGTTTTGTTGATCTCCCATCATTTGGAGAATCACATTTTGAATGGGTTCATCATTTTGTTGTGGGTAAGTGTGAAAGTGGTTGTATTGTGGCAATTGAAATTCATTGTGAAATGGGTATTGGGTAGGTGGTTGTTGTTGATATTGGGTGTGGTGATTTTGGTGGGAAAAATTGGGGTAGTCGTTAGGATTTTCATTGTATGAATAGTAAGGTAGGTTTGTGTTGACTTGCTCCTCAAACTCCCCATACCCATAGTCATATTCAAAGAATCTACCACATACTCCATGTGTCAAGTCTTGAGTCATCATCATAGTTGAGACAAGTTAACAACTACAAGCAATGGAAACTACACAAAAACGGTAAGAACAATCCTTGAGGAACAAGTTCCTCAAGGTGAAAGCACAATTAAAATAGACAAACAAGTAAGAACTTAATCACATAGCACCGTCCCCGGCAACGGCGCCATTTTGATGTGGGTGATGTCGTCACTCATCCAATCAAACACATTTATAATACTCAACATACAACTAGTTAGTGGTAAGTCGAGGTCGATCCATGGGACGGTGGTTACTCAAATTATTCAATCTAATTATGGTTGTGCTTGGGGTTGTCACAATTATAATGGGTTGATGATTCTAATCTAATAGATGCAATAAACAAGCAACAAAAGGAAAGATGTAAACAATTGATTAAAAGTGCTAGGATATCATGGGGTCATAGGGGATTCATGGCGTTGATCATACAAACATGTTTACAAGGTTGCAAGCAATTAATGTTGTGGAGGAACCGAGTTGGGTTATATCTTACGGTTCTTAGGAAGAGTTGGGTCCCGGAGCCGAATCGATTAGATTGTACAACACCTACAAGTCGACTTACTTTCCTCCTAATCAACTTCTATGCATGGTCTAACAAGACTCGAGTTGGTTTATATCTTACAAGTCAAGTTGAGTAGATAAGAGATGGTTGTAAATGCAAGGATTCATAGGCTTAGCATTTCATCAAACATAACATGTGCATAAAGTTGACATCACAACAAGCAAGCAATTTAATCATGTGAACATATTAGATTAAGCATGAATCAATCCCATGTTGGTTTCCCCTAATTACCCACTAATCCTAGCTAAGTAACTACTCACTCATCATCATGGGAAACATGTCATTAATGGTGTCAATCATCACAACAAGTATAAACATGATAATAGAATGAAGAAATGAACAATAAAGATTAAAGAGTAAAGTAATTATACCAAACTTGAGGTGATCCAAATAATAATGCAAAGAATAATAGAAAAACTTGATGATTGATGGAAGGTTGTCAATCTCCCAATAATAACCCAATAATCTTCAATTACCCAATAATAAACTTGAATAATAAACTTGAACAATAATTAAAGAGAGATTAATGTGTAATTTGTGGAAAGATTAAAGAGTAATCTATTCTAATCTACTCCTAATCTAATCTAAAGGAGGATTTTCTACTCTAAAAACCTCATATCCTTGATTAATTACAAAGATGGGGTATTTATAGTGGAAATTAGGTGGGATGCATTAGGTTAACTAAGGGCTAAACTAGTAATTAAACTTTTGAGATTTGAGCAGGGAGACTCCGGTATTTTTCGGAGGAAGGGAGTCTTTCTTTGAAGCTTGGAGAAGACGAAATCATGCTGTGAAGGAATCCGAGCGGATTAAGGTCGGGACGGGCGGATTCTGGCGATGGAATCCGGGCGGATTTGGGAGAATCCGGGCGGATTGTGGAAGGGGAATCCGGGCGGATTGTAGGGAATCCGGGCGGATTCTCCTCCAGTGAATTTTCTTGTTTTTCCGGCCCGGTAAGACGGGCGGATTGGGGACAATCCGGGCGGATTGTAGCAAGGGAATCCGAGCGGATTTGGAGCAAGACGCTCGGATTGTAGCAAGGGAGGAATCCGAGCGGATTTGGAGCAATCCGAGCGGATTTGGGACAATCCGAGCGTCTTCAGCGCGGGACGCGCGGATTCTGTGCACTTCTTTGTTTGAGCTCGGATTGTAAAACGAACGTCATTTTCTCATCCGGACTCCTATTGGAGTGATTCAAAAGCCTAGATCGCTTGTTTTTTCGACGCCGTTCCATCTAACATACTTTCAGAGCCAAAGGGGCAACCCTTGGTTCGTTTTTTGAGCGATTTCTTCTTGTAATGCCTTCCCTCTCGCCATTCTTACTTTTAACCCTTTGATCCTTCTACATACACTTTATTCCTACATCTTTGGTCATCATTCTTGCCTCCTCTTCATACTAGTCCATCTAATATCATCAATAAGCTTCCAAATATGCACGAAAGACGGGAATTTCCGCCTTATTATCTCCTTTTCTACAAAACATATGAAATGCGATAGAAAAGCAAATAGGAAGGTTTTGACGGATAAAATGGCCATGAAATGCTATAATAGTATGCAAAATAGGCTCAATTAGGGGACTAAATGTGCGCTAATAATGGTCACATCAATACTGCAAACTAAGAGTACAGGAAACCTACCACTCTCCAAGGGAGGATATCTCAGATAATCAATGCCTGATCCCAGAGTCTCAGTCCGGATAAACAGGAAAGTCTTTGCCCAACTTTTATCATCTCCAGAGTCCAGGTTAGTAATTAATGGAGACATTTTCGACTTGATTCTCAAATTAAAACGACCATTAACTGGATTTTTCATATGATAAATTGCCTTGATATCGTTAATGGTAATTGTGAGATTGTGCTTAGCACATAAATTTTCAACATAATGGACAAGTTTCCAAACCATTGGCATAATCTGAAAAGGTGATACTTCCATAGCACGAATGGTATCGATCATTAAAGGGGTAAAAGGTAACTTACATCCTTCTTTGAACGCCCATTCAAAAATACAGAACCAACCAGGTGACACCCAGTTAGCTCTGACTGGACAAGACTCAGGAATCCATACCTCAGTCGACTCAGGAATTATTTTCTTCTCCCTTAAAATCTTGTCATAGTTCGTCTTCAGTAAGTTCTCTTCAGGAAAGTAAGGATCCAAAGATTGAAGAGCACAAAAGATAGAATCCTGGTATTTAAAAGCAATAGCACGAGCAGGAGGATCAATTTCAACAACCTCCTCCTCCTGGACGTCTTTAGGTTCAGGTTCACCAGCAGCTTTCTGGGGTGCAGGACGCTTTTTTGCTCCCATATCCTTTTTTATTTTAGTTTGCTGTGATGAATTTTATTTTATAAGTTAGCAGAATAAGAAATCAGGAGAAATAGGGAAGAATTCTAGAGAGAAATTTAGCAAAAAAAGTGGAAGAAAATCGGTGGAAAACAAACTCGTCACAAATACCGTATTTATAGAAGGAGTTTAACGGTGTAAAAACCCTAGAAATTGCAAAACTGTCAGCGTGACATCACACAAAATTAGCCGTTGTAAGTGTTTAACGGTAACTAGGAGTCTAAGAGCCATTGAGTAAATATGATTCTTTTTATTGTTTAACCCGGTAAAATTGACATCTCACCCCTGGCCTGATCCAGCACGGGTAAAATGTCAAGGGGCAATTGTTAGGCCCAGATTAGCCTGGTCTGACTGTAACCTGGCCTGACCTTACAAGGCTGATTGGGGCAAACGGAGACCGGACAATTCTAACCACTGTCAGACAGATGAAGAATATTACAGGATGAATAAGCTACTTAGTCCCAGAAGAGAGGCCTGATGGTAAGCACAGAATAGCCTGGCGATACACCTAAACAGGCTGGATTAAGCTGAAGAGCAGCAAAACGATTATAACAAGATTAATGTTCATGTCCTATTCTCAAGGAAGACCAAGTCTAACCACGAAGCTATATTACCAATGAACCTGGACATACAAGAGGAGAATGAGTTGAAGAAATAATCAAAGGAGAACGAGTCAACCGAACTAATAGGGAATGTGCCCTATTAATCCGGTAACAGCTCCAACAAAAGAGGAAGACGTTGAAGATCAATGTAACGTTTATATTTGTATAACTATAAATATTGTAATCTGGCATTTGTATTTTCATTCATTATTCATCAGTGTTAAACCACTTCACTACTTATTTTTCATTACTTTTCGAGCACACAATTACTTAAACAAATTTGTATCCAGCTTATCTAAATAATATAAATATTATTCTTAATACTTAATTTTTCCCTGTTATTCATTTACAATATTCCAAACTTATAGAGCTAGATACCTAAATTATTCTTTAATCAAGCCGGACCCATTCAGGGAAAATCCTGCTAAAACAGCAGGGTACTATCGTCGGTTTGTGAAAGATTTTTCCAAGATAGCCAGACCTATAATAGCGTTGATGAGGAAAGAGAACAGGTTTCGTTGGGATGAAAGTTGTGAGACGGCGTTCTAAACATTAAATGAGCGTTTGACCACAGCTCCAATCTTAGCATTACCTGAAGGGTGTGAGAACTTTGAGGTATATACCGATGCTTCAAAGAACGGGTTGGGATGTGTGTTGATGCTGAACGGGAAGGTGATTGCCTATGCTTCTAGGCAATTGAAGCCTTACGAGGAGAACTACCCGACGCATGATTTGGAGTTGGGTGCAGTTGTGTTTGCTCTCAAGATTTGGAGGCACTATCTTTATGGGGCGACCTTTAAGGTGTTTTTAGATCACAAGAGTCTCAAGTACATCTTCACTCAAAAGGAGTTGAACATGAGACAGAGGAGGTGGATGGATCTGATTGGGGATTATGACATGGATATTATATACCATAAAGGGAAGGCTAATGTGCTTGCAGATGCGTTGAGCAGGAAGAGTGTGCATTCTCTTTGCACAGCTATGTCTTTGATGAGGTTGAGAGATGAGGTGGGGAAGATAGGGATCTATAAGATACAGAAAGGGGATGCTAGAGGGGACTTGACAGTGGAGCCAGATCTTTATGATGATATTCGCTGGAAACAGGCTTTGGATCCTAAGATTGAGGAGTGGAGAGTTGGAGTACAGAAAGCGACAGTGTCTAGATTCTCTATTCATACCGACGGCAGTGTTAGATTTGATGGGAGGTGGTGTGTTCCTAATGATGAGGAATTGAAAAGGGTGATCATGACAGAGGCTTATTGCACACTCTATTCGGTACATCCATGCGGTGAAAAGTTATATAAAGATTTGAAGAAGACGTTCTGGTGGCCTGGGATGAAGAAGGAAACAGCTAAGTTCGTGGCTCGATGTTTGACATGTCAAAGGGTTAAGGGAGAGCAGCGACGACCACAAGGTAAGATTCAGTCTCTTGAGGTACCTGAGTGGAAATGGGAGTCTATCTCTATGGATTTTATAGTGGGTTTGTCGAGGAGTCAACAGGGTAACAACATGATATGGGTTATAGTTGATCGTTTGACTAAGTCAGCTCACTTTGTGCCAATTAAAGATATTGGACCAAGATACAGTTAGCTTTAACTTATAGGAAGCATGTGGTTCGTTTGCATGGGGTGCCTAACGATACAGTGTTAGATAGAGATGCGAGGTTCATATCACGGTTTTTGAAAGAGTTGCAGGAGTTGATGGGAACTACTTTGAAGATGAGTACTGCATTTCATCCTGCGACAGATGGACAGACATAGAGGACCATTAAGACTTTGGAGGATATGTTGCGAGCTTGTGTTATGGATTTTGGTGGTAGCTGGGAGGAGAGATTTGATTTGATTGAGTTTTCCTATAACAACAGCTATCACACGAGTATTGGTATGGCACTATTTGAGGCTTTGTATAGGAGGAGGTGTAGGAGTCCGATTTGAGGGGAAGATAGAGTTGAGGCAGTGGTTTTAGGACCACAGATGGTACAGGAGATGGTAGACCAGGTTAAGCTAATCAGACACAAGATGAAAGCGGCCTAGGATCGATAAAAGGGCTATGCAGATTTACATCGTCGTGACATAGAGTTTCAGGTTGGGGACAAGGTTCTTTTAAAAGTGTCTCCTATGCATGGTGTCATGAGATTTGGTAAGAAAGGGAAGCTGAGCTTGAAGTTTATCGGACCATATGAGATTTTAGATTGTGTGGGTGAGGTTGCTTACCGGTTAGCATTGCCAGCTGCTTTGGATAGGGTGCATAATGTGTTTCATGTGTCTCAGTTACGGAAGTATGTGAGCGATCCTTCACATGTGTTAGAGGTGGAGAACATAGAGCTGGATGAGTCCTTGTCTTATCTTGAGGTGCCAAAACAGATTCTTGATCGCAAGGTTCAGAAAACTAGACATGGGGAAACGGTGTTGCTTAAGTTTCTTTGGTCTAACCATGAGGTTGAGGAGGCTACTTGGGAGGCGGAGGAAGCTATGAGGGAGCGGTATCCGTCTCTTTTTGATCAGGTATGTGTGGTTACGGGGATGTAAACATGTTTCTTTTAGGGGGGTAGGAGATGGTCGCATAAGGTTTTTGTATGTTTTATGTTGGTTTTAGTACAGTTAGTAGTTGCTTTGAGTCGGTTTGAGTGTTGTTGGGGAGTTGTGTTTTGAGTTTTTGTTATGTTGTTGTGTCGGAAGGGAGATAGTATGTTTTGTTTTTGTGTATGGGTTGAACTTCGAGGACGAAGTTCTTTTTAAGGAGGGAAGACTGTAATACTACGGTTTTCTATGTCTTTGGGTACTCTATCGAGTGGGACTTACTCTGTCGAGTAAGTATATTTTTACGCAAAATAGTAGCTGACTCGATGGGTACTCGATCGAGTAAGTTGGGGACTCGATCGAGTAAGGGGCACTCGATCGAGTAAGTCACTTACTCGATCGAGTAAGTGCGTATTACGGGTTGTTTAGTCGGGTTTTGTTAATAATGCGAGATTAAATATAAAAGGGATTCCGTCACTTTGTTTAATCATTTTTAACCTTCAAAACCTTTCAAACAAAAAGAAAAAGAGTTACGTAGATCGCATCTCTCGCATTATCAGCGAATCCCAAGGCTAGGATCGTCGGATTGTCTCGTTCTTTACGCCGTTGTGATCGTTGTGTCGAGGGTAAGCTTCTTGTATAATTTTTACACTGATTTAATAAATTTGTTTAAAACCCTAATTGGGTAAAATTGGGGGATTTTGGTGTATTATGATGAGTAGATGGTAATTATGTGATTATGTGTTATAGAAGGAGGATTCGTAGAGGAAAAGTTCTGATTAGCTGCTGTGACGGTCCCGTGTGATTTGCTATTCCAGGTAGGGTTCCCTACTTAGTATTGATTACATGGTGTTGTTGGTGATTAATTGTTGTTGTATATCGTATTGGAATTGGATTTGGAATTGGTGATTGTTGATGGTATAATGTGATTGTTGTATAATTGTCTGTGATTTGCGAGGTGCGTCCTCGGCTGAGTGGAGTCACTTGCGGGAGTGGCTTCACGCCCTTGATTCGCCTTCTGTGGAACCCACCACAGAAGGGATGTGCACATTAAAGAACTTGGGTTTATCGCTCGGATGAGATGAGCGGGGCTTAGGTGGGAACGGCTACGGTCCCCCACTGGTGGTGTGGAATACTTCTTGCGATGAGTATTCTGGCAGGACTACACACTTTAGTGTGTAGTCAGGTGTGTGGTGATGTGATGGATTTAGGTTGATTGGATTGGATTGTAGTATTGTTTTATTGCAGCTGTTTTATTTAGTGTAATCAGTACTGACTCCGTTAATTGTTTTAAAAACTGTGGTGATCCATTCAGGGATGGTGAGCAGTTATTGAGCAGGTATGAGCTGATGCACATGGGATAGCTGGGTTGAGTCTTCACGAGCTGTTTTTTTTTAGTCTTCCAGCGTGTCTTGAACTAGTTTATTTCATTTGGTTTTGCAGTTTGAGAAACAGATGTATTTTCTTTATCAGTTTTGGGATTTGAACTTGTATCGCTTTAAACTTATTTATTAAAGTATTTTTCTTTAATGTCTATTTGATATACATTGCCTCGGGTAACCGAGATGGTAGCATTCTCATGCCTTAAGTGGTCCTGGTAAGGCACTTGGAGTATGGGGTGTTACAGATGAACCTTATGTTACCTGGAAGGGCTTTAAGGACACAATGAGAGGTGTGTTAGTACCTGAGCACGTTCGGAGAAGGATGAGATCAGAGTTTGATACATTTAAGATGACGGAAGAGATGGCGATAGAAGACTATCGTAACAGATTCATGAAGCTAGCTGAATATGTGTCGGACTTGGAACTATGGTGAAGAAGTGTTGGCATTGAGATTTGAGAAGGGGTTGACCACGCGCATCAAGAAGAGGCTCTCAGCTGAGGAGCCAAGCACTATGGAGGAAGTATATCAGAGAGCGGGACATGCTGAGAGAATTGCTGACATGGTACAGGAGGAAAAGAAAGACAAGGGAGAAAAGAGAAAGGCAGAAACCACAAGTGAGGGAGCTGGAGAAACTAAGAAGCAGAATTACAATCAGTTCCGATCATATTCTGCAGAAGGAGCTGTGCCTGTGAGTGGTGGCGGGTTCGGCCATAGCATAGGGACGAGTGGGGCGAGCGGACAGAGCAAGCCACAATGCTACGGATATGGTAGATTTGGTCATAAGATCGTTGAGTGTAGGACTACTACGAGAAGGAATAGTATGAACGACGGATTTGATGGAGGAAATTCAAATGGTTACCAGACACCAGAACCTAACTATGGAAGCAACAGTTTCAATGGGTCTTTGAGTAATCAAAGGAGCTACAATAATAGCAACAACTATCAGAATCGCTTCAACAATACTGAAGGCAATGGAGACGGGACGCACTAGAGACAAAACAATGGAGGAAATCAAACTAGCACTGTGAGGCCGGGTACGGTGTCAGCTTCTACCGTGCAGGGTGGCGCCAAGTATAGTGGTAAATTGTTCATGATGGCTAAGGAAGCCGCTGAGGGAGACGCACATGTGGTTTCGGGTACTTTTCTAAGCAATTCTAAACCATCTTATGTTTTATTTGATTCGGAAGCAACCCACTCATTTATATCAAGTGACCATGTTAAAGTGTTGTAATTAGTTGACCCAGTAATAATAAAAGATGAAGTATAAATACCTTCTGGGGAGTCAGTACCTTGCACCAAAATGTATAAAAATATAAATATTCTTATCGAGGAGGTTTTATTTTCTATGGACTTAATAGAATTTCCTTTGGGTGGTTTTGAAATTATTTTGGGGATGGATTGGTTGAGCAAAAATAGAGCCTTTATTCACTGTCATCAAAAGAAAGTGTCCTTGAAGGGACCAAAGAGAGTAAGGGTGTCTTATAAGGGATTTATGGTAAAACCAAAGGTGAGACTTATATCAACAATTACTCTGAAGTCGTGTTTGAGGAAGGGAGGAGAATTAATCTTGTGTCATGTGAGGGACCTCTGCGAGGAAGGGAAGGGCACAAGAAAGATTCTTGTAGTGAGTGAGTTTCAGGATGTATTTCCAGATGAAATTCCAGGTTTACCCCCAAAGAAAGATGTAGATTTTAATATTGAATTGAAACCTAGGACGGGACCTATTTCTAAGGCACCTTACAGAATGGGGCCTAAGGAATTGGAGGAGTTGAAGATGTAGTTGGAGGAGTTGTTGGGTGTATCACCCTGGGGCGCACCAGTTTTATTTGTTAAGAAGAAGGATGGGAGTATGAGGTTGTGTATAGATTACCGGGAGTTGAATAACATGACGATTAAGAATAGGTAACATTTGCCTCGAATTGATGATTTATTTGATCAGCTGAGTGGAGCAGGAGTTTTCTCTAAGATCGACTTGAGATCGGGGTACCATCAGCTGAGAGTTAAGGAGGAGGATATTCCTAAGACCGCCTTTAGGACAGGTATGGACATTATGAATTTGTGGTTATGCCTTTTGGATTGACCAATGCACCTGCCGTATTTATGGATTTGGTGAATAGAGTGTTTAGTCCCTACCTTGATTAGTTTGGTGTCGTCTTTATTGATGATATATTGGTGTATTCTAAGAATAAAAAGGAGCATGAGAAACATTTGAGAATTGTGTTGCAGACCTTGGGGGAGAATAACTTGTATGCTAAGTTGAGTAAATGTGAGTTTTGGTAGGATAAGGTATCATTTTTTGGGCATGTGGTGTCGAAGGAGGGAGTGTCAATTGATCCAGGAAAAATTGAGGCGGTGTCTAACTGGGAGAGGCCGAAAAACGTGGTCGACATAAGGAGTTTTCTGGGGTTGGCTCGTTACTACAGGAGGTTTGTGAAAGATTTCTCTAAGGTAGCTAAGCCATTGACGGCTTTGATGAGAAAGGAGAACATGTTTAGGTGGGATGAGAGTTGTGAGACAGCTTTTCTAACCTTAAAGGAGCGCTTGACCACAGCTTCTATCATAGCCTTATCTAAAAGGAGTGAGAATTTTGAGGTATATACTGATGTTTCGAAGAATGGGTTAGGGTGTGTGTTACTGCAAAGGGGGAAAGTGATAGCTTATGCTTCGAGACAGTTGAAACCATATGAAGAAAATTATCCGACACATGGCCTGGATCTGAGGGCGGTCGTTTTTGCCTTGAAGCTGTGGAGGCATTATTTGTATGGGGCTACTTTTAAGGTATTGTCTGATCATAAGAGTCTTACGTATATTTATACTCAGAAAGAGCTTAATATGAGACAGAGGAGATGGATAGAGTTGATTAGAGATTATGATATGGAGATAGTTTATCATGAAGGGAAGGCTAATGTGGTGGCGGATGCTCTAAGTAGGAAGTATATTCATGATTTATGCTCAGCTATGTCACGCGTGAAGTTGCAAGGTGAGATAGAGAAAATGGGAATTTGTGTGTTAAGAAAAGGAGAATCGGTTGGGGATTTAACCATTGAGCCGGAGTTGTATGATGAGATTAGAGAAAAGCAAAAAAGAGACCCGAGAATGGAGAGATGGCGCACGGCCGTGGCGGATGGCTTGGCGTCACGCTTTGCCGTATGGGAGGATGACGGTTTGAGGTTCGATGGGAGGTGGTGTGTACCTGATGACGAGGAATTGAAAAAAAAAATATTTTGACCGAAGCACATTCTACACCATATTCTATGCATCCTGGAGGAGATAAATTATATAAAGATTTGAAGAAAACATTCTACTAGCCTGGGATGAAGAAAGAAGTTGTTGAATTTGTCTCAAGATGCCTAACTTGTCAGAGGGTGAAAGGTGAGCATAAGAGACCACAGGGTAAAGCACAGTCTTTGGATGTGCCTGAATGGAAGTGGGAAAGCATTTCTATGGACTTTATTGTTGGTTTGCCTCGGACTCAGAAGGGCAATAATATGATTTGGCTGATCGTAGATCATCTGACTAAGACTGCACACTTTATTCCTATGAAGGATACTTGGAGTAAGGCTGAGTTGGCTAAAGCTTATGTGAGAAATATTGTGAAGTTGCATGGAATTTCGAAAGATATAGTTTCTGATCGTGACTCGAGATTTATTTCCAGGTTCTGGCAAGAGCTGCAAGAGTGTATGGGTACAACTTTGAAGATGAGTGTCGCGAACGCGACGGACGGGCAGACTGAGAGGACTATTCAGACTTTAGAGGATATGTTGAGGGCGTGTGTCTTGGAGTTTGGAGGATCTTGGGAGGAGAGGTTAGACTTGATAAAACTTTCTTATAATAACAGTTATCATGCTAGCATTGGTATGATACCTTTTGAAGCTTTGTATGGAAGAAAGTGTAGGAGTCCAGTCTGTTGGGACGACGTCATTGATGCCGTGACATTGGGGCCGGATTTGATCTAGCAGATGGTTGAGCAGGTACATGTGATCAGACAGAAGATGAGAGCTGCACAAGATCGACAAAAGAGTTATGCTGACTTTAGGAGAAGTGATATTGAGTTTGCTGTCGGGGACAAAGTATTATTGAAAGAGTCACCAATGAAGTTAGTGATGCGTTTTGGCAAGAGAGGAAAGCCGAGTCAGAAATATATTGGGCCTTATGAGATTTTAGACAGAGTTGGTGAAGTGGCATATCATCTTGCACTACCACCATCCTTGGCAAGAGTTCATAATGTTTTTCATGTCTCACAATTGAGGAAATATGTGAGTGATCCTACTCATGTGTTAGCATCTGAGACAGTTGAGATGGATGAGAATTTATCTTATGTGGAGGTGGCTAAGGAGATATTGGACAGGAAAGTGAGGAAGACTAGAAATGGCGAGACTGCATTGGTAAAAGCTCTTTGGTCTAATCATAATGTAGAGGAAGCTACTTGGGAAGTTGAAGATGAGACAAAAGAGAAGTATCCCCATTTATTTGCTTAAGGTATGTTGGTTACGAGGACGTAACCTTTTCTTTTACGAGGGTAGAATATAATACCGTGCTTAATTTTTAACTAGAATTACTTAGAATAGTGAAGTGTGGTGAACTTCGGGACGAAGTTCTTTTTAAGGAGAGAAGACTGTAATACTCCGTAATTTTAATAAATATAATTTATAATTTATAAGATGTGAATAAATAATATTGTTGTCGTAAAAAGAAAAAAATAAAAAATAAAACCGGGTCCTTTGACCGACGGTTGGACCGAGTGAAGGGGAGAGGTGTATGTGGTTTGGGTGTTATCTATACTACCTAGATATTTTGATTAGTTTAATAATTTAAGCAATTACCTAGAACCTTCCTACCAATTTATATAAATATTGAACTCATGCCTCACCATCACTTTTATTCCACATCAAAAACTCAACATAAAACTTGTGAGGAAGAGTAATTTTGTGAGACAAGTTTAAGACGGGGTTTTCACCTCGCACTAATTAATTGTGGTAAGTTATCTAATCACCTAACATCAATTGTTTTCGTTTGACCAAAGACCGACCTTGACCGCTGCTTTGACCGTGACTGTTGACCTTGACCCGCTGTCGTGGGGCCGTTGACCGACGGGTTGACCACCGTCGGGTATGACCGTGTGTGGGGTGTTGTTTGCGACGGTTTTTGGGAGATTGTTTTGGGTAGTTTACATCTTAATTTAATCAACAAGACTAGTTTATGATTGTATACAATTTAATTGTTGTTTAGGCGGTGGATTTGTGGAAGAGGCTTTCTAATTTAATTGTTGATTGAATTGTGAAGATTTGCTAAAGGTAGGATATCTACTCAACCTTGCTTGTTTGTTAAATTAATGAGTTGATGAATTTCTTATAAGACGGAATATTGTTATATGGTTATCGTAAGATGAATTATTAATGCATTGTTGGCATGAGGCAAATGGTTGTTGCATTGTTTCATGATAAATATTTCTTCATGATTTAATTGTTACAATTGTTGTCTTGAGCATCTTATAAATATATTATTCTCACTGCTGGTTGGTTCTCTGTTGTTTATTGGCACCTTAAAAGAGGATTGGTATTGTGATTGAGATTATTGGTCGGCCATGCACGGGGATGTGGAAGTGTCGTGGACCTACGCGATTGTGGTCGGCCAAGCACGGTGGTATTGGGGTGACCGTGGACCTGAGCAGTGGTTGCGATATGACGGTGTATGTGTTGTGATGATGTGTCGGTTGTGGCACACGGTTGAGCCGTGAGTGATGGTTCTTTGGCATGAGTTCTATTGTTGTCTTTTGTTGTAGGTTTATTATATTATTGTTTGTTGTTTAGTTATCCTACTCAGCCTTGTGGTTGACCGTGTATTCGTGAACACCTGTGATGAACCAAATATTTGGGAGCAGATTGATTTCAGATTAGCTTTTGTGATGTGATGGATGCTTGGAGGGAGCTTGGGACGTATGACCTTCTTCGGAGTCTAGAGATCACTTAATTTATTCAGACACTATTTATTTTACTTCCGCTTGTGGACATGGGCCACACCGCGGCGCGCGCAGAAGCGCTTGAATAAGCGTGCATTTGTGGAGTCGCACCAATTTTTATGGGAAATTGGAACCGTTCGAATACCTCGTGCCATGTCAAGACATAAAGTAGTGACATAAACACTAAAAACTCGTTACCCTTAGCATTCTATGTCTAGAATGACTCTCGTGGATGCCAATGAACACGGATGTTCACAGAGATCTGGAGTAAGGGGTGAGGGTACGTATTAGGAAGCTCTTTTACTGAACACCTAATCCCGCCCGTCTCGATAGCGGCCTCTACTAATGATTAGGGAAATCGTTCATATTTGATATGTCATCGATTATATGCATGCAATGCAGCATCCACTGATTAATCCTAGCATATGAGATTAAACTATGTCGGTGAACATGTAGTTTAGCAAATAATTAAGGTCGGAGTTGAAAGTTAGATTAAATTACATGTGAAAGACAAGTAAATAAATCATACAAGAGCGATAAATAAACTGTAAATAAATTACAATAATTAAAATTACAATGGATTACAATGGTTATCTGATTTACGTCAAAAATACAGTCAAAACGGGATTTCGAAGATGAAAATAGAGAAAGAATAAAAAAACATTAGAAATTAAAGTAAAATAGGTCAGATTAGGGGCGATACTACGATTATTAGTTAGTTAAACACCTAATTAGAGGCTACGTCCAAACGAGAAAGAGTTCAGGGACAGAAATCACCTCAGAACAGGCGCAGCATATGCTGCATCCTCTGGAAGAGGCGCAGCACTTCCTGCGTCTGTTCTTGAGTTGAGCTCTGTCTGTGAAGTCAGAAACGCGGTCTGTTAATATTCATTGGTAATTTTAAGATCAATTATTGATTGGGAACTCGAGTAAAAGTGATTTAGCAGGTTTATACATCTGGAATCGTTATAAAAGCGACAAAAACAAATTAAAACGAATTAAAACGGGTTAGATTTTATTTATGGTGTCGGAATTAGATTAATTACTAAACTTGGATTTGAGACGGTTGGAAAACAAAATAAAACAGAATACGAGAAGTATGTACAAAATACGAATCCCAGAAACTTGACATGGACAAATTGAGTTCCTAAAATCCGGGTTTGATTTGGTGACGAAAACCCGCAAATATCGAATTATAAGGGATTTAAGTCTAAATAAAACGTTATGGTTATAAGGGAATTATTAAAAGAAGTTTATGTACTGAAAGATAAAAGAAAATAAGAAAATAAGGCGAAAAGGACAGAACAATGGAAACCCGAGGAAGAAGAAGAAGAGCAGGAGCAGCAACCAGCCTCTGGAAGAGGCGCAACATATGCTGCGATTCTTCGAAGAGGTGCAGCTGCTGCTGCGTTTCTTCTTGACGTCTGATCTCCACTGCTGTGCAAAAACGGTTTTACAAAAAGGATTTTAAAATCGATTTCGAGTGTACTTTTGACGTAAACCTTACATTAATTGGTACAAAAGTAATAAAATAAAAGTGGGATTTACACCCTCAGACTTACATGTTTGACGAATCGAGATTGACTAAGTTAACGTTAGTAATTGCTCGACACGAATGTATGTAGAAAGTGCCCTCGTTTGAGGATTTTAAATTAATTGATTGATTGATGTGTAGTGGTCAAATTGGTCGGTCATGCAACGCGACTGGTACTCAGAATGATCTGAGCTTACGTGGTCAATTGATCAAGCACGTAGGCGTCAAAAGCTTATAGCAAGGTCTAGAATGCAAAGAGAGAAGAGAAGAGCGGACACTCGCGTGAAAAATATGGAGACCGGAGGTCTCTATTTATACCAAAAAATGTGAAAGAGTTTTGGAATGACACAAACTTTGGAAAGAAATCACGGAAATATTCCGTAAACAGCCAAAAAGGGCTAGGGAAAGAGGCGCAGCAGCTGCTGCGGTTCTTCCAAGAGGCGCAACATCTGCTGCGTCATTTCCCCAGAGGTTTCCTCCTCCGGAAGAAAGATTTCCGCGTTTATGTTATGGACTTGCGGTAGATCTATACTTCCTTATTCCGTAAAATATAATATACGGAAGATATTTCACCAAAAGATATAAAATTTGATTGAGAATAAATATCTAGAATATTCCGAACATTCCGACTCGCAATTTTAAACGGTTTCTTAGAAAATGAAGCGGTTTTGACCCGGACTCCAAATGAACTCTAATTAATGTCAAAACGACCGTATCGGTGCGTAGATGACGACCGAGGGCTAGACTCGAGTGTTTGAGCTATCACTTGACGATAAACTTACGGACTGTCATAAATTGTTCCGCGTATCAAACATGTGGCTCAATCATCACTGGGTGGTTGGCGGAAGGTGTAGAAATGAGGTATCTACACCGCTGCAGATGTATCGAAACATAATTTTATCTTTTAATTATCTCGTTGGAACTTTTGTAATAAAACTGTTTTAGGCACTTTAATTATATCGTCTTAAAGTACTTTGGTAATTGTTTGTCTTTTATACTTACTACTTCAGGCAACTGAGATGGTAACACCTTTATTTATCTGGAAATGTCTTGCCAAAGGCTCCTAAATAAATTGGGGTGTTACAACTATCTTAGATTAAATTTGTTAATTCACTTTTATAAGTCGAGAGGCACGAAATTGAATTAGACTAAGCATGTTTTAGTAGACCGATCTAGCCATAGCGAGAGCTCGTTAGAACTCGTTCTATGGTTGACAATAAGGCTGAGAGGCGGTTGTCTTTAAGCCTAAACAATTATCGTATTATCAATTTCCTAATTTGACATGAGCATTTACATAATTTGCATGTGTGACCCGACTTCCCTAGGCTCTTTCTTTGTTATTGATTTCTTTCATTGCTTTATCATTGTTTTACAAACCCAACCAAATAATCATACAATAACCGACCTTGATAGAATTCACTCCATGACAACTTGTTTAGCAACTCTCGTCTCCTTGTGTTCGACCCCTATTACTACATTCATTTGTGTCTAGGGTATTTATCTTTGTTAGGTGTGCGATAGCCTATCATTAGCGCTCAAAGATGAATGATATAATTCTCAAACTTAAACACAGGAATTTCCAACAATACTTATATATCAAGAAACATCCAATAGCACAACATCAAATAGAGTCTTCACAAAAGTACTTGTGGATTACTAAATTACAAACTAAGAGATAAATGGCTGATTACCCCCATGATCAGATGGGCTCGCTGTGCTACGTCTAAAGCTATGCTAATCTAATCTAAGCCTACGAATCTACGATCTAAAGATAGACAAAGTTGTAGTTGTTGTTTGAGTTGTTCGAGTCCCTTCATTCGGATGAATGCCTCTTGTATATATAAGCAAATACCCTACTTCCTAATAACCACTCCTTAGTGGGGAGGCGTTTGAATAACCGCCGAATCTTCTCGAAACTTCATCCAGACGCTTGATATAGCTTCCCCTAGCCCATCGTTCTTCTTCTTGGACTTCGTTTATCTTCAATATGGAATAATATAACTTAGGCCCAATAACTTATTCTTCAGCGTATGAGCCCACATACCCTTAAAGTAATGAATTTAGTACCTTACCTAAATTAAGCGCCAACACAACTATGATTGTTAGATCGTTGAGGACCAGAAAAGCTGGACCGTTAACGAGACCAGCAAACCGACTGCGTAACACACATTCGATAAATTAGTACGTTAGTTCTTTTTTTTTTTTCAATACGATAAAACGATAATTAGTTATTATAAAAATCGTCTGCGTAACACACATGGATAAAACGATAATTAATTTTACTAAATTTAATTTGGATGTTCAAGGGCAAATTAGGAATAAATAAAAAAATAGGGGACGTAATAAGTAAAACAGGGGCGTGATAAAGCAATTTTGAAATAAAACCCGATAAAAGGTGGTTGGGTCAGAGTGTGACACATAGAGCTGGGCACCGGTCCAAAACCGGACCGGAACCGGAATCGACAAAAATCATGGATCGGGACCGGACCAGAATACAATAATTCTGGTACCGGACCGGAATTTGTCATACATGCCCACTTTTACAAATTCCGGTCCATTGGACCGGATTAAAAATATAATTGTAGGAAAAAAATTGCACATATCTATAATTCTGGGAATTTCGGTCCAAACCGGTCCGGAGCGGTGATCGGATCGAAATTTTTAATTTCGGTTCCGATCCACTAGATTCCGGTCCGGACTGGTCCATTTTTCCGGTCCGGACCGGATTATGCCCACCACTAGTGACACATACAGACAATCATAGGAAACGCAATGAACAAGAATGAAGCTATAGAGTTAGGTGACCACTAAACATGAAATGACACTTAACTGAATTACTGAAAATTTTAAAATACTCGGGGGTAATTTATCTCAATTGAGTTTCAGAAATTGGCATATTAATTCATTTAGATCGTTTGTTATCCAGAAATTAGTGGGTGAGATTATCTGATACTATGAATTGTTGCAACACTCATGGATTTGTCACATTACTTCCATCTGCTCATTACACTTTTCCATCTACCAGGTTTGTTCCCTTTTTCAACAATTTTTCATTATTCTTTTATTGTTTTTTTGTTAGTCATGGGATTCTATCAGTATCAGTATCAGTATCAGTATCAGTATCAGTATCAGTATGGTATTCATATTTATCAACACTGGAATCAAATTCTATAGCTACAGAATTGGGTTATATGCATATACGAATTTATGATACGCTAGCAAACTATGTCGTCCTCCCTCTCAATCATTTGAATACTTTTTCATTCTTTATCTCGGTATTTTAATCAAAGGGAAACAAACTACCGTCTCAATCATTTGAATACCTTGTCAGAGTATGTTGAAATCGACGGGTATGTTTTAAAGGAAATCGCTGTGTCTTGTAGGGAGAACAAATCAAATCCTTATGTATTCGCCATTTATTTATAGGGTCAATGCTTAGTCTAACCTATACAACTGTCTCTTGTAAGTTATTGTGTGACGAAATGCTCCTTGACTTAATTCAAGAATGCATAGATCAAGCGACTGAATCGACTGAACCATCGCCCATTCCCTTACTATGTCAACACAACTAGGAAGGCATATACTGCAGTCTCTTCCATCCTCTCTGAAGCTCCTCAACATAGACAAACCTTCTCCCTTTGTTTCTTGACCTTTAACAAAACTTTTCCTGCATTTATGATTTTAGTTGGAAGGGACTGCTTCATGCTTCGTCATTAGCAAAGTGATCATGACTTCACAATAAACGTTACCTAGAGATGTCATCCATATCATATTGTAAACTTGTATTTCAGGAAGATTGTTGACGTCATCCAAGTAATTAAAGGTGATTCCAGAAACTCTAATGTAAAGAAAGCTCTTTTAGCTGCCAAAAAGAAGGAAAGAGTGAAGTTACCAAATTATGCAAATGCTCGTGACAGCGGAACGTCTCACATCAGTGACTTTTTTAAACACCCAATGGGAATTGAAGCGATGTTGAATGTCAATGCTTTGGAATATTATATTCCCCTTGATGCCAACACATACAGGTACTCTCGTATAGGAATTATCTTCTCAATCAAAATGCTGATTTATATGAAATAATTCATTTTTCCATAATAACATGGTGCATGAAGTGTTCAATTCTGTTGTAGCTTGAACTGGGTGGCATGTTAATCACTTTAGCTGAGTCATTCAAAACCAAATTTTTCTGTGATTTTGCTTGCTTACCTATGCATGTGTATGCAAGAAACATTAGTGAGATTGGAGGTCACTTTAAGTTACTGCATGTGCAAAGGAAAGGTATAAATGTGAAATATGAAAGGCAAAACTTAGAAGGAAGGGAGACAAACTGTAAAGTATTATAATCATCATGACAATTACTTCTAGATAATTCTCCAGTAAGATTTCCACATACTATAAAACCGCTTAGAATTCTACCGTAATACAGATAAATCCTATCATACCCTTTTATCCCTCTTCCCAAACCTATCCCATATTTCTCTCCGCTCACGTCTACACTTCCTTCCTCCACCAGCCACCTTGCTATTACACCTAGAGGTGGCAATCATTGATCTGATCCGAAAACAAGACAAACTGGACACGAGGTTAGTGAGTTAGGGTTAAGATGTTGTAATCCTCACCCTTCTCCTCGTCTACTACCGTGTTCTCCACCTATGCTTCCTCTCACCTCTTTGCCCCTCCCCCATCCATCCCCATGATTCTAAATAAAACAACCAACGATGATAGGTGATGGTCAGGAACATGTGGTCAGGAACAGTAGTTGGTTGACATCTAATGTTTATTGGCATGGTTGCTGTAAATGAAGTTCATGCACTACGGATATCCTGGTACGTCGGGCAAGGAGGTGGAAATAAAGTGAATTTGATGCACTACACGCATTACATTCGTGCGCTTATGAGCGGAGGTTGTCGAAGTTGGAAAGGTTGCTTGTGTGATTGTCCAAGGCACGTGTCGGCGGTGGTGGTGGTGGTGGTGGATGTAGGGGAGTAGTGGGTGACGGTGGTTGGCTGTAGGAAGTGAATAGAGGTTATTGTTTGATTTTATTTCTGGCCTTTTCTTATTATTATAATTACTAGTTTAGATCCCGCTCAATGTATGCACGGTATATATTTCTTTTATCTTTTTCCCTGTATTATTTATAGATTTTAAATTGACACGTCATCAATTTTTCATATTTTACCCCATTGTATTTTGTTATGAGAAAAAAAAAATTGAAATGGAAAACTAATCAAGAAAATTAAGTAAAGTCATGAAATGTATATTTTAATGACAATATTTCTTTTGTACTAAAAAAACTAATGATTTCATTTTATAAATATTCTCAAATTATTTTAATGATTTTTTTTGTCATGAAGCTAATAATATTTGTCTATAGTTTGGTTTTCGCGAAAGTGGCAATTTGCCCCCTTAACTTTGTTCAATGGTGAAATCAGGCCCCTTAAGTTTCAATTGTAGCAAACTTTAACAAAAAGTGAAATTCAACCCCGATTTTTAATTTTCATTTAAATCTCAACAAAAAATCATTTTATATTTATATTATACAACTAATATCACACATAAAAATTACTAATTTTAACTTTATTAATTTATATAAAATTAAATATCCACCAAAAAAATAATTTTACATTCATCTATAATAAACAAAATAAAAATATGATAAAATTTTATGAATTATTCTTACATTCATAATAAATTGTTTAACAATTGTAAAATTATAAAAAAACACTTGCTATTACAATTATATATTGTATAAAAGTCGTAAAGGTTATATAAATTAAATTTTATAATTGATTAATTAGATTATAAAATGAATTTTGGTAGAATTTCATAAGAAATTAAACAATGGAGTTTAATTTCATTTTTAACTAAAGTTAAGGGGCTTGATTGCTACAATTGAAACTTAAGGGGCCTGATTTCACCATTGAACAAAGTTAAGGGGGTAAATTGCCACTTTCACGGTTTTGTTTAATACGAAGCAAGTGTGTGTCAAGTCATTTTCTTATATGTAATAATAACACTAATAAAAGATTTAGCAATATATAGTTTATAGTTTTATAGCAGTTTTATTTTATTTTAATTAAAACATTATAATGTAGTGTGTAATAAAATATTATAGCTTGATTAAAAGATTATATTTTAATGAAAAGAGAAGAACTTAATGAAAGTAAGTTTTATTTGTTTCTTTATTTAACTTAATACATTTTGGAGGGAAAACTTTTCAGAATGCTTATTCTCTTAGTATATAGGGGATTAGACTCTTAGAGGCGGTCCTATGGTACGAGTTAATCTCTATGATGTCGAGGTTCATTGAAAGGGCTAAAGGATGCGGTATTTTGTGGTGTCTAGCATAGAGATTTTTAATGCATAGTTTTAACATATTTATGCTTAAGCTGATTTGTTTCAAAATGCAAATTGATAAATAGTGGATGTCTGTTTTCATTGGTTTCATTATACATGTTCTCATTTTAGGCTAACATTCAGGTGCTGTATCTCTGTAGGTGCAGACTTCCACCAGTCCAGCTTCTCAACTTTGAGGTGGCGCCTGTTCTCGATTTGCAAGTGAATTCAATCACAGAAGGTTGCACGGTTGAGCTTTTGTCTTGCAAGGTCTGTTGGTAAATTAGTTTTGCTAATTTTGGCAAGCAATAACACCATACTCTCTGAATGGACGATTTACCCATCCGTTTTGACTGGTTAAGGGTTCTTGTCACTAGGGCAAAGTGAAATGATGCTTACAGAGGTTTCCTTATTACCTTAGTTTTATGAAATTGGGCTCTCTCACAACCTTCTATGTTGGATGTCTGGGGTCTGCCTTAACTTAAACTTGAAGAAATAGTTTTGCCTTGGTACTATGCATTGTGTGACTTCTGTTGTATTTTTTCTTTGTCCTGCTTTTTGTGTAAATATCTTGTGTTTGCACTCTCTTCTTAGTTTGTATGAGAGTCGAATGAATATATCCTCTTACCTAAAATGACACCCATTGACCATATTGTAATGAAACATGAATGGGAACATGAGTAATTTCAATTGGCGTGTGGGTTTTGTATAGACTGTTTAAATTTTTTTATTGAGGCAGTTGAGTAGGCAGCTTCATCGGGTATTTCAGCCCAGGTTGCACCAGCATTCCAGTACCAACCTTACTCCATCTCTATAGGAATGTGCCAAAATCTCTATAAATGAGCTACTTATATACTATTGTATGCATTGCAGTTTGAGGGTTCTGAGATTGTGGAAAGCCAAAACAAATATTTCACAGGTTTGGCTTGAATCCTAATTCAATATGTTGCTCCGAGACTAGTGCTAAACTGCTGATTACAGACCTCTCTTATAAATATATATTGTTTAGGCTTAATAATCATTATTAATGTGAAATTGCCGAAATTGGATTTCCTATTGAAATAGTGATTATCATTTGCTCTTTATTGGCATATCTGTCTTGCATTTGCAGGTGCACGACTAGTTGGCACACACTATTTAGCTGGCCTGTGATTTTTCTTCTTTTTTTGACGCAGCATCCATGAAAAACTTAATAAGATGGGGTGATGATGGTAAAGAATCATTTCTTGATGTTGACGTAAGGTTGCTAATCAGTCTTGAGGTGTTTATCCTTTCCTTTAAAGAATCACTTTGTAGTCTTAGGTGTCTAATTTTGGTCATGTCTTTTTGTGAGCTAACAGGGTAATGAACTTTGATAGTTTGATATTGTGTGAATCAAGACGTATAAACAGTTAAATGTCTTCCCATCCTTCGAATATCCATAGATCAATTTCTTGCTCTCTTGGTTGCAGATTTACAACAGACCTTTTAATCTATTGCCTGTATCTGCTGTCGAGGGACCTGGAAATTTGTAAGTCCTTTTTTGAATGTAATTTCCTTTTCTCGAATGCACATTCCTTGCTACATCGCACAGTTTTTACCTTTAAAATTGCCTATCTTGCTGAGCTAATTTGACTATAAGATTTGTTTGAGTAGAATATTAGGAGGAAAAGGAAAAGATGGAAACTGGCCTGAGGTGTTAACCTAACCCGAACCCTTATTTGGGGTCATTAACGTGTAATTCCAAACCCGTGACCCAAACACAAAACAACTTGCAAATTCAGATTAACAATTTTTTGGTGAGAAACTACCTAACATTCATGTCATCTGCAAATATGGTACTTGATGTTTTATTTTTTTTGTTATGAGGTGCCTACTATGTATATTCTTTTCGTTGGCTGATATGTATATTCCGTCAAAAAAACTAAAGTTCTCATCTAGACTAATGAAGATAATGCTCACATAGATTGTTTTTTGTTTCCCTCCATTTTTATCCCTCTTTCCCCTTTTCCCTTTTTCCCAGTTTCCCATTTTCTCCTATTTCCTTCCAATTTCACCCTCTTTTTCAGTTTTCTCTCCTGCTTAATCCACTCTTCAAACTCCTGCTTTATTCAAGTCAACAAAACCTCTGTTTCATTCTCCCCAACCCACCATATCAACTTGAAGTTCGTCTTGAAACTCCGCAAACCCAAGTATGAAATGCAGTTGCAGTTATGGCATTCCGGCTGCTTTGAAAACATTATGGACACGCCAACATCCAGTTAGATTTTCAAATTACCCGACGTTTGTGGTCCTTGGGTTTGTTGTTGACAAAATAGCCATCCTATTTGAACGTTACTAGTGGAAATACAACAAAAATTTGAACTGCATAATACATTAACATATCACAGTTACAAAGTATTGACGAAAAATTAACCAACAATTCAACTTTAGTTAGTTTTTAGTTAATACGATTGTTGAACATGAATTTTGTTGTAGTAATAAAAAAAATAGGGTTTATACAATCAAAGTAACACTAAACTAATCAAATAATTAGGGATTTAAAGAATCATTGCAACAGTTAATACTTCTATTAAAAAAAATTAGGTATTTATTAATTAATGATAAAATTGATGCCTTTCGTGTATGGAGAAACTGTTGAGATGAAAACGGGGATAGTCCTGCTGCACACCAATAAGAAAAATTCTCATTTGTTACGTGTCACAAGCTTGTGACAAAGAAATGTGACCATTTTATGATAAAATGTATCCATTATCCCATAAATAAGAATTTATGGATGGTTACTTTTATCATAAAATGGTCACATTTCCTCCGCCACAATTCGTGACCCGTCACAAGAGAGACCAACTGCACCAATAAATGGTGATGGATCAATGTTGTTGATGTGATAGTAGTCTTACTCTCAGTTAGGCAAAGTGAAGAACAAGTCGAACACAAGTAAGAAAAAATGATAGAAAGATGAAAGAAACAAAGCCATGTCACTCTGTCAGCATTATTTCCTTTAGTCAAGATGGCAAGTTGATTTAATTTATACAGTATATTAGGTGTCTTCTAAAAAACAATGGGAAATGTATATTTAGACCTTATCAAATTAATATTTAAGGAAAAAATTTAAAGTATTAGTAGTTATTTCAAGTAATAATTTATGTCATAAAACTTCTATGACCTGCTTTCTTAGCTAGGCCCCGAACCTTTATTGATTTGACCAATATTCAGTTTTAAATCTAGATCTCGGTCATGATCGTGGTATCTGCCGTAGCGGCCAAGTCTTTCTAAGTGCAGCAACATCACCTCAAAATGCGCAGTGATTTCATGATCTTTACAAAACGGTCATGTTTTAGTTTTTCAACCTTGATTTAAAATTGTGCCCGTATTCTGCCCGATTCTCGCGTGACCCGTTTGATAGATCTACTATAGTCTTACATGCAACACTTTTAAGTAACACAAATGTTCTGATTCTTGGTGAGGTCTGTAACATTTGCACGGGAATTATAGTATATTAGCGACAAAGCAAAAGTCGAGCTTCAACGGCTAAACAGGTGCTTTACAGATTGTTTTTAATGGGATGTTGTCTTTTGATAGGCCTGTTCATGAATGCTTGCATAGTTGCGAAGCAAAAAATATGTGTTTCGTTAACAAAAAGTAAATTTTTTTTTTTTTCTGTGCGTTTGAAATGTTGAGTTGATCTTTTTACTCAACTGCAATAGACTTGTAGTTGCAAAGTCTCATTTTTTCTTTGATTTTTGTTCATTTTCTTGTTATCAATCTCCGAAGGCGTCCTTTAAGAATGCTTGTTGACTTTGTTGAAGCACCTTGCCTTGCAGAGTGGTGCAGGCCCTCTTAGATAGATATGTGCCGCTTCTTTCACAACAACTATTGCGAGACTATGATGTTTGGGTTAAACAACAAAGCAAAACACTTCCATAACTGTAGGTTGCAAACTGTCTAGAATGGTATGTTTTCTGTCCGCAAGCCTAATATGTCTTTTTGTCCTGCTTCTAACACACACATGTAACACCAAGTAGAAGTTGTGGCAACCAGTTCCAAGATCTTATGCCATATTGCCATGCATCTACCACATACGATTTCATTGCCTGCAAGTCCCGTTCTGGGGGTAATCATTATATTTTCTTAATGTCACTACATGTCTAAATTTGGAAACAAGTGTTGGACATGGATGCTTGTTAAAGTGGCAAACAGGATTACTTTGTGGAAAAAAAAAAAAAATACATGATCTGGCTTAAAATGGGGTGCTTTGTATTGGTTGGAACGCCACTTCAGCAAGCGACACACAACCCTACAACATAGCAACAAGCTTATGTGATTAATGAAGTGAAAGTGAACAGGTGATCTTTTGCCTGGGTTCTGGAGATCTGAATCAAATCTACGTCTGTATATCATGGATTAGGACAAGTAACACCAAAACCCTTGTTTGGTCGAATTGGATAATTCACTGCTCAGAGCGTTGGGTGCATTAATCAGTGTTCAAGAAGACATAAGCAGGAATGTTCGAGCAGTGCAGCTGAAAAGTGAATGCATACAACTAGTCTATAAAACATTAAATGGGGTGTATGCATATAATTGTCTCATATAAGTACTATAGTATAGAAATTATTGAGCAAGCCTGGATTTGCAGAGGAGCAGTGCAGTATGTCCATAACCATAAGATGGCTACCTGCAAATTTGAGGATCAACTTTGATGGTTTATCAGCCGAGAAATCAAACCAAACCAACTAGGCTGGTCAACTTTGGTTTCATCTTGATCTCAACATACAAAATTGCTTGTTATTCTATACTTCTAC
This sequence comes from Silene latifolia, assembly GCF_048544455.1. Lineage (NCBI taxonomy): Eukaryota > Viridiplantae > Streptophyta > Magnoliopsida > Caryophyllales > Caryophyllaceae > Silene > Silene latifolia. The sequence goes on along the minus strand of NC_133534.1, from coordinate 141,716,876 downwards.
CTTGTATAGCTACCATTACTCTCTTTTTTTCCATTTTCTTGTGTAAGGTTTTGTAGAAATTTGAAGGGGTGGTAACAATACGGAGAAATTTGATGTCAACTTCCTCAATTATAATCAAAATAATGAGGGCCCATAAATAGGCTTACACAAGTCATAAAGCTGAAAATTGACCATTTCCATTCAAGGTCATGACGAAGGTCATGGTGGGGGTGGATCAAGTTCATCAAAGATTAGGCATTCAATTATGATGAACCAATGCGAAAGGGTCACGTGACCCTCTTGATGACCTAGGAGCTATCGTCTTCCTATTGGTCGGGGAAGAAAAAGCACTATAACGAGTGAGTGTTTGGTGGTGTAGAGAAAGTGGGAAATGACAAGATGGCGGAAAAAAGATTGAGAAGTACTATGTTGGTGTGATCAAAATAACTTGAATTTTAGGATGGGGATGGACTTAGTGGGATATAATAACTATGTATTCATATTAAACCTGTTAAATTCTGACCCGATCCGTAAACCTGGCTTGACCTGACCCGTTTTTCCAGGGTCAAGATTCGAAAATTTTGACCCAAACCCGAAATGACCCGTTATTTTAGGATCGAGAGCCAACCCGAACGGGTCGAGCCGTTGGGTCATAGGTAATCAAGAATTTTATTAAAATATTAATATTTATATATTATATTTGAAAAAATAGTTTAAAAAATTATTTTTTTATTACTTAAAAATACAAACATAATTAAAAACTCAATTTATATAACTTTTATAATATTTAATAATAAAATCAATATATATAACTAAATGAGGCTTTTTTTTTTTCTAATTATACTATTACCATTAGAATTAGGAGATAAGAAATTATTTACAAGTTTTCTATTATAATTAGGAATATAATTTTCCTATTAGAAATGAGAATTAATTAACTATTTTACAATTTTCCTATTAGAAATAGGAAATAAATTAGCAATTTATTAAGGCTTTTTTTTCCTAATTATACTATTAGAATTAGGAGATAATTTTTTTAAAATTTTTTTCTATTATAATTAAGAATATGATTTTCCTATTAGAAATGAGAGTTAATTAATTATTTTACAATTTTATTATTAGAAACAAGAAATAAATTAATTATCTACAATTTATTAATATTAAAAAATTATTCATTAGTATTTGTTAACTTTTTATTAAATTAAAAGGAAAAAACACATTTGATATATTTATAATATCCAATTTTATAACAACTTTCGATTAAAAAAATAAGGTATTATGAGGCTAAAAGGCCCTAGGCCGAACTGGGTTGTGACAAATGTGCATGCATAAGACGTACTACATGGAATTTACTCATGTAAAGAGTAAAATAAACGCTGAAATATGCCCCTATGTCTTTTGTTATTGCTAATGTCATATTTAATTATACATAATACGAAGTTTATTTTTTAAATGTCAAATTATTTCTCCTACTAATTTTAAAGTTATTTCCCTCACAATACACTTCAACTTCTATTGATAATTTATTACATTATATTATTTACATTCATTTGTCATTATATAAAAGTATATTAATCAAAAATTAAATAAGATATTCACAAATTATTGATAAGTACAAAGTTTGATATCTAATTTTCAAAGAGTATTAAAAGATAAAGAAAGTTGCTGCTAATTTGCGAATCGAAATATCATATTATGACAAATGAGTAAATGTTTTGAAAAACTTTATTGTGCGATTGTTTTACAATTTAAAGTAAAAATGGTACCACGAGTAATAAAATAGATTTGAATGAGGCTTGAAGGTAAATTAGATACACTTATTATAAAAATATGTATAAGGTTAAGATTCAATTCAAGCAACGATCAACATTTAAAAAAAAGTCAAGAAAAACACATAAAAGGGCAAGAGTAGTCTTTTCCTAACATAGTGAAGACCGTCTCTCTCAAGCTTTCCTTCTGACAAATTTACATGCATAAAAAACGGTAATATTCAATTAAATGGAGCAAACTAATTATTGTTGATGCTATAATTTTTTTTTTGTGTAAATTGAGCACATCATCACTATAATTTAGGGAGAGATACGAATTGGGGAAGGGTGAGACATATTCGTCATGCATAATACGATGCTTTAACCACCTTTACGCAAAAATATAAAAAAAAATGAAAAAAATTTAAACCTAAAAGGGGGTCCCGTACTTGCCAACTCTTCTATAGTTTTCTACCGCATTAATATTCTCATGAAGTTTATGACATTTATTTCATATTAATAAAAAAAAAATGATTATACTGCTTCGTACAATTTGTGATTTATAACTTTTAGCTAACTTATTTGAACTTGCTTAAATTTATATATTTAAAGTGAAGAATATTAATTATAAATATGATAAAGATAAAGTTTGGTCTTTAATTTCCCCAGAGATAAAAAAAAACTCAATTTTTATTTTCTTATAATATACTAATTAAAGGTCATAATGTAAAACAGGAAATTACACCACAATCTACTATTTCAATATGTCGATGATCAACACTCAAAATAGCACATTTGTTATTTAAATAGTGTAAAAACTCTCAAAATGCTAAAAAAAATGTTCAATCTGTCGTTATCAAAACAAAACCTAAGTTTCTGCATTTTTTTGTCATGTTCAACTTATTCTTTACGGGATGTAAAAATGATGAAGTTCAGAAAGTAGCGGTTAGTTTTCTGTTAGTTAGATGGACTTTTCAAGAGAGAGATTAAAGCTTTGCATTTTAGACCGTTTTATGTGTGAACCGAAAGGATTAAGTAGTGGGCTAAAGGTTGTTTCGAGTGGGAATGAGGTTGATTGCGACGAGTTGGTTGACTAAATTTTTTCGTTACTATATCTAGAAAGGGGATAATAATTACGAGATAATAAAATTTGAAGAAAAAAGGACAATAAAAATGAGATGGAGGTAGTAAGATTTATTTATGTCTAGATACCCGTATCCGTCGATATTGGAATTTATAGAGAACCCGACAAACACCCGATGATGATAGGACACATGTATTCTTTAGTTGTCATTGTCATTATTTGGGCTCGTTTTACGAGGTAGAATGGGCGTCGTCGATGAAGTAATTTATTAATTTAAATGATATTTAAATTAATGTTTTTTTAGTGAGTTCATTCTATTAATTTAAATGATATTTAAATTAAAGTTTGTTTTTTAAAGTAATTTCAATTTAATTTATCTTATTTTGAATTTATTTTTCCAAGTTTATTTTATTGAAAATAAAATAAATAATTGATTTGAAAAATCATTTTATGAGTATTTTTGATTTGAAAAGTCATTTATTTTAATGGATTATTTGACTTGAAAAATCGATTTGAAAAACGAAGAAAACTCGTTTTGAACACTTGTTTTTGAGCTCGATTTTAGCTCGATTTTTGAGCCCGTTTCTTTTACGAATTGGCACGAATCTCGAGTACACTAACCCACCTAAGCCTCTACCCATCAACCCATGTTCGAACCCCCTCACAAGCAGCCCAAATTCTCGTTCAAAACAGGCCACAAGCAGCCCGCACCAAACCGCAACAGTCCCCTGTTTCGCAGCTCAAACCCGAGTCCAAAACCCGCTTCAAACACTACCAAAACCCGTACCCATTAACCCTAACCCATACCCTAGTATCCTACCCATATTATCCTAGCTTAATCACCAAGAAATCCTCCAAAACGAACCCTAGAAACCCCTCCCAAAACCGATGGACAGCAGCTATGTTCATTGAGCCCGATTTGCCTCTCCTCTCTTTTAACCTATTTTAAACCCTTATAAATACCACCCCTTCACCATACATTCATTCCTCTAAGTTCTCCATACATCCAACCATCACATAGAAGCTTTAAACCTCAGAAACAAACCCTAAACATCCTCCAAAAACCCTAACCAAAACCGACACACAAACTGAAACTGTTTGTGTGTCTCCTTCGAAAACCCTTTCGTTCCTCCATCAAAACACCATAAAAATTCGAGTTTCTTGTTCCTAATTAACCATATAACATCCATACACACATTAGATAAAGAATTACGAGCCAAATTGCCCTTGAGAGTACACGAAATCCCTCGAAAAAACAGAGTGAAATAACACTCTGTTTTCGCGGTTTTTCCTTGTCTGTCCAGTTCTGTTTGTGCTCGTTTTTCGTGCCCAATAACCCAAAACGAGCAGGGGTTGCTTTAAGATCCTTGTTCTCCTCTCTTTCTAGTTTCTAAAACATCTTTCGGATCGAATTTTCGTCGTGAAACGAGGGAGATATCACTGTTTTAAAACTGCTGTCCAGAAACTTTCCAAAACGCGTGTAGCTTTGTTACTTCGTCGACGACGGCCTCTCGAGATAAAATCTACCATCGATTACGACCCAAGACGGTGTCAACGATACATGTAGGTTGAGGGTGCATCAAATCCCCTTCTCTTTCTTTTTTATTTCGTTTTTTCTATGCCTTTTTTATTGTCTTTTTTTGTTTGTTTTTGTTTGTTTTTTCGATTGTTTTAAATTAACTATGAAACTAGTTAGTCCGAGTATGAGTTAAAGTACCACCGTGAACACCCGCGTTGACTTGAGATGGGAAAAGAAACCGCTCCTTCGTCTTGGTCGTACACCCCCGTCTCATTTACATATCCTCGTGTTCAAGGTAGGGCATAAATAAAACAAGTTATCTAACTTCGATCTTCGCTTTCGACCCTCTTCATTGTTTTCGGCCAAATCGATGGACCTTAGGGCCCGTTGCATGTTAGTTTAACTTCTGATTGTTAACCTATGACGTAATTAGATGACTTTAAATCAATTTAATAATCTAATTAGACACTTTAGGTGGCTTCGACGTAAGTTATAAAATCAATCGACGATTTCCGTAAATAATTGAATGCATCTATCTCTTTCACCTAATTTCTCGCTAGTATAAGAGTGCGTGATTAGCACCTTCTTATTGACACTCGATGAGTTAAATTAATTAGCGAATTTAACCTAATTGGACCCTTTAGGCCGTGTAGAATGCACCCTTGCGCGACAATCAATCAACATCGTTTTTAACTCGTTTTTCTAACTTGTTTTCGATTCCTTTTCGCAATCATTCGATCTAATCAATAAACCTAACTTAGGAACTAGGTTGGCTTTGGTTGGGCCGTGGTTGGCCGTGTGTTTGGCCGTGTGTTTGGCCTTTCCTATTTCGTTTGTTTTTGCATCGTTCGTTCTTTATTTGTTTTATCACTTGTAATTAATTTATGTTTCTTTGAGTCACGTTTTGTAATCTATTTGTAATTAGTTCTCCTTTTTGAGTCAAAACCTTTTCTAAAAACCTTAGTTTTATTTGGTTAGACGGTTGTTCCCAATGCTTGTAGGAGCGTAGTAAACCGCATGTTGTTTAAAGCAACATGGCCCGGTTTATGCTAATGCATGCTTTGGTGCGTAGCCCAATGTCTAATTCGATGGGATTAAGTGAGAGCACGCAATACGAAGAGGGACCCACGGCCGTGTGTCATGTAGGCCGTGAGTCACCTCCCCCATGTGCACGGTTTTCAAGGCCCAATGGCCGTGTGTTTTGTGTCGTGTTTTGAGTTGTATGTAGCAATTGTATTTAGATCGAGTTGTATCTTTAATTTGTTGTTGTGTCGGCATGAAATGCCCGGGTTGTAATAGGTAGATCCCAACGGCTCCCCCATTCCCCCTTAAGCCTTGTTTGCTTTATTTGTATGTTGTTAGATCAATCAACCCACATGCTAAATTATAACTTGGACAAAGTTAGTTTAGTTGCATCTAAAACGACATAGAAATTGTTGTCACATGATAGGGTTAAAACAACGTTTGCATATCATACATCGCAGTAGCTATGACCTTGTTTGAAATCCGACACTTGACTTAGTAGAGGCCGTTATTGACGGGCGGGGTTGGGTGTCCTTATGGGCTTCCCAACACGTACCCTCACCCCTTACTCAAGATCTATGGTTTGTGGATCCGTCTAAATACCATTGGATTACGAGAGTCATTCAAATCGAGTGATATAGGGTACAAGTCTTTATCTTTAATCACTCGTAGTCGATTGGCTTTATGCTTTTCGATGAAAGGTGTAAAGTTGACTTGAACGGTTCCAAGTTCCCAAAAACTTGGTGGCGACTCTAATTGGTCTTAATTCGATTCGAAAGAACCTCGAGTCGATTATGCCGGTGTGGATCCCTCGGACGCAGTTCCGAGGGCCTTGTCCTGATTTGGCGACTCCACCGGGGGACAAGAGGACTAGTTACCTTTGTGTTTCTAGGGTCTTTTCCTCCGAGGTGAAACTTGAAAAGAAAGTGTTGGAAAGTAAAACATTACTCATAGTGCTACGATTCATGCATAAACCCTTAAGGACTTGCCGGGCCGTCCCGGCGTTTCTTCGTGATGCGTGGGGGCGACGTCCCACTATGCCGGAAGTCGCACATTGCTCGCTTCCACTTCGCCTCGCGTGGTTCTTGGGAATGGGGACCGTCTTCTAGGTACTTTACCTTAAGACGCCTCGCTTTATAAGACCGCAAAAGGATGGAGGGCATAGACCTTCTTGTAGAAGACTTGCCGAGACTTAGAGATGTCTAAGAGCATACATCCTTATAACATGAGAATGACAATGTGCAAAATGTTTTCCCGAGTCCTTTTTTCGAAAATTCCAAGTCCTTTTCAAAACCGAACTTTTGAATAACTTACTTTCAAACCTAGCATGATTTTCAAAACGCGGAACGCTGCCCAAATAGGACTAGAATTTCGGCCCAAAACAAGCTTTTATAGCATGCATTCGCCCATTTCAAATCCCAATTTCAAATCAATCCTCTTTTTTTTTTTTTTTTTTTTTTCAAAATCAATCCAAAATGTTTCTCGAACCTCAACCAAGCATGAAATGCGTCAGGTCGTGTCCGGGTCATGGCCATGTTAGGCCGGGTATGTTTCATTTTAAGGGTCTAGAACACGACCTTGTTGGGTCACCCAAACTCACCTCTTGGGCTTTGAGTCATGTTGGTCGACTTTTTGGTCTAGAATAGTCCACAAAAAACGTCCAGGCTAGGCCCTTATGGACGTTTCACGCGAACCCATGGGCTAGGTTAGCCCAATCACGGGTTTGGTCACACCAAGTTCAGTTTAGAATCGAGTTATGACAGTTTGAGTCATGTCGTTTTGTCGAGTCTAAAATGAACCAAGTCTAAATCAAACCGTGAGTCGAACCTCTGGTTAGTCAATCTCAAGTCGAGTCTTTGTTTGAGTCAAGTTGGGGTCGTGTCCTTAAGTGTGCAGGGGCTCTTACTTTAAATATTGACTTAGTACGGGGTTTTCTTGTATAAAGGCCGCCAAAAACCTGACGTCAAGCAATGGAAGATGCTGTTAACAAGCTCACTGAGGCCGTGAACCTCATGATGACCCGAATGGATGCAATCGAATCTAAGCTGGGTGAAGATTCCACCCCACCTCTGACTGATCTGGAGAAACGGTTCAAGTTCATTGAAGACCGTTTGAAACTCTCCCAGGGGAAGAACATCCACTATGAGAATGCTAGGGCCTATGCCCCAGTTCAGGATAAGTTGCCCACGAACATGGTACTCACTGACATCCCAAAGTTCAAGGGCACTGAAGATCCAGTACACCATGTTAAGGCCTATAAAGGGTACTTAGCATCGAAGGGAGTACTGCGATATGCTCTCGAAATTTTCGCCCAATCTCTGGGTGAACACCCAAAGGCTTGGTTCTACAATCTTGACCTTAAGAACTTCCCCACTTTCGAAGATATTACGGTGGAGTTCTGTAAGCACTATGCTGACAATGTCGAGATTCAAACCAACATAAGAACATTGGAGGTGATGACACAGAAAGACAAAGAGGGCTTTACTGAATTCCTCGCAAGGTGGCGCGCTGAAAGCGTGAAATTAGCTAAGAAGCCCGACGAAGTTGAAATGGTGGATAAGTTCGTGAAGAATCTACGACCTGTTTACCGTAATGCTCTGAAATACCAGAATTTTGGTTCTTTCAAAGAATTGATAAGGATCGGGATAAAGGTAGAGGACGATGTCCGAATTGCTGAAGCTGAGAAGCCAAAGGGATACCAAGGGGCTTCGTCATCTAAAGCCAAAGCGCCCGCAGCGGCCCACTTTGTTGAAACTGTCAATCTCCTAGATGGACAGTCAAAAAGGCCTCCGCGCCAAGCTCCAAGGGTATTCACTGATATCGGGTGCACTTACGCCTATGCTCTCCAAAGGCTCATGGCCCAAGGAAAGTTGAAGCCCATTGGTCCAACTCCGGACCCTCCTGCTGATCAACAAGGCAAATGGTATAAACCGAATGCCTCGTGCCTTTCATCAAGGGAAGGGACACGATCGAAAGGTGCTTTAGACTAAAGCACGAAATTCAAGATATGATTGAGAACGGAACGCTCCCAATCCCGGCTATAAAGCCCAACAACGTCACCAATCCATTTGGCGACCACACTAACTTTGTCTCTATCGAAGATAGTGTCGATTATTCCCATCTTATCCGCCCATGTCACTTGAAAGGGGTGTTTATCGGGAAAATATTTGTGGATTGCTTTGAATTCTTGCCAAACCCGAAGAATGAAATTCAAGTCGGGAGTCTTGCTCTAGAATGTACTCCTCTTATTAACGAAGTTAATAAAAGACAATTCGATTCACCAACCTTCATCACTGGCGTAGATCCTCAGAGGACTACCTCAGGATGGAGGCAGACCATCAAAGGGATCAAGGACTAGAACCGAGCATCTAAGCGACGACAATTTGAACAAGAGAAAGCTCAAGACCAGATTTGAAAAATTATGAGTCGGGATCTGTTTTCTTTTCTTAGTCGAGTCGAGTCTAGGACTTTCTTTTCTTGAAGTTGAGTCGTTTGTCCCGCGATGACCTAGGATGTGTCCTAGGAATCGTTTCTTCGAGTCTGTTAAGCATTTCTCATTCCAATAAAAAGTTGCAGTTTCGTTTCCAAATATGTGTTGTTTCCAATCCTCAATCATTCCGAAAATATGATAAAATGCACAACACACTCAAAGGCATCCATGGGGTGGTAGTATGTCCCGTTTCAAAATGTGAGGATACACTGGGATCCCGTGTTTGATTCCTTTACCTATTCCATGTCTGGTGGTAGAAAACCTCCATCTGAACCAACGTTTGTGACAAGCTTTTAGATGATTCTATGACAAACCTGGACTAGCTCCTTGTTTCCCCTATCGATGACGGAAGGCAAGCCTTTTCCCCAACAAAATCATCCCATCTCGAAGAGAGAAGATATCAACCCGTTCTAACAAGGAATTGTTAGTTCTTACCCGAATTATTTGGCGAAGCCCAGTTCTCAAGGTGTATCCATTTATAATTAAGAGAATGAATAGAAGATCATTTTCAGAGAGAAAAAAAAAAGAAAAAGAATGAAAAAATGAGAAAAAGAGAAAAATTGGAAAAATGAAAAAAATGAAAAAATGAAAAAAGAAAAAAGATGAAAGAAAAAGAAAAAAGAAAAAAAAATGTTGAAGTTATTGCAGAGTGCTTTTGGTTGGATGTCGAAGTTACGGAAGCCAGAAGTCAAGTCAAGTACCCATAGTTGAAATTCAATGGGCGAAGCCCAAAAGTTTAAGTAGTAACCTCTTTACCCTCTAAGTCCTTCCTGAGACAGTTACAAGGGGATAGTCAGGAATTTTGAGAATCATTCTGCTTGTGCTGTTACACCCAACCTTTAGGGTCCATATATGGAGATTTGAACCCACATTGTTTTTCAACCCATTTGCACTCGTGGTTCATCAAACCCGAGACACCCATTCCAACCACATCAGCAGCCATAGCCCTTGGCCTTAGCACCACAAAACAAACCTTCAGAATGATGGTTAACCATTCCAACTATTTATTACCAAGCTTCACATCCCAAAAGATTCAAGCCTTTTACACCTAACCCCAAACACGGGATTTAACGGTACTTTACAGGCTAGAATGGGATATGACATGATACCTTAGGTGAAACCTTCGAGTGTGTACACACAATCAAAATGCCATGTTTATGCACCATGATCGAACTACGTCGGATTTGATTTCGCTCCACGCGAATACGTAGGCAGTCCTTCAGAATAAGGGATTCAATCCACTCATCAACCAAGTTGTCATGTTGTCGGTTTCTTATGGGTCTTAACCAAGTCCAAATGAAGCCACCTTTGTTTGAGTCGGTCTTAGCACTCGATGTAGGCTAGGATAAGGATATAGGTTCAGATAAGTAGTGTCAAGTCTCGGAATGAGCTTTATCTAACAGTTTAGGCAAAGATGCTGAGTCATATAGATGTGGGTTTGTATTGGGAACAGAAAATATGAAAAACCCGCTGAAAAGAAAGAAGGCGTGGAAGAAAAATAGTAAAAGCCCGCTGAAAAGAAAGAAGGCGGTGGCAAGAAATGATGAATACTCGCTGAAAAGAAAGGAGGCGAGGAGAAGAGTGGCAGAATGTTCCCAACAAGAGTGATGTGTGATGTCAAACTGTTCTTATAAAATGAGTCCAGGTTTAGTGTCTGGGCGAAGCCAACGTTGTTGCTCCGTGAGTTTAATCCACCTTGTCAATGCCAAGTGATCTTCATTCCCATGTGCCCTCGGGAGCACGCCCATGTCATACGATATCTCCGTCCCAAGTTCGACGACCTTGTGATTCCCATTTGCCATCTTTTGGCGCCAGAGTGGCCAATTTACATTTCTACCCCCAGCAAGTCCATATTTGAATTAAAACTCGTGCACACTTACGGTTTTATTTTCCTTTTTGTTTTACGGTAGCGGGCTACGCCCACGTTGTTTACGGGTCATACGGAGTGTCTGAGTCGTATTTCATGCTCACCCATCAAGGTTCGATTTCAAAATGACGAAAATTTCAAAATTTCAAAATTTCAAAACCTTCTTTTACGAATTATGGACAGATGGTTCAAATCTAAAAGCTCAAAATCAAATTTTGGGTCGACGACCCAACATCCAAATGATTCGTTTCAAATTCAAATTTTGGGTCGACGACCTAACATCCAAGTGATTCATTTCAAATTCAAAATTCAGGTCGATGACCCAATTATTCAAAATTATCGAATTCAACTTTCGGGTCGATGACCCAGTACTTCAAAATGATCCATTTTCAAGACCGATGATCCAAATGTGCTTATGTGATGATTATTGCTAGTACATTTTCCATGTTTCAAATGTAGCAGGATATGCTTCAACTGGGGGCTCTAAAGTCTTCGACTTTAGAGCCATTGCAAACTGGGGGCTCTGAAGCCGTTGGCTTCAGAGACCATTATCAAGATGAAAAGGATAATATCCACTCAGAATTCAATTCAATACAAGAGTATGAAATGGAAGAATTCCGCAGCTGAAAGCAAATGAGGAAAGCGGCGGCAACCTCCTTGGAAAGTCCCGTCCCGTTCGGACGAGTGTCAGCAGATGATAAATTTTGGGCAAATGTCAGCAGACGATGAATTTTGGACAAACGCCAGCAGATGATAAACTTTGGGCATGAGTCAGCAGTTGCCGAACTACGACGCGGGTTTGATTCCGTCAGAAACGGATACGTAGGCGCCTAAGGATAAGGCTCAACCCACCACTTATGCAATTCATGGGTCGATGACCAACAATGATAATTCGACGCAATAGAAGCAAGAGTTAATCCCCAACGAAGTTTCAGGTATGATCTCTTCTTATGGCTGGCGAGCTTATATACGCAAGTCTAATGGACTATAAACGACCCGAAGAATCCTCAGGTCGAAAGGGACCTGGGGTATACTTTGACTTTCGCCTTGTCCAAGCCTCAGTCAAAGTGGGGGCTCTGTAGATACCCGTATCCGTCGATATTGGAATTTATAGAGAACCCGACAAACACCCGATGATGATAGGACACATGTATTCTTTAGTTGTCATTGTCATTATTTGGGCTCGTTTTACGAGGTAGAATGGGCGTCGTCGATGAAGTAATTTATTAATTTAAATGATATTTAAATTAATGTTTTTTTAGTGAGTTCATTCTATTAATTTAAATGATATTTAAATTAAAGTTTGTTTTTTAAAGTAATTTCAATTTAATTTATCTTATTTTGAATTTATTTTTCCAAGTTTATTTTATTGAAAATAAAATAAATAATTGATTTGAAAAATCATTTTATGAGTATTTTTGATTTGAAAAGTCATTTATTTTAATGGATTATTTGATTTGAAAAATCGATTTGAAAAACGAAGAAAACTCGTTTTGAACACTTGTTTTTGAGCTCGATTTTAGCTCGATTTTTGAGCCCGTTTCTTTTACGAATTGGCACGAATCTCGAGTACACTAACCCACCTAAGCCTCTACCCATCAACCCATGTTCGAACCCCCTCACAAGCAGCCCAAATTCTCGTTCAAAACAGGCCACAAGCAGCCCGCACCAAACCGCAACAGTCCCCTGTTTCGCAGCTCAAACCCGAGTCCAAAACCCGCTTCAAACACTACCAAAACCCGTACCCATTAACCCTAACCCATACCCTAGTATCCTACCCATATTATCCTAGCTTAATCACCAAGAAATCCTCCAAAACGAACCCTAGAAACCCCTCCCAAAACCGATGGACAGCAGCTATGTTCATTGAGCCCGATTTGCCTCTCCTCTCTTTTAACCTATTTTAAACCCTTATAAATACCACCCCTTCACCATACATTCATTCCTATAAGTTCTCCATACATCCAACCATCACATAGAAGCTTTAAACCTCAGAAACAAACCCTAAACATCCTCCAAAAACCCTAACCAAAACCGACACACAAACTGAAACTGTTTGTGTGTCTCCTTCGAAAACCCTTTCGTTCCTCCATCAAAACACCATAAAAATTCGAGTTTCTTGTTCCTAATTAACCATATAACATCCATACACACATTAGATAAAGAATTACGAGCCAAATTGCCCTTGAGAGTACACGAAATCCCTCGAAAAACAGAGTGAAATAACACTCTGTTTTCGCGGTTTTTCCTTGTCTGTCCAGTTCTGTTTGTGCTCGTTTTTCGTGCCCAATAACCCAAAACGAGCAGGGGTTGCTTTAAGATCCTTGTTCTCCTCTCTTTCTAGTTTCTAAAACATCTTTCGGATCGAATTTTCGTCGTGAAACGAGGGAGATATCACTGTTTTAAAACTGCTGTCCAGAAACTTTCCAAAACGCGTGTTGCTTTGTTACTTCGTCGACGACGGCCTCTCGAGATAAAATCTACCATCGATTACGACCCAAGACGGTGTCAACGATACATGTAGGTTGAGGGTGCATCAAATCCCCTTCTCTTCTCTTTTTATTTCGTTTTTTCTATGCCTTTTTTATTGTCTTTTTTTGTTTGTTTTTGTTTGTTTTTTCGATTGTTTTAAATTAACTATGAAACTAGTTAGTCCGAGTATGAGTTAAAGTACCACCGTGAACACCCGCGTTGACTTGAGATGGGAAAAGAAACCGCTCCTTCTGTCGGTCGTACACCCCCGTCTCATTTACATATCCTCGTGTTCAAGGTAGGGCATAAATAAAACAAGTTATCTAACTTCGATCTTCGCTTTCGACCCTCTTACTGTTTCGGCCAAATCGATGGACCTTAGGGCCCGTTGCATGTTAGTTTAACTTCTGATTGTTAACCTATGACGTAATTAGATGACTTTAAATCAATTTAATAATCTAATTAGACACTTTAGGTGGCTTCGACGTAAGTTATAAAATCAATCGACGATTTCTGTAAATAATTGAATGCATCTATCTCTTTCACCTAATTTCTCGCTAGTATAAGAGTGCGTGATTAGCACCTTCTTATTGACACTCGATGAGTTAAATTAATTAGCGAATTTAACCTAATTGGACCCTTTAGGCCGTGTAGAATGCACCCTTGCGCGACAATCAATCAACATCGTTTTTAACTCGTTTTTCTAACTTGTTTTCGATTCCTTTTCGCAATCATTCGATCTAATCAATAAACCTAACTTAGGAACTAGGTTGGCTTTGGTTGGGCCGTGGTTGGCCGTGTGTTTGGCCGTGTGTTTGGCCTTTCCTATTTCGTTTGTTTTTGCATCGTTCGTTCTTTATTTGTTTTATCACTTGTAATTAATTTATGTTTCTTTGAGTCACGTTTTGTAATCTATTTGTAATTAGTTCTCCTTTTTGAGTCAAAACCTTTTCTAAAAACCTTAGTTTTATTTGGTTAGACGGTTGTTCCCAATGCTTGTAGGAGCGTAGTAAACCGCATGTTGTTTAAAGCAACATGGCCCGGTTTATGCTAATGCATGCTTTGGTGCGTAGCCCAATGTCTAATTCGATGGGATTAAGTGAGAGCACGCAATACGAAGAGGGACCCACGGCCGTGTGTCATGTAGGCCGTGAGTCACCTCCCCCATGTGCACGGTTTTCAAGGCCCAATGGCCGTGTGTTTTGTGTCGTGTTTTGAGTTGTATGTAGCAATTGTATTTAGATCGAGTTGTATCTTTAATTTGTTGTTGTGTCGGCATGAAATGCCTGGGTTGTAATAGGTAGATCCCAACGGCTCCCCTATTCCCCCTTAAGCCTTGTTTGCTTTATTTGTATGTTGTTAGATCAATCAACCCACATGCTAAATTATAACTTGGACAAAGTTAGTTTAGTTGCATCTAAAACGACATAGAAATTGTTGTCACATGATAGGGTTAAAACAACGTTTGCATATCATACATCGCAGTAGCTATGACCTTGTTTGAAATCCGACACTTGACTTAGTAGAGGCCGTTATTGACGGGCGGGGTTGGGTGTCCTTATGGGCTTCCCAACACGTACCCTCACCCCTTACTCAAGATCTATGGTTTGTGGATCCGTCTAAATACCATTGGATTACGAGAGTCATTCAAATCGAGTGATATAGGGTACAAGTCTTTATCTTTAATCACTCGTAGTCGATTGGCTTTATGCTTTTCGATGAAAGGTGTAAAGTTGACTTGAACGGTTCCAAGTTCCCAAAAAACTTGGTGGCGACTCTAATTGGTCTTAATTCGATTCGAAAGAACCTCGAGTCGATTATGCCGGGTGTGGATCCCTCGGACGCAGTTCCCGAG
Organism: Silene latifolia; assembly: GCF_048544455.1. Classification (NCBI taxonomy): domain Eukaryota; kingdom Viridiplantae; phylum Streptophyta; class Magnoliopsida; order Caryophyllales; family Caryophyllaceae; genus Silene; species Silene latifolia. The sequence continues at coordinate 141,701,839 of NC_133534.1, read as the reverse complement.
GGCCTTGTCCACATTATGCAAAATAAAATAAATAGCAAAGTTCGTATATATATATATATATATATATATATATATATATATATATATATATATATATATATATATATATATATAGAGAGGCGGGATCTCGTGAGTTTGGCTCTTATGGTGAGTTGTGAGTTTGGGAAATCTGAACCATTGAATAAAAAGATCTGACGGCCTGTATATCAAGTCTTAAATAATGGGAAACAATTTTCACGCACAAACCCAACTACAAATTATAAAAAATCCCAACTCTTCTCCCAGCCACCCAACCTAGCAAGCTTCACCGACGACAGTAAGTACGACGGCGACCAGTCCCTCCACCGGCAATCATTCACTTCGCCGTCAATGGTGGCGTTTCCGGTGAATTACGTGAAATCTTGATTAATTGTTCAATTTTCGTCTCTAACAATCTCGATTTTTCCAAGAGTAAGGTTGTGTACTTTATTCAATTTCTAGTACTAGTGTATTGGTATTTGATTGTGCTTGACCTGAAATCGTCAAATTATGATGATGAGGATGACGAAAAAGCTGATATTTATTAATTTCTTCATAATTCTAGGCTGTTTCCTTTTATCTTCAATTGGATTTATTTTTTGGAATAAATTGAGCCTTGGTAAGTTGTTGTCGATGTGTGAGCGAATTGGTTGATGTCGCTGGTGTGAATTGGTTCGACCATGATGATGACAAAGTCGGGTTTTATGCTGATTGTTCAACAATCTCAACTTTCTGGTGTGAATCAATGCTTTGAAGCAAAATGGTCTGAGGCTGCTCTTTGAAGCAAAGTCGGGTTTTATGCTGATTGTTCAAAATGGTCTGAGGCTGCTCTTTCACTTTCCGATCCACCACAAGAGCTACCACTAATTGAAGCAAAATTGGTGGAGTGCACTTCAGTTTTATTGCAAATTTGCAAATGGTTCTTTACAACACATGTTTCATTCCCAATGGACCGAAAACGCATTACTTTTAGGCTTTGGAATATGGTGTTTGTGTCTTGGAGCCGCTCGAATCTGAAGGGCAGTGGGGTACTCCTCCTGCTGAGAATGGTACTGGTACCAGCAATGATTCTGGAGTACCTGCAATAGATCACCCTCAAAGATGATTCTTTTTATTATCTAATCCAAGTGTTGTACAAAGTTGTCTCTATTTCCTGCATTTACCGTGCTTTTGAAAAATAGGAAAGCTGTAGGAATGGGGATCTATTTTCAACGTCCGAGTTTGTCCTCGGACGTCCAAATGAAGATTTTATGTAAGGCAAGCCTTTTAGTCAGGTTAGAGTCCCGTTAGTTTTAATTGGTCTCAAATGTCATTTAGGAAGGAATCTGACCTCATTTACGGTAATGTTATAGCTTTAGAACTTAGCTTTTACTGGTAGGTAGTGTACTAGTGTTGCTCCTAGTTTTCGTTTTAGATTTAGGTTTTACATTAAAATAGTACATAATCCCAGAATAACAGTACAATAACACAACAATAACACCAGAATAATACTCCAATAACACACGGATAACACAACAATAACACCACAATAACACTGCAATAACAACACAATAACACGGGGAAAAAAAGAGTAAAAAAATCAAAAGTAGTAAAAAAATCAAAGTGACGCCGGAATAACATCACAATAACAGCAGAATAATAGTAGAATAACAGCACAATAACACGTGATAAAAAAAAAAGAAAAAAAAATCAAAGTCGTAAAAAAATTCACGATAGAATGAGAATAACATCACAATAACAAATGGAATAACAATAACAAAGACAATAACATATGGTAAAAAAAAAAGAGAAAAAAATCAAAGTCGTAAAAAAAAATCAAAGTAATGAGAATAACATCACAATAATGGCGGAATAACAATAACAAAGACAATAACATGTGGTAAAAAAAAAAGAAAAAAATCAAAGTCGTAAAAAAAATCCAGGTAAAAAAAAGCACAATAATAGCATAATAACACGAGGTAAAAAAAATAAGAGTAAAAAAAATTCAAGTAAAAAAAAATCTGGTACAAAAAGAAAAAGAAAAAAAGGTAACATAATGAGTAAATTAAAGAAAAAACATAAGAGAAGACAAAAATCAAAGTGGTAAAAAAAGCATAATAACACGAGGTAAAAAAAAAAAGAGAGAAAAAAAAATTAAAGTAAAAAAAAAAGTAACATTAGAAAAAAAAGAAAATAAGTAAATGACAATGGTTTTATATGACATGTAAGATTTGATCTTGGCCACTCATCTCTAATATAATCTAGTGGCTGAGATTCACCCAACTCACAACTCACCATAAGAACCAAAATCACCAAATCCAATCTCTCTCTCTCTCTCTCTCTCTCTCTCTATATATATATATATATATATATATATATATATATATATATATATATATATATATATATATATATATATATATATATATATATATATATATATATATATATATATATATTAATAGTCAAACTTATTCAGTTTACAAACATAGTACCCAAACACTTTGTTTGAGTATCTGGAATGGAGATAGGGGAGGGGACGAGAAAAAGACTAGGAAGGGAAAGGGAGAGAGATAAAAGGAAAGATTGCTTCTTAAACTTTTCTTTGTTGAAGGAGAAATAAATTGTCTTCGATAAGCGAGACGAGGATCCATATCATCTAGAGTAAAGATTGGTGTTTCTTGGAGGTGAATGTGATTTATGACTTCTTAAGATGTAAAACGTGGCAGAAAGGTAGTGATAGTGGTAGTGGATTGGAGGTTGTTTCAAGTACGTAGTAAGAAATAATCATAGTGGTTGATGTTTTATTTTGTGGGTAAATTAGTGGGATGGAGGGAGGTGCATTTGTGGAGGGTGATTAGTTTAACGAGGATAGTGATAATAAATAAGGTTATTTATCAGCAAAATATCGCTTGCATTAAAACAATAGGTAACACGAATAATAACAAGAAACCTCAAAAAAATCATACTGATAAACTTAATCTTGACCCATCAATCCAAATTAAAGAAAAATCTTAATTCTAACAACATTGTCGAGAGCAAGGGTTAGTTTCCATTAGATTGTGGATTTTTCTAGAACTAGGGGTTTAGTTTTTCACTTGGTTGGATAAATTTGAGAGAAGTTTCGAAGACAAGGATCGATCTTTCAAGGGATGAAATTGTTTTAGATCATGTGTGTGAATAGGGAAGAAAAATAGGGGTCTACGTGAAGGATTTTGTTTCAAATGAGATGATGGGGGGGGGGGGGCACGACTATTGTTTATATGGGGTGTCATAAGTAGCCCCGGCCATGTAGTATTGCATTGGAATTTGGTTCATATTCAAAGGTACGTCTATAGTTTGACCGGGATATATAACATTTAACTACCTGTAAATGTTTTTACGTAACTGCCATTTGACCCAAGAATGATTAAATTATGGTTGTTATTCTAAAAAAGGAGATTTGTTGCATCATTGAGTTGATTATGCAAAGTACATATTATTGTTTTGCTTGACCAATTGAAAAACAAACAGGTATTAATGAACAAAATCTAAAAACTCTCAGTCCCAAGTATCATATACTCCCTCCGATCTAGACCAAAGGTAACATGGGAAAAATTGGAGTATTTAAGAAAAAGTGGAAAAAGAAAGGGTAAAGAAGGAAAAAAATAGGTGGGCCATGTAATTTTGTGTTTAATTGTGTGTTGGTAGGTAAGGTATGTAATGACATTTTGTGTAAATATCAAATGGGCATAAGGATAATTTGGTAATGTTGCGGGCCAAATAAGGAATATTACCTTTAGTGTGGATCGTCCGTTTATAGTAAGTGTTACCTTTGGTCTGGATCGGAGGGAGTATATATACTTCATATTGGTTTTATTTTCCTAAAAAAACACATTGTCGAGAGCAAGGGTTAGTTTCCATTGGATGGTGGATTTTTCTAAAAGTAGGGCTTTAGTTTTTCACTTGGTTGGATAAATTTGAGATAAGTTTCGGAGACAAGGATCGATCTTTCAAATGATGAGATTGTTTAAGATCATGTGTGTGAATATGGAAGAAAAATAGGGGTCCGTGAAAGATTTTGTTTCAAATGAGAAGATTGGGGTCATGACTATTGCGAGAGAGAGAGAGAGAGAGAGGGGGGGGGGTCATAAGCAGACCTAGCCATGTAATATTGTGTCGGAATTTGGTTCACATTCAAACGTACTTCTATAGTTTGAGCGGGAGATATAACATTCTAACTACCTCTAAATGTTTTTACATAATTACAATTTGATCCAGCAATGATTAAATTATGGTTGTTATTCGAAAGAAGGACATTTGTTGCATCATTGAGTTGATTTTTTTTTGTCAATCGAAGCGCACTTAGTCGCATTACAATATAGAGGAGGAGGGATTCGAACTTGGGACCTATTGTCCACAATACCCACGTCTTAACCACTAGACTAAGACATCTTCGGTATCATTGAGTTGATTATGCAGAGTAGATATTATTATTTTCCTTGACCAATTGAAAAACAAACATGTATTAATGAACAAATTCTAAAAACTATCAGTCCAAGTATCATATATATAAACTTCATATTGGTTTATTTTTCTAAAAAAAAGTATTTTATTAATCAAACACTCTTTTATTCTTATGTCAATATTATGTTAACGGGAATTATTTGTTGGTCATGCGGCATACATAAAATCTTAGATATGAACGATTGAACGATGTACTATATGTCTATATTCCATTTTATTGTGAAATTTATCACACATTATTTTAATATCCGTGCAACGCACGGGCAAGAAAACTAGTAATTATTAAAAAAAAACTTTAATTTAATAATTATGTCAATGACTCAATATAATTAATGTAAACATTGAATATGAATAAATATTGATTTTAAATATGTTTTACATTTTCAAAAAAAAAAAATTTGATCAAAAAAATCGTTAAAAATTATTTTTTGACCCGTATTCTGACCCTAACCCGACCCGTATTCCGACCCGACCCGCCTTACCCGTTTGACAGTCTAATTCATATATTTGTTCAATACCTTTTATTCTGATTTATTAGTGTTTAAGTTTCTACTTTAAAGGGATTCAAGGAATAGTGATGGAGTAACATTTAAAATTTATTCTTTTCTTGACCTAAAATAGAGACAAAGTTGCTAATTTGGAAAAAAATTGTGGGGAAAAAGGCACAATAAAATTGGAATGAAGGAATTATTTGTTAACTATTTATAAACGCATCAATAAACTAGTAAATTAGTGGATTGCAAACGTTGCCTTTTTTTAAAATTTCCACCACATTTAAAATTTTCACCCTTATTTCAAAAGAATATAGTAGATCACTTCTCTCTACAAATCTTTTATAGAGTACTCTCTATTCCAAATTTGTTTCAATTTCCTCAATAATTAGTTTTTGAACCCGTGCCTTGAATGGGTGGCAATGTAGAGTGTTAATCGAAGTAGATCTTAAATATATAGCTTTTGGAGTGAAATTATAAGGTTAATTCATTAATACTCGTACGTTTTAAATGGAACTTTTGAAAGTTTTTTTTTTTTTTTTTTTTTTTAATTTATGCATATATTTGTAAAGTTATATCTCGTAATTTTTTTCATAATACTTTGTGATTTGTTTTCTTTTCATCTAGTTAAATATTTAAATTATGCGAGTTTTAAGGGAGACTTACTGTTATTTGCCTTCTCGGATATTTTTTTTGGCCCCTAATTTTAGATTGATACCATAAAGTGATAAGCTGATGCTTTAAAGATTGTAAATAATATTTGTGGACAATGGGCCCACGGGGGCGCTTGGGGACGAACAAGCGTTTGCATTTGTGGAGTCGCCACCAATTTATTGTGGAAGATTGGAAACCGTTCGAATACCTAGTGTTATGTCAAAACACAAAGTAGTGACATGAACACCAAGAACTCGTTACCCTTAGCATTCTATGTCTAGAATGACTCTCGTGGATGCCAATGAACACGGATGTTCACAGAGATCTGGAGTAAGGGGTGAGGGTACGTATTAGGAAGCTCTTTTGATCGAACACCTAATCCCGCCCGCCTCGATAGCGGCCTCTACTAATGATTAGGGAAAATCGTCTATACTTGATATATTGTCGATTATATGCATGCAATGCAACATCCAACGTTTTAATCCTAACATGTGAGAATTAGCTAAGTCAGTGAACAAGTAATTTAACATGCATTTGAGTCAAAGTCGGGATTTAAATTGATTACATGTGAAAGCATACAAGTGATAATAAAGAGATACAATAATAATACAATAAAAGAAAATTACAATAATGAAAATTACAATAATTACATCGGGTTTAATTGATTTATGTCGAAAATACATCTAAAACGGATAATTTGGAAAAGAACAAAAATTGTGAATTAACGAACAGGAATTAAGGCGATAATACGAATAATAGTGAATTAATTACGTAATTAAACTAGGTCAAGGCAAAACGGGAGTTCAGAGACAGAAGTCAACCACGAACAGGCGCAGCAGAGCTGCGCCCACTGGAAGAGGCGCAGCAGTCACTGCGTCTGTTCCTTGGCTCAGTTCTGGCTGTGAAGCCGGAATTGCGAATTGTTAATGCTAATTGGTGATTTTAATGATTGATTAGTATTATTTACTCGGATGGAAGTGATTAACAGATTATTTACATGTGATTGACGGTCATAAAAACGATAAACATGGATGAAACTAACTAGAACGAATTATTCACGAGGTTAATGAGATTAATTAACAAATTGATGAACTAATTAGGTTAAATATGATGAATTAATGACGAATATGATAATAAACAGGTGAGAATTTGTCAAAGGTCGAATTCCAGAAACCCAATATGAACGAATTGAATTTCGACAGCCCGGACTTGACTTTAATGACGAAAACCCGCAAATATTAATTACTTGGGATTGAAGTCGGGAATTAATGAGATGAATTAATTACGAAGAATTATGAATTACAGGTTAAAATTATCATGCTTAAATTGTCGTGTTAATGAAACAATGAACATTCGAAAACAAAGTGAAAAACAAAGGGACGAACAAAAGACGAAGGAAGAAGAAAGGAAGTAGGAACTGCGGCAGCCTCACGAAGAGGCGCAGCAGGTACTGCGTCCCTTCGAAGAGGCGCAGAAGTTGCTGCGTCCTTTCTCGACGGTTGTCCTCTGATAATCCGTAAAAAGGGTTTTAATCAAAGGGTTTTAGAAATCGGTTTTAATTGTATTTTCGACATAAATCTTACAATATGATTACAATAAATAAATAAAAATAAGTAAAAGAGAGATTTACACCCTCAGACTTACATGTTTGACGAAACGAGATGAACTAAGTTAACGTTTAGTGATGCTCGACTCGAATGTAACGAAAGTGCCCTCGTAAGAGGAAAAACGAATAAGATTGATTAAAGTTGATTATGGTGGAGTTGGTCAAATTGGTCAGTCATGCAAAACGAGGCTGGTACTCAGAAGGATCCGAGCTTACGTGGTCGAAATTTCAAGCACGTAGACGCCAAAAAGTAAGAACGTGGTCTAGAATGCAAAGGGAGAAGAGAAGGGCGGACACTCGCGTGAGAAATATGTGAGACCGAAGGTCTCTATTTATACTAATCACGTGGAGGAAGTAGGGTTTTTCGGAGAAACTTTGGAAGTGAATCTCAAAAAGATATGAAAAGATACGAGAAAATACGCAGAAAAGGATTTGGGAAGAGGCGCAGCAGTCACTGCGTCTCTTGGAAGAGGCGCAGCACCTGCTGCGTCTATTCCCAAGTGGTTTCCTCCTGCGGAAGAAAGATTTCCGTGTTTAGTTTATGGAATAATGAAATAATTTGGTTTTCCTTAATATTTTGTGTGAATATTACGGGAAATTGTTTACCAAAGATTAAAAGATTTATAAAATATGGAATAGAAATATCCGGAACATTCCAGAACATTCCGACTCGGCATTTTAATGGTTGTCAGCAAATGAAGACGGTTTTAGGCCCGGACTCCAAATGTACTCTAATTACTGTCAAAACGACCGTATCGGCACGTAGATGACAATTAAGAGGTAGACATAAATGTTTGAGCGATCACTTGACGATAAACTTACGAACTGTCACAAATCGTTCCGCGTACCAAACATGCGGCCCAATCATCACCGGGTGGTTTGCGGGAGGTGCAGAAATGAGGTATCTACAGAGCCCCCACTTTGACTGAGGCTTGGACAAGGCGAAAGTCAAAGTATAGCCATCAGGTCAATCGAAGATTACAACCTGACGACTATGGCGACGCGAGGCGGCTCAAGGGGTCTAAACCAAGGACCTGTCGTCGAGAACATTTTAGAGTCTGTCGACTATCGGGGAGGTTCGTTTAAAGTCCATTAGACTACGTAAGGAGGCTCGCCAGCCATAAGAAGAGACCATACCTGAGATACCCCTGGGTGAAACGGGACTGAAGACGCTTCGGCGAAACTCTTTGGTCTGAAGATTACTTGGTGTCTGAAGGCATTAGGGGGTTACAGGGATTCTGAAGAAACTTCTTAACACTTCCGAAGGCTAACTCTGAAGGCTATCTCTCATTAAAGGAAAGGTTGAAGGAAGGATTATCCCAAAGGACTGAAAGGGGTTGTCTGAAGGATTAAGGTAAGTTTCTGAAAGATCTGAAGGGTTTATCCTGAAAAGGGTTACCTAAGAGATATGAAGGTTCGCCTGGGGAATAAAACGATGATTTTGAGGAAAGACAGCAGGACACAGTCTGGAACTGCGGGTAGAAATCTGCTTGTGTTCAGCTTCAAACAAACTTCGGAAGAATTTGGGGTCGATGTTAATCTCCATGTCTCGAGAGGAAGTGACTGTCGGTCGTGAATTCTCGCTGGGGAACTTAATCGGGAACTGATCTCCATGTCTCGAGAGGGAAAGTCTATCCGTGTACTCTCGCTGGGGGAACTTAATAAAGGCGTGTCGAAACACCTGTCAAAGAAGGAATGCTCGTTGTGACAAGCTAGGTCTTGTGTAGGAAAATAAGGCGATAATTTGTTGTTGACTTGGAGAATGCGGATCCGGGTGAAGAACATACGTCAAACGGACCAAATATGTGATGTAGCATCAAGGAAGAGGCGCACCAAGGATGGGCCCACAAAAATAACGAACTCATAACGAATTTTTGAAAACTCGTATGAAGGAAAGCTGAGGAAAAGGCGCATCAAGAGCTGTGTCCCTTGGAAGAGGCGTAGCACCTGCTGCGTCTATTCCTAGGCGTGTCTTTTCTGCGTAAAAACCCGATGAAACAGGGGTTTCATTTCATTTATTCGAAACACAAAATCTCAATTACTCTCTCAAATTCCAACCATTTCCGTCGAAATTTGATCCAAAAGCTTGCATTTGCCATGACTAATCGAGGTATGTGTATCAATCTTGCATTTATCTTCCGTATTTGCTTAAATGGGATCGACAAAATTAGGGTTTTCGACCCTAATTAGTCGAAAATTTGGGGCTTTTCCCCCAAACGATTTTACCTTGCCAAATTGACTTTGTAAACAGCCAATTGGTAATATAAGGATCATAACCATGTATTTGTTTTGAATTTTCGTTGAGTTTTTGAGCATTTGAGTGAAATTGAGACGGTTTCACAACTAAACCGTAAATTGCTTCGAAAATGGCCTTAGGATTGCCCATTTGCGATGAAACTTGATATTTGGAATCCTTGTGTGATGGGTAAACTTCCTACCATCTCGGAATTTTGGTTTGTGATGGCTTTTTTAGGACACTTTTTAGGGTATAATCGCCGTTATAACGAAATGCTGCTGAAATTCCGACTCGAACCCATGACTAGGCTTCAACTTAGGCTTGACTTGACCCAAATTATCATATGAGCGGACGGGTTTGTGGGAAAATTGCCAAAGATGGCGAGAATAGAGCGATTTCGGAGCTCCGAAAACTCGAAAATACCCTAATAAGGCTTGTCGTCACTTGACGCGGCCTAAATTTGCCTTAATTTTGCAGGTGACGAGGCTTCTACGTCTGGGAGGGCTCCCATGGACATAGACACTGCTGTTGACCCTTCTCAGGTTCTTGAGGAGGCGTTGGAGAAGGCTTTCACCGCTGCGGTGATGGCTGCTGAGGACGAGGTCCAGGAGGAGGAGTCTGCTGAGGAGGAGGAGGCCCCGAGACGGGCCAACATTGGACGAGGTGGTCGCCAGCTGAGGGGAGCACCTGCGTGGGCTGAGACCTGGGACAGTAGGCACCTGCTCTGGGCTGCGGAGGGTCACCTGTCCTATAGGACGGTGAAGATCTTGGTAAACAGGATTCATAACTCTTCATTCATCTTCTTTCATTTCCGTTTGTCATTCCTTTTCTCCTTCATTTGAGCTAAAGATAGCTATTGTTTCAAATCCACATAGGAGGCCAGGAACATCAGGTCGTTCTCGGGCTATACGACGGCGATGGGGTGCTACGAGAGGCTGTCGGCTGAGGAGCGGGCCATGATCGAGCGGGGAGCGTTCAACGCCTTGGTGCAGGCCTGGAGGGATATTGCGAGGAGGAAGCTTCAGGCTAACCTCAGTCTCGTCCGAGCGTTCTTGGACCGGTTTTGGGACACGACCTCCACATTTCACATGCCTTTTGGTGAGGTGGGGGTCACGTTGGAGGACTACGGCATGATTTCTGGTCTGCCGTATGGGACTGAGGTGGTGGAGTGGCCAGAGACGGCCATGAGGGTTGACTCGGCGGAGGCTAGGAGGTTGATCGGCTGGAACTTGGCGCCGAAGGCGGCTGCGGTACCTGGCTTGGTGCCTAGTTCTTACGTGCAGGACTACTTCGTAGGGAAGACCCCGTCATTGGTGGTGATCGAGGGGAGGGAGACGGATCCTCCTCCCTGCACTGCAGAGCAGAGAGTCCGCTTATGGCTCTGGTGGTTTCTGTCTTCGATTTACCTCGGAGACAGGGGCGAGAGGCTTTCGACGAAGCTTCTTCCCTTTCTTTCTGACCTGAGCTCCCTAGGCCGTTGGGACTGGGTCACTGCTGGTTTTGCGGTCCTCATCCGCTTTATGAGGGCCATGGTTCGTCCGGAGTTGATGGAGAAGGGGACTTCTCCTGCTGCTGTCGACCCTGGACTGCTGTTGGAGGTATGAACCTTCATTTCATTTCACGAAAGATTATTTCCCTTTTGTCAAATCACGAAAGATCGTTGCTGATTATCTTGGTTTACAGGCGTGGATGTACTCCTACTTTTCGAGCCTCGCGCCCAAGAGGACGGAGCCGGTGGAGAAGGTCTATCCCGTCGTGAGGGATTGGGTGATGTGCCGCACGAGGAGTCGGCGTTCCTTCCACGACGTCTGTCGGCGGGAGGTGAACGCTCTTCAGCTGGACGGAGTGAGTATTTTACCTTACATTTGACTGTGTTTTCTCTTTCTTTTAGAACTGATCATAAGAATGACCCTTCGTTTGCTTTTCTAGTGGGTGCCTAGGCCTTGGGAGGAGTACGCTGACGCTCCTCCTTTCGTGGCTGAGGTCCTTCGACCTAGGAGCTCGAGCCGGCTGCTGCTGAGGACGTCGATGGGTCCTGTGTGGTACTTGGCCGAGCGCTTGGCTCGGCAGTGCTCTCGTGATGTCTTGACGGTTCCCATCGATCCTCCTCGGACGATGTTTAGGGAGCCTTCTGAGGCTGAGGGGGAGACTGACTTGGCTGGCGTTGGTGGCGACGCCCTCCTCCTTCCTGGTGAGGACTACTCGACGTTCCTCTACGGGAGGTTGGCGTACTGGCCGGTTGTGGTAAGTGCTTTGCCCTCTTTCATTTTGATTGTTTGAGCATATGATGAAGGATCATCGGTTAACGAAAATCATCTGACTTTGCAGGAGGTCGAGGCGGCGGACGTCGAGCCCCCAGAGTACCCCGAGACCCTTGAGTACACCGACACGACGGGGATGACGACGATCTCCGAGCTACGCGACTTTGACGTGGCGGTGAGAGATGATGGTTTGGACGATTGGCAGCATCTGATCCGGAGGGTAAGTCTTCTAGTCTATATAGTTTTCGTGTAAGAACACATTTGCTCGAGTTTGCTCAATTGCTAAACATTTTCCTTTTGAAATGCAGGTCGCGCCATCCCGGTTCGTGGCTTTGTAGAGGGTAGCCAACCGGCTGCGGGCTACCGCCGTCGAGGCACTTGCTGGTGGCCGAGGACGTCAGGTATGAACCTTCCGTTTACTTTATTTTTGAGTTTTCTAATTTTCTTTTATGCTTGAAATGATTGACATGAGTCAGCTTTGTTGTTTGCAGAGAGAGCGCGAGCTGGAGCGAGAGCTTGCCCAGTCCCAAGAGGAGACGGCTCGCTTGCTGAAGGAGCTCGAGGTTCGTGACGCCGAGGTTACTGCTCTCGAGGCGAGAGTTGCTGAGTTAGACGGCGACCAGCAGTAGCTTCCGCGTTGCTTCTTGTTTTTGGCTGTATTTTTATACATTTATACATTTTTTGGACATTTGGATTTTGTCTTGGGGCTCGAGCCCCCAGTTTGGTGTACATATCCCTTTTTTTGGTTGTATATATGATGGCCTGAGTGCCTTTGCTGCTGGATTGCTTTGTTTGTACCTGCAAGTTAGCTTTGAACAGGTTTGGTAGATTACGGTTTACGCCGTCATGCTGCCGAAATTTACACAGAAATCACACAGAACATATATTTGTACATATGGCCTAAATTAGCGCAAAACAATGATTCGAAAATGCAAAAAAAGTATGACCAGAAATGAAAATGCAAAAATTTGGTCGGAAATGGCAAAAATGCAAAAATTTGGTCGGAAATGACCGGACGGTAGGGAGGGTTACCCCCTAAAAAAAGATAAAATGAAAACATATAAGTTTGAAGTGAAGAGTGAAATGATTCTCCCCAAAAGGAAAAAAGCAAAAGAAAAATGTAAAGTTCGAAAAAATGATATAATTAAATATCAAAATGTAAAAAAGAATAAATGAAATTAAGTTGGTGAAATGATTCCCGAAAAAAGAAAATTAAAAAGAAATGTATAAGTGTGCTAAAATGACGAAAATGTCGATATCGTCTCGAGATGCGTGCCCGCAGATTTAGGAAACACGAAATATGGTAACCTGACGCATTTACCAAAATAATAACCCGTATGAATAGGAAATTATTCGTTGAGGAATTTAGGAAAGATCCAACGCGGAAAATCGCAGAAAAAGAGTTGAGGAAGAGGCGCAGCAAGAGCTGCGTCCCTTCGAAGAGGCGCAGCACCTGCTGCGCCTGTTCCCCAGTGCGTCCGTTCTGACGGATTTTAGGAAACAGCTTTTAGTGTAAATAGAGACGTCGAAGGAGGTTTTATTCACATAATTCTTCCGTTTTTCTTCGTCTTATTACACAAAAACTTCCAAAATAAGCCTACATCATGAATACTCTTGAAATTCGTCTAAAAGAGTGGACAAATGAGTTCTCTAGTGTGGAGAAGTATGACATGGGTGCTTATAATTTTGGAGCACTTTTGAGCCTGAAATTGATCAAGGTAGTCAAACCGTTTCTCGATGCTTGTCTTGACTATTGGGACCCTAATCATCACGTATTTGCCTTTCCTGGAGGAGACATTTGCCCATTTCCTGAGGAGATTGCTGCGATTGACGGTTGGGATCCGGAACATTTGCCTGCTATTCCCTCCACTTCTCAAGGGTATAAGAATAAGTTTAGAGACCTGCTTGGATTGGCCAGAGTTGATGTTGACCACCTTGTGACTTCTAAAGGAGTGCGAATGTTGGATTTCATCGATCGCTTCATCAATCAGGCTGATCCTACTGTTTCTTATGTTGCAAGGCGAAGGGCATTCGGGTTTTGCCTACTGCATGTATATGTCCTTCAAGGGCATGTTGATGAGGACATGAGGGGCGACCCTCGTCTCTTGAGCCTGATTGAGCAAATGGAGCTGCGCAGGAGTCCAGCTTATCTGTGTTTAGGAGAGATCCTATTGGCCTTGGATAACAGAAAAGCCAACCGCGACCTGCCGTATTTGGGAAGTCCCATTATTTTGCAGGTAAAAGAGTACTTTTCTTTATTTTTCTCTTTTTTTTTTCGTTTTTTTTTTCGTTTTCTTTTTTCTTTTTCTTTTTTTTTTTTTTTTTTTTTTTTTTTTTTTTTTTTTTGTTTTAATACCCGCTTTTGGTAGGTCTGGCTTATGGAGCGTCTTCGATTGATCGAGCCCCCAGTTAATGTTCCTTCTTACCATGCTCGTTCGATTGCAATGAGGACCATGCTTTTCATGGTGGACTTCACTCGAGTGTGCAACTACTGGGAAAACAAGTTGAAAAGTGAAGATGGCCCCTTAATTAGATGGATCGTACCATGGTGGCACCTCAAATATGTTACTGGAGTATCTTCCCTGGATCCTATCCGAGCTGTTCGCATTCCCGGCTTAGAGTTTATGATATGCATCTTCCCAGAGAGGTTGATGAGGCAGGTTGGATTGAAGCAGATGATCCCGAAGCTTGACACTTTGTCCATGCAGATCGCCGTGGCGCTTACTAGAGAGTCGAAGAGAGTGGGCCATCAAATGGGCTCAGAGGAACATTTGGTTCTTGAATTCTTCTGTCAGTGCTCTATGGGTGTCAGATTCCTATATGCGGTGGAGGAAGGCTGCTACTCCGGAGGAGCGCGAGAGACTGAGGAAGCGTGAACTAGTTGACTACAAGGTTCGCGAGGTGTAAAAGGAGAAGGAGAAGCACCTGACCGAGGGGGAGAAAGAAGCCGGGTTTCGAGTTGTTCATCCTTCGAAGAAACCGAAGACTTCTCCTGCCGTCGAGATGGTGGTTGGCAAGAATGGCAAAGCGAGACCACGAGAGAGACCATTGGTGATTAGGTCGGAAGTGGCGCAGGAGCGTCCGACTCGAGGTCGCGACAAGAAGTATGATAAAAATGACAAAGGCAAAGGGAAAATGGAAGAGTAGCCTATGTCTCTTATTATTATTTATTATCATTATTATTGTAATAAGAAGGTGGGGTTTTTAGAATCCTAGCCTATTTATTTTTATTATGATTTTATTATGTAACGTATTATTATTATGAAATGAAATAAAAGAGGTTAATTGGTTATGAAACCGTTGTGGTTTTCTTTTCATTATTCTTGTCGAATTTCAAATGCATTTGCAAATGTCCTTCTATTTACATTTAAAGCGATTAAGTGGGTTGTATCCCGTGAAGGATTGCCTACGTATTCATTAAAAAAATGAAATCAAACCCTTGCGCGTAGTTAGAGTAAATGTAAAAGAATAATTGTTCTAAGCAAGAGCTTGTAATGAACTTTATAAAATAAGCATGTGCTTTACTTACTCTGAAAATGCAATTTAGTTTATTTGATGATATGAGAATGACAAATTGTCAAAATGCAAGAGCAAGATGACATTAGCTTGATTTAGCTTGGCCAGGGGCCGTTTATTTCGTGCCACAAGAGCGACACGTGAGGTTACGCGAGGCGCGTTTTTGCTCCTATTCTAGGCATAATAACGTTTTAATTGGTCAAGGTTTGTTGGGTTGGTAAATTCGTTCCCGTCTAGGTCTGTGATCCTAACCGCACCCCCTGGAAGTATGGACTTGACTAGGAATGGCCCGGCCCAATTGGGTTTTAATTTTCCTCGTGGATCGACAGGTAAAGAGCCCTAATGGATTTGAGGACCAAATCTCCTTCTTTGATGTTTCTCGGCTTAACCCTTTTGTTGAAGGCTCGTTTAATACGCGCCTGATATGTCTGCACATTATGTAATGCACGTAACCTTCGTTCATCCAGGAGGATGAGCTCTTCATATCTATCCCTCTTCCAATCTGCTTCGGGTATTTGACTTTCGAGTAAAATACGCAAGGATGGTATTTCTAGCTCGACTGGTTGTACGGCTTCTATGCCGTAGGTCAAATAGAAAGGAGTAGCCCCAGTAGGCGTCCTAACGGATGTACGGTATCCCCATAAAGCAAACGGTATCTTGCTTGGCCAATCTCTATAGTTGTCAATTATTTTCTTGAGGATTGTGACAACGTTTTTGTTCGCTGCCTCTACCGCGCCATTGGTTTGTGGTCTATATGGCGAGGAGTGGTGATGCTTGATTTTGTACTTGGCTAGCAATTGTTCAGTCTCAGCTTGGAAATGTGATCCATTGTCACTGATGATCTCATGTGGGCAGCCATATCGACAGATGATATTGGTTTGTATGAAATTTGCCACATTCTTGGCTGTAAGACTAGTGTAGGAAGCCGCTTCTACCCACTTGGTGAAATAATCGATTGCTACTAGGATGAAACAGTGACCTCCTGTTCCGGCTGGAGTGATCTTGCCGATGATGTCTATTCCCCAAGCAGAAAATGGCCATGGAGATGTCATGGTGTAAAGCACTGAGGGAGGAACATGTTGCACATTCCCGAAGATTTGGCAATTATGGCAATGTCTCACATATTTGATGCAATCAGATTCCATCGTGGTCCAATAGTATCGTAAACGTGTGATTTTCTTTACCATCATAGGTCCACTCATGTGAGGGCCACATTCTCCATCAAGGACTTCTTCCATCACTTTTCGTGCCTGTGAGTGATCAAGACAACGTAGGATTACACCAAGAGGTGTTCTTTTGTATAGTTCTCCTTGCATGAGGACGTATTTGGAAGCTAGTAAGCGGATAGCGCGTTGTCCCCTTTTGTCCATTTCTGGTGGATAGGTGCCGTTGAGTTTGAAGTTTAGGATTGCTTGGAACCAGGTTTCCTCCGCAATTTCCTCTTCATCGGTGATTTGGTGCACATAAGCTGGCTCTGATCGTCGTTCGATGCATAAAGGCATTTCTACCATACTATCCGGCATGTTAATCAGAGATGCGAGTTTTGCAAGAGCATCCGCAAATTGATTTTCTTCTCGAGGTAGATGTAAGTAGGTTACTTGATCGAAGAATTGGGCTACTTGGTCTATTCTGGCTTGATAAGGCGCCAAGCTTTCGCTTCGGATTTTCCAAGATCCTGTAACTTGATTGATGATCAAAGAGGAATCTCCATGTACTCGAAGATTCTTGATGCCTAAACTTACTGCCGCTTGCAATCCTATGAGACAGGCTTCGTATTCTGCAGCGTTATTTGTCACCTCGAAGTCGAGTCTGACAGAGATTGGTGTATGCTCGCCTTCAGGAGAAATGAGCAACACCCCTATTCCAAATCCTCTCAAGTTCGATGCTCCATCAAAATAGAGGTCCCAGGAGTCTACATCTGTTTGGAGTATATCCTCATCCGGAAATGACCAGGTGTCTATCGTTTGTGTGTCATTGATGGGATTCTCTACGAAGAATTCGGCAACGGCGCACCTCTTTATGACTTTCAAAGGTACATATTTAAGATCGAACTCAGAGAGCATCAAAGTCCATCTTGCTAGACTTCCATTGAGAACGGGTTTCTCCAAGAGGTATTTGACAGGATCCATTTTGGAGAATATTTTGACGGAGTAGCTAAGCATGTAGTGGCGTAGCTTCTTCGTTGCCCACACAAGAGCGAGGCATGTCTTCTCGAGTGGTGTGTATTTGCACTCGTACTCCAAGAACTTCTTACAAAGGTAGTAGATGGCTCTTTCTTCTTTTCCTACGGTTTGAGCTAGCATGGCGCCCATGGCCGTTTCAGTTACCGTGAGATATAAACCAAGAGGTTGATCCCGTTGAGGTGGCATGAGCACTGTTGGTTTGGCTAGTATTTCCTTGATTCGGTCGAAAGCCTTCTGACAGTCATCATCCCACATGGTGTGATCTGTTTTCTTTAACTTCTTGAATATGGGTTCGCAGATCATGGTGAGTTTCGATATGAATCGACTTATGTATTGAACCTTGCCTAGGAATCCCCTAACTTCTTTCTCTGTTTGAGGTTGCGGCATTTCGATTAAAGCTTTGATCTTTGAAGGGTCTATTTCTATACCTCGTTGGCTAACCACGTATCCGGGAGTTTGCGGATGTCACTCTGAATGCGCATTTATGAGGATTGAGCCTCATGTTGTACTTCCGTAGCCTCGAGAAGAATTTGCGAAGGTTCGCAATATGTCCCTCTCTTTCCTTGGATTTGACAATCATGTCATCTACGTATACCTCAACTTCTTTATGCATCATGTCATGTAAGAGCGTAGTTGCGGTGCGTTGGTTTGTAGCTCCGGCGTTGATTAACCCAAATGGCATGACCGTGTAACAGTAGGTTCCCCATTGAGTGACGAAGGCGGTCTTATGCATGTCCTCTAAGGCCATCTTGATCTGGTTATATACCGCGTATCCATCCATGAAGGATAGCAACGCGTGATCCGCTGTATTATCCACTAATATGTCGATATGTGGTAGAGGAAAGTCATCCTTAGGGCTTGCCTTGTTTAAGTCTCTAAAGTCAACACAAACACGGATTCTCCCATCCTTTTTGGGTACGGGTACTATGTTAGCCACCCAGTCTGAGTACTTGAAAACTTTGATGAACCCGGCTTTGAATTGTTTATCGACTTCTGCTTTGATTTTGAGAGCCCATTCCGTCCTCATTCTTCGAAGCTTCTGTTTCACGGGTTTGAACCCTGGTTTGATTGGGATTCTATGTTCTGCAATCTCCCTGTCGATCCCTGGCATATCTTTGTAGGACCAAGCGAAAACGTCTTTGAACTCGTGTAGGAGGTCTATGAAATTGGCCCTTTCGGTGGAGCTCAGGGTTGTCCCTACCCTAAGTTCTTGGGGTTCTAGTTCAGTTCCTACGTTGATGGGTTCAGTATCTTCTATCACGGGTCCCCCTTCCCCCTCTTGTAGTATTTCTTTGGCTATGTAGGAAGGTATCTCGATTGAGTCAGGGTCTGGGTCATTCTCATCATCATCGTAAACAGAATTGCATTCAAGATAACACGAAGAGTAAGCAGAACCTGATTTATTCATATTAAGATTTGAGAAAAGTTTAAACAAAGAAGCCATCTAATCTGTGGTAAGTGGCGGTAAAGGGACAGTGGTTGGGACATTTCCCGAACTACTGTTGCTATTCGACACTAGGCTAGGAGAAACGAGGGGAGTGGGAATGACGACAGGAGGAGACTCTCTAGGAACTTCTCTAGACTCTGACTCCGACTCCGACTCTGACTCTGACTCGAATTCATCGTCTTCTGGTTCTCCTTTGAACATCTCTCCTTCTCCAGTAGTGAACTTGAAGAGTCTTCCTTGGTTGTTTGTCCACTTGATCGATTTTCTCCATCCTTTCTGATGATTGTTTTGATTTCTGTGATTAATGCGGTAGGGTTGAAGTGATCATCTTGAAGTATCATAGTAATGATCTCGTCCTGCGCGGCTCTAACAAATCGATCTTCTCCAAATAGTAGACTCACGGTGATGATTGGAGAAATGGTGGAGTAGTTCCCTTCATTTTCTATTGCATGAACTTCATCTTCGACTGGGGAGATGAGATGTGTTGAACCATATAGTTTATATGTTTATGTTTTGATGATGTCAAGATGTTTTACATTCTATATACTTGTTGCGTGTAATCGTTTGTTAAGTATTTTAGAACTAATCTATTACGAGCAACAAAGAAGTTTGTGACAATTGCGTGAGAAGTTCAAGCCTTCGTTCAAGATCAAACAATTCAAGATTCATTCAAGAACTATGTGAAGACGAAGCTCGTCTAAAGATTAATCAAGCTTGGATGATGTCGTAGCCTATACTCGAGGATCTCCTTGAAGATTAGAATAGTATAGGTGATTATCTCGTAATGGTAATCAAGAAATGAGTTTCTTGAATTAGTAAAGTTATAGCTTCACAGCTATAACATTACTAGTAAAAGAGATCAATGTTATAGCTCTTCTACTATAACATTGAAATGCTGAGTTTTTATACACGACTTATAAATGTTTCGAAAATTGTTTTATAATTATTTAAAGTTTGTTTTAAATGTTTTAATGAAAGTATTTATATAATAAAGCCCGGTTTAGTGAGGAGTCCGGTTTTATAGTAAACGTTAATTGGTAGTCATGATGGATCAACTAATGAGTTGGACTTTGCTACTAATTAGGGTTTCTATATAGCCTCTCTTAAAATCTAAATACTAATTATATGTTAAGACTAGGGTTTGCACGATTCACGAAGCTTATGGGTCGTGGTATCTCGTGTTACCTAGGGTATATTAGGTAAAGATTTTATTCTATAATAATATCTTTACATATCTTATAGATCTTACTTAATATATTTGTTTATGGTAAAAGATATTTTTATTTTAGGAAATCTTACCATAATCTTAGAATTTATAGTAAAGATAATATTTGGAAAGATTATATTCTATCTTTTAGAATATTCTTTATTATCTTTTAAAGCTTTTAGGAAAGAGATAATAAGAATATATAATTGTTTTATATCTTAATATTTCGGCTATTAGGGTTTGACAAAACCGTGTAGCTTACTCCTTCTCCTACTATAAATACTTTGCTATTTACAACATCTAAAATAGAGACCTTAAGCATAAAAAATTGATTTTAATTTTTACAAAGCAAAACGTGTGTTTTAAGCAGAAAAACCGATTTGCTATTTTGAAAGGTCGTGTGTCATAAAACTCGCATACTCGTTCTTCATTTATCGTTATAAGATAATAGTGCTTAGTTGAATTCTTAACTTGTTCATTAACGTGAACTTTTGTTAGAATCATTAGTGCTTTCTTATTAACGTAAGTTAGTCACTCGAGTATTTAACGGTACTCTTTGAGTTACAGCTAGAGTTAGTTGTACGAGTTGGGTTAATAAATTTGTAATCCGTAGAAAGGTACTAAATTTATTAATCGAGAATAGTGGACGTAGGTTTCGACTTGTGAAACTGAACCACTTCAAAACCCTGTGTCTCTTCGTTCTTTCGTTTGTTTTCGTTTATTACGTTTACCTTCATTAGTTGATTAGTTAAAGTTTAATCGATAAACTTTAAATAATCAATTACATTAGCATAATCGAAAAAGCTTTCAAAAAGTTTTAAATCCTCAATTCACCCCCCCTCTTGAGTATTTTGGATCAATAGACTCTTCAATTGGTATCAGAGCCTCGTGCTCTTGTTTGCCTAACCGCAAAGAGGCTGATCTATCTTGTTTTTCATTTATCTTATCGTTTTATATTCCGCTGCCTATCACGTGATAAATGGATTCCAAATATCTCAAGTGTCCCGTCTTTGATGGGAAGAACTATGGATTGTGGAAAAACATGATGACTCACTATGTGAAAGGACACGATTGGGAGTGCTGGAGGATTATTCAAAACAGACCACACAAAATTCTTGTGGCATCCGAGGAAGGCACTACCTATGAAAAGAAAGAAGAGGACTATGTCGAGGCCGACTACAAGAAAGCCGAAAATAACTCCAAAGCAATAAGTCTTCTGCAAAACGGAATGACTTCTACCGAGTTTGATCGATTCTCTTCATGTTCCACGGCCAAGGAGATATGGGATGGGCTTGAATTAGCTTATGAGGGTACTTCCATTGTTAGGAAGCACCGAATAGATTTGCTTATGCAAAAATATGAGCTATTCATTATGGAGCCTAATGAGTCCTTAGATAGTATGTCCGCAAGGTTTTCAAGTATAATAAATGAATTAAAAAACCTAGGTAGGAAATTCTGTACCGAGGACATTGCTAGAAAGGTTCTTAGAAGCCTTACTAAGAAGTGGCGTGCTAAGGTCACTGCAATGGAGGAATCACGAGATCTTGAAACCCTATCCTATAAAGAACTCATTGGTGCTCTCATGGCCCATGAAATTACTCTTAACAAAGATGACGCTGAACCAAGTCGCAATAAGAGTATGGCCTTAAAGAGCGAAGAAGTTGACTCTGAACTAGAGGATGAAACTGTCTTGTGTGCACGACGCTTTAAAAATAAGATATTTCGAAATAAACAAACAAAATCATCCTATAACAACAATAACAACAAGTCATTCAACAAAAAGGTTAATGAGTCAAAGTCGTCTTTCGCAAATAGAGGTTGCTTCAAGTGTGGAGAATCTGGTCATATGATCAAGGATTGTCCAACATGGGAGAAGATAAAGGACAAAACGAAACGTGATAAGACAAAGAGAGAATTCAAACAAGTTATGATGTTTTCGTGTTGGGGAGACCTTGACTCTGAAGATGACGAGGAGTCTGAAGATGACGAAGTAGCAAACCTTTGTCTCAGCAGTGTTAGTCTTGACCTAATCTCCGACAGTGATGATGAAAGCACAATCTCTCACTCAAACTATTGCTTTCTAGGAGAATCAGACGAGGATGACGATGAAGAGGTAAGTTATCTTGAGCTTAAAAAACGTGTTAGGAAATTGTCTAAAAGTGCTTTAATTAAATTCTTTGAACAATCTCTTGATAAGTGTCATGAACAGGATTTGGAATTAAAAGATCTAAAGGAACAGATTCTCGAAATCGCGGAAGAGAATCATACTCTCAAGACTAAAGCTAAGAAGTTGAAATCTAAAGTTATAGCTGAGAAAGCTACAACATCAGATTCTACTATGGCTGAAAAGAAGGAATTAGAATCCAAAGTCATAGCTAATGAAGCTATAACTTCCGACCTAAAGCATAACATCAAGCACCTTCAAGCCAAAGTTACAGCTAATGAAGCTATAACTTTAGAACTTAGAAAAGTCAAGGAACTTTTGGAAACTAAGGTCACATCTAATGAAGAAGTGATCTTAGACCAAAAGAAAGAGATAGATTCTCTTTCAAGGCAATTGAAGGAATCTAAGACCGATATGATCAATATTAAGAAACAACACACTGATGTTGTGTTTATTCTTAACAAACGATTCCAAGACTTTCGTGATAACTTTAAAAAGGACAATGATGTAGATCACACGAAATGTCAAGAGGAAATTAAAACCCTGAAAGACCTTCTTCTACACGCTAGAAAGGTCCATGACAAGTGGGAAGGTAGCACAAAAGTCCTAAACTTCCTAACCGAACAATCTGATAATAATATGAAGATGGGGTTAGGACATGAGTGCTACAGCCGTAGAGATCACTCTAAATGCAAATCAACACCTTCGGATTTCGATTTCAGAAAAAGGAAGTATGATGATCTTCCTGAATACTTGATTTGCAATTACTGTGGTCATACGGGTCATATCCAAATCAATTGTGTCAAAAAGGCTCATCATTTACGAAAAAATGCCGAACATGCCAAAACTGTTGACACAGTTGTCGAGGATAAGGAAACCCCCACTAACGAACCTAACGAAAAAATGAATAATAAATTTCGTTGGTTCTATGACATGGCCTTTGACTACACCAAGAAACCTAGCACTTCACAAAACCCTTGTCAATCTCAACCTAGTAAACCTATTCACAAGGGAAATAGTCATGAAAGACCTAGAGAAATTCCTAGACCTAGAGAAAACCCTAACCCTAGAACTCCTCCCAAGCCAAATAAACCAAGGGTTAGAAAAACGGTTATTAGACGAGTCTGGATTCGAAAGGATTTAGTATATAGAGTAACTAATCATAAGGGACCCAACTTAGCTTGGGTACCTAAAACCTGTATCTAATCTTTTCTGCAGGAATAAGTGAAAGAAAACAATCAGTGGTATCTCGATAATGGATGCTCAAGACACATGACCGGAGATAAGAATCTGTTTCTTTCACTCAAGCCCTTCAACGGAGGAAAAGTAACAATCGGGGACAATAAAAAGGGTAAAGTAATCGGAGTTGGCAAAATCGGAATTTCTAAGTCTCACGCAATCAGTGATGTTTATCTCGTGGATGGTCTAAAACATAACTTGCTAAGCATATCTCAACTATGCAACAAAGGTAACAAAGTTGTTTTTCATACTGACAGTTGTCGCATTATTATTGAAGGAACTAGCAATGTTATTCTTGAAGGTCATAGGAAAAGAAATGTTTATATGGTAGATTTAAATGTTGTGCCTACTAACTCCTTTTCGTGTATGAAAGTTACACTTGATGATCCTTGTTTATGGCATAAACGGTTTGGTCACATTAGCTCACTAACTTTGAACAAGCTCAAGAAGTGGGACTTGGTGGAAGGGTTACCTAAAATCAAGTTCGACCAAGAAAAGATGTGTGAAACGTGTGCAAGGTGCAAACAAGTAAGATCATCGTTTAAGCCGAAAAGAGTAGTAAGCACAAATCAAGCCTTGGAATTGGTACACATGGATTTATGTGGACCTATGAAGGTAAGGAGTAGAGGAGGATCCCGGTACGTCTTCGTTCTTGTAGATGACTACTCAAGGTATGTATGGCCTATCTTTCTTCATTCAAAAGATGAGACTTTTGATGAATTTGATTGTCTTATGAAACGTGTTCAAAACAAATATAAGACTAATCTCGTATCTATTCGTACGGATCATGGCACCGAATTTGACAACCAAACTTTTATAGAATATTGTAGAGTCAATGGTGTAGGGCATAATTTTTCTGCACCAAGAACTCCTCAACAAAACGGTGTTGTTGAACGTATGAATAGGACCTTAGAAGATATGGCACGTACAATGCTCTTGTGTAGTGGTTTACCTCGAAATTTTTGGGCTGAAGCCATAAGTACTTCTTGCTACATTCATAATCGTGCTATGATCCGACCTATCCTCAAGAAAACCCCCTACGAACTTCTTAGAGGTCGAAAACCTAATATCTCTCATCTTCGTTGCTTTGGGAGCAAGTGCTTTGTGCATAATAACGGTAAAAACCGTTTAAGCAAATTCGACCTTAGAAGTGATGAGGCAATTTTCATAGGATACTCAGATCATAGCAAGGCTTACAAAGTCTTCAATAAAAGAACTCTTTGCATTGAAGAAAGTGTCCACGTTATTTTTGATGAAGATAACGTGTTCGATAAGCCTTTACAGGATGAGGTAGAAGATATGGATGAACCCGACTTTCGTCTTTCAAAAGACGACCCCCCGGAATTGGAATTAGAGGATAACGAAATTGAGGGAATAAGTGATGAACTTATTCATTCCTCAAAAGATAAAAAGGAGAAAGGCAAAGTTATAGTTGATGATACTATAACATTGACTCAAGACAAGAACTCCCAAACCAATGTTATAGATGATGTTACTGTAACATTGAATCCAAATCAAGGTGTAGAGTCCGAGGTTATAATCGGCTCAAATACAACACCCGAATTGGATTCAGGGGGAACTCTCTCTAATTCCGAACCAAATGAAGTTGGGTCAAGCTCGAATAATGAGGAAGAACCAAGCACTTCGACGAAGTGGAAATACAAGAACTCACACCCAATGGACAATATTCTTGGAAATATTAAGAAGGGTGTTCAAACAAGACGTTCCTTGAACAATTTCTGCTCTTTCTACTCTTTTCTGTCCATGATCGAACCAAAGAACATCAATGAAGCTCTTGCTGAATCATATTGGATTATAGCTATGCAAGAAGAGCTACAACAGTTCGAAAGAAACAAGGTTTGGCATTTAGTTCCTAGACCAAGAGATCGTTCAGTTATTGGAACTAGATGGGTCTTTAGAAACAAACTAGATGATGCCAGAGTCATTGTAAGAAACAAAGCAATATTGGTGGTCCAAGGATATAATCAACAAGAAGGAATAGATTATGATGAGACGTTCGCACCTGTTGCTCGCCTTGAAGCTATTAGAATTCTGATAGCATTCGCCGCACACAAAGGAATGAAGCACTTCCAAATGGATGTCAAGACGGCATTCTTGAACGGTTATTTACAAGAGGAAGTCTTCGTTGAACAGCCCCCTGGTTTTAAGAATATCAAATTTGAGGATCACGTTTTCAAATTAGATAAAGCCCTATACGGATTGAAGCAAGCACCTAGGGCTTGGTACGACAGATTATCTAAGTTTCTACTTGAAAGTGGATTTAGTAAAGGATCCGTCGACAAAACCCTATTTCTGAAAACTGAGGGTTCGGACCTTTTGGTTGTTCAAATATACGTCGATGATATCATCTTTGGATCGACCAACCGAAGCCTATGCAAATATTTTTCTGAGTTGATGACTTCGGGGTTCGAGATGAGTATGATGGGAGAATTAAAATTCTTCCTAGGCCTACAAATACAACAAACAGATGAAGGCATTAAGATCCATCAACAAAAATATATCAAAGAGTTGATACGGAAATTTGGAATGGAAAATTCACATGCTATGCCTACTCCAATGGTCGAGAACAAGAAATTGACATTGGATGAAAACGGTAAATCAGTTGATGAAACTACTTACCGTGGGATGATTGGGTCACTGTTATATTTGATCGCTAGTAGACCCGATATTATGTTTAGCGTATGTGTTTGTGCGAGATATCAATCATCTCCCAAAGAATCGCATATGGCGGCCGTAAAACGGATTTTACGTTATTTGATCGGAACGGCCACCTTTTACCTATGGTATCCAATGGAGTGCAATTTTAAACTAGTCGGTTATTCTGATGCCGACTACGCAGGATGTTCTCTAGACAGAAAAAGCACGTCGGGTGTCGCCACTTTTATCGGACCATGTATTATCACGTGGGGTTCGAAGAAACAAAATTCGGTTGCCCTCTCAACTGCTGAAGCCGAATATATTGCTGCAGGACTGGTATGTACTCAACTTTTATGGCTTAAGCAACAATTACGTGATTATGGTGTTGACGTAGGATGTATTCCTATTTTATGTGATAATACTAGTGCGATAATAATTTCTAAAAATCCCGCACAACATTCACGTACCAAGCATATTGAAATAAGACACCACTTCATACGAGACCATGTTGAGAAGGGAATTATAAAACTTGAATTTTGTAGTACTGAAAAACAATGGGCATACATTTTGACAAAATCATTAGCTAGAGAACGATTTGAGACTTTACGGTTGGAAATTGGTTTAATTGGTGGTGCCTAAGTTTCTATATTTGTTCAATCTTTTTATGACTGACTAGTTAAGTTAAGATTGTATGACTGTGTCCGTATATTGCGTTGCATGAATAATTTCGTTTATAGAAATATTTTTATCATAAAATTCTATTTGCTATTTAGAATTTAATTGTTATACAAACTTATTCTTTATCACAATAAATAAAACACACCATATTTTTATCTTTCCAATTCATAAAAATCTTCCAAATAGCTCTCATATACACGGCTCATACTTCCTACATAAAATCAATTTCCTAATTCTTGTCTTATCACCATAAATTCCTATACCTATCATAATACCTATTCCTAATTAAAGACACTTACCATAATTGACCTCCACTTGTTAACCCTATACCTAGCCTACACCTATTTCTA
This sequence comes from Silene latifolia, assembly GCF_048544455.1. Classification (NCBI taxonomy): domain Eukaryota; kingdom Viridiplantae; phylum Streptophyta; class Magnoliopsida; order Caryophyllales; family Caryophyllaceae; genus Silene; species Silene latifolia. Next base: position 141,674,646 of record NC_133534.1, on the reverse strand, counting down.
CCCTCCTTATTGCGTGTTAACCGTCCACCCAACCCCACTTGCATACTTTTCCTTCCTTCAAACTTTTACCATCATCACAACTCACCTTCTTTACACAAACCATCACCATCATTCTCTTTTCAATCTTCACCATCATCATGAATCCTACACATGCAAAGAATACCCGATCCTCAACCCGTCACCACCAAAACCGTCCCTTTCATAACCAAACATCACCACTACCACCACATGATCCTCATTCCAATAATTGTTCTTCACCGCAACCAAACCAAAAAACGCCCCTGTTTCGTGGTCAGGACGAATCGGTGTCCGAAGGCAAAAGACGCCGTCTTTTCAAGGGTAAAAATAAAGTAGTTGTTGATGATAGTGAAGCTTTGGAGGAACCCGAGGTGATAGTTCGGAATGGTGTTGCTCGTACTTTGCTTAGGGATGCTTCAAAAGCCGCAACCAAGGAAGGGTTAAATCGTGTTCGGCTCACTCATGATGAAAGCATCCTAGTTAATCGAGTTTTGAGATATTCCATTCATCGTGGTAGGTATTATCCGAAATCTTGGTTGGTTAATGTTCCCGCTCTTGCTTTCTTTGTTAATTTTCTTGATTTTCAAGGGTGGAGTCACATTAGTCAGTTTTCGGGTCCTGTTTACCCAGTTGAGGTGGTTCAATTCTTTACTAGTGTCCCAATTAAGAAAGGAGTCTTGCATGCGGCTGTTTCTCTGTTTCGGATTTTTGCTCTGCTTTTTCGGTTCCCGATGAAGGAATCGAATTAAATCCGAGTCTTGAATGGTCTAATGTTGTGAGTGAAAAGGAGTTGTTAGTGAAGAAGTATTTTGAGGAGTTGACGGAGGGAGGTAATATCGTGGTTCGTCCTCTTTCGGCAAAAATCAAGTTCCTCTTGAACTTTTTGTGGAACACAGTGGTGCCGAGGAGAGGAGGCCGTGATAAGGTGTCGAGCTATGAAGCTATTATGGTTTATTCTTGGTTGGAAGGTCAGAAGGTGAATTTGGGTAGTGTTGTCTTGCACCGTATAATTCAGACGAGTCTTACGGTAACTAAGGAGAAATTGAGCACCACAATCGATTTGCCATATCGTATGTGGATATCCCGATTGTTGGAAATAAAACGAGTTTTGGGGCCTGACAGTTACGGTGTTAGTGCTCGGGATTGTATGTGTGACAAGTTGATCAAGCTAATGGGTCTTGTTGTTGATGGACCCGAGTTGCTTCTTGCTAAAGATGTTGAGAAACCCACGGTTGATTCGGGTTTAGGAGCTATGGAGTCAAAGTTGGAGGGGTTAATGAGTGGTTTAATGGAGAAATTCGAGGAGCATTCGACTAATTTGGCCACGGTGTTGTCATGGGTTGGACCATCTCGGTCTTTAGACTCGGGCTTAGATGCTACTCGGGTGTACTCGTGGATGGAGGAAGTGGACAAAAGGTTAGCAGGTTTTGAAAGGGAGTTGAAGGCAATTCGTGGGGAAGTGTTCCCACACCGTGATCGTCTCACCTTCCTTACAAGTCAGGGTGGAGCTTTGGTGATGCACGGGAAAGCAATGGCGGGTGATCAAGCTCTCACGTTGGAGGCCACAAAAGCTCTTTCTTTGAAAGTGCTTAACTTTGAGAGGAGCATTGGTACACTTTCTCAGCTGGTTCGAAGTTCCTTTGACCGCCTTGATGCCTTAGAGCATCTTACTAGGCCCGACTACGTAAACCCGTATAAGACCCATAACATTTGATTTCCTCTCGTCTTACCATAATTAGCCCTTATCTTCATTAGCTTTCTTTTTATTTCTTTTAATGGTGTGTTTAACAAACTTCTTATTCGGCCCATTTTGGCAATGCACTTGAGGTTATGGCCCAAGTGTTTCATTAGACATGTGTTAATTCGGCCCACTTTGGCTTTTACATGTTTAATTCCTAGTTTGTATGATAATTATCTTTTGGATGCTTATAGTCTTGCATATTATTATTATTATTATTATTATTTCTTATGACGTTTTTATCTCTTGTCTCGTCTTATATTATTCTAGTCATTTTTGATTTGTTCTTAACTTTTCGATGATGTCAAGAGGGGGAAAGAACGTCTATAGTAAGCATCTACCTAAGCTTGCTCCTTGTCAAGACCAATTGTCTCTTAAAGTCCTTAAAGTTTCGGTTTTTGAAAAATTGTCTTGATCTTGCGTTAATCTTTATTATCAAGATAACGGTATTATATTGAGGGGGAACTTTTTACTTAGTCACAAATTTAGGAGACTTGCCATCATCAAAAGTGGGGAATTTGTTGAACCATATAGTTTATATGTTTATGTTTCGATGATGTCAAGATGTTTTACATTCTATATACTTGTTGCGTGTAATCGTTTGTTAAGTATTTTAGAACTAATCTATTACGAGCAACAAAGAAGTTCCCTAGGGTATATTAGGTAACGATGAGTTGGACTTTGCTACTAATTAGGGTTTCTATATAGCCTCTCTTAAAACCTAAATTCTAATTATATGTTAAGACTAGGGTTTGCACGATTCACGAAGCTTATGGGCCGTGGTATCTCGTGTTACCTAGGGTATATTAGGTAAAGATTTTATTCTATAATAATATCTTTACATATCTTATATATCTTACTTAATATATTTGTTTATGGTAAAAGATATTCTTATTTTAGGAAATCTTATCATAATCTTAGAATTTATAGTAAAGATAATATTTGGAAAGATTATATTCTATCTTTTAGAATATTCTTTATTATCTTTTAAAGCTTTTAGGAAAGTGATAATAAGAATATATAATTTGTTTTATATCTTAATATTTCGGCTATTAGGGTTTGACAAAACCGTGTAGCTTACTCCTTCTCCTCCTATAAATACTTTGCTATTTACAACATCTAAAATAGAGACCTTAAGCATAAAAAATTAATTTTAATTTTTACAAAGCAAAACGTGTGTTTTAAGCAGAAAAACCGATTTGCTATTTTGAAAGGTCGTGTGTCATAAAACTCGCATACTCGTTCTTCATTTATCGTTATAAGATAATACTGCTTAGTTGAATTCTTAACTTGTTCATTAACGTGAACTCTTGTTAGAATCATTAGTGCTTTCTTATTAACGTAAGTTAGTCACTCGAGTATTTAACGGTACTTTTTGAGTTACAGCTAGAGTTAGTTGTACGAGTTGGGTTAGTAAATTTGTAATCCGTAGAAAGGTACTAAATTTATTAATCGAGAATAGTGGACGTAGGTTTCGACTTGTGAAACTGAACCACTTCAAAACCCTGTGTCTCTTCGTTCTTTCGTTTGTTTTCGTTTATTACGTTTACCTTCATTAGTTGATTAGTTAAAGTTTAATCGATAAACTTTAAATAATCAATTACATTAGCATAATCGAAAAAGCTTTCAAAAAGTTTTAAATCCTTAATTCACCCCTCCCCCCTCTTGAGCATTTTGGATCAATAGACTCTTCAAGATGTGAACAATCTATGGTAGATTCTTCATTTGTAATCACTAGAACTCCAAGAGAATTCTTAGTGTTGTTAGGCTTACCTCCAGGTGGTATTGGTAGGCGACCGTCTTCAATCATGTATTGAAGTACATTTTTCAATTTGTAGCATTTCTCTGTATCATGTCCCTTACCTCTATAGTATTCGCAGTACGAATTCTCATCCCATAACTTGGATGTCTTTTCTGGTTCAGGCGTAGGGCCTATGGGTTGAAGTTTCCCGAGTTTTATCAATCTTTTCAGAGCGTTGGAATATGTGTCCCCTAGATTTGTGAATTTCCTTGGAGGGGTACTCTTTTTAGATGGCTCAAGGAGGTTAACTTCATTAGTCTTGCTAGTAGAGCCGTAAGAATGACTTGTTGAGCCTTGATATCCACGACCTATCGTTTTGGACAAGAGCCCTTTACGAATGTCATCTTCGATCCTTGTCCCTAGTACGGTCAAATCTTTGAAAGTCTTGATGTTTTGATACCTCAAATGATTTGCATAGATGGGCTTTAGATTGTCCACGATTTCTCCACAAGGGTAGCCTCATCCGGACGTTCAACAAGTTGAGTACTAGTCTTCCTCCACCAACTTAGGAAATCGGTGAAACCTTCTTTGTCATTTTGGGTAAGAACCTCTAAAGTGCGCATGTTGACTTGGATTTCAGCATTATCCGCATATTGTTTAGCAAACTCGATTGCGGCATCGTCCCAAGTAGCGATTTTCTTGTGATCTAGCGAATAGAACCATTACTTTGGGATGGTGTCAAGAGATGAAGGAAAAATCCTTAAGAACATCTCGGGTTTAATGCCTTTGATATACATGTAATCCTTGAAGGCACGGATATGGTTCAACGGGTTTTCATGCCCCTTGAATTTAGGGGTATCCGTCATGTTGAAGTTGGTTGGCAACTTGGAACTCACGGCCTCATACTTGCGATTATTCTCCCTATAAATGTCATCCCCTTTAAGATACATCAATTGCTCCTCTAAGTATTGGAGTCGTTTCTCAGCTGCAGTTATACCCATGGGAGGGTTTTCATCCCCGAAGTCATTCACGAAGTTATCAACGATTTCACTTTCTCGAGGAGGCATCCTCGTTTCTACGGCATATATTCGGCCCTCAATGGTGTCAAGGCGATCATACACTTGGTGTAGATACCCGTATCCGTCGATATTGGAATTTATAGAGAACCCGACAAACACCCGATGATGATAGGACACATGTATTCTTTAGTTGTCATTGTCATTATTTGGAGCTCGTTTTACGAGGTAGAATGGGCGTCGTCGATGAAGTATTTTATTAATTTAAATGATATTTAAATTAATGTTTTTTAGTGAGTTCATTTTATTAATTTAAATGATATTTAAATTAAAGCTTTTTTAAAGTGATTTCAATTTAATTTATTTTATTTTGAATTTATTTTCCCAAGTTTATTTTATTGAAAATAAAATAAATATTCGATTTGAAAAATCATTTTATGAATATATTTGATTTGAAAAGTCATTTATTTTAATGGGTTAATTGATTTGAAAAATCGATTTTAAAAGCGAAGAAAACTCGTTTCAACCGTGTGTTTTTGAGCTCGATTTTGGCTCGGTTTTTGAGCCCGTTTCTTTTGCGAATTGGCACGAATCTCGAGTACACTAACCCACCTAAGCCAATACCCATCCACCCTTGTTCGAACCCCCCAACCACGGCCCAAATTCTCGTCCAAAACAAGCCCCAAACAGCCCGCACCAAACCGAGCAGCCCCTGTTTTGGCAGCTCAAATCCCGAGCCCAAACCCGCTCCAAACACTACCAAGACCCGTACCCATTAACCCTAACCCATACCCTAGTATCCTACCCATATTATCCTAGCTTAATCACCAAGAAAACCCTCCTCAAACCCTCACAAAAACCCATGGACAGCAGCCATACGGGATTGAGCCCGACTGCTTCCTCCTCTCTTTTAACCTATTTTAAACCCTTATAAATACCACCCCTTCACCATACATTCATTCCTCTAAGTTCTCCATACATCCAACCATCACTCACAAGCTTTAAACCTCAGAAACAAACCCTAAACATCCTTCAAAAACCCTAAACAGAACCGACACACAAACTGAAACTGTTTGTGTGTCCTCTTCGAAAACCCATTCGTTCCTCCATCAAATCTCCATAAAAATTTGAGTTTCTTGTTCCTACTTAACCACATAACATCCATCTACACATTAGACAAAGAATTACGAGCCAAATTGCCCTTGAGAGTACACGAAATCCCTCGAAAAACAGAGTGAAATAACACTCTGTTTTCGCGGTTTCTTCTTGTCTGTCCAGTTCTGTTTGTGCTCGTTTTTCGTGACCAATAACCCAAAACGAGCAGGGGTTGCTTTAAGATCCTTGTTCTCCTCTCTTTCTAGTTTTCAAAACATCTTTTATATCGAATTTTCGTCGTGAAACGAGGGAGATATCACTGTTTGAAAATCGCTGTCCAGAAAGTTTCCAAAACGCGTGTTTGCTTTATTCTTCGTCGACGACGGCCTCTCGAGATAAAATCTACCATCGATTACGACCCAAGACGGTGTCAACGATACATGTAGGTTGAGGGTGCATCAAATCCCCTTCTCTTTCCTCTTTTGGTTTCGTTTTTTTATGCTTTTTATTTGTCTTGTTTTTTGTTTGTTTTTCGTTTTAATTATCGTTTGTTTTAAATTAACTATGAAACTAGTTAGACCGAGTATGAGTTAAAGTACCACCATGAACATCCGCGTTGACTTGAGATGGGAAAAGAAACCGCTCCTTCTGTCGGTCGTACACCCCCGTCTCATTTACATATCCTCGTGTTCAAGGTAGGGCATAAATAAAACGAGTTGTCTAACTTTCTTCGCTTTCGACCCCCTTTTGTTTCGGCCAAATCGACATACCCTAGGACCCGTTGTATGTTAGTTTAACCTCTGATTGTTAACCTACGACATATTTAGATAACATTAATTTAATTTAATAACCTAATTAGACACGATAGGTGGCTTCGACGTAAGTTATAAAATCAATCGACGATTCTGTAAACAATTGAATGCATCTCTCTCTTTCACCTAATTTCTCGCTAGTATAAGAGCGCGTGATTAGCACCTTCTTATTGACACTCGATGAGTTAAATTAATTAGCGTATTTGACCTATTTAGACCCTTTAGGCCGTGTAGGATGCACCCTCGTGCGACAATCAATCAACATCGTTTCTAACTCGTTTTCTAACTTGTTTCTTTTCCCTTTTCGCTATCATTCGATCTAACCAATGAATCTAACTTAGGAACTAGGTTGGCCTTGTCGTGGCCGTGAGGGTTGTCGTTAGTTTGGGCCGTGAGTTGGCCGTGTGTTTTGGCTTTCTTATTTCGTTTCTCTTTCTTTGTTTATCATTTGTTCTTTGTCGTTTGTTAGCTTGTAATTTGTAATTTGTTTATCGAGTTGTAATTTTCGAGTTTAGTTTTCCTTTATTGAGTCAAAACCTTTTCAAAAACCTTAGTCTTGTTTGGTTAGACGGTTGTTCCCCAATGCTTGTAGGAGCGTAGTAAACCGCATGTTGTTTAAAGCAACATGGCCCGGTTTATGCTAATGCATGCTTTGGTGTGTAGCCCTATGTCTAATTCGATGGGATTAAGTGAAAGCACACATTACGAGGAGTGACCCAAGGCCGTGTGTCATGTGAGCCGTGGGCCACCCCTCATGTGCACGGTTTTCTAGGCCAATGGCCGTGTTTTGTGTCGTGTATTGCGTAGTATGTAGCAATTGTATTTAGATCGAGTTGTATCTTTAATTTATTGTTGTGTCGGCATGAAATGCCTGGTTTGTAATAGGTAGATCCCAACGGCTCCCCCATTCCCCCTTAAGCCTTGTTTGCTTTGTTTGTATGTTGTTAGATCAATCAACCCACATGCTAAATTACAACTTTGACAAAGTTAGTTTAGTTGCATCTAAAACGACATAGAAATTGTTGTCACATGATAGGGTTAAAACAACGTTTGCATATCATACATCGCAGTAGCTATGACCTTGTTTGAAATCCGACACTTGACTTAGTAGAGGCCGTTATCGACGGGCGGGGTTGGGTGTTCTTATGGGCTTCCCAACACGTACCCTCACCCCTTACTCAAGATCTATGGTTTGTGGATCCGTCTAAATACCATTGGATTACGAGAGTCATTCAAATCGAGTGATATAGGGTACAAGTCTTTATCTTTAATCACTCGTAGTCGATTGGCTTTATGCTTTTCGATGAAAGGTGTAAAGTTGACTTGAACGGTTCCAAGTTCCCAAAAAACTTGGTGGCGACTCTAATATGTCTTAATTCGATTCGAAAGAACCTCGAGTCGATTATGCCGGGTGTGGATCCCTCGGACGCAGTTCCCGAGGGCCTTGTCCACAGTTTGGCGACTCTGCTGGGGAAAAGAGGACTAGTTACACTGTGTTTCTAGGGTCTTTTCCTCCGAGGTGAAACTTGAAAAGAAAGTGTTGGAAAGTAAAACATTACTCATAGTGCTACGATTCATGCATAAACCCTTAAGGACTTGCCCGGGCCGTCCCAGCGTTTCTTCGTGATGCGTGGGGGGCGACGTCCCACTATGCCAGGAAGCTGCACATTGCTCGCTTCCACTTCGCCTCGCGTGGTTCTTGGGAGTGGGGACGATCTTCTAGGTACTTTACCTTAAGACACCTTGCTCTATAAGACCGCAAAAGGATGGAGGGCATGGACCTTCTTATAGAAGACTTGCCGAGACTTAGAGATGTCTAGGAGCATACATCCTTATAACATGAGAATGACAATGTGCAATGTGTTTTCCCGAGTCTTGTTTTTTCGAAAATTCCCATGTCCTTTTCAAAACCGAACTTTTGAACAACTTACTTTCGAAATAAGCATGGTTTTAAAAACGCGGAACGCTGCCCAAATAGGACTAGAATTTTCGGCCCAAAATGAGCTTTTATAGCCGGCATGCTGCCCATTTCAAATCTCATTTTCAAATCAATCCTTCGTTTTTCGAAAATCAATCCAAAATGTTTCTCGAACCTCAACCAAGCATGAAATGCGTCGAGTCGTGTCCGGGTCATGGCCGTGTTAGGCCGGGTGTGTTTCGTTCTAAGAGTCTAGAACACGACCTTGTTGGGTCACCCAAGCTCACCTCTTGGGCTTCGAGTCATGTTGGTCGACCTTTTGGTCTAGGATAGTCCACAAAAAACGTCCAAGCTAGGCCCTTTAGGACGTTTTCACTCGAATCCATGGGCTATGTTAGCCCAATCACGGGTTTAGTCACACCAAGTCCAGTTTAGAATCGAGTTATGACAAGTGAGTCATGTCGTTTTGTCCAGTCTAAAATGAACCGATGTCTAAATCAAACCGTGAGTCGAACCTCTGGTTAGTCAATCTCAAGTCGAGTCTTTGTTTGAGTCAAGTTGGGGTCGAGTCCTTAAGTGTGCAGGGGCTCTTACTTTAAATATTGACTCAGTACGGGGTTTTCTTGTAGAAAGGCCGCCAAAAACCCGACGTCAAGCAATGGAAGATGCTATCAACAAGCTCACGGAGGCCGTGAACCTCATGATGACCCGAATGGATGTGATCGAGTCTAAGCTGGTTGAAGATTCCTCTTCATCTACCCCACCTCTGACTGATTTGGAGAAACGGTTCAAGTTCATCGAAGACCGTTTAAAGCTCTCCTAGGGGAAGAACATCCACTATGAGAATGCTAGGGCCTACGCCCCGGTTCAGGATAAGCTGCCCACGAACATGGTACTCACTGACATCCCAAAGTTCAAGGGCACCGAAGATCCAGTCCACCATGTTAAGGCCTATAAAGGGTACTTAGAACTGAAGGGAGTACCTGCTGATATGCTCTCTGAAATTTTCGCTCAATCTCTGGGAGAACACCCGAAGGCGTGGTTCTACAATCTTGACCTTAAGAACTTCCCTACTTTCGAAGATATCACGGTGGAGTTTTGTAAGCACTATGCTGACAATGTCGAGATTCAAACCAACATAAGAACATTGGAGGTAATGACACAGAAGGAAAAAGAGGGCTTTACTGAATTCCTCGCAAGATGGCGCGCTGAAAGCGTGAAATTAGCCAAGAAGCCTGACGAAGTTGAAATGGTAGATAAGTTCGTAAAGAATCTACGACCTATTTACCGCAATGCTCGGAAATACTAGAATTTTGGTTCTTTCAAAGACTTGATAAGAATCGGGATAAAGGTAGAAGATGATGTCGAATGGCGTGTTTGAAAAGCCGAAAGGGTACCAAGGGGCGTCATCGTCTAAGGGCAAGGCCCCAGCAACGACCCATTTAGATGAAGGCATCAATCTCTTAGAAGGGCAATCGAAGAAGTCGCAGCGCCAAACACCTAGGGCATTCACCGATATCGGATGCACTTATACATATGCTCTCCAAAGGCTCATAGCCCAAGGAAAGCTGAAGCCTATTGGTCCAACTCCGGACCCTCCCGCTGATCAACAAGGTAAATGGTATAAACCAAATGCCTCTCGTGCCTTTCATCAAGGGAAAGGCCATGATACTGAAAGGTGCTATCGACTGAAGCACGAAATCCAAGACATGATTGAGAACGGAACGCTCCCGATCCCAGCTGTTAAACCTAATAACATCACCAATCCATTTGGTGATCACTCCAACTTTGTTTCTGTCGAAGACAATGTCGATTATTCCCATCTTATACGCCCATGTCACTTGAAAGGGGTGTTCATCGGGAAGATATTTGTGGATTGCTTTGAATTCTTGCCAAACCCGAAGAATGAAATTCAAGTCGGGAGTCTTGCTCTAGAATGTTCTTCTCTCATTAACGAAGTTAATAAAAGACAATTCGATTCACCAACCTTCAACACTGGCGTAGATCCTCAGAGGACTACCTCAGTATGGAGGCAGACCATCAAAGGGATCAAAGACAAGAGCCGAGCATCTAAGTTGACAGCTGAACAAGAGAAAGCTCAAGACCAGATTTGAAAATTATGAGTCGGGATCTATTTTCTTATTTTAGTCGAGTCGAGTCTAGGACTTTCTTTTCTTGAAGTTGAGTCGTTTGTTCCGCGATGACCTAGGATGTGTCCTAGGAATCGTTCCTTCGAGTCTGTTAAGCATTTTGCCATTCCAATAAAAGGTTGCAGTTTCGTTTCCTAATTTGTCTTGTTTTCAATCCTCAATCATTCTGAAAGCATGATAAAATGCACAACACACTCAAAGGCATCTCTGGGGTAGAAATATGTCCCGTCTCAAAATGTAAGGTACACTAGGATCCCGTGTTTGATTCCTTTACCTATTCCATGTCTGGCGGTAGAAAACCTCCATCAGAACCAGTGCTTATGACAAGCTTTTAGATGATTCTATGACGAACCCGAACTAGCTCCTTGTTTCCCCTATCGATGACGGAAGGCAAACCTTTTCCCTATAGAATCATCCCCTCTCAAAGAGAGAAGAAACCAACCCGTTCTAACAAGGAATTGTTAGTTCCTACCCAAATTAGTTGGCGAAGCCCAGTTTTCAAGGTGTATCCATTTATGACTAGGAGAATGAATAGAAGATCATTTTCAAAGAGAGAAAGAAAAAAGATGAAAAAAAATGAAAAAATGAGAAAAAGAAAAAATTGGAAAAATGAAAAAAAAAAAGAAAAAAAAGAAAAATGAAAAAAGAAGAAAAGAAAAAGGAAAAAAAGAAAAAAAAGATGTTGAAGTCATTGCAGAACGCTTTTGGTTGAATGTCGAAGTTACGGAAGCCAGAAGTCAAGTCAAGTACCCATAGTTGAAGTTCAATGGGCGAAGCCCAAAAACATAAGTAGTAACCTCTTTACCCTCTAAGTCCTTCCTGAGACAGTTACAAAGGGATAGTCGGGAATTTTGAGAATCATTCCGCTTGTGTTGTTACACCCAACCTTTAGGGTCCAGACATGGAAATTTGAACCCACATCATTTTTCAACCCATTTGTACTCGGGTTTCATCAAACCTGAGACACCATTTCCAACCACGTTATAAGCCATAGCCCTTGGCCTTAACACCACAAAACGAACCTTCAGAATGATAGTTTACCTTGCGAACCTATTTTCGCCAAGCTCCACATCCCAAAGAACTACAACCTTTCGTACCAACCCTAGACACGGGATTTAACGGTACTTTACAGGCTAGAATGGGATATGACATGATAACTTAGGTGAAACCTTCGAGTGTGTACACACAATCAAAATGCCATGTTTATGCACCATGATCGAACTACGTCGGATTTGATTTCGCTCCACGCGAATACGTAGGCAGTCCTTCAGAATAAGGGATTCAATCCACTCATCAACCAAGTTGTCATCTTATCGGTTTATTACGGGTCTTAACCAAGTCCAAATGAAGCCACCTTTGTTTGAGTTGGTCTTAGTACTCGATGTAGGCTAGGATAAGGATATAGGTTCAGATAAGTAGTGTCAAGTCTCAGAATGAGCTTTATCTAACATTTAGGCAAAGATCTTTGAGTCACATAGATGTGGGTTTGTGTTAGGAACAGAAAATATGAAAAACCCATTGAAAAGAAAGAAGGCGTGGAAGAAAAATAGTAAAAGCCCGCTGAAAAGAAAGAAGGCGGTGGCAAGAAATGATGAAAACTCATTTGAAAAGAAAGGAGGCGAGGAGAAGAGTGACAGAATGTTCCCGACAAAAGTCATGTGTGGTGTCCAACCGTTCTCATAAAATCAGTCTGTGTTTAGTGTCTGGGCGAAGCCAACATTGTTGCTCTGTGAGTCTAATCCACCCTGTCAATGCCAAGTGGTCTTGATTCCCATGTGCCCTCGGGAGCACGACCATGCCATACGATATCTCCGTCCCAAGTTCGACGACCTTGTGATTCCCGTTTTCCATCTTTTGGCGCCAGAATGGCCAATTTACAGTTCTACCCCCAACAAGTCAATAATTGAATTTAAACTCGTGCACACTTACGGTTTTATTTTCCTTTTTTGTTTTACGGTAGCGGGCTACGCCCACGTGGTTTACAGGTCATACAGAGTGTCTGAGTCGTGTTTCATGCTCACCCATTAAGGTTCGATTTCAAAAATTTCAAAAATTTCAAAAAAATAATTTCAAAAGTTCAATTTCAAAAGTTCAAAATTCCGACATTTCAAAAACTTTTTTTACATATTGTGGATAGATGATCCAAGTAGTAGAATCTTTGTGGGTCGATGATCCAATCCTTCGAAATTCAAAATTCAAAATTCAATTTTTGAAGGGCCGATGGCCCAATATTCTAAATGATGACAAATTCAATCTTCGGGTCGATGGCCCAATCATTCAAAATTCCAAATTCAATCTCGAAGGGTCGATGACCCAACATACCTTCGGGTCGATGGCCCAATTATTCAAAATTTTCAAATACAATCTTCGGGTCGATGACCCAGTATTTCAAATGATCCAATTTCAAGATCGATGATCCAAATGTGCCTATGTGATGATAATTGCAAGTGCGTTTTTGTGTTTCAAATGTAGCAGGATATGCTTCAACTGGGGGCTCTAAAGTCTTCGACTTTAGAGCCATTGCAAACTGGGGGCTCTGAAGCCGTTGGCTTCAGAGACCATTATCAAGATGTAAAGGATGATATCCACCAAGAATTCAATTCAATACAAGAGTATGAAATGGAAGAATTCCGCAGCTGAAAGCAAATGATGAAAGAGGCGGCAACCTCCTCGGAAAGTCCCGTCCCATTCGGACAAGTGCCAGCAGATGATAAATTTTGGGCAAATGTCAGCAGATGATGAATTTTGGACATACGCCAGCAGATGATAAACTTTGGGCAAATGTCAACAGTTGCCGAACTACGACGCGGGTTTGATTCTGTCAGAAACGGATACGTAGGCGCCTAAGGATAAGGCTCAACCCACCATTTATGCAATTTATGGGTCGATGACCGACGATGATAATTTGACACAACAGAAGCAAGAGTCAATCCTCAACGAGGTTTCAGGTATGATCTCTTCTTATGGCTGGCGAGCTTACACACGCAAGTCTAATGGACTATAAACGACCCGAAGAATCCTCAGGTCGAAAGGGACCTGGGGTATACTTTGACTTTCGCCTTGTCCAAGCCTCAGTCAAAGTGGGGGCTCTGTAGATACCCGTATCCGTCGATATTGGAATTTATAGAGAACCCGACAAACACCCGATGATGATAGGACACATGTATTCTTTAGTTGTCATTGTCATTATTTGGAGCTCGTTTTACGAGGTAGAATGGGCGTCGTCGATGAAGTATTTTATTAATTTAAATGATATTTAAATTAATGTTTTTTAGTGAGTTCATTTTATTAATTTAAATGATATTTAAATTAAAGCTTTTTTAAAGTGATTTCAATTTAATTTATTTTATTTTGAATTTATTTTCCCAAGTTTATTTTATTGAAAATAAAATAAATATTCGATTTGAAAAATCATTTTATGAATATATTTGATTTGAAAAGTCATTTATTTTAATGGGTTAATTGATTTGAAAAATCGATTTTAAAAGCGAAGAAAACTCGTTTCAACCGTGTGTTTTTGAGCTCGATTTTGGCTCGGTTTTTGAGCCCGTTTCTTTTGCGAATTGGCACGAATCTCGAGTACACTAACCCACCTAAGCCAATACCCATCCACCCTTGTTCGAACCCCCCAACCACGGCCCAAATTCTCGTCCAAAACAAGCCCCAAACAGCCCGCACCAAACCGAGCAGCCCCTGTTTTGGCAGCTCAAATCCCGAGCCCAAACCCGCTCCAAACACTACCAAGACCCGTACCCATTAACCCTAACCCATACCCTAGTATCCTACCCATATTATCCTAGCTTAATCACCAAGAAAACCCTCCTCAAACCCTCACAAAAACCCATGGACAGCAGCCATACGGGATTGAGCCCGACTGCTTCCTCCTCTCTTTTAACCTATTTTAAACCCTTATAAATACCACCCCTTCACCATACATTCATTCCTCTAAGTTCTCCATACATCCAACCATCACTCACAAGCTTTAAACCTCAGAAACAAACCCTAAACATCCTTCAAAAACCCTAAACAGAACCGACACACAAACTGAAACTGTTTGTGTGTCCTCTTCGAAAACCCATTCGTTCCTCCATCAAATCTCCATAAAAATTTGAGTTTCTTGTTCCTACTTAACCACATAACATCCATCTACACATTAGACAAAGAATTACGAGCCAAATTGCCCTTGAGAGTACACGAAATCCCTCGAAAAACAGAGTGAAATAACACTGTTTTCGCGGTTTCTTCTTGTCTGTCCAGTTCTGTTTGTGCTCGTTTTTCGTGCCCAATAACCCAAAACGAGCAGGGGTTGCTTTAAGATCCTTGTTCTCCTCTCTTTCTAGTTTTCAAAACATCTTTTATATCGAATTTTCGTCGTGAAACGAGGGAGATATCACTGTTTGAAAATCGCTGTCCAGAAAGTTTCCAAAACGCGTGTTTGCTTTATTCTTCGTCGACGACGGCCTCTCGAGATAAAATCTACCATCGATTACGACCCAAGACGGTGTCAACGATACATGTAGGTTGAGGGTGCATCAAATCCCCTTCTCTTTCCTCTTTTGGTTTCGTTTTTTTATGCTTTTTATTTGTCTTGTTTTTTGTTTGTTTTTCGTTTTAATTATCGTTTGTTTTAAATTAACTATGAAACTAGTTAGACCGAGTATGAGTTAAAGTACCACCATGAACATCCGCGTTGACTTGAGATGGGAAAAGAAACCGCTCCTTCTGTCGGTCGTACACCCCCGTCTCATTTACATATCCTCGTGTTCAAGGTAGGGCATAAATAAACGAGTTGTCTAACTTTCTTCGCTTTCGACCCCCTTTTGTTTCGGCCAAATCGACATACCCTAGGACCCGTTGTATGTTAGTTTAACCTCTGATTGTTAACCTACGACATATTTAGATAACATTAATTTAATTTAATAACCTAATTAGACACGATAGGTGGCTTCGACGTAAGTTATAAAATCAATCGACGATTCTGTAAACAATTGAATGCATCTCTCTCTTTCACCTAATTTCTCGCTAGTATAAGAGCGCGTGATTAGCACCTTCTTATTGACACTCGATGAGTTAAATTAATTAGCGGATTTGACCTATTTAGACCCTTTAGGCCGTGTAGGATGCACCCTCGTGCGACAATCAATCAACATCGTTTCTAACTCGTTTTCTAACTTGTTTCTTTTCCCTTTTCGCTATCATTCGATCTAACCAATGAATCTAACTTAGGAACTAGGTTGGCCTTGTCGTGGCCGTGAGGGTTGTCGTTAGTTTGGGCCGTGAGTTGGCCGTGTGTTTTGGCTTTCTTATTTCGTTTCTCTTTCTTTGTTTATCATTTGTTCTTTGTCGTTTGTTAGCTTGTAATTTGTAATTTGTTTATCGAGTTGTAATTTTCGAGTTTAGTTTTCCTTTATTGAGTCAAAACCTTTTCAAAAAACCTTAGTCTTGTTTGGTTAGACGGTTGTTCCCCAATGCTTGTAGGAGCGTAGTAAACCGCATGTTGTTTAAAGCAACATGGCCCGGTTTATGCTAATGCATGCTTTGGTGTGTAGCCCTATGTCTAATTCGATGGGATTAAGTGAAAGCACACATTACGAGGAGTGACCCAAGGCCGTGTGTCATGTGAGCCGTGGGCCACCCCTCATGTGCACGGTTTTCTAGGCCAATGGCCGTGTTTTGTGTCGTGTATTGCGTAGTATGTAGCAATTGTATTTAGATCGAGTTGTATCTTTAATTTATTGTTGTGTCGGCATGAAATGCCTGGTTTGTAATAGGTATATCCCAACGGCTCCCCCATTCCCCCTTAAGCCTTGTTTGCTTTGTTTGTATGTTGTTAGATCAATCAACCCACATGCTAAATTACAACTTTGACAAAGTTAGTTTAGTTGCATCTAAAACGACATAGAAATTGTTGTCACATGATAGGGTTAAAACAACGTTTGCATATCATACATCGCAGTAGCTATGACCTTGTTTGAAATCCGACACTTGACTTAGTAGAGGCCGTTATCGACGGGCGGGGTTGGGTGTCCTTATGGGCTTCCCAACACGTACCCTCACCCCTTACTCAAGATCTATGGTTTGTGGATCCGTCTAAATACCATTGGATTACGAGAGTCATTCAAATCGAGTGATATAGGGTACAAGTCTTTATCTTTAATCACTCGTAGTCGATTGGCTTTATGCTTTTCGATGAAAGGTGTAAAGTTGACTTGAACGGTTCCAAGTTCCCAAAAAACTTGGTGGCGACTCTAATATGTCTTAATTCGATTCGAAAGAACCTCGAGTCGATTATGCCGGGTGTGGATCCCTCGGACGCAGTTCCCGAGGGCCTTGTCCACACTTGGTCTTGAGTAACTTGGAGACGAGCTAGCGCGGTTAGGATTTGATCATTACTATCTTGGAGTTGATTGAAGTTCACGTCGCTTGTTCCCGACATCTTGGAAACTGGATAAGAGATCGACGATGAATCAAAACATGATCGACCACTCTAGCACACTTACTTGAAAAGAAATGTTTTGACTCGTGAAGTGGGAGTGTGCCACTTGTGTCAGTGAGCTTTGAGGAAATGACAAAATTTGAAAAATGTTGGTCCTAATCAACTTTAGTGTAGTTTTAGGAGTGGACTCGAAGTGAGGTTTTGAAATGGGTTTTGAGGCCCGAATTTTGACCTGACAATTGGACAGAGTTTCGGCTTGTTTTGCGCTAATATTAGGCCCAAGTTCGAAATTTTACATGTTAAAGAAGGATTTTGAATTTTACAAAAATCGTCATGGTTTTGTTTAGAAAAGGGTGATCACGTATGGTACAAACAATATACAAGCATTATAACGGGATGCTGAGTGCATTTTAAATGGGTTTTGGTTTAAAGGGTGGGTTGCCACACCGAACAATCAAACCCGAAGTCTGTGGAGAGGCTCGTACGAAACAAGAGTAAGGCCGATTCCTAGTCCATTTCCTCAAGTAGTGAAAGTCCTTGATACAAACAAGAATAAGCACCATGGTATGGATGACGTCAATCGCTATCCATCCTTAGGCCCAAATAGGAATTAGGACCGTTTAGACGGGACGATTGGTCGAGTGGGTTGGGTTGGGCCTAGGAAGGCCGAATAAACGATCTAGGAAGACCGAGTTATGAAAACCGACAATTGTCTTGTACAAACTATTCCCTAACCTTGTTCAAGTTTCACCCTTTTGGCTACACGTAAGTGTATTATCCCAGTGGAGTCGCCAAACTGTGGACAATGGGCCCACGGGGGCGCTTGGGGACGAACAAGCGTTTGCATTTGTGGAGTCGCCAACAATTTATTGTGGAAAATTGGAAACCGTTCGAATACCTCGTGTTATGTCAAAACACAAAGTAGTGACATGAACACCAAGAACTCGTTACCCTTAGCATTCTATGTCTAGAATGACTCTCGTGGATGCCAATGAACACGGATGTTCACAGAGATCTGGAGTAAGGGGTGAGGGTACGTATTAGGAAGCTCTTTTGATCGAACACCTAATCCCGCCCGCCTCGATAGCGGCCTCTACTAATGATTAGGGAAAATCGTCTATACTTGATATATTGTCGATTATATGCATGCAATGCAACATCCAACGTTTTAATCCTAACATGTGAGAATTAGCTAAGTCGGTGAACAAGTAATTTAACATGCATTTGAGTCAAAGTCGGGATTTAAATTGATTACATGTGAAAGCATACAAGTGATAATAAAGAGATACAATAATAATACAATAAAGGAAAATTACAATAATGAAAATTACAATAATTACATCGGGTTTAATTGATTTATGTCGAAAATACATCTAAAACGGATAATTTAGAAAAGAACAAAATGAGTGAATTAACGAACAGGAATTAAGGCGATAATACGAATAATAGTGAATTAATTACGTAATTAAACTAGGTCAAGGAAAAACGGGAGTTCAGAGACATAAGTCAACCAGGAACAGGCGCAGCAGAGTTGCGCCCACTGGAAGAGGCGCAGCAGTCACTGCGTCTGTTCCTTGGCTCAGTTCTGGCTGTGAAGCCGGAATTGCGAATTGTTAATGCTAATTGGTGATTTTAATGATTGATTAGTATTATTTACTCGGATGGAAGTGATTAACAGATTATTTACATGTGATTGACGGTCATAAAAGCGATAAACATGGATGAAACTAACTAGAACGAATTATTTACGAGGTTAATGAGATTAATTAACAAATTGATGAACTAATTAGGTTAAATATGATGAATTAATGACGAATATGATGAATATGATAATAAACAGGTGAGAATATGTCAAAGGTCGAATTCCAGAAACCGAATATGAACGAATCGAATTTCTACAACCCGGATTTGACTTTAATGATGAAAACCCGCAAATATTAATTACTTGGGATTGAAGTCGGGAATTAATGAGATGAATTAATTACGAAGAATTATGAATTACAGGTTAAAATTATCATGCTTAAATTGTCGTGTTAATGAAACAATGAACATTCGAAAACAAAGTGAAAAACAAAGGGACGAACAAAAGACGATAGAAGAAGAATGGAAGCAGGAACTGCGGCAGCCTCACGAAGAGGCGCAGCAGGTACTGCGTCCCTTCGAAGAGGCGCAGCAGTTACTGCGTCCTTTCTCGACGGTTGTCCTCTGATAATCCGTAGAAAGGGTTTTAAGCAAAGGGTTTGACGAAACGAGATGAACTAAGTTAACGTTTAGTGATGCTCGACTCGAATGTAACGAAAGTGCCCTCGTAAGAGGAAAAACGAATAAGATTGATTAAAGTTGATTATGGCGGAGTTGGTCAAATTGGTCAGTCATGCAAAACGAGGCTGGTACTCAGAAGGATCCGAGCTTACGTGGTCGAAAGTTCAAGCACGTAGACGCCAAAAAGTAAGAACGTGGTCTAGAATGCAAAGGGAGAAGAGAAGGGTGGACACTCGCGTGAGAAATATGTGAGACCGAAGGTCTCTATTTATACTAATCACGTGGAGGAATTAGGGTTTTTCGGAGAAACTTTGGAAGTGAATCTCGAAAAGATATGAAAAGATACGAGAAAATACGCAGAAAAGGACTTGGGAAGAGGCGCAGCAGTCACTGCGTCTCTTGGAAGAGGCGCAGCACCTACTGCGTCTATTCCCAAGTGGTTTCCTCCTGCGGAAGAAAGATTTCCGTGTTTAGTTTATGGAATAACGAAATAATTTGGTTTTCCTTAATATTTTGTGTGAAATTACGGGAAATTGTTTACCAAAGATTAAAAGATTTATAAAATATGGAATAGAAATATCCGGAACATTCCAGAATATTCCGACTCGGCATTTTAATGGTTGTCAGAAAATGAAGACGGTTTTAGGCCCGGACTCCAAATGTACTCTAATTACTGTCAAAACGACCGTATCGGCACGTAGATGACAATTAAGAGGTAGACATAAATGTTTGAGGGATCACTTGACGATAAACTTACGAACTGTCACAAATCGTTCCGTGTACCAAACATGCGGCCCAATCATCACCGGGTGGTTTGCGGGAGGTGCAGAAATGAGGTATCTACAAAATTATTAGTTGATCAATTGTGAATTTGGATGCATAATTGTTGAATTTGTCAATAAAATTCCCCCCGTATAGGTCAGCTTCCCCATATGGCTCTCCAACTCAACCGACCAAGACCACCCCTTACACACCGCTCCTCCCACCCTTACCCCACTCAGTCACCCAAGCCCACCGCTCCTCCCTCAACCACAAGTCATTCACCCACCGCTCCCTCCCTCTTCCCTTCCAACACCCGTCGTCCTCTCCTCAGCCATCCCAAACCACTAATGCCCCCCCCAAGACTCTAATTGGTATATATCCCTAAATAATTTGTAGACCTTAATTTTTAAATGGATACAACAAATTAATGCTTACAGATTGAAAATAGAATTATTACTTGATCAATATGTGAATTCGGATGCATAATTATTAAACTTACCAATAATTTGATAAATGTGATGACCAAATTTACGAACAATTTATATGTATAAAAAATAATCATATATTATATTAAAGCAACAACCGCAAGCCCCGTTGATCGCCACGTGTCACAACACATCATAACGCCATATGTCATACCCTCTAATTAAAAAAAAAACTGCAATCAAATACAATAGTAAATCAAATACGTATATTTAGGAGCCAAAGAAGATAATATTTGATTTGACTTTTTAGATTCTCATGCATGATTTTAGCAATTGACTGTTTTTTAGGAAATATTTTAGTATTTCGTAATCTTTATAACTTACCTAATGCTAAAAGACAGTGGCCGTGATTATATATTGCCGTAACCGAATTAATGATTAATGATGATTCCTTTGTAATCATCAACGAGTCAACGGGTATTTGTTAAAGTTTTTAAAAGAGATTTCGTAAAAAAATTCCTATTATACGGAGAAGGTTTTTAGCAATTAGCATGATTTTTTTTTGGTGCAAAGCAATTAGCATGATTATAGGAAGTAAATTTTGTGTGATTGGCATCTTACCATATTACCATAGCCGTGATTTTATATTGCCATAACCGAAATTGTGTAATTTAAGATTCAATTAATCTTGCCAATAATAAAAGGAAAATATCACAATATCATAGAGCAAGAAATATCATGCCTGACTTTTTAGAGAAATTGCCATATTTTTAAGAAATATAGGATACAAAAAAAAGGCATAATAATTCGACCTATTTAATATCACGCCTGACTTTTTAGAGAAATTGTCATATTTTTACGAAATATAGGATACAAAAAAAAAGGCATAATAATTCGACCTATTTAAGAAATATAAGATACCAATAAATGTGCGAAAATAATTCGAAAAAAATCTTAGAACGATACAAGGCAAGAATCTCGCACAATAATATCAAAATAATTAACATATCAAAAATATGACAATAATTGACATACCAAAAATAATGCCCTTCATATCCAGTATCCTTTAGCAAATTTGATTAACATTCCAAAAAACAATAAATGTGCAAAAAAAGATTATTTATGACTACTTAATAATTCTAAAAAAATCTTAGAACGATACAAAGCAAGAATCTCGCTAATCATACATCATCTTATGCCGTCAATCGTCCCTCTTCTCCAATAATTTTTAAATCATCGAGAGTTTTCACCTCTCTTAAAATCACTTTTAAATGAGGTTTTTCATATTATTTTCGTTCAAGCATATTTTAATAGAATGATCTACCGGATTGAACCAATTGTTATGCTCAGTATATTTGATATTTAGTGAGGTAAGGTAACTCGATGTTTCGATCATCTGTTGCTCAGTTCATGTATGTATTTGATTCATGATGATTGTAATGGTAGAACTGCTTCCTCTTAAGACTAAATATGTTTCAATCAAAGGTTTCTCTTTAATTAACTTCGTAATTCTCATACCAATTACTCTAAACTTTTGTTTATTTTACATTGGTTAGTAGTAGGTTACTTTCAATTTCATTTCATCAACTAATATGATTGCATTTTTATACTCCTCGGTTTCAAATCATGGACATCACATTGCCTTTGTCTGAGGTATTGCTTAGTAAACTATATCTACTTTCAATTGTATTACAATTGTTATTATATGTTTTCCTTCACGTTGTTTAGTACTAATCCATTTTGAGAATATGTGTTTTGAAATTCTGCAAGTTAATTAAATTATGATACTCCCTCTGTCTCAATTATTTGTTTACCTTTGATTAAAATACCTCTCATAAAGAATCAAAAAGGTAAAAAAAGTGTGGGACGGAGAGAGTACCATTCTTATTTGTTTTAGTAGTGGATTGAAATTCTGCCATTCAACTACTCCTATATTTTTCTACAATTCTCTATTTGTCCGTAATACTTGATTTAAAATTATTATGTCTCGATGTGTTTTTTCTGATATAATTTTTTGGCTAATGACTTCTTTAAACATGGGTTTTCACTTACCTACTAGGAGTACTCCGTATAAATGAAGAGGTGAATATGGATGCTTTGGTCCAAGACAAATAAATCAAACGCGTGAATGTTTCAAACATTGGTCAGTATCTACTCATGAATTTTGCTTCTTTGATCATTCTATGGTATTAATTTTGTTTGAGTAGCATCGTCACTTTACCGTATGCTTATTTTTATAATATTTTATGTTCTATAGAACGCATTCAGTCTGTTGGTCATAATTCTCACATATATTGCTGAAACATTGGACATTTTGTATTATGTTTAAGATATACTCCGTATTTGAATATTATTCCCTCTGTCGCATTCATTTGTTTACTTTGTCGGTGAATGTTGGCACTTCATTTAATCTATTATAATTATAAATATAATAATGTTATTGTGTCACAAATAAATGTTATATTATCTCGCAGTTTCATTTTGGGTTATTCGTAAGTCTAACTTAAGATTGTATTATCGTTTTTAAATTTAAGACAGATCAATTATACATCACTTGTGTATATATATTAAGTATGTATAGAGGGAAGCAATTTGTTTGTTTTACATAAAAAAAGTGATATGATATTTGACACATACTCTGTATTAATTTTAAGACTGACAATACCGTCTAAGATCTACGAATAACTAGAGGTGGCAATTATTTATATGACACGAAGTTAGCGGGTAAGGGTTAAGACGTTGTGACCCATTTAAGTAATTAGGTTGACACGGACACGACACGAAACTTAAATTGGTCGGGTCAGGGTTGAACTCTTTTGACACGAACCCGACACGAATAACCCATTAATATTTATTTTTTTGAAAGACCCATTATTATTTATTTAAAAGTGTCATAATTATATTTGGGTTTAACCAATAACTAAACAACTTAAAAAATATCTTTCCATTCATCATTTTTGGGATAAGAATGCTATAAAGTTTAGTTTATTTTATTAATTTATTGGGTTACGTGGGTTAAAAATGACCTGCTAAAAAATAAATGGGTTAAACAGGTCGGGTTGGGTTATAAAAAAATTAAATGTATTGGGTTAAGGTTGAGATAAATGACCCGTTTAAGTAATTGGGTCGGGTTAGGATTGGGGTAGTTGTGACCCTTTTAAAGTTGACACGAACAGGACACGACCCGATCTGTTTGCCAGGTCTAAAAGATATAATCTAATTAACAATTTTCGTTACCACCCGTGCAGTGCACGGGTTCAAAAACTAGTATATGTAATATTCGTGTTTATTCGCCTAGAGTAACAATTTGCTTACTATTATTCTATTTGCTTAGCATTTTTTTTGAAAAACGACAGATAATCCATTCTCCCTACTTTTCGTGTGACATAAAATTTGAATTCAACCAATATTAACAATTAATTGAAAGATAAATTTTGATTTTATTAGAAGTAATTATTAAATTTCGGAGTAGCTTTAATTTGTAACATTATTTACACCTTAACCAAAAAAATCCATCGCAACATCATTCAAATATTTTTAAGAATATTCTAATAATCCAATGGTTTCGGGTAGGCTACCATGCACGATGGACCTATACGGCTATACACACCAAAAAAAGGAAGGTTTACACGATACCCGCTCACTATTTACCATAAGTGAAATAATCACTCAGATTTTATAATGTGATTTTGAACCATTGTTCTCTCATAAAAGTTTTCAGGTAAAAATGGTGTTACACTATGGTATATATATTGTCACGATAAACTGCAGGTATATTAAAAGATGTTTGTAGAGGAAAATGTTTTGGTATTCGGTAACGTAAAGTAGTTTTACATGTAGAATCGCATTAAATCAATATTTATCTTGTGAAAATTGTTGAATTTGGAAGTTGTTTTGTATAAGACCAAATAAAAAGTAGAGGGTTCTATTTTGCTAATGATAAGGTTATCCATCAAGTCTATGCTCTCTAAGTCATACATAATTACAAAATTACGTTACACACTACAAATTTATTCATTTTTCTATTATAAATAAAACACAATTTTGAATATATCAATCTTATCTCGATTATAGTGCGACAATATGGTTATATAATTATAAACATTTAAAAAAAAAATTATGGATTAATCATAACTTAACTTAAACCCAGTTTAAACCAAATCTAAACTGAATTAATATAATCTCACCACCGTTCATCCTTCTGCATTTTTGGATTTCGTGTCATAACATGATCAAACTACTACACTTTTCTCATTAGCGTTAACCTCCATAGCGATAAACTATCGGTTCACTGTTAAGGTTGTGCAAAGTTCCTTAATCTCATGCTAAATTCATCGCTAATAACATGAGCTAGCTTTCATTTTTCCTTAATCTTCCAACTCTATGCTTAACTTTTTAAATTGTTACCCACCAAATCAACAATTAGTAATTATGGAGTATTCGGAAATACTAACTTAAAAGTATCAAAAAATGTCTTTCGTTCGAAATACTGACTTTCGTTTTTCGTACGAATTTTTACCCGAAACTTGGATATACACATTTTTTTAATGAATTATCAGCCAGGCGGTATTACATATTTAGAATTCAGAAATGAGTATTTAAAAATCATTAAGGAGTAAGACGACCTTGGAATGCTTGTTTAAGAACCGGTTATACATACTCCAATGCACTCGTATTTCTTATAGACTCACGGACCAACATATTCAATAAAAAAAATTGAGACAATATTGTCTTACTGTGCCAAAAATGAGTCGACCTTCGGTATGACAGGGTTGAAAACTTTTGAGCCCAACCCAAAATGATCCGATCCGATTAACCCGTTTGCTAGGTTTATGTGACTTTGACTCTTATTTTTTTAGTAATACTTGTTATATTCAATAAAAATTTTTTGAACCCGCTCGTGATTTGAGCTTACATGATCATATGTTGACCCATTATATGAAATCATTTACATGTATAGCATATAGTAGCATTATATGAAATCATTTACATGATATTTTTTTTCTATATTTTTTATCAAAATTATTTTCGGTTAATCTAATTTGGGCGAGAGTTTTGGAGATAATTTAGGTATTTTTATGGTGATTAGATATCATTGATTAAATGATTATCCCAGTACAATTATCGCAATACGATTTTGGATATAATTTCAAGTTAATTTGGGTGATATTTTTGGTGATAATTTCGGTAGAATATTTTCGTTAACTGATATGGTTATCTTAGTTAAAATTTTGATTATATGATCAATTATCAGGAAAAAGGAAAGTATAAAAGTGATTGAAGGACAATATTTTTGGATATAATTTGAAGTTGATTTGGGCGATATTTTTGGAGATAATTTCGGTAGAATATATGATTGATTGTGGACTTTGATTGATATTTAATATATGATTTGATTATTTCATTGAATATATTAAAATATACACATGTTATATTGTAACCTTAATTAGTCGAATTTAAAACTTAGTTAGTCAAATTTATGTCAATCTATCAGAATGTTATATTCTTTAAAAGATATTCTAAAATTATCCTAATATCGTAACTGAACAAATATCCTTCCCAATTAATTTGATATTTTTTTTATTTAAGTCTTAGAATTATAGCTATTGACACGTGGCACACTATAAGGCTAATGACACGTGGCGAAAAACTAGGCTGATGGTTTCAGCTTTAATATAATACTAGTATTGGTGCCCGGCTTTGCCCTGACTACCTCTATTTACCATTAAATTTTTTTTTTCATTAAATAAAATTACTTTGCATAATCCATAAATTTATCATTAATATATTTTTTTTATAACATATCCTAAAATTACGATGAAATAAATTTTGAGACAAATTCACTACTCCCGCTATTAATATTTTACTCTTATTAATGAAACAATAACAACAACATTTCACTACTTGCCCGTAATCATTGTTACTTTCACTACTCCCGCCGTAACTATTGTTACTGTCACTACTGCCGCATTAATATTGATAATTTCACTACTCCCGCCGTAATTATTGTTACTTTCACTATTGTCGCATTAATATTGATTATTTCACTACTCCCGTTGTTTCTACCACTCTCACCAATCTTGTTGATAATATTGTTACTTTTACTATTCAAATGAGTGATTACTATCATATAACTATATCCAATGTTACTACAATTATTTTCTTTATTGACGAAATTACTTTTACTACTTAGGCATGCAATTTTAAGAGGATTATATATTTATATAAATATATTACATATATGCATTAAATCAAATCGAAAGAATTATGCAATATTATATATTATGGAATCTAACTTGAATTATTTATAATCTACTTATTATATTTTTGTATGTTAAATAATTAACATCTCTATAAATCTAATAAACTAAAAAGTTTAATAAAATTGCATAGATTTTAATTTAATACTCCCTCCTATTCATTTTAACTCTCCCCCTTTCCTTTTTCATCTATTCATATAACTCTATCTCCCCCTTTCCTTAGTTAGTAAAGTTTTATACTTATTTTAATCACCTTACCGTGGGAAATATCGGTATACTTCCTCTAGAAATATTCGGATTATAACGAAATTATAATTATGGAAAACTAGTCATAAACGAATTTACATAAACAAAAAGAGTAGAGATTAAGAATCAACCTTTGGTCCTAGAAATATGGCCTAAGAACAATATCGAAATCGATATTCTCCTAATCGTTGCACCCAAAATGCTATGAGAAATGCCCCTCAATTTGCTAGAATGAGATCCCCAAAAATTGATAGAATTTTTAGGGTTTTGTGTTTTTTGATGGGAGAAAATTAGGTCAAAAGAATAGGAAAAATGATCTCCTGTTTCCTCCCTCTTAAACCGTGAAAGAGGATAAAAATAAGGGGAGATTTTTTTCTTTCTTTTTTTCGGTCAAACCACCAAAAAGAATAAGGAGAAAAATCTTCTTATTTTTAGGTAGTTATCAAAATGTATATTATGTGTACATTTTATAAATTGTCATATATGTTGTCCCGTATTAATAAGCCCACACACAACCGTTTGTAGTCGATTTATTAATTCCGGCCTGACAACATTTATTATAACAATCTCGTATAATATATACTTTAACTATAAATATCGCATATTTATATTTTGCTAATTAAATATAACTGGTTACGTTTAATCACGAATTAACATCTTAATTCGTTTAAGCTAACATTATATACATTAATTAAATATAACAGTTTATATTCAATTTACGAATTAACAGTTAATTCGTCTCAGCTAATATTATTTAATTGTATTAAATAATCGTCTCATCATCACATTGACTAACTGTTTAGTCAAATACATGAACTAATCTTTTAGTCATATAAGGCATCAATGTGATTATATCTTCATACAATCACATCTCTCAAACACATCCTTTAGGTGTGACTTTTAGGGACCAGTTGATCACCGCCATCAGTATGATAATAATGTCAAACTTCTAGCAAGCCAACCGTTATTAAGTAAACATTAATCAACTGATAAAATACTAAGTATAACCTTGTGAACCAATAAGAGATTTATATACGTTATCACACTAACTGTGGAGGACACAAGCTCCAACAATCTCCCACTTGTCCTCATAAGTGTATGTGCGATAACCGATTTTCATATCCTAAAATTTCTCCCACTCAATGTAAAACAATTTGCAAAATTTGTATTCACAAAGGTCGTATTTTACAAGTGATCAATATCAAGAGTGGTTTCCCCGACTAGAGAGTAACTTAACTGACAAACGAATCATCATTCGAGCATGGCCATGCATTTCAGTTACAACTCCTCGAGTGGCCCTGAGAAATAACTAAATCTGATAAAGGTTGGATATTTTCTTCAACTCGAATCCTGCAGATATAAGCACAGTATGAAATGACCCAGTGAAAATATGCTTAGCCTCCAGTTACGGTCGACCATGAGAAAGAAACCAAAGTCACCCAAAAACTGCCTTAATCTCAAGAGACAGTCGATAGTCAAAAGAATCGACTCTAGGAACACAATGGACGTCTAATCCACGACCTGACACCGAATGTTTTTAAACATTTAGGACTCCATTACGTTGTCACAATTTGTCCTACGAGGTATCGTTATAACTCGCATCTGTGATCGATCAGTCAACCGTATGACTTATGGCTCGTTAAACCCACCATCAATCAACACCACAAAATAATAGCCAGAGTTATCAGCTCATGTAGGCGATTACGGACCAAAACAAATATAATGTAATTCAGTTCACTTTGTGGCGTTCAATGTTGTCGTACAATCCACATGAAAAACAAAATATTATAATAAAACGATGAAGTTATAAATAGCATATGAAAAGGAAAAATGTATCGAATTCATAATCAACTACTACAACTCAAGAACACGCTTAATTCCCATGGAAATAACGTGCCCTTCATACTTATCATCTGACAAAGGTTTAGTGAGAGGGTCCGCGATGTTGTCATCCGAAGCAATCTTGTCAATCACTATCTCCTCTTGCTCCACGTAATCACGGATCAGGTGAGCCTTCCGATGTACATGTCTAGACTTGTTGCTAGACTTTGGCTCCTTAGCCTGGAAGATGGCACCTCTATTGTCACAATAGATGGTGATCGGGTCATTCAAACTAGGAACTATGGTTAGTACTTGTAAGAATTGACGCATCCATATAGCTTTCTTTGTTGCTTCCGAAGCGGCATAGTACTCGGATTCAGTAGTAGAATCTGCTACAACTTCCTGTTTGGAACTTTTCCAGCTGAGCGCAGCACCATTAAGAGTAAAGACGAACCCGGACTGAGATTTTGAATCATCTCAATCTATTTGGAAGCTAGCATCTGCGTAACCGATTGCACATAGCTTAGTATCTCCTCCATAAGTCAATGCCCAATCCTTAGTCCTCCGTAGGTACTTAAGGATGTTTTTAACAGCTATCCAGTGTATTTCACCTGGATTATTTTGGTACCGACTCGTCATACTCAATGCATATGCCACGTCTGGACGTGTGCATATCATGGAATACATGATTGATCCTATGGCTGATGCATAAGGAACACGACTCATGCGTTCAACCCCTTCAGGCATCGTGGGTGACTGAGACTTGCTCAAATGCATCCCAGAAGTCATTGGAAGGTTCCCCTTCTTGGAGTTGGTCATGCTGAACCTTTCAAGAATCTTATCTAAATAAGACTCCTGACTCAGTGATAACATCCGTCGTGATCTATCTCGATAGATACGGATTCCCAATATGCGTTGTGCCTCACCCAGATCTTTCATCTGGAAATGGTTCTTCAACCATCCTTTTACCGAAGATAAGAGAGGAATGTCATTCCCAATCAAGAGTATGTCATCAACATACAATATTAAGAAAACAATCTTGCTCCCACTCGACTTGATATATAAGCATGGTTCCTCGACCGATCGAGTGAAACCATATTTTTTTTATCACCTGGTCGAAACGATGATTCCAACTCCGAGAAGCTTGCTTAAGTCCATAAATGGAACGCTTAAGCTTGCACACTTTTTTAGGATTTTCAGGATCTATGAAACCTTCGGGTTGTACCATGTACAACTCCTCCTCCAAATAACCGTTTAAGAAGGCGGTTTTCACATCCATTTGCAAAATTTCATAGTCATGAAAAGCGACAATCGCTAAGATTATCCGAATGGAACGCAGAATAACTACGGGTGCAAAAATTTCATCATAATGCAATCCGTGCACTTGAGTGAAATCTTTTGCCACTAGTCGTGCCTTATAGGTATCTGGTTGCCCGTCTACAGAATGCTTTATTTTGTAAAGCCATTTGCACTGAAGAGGTTTTACCTTGTTAGGTAAATCAACAAGATCCCATACGTTATTCTCATACATGGAGTCCATCTCGGATTGCATGGCTTCAAGCCATAGCTTTGAGTCGGAACAGGTCATGGCACCTTTATAGGTAGCGGGTTCAGTACTCTCTAGGAGCAAAACGTCATTCTCCTCGACCATACCAATGTATCTGTCTGGAGGATTAGAGACTCTACCCGACCTCCTAGGTTCCTGTGGAATGTTAACCGTATCATCAGTTGAAGGAATAACTTCCTCCATCTGTTCCTCGGTTGTTGGTTCTTGAACCTCCGACAGCTCGAAGGTTCTATTACTTGACTTGTTCTCTAGAAATTCTTTCTCTAAGAACTTTGCACTAGCCGCAACAAAAACTCGATGTTCGGTAGGCGAATAGAAGTAATGACCAAACATTCCTTTTGGATAACCAATAAAGTATGTCTTGACCGATCGCGGGCCGAGCTTATCCTTGTGTCTCCACTTGACATAAGCCTCGCAACCCCAAACCCGAATAAAGGACAAGTTGGGGACCGTTCCCTTCCACATTTCATATGGAGTCTTGTCGACAACTTTAGACGGACTTCGGTTAAGTATAAGAGCAGCTGACAAAAGAGCAAAACCCCATAATGAATCAGGTACTACCGTGTGACTCATCATGGATCGAACCATATCAAGTAATGTTCGATTTCTCCGTTCGGACACACCATTTAATTGAGGTGTTCCAGGTGGAGTTAACTGTAAAACTATTCCACAGTCTTTGAGGTATTGATCAAACTCATTTGAAAGATATTCGCCACCCCGTTCTGACGGAGTGCTTTAACCTTTCTTCCCAGTTGGTTCTCAACCTTATTCTGGTATTCCTTGAATTTTTCAAAGGACTCACTTTTATGCTTTATTAAGTAGACATATCCGTATCTACTCAAATCGTCCGTGAAAGTGATAAAATATCTATAGCCATCTCTAGCGGTAATTGACATAGGTCCACATACGTCAGTATGTATGAGACCTAATAGGTCACTAGCGCGCATTCCAACATATTTTAAGGAAATTCGAGTCATTTTTCCGATAAGACATGATTCACACGTGCCAAATGTAGAAAAATCGAATGCGGGAATAGTCCCATTCTCGATGAGTTTCTTTACCCGTTTTTCATTTATGTGTCCCATTCGACAATGCCATAGATAAGTTTGATCTTTGTTACCAACCTTTAATTTCTTATTATTCACATGTAATATATCTGTGGTTTGATCTAAGATATAAATTCCATTCATGGAAACTGCTTTGCCATAAACCATTTCATTGAAAGAGAAAATACAACTATTATTCTTTATTGAAAATGAAAAACCGTCTTTATCAAGTACGGAAACAGAAATAATGTTCTAAGATAAACTGGGTATATAGTAACAGTTATATATAAATATAACTCAAAACCACTTGGGAGTTGGATTACGTATGTTCCCTTTGAGACTGCAGCAACTCTAGCTCCATTCCCGAGTCGCAGATCCACATCACCCTTTGCGAGAGGTGTGATGTTTTTTAGGCCCTGCAAATGCTTACACAGATGAGAACCACAACCAGTATCAAGTACCCAAGTTCCGAAACTTGCATGGTTAATCTCAATCATATGAATAAAAGATGAAATACCAACAGGAGTGACGCGGCCTGCTTTTATGTCCTCACGGTACACGGGACAGTTCCTCCTCCAATGTCCAGTCTTGTGACAATGGTGGCACTCAATGTCACCGCCCTTGCTCTTTGCCTTGCCTTGCGAGCCACTAGTCTCACCAGGCCGACTCTTACCATTTCCTGACTTTTTAAACTTTGGCTTTCCTATAGTTAGGTCGCCGTGAGCTTTGCCCTTACCCTTATTCTTGTTGGAAATCATGAGAACATCTTGCTTCATGCTCCCACTCAATTTCATATCCTTCTCGGTCTGTACGAGAAGTGAGTGTAGCTCATGAGGACTTTTCTTCATGTCATTCATGTAGTAATTTGCCCTAAAGAGGACAAAACCATCATGAAGTGAATGAAGCATACGGTCAATGACTACGCTCTCACTGATTTTGCAATCAAGTGCCTCCAATTTCTCGACATTCTCAATCATGTTAAGAATGTGTGGGCTAACCGGTTGGCCCTTCTGGAGTTTCGCATCAAAGAAGCGACAGGTATGCTCATAAGTAACGATTCTCGGTGCTTTTGAGAACTCATTAGTGAGCGTGGTGAAAATTTTGTTTGCACCTTGGGCAATGAAGCGTCTTTGCAAATTGGTTTCCATTGCAAAATTGAGTACGTTCTTTATCGCACCCGCTTCCATAACGAAGTCACTATAAGCAATTAACTCGTTAGCTCTTGCATTGGGGCCTGGGTTTGGCGGTATTGGCTCAGTTAAGTACTTGAGCTTACCGTCAGCAATGGCAGCATTCCGTAATGATGCCTCCCAGTCCGCAAAGTTGGACCCCTCATTCTTCAGTCGTGTGAACTGATTCATGTGGTTCATGAAAGCTTTTAGCCAGGAATCGCGTCCAAGTGTGGCACTTGGCATAGGGATATCATTATTTCCAGCCATTTGTTGTAAGCAGTATTATCAAAATAAAACGTATTCTACACTGCGAAAAGAAGAAAAATATAATAAGCATACTCATCGTTATGATTTAAGTCTAATGCAATACTGTTATAACGCGAAGAGACTCAAGCATTTATACAATTGACCTTCCTCAAGAATTATATAAATGATCCCAAGACTCAATTATCTGTAAATTGATAAGCCAACCTTTTGGCTAATTCTACTATTAGAATTCTTGGTCGATAAATTTCTGTAAATTCTATCTATAGTCCATCATAATCTCGAGAAACTCTTCGGATTATAATGTTGAGGTAAACTAAGTCAACACAAACTATTTACCCAACATAGAAGGGGTCATATGGAGAGTAAGGTCCTATATGCCTACCGACGAAGAAGGGATTCATAGCTGTTTGGCCTATAAAGACTAGTCTCAATTTCAGTTTTAGAGGAAGATCCCATCAACTTTATTTTAATTCATTTTAAGTGAACTAATATCTAGCATGCGAGAATGAATAAACTAAGATGATGGCTTATAATTGTGTGACATCTGTATGTCTATGAAAACTAACATCCAAACTATATGAGTCAATTTTCATGCATTTTAGTAGTAGATGGTTTGGTTTAGGCGGAAAATGATGCACTAACTATCATGTGAATGAAAAGCAACGAGAATGAAAAACGTAAAACAAAATAAAGTCCTAGTGTGGCATATCTACCAAAATGAACATAAATACAACTTTGGAATCCATCTTTGGACCCGAGAAGCTTGTCTTGATGTTCCATCTTGGTCCATGTAGCGGGAGTGAGCAATCCAATCTCCATCTTTAGTCTTCTCAAAATTACAATTTAAAAACTACATAATAAACCTATTTACATTCTAATTTCAAAACCATAATACTTAAAGAAAACCAAAAGGAGATACGAGATCTCAAAATTACATTAAAATTATGTTTCCATCATTACGAAAACATAATTAACTAAGGCCACACTAGGTATTACAAATTACAACCGATTGCAAAAATACGTTAATAAACCATTCAACCAAACATTCAACTAAATAAAAATGCATCAACTATAAATTAATCATTCAAGACATAATTCCTTAATTATGTAGAGTAATTTATCCAAACCACCTATTTAAATGATCAAATTATGTGACAATTCCTCAATTACTCACAATAATTCCAATCTTAATACATATTAATCTTGTAATATGAATTAATCCAATATTATTTTAAACCTCTTTAAAATAATTAGGTATCTTTAATTTGTGAACTTTTTCACAACAAACAATTATACATTATAAAAGTAATGTATAATTATAATTGGCCAAAACAAAAAAATTTTTTTATATCTCTCGGCATTTCAAAAAACCAAAAAAAAAAAAAACAGATTTTTTTTTTCTTCTAATGCCCTCGGCATTTTGCCCAAAAGAAAAACAAAACAGTTTTTTTTTTCTTTTCTCGGCCTTTACCAAAAAAGAAAAAAAAAACAGCCCCTATTTTTCAGCTCACGGCAATTGCAAAAAAAAAAAAAAAACAGATTTTTTTTTCTTTATAGCTCACGGCTGAATTTTTTTTTTAAAAAAAAAAAGCGAAAACAACCTATTTTTTTTTCTTCTTATCGAAAAAAAAACATTTAGATGAACAAATTTTTAAAAAAAAAAAAAAAAAAAAAGAAAACACTTTTTTTTTCTTCTCGGCCTTTACCAAAAAAGAAAAAAAAAACAGCCCCCTTTTTTTTTGTTCTAATTCATTTATGAAAATCATATAAAATAATTTCGTGAAATATTCGGATTATAACGAAATTATAATTATGAAAAACTAGTCAAAAGAGTAGAGATTAAGAATCAACCTTTGGTCCTAGCAATATGGCCTAAGAACAATATCGAAATCGATATTCTCCTAATCGTTGCACCCAAAATGCTATGAGAAATGCCCCTCAATTTGCTAGAATGAGATCCCAAAAAATTGATAGAATTTTTAGGGTTTTGTGTTTTTTGATGAGAGAAAATTAGGTCAAAAGAATAGGAAAAATGATCTCCTATTTCCTCCCTCTTAAACCGTGAAAGAGGAGAAAAATAAGGGGAGATTTTTTCTTTCTTTTTTTCGGTCAAACCACCAAAAAGAATAAGGAGAAAAATCTTCTTATTTTTAGGTAGTTATCAAAATGTCTATTATGTGTACATTTTATAAATTGTCATATATGTTGTCCCGTATTAATAAGTCCACACACAACCGTTTGTAGTCGATTTATTAATTCCGGCCTGACAACATTTATTATAACAATCTCGTATAATATATAATTTAACTATAAATATCGCATATTTATATTTTGCTAATTAAATATAACTGGTTACGTTTAATCACGAATTAACATCTTAATTCGTCTAAGCTAACATTATATACATTAATTAAATATAACAGTTTATATTCAATTTACGAATTAACAGATTAATTGTCTCAAAGAAATATTATTTAATTGTATTAAATAATCGTCTCATCATCACATTGACTAACTGTTTAGTCAAATACATGAACTAACCTTTTAGTCATATAAGGCATCAATGTGATTATATCTTCATACAATCACATCTCTCAAACACATCCTTTAGGTGTGACTTTTAGGGACCAGTTGATCACCGCCATCAGTATGATAATAACGTCAAACTTCTAGCAAGCCAACCGTTATTAAGTAAACGTTTATCAACTGATAAAATACTAAGTATAACCTTGTCAACCTATAAGAGATTTATATACGTTATCACACTAACTGTGGAGGACACAAGCTCCAACACTTACCCCACAACAATACCCCAGAATACTCATACTTTATCTTATTTTAATCAACTTACCCCGCAACAATACTTATTTTAATCATCTTACCCACAATAATACCTTCCCTCTCTCCAATTATCTTACACCACCACAATACTTTACAATAAAATAACCCTTCCCTTAATTTGCGTGCCCTTTTGAAAGGGGAGAGTTAAAATGAATAGGAGGGAGTATATAATTTTATGATGATAATAATTAATACCATAAGTGTGCATGTTTATACTAATTAATTATTTTATTTTAAGGAAACTGATCATCTTCTAGTCTTCTATAAATATTTAGGAAAATTACCAGACATCTTTCTTTTAGTTTCCTTGAAATTGACCATCTTAATTAATTATTTTATTTTAAGAAAATTGACCATCTTCATTAATTATTTTCTTTTAAGGAAATTGACCATGTTTAGGAAAATTACCAAGCTTCTATATAATTTAATTTTAACCCAAACTATATAACATTTGCATTGAGATCTCTTAATCGGGTCCATCACACGGTGCTATTGATTTAAAACTATAAAGTATAATTAATTTGTATAACTTTCTTTAATTACATTGAAGTCCCTTGGTTTCTGGAATTAAAATATAGTACTAGTACTGGTGCCCGGCTTCGTCCGGGCTACCTCTACTTACCATTAATTTTTTTTTTTTATTAAATAAAATTACTTAAAGTTGCATAACCCATAAATTTATGATTAATATATTTTTTATAACATCTTAAAATTAGGATGAAATAAATTTTGAGACAAATTCACTACTCCCGCTATTAATATTTTACTCTTATTAATGAAACAATGGTGTCAGTTTAAACTCGTCGTCAAAAGCTACCTACCAAAACAATATTTGTAACTTCACAAACTACTCTTAGCAAAGAGGCAAGTAAAGGTCGGATCCCAAGGGACGGGTATTGATGTAGGATTTTCAATTGCAAATGGTCGTGTCTTAGGGTATCACAATTTGGGTTGAGATGGAATTGGTCTAAACTAATTAACAAGATGAAAGTAAAGTAATGAAAACAAGCAAGGGAATTAAAATGAGATGTAAACAATTGATTAAAAGCACTAGGGTGTCATGGGTTCATAGAGGATTCATGGGAGTTGATAATACAAACATGTTCTCAATTATATAGCAATCACTTATTGTTGTGATGAGATCGAGTTGGTGTATAAGCTTACAATCCCTAAGAAGGTTTGGGTCCTGGAGCCGAATCAATTAGATTGTACAACACCTACAAGTCTACTTAATCCTTCCTATTCAACTATATGCATGGTCTAATGAGACTCGAGTTGGTGTATAAGCTTACAAGCCTTATTGAAGAGATAGATGATGTGTAAAAAATGCAAGGATTCATAGGCTCGCATTTCATCAAACATAAAATGTGCATAAGTTGAAATCATAACAAGCAAGCAATTTAATTATGAAAACATATTAGATTAAGCATGAATCATTCCCCATGTTTTTTTTTTGCAAGAAAAGCAAGCCATTTTATTCATCCATAAAGGGAATAATGGACAATCTTACAAAGTATAACCAATAATTACCTAGCTTAAGCATTTAGATAATCGACTACCTCATCCTTATATCGAGAATTAGTTACAAAGAGAAGCCTCACACTGACTACATACTGTATAAGTTTCAAAACATAATCAGAACCATGTTCTTCTTCACGAAAAAGACAACCATTCCTTTCTTCCCATAAGCTATAGACCGTGGCTGCTAAACTGCTGGAGTACAGTCTAGCTTTCCAATGTCTCCTCTGTTGATGCCTGGAAATCCATTTTATTTCCTTCCTCATGTTCCTTGTTCTGTTACTCATTCTCAACCATTGCAAAACCCCTGCCCAGACTGTACTGGCAAAGGGACAATTAAAAAACAAGTGCTGATGTGATTCAATATCATTTTGCAGAGGATACATCTGTTCACAATACATTGCCCTCTCTGATTGAGTTTATCAACAGTAGCTAGCTTCCCCTGCACGGCTAGGACCATAAGAAACCCATGCTTAGGTAGGACAGTAGTGTTCCAAACTCCTCGTGCCCAACTGATCTTAGCTGCTGGTACCCTAAAGTGTTCATACAGTAGGCTGAGATTCAGTTTACCTGCCTGCACACTTCGAGTCAAGACTTGCTTTGCCCCTTCAATGCTGCCAGTTCTAGTAATAAGCTCATTCTTGACCAGCAGAATACTTCTCCAACTTTCTGAGTGGTGAGGTTTGACCGCCATTGCCCAGAAATCCTCAGTTTTAATGTTATACTTGTAATTCCAAGCTACCCACACACTCTCAGATTTAGTCTCAATTGCCCATATCCATTTGCAGATAATACATTTGTTCCAAGAAATGATTTCTTTAATGTTATAGCCTCCCTCCTGATAAGGAGCACAGAAGGAAGACCAGCTCTTCATTATCAGCTTTCTCTTCCCATCCTCAGGCTGCCACAAAAAATTTCTGCAAAACTTAGTGATTAATTTGTGTACTCCTTTAGGGATTAGTAAAGTAGCACACCAATATTGCTCCATTCCAAAAATGATAGTGTTGATCAGATTAATTTTGCCAGCATAGGATAATTTGTGGGTAGATCAGGTGTTCAGAGCAGCTTGCACTTTACTAAGAAGTTCAGCAAACATCCCCTTGTTCAACTTCCCTTCATTTAAAGGCACTCCCAGATATCTGAAAGGAAATGTTCCTTCCACATAACCTGTGTCCCTTAAAATTAACTCCTTAACTTCATCTCTTACACCTCCCATATATATGTTAGTCTTCTCTGAATTGGCCCGTAGTCCAGACATGTTAGCAAACAAATCCAGAGAGTCAGACACATCATTTACTGAAGGGGAATCACCTCTCACAAATATCATCAAGTCATCAACAAAGATGAGGTGATTGAGTCCCATTCTACCACATTTTGGATGATAAGTGACCTGATGCCTTCCATGGATGCCTTCCATTCTACCACATTTTGGATCATTCCCCATGTTTGTTTCCCCTAATTCCCCATTAACCCTAGCTAAGGAATCTACTCACTCATTATCAAGTTCAACATGTTAATAAGGTTGTCAATCAAACAAACAAAGCAAAACATGATGAATAAATAAAAGTGATTAACAATAATTAAACAAGGTTAAGAGAGAATTATACGTATGAAGATGATTCCAAATAATAAAGTAAAGAATAATATAAGTACTTGATGATTGATGGAAGGTTGTCAATCCTCCAAATAAACCCAAATAATCTTCTAATTACCCAAAATAAAGGAAGAACAATAGAGAAATTAAGGAAAGATTAAGATGTGATTAATATTGAGAAATTGTATTACAACTAAATTAAGATTAATTTGAGAGAATTACAACTTGATTAAGAGATTGATTGAGATATTACTAAGAGATGATTAAGAGATTCTTAAGTGATCCTTCTAATCTAGGTAGTACAAGGGGTATTTATACTAAAGATTAGGTACAAATATTAGGGTTACTAAGGGCTTAAATGACTATTAAGACCCTAAGAAAAGTTGAGGAAATGCTCCTCTAGAAGGAAATGATCATATCCATGTGCTAGTCTTGCCCCAATCCGCTCGTCTTGAGGTAAGGCACGAGCTCTTCTGTCTTAGGATCCGCTCGAATCCAGGGGAAGACGTTCGGATCAGGGTGCTGCAAGCCGCTCGTCTTAGGGACAAGATGCCCAGATCATGCTGTTGGGAGACGCCCGGATCGTGATCGATCCGCTCGGATTCCTGGGCAGACATCTTTTCTTCTTTTCCTCCTTAACAATCTGCAAAGATCATTTCGGGGATGCAAGGATCCTTTTATCATTGCCCATTTCACTTTATTATCTACTTAGACCTCTAGTGTTGGTCTTATCTTTGATGCTTGGTCATTAGATGTGGTCAATTTAGCTCTATTTCACCTCATAAATGCAAGGTTAGCAATCCTTTCCTACCAAGGAGACAAAACCTTAAAGAATATGCAAAATGGGAAACTAAAGACAATAAATGACCCAAATATGTGCTAAAAAGCATAGGAACGAGGTTAATTCGGGGACTAAATGTGCTCAAATATGAGTCACATCAAACATCCCAAACCGAACCTTTGCTCGTCCCGAGTAAAGAGGTGACTAAAACTAGGACCTTTATTTAAACTAACCTAATAATATAGCCGATGTGAGATAATTAGCGGGTCTCACTCCGCCCCTTCAACTCACAACAAGACAACCATGAGGTAGGATGCCTTCTTGCAAGGCAAGGTGGGGATTGCCAAAATGGCGACACATCCAAGCATTAAGCACACAAAAAACAAGTAATGGATGCATCTAAAAAAATGAATAGCCACATTCCTCATCTAAGTGGCAGAAATTATCTACAAGGAAAGCAATCTATGGGTACACACTCCATCATAGATACGTTTTCTTCAAGCTACTAAGCCTAGAAGGATACCAATAAATCACCTCCAAGTTGGGTCAAGCTAGGGTACCTTTGTCCTCAATCTTTAAATCCTTTCGTCAAGAGTAGACTCCTTATGGCGTTAGAAACACTGGAGGATCGCGGAATTCCCCTTCTTACCTAGACAAGAAGAAGGGCCGTCCCCTCTCTACCATGCACAAAAGCGGATTCGATGGATAAAAGGGATCAATGTGTTTTGAGTTTCATATGGGAGTTTGCTTTTGATGTTGTTGTTATTCCCCCCAATTTCTTGTGGCATTTGACATTTTTGAAAACAATTTCTTTTTGCTATTTCTTGATGTTTGGCATTTGATGCTTGACAATTTCAACTTTTTGCATTTTCTTTTGAACATTTTCAAAGTCACCCCAATTAGTAACTAGGGTGCTTATATTTGAAGCATAGGAGTCTATTTTTGCTCCTCTTTTCTTTGATGCAAATTACAAACTTTTTTATTTTCATTTCAATGCTTGAACTCAAATTGGTAATTTTTGTGCCCATTCCCTTTTTGTTGACAAAATGTGATGGATGTGGAAGATTGTTTCATGGTTTCAAGGGTCACCTTGGAATAAACGGTAGCCAAGGAGTTATCACACCACAAGGTACTCTTGACTAGGCCTTAATCCATGGGTCAACGGATACTAGCATGACACATCCTAGGGTGTTTTGCAAGCATTCTAGTGAGCTAAGTTTCAAGAAGAATAAGTATCTACAAGGGCCTTATATACACTTGCCAAGTTTCCCAAATAGATGTTTTGACAAAATTTTTCCTAAATGCAACTACATGCCATGATGCAACTATCATTTATACAACCTAATGCAAATGCTTCTATCAACTAGTATGTCATATATAAACTACATGCAACTCCTAGAATCACATTGGTTTTTACCGCATCAATCAAAATAAAACCACATAGTCATTAACATAGAGAGGAAAAAGGAGATTGAAAAGATCATACCATGCGGTCTTCATGATCCTCATGTCTCGGATGTGGCGTAGTCGATCAATGTGATAGAAGTATAAACAAACAAACAAATATATACAATATATACAATTATACACTATAAAGGAAATGAACATGGTTTTGGTTTTCTTCAATTTTTCAAATTATTATGGTTTTTGATTTATGGAATAAAAGAACATATTTTTTCAATTTCTATCATTTTTCAATTTTTTTTTGATTTAAAAGTCAAATTAGAATTCCCCATCTCCACACTAGTATGGGCATTATCCTCAATGGCCAAAACGATAGGAAATTATGCAAGTTATATGAGAATGCATGATTTCTACACTATTATGCAAGCTACATGGCATATATACAAGAGTGAGGCATTCTAAGCTATACTATATGATGCATGAATTTATTGGTTGGAGAGCTAATTTGAATTAACTCCCATTTCTTGTACTTAAACTTCCCCAAACCATGTAAGACACTATTTCTAGTGTAAAAATGGGGGAGTTCATGCACAAGTATGCAATGCATGAAACTAATTTGTCATTTTAGATTGTACAAGTAGGAACAATATGAGACACCTCAATGAGACCGAGGTGGGAGTCCTCTAGGTGTTGCTAGGACTCAAAACCAATGATGAAGATTTAAAATTATAAACAAGAGATATAAACAAAGCTAAGAGGAGGTGTAGGAAACTCACACTGGATTGTGGCATCCT
The DNA here is from genome assembly GCF_048544455.1 of Silene latifolia. Lineage (NCBI taxonomy): Eukaryota > Viridiplantae > Streptophyta > Magnoliopsida > Caryophyllales > Caryophyllaceae > Silene > Silene latifolia. The sequence continues at coordinate 141,632,962 of NC_133534.1, read as the reverse complement.
CCAAAAGCTTATCAATCCTCAATTGTCGCTCATTGCGACATCCCCATCACTATCATCACTATCATCATCTTCCTCATTACCATCATCATCATCTACCTCCATGGACCCGGAGGCTTCACCATCACTTGAACTTTGTACTTCTTCTTCTTCTTCCTCATGGCAAGAGTAGCTACCTTTCCCGCTCTCAACAACAATCTCCTTCCCCTTGGCAACTTTACTATCCATGATGGCGTTTCTAGGAGAATTTGGGAAGAATACCTCCATATCCGCCCAACTAGGCAAAGGACATGTAGGATCAAGTAGTCCTTGCCTAGCTAAATGAAGGAGGGGCAGATATTGAGCTCGGTAAGCATTGACCCGATCTTCATGAGCTTGCTTATGCATATGTTGTAATAGTTGAGTCAAGAAGTCGTTGCCTACCACAACATTTGTGCCACTTGGTGTGAATTATTGGTAGGCAAATGGATATGGTGGAGTCACAATAGAGGAGGAGGAGGGCTTGGCATTAGATTCCCTATGTTGCTTCATAATTATCTCGGCTTCATCGGAGACAGGTAATAGGTAGCTTGGACTTCGGACATTGATGAGGCATATCTTGTTCGGCAAGATGAAGGACTTAGCTTCTTTAGTGAGCCACTCAAATTTGTTGTCAAGATTATCATTCTTGACCCAATGGAACTTGTTGATCATAGTGGCCAAATCAAGAAGGTTGCCTCCTTTAACCGGTTCATATGTCTTGTCTTTGTTGAAATCCGGGTTAAAGTGTTTGGCTAACCATGTTACTAATCCTCCATTCACAATAAAAGCCGCTCCTTCTTTACCACTATAAATTGTAAGCCACCATTCAAGTAAGAGTTTAAGTATGTTGTATTCCTTGGTAAAATTTTTGTTGACATTCATGGTAGATTCAAGATAGACAAAGTCGAGCTCGGTAAAATGATTAGTGCCCTTTCTTGCAATTAAAGTGTTGTCCACAACCTTATGCCACTCTTATGCCCGGGTGGTGGACATATAGAACATGACACTCATGGAAGGATTCAAATTTTCTCCCGGTGATTGCTTTCCATAGAGGTGCGGAGTCATATTTCAAGGGCTTCTTCCCATAATGAGAGTGTTCTCCAAGACCAAACACTTTGCCAAACTCACTCATAGACATTCGTCTATCCTTGTTTTCTAGGCGGAATTCAACACTTTTTCTAGTATCCACCTTAGTGACCTTCAAAGAGCTTATAAACTCCATGGTAAGGGAGGAGTAGGTCAATTCTTGCATGTCAAAGAGTGTTTTCAACTTCATAGACTCGAAAAAATTCTTAGTCCTCTCAAGAACACCCAACTTGTCTAAGGCATTTTGGCATATGAATTTGGTAGGAAAAATAGTCTTTCTAGCAAGGGATACAAATGCTTTCCTATGAGAATCGTTTATGAAAGTTACCTCCGGATAATCTTGCAATTGTTCAATGACCGGAGTAGGAGTAGCTTCCACCATAGGAGTAGCAACTTCTTGAATTTCCACCCTTGGTTGATGCACTACCATAGCCTTTGAGGCTAAAAGAGCTTGTTGCCTTTTATAAAGATTGGAGGTTGTGGGTGCCTTGTTTCCACCTTTTGTTCTTGCCATATTCTTCTCCTTGTCAAGATTGTATCAACAAACAGATGCTTTGCTTGAATGCTTCTAGTCTCCTCAAGCTTCAATTAATCCCTAATCGATTTTGAGATTTTCGAAATTGACTTGAAACCCTAGAAAATCGATTGAATTTTTGAGGATTTTGGTGTTTTGATTGCTTCTTGTTGATAAAGTAGTAGTTTGATTGTAATTTGAGGAAGTTTGGGTTTGATTTTAGTGAATTTGGTTAATGAATTTGTGTTTTGTTGATGAGGGGATTGAGGGTTTTGAGGGAGAAAGGGTGTGTGTTTGTGTTTGTATAGGAAAGAAATTAATTGGGGAAGGAGGGTTTGAATCCCGTGTTATATTCATTCAGCAGTAGGAGACGAGCGTCTTGGGCATGGGACGCTCGGATCTTTATACAGTCAGCTCAGGAATTTCTAACCCGTGCTGAGACGCACGGATTCTTTAAGAGACGAGCGGATTTCTGTAGGAGACGCTCGTCTTCACTTGGGGACGCTCGGATTTTTAAAAAGCAAGGAACTTCAACTTTTAAAGCAGCCAGGATGCGCAGATTGCTCCTGAGACGAGCGGCTTCAGATTGAGACGGGCGTCTTCTGTGTAATCTGCTCAGATTTTTAAACAGACTAAAATTTTCAATTTCAGCTCTCCCAAGATGAGCGTCTTAGAGCCAGGATGCTCGTATTTCTTCCAGGACGAGAGGATTCCCCCTGGATCGCTCGTATCTTCTCCTGCACAGCACCCACGAGTTCAGTTCCACCCGCGGGGATCTTCATTTCCCGTATCATTCTTTCTTCATTCCTTGGTTCCACATTGTGGGTGCACTATGAAGGCTTGGTTTGCCTAGGCAATTGCTATCCCCACACTAAATCAAACACTACACATCAAAACACATTAAAATCCCTCCCTCACTTTCTCTCATAATGAAAATCTTGATCAAAGTATGAAATTGCAAATCCAAAATTGACAAAAATGCAATACAAGAAGTAAAATGCAAGTTAAGGGTTAGAATATTTACAAATGGTGGTTTAGGGAGGACTCCACCAAACTCTCACTTCTTGAATGAGATGTCAAGGGGGCATAGCCAAGGTGTTGTTGATGTGTCTCAACACCTTGTAGAAGTAGTCGAAGGCTTGTTCATTTTCATTATAAAGATCTTCAATAGACCTTTGCACATTGTGTTCTTCATGATGGTGACCCATGTTAAGGTGATGACAAGGATCAACAAAGCCTTGGTCTAAGGTCATAGCATTGCCAATGTAGGGATTGACTAATCCTTCAAATTCGTCAAGCCATAGACCATAAACTTCACTAGCTTTCTCCCCAATGGTATCATGAGTTGACAAAAGCAACTCTTCTTTCTTGTTGTCATGGCCAATGAGGCCTTATTCATTGCTTGTCATGAGTGGTGGTGAGCTATTCAAGGTCTCATTGTTGTTGAAATTTTCTTGCTCTCCGGATAGAGCATCTTGAAGATTATCCACTTTCTTCTTCCATGTGGGTGGTGATTCTTTACCCATATCTTGATCTTTGCATTGAGATGCCAAATTCTTCCTATCACTTTCTCGGCTATAGTGATCAATCTTGAAACATGGCTCATGTAGTCGGGGAGCTCTCATTGTCTTGTCAAGATTAAAGGTGATTGTCTCATCTCCCACTTCAAGTGTGAGCTCTCCATGTTTCACATCAATCACCGCTCCCGCGGTATGCAAGAAAGGTCTTCCTAAAATCATAGGAATGTTGGAATCCTCCTCCATGTCTACAATAACAAAGTCTACCGGGATGAAGAACTTGCCAATTCTTACGGGCACATCCTCCCATACCCCTAAAGATGTCTTTGTTTATCGATCCGCCATTTGAAGCGTAATATTGGTGCACTTGAGTTCTCCCATTCCTAGCCTCTTGTACACCGAGTATGGAATGACACTTACACTTGCTCCAAGGTCACATAATGCTTTGTTGATTGTGGTGTCGCCAATGGTGCATGGAATAGAGAAACTTCCCGGATCTTTGAGCTTTGGAGGTGAACTTCCTTGTAGAATAGCACTACTCACTTTGGTAAAGGCAATAGTCTCTAGCTTCCGGATAGATTTCTTCTTGGTAAGAATATCTTTCATGTATTTTGCATAGACCGGAACATGATTGATCAATTCCGTGAGTGGGATTGAGACTTCTAAGTTCTTCACAATCTCCACGAACTTTCCAAGTTGTTCATCAAACTTAGGCTTAGCTTGACGACTTGGGAATAAAAGTCTAATCACAATAGGCTCTTTCTCCTTAGCCTTCTCTTCACTCTTCTTTTTTGAAACTTCATTGGTGGTGGGTTCTTCTTCCTTAGAGTTCTCCACAACTCTTTGCTTGTCACTAGAATTCACAACATCTTCATCAATTGGCCTCTTCGGCCCTTCATATATTGTACCACTCCTCAAATGGATGTCATTCACCGTTTCATGTCTTGGGGGGATTATTTTGAGGTGGTAATTGCCCCTTTTGTCTTTGAGAGTTAGAAGATGCTAATTGAGTCATTTGAGTTTCTAGCATCTTGGTGTGGGCTAGTATGTTGTTGATGGTGATGTCTTTGGCTTGGCTATCTTTTTGCTTTTGGGTGAAAAATTCTTGTTGATTATTTTGCATTTGGAGGATCACTTTTTTAACATCAAAGCCTTAGTCATTTTGTTGATTGTAAGAAGGTTGATTTTGATAACTTTGGCTTTGGTTATAAAAGGGTCTTTGAGCGATTTCTCACTGGAGGTGGATGGGCTGTATGTTGGTTGAGGGTTTTGAACATTTTGGCTCTTATATGAAAGGTTTGGATGGAATTTGGTATTCTCATTGTAATAGTTGGAATAAGGGGTGTCACTTTTGTATGCTTGGAAAGCATTCACTTGTTCACTCGTTCTCCTACATTCACTTTGGTCATGTCCCAAAGTTCCACAACTTTCACATACTCCACTTGGAATTGAGGATGATGCCACCATAGCATTAACATGTTGTTTAGGTGATTTGGAAGCTTCATCAAGCTTAGCCATGGCCTTCTCAAACTTTAAATTGATGGTGTCAATATGAGCACTTAGTTGAGCACCCAATTGAGTGATGGAATCTACCTCATGCTTTCCTCCTCTAGTAGCTTTTCGAGGTCTACTATATTGTGAATTATGAACCACCATTTCTTCGATTTTGGCCCATGTTTGATTGTCATCAACTTCGGTAAACATCCCATTGGATCCCATATTGAGGATATTGTGGGAATCTTCAAATAGACCTTTCCAAAATTGTTGCGCAAGGAACCACTCGCTAAGTCCATGGTGTGGACAAGAACGACAAGTGTCCTTAAATCTCTCCCATGCTTCATACAATGATTCCTCATCCCTTTGCTTGAACCCGGTGATTTGGGCTCTCAACATATTGGTCTTCTCCGGAGGATAGAATTTCTTGTAGAAAGCAAGTGCTAACTTCTTTCATGAGTCAATACCAAGGGTAGCCTTGTCTAGGCTCTTCAAACATTGCTTTGCGGTACCAATCAAAGAAAAAGGAAATAATACCCACCGGATTTGGTCTTGAGTAACCCCGGTTTGAGAAATCGCATCACAATAGTCACAAAAAGTCTCCATATGTGAGTGAGGGTCCTCACTAGGCATCCCCCCAAATTGGCTTCTCTCAACTAGTTGTATGAATGCGGATTTGGCAATGAAATTACCGGTTAAGTATTGTGGTGTTGGAGTACCATGTGGTAGGTTCGCCTCGGTTGGTACGGAATGTGATGAAAATTTAGGCATTGTGGGTTGATTTTGTGGTGGGTTTTGTATTGGGTTGTCCTCTCCTTCTCTTGCAAAAGGGTTGGTAAACTCAATGTTATTTGGTTGAATGTCCACAATCTCTCCAATACCTCTTAAAGTACCTCTAGCAACTCTTCTATTGTTGGTTAAGGTTCATTCAATTTCAAGATCAATAGGTAATGGATTACCTTGTGATCTCCTAGTCATGCAAAATATCAAACAACTCGAAAACAATTAGAACAACCTTGAGGAAATTGACTTCCCCAAGGTAAAGAAAGAAACAACTAAAAACAACTAATGAAAATCAAATCAAGTTAACACCGTCCCCGGCAACGATGCCATTTTTGGTGTCGGTTTAAACTCGTCGTCAAAAGCTACCTAACAAAACAATATTTATAACTTCACAAACTACTCTTAGCAAAGAGGCAAGTAAAGGTCGGATCCCAAGGGACGGGTATTGATGTAGGATTTTCAATTGCAAATGGTCGTGTCTTAGGGTGTCACAATTTGGGTTGAGATGGAATTGGTCTAAACTAATTAACAAGATGAAAGTAAAGTAATGAAAACAAGCAAGGCAATTAAAATGAGATGTAAACAATTGATTAAAAGCACTAGGGTGTCATGGGTTCTTAGGGGATTCATGGGAGTTGATCATACAAACATGTTCTCAATTATATAGCAAGCACTTATTGTTGTGATCGGATCGAGTTGGTGTATAAGCTTACAATCCCTAAGAAGGTTTGGGTCCCGGAGCCAAATCGATTAGATTGTACAATACCTGCAAGTCGACTTAATCCTTCCTATTCAACTATATGCATGGTCTAATAAGGCTCGAGTTAGTGTATAAGCTTACAAGCCTTATTGAAGAGATAGGTGATGGGTAAAATATGCAAGGATTCATAGGCTCGCATTTCATCAAACATAACATGTGCATAAGTTGAAATCACAACAAACAAGCAATTTACTTATGAAAACATATTAGATTAAGCATGAATTATTCCCCATGTTTGTTTCCCCTAATTCCCCATTAACCCTAACTAAGGAATCTACTCACTCATTATCAAGTTCAACATGTTAATAAGGTTGTCAATCAAACTAACAAAGCAAAACATGATGAATAAATGAAAGTGATTAACAATAATTAAACAAGGTTAAGAGAGAATTATACCTATGAAGATGATTCCAAATAATAAAGGAAAGAATAATAGAAGTACTTGATGATTGATGGAAGGTTGTCAATCCTCCAAATAAACCCACATAATATTCTAATTACCCAAAATAAAGGAAGAACAATATAGAAATTAAGGAAAGATTAAGATGTGATTAATATTGAGAAATTGTATTACAACTAAATTAAGACTAATTTGAGAGAATTAAAACTTGATTAAGAGATTGATTAAGATATTACTAAGAGATGATTAGGAGATTCTTAAGAGATCCTTCTAATCTAGGTAGTACAAGAGGTATTTATACTAAAGATTAGGTACAAAGATTAGGGTTACTAAGGGCTTAAATGACTATTAAGACCCTAAGAAAAGATGAGAAAATGCTCCTCTCGAAGGAAATGAGCATATCCATGTGCTAGTCTTGCCACGATCCGCTTGTCTTGAGGTAAGGCACGGGCTCTTCTGTCTTAGGATCCGCTCGGATCCAGGGGAAGACGCTCGGATCAGGGTGCTGCAAGCCGCTCGTCTTAGGGACAAGACGCCCGGATCATGCTGTTGGGAGACGCCCGGATCGTGATCGATCTGCTCGGATTTCTGGGCAGACAGCTTTTCTTCTTTTCCTCCGTAACAATCTGCAAAGATCATTTCGGGGATGCAAGGATCCTTTCATCATTGCTCATTTCACTTTATTATCTACTTAGGCCTCTAGTGTTGGTCTTCTCTTTGATGCTTGGTCATTAGATGTGGTCAATTTAGCTCCATTTCGCCTCATAAATGCAAGGTTAGCAATCCTTTCCTACCAAAGAGACAAAACCTCAAAGAATATGAAAAATGGGAAACTAAAGCCAATAAATGACCCAAATATGTGCTAAAAAGCATAGGAACGAGGTTAATTCGGGGACTAAATGTGCTCAAATATGAGTCACATCAAACAATAGTAATAACATTTCACTAATTGCCTGTAATCATTGTTACTTTCACTACTCCCGCCGTAATTATTGTTACTGTCACTACTGCCGCATTAATATTGATAATTTCACTACTCCAGCCGTAATTATTGTTATTTTCACTATTGCCGCATTAATACTGATTATTGCACTACTGTCGTTGTTGTTTCTACCACTCTCACTAATCTCGTTGATAATATTGTTATTTTTAATATTCAAATGAGTGATTACTATCATATAACTATATCCAATGTTACTGCAATTCTTTTCTTTACTGACGAAATTACTTTTACTACTTAGGCATGCAATTTTAAGAGGATTATATAGTTATATTAATATATTACATATATGCATTAAATCAAATCGAAAGAATTATGCAATTTTAAGAGGATTATATAATTATATAAATATATTATATATATGCATTAAATCAAATCTTAAGAATTATGCAATATTATATATTATGGAATCTAACTTGAATTATTTATAACCTACTTATTATATTTTTGTATATTAAATAATTAACATCACTATACATCTAATAAACTATAAAGTTTAATAAAATTGTATAGATTTTAAATTTATCATATAATTTTATGATGATAATAATTAATACCATAAGTGTGCATGTTTATACTAATTAATTATTTTTTAAGAAAATTCACCATCTTCTAGTGTTCTATAAATATTTAGGAAAATTACCAGGTATCTTCTTTTTTTATTCTCCTTGAAGTTGACCATCTTAATTAATTATTGGACCCTTAATTATTTTATTTTAAGGAAATTGACCATGTTTAGGAAAATTATCAAGCTTCTATATAATCTAATTTTAACCCAAACTATATAATATTTGCATTGAGATCCCTAAATCGGGTCCATCGCACGGTGCTATCGATTTAAAACTATATAGTATAATTAATTTGTATAACTTTCTTTAATTACATTGAAGTCCCTTGGTTTCTGGATTTAATATATAGTATTGATTGATATGATAGCCTTCTCGCCAGTTTTTTTGGCCCCATTTTAAATTAAACCTACTTACGTAAGTGGAGGGGATTATGTCAACACTCTCACATCTAGAGCAACAGTTCCAGGTAATATTTTGAATAACATGAAAAAAAATGGAAAAGTTTGGTTCATGTAATCACAATAATGAGCGCATATAAATAGGCTTTAAGTGAGATATTGTAGATACCCGATATCTGCGGAATCCCAACAAACACCCGATGATTATTTGGACTATAACATGTTTCGGAAATTGCTGCGTTTAATTGATAGTTTGTATACAGATGGAATACCAACTAACATGGATGACGTGTACCAAAGAGCAAGTTATGCAGAGGGATTAGTTGAGATGCTAAAGAAGGATATGAAGGAGAAGGGTGAAAAGAGGAAGAATGAAAATGTGGAGAATGCCAATGGAAACAAGAGGTCGAATAATAATTAATTTAGGCGGTTTTAACAAGGAGGATATGGAGATAATGGCGGTGGAAGCTTCAGCCGTGGGGTCAGTGGGGTCCGCGGCCAAGGCTTCATTCCGAAGCGTCAATGCTTTGGTTGTGAGAAGTTCGGGCACATGAGAGCTCATTTCAGATCGGGAGGAGGATATAACTACAACAACAATAACAACGGAAGTGGTGGTTTCAGGACTCCTCAATGCAGCTATAGGACCAATTCTGGGCAATGGAATAATCAGAGAAGTAATTATAGCAGGAACAATAATTTCAATCGATTCACATTTTAGGGAAGCAACAATTATAGGAATGGTATGAACAAGAGGCAGAATGCGGGAAATGGCAACTAGGCAGAATGCGGGAACCACTCGGCCACAACCGTCCAAGGCGCGGGTCAGAAGTCAGCTGGGAGATTGTTCATGGTTGAGAAAGGAGAGGCTGAGAACGACACTCACTTTGGTTCGGGTACCTTTCCTGTGAACCTTAAACCTTCATTTGTGTTATTTGATTTGGGGGCGACCCATTTGTTTGTAGCTAGTAAGCATGCTAAGTATTTACAGCTTAACGACCCAATTCTTTTAATGACAAAGTGGGGATACCTTCGGAAGAGTCCATAAGATATACTAAAATGCATAAGGATGTTAAAATTAAGATTGGTGAGGTGGTATTTTCATTAGATTTAACTGAGTTTCCTGTAGGAGGTTTTGAAATTATTCTGGGAATGGATTGGTTGATTAAACATAGAGCTTTTATAGATTGTTACCAAAGGAAGATATCATTGAAGGGATATAAAGAAGGTGAGAGTGTCCTATAGGAGTTTTATGATCAAACCTAAGGTTAAATTTATAAATGCTATAATCTTAAAGTCTTACCTGGGAAAGAGATGTCAAATAAACCTATGCCGTGTTCAAGACATGAGAGTGGCCAAACTGAAGAGGGAGGAAATACCAGAGGTTTGTGAGTTTTCTGATGTTTTCCCTGAAGAAATTCCTGGGTTACCACCTAAGAGGGAGATAAACTTTAGTATTGATTTAAAACCTGGGACGAGACCAATTTCGAAAGCACCCTATAGAATGGCACCTAAGGAGATGAAGGAGTTGAAGAACCAGTTAGAGGAGTTGCTAGAGAAAGGCTAATGTGAGATCGAGTGTATCACCTTGGGGAGCACCTGTCTTATTTGTAAAGAAGAAAGATGGAAGTATGAGGCTGTGTGTTGACTATAGGGAGCTAAATAATGTGACCATCAAGAACAGATACCCTTTACCTCACATAGATGACCTGTTCGATCAACTGAGTGGAGCTGGTGTGTTTTCTAAGATTGACCTGAGATCGGGGTACCATCAGTTGAGAGTGAAGGAAGGGGATATTCCTAAGACATCTTTTAGGACTAGGTATGGCCATTATGAATTTGTGGTAATGCCTTTTGGGTTGACTAATGCACCCGCTGTGTTTATGGATTTAATGAACAGAGTGTTTAGTGCCTACCTAGATCAGTTTGTGATTGTTTTCATTGATGACATCTTGGTGTATTCGAAAACTAGAGAGGTGCATGAACAACATTTGAGGCTAGTTTTACAGACCTTACGGGAGAATAACTCGTATGCAAAATTGAGTAAGTTCGAGTTTTGGTAGGAGAAGGTGGCCTTCCTTGGTCATGTGATTTCGAAGGAAGGGGTGTCGGTGGACCTGTGTAAAGTTGAGGCAGTCTCTAATTGGGTGAGACCGAAGAATGTGGCTAACATTATGAGTTCTTGGGGTTAGCTGGGTTTATAGGAGTTTTGTGAAAGATTTCTCAAAAATAACTAAGGCCTTAACAACTTTGATGAGAAAGAAGAACCGGTTTAGGTGGGATGAGAGTTGTGAGATAGCTTTCCAAACTCTTAAGGAGCGCTTGACCACAACTCCTATCTTAGCCTTACCCGATGGAAGTGAAAATTTTAAGGTGTATACTGATGTCTCAAAGAATGGGTTGGGGTGTGTTTTAATGCAGAATGGGAAAGTCATAGCTTATGCCTCACGCCAGTTGAAACCATATGAGGAGAATTACCCTACCCATGACCTTGAACTGGGAGCCATAGTATTTGCACTGAAATTATGGAGACACTACCTATATGGCGCGACATTTAAGGTGTTTCAGACCATAAAAGTTTGAAGTATATTTACACTCAGAGGGAGTTGAATATGAAGAATAGAAGGTGGATAGAGCTAATTATTGACCATGACATGGAAATTGTGTATCACGTGGGAAAGGAAAATGTGATGGTCGATGCACTGAGTAGGAAGTCTATTCATCACTTATGCAGTGCTTTGTCTCGCATGAGTTTGAGAGATGAGATTGAAAATATGGGAGTTCATGTGATAAGGAAGGGAGAGAGTACTGGTGATTTAACCGTAGAACCTGAATTATATTTTGAAATTTTGGAGAAGCAACAGTATGATTCGAGGACGGCGAAATGGTGGGTCATTTCCTCCAGTGGGGAACCCACACGGTTTGGGGTTGGTGCCGACATTAGCCTCTGCTTTGAGGGCCATTGGTGCGTTCCCATTGATGACAGTTTGAAGCGGAGTATCTTGTCTGAAGCTCATAATACTCCATATTCGGTTCATCTTGGAGGAGATAAGTTGTACAGAGACCTGAAGAAAACATTTTGGTGGCCTGGAATGAAAAGAGAAATAGCTGAATTTGTAGCCAAGTGTTTGACATGCTAGAGGGTTAAAGGAGAGCATAAGACACCTCAAGGGAAGCTGCAGCCCTTGGAAGTGCCTGAGTGGAAATGAGAGAGCATATCTATGGATTTTATTGTGGGATTACCTCGAATTCAGAAGGAAAATAACATGATATAGGTAATAGTTGATCGATTAACTAAGTCCGCTCACCTTGTTTCTATGAAAGATACCTAGAGTAAAGCTGAGTTGGCTAAGGCTTATAGGAGGAATGTGTTGAAATTGCATGGAATTCCTAAGGATATTGTGTCAGAAAGGGGATTCGAGGTTCATATCTAAGTTTTGGATGGAGTTGAAAGAGTCCTTGGGAACTAAACTGAAGATGAGTACAACATTTCATCCTGCGACAGACGGCCAGACTGAACGAACTATCCAGACGCTAGAGGACATGTTTAGGGCGCGTATTTTGGAGTTTGGAGGGTCTTTGGAGGAGAAGTTAGACTTGATTAAATTCTCTTACAATAATTGTAACACCCCCTTCTTACCCGACCAAGGTAATTAGGAAATGTTATCGTCTCGGTTTCCCGAGGCAGTGAAATCAGAATTACAATTAAGAAAGTTTATTAGATAAATGACAAGTTTGGTTTTTGCAAACATAAACTAAAGAATAAACGTGAGCTATACAAATTACAAGTCGACCACCATCTATGTCATCTATGCTATGCTACTCGACTCCGAGTCCAAGGTGCGGCCCAAATCCCGATCACGTCAACAAGTAAAATGTAACACCCCCATTTATTTAAGGGCCTGGACTAGGACTCCTCAAATAAAGAAGGGTGTTACCATCTCGGAAACCCGAGGCAGTAGATAACAAAGGAAAAATAAACAGTACTTTAAATTGAAAGTTATAAATGTTTACAATTCAAATGGATCATGACCCAAAACTGAAAATAAAGTATGATAGCTAAACTGAAATAAAAGTGGGCTAGCTCTAAGTCAGATGATCCATGCTCTCTCCCCTGCCAGCTCCATATGTCTCAACAACCTGTCAATATGCTCCCCAGTAAATGGATCATCACAGGCGTACACGAATACACAGGGTCAACCGCGAGGTTGAGTAGGTAATACGATATAATAAAGAATGCAATGATATGATCCTCCAATCTCAACTCCATCACACACATCCTCGGAACGCCCAGCCATACCGATCCTCGGCAGACTATATCAATCGACCGTCGTCGATATACCACTAAATGGCCGAGGACACCAGGGCAAGTCTGCAGAACCCGCCTGGGCCTTAATCGCAATAATCTTATCTCCTCCAACTCCAACTCCGATGCAAATGCAATGTATGAAACAATAATGCTCAACAAGATAAATAAGATAATCAGATATGTCATATAATCACCGAACATGCCAACTCTTTATAATCGTAAGAACTCAATCAGTGTATTCCCCTACCTCAGTACTGCAGTTAGGGCTGTTCACCGGTCCAAAACCGGACCGGACCGGACCGGACCGGATGAACCCGCGGACCGGATAACCATATATCCCAAGACCGCGGACCGGACCGGTTAGAAAGGGACCCGGACCGGACCGGACCGGAACCCTTTAGGTCCGGTTTTTTCCGGGTTTGGACCGGACCGATACTAATTTATAAGGCAAATTTAGTTTTATTTTTTAATGTGGACCGGACCGGACCGGACCGGAGACCGGTCACCATATTTTTTGGGACCCGGAGACCGGACCGGTATGTATCCGGTCTGGACCGGACCGGACCGGCCGGTCCGGGTCGGTCCGGTTTGCCGGTCCGGACCACTTTTTGTTCACCCCTAACTGCAGTCAAATAGTCGGGTGCTGAGTAATATTCCACAACAAATTCGTCCTCTGAAAGATAAATAAATGATAAACAATTACTTAAACTATTCCCGTTCCCAAAATAGAAAGTTACTAAAAATAAAAACTTCTTTAAATGGAAAGTTTTCTTAAATGGAAACTTTCCCGATATAGCAGCTTTTCCATTTTAACAAACCCGACTCAAAACCCATCTCTAAATATCGATTTCAAACTCAAATAACTCAGTAACCATGGTCACACTGGACCGTAAACATAACTTGGCTCAAAGGCCCATAACTCATAACCCAATACCAGTAACCAATTTCCATCTCAATTTCAATATCGATATTGTCAAAGGTTCAAAGAACCGTGCTCAACACTTAGAGTGAATCTCTAAGCTACTCACCCACAAGTCAAGGACAAAGGACTCGACAATTAACAATACAATACAAAATAACAAATGCATCCCAGTTAATATAACCAAACCAAAATAAGTTGGAAATCACACCTTAAAATCGTAAATCTACTGCACAAGGCCAACCATTAATGAAGGTCACTCCTTACCAAATCAATTACGTACTCTGAAATTCCACAAATCCCAATTACTCCCCGAATTAATCAGCCCATGCAATTCACATATCGTTAACAACGAATTTTTCGATAGCTAGCAACCAAAAGTACCATCCTATTAGCCTCACACAATCATAATTTAGAATTAACATATATAATCGTACCAATGAACCCACTTGTAACCCATCTCACCAAAATTTATAACAATAGAAACTATTATAGGTACTACTATTATATAATAGCAACATAATGGATCATCACTTTATATAATTTAAACAAATATAACACGTATAAATTACACATAATCATATAACTTTGAACAATAATAATTATAATAGGATCGGTAGAATCATGTTACCTTCGATCCGTAATACGCGACGATAATACAACAAGTGACGGGTAGGTCAGAATCATCGTGGCACAAGATCTAAGAATCGGAAAAAAAAGGCTTGACACTAATGAAGACGACGGTGCAATAGAGATTCATGTAGCATTAGGTAAACAATTGATTAAGTATATTTGTGATTTGTGATATGGTCAACTAACAATAAATAAAAGCTCTGCCATGTAAAGATTGAAAGAAATATAAAAACAAAGTGTGGTTTTGAGGGAACTGCACAATGATCATACGCAAATAAGACGGCTAAGTTAAATAAAAAGATCGGGTCAGTGTATAAAAAGCTAACCCTATTAAGAGATACCTATAAATTGAATTAACCCTTTCCAAAACAAAATAGAATTTGGAGGCCAAGCTAAATATTAAACTGAATTTCTTTTATATTAAAATTAATATAAATAAATATTAGAAATATTTGGGTTATTACAATCTTCCCTCCTTAAAAAGAACTTTGTCCCGAAGTTCGCCACCCCGTAACGATAACCAAACATCCACAAGCATAAGACAAACACAAGTAGTACGTATACATAAGCTCTAAACGCGAAGTTTTATACTCTATTCCCCTTAAGAAACTTCGTCCCCAAAATTGAACATACGACAGAAGTATGTGGCACTTAAAGAACCACAACATTGACCGAATAATAACAAATTAAAACAGCAGACTCCATGCATGGTCAATTCTCATCACCAATTCTCGATCACCAATCATAACATACCACTTAGCCAGATCGTAAACCATCAAGATTTTACAATCCTATCCTCCTTAAAACAGGGTTACGTCCCCGTAACCCCATTATAAAATTCCACATCCAATGTTCAAGAAGATTACTGAAACAATAGGCACAAATCATCTGATAAGCTAATTACTCTATACTGGCAACTAGCATCCGACTTTTCAAGCAACAAAACACACTTGTCAATTTCATGCTACGCATTACACAAAATCAAGGTAACAAATACTTGGATGCTTTGACACCAAATTAACACATTTACATCAATGTAGACAATCAACTAACTCATAGTTCATACTTGACGAATTAAAATATTTCATATCAGTAATCATATCATAGAAGTAAAATCCATATTTCTGCAAATCAGGTTTAGAGAAAGACATTAGGCAAAATTCAAGCAATGTAATAGCGTTTGTATAATTGAGACTACTTTACATAAAACTCACCGAAACAAATAAGATTATATTATCATATAACAAGGTTCATACTCATATCATATGCCTACCGTTCATGCTACAGAATTCATATCAGAGTATTACATGGTTACATCACATAATTCATATTTGATTAAACTTTTATATGAAACTCACATAACTTACAATTTCAACAATCAAACATCATGCAACAACTTTCAAAATTCATAATTAAATAACCGCTTAGCTATTTTATGCTAGCTATTATCGTTTTTAGGAAATATAATGAATTAACTAATCATAGGAAAGAGAATCAATTGCAAAGCTTAAGGAATTTATTTATAACAAATTTTACAACTCAGTTGGCCGGAACAAAAACTTTACAGCAATTAGACAGAAAATTGGGCAACTTGCAAAAATCACTATTAAATAACGACTCGTTAAGATTTTACGTGGCTTATCATTTTGAAAACGTGAATGAATATTCTAAACAGTGGAGTTGGAATTATGCATAAACAATAAACACGTTTTAAATGGTTTCTTTTTCAAAACCATGGGTCGAAACAGAATCGTGCAAGTAACAATCGACCACTTTGTCAACTAAAATATTTATTTCTCTCAAAATATAATTCATATTAGCATGAAACTAAAAGCATTGAAAAGCTAAATCAGAATGTTATCACACATAAAATTTTCACCATCATATAGAGAACACATTTTAAATGGCAGCCTGTACAAACAAGGTAACATTCTGGAATTTATTAAAATTTTGGTTCCTTTAAATTACTTCACATTATCACACAACCATTCTTCCTCCAACACATGTTACATATCATTTGAGGCATAGAAATCACGGTGCACCATATACATGTAATTGCCATCTAGAAAACGGTAAAGATTGCGAAACCGAAAATAAAATCAACTAAATAACTCAATAATCATTTATGTATAGACAATGCATTAGTTTCTCATCGTAACAATCACAACTTATTTAAATACGAAAATATATCCTAGTAATCACTAAGGTGTCACTTATTGAATACTAACCTTATAACTAAATTAAATGTATATAATTAGACGTAAAAATTGGCATGAAATTTTCAACACACAACTATATAACATTCATGGCTTAGGGCAACACATTCCACATACCACTAGACATGGATTGCTAAGGCAATTAGTAAAATAATAACAATCATAAATCTCAAAATTCGATCACATTTGCCTAGTAAGCAAAACAGTAAACTCTTGCAAAGAATAAGACAATCAACAAGAAGTATATACACACTTAGAATAACAGCAAAACAATTATCAACGGACACGACACCCGTTTCGGTCTACTAGCTTTACACATAGGACTTAACTTGATTCTTCATCCTGTAACAACATAGCCTGGTTGGCTCTACTAACCATTCTAGTCAATCATGGTCATATCCCTCCTACATCTAACCTCTTAGGTAGCTATAGCTTATGGTGCCTCTATGATCAACTCATTAAACATATCATTATATTATATCTCTACCTAAGGGTTCAGGGATCAGAAAGCCGCATGCATATCATCATATAATTCATAATTCACAACTCATGCCATCCATACACTAAAATTTCACTCAATTATTCAAATAAGTCAGCATGCCAATATCAACCATATTCTTTCATTGCTCATCTTTAACCATGTATCACATCATTACTTACCTCATTCCGCTCCTGCAAAACTGTTAGTATAATATAGGCAAGGTCTGATCCTTTATTATGTTACTACCCATTCTCTGCATCACTCAAGGGTTACCAGGTTAGACTGAAAGGGCAAGTGGCTTGGTTTGAGAGGGCCCCTAACTCATTCCAATCCTGGGGGCTCCTAACAGTTACTAGCCTGGGTTCATTTTATTTGACTCTTCCTATGTTCATTATTTTTGTTCATTTGTTTTTAGGCCTGAGGATCGTTCGCTCTGATACCACTTTGTAACACCCCCATTTATTTAAGGGCCTGGACTAGGACTCCTCAGATAAAGAAGGGTGTTACCATCTCGGAAACCCGAGGCAGTAGATAACAAAGGAAAAATAAACAGTACTTTAAATTGAAAGTTATAAATGCTTACAACTCAAATGGATCATGACCCAAAACTGAAAATAAAGTCTGATAGCTAAACTGAAATAAAAGTGGGCTAGCTCTAAGTCAGATGATCCATGCTCTCTCCCCTGCCAGCTCCATATGTCTCAACAACCTGTCAATATGCTCCCCAGTAAATGGATCATCACAGGCGTACACGAATACACAGGGTCAACCGCGAGGTTGAGTAGGTAATACGATATAATAAAGAATGCAATGATATGATCCTCCAATCTCAACTCCATCACACACATCCCCGGAACGCCCAGCCATACCGATCCCCGGCAGACTATATCAATCGACCGTCGTCGATATACCGGCTAAAGCCGAGGACACCAGGGCAAGTCCTGCAGAACCCGCCTGGGCCTTAATCGCAATAATCTCATCTCCTCCAACTCCAACTCCGATGCAAATGCAATGTATGAAACAATAATGCTCAACAAGATAAATAAGATAATCAGATATGTCATATAATCACCGAACATGCCAACTCTTTATAATCGTAAGAACTCAATCAGTGTATTCCCCTACCTCAGTACTACAGTCAAATAGTCGGGTGCTGAGTAATATTCCACAACAAATTCGTCCTCTGAAAGATAAATAAATGATAAACAATTACTTAAACTATTCCCGTTCCCAAAATAGAAAGTTACTAAAAATAAAAACTTCTTTAAATGGAAAGTTTTCTTAAATGGAAACTTTCCGATATAATGACTTTTCCATTTTAACAAACCCGACTCAAAACCCATCTCTAAATATCGATTTCAAACTCAAATAACTCAGTAACCATGGTCACACTGGACCGTAAACATAACTTGGCTCAAAGGCCCATAACTCATAACCCAATACCAGTAACCAATTTCCATCTCAATTTCAATATCGATATTGTCAAAGGTTCAAAGAACCGTGCTCAACACTTAGAGTGAATCTCTAAGCTACTCACCCACAAGTCAAGGACAAAGGACTCGACAATTAACAATACAATACAAAATAACAACTGCATCCCAGTTAATATAACCAAACCAAAATAAGTTGGAATTCAAACCTTAAAATCGTAAATCTACTGCACAAGGCCAACCATTAATGAAGGTCACTCCTTACCAAATCAATTACGTACTCTGAAATTCCACAAATCCCAATTACCCCCGAATTAATCAGCCCATGCAATTCACATATCGTTAACAACGGATTTTTCGATAGCTAGCAACCAAAAGTACCATCCTATTAGCCTCACACAATCATAATTTAGAATTAACATATATAATCGTACCAATTAACCCACTTGTAACCCATCTCACCAAAATTTATAACAATAGAAACTATTATAGGTACTACTATTATATAATAGCAACATAATGGATCATCACTTTATATAATTTAAACAAATATAACACGTATAAATTACACATAATCATATAACTTTGAACAATAATAATTATAATAGGATCGGTAGAATCATGTTACCTTCGATCCGTAATACGCGACGATAATACAACAAGTGACGGGTAGGTCAGAATCATCGTGGCACAAGATCTAAGAATCGAAAAAAAAAGGCTTGACACTAATGAAGACGACGGTGCAATAGAGATTCATGTAGCATTAGGTAAACAATTGATTAAGTATATTTGTGATTTGTGATATGGTCAACTAACAATAAATAAAAGCTCTGCCATGTAAAGATTGAAAGAAATATAAAAACAAAGTGTGGTTTTGAGGGAACTGCACAATGATCATACGCAAATAAGACGGCTAAGTTAAATAAAAAGATCGGGTCAGTGTATAAAAAGCTAACCCTATTAAGAGATACCTATAAATTGAATTAACCCTTTCCAAAACAAAATAGAATTTGGAGGCCAAGCTAAATATTAAACTGAATTTCTTTTATATTAAAATTAATATAAATAAATATTAGAAATATTTGGGTTATTACATAAAACCTGTACTTAACCTGCTCTCCATATGATCGGAAATATCATATGGATCGACACAGGCCACCCCAGAAATAGGTGGCAATTACAGAGAGACACAAACGTAGGTTTCAATAAATAAATAAAGTGTGACACGACTCAAAGTATGTGAGTATGCGACATGACTATAACATGAATGGACCGCTATCAAAAAACCACCACCACAGTACCGGGACACGCCGAGACATACCGACAACCACACTGGTACCGGGACACGCCCAGACATACCAACAACCACAAACAGCTACCGGGACACGCCCAGATGTACCGGGTCCGGAAGTCAACCGGATCCCCTGCCGGACGTCGTGTCTCAACCACACGAGTCCCTCCGTGACTCAAGCCATTAATGTGCACATACCTCTTGGAGCGGGAAGCTCCAAGAGGCGACTCAAGCGGAAGACGGTCTGCCAACTGCCTTCCGTCTCCATATAACAAGTAACCAATCAAACCTCCATGTCTTCCGACATACGAGACAACACAATAAATATGATATACCATATAACATGCCAATTACCGACTCATTCAATTCAATTGATAACAAATGACTCATTTAGCAAATAAACACAATATTGAAACTGAGTAGGATAAACCTACCTTTTAGCATACTCCGTAAGCAATCCAAATAATAATAATACCGCTCCATAAAACCGTCACCTAAATACGATAATTAAATACGTATAATTATTAACTAATTAAATTAAATACGAATTAATTAATTAAATAAAACCCGTCTTAAAGCTATTCAAATCCCGTCTTAATACACTACCCAAACCCGTTCCGACACTTGGTCAATATATCCTGCTACCCACCACCTACTGCCGCCACCGTGGCCACCACCACCACCACCACCACCACCACCACGGTGGACCACGATTGACAGTCACCATGGCCAGCAACAACAACAACAAGCACGACTACATCAACAACAACGAACAACCTCGACATTCTTACACAAACCGACTCCTCCCCTTTGAACCCGATTTAAACCACCTTGCCGCCACCCAAACCACCACTTCTCACCACCACCCGACTCTCCACTCGACCCACGACAACCTCCACCCAACACCACTCCCGGTCAGTCACGAAAGAAGGGGTAAAAACCCTTCTTAAGACGGTCACACAACAACAACTATAAACATGTATAGAACTCGGTCAAACCCAGATTTAGGGCGGTCAACGGCGGCTACTTGGGCGGTTAACGACGGGCTAGGGTGGATCAAGGTCAAGGCGGGTCTATAGTATAAAATAATTAAGATAAAAGACGGTATTACATTACGATTCGAGGCGGGGTGACGAAAATCTTTTCTTTTCTTTTCTTTCTCTCTTCTCCCTTATCTTTTATGTGGATTTTGGTGGATTATGTTAGGATAAGGGTTGAGTATATATAAGGTGAGTGGGAGTTTCTACTAACCGTCACAATTACTACCATCTCGAGTTAACTACTATCGTACATTATTATTATTATTATTATTATTATTATTATTATTATTATTATTATTATTATTATTATTATTATTATTATTATTATTATTATTATTATTATTATTATTATTATTATTATTATTATTCCGTCTCATACATAATTCGTATAAAATACAATATAATATTATTTATATAATTATAAAATACGGGGTATTACAATAATAGCTATCATGGCAGTATTGGCATAGCTTCTTTTGAGGGTCTATATTGAAGAAAATGTAGAAATCCGATTTTCTGGAATGATAGTGCCATGAGAAGGATCGTGGGCCCTGACATGGTCCAAGAGATGATTGAGCAAGTACAAGTGATCAGACACAAGATGAAAGCTGCACAAGATCGCTAGAAAAGTTATGTATAGTTGAGAAGATCTGAGATTGAGTTTGCTCTTGTGATAAGGTATTGCTTAAAGTGTCACCAATGAAGGGTGTCATGAGATTTGGGAATCGTGGAAAGCTAAGCTATAAATATGAGAGGTCATATGAGATTCTAGATAGAGTTGGAGAAGTAGCGTACCGTCTTTCGCGACCACAAGCTTTAACAAGAGTCCATAATGTGTTTCACGTGTCACAGCTGGGCAAGTATGTTAGTGATCCATCACATGTGCTGGAAATTGAAAACATTGAGCTGGATGAGCAATTGACTTATGAAGAAGTCTCTAAGGAGATACTAGACACTAAAGTTCACAAAATCAGAAAGGGTGAAGTGGCTTTGGTGAAGGTGATGTGGTCTAAGCATGAAGTGGAGGAAGCTACTAGGGAGACAGAAGCCTCAATGCACGAGAGACACCCTCATCTTTTTCATTAGGTATGTATGTGGTTATGGGGACGTAACTTTCTTTTTAGATGGGTGGAATTTAAAAAACTGTCGTAATTTAGCAATTTATATGATAATGGGAGCAATTAAATGGCCTCGGTGAGTCACTTTTGTCATGAGTGGTGTTGGTTCTGGGTAAACTTCGGGACAAAGTTTCTTTGTAAGAGGGAAGCCTGTAATACCCAGTATTTTATACGACATTTTAAAAGTATATTTTATATTTTATAAGGCATTTTATATTTTATAAGATAAGTTAATTTATATTATGATAATACTGTAAAATAAGAATACGAGTAATAAAAAAAGGAAAAGGGCCGAATGGCAGAGTAAGATAAGTGAATTGGGTAGTTGGATTGGTCTTATATTTTATTAGTTTAATATTAAGTGGAAACTACCTAGAAACTTCCTTAAGACTAGTATATATACCTACCTCATATACCACCTAGACCTTTATTTCACAAAAACACAACTCAAGTAATAAGAAAGGAGAAAGGGAGAATACTAGAATTGAGAGACAACTTGTGAGACGGAATTGTAAGACGGTTTCACCTCGCTCTAATCTTATTTGTGATAAGTAACTAAACCCTAATATCAATTGTTTACGTATTATAGTTGACCGTCCTTGACCCGCCTTGACCCCTGACCGTGACTGAGACCGAGACCTGACCATGGTGGTTTGACCAAGGGTTGGTGGTGGACGGACCTAGGGTTGGTTGTGCTTGAATCGTGTGGATGGTGTAATTGAACCCAATTTATGTTGTTGTTGGACCCGAGTATTTGGTTGTTGTTGGGGGAATTATGAACCGTGGTGGTCACACGGCTGGTGGTTGGTGTGGTGGCGGTTAAGGGTGGTGCTGTTGGTGGTGTGCCAAGGTGAGTTTTATGGCAAAAGTGTGTGTGTGTGTGTGTGTGTGTGTGTGTGTGTGTGTGTGTGTGTGTGTGTGTGTGTGTGTGTGTGTGTGTGTGTGTGTGTGTGTGTGTTGGTGTAGGATTTAGCCGCGGGTTTGGTTAGGGCACGGGTGAGGCCGAGTAAGGGTGCTGTTGGTGAGTGTGATACGGTGTTGTTGGGGTTGCCGTTGACCGCCGGAATAGGGGGTTGACAAGGTGGCGGTATTGGTGGTGGTGTTGGTTAACCGTGACATTGATACGAATTTTACTTAAAGAATAGAATTCATGAGTTTGCAGCGGAATTAACTAATCTGGACAGTTGCTGAAGCTGTCTGATTGACGAAATTTTTATGATTTGAACGGATTTATGAACTGTTTGAAAGTAATTTCGAATCTTTAATTTTTATGTGTTTTTGTATTTTAGACGAAACAAAAGAAAACAAGGGATATTTGCTTGAGCTAGACCTATAACTCAGGCAATGGTGAACTATAATCAAGACCTATTGATTATAACTCGGGTTAATGCTTGAAAACGCGTCAAACAATAACAATTTGGAACGAAACGCGTCGAACCTAGGGTTTACTAAACTTGCAAACACAATAAAGCAACAACTTCAATTTTCTTAATTCAATATCATAATCTGAAATAAACGACACAAAAGACCTCCTTATATATAAGTAATAAACCGACCTAGTTAGATTAAACACATGCCTAAACTGATCAAATCAGCTAGAAACTTACCTAAAATCGACTAAAGCTAACACAATTGCCTTATTATTCTTATTCTTTGATTAGGGAACTAGTAAACTTTCCTAAACCGAAAAAGTTTAGAATTTAGGAAACTAGAACTTCTAACACAACATGAAAATAAATAATTCCTACCTCTATTAAGAAATAATAAAATTAATACTCCTAGGATATGACTTCTTTTAGGAAAGAAGTTTCGACACCTCTTCCTTGGGCGACAAGTAACCACGTGAACAGCTACAAATAATGCTTCTTCTGGGCATTTGACTGTACATACACGAAGACTGTTCATTTCAACCAGTTCCTGCATCATTTTCGTATCACACATGGGTTTGGGTATTGGTTTTAATTAAGCACCTTAATATCGTCTTAAGCTTAATTTAGTTAGTAATTATTTCGTGTTATTGTTTGAATTAGGTGACGTTTTATTGAAGAAGCTTTTTGAGTTGCTTTGCTTGGATTGCTTAAATTGGAATTTTCTAAAAGGTAGACTAGCTACTCAACACTTGTTTGCGGGGTTTTCTTATATGTTTACGTGTATTAGTAAATTGTTATTAGCATTGTTACAATCTTATATGACGGGAATTGTTGTTGAGCTTACGTGATTGGCTTTGGCCGTGTACATGAAGTATGGGGCCTTCATGGTCGTGGGTTAATCATTGATTATTTCGTTGGTTGTTATTAACTTATTGACATGATTGTATATTGGATTGGCATTTTATCTTATTGTATCCGGCATTGGCATGTTGAGATCATTAACTTAAAAGGAACTTGGCATTGTGGTAGTTACATATTTGGCTATTTTATAATCATGTTGGTAAGTATGTTGTACATATTATTGTATTGGCGCTGGTACGAGATGGATTGAGAATTGGATAGGCCGGGCACGGGGATGTAGAAGAGCCGTGGACCTTGGTGTTGATAGGACTGACAGGGCATGGTGTTCGGAGTTAGTCCTGGACCTGGCGTGGCAAGCCCACACGGTGTGGTTAAGCTCGGGTTGTGAGCCTTGGCAACAGACTACTTGTGCATACATGGTTTTGAGACAGTGGCAGTGTGCATTGACATATATTTCTATCTAATTATCTTGTTGATATTTACATATTTTTCTGTTTATTTATTTTAAGATCATAGGTTGACTTGTGTGTCTTTAAATTACTGTTTCCGTCGTGGAAGCAGAAAATAAGCAGGTACAGCTGATGGTTATTGCTTGGCTGGGACGTATGAGCTGGGACTCGAGTCATCACTTTCTATTTATCTTTAGTAGCTTGACTTTACTCATTAGTTATCACTTAAACTTGTCAGATTTTAGTTTAAATTTAATTAGCATTTTGGTTTAATTGGCCGTGTTTTGGCCTTGAGTTGTAAGTCCATGTTGGACAGATTATTTCGCTGTTTACCTTTTTGTTTAAAGTACCTTTGATTCGTAGTTTATGTACTATTTACCTCAGGAAACTGAGAAGGTAACACCATCTTTTATCTGAGATGCCTAGTCTAAGGCTCTTGGATAAGTGGGGGTATTACATTTTGTGTAGTCTCAATATGTTTCAAGGAAAAAGACATGGGGTGTGTTTAGAGTTTAGATTGTGTAATGAAACTCGCCGTTTGCATCTAGCTTGTTTTGGTGTGATTTTTGGACTTGCCATACCCGAGACCGACCTTGAGAATCCCATGGGCTTCACGGAGTCACACTTGTGCAGAGCGATTACTGGTTTGGAATTGGATGATTTTAGGATGTGTCATGCTTTCTACGTTCATCACATGGTTATTAGAGTGTGACATCGATTTATTGCGGGAGCTATCATTGTTAGGAGTGACACGAGAAGCGTTAATTAACTTGACATGACTTTCCTAGAGTCATACTTGAATGTCCAAGGGTTGCCAAATTATAACTTCAACCCCGCACTTGAGATTCTTGTCTGGTTTAGAGCATTAGCTAGAGGAATGAAAAAGACTAAGGAAATTGTGATTGGAGGTCTTTTGATGATGAGAGATATACACCTTTGACCAGAGATACTTTAATTGATGAAACGGCCATCTTTCGGTTTCACAAATGGTGTAAGTAAATGAGTCGTGAAGAATTGATTGGTACACGAAGGGGAGTACTGCTTTCCTTGTTAGAATCCTAATGGATTCTCATTCCACCCCAACTCCTTGGAATCCTATACCCACCTCCTCCCCATGAATTCAAACTCCATTCCTTTATGTTTATTTTTTTAAAGAACCAAACATGTTTTGCAAGGTATGGAAATGGAACCCTTTACTTCTATGGTTTCTCATTCCAATCAATTTCATTCCTAAGTAGTGAACCAAGAGAACCCTAAATATTACGGAGTATTTCACATGCTCATTCCATACAAGCAAGACCATACGTCATCAGCAAATACCTTTCAATTTTAATTAAAATTGAAAGTGGCACTAATAAAATGAAAATTAGTGAAGATAATGAAAGCAATTAGGAAATACCTTTCCTTTTTTAGAATACCAATAATCCACAAAATGAATTCAACTATCACGAGGGACCCCACTTGGTACAGATTGATAGATTTCTTCTCTAGTTTTTGTCGTGGGTTTAAAAAAGTCTTCTTTAGGTCAGTTTATATTGTCTCATACTCTTGCCTATACTTTTCAGAATACCTTTGTCATAGCCATCACCATCCAGAATAACAAAATGCTCTTGGAAAAAAAAAAAGAAAAAAAACATAAAAACTTTTAATCTAAAAAAATCAGTTGATCAAACAAGCACAATTATCTAATTAGTTTCAAACATTCATCATTCAATGAAATGAAAATCCTTGTTATCAAGTTATCAACAACATACCCGAATACACTTAACAATATCAACTTTGAACTTCTCAAGCACATGGTGCCAATTTGTATCTCTAATTGGACAAATGTTTTCCTTTCGAGCCATATCACTAATGAATCTAACGAGGATGTGTCCTCCCTTTTTGAGTGGCTGATGAAATTCATTAAAAATGACACAGTACCTCACATTTTTAGCATACCATACATCATACGGCTGAATTGAATCGTTGACCTTTTTGATATTTCCTTCTCTATCTATTGAAACACATATTAAATAAAGAAGCAAGATCAGTGTGTGAATTTGAACTAACCCAAGTAGTATATTAGTGCGAATATAATGGAAAACTTACCCATAATTAGAACCTCCTCATTTTCGTCAAATTCTACATTATCAGGCCAATCATGTACCACAATACGACGTCTTGGTTTGAAAGTTTTTAAACTAGTTTGATTAGCATCTTGCTAGTTCAAAACTTCTTCTTCTTAAGGCTCGACCGATGACCTCTCAACAGTATTAGACCCATTATTGGTTGTGCCAAAAATTTCAGATGGGGGTGGACGACAAGCCGGTTGAGAAAGTGAAAATGCAGGGTTTACACTACTAGTGGACTTCAGAGTGAAAACTCGGGATGAGTTAGTAGGAGAATTTTTCCACAATACATCAGATGGTTTAACTCCTACTTGTGCTCGTTCCCCAAATTTTTGAGATGCATCGGTCTATTTGGTAGAAAGTTCTCGGGCTTTTCTATTACCAGGTTCAAGAAAATTTGGGGTGACATGGGTCTTTGAATGTAGGTGGCTTGTAGTAATAGACCGGTCAGTAGTAGAATTTTTACATAATAAAAAGCTGAATTAACTCCTCCTACTTGTGCTTGTTCCTCCGTCTTTTGAGATGCATCAACTTGTTTGGCAAAAGCAAGATCATAAGAGTTTCCAAAGGTGCGGGTCTTTATAGAAAAAGATCCATGAGGTTTCTTAGTAAAATTTTTGCACAAACCAAATGGTTGAACTCCCCTTAATTGTGCTTGTGCTTGTTCCCCTCCTTTTTTAGATGCATCAAGTTGCTTGGCAGAAAGTTCTCGGGCTTTTCTAGCATCAAGATTATGAGAATTTACGGTGGCGTGGGTGTTTGAAAGTAGGGGGTTTGAAGTAAAAGATCGGCCAGGTTTCGTAGTGGAATTTTTCCACAACAAATCAGGTAGTTTAACTCCTCATACTTGTGCTTGTTTCCCCGTCTTTTGAGATGCATCAAGTTGTTTGGCAGAAATTTGAAGGGCTTTTCTAGCAGCAAGATCATCAGAATTTTTGGTAGCGTGGATCTTTGAAAGTAGGGGGTTTGTAGTAAACGATGGGTTAGGATATTTGGCAGCATGTTCTTGAAAAGTGTGGGAAATTTGGATTTTTGAACCTGGGCCATTTGGAGGTTTTTCAAAAGTCGGATTGACTTGGGTCTTTGAAAAGGGAGCCTTTGCAGCATAGGGCTTATCAATGTTTGCATCAATACGATAATCTTTTAGCGATGGCTGCTGCTGCGGTGCCTAAACAACCGCATGTACTTTGGTCTTTTGAGGGCAATATGGCCTCCATCTGTCATCTGTAGCGGCATATGTAGCACCTGGTCTTGTAGTAAGAGATGACGATGTTGTCACCGGTAGCAAATCAGTGGCTTTACCTGGCACATCGGCTTCCGTCATTTGAGCCCTGATCCCTTTGCTTCGATAACTCATCCTTGAAACCCTAAAATAAACAATAAAACCATCAGTTCTATAGAAAAGTAAAGGGAAAGAGCATATGATAATATAGTAAAGGGAAAGATAGAGACGTTCACAACATTTGCACAACCAAAACAAAAAAAATGATTTAGATTAATAATTAAAATGACCAGATATCAGAAATCAATAGTATACAAAAAACTGAATTATTCTACCGAATCTCGCCAATCTCAATAAGATCCCTAGGTTTTGTACTAATTACATAAGACCATCATTTTTGCATCTCATCTTCGACATAAAAAACTTGTTTTACTTGACACGAAAAAGCAAAAGGATCATCAGCCAAATTTCGACCTATGTGCATTAACTTAGAAAAGTTGACACTCACACACTCCCTTCTTCAAACTTCTTAACACCTCTATGTATGTCAACCCAAGCACAATTGAACATTACAACTTTGCATTGGCCAAAATAATCTATCTCATAAATATCCTTTAGTTTTCCATAATATGTTTCACCATTAACTTTGACCATAACTCCAGAATTTTGAGTTCTTAGCTTTTGCTCACGATCAACCGTATGTAATTTATATCCATTGATCATAAATCCCTTCATCCTTTTACCATGATTATTTAAACCACCTGCCAAATCTTTCCTAAGTTGTCCTTGTAGGTACTTGTATCTAGGTTTTGCGCCTATGACAACAAACAATTGTATCAATATGAATCATATTAAACTCACAAGCTAAATTTCAAATTTTTAAACAAGGGGTGGACCTGTGCTTGCAACCATTCTACAAATTCTTTGATAATCCACTCGTTTTCATTACTTTGGGTAACACTCAGATGGACCATCTCCAGCCGCTTGTAATTAAGAAATTCACTTTACAAGATTGGTAAAAAAATCATTACTAGATTATATTAAGGATGGTTGATAAATTATAAAAATTTGACAGTGACCGTCCCTATACTTACACAAGAACCTCTTTCATCTCATCGGAATGAAGAAATACATAGCGATGAGCTTGTTTTAAACTTCTATCATCCATGCGTACTTTTTCTATCATACCAATAACTCGACCACCAGAGCGATAAAAATAATCAATCATGTCTTGACTACCATCATCATTCCTCTTCGATCTATTAAAAATGGTTTCAATACCTTCTAAATACCTTGAACAAAAGGCGATTGTCTCCTTAAGCATAAAACCTTCAACAATTGATCCCTCTGGCTGTGCTTTATTACTTACGTATGATTTTAAGTGAGCCAGATACCTTTAGAGAGTTCATAAAATCAGTTTAGGAAAACCACGTAAAACATCAACTTAAATAGTTTGTGATTTTACCTTTTCAACAGGGTACATCCATCTATACTGGACATGACCTCCATGTTTCGCCTCCTCGACTAAATGAATTAATAAGTGAACCATAATTGTGAAAAAGGTTGGCATAAACTCCATTTCCATACGACATAGTATTAACCCAATTTTCGATCGAAGTGCATTTAACTCGTCGTGTTCAAGCGTGTGCGAACAAAGAGACATGAAAAAGTAAGATAATTCCCCAAGAAAGTCAATAACTTTTGTAGCCTTAGATGCCCTCAATGCGACAAGCAGTATATCTTGCATTAAGACATGATTGTCGTGACTTAAGATTAATGAGTTTTCTTTGTTTCATATTCACACATCTAGAGATGTTAGAGCGAAACCTATCAGGAGCTCTAATCTTTTGCAAGACTTTCAGAAATTGCTCTTTCTCCTTGTTTGACATTGTGTATGATGCTGAAGGCATGTATATATGGTTCTCGATTAGGTCGATCTTGGAGCCAAAGATGTTCCTTTATGCCCAACTGCTTTAGACCTTTTCTCGCATTCACATAATCTCTACTCTTATCCATATCTAAAAGTGTACCCAATAGATTATCACACACATTTTTCTCAATGTGCATAACATCTAAATTATGTCTGAATGGGTTGTGTTTCCAATAGGGCAACTCAAAAAATAT
This sequence comes from Silene latifolia, assembly GCF_048544455.1. Classification (NCBI taxonomy): domain Eukaryota; kingdom Viridiplantae; phylum Streptophyta; class Magnoliopsida; order Caryophyllales; family Caryophyllaceae; genus Silene; species Silene latifolia. The sequence continues at coordinate 141,602,852 of NC_133534.1, read as the reverse complement.
ACTCTTCTTATTCCACAAATTATGATTATCTTCGGAGTTGCTATCATTAACCATGTTAGTTGAGACACCAACCTCCCTTGCTCTATTTGATCTTTTCAATTGTTTTGTAGTCTTCCCATACGTATATTCAATCTTTTCTTGTTGTCTTAAGACATTAGACCCACTGATAGCTTTTAGAGTGAAACCATACTCTATCGTTCCATCAAATAGATTGGCTTCAGAATGATAGGGATGATCTGGATCCAGCCATTGCCTATGTGCCACATAGCAAATCTTACTGTAATACCTCAGATTTATGAGCTGTTGGGTACTCCATCGAGTAGGGCTTACTCCGTCGAGTAAGTCAGTTTTGCATTTTAGAGTGAGTACCGCCTGTAGGGTACTCGATCAAGTAGAAGCAACTCGATCGAGTAGGGGATACACGATCGAGTACCTTAGTTACTCGATCGAGTAAGTCGAGTATTACACGGGTTTTGCCGGGTTTTGATAGCAATGCGTGAAATGATATATAAACTACCTTATATCAGTTCTTTTATATTTTACCTAAAATCTAAACTTGTTACAAAGAAAACAAAGCAACGTCGATTCTTTTCTCTCATTGCTATCAAATCCAAGGGCTAGAGTCGTCGGATTTCAGAGTTCTTTATACTGTTGAGACCGTCGTATTGTAGGTAAGATCCTTGTACTGTTTTTATGTTAATTCGTTAGTTTTGATTAAACCCTAATTAGGTGAATTGGGGGTATTTGGGAGAATTGTTGATGATAGATTGTAGTTGTATGATTATGTGTTTATAGGAGGTGATTTCGTAGAGGAACGCTTTTGATCCGCTGCTTGTGTTGATTTTGGTGATTGCATTCCAGGTAGGGTTTCCTAATTAGTTATTATTTACATGATTATGAGATGGTTGTTGGTTGTTGGTTAATGGCATTTGTTTATATCGTAATTGAATTGGTATTATTGACGTTATAATTGGTTGTGGTTGTTTGTCTGGGGTTCGCGAGGTGTGCCCTCGGCTGAGTAGAGTCACTTGCGGGAGTGGCTTCACGCCCTTGATTCGCCCCTTGTGGAACCCGCCACAAGAGGGGATGTGCACATTAAGGAACATGGGTTTTCGCTCGGTAAAGATGAGCGGGGCTTAGGTGGGAACGGCTGCGGTCCCCCACTAGCGGAGTGATACGGTCGTTATGTACCAAAAATAATTACCTAAATACAACTAAGAGAAGCTAGCGGTAAGTAGGGTCGATCTCCACAGGGAGGCTAATATATCTATCTGCTAAGTACGTCTGTCAGGTCAGTATTGGGGGTTTTAAATTTGTTTTCTAAACTACTGAAGATAAAAGGCAAGAGAAATAGACAAGAGCAGTAAAAGCAAGAAAAAGCTAAGATGTGATCAGATAGGGAGAGATATGTCAGGATTTCGCTTCACTATGGTAGTTTACTAACTCAATCATAAATAGTCTAGACAATCTACTGTGAGAAGGGCAAGGGAAAGGTCCTTCCGGTCCGCTATCCACCCTAGATTACTACTAACTTAACTTTCGTCCACATTAGGTAGTCTACTGTTCATAGCAGGTCTGTTCATTCCAATCTTCTGATCCAAGAGCGAATTTAACCAGATTAAAGTTATTTAGAAGCGTGCACTCAACTAAACATATTACAGTTATATTGCTATGGGCACAGGTTCTCACAATTAATCGTCTAGTCTATCTATAACATCGTCACTTTACTACCATGGCTCCCCTAATCCTAACATTGAAAATTTAGCTACTCATGCTATTAGATTTAACAATAATAACAATGAGTATGCTAAGAAACATGATAAAGAGATTATAAGGAAGAAGCATATACTAATAATGACAACAATAAAGCAAGAATTAAAGAACAAGGAATTAAAGTAAAGCAATAAAGATTCGATTGAAGTTAAGAGTAAAGAAAGATTACAAAAGAGAGAATCCGGCAATAAGAGCAAAGTAGCAGCAGAGATTTAAGAGAGTAAAAAGTTATATAAAACGTAATTTTGACCTAATGACGACTTCCCTTATATAGGGAAGCGTTTTTATTAACAAAATAAACCTAACACGGAACAATTACCCGTGTAAAACAGCTAGCTACTCGATCGAGTCCTTTCAGACAACTCGATCGAGTGATTCTTCAGAAAAACCGTTCGATCGAGCAAAAGCAGCTCTCGATCGAACACTCCCAATTCAGCCCATTTCGATCGAGCTCAAGAACCACTCGATCGAACATCCTCGACTGCCAAACTACTCGATCGAGCTATTAAAGCTCTCGATCGAGTAGATATCCACTGAAAACAGCTTGACTTTGTTTGGTTAGCTTCCTAAGACCTTCCTTCACGCTTCCCGAGGTACGTCTTTGATACCGTCATTTCAGTACCAAAAATAAATACCTAGCTAATACTAACAGAAGTCAGCGGTAAGTAGGGTCAATCTCCACAGGGAGGCGGTCACTATCTACTTCTCTATTCGGTCTGTCTAAGTCACAAATTGGGGGTTTTGAGTTGTTTGACTAAACTAAATAAGATAAAGCAAGAGAAATAAAAATGAGAGGAATTAACAAGCAAGGGACAGAGGACTAGGATTTCGGGTCATCAATGAACATCAGTCAATCGCAGTTAAGGTCACAGATCAGTCGATGTGTCGGTCTAAAGGGCAATGAATATCTCCTTTCGGTCTCAATTCGCCCTAAAATGCTATTAGCTTAACTTTCACCCTCACTAAAGCATCCTATTATTCACTGCAGGTCTCACCCCTTCCAACCTTTCGATCTAGGTCAAGTCTTACCAAAATTAAATAAGCTAATTGCGTCGACTCAACCAGCAGGATACAATTATAGCAGCGATTAACAACATAGACTAAAACAACAACGACAACCTATAAACCTAATTAGCAATTTAACATTAGTCCATTGAATCACCTAATCCTAGCAGAGAGAATTAGCTAGACATAAATAAAGAAAGAACAAGAATAAAGGGAAGAAGAACAATAAGCATTAATTAAATTAAAGAAAAAAGGGAAAGGAAGAATGTTACAGTAGAAAAGGATCCGGAAAATAGGAGAGCAAATAGTATTCAACAGTAACCAGAGGAAAAAGTAATGTGTGATGTGTGTGAGATCTCCAAATGACGTCTCATGCCTTCCTATTTATAAGAAATAGGACTTTATTTGACCTAAACACAAATTAAAGCTAAAAAACCCGAGCTCAATAAGGAATCACTCGATCGAGCCCTTTAGAACTGCTCGATCGAGTAAAACTAAGCTCAAACCACTCGATCGAATAGAAAATCTACTCGATCGAGTAAACCTTAAATTGAATCTACTCGATCGAGTAGAAAAAGGAGTCGATCGAGTAAAATTGTACTCGATCGAGTACTTTCTCGCGCACTGAACTTCAAACGGCTGCCATTTCTTTGTCACTTGGGCAAACAGGGCGATTTTGGTGGCGTTGGAAAGCTAAGATGACAAAGTTTCATCTCCAATTGGAATCACCTGAAAATCTGATTTAGAACTCGAGATATAGCTATTCAAAGTAGGAACTAACAATTTGAAGTTCTTCGTTTGCTCGCCTAGCTATCTTACTTCTTTGCGCATCTCAAGTCACCTACATTCCCGCTCCAAATTCACTCTTCCTCCAAATGCATGCTAAACGGACGGTAAAAAGCTTGATTTCACTACTTTCTGGTTCATTCCTGCAAATAAGACAAAACAAACCAAAGTAGCATATTCGGGGCATTTCGTAGCATAAAACTACGATAATAGCATAGAAATACGTGCATAAAAAGGCCTAAAAGGACTATATAAAATGCACGTATCAAATCTCCCCAAACCAAACCTTTACTCGTCCTTGAGTAAACTAAATGCAAACTAATAGAACGGAAAAGATAACTCAAAGCTAGCTATAACTTATCTACTTAAACCAATTTAATGCAAACTAAAATCAACAGTTACAGCTACTATGGTCATTACGCAAACGAATTATAAGATGTCCATAAATAAAGCTGACCTATCGACCCTGCAAGACCAACAAAATCGGACTCTCACGTGGTCACTCTTCTCTCATGAAGCAAAGGGTGAAAGTATATGTATAAGAGAGAGAAAGAGAAAACAGTCACTCACCTAGACTGCGACCTACATAACATGCATGCAACAAAAATGATAGACAATTCAAGTACTAATGCACACATTCCAACCAACAATGTCCGTCACAGCCGAGGGCTTACAAATAGTATGGAAAAGTGAGGTTCAGGTGAGAAAAGGCAAAATAAATTATGGAAATGTGGAGGTAAAAGCGCCAAGCTAGTTTCTAAACAGGACCATATAAGACCGTCCGAATCTCAACTGACTGAAAAATAAACACAAGTGCCCTTCATTGGCACACAACTCACTGTCCAAACACACTATCTCCTCAAAAATGTAAGAATAAGACGGAGGAGTGAGACCGTCACAAGATAAAAGTAAACAAAAACGATCTCAAAATTCAACCAGCTCAAAATTTTCAAACTTTTCTTCCTCTGGTTTCTTCCTGTGAACGTGATTTTTTCTTTTTTTTCTTTTTTTTTTCTTTTTATTCTTCACGTTTTTCTTTTTCTTTCTTTTTCACTTTTTTTTTTCATTTCTTCCTTTCTTTCATCCTCCACCAACTCCAAAGAAAATACACACGGGCCAAACCGCAGACGGAAAAATATACCACAAAAGACAAACTAAACTAGCTCAACTAGGCAGGCTCAGTTTTGGATGTAGCTAATGGGTCAAAAAGGCTAAATTTGGCTTAAGTGGAGCTAAATGGGTGAAAAATGTAGGAAAGGGGATTTGTAAGCACCTCCATGCATGTGACACCGACCACAAACCCGAATGTATGCAAATGACAAGAAATCGAATTTCATAAAAGTGCAAAAGTAATGGACATGTTATGCAAGGAGTACTACTCTCAATTCCTATGCAAACCAGTCATGAATGTCACCAGTTTACAAGGCTCTAAAACTCAGAATTTATAGAGTAGGTTGCCAATTTATCAGGTCAAGACTAAACAGTCAGCTAAATTTGAACAAAAACTCGTAGATATGCGCAAGACTCAGCTAATAACTGTCAATAAAGTGCAAGGCTCAAGTAAAAAAAATGACCAGTTAAAGTGCAATTTCATCACGGAAATCTACCGTTCCGACTCAACCTATATGCAAAAATAAACGTGAATTTTTTTTTTTTTCGTTTTTTTTAAAGAACAATGCATATGAAATATGAAAATTAAACGTGATAACAGGAATGCAATAAAAGCTGAATGCAGACACAGATATGGATGCATAACCTCCCCAAACCAAACCGTACAATGCCCTCATTGTACCCAAAAATAGGGAAAGGAAATGCAAACTAAAAAAGGAGAGTGAAGATGCGGAAAAATTACAAGATAACGCGAAGAAAGGACCTCCCCAATCCAGCCAGCAACATGGGAGGTCACAAACAGCTTCATAGTGGCGTCATAGGAAGCAAATCAAAGCAAGAAAACTCGATCGAGAGAACCGATTATTAAACAAAATAAAAACTGAAATGTTTGAAAAACAACTAAAAATAAAATCTCCGGGTTGCCTCCCGGGTAGCGCTAGTTTCAGACAGGTCCCAGCTCGACCTTCTTTCTTCATCCAGCTGCTCCAGTCAGTTACAATCAAAGCAGCTCAAAGCTCTTAGCATGAGATCATATATCTGCGCATGTGCTACATAAGAGCATAAGTAACACCAAAGTATAAAAATAAAATAAGAAATTGAAATGTGCAACCGTTTAATCCTAACAAATTTCCTATGACAGCTCCTAAATTTGTCAATAAAATAAAGGAGCGCAGGAACAATTAATAATAATCTAGGGCATTGTTTTAGTTTAACAACTTTAAGATGACAAGAACGGTGAAAAACTATTAAATTAACTGACCGACTGGGAGGGGGTATAGCATAAAAAGAAAAAACATGAGTCATACGAGGTAGCGTACTATTAATATTAACAATAATAAAATTATCGCTAACTACCTCATGTGGGTTGCTCTCAATGTCGGAATCATTGACAAAAGAATATAATACCTCATCCGTGCTAGGAGCAATTACCGACTCAACTGTCTTCTCGTCACCCTCCTCAGTGGATTCCGTCCCGTAAATCGCAGCCTCAAGCACATCCAGCTCGGCCTTGAAAAGGGGCGATTCACCGTAACCATTATCATCATCAAAATCGTCATTTAAAACGAACCCAAGTGATAAATCCTTGCTCTCTCTGGCCAAATCAGTCGATCGAGTAGAAATGTTACTCGTTCGAGAACTTTCCTCTTGATAATCACTCGATCGAGCATATGAAACAGCTCGATTGAGTACTTCCTCTAGGCAGCTGTTCGATCGAGTGGAATAAAGTGCTCGATCGAACGATTCTTCAGGTATTTCACTCGATCGACTAATATATGTCACTCGATCGAGTGATTCTTCTTGTCTGATCTTTGAAATCCTCGTGTAAGGCATCATTATCTGATAGAACTTCGTAATCCGAGTCATCCTAGTCATCAGAATCAGCTAACTGAGCTATTTGAGACTCGAGCTTATCAAATCGCGCACAAGTGTGTCTATCACCTTCTTGCACTTGGAGTGCAAGCGCCTTCATCAAAGATTTCAGCTACGCAATCTCTTCTTTCCGTATAACAGGAGGAGGAGCTTGTTGTTGCGGTGGCCAGATAAATGGAGGCTGTTGGTAGCCTCGTTGATAGGGTAGATATGGCGGCACAACTACAGAGGAATTGCTAGCTTGTCTACGGTGCTTGAACGCGTAGACCTTGTCGTTCTCTGCCATGCAATTAGCTGCATTGTGCTCAGCAGCACCACATCTCCCACAGTAAATCACCTGCTGCGCCATATAATGGAACATAGGTGACAGGTCAAAGGTACTCAAGCCTTCCCTTTGACGATCTTTTACCTAGAACTGTCTAGGTAGGACCTGTAGGGTCTATCAAAACAACACTTTAGGAAAAATATAAGAACTGCCTCAAGGAATAAATCCCTTGAGGCTAAAGACGGACAAAAAGAAACAAGTAAATAAATAGTTGCCTCCCCGGCAACGGCGCCAAAATTTGATACCGTCGTTTCAGTACCAAAAATAAATACCTAGCTACTACTAACAGAAGTCAGCGGTAAGTAGGGTCGATCTCCACAGGGAGGCGGTCACTATCTACTTGTCTATTCGGTCTGTCTAAGTCACAAATTGGGGATTTTGAGTTATTTGACTAAACTAAATAAGATAAAGCAAGAGAAATAAAAATGAGAGGAATTAACAAGCAAGGGATAGAGGACTAGGATTTCGGGTCATCAATGAACGTCAGTCAATCGCATTTAAGGTCACAGATCAGTCGATGTGTCGGTCTAAGGGGCAATGGATATCTCCTTTCGGTCTCAATTCGCCCTAAAATGCTATTAGCTTAACTTTCGCCCTCACTAAAGCATCCTATTGTTCACTGCAGGTCTCACCCCTTCCAACCTTTCGATCTAGGTTAAGGCTTACCAAAATTAAATAAGCTAATTGCGTCGACTCAACCAGCAGGATACAATTATAGCAGCGATTAACAACATAGACTAAAACAACAACGACAACCTATAAACCTAATTAGCAATTTAACATTAGTCCATTGAATCACCTAATCCTAGCAGAGAGAATTAGCTAGACATAAATAAAGAAAGAACAAGAATAAAGGGAAGAAAAACAATAAGCATTAATTAAATTAAAGAAAAAAGGGAAAGGAAGAAAGTTACAGTAGAAAAGGATCCGGAAAATAGGAGAGAAAATAGTATTCAACAGTAACCAGAGGAAAAAGTAACGTGTGATATGTGTGTGATCTCCAAATGACGTCTCATGCCTTCCTATTTATAAGAAATAGGATTTTATTTGACCTAAACACAAATTAAAGCTAAAAAACCCGAGCCCAATAAGGAATCACTCGATCGAGCCCTTTAGAACAGCTCGATCGAGTAAAACTAAGCTCAAACCACTCGATCGAGTAGACAATCTACTCGATCGAGTAAACCTTAAATTGAATCTACTCGATCGAGTAGAAAAAGAAGTCGATCAAGTAAAATTGTACTCGATCGAGTACTTTCCAGCGCACAATTCCTGCTTCGCGCACTGAACTTCAAACGGCTGCCATTTCTTCGTCACTTGGGCAAACAGGGCGATTCCGATGGCGTTGGAAATCTAAGAGGATAAACTTTCATCTGCAATTAGAATCACCTGAAAATCTGATGTAGAACTCAAGATATGGCTCTTCAATGTAGGCACTATCAATTTGAAGTTCTTCCTTTGCTCGCCTAGCTATCTTACTTCTTTGCGCATCTCAAGACAGCTACATTCCCGCTCCAAATTCACTCTTCCTCCAAATGCATGCCAAACGGACGATAAAAAGCTTGATTTCACTACTTTCTGGTTCATTCATGCAAATAAGACAAAACAAACCAAAGTAGCATATTCGGGGCATTTCGTAGCATAAAACTACGATAATAGCATAGAAATACGTGCATAAAAAGGCCTAAAAGGACTATATAAAATGCACGTATCAGTTTTCTGATCTAAATCTCCGTCTCCTTAAAATGCATGCTAAGTGGGACGAATAAGGTGCGATTGTACTACTTTTAGGTCCATTTCTGCAATTAAGACAAAACAAACCAAAGTAACCAATTCGGGGCATTTTGCAATACAAAGCAATGAAAATGGCATAAAAATGCGTGCAATAAGAGGCTGAAAAGTCTATATAAATTGCACGTATCAAATCTCCCCAAACCGAACCTTTAATTGTCCTCGAGTAAACTAAATGCAAACTAATGGAACGTATATGAAAACTCAGAGCTAGCTATAACTTATCCACTTAAACCATTTAATGAAATCAAAACTAACAGTTATAGCTACAATAGTCAAGCGCAAACGAGTTGTATGGTGTCTATAAATAAGCTGACCTGTCGACCTTGCAAGACCTTTAAAATCGGACTCTCACGGGTCACTCTTCTCTCATGAAGCAAAGGGTGAAAGTATAAGTGCAAGAGAAGAAGAAGGCAGTCACTCACCTAAACTGTGACCCACATAGACATTCCAGCCAACAATGTCCGTCACAGCCGAGGGCTTACAATAGATATGGGAAAGTGAGGCTACAGGTAAGAAAAGGCAAAATGATTATGGGATATGTGGAAGTAAAGCGTCAAGCTAGCACCTAAACAGACCATATAAGACATCCAATTCTCAATTGACTGGAAAATAAAGCACAAGTGCCCTTCTCTAGCACAAAACTCACTAACTATATACACAATCTTCTAAAAAAGATCTGAATAAAACGGAGGAGTAAGACCGTCACAAACTTCCCTTTTTTAATACGGTCTATTTCTTTTTCCTTCTTTTCCCAACTCCTTTTTTTCTTTTTGTTTTCCTGCCTTTCACGTTTTTTTTTTTCATTTTTTTTTTTCATTTTTCATGCTTTTCTCATTTTCTTGCCCATTTTTCTTTCTTTTCTGCCAACTCCATACAAATAAGAGCAAACCAACTCGCAACAATGAGATATAAACCACAAAAAGTACACTAAACTAGCTTGACTGGCAGGCTTAATTTGGGTGTAGCTAATGGGTCAAAAAGGCTAAGTTTGGCTGATGTGGAGCTAAATGGTTAAAAATGGAAGAAAGGGAAAAATTGTAAGCACCTCCCTGCATGTGACACCGACCACAAACCCGAATGAATGCAAGCAAAAAGCAATCGAATGTCATAAAAGTGCAAAAATGATGAACATGTTATGCAAGGAGTACACTACTCTCAAATTCCTACATGAACTGGTCATGAATGGCACCAGTTATATGGCTCTAATAACTCAGAAATTTTAAAGTAGTTTGCCAATTTTTCAGGTCAAGTCTATATGATCAGCTGTATTTTTTTGACACTAACTCGTAGACTATGCACATGACACAGCTAATAACTGTCAATTAAATGCAAGGCTTAAATGAAATGACAAGTTAAAGTGCAATATCATCATGGAAATCTACCGTTCCGACTCGACCTATATGCAAAATGAAACGTGATTTTTTTATTTTTTATTTTTTGTTTTTCTATTAATTTGAAAGAAAATACGATGCAAACAGAAAAATAAACGTAAATGCAAAACAAATGCAAATGCAGACTCAAAGGATGCACCCTCCCCAAACCAAAACGGACAACGCCCTCTTTGTCCTCCAGTATACACCAGCAGTATATATAGGGGAACGGGATAAAACAACCAATAAATGAATGAATAAAATAAATAAATAAAAGGAGACGAAAATAAATAAAAGAGCAAAAATACATACAAAATGACGAACTTCCCCAAACCAGCCAGAAAACTAGAGAAGTGAGCAGACCAGCAGCTACTCGTCAACAGGATCCTCCTCCTCCTCACCCACCACTGTGTAGTCAGGATCTCGCTCCTGCTCCCTCCTCCTCCTCTCGTCAGCTCGTGCTCTCTCCTCCTGCTCAGCTGTGTCTGCCTCGCTCTCTGGCTGCGGGTACCCCTCCGCCGGGAACCGGTAGAAAGAAGGGTGTGGCCAGCCCTCAGGAATGGGACGTCGTCTCCTCATGTGATACTCGTACAGAGGGAACAAGGTAAGTGCCAGATCCCGCTCCATACGAGCCTGCCTGGTAAGCAACTCAAGAAGAAAACCGTCACGACGCCCTTGGTCGATGACCTCGGACGCCTCAAAGGGTGGAGGAGGAGCAAAGTTAGCCGGGTAAACTGGCTGTGTAACAGAAGGAGTGGGGATAGGGATCGGTGTAGGCGTGGGCGTAGAAGACTGCCCAGCCTCAGTCGGCGTGGATCCCTCTCCAGTCTCAGGTCTCCCACCGGGTGTGCCAACAGTGGTAAAAGGTACAAGACGGGGTCGGTCGGGAAACGGGAGGGTCACGGACAAGGAACGACCAATCTTCCAAGTCAGCTGGTCTGAAGCTAACCAAAACATTGCCAACATGGCAGAAGCATCTAGGTACTTTTCCTTATCTACATGTGCCAGGTCACGGGGGTAGTGGGTGAAGATAGAACGGGCGATGTATGAGGCTATGCCTCCACAGGTAATGGTGCCCGTCGTCTTCTGCCCGACAACATTAAAATGCTGAGTTGTCTGATACGCAATGTTAAGAACAAAGGGGCCCTCGCTATCAATGTTTAAATAGCCCCCCAAAATCGACAAATCATCATTGTTAATGTTGTTAGGCTATTTACGGCCAAAAATCGTCCCTCCAATGAGATGCCAAAAGTAACGGGCTGGGGGAAGGTGAATGTGAGCCAGCCTACGCTGCTCAAAGGGAGTCTGTGCCAAGGTAGGCCAAAATAAGCGCAGGACCTTCCGAGGAGGGTCCTGATGGCCGTGAGAAGACAAACCTAACCGCCTCCCAAATTCATTTAAGGTTCAGGTGGTAGTTCGGTTAAACAACCTAAAAGAGACACAAGAGCTCTGCGGGTCTGTGTCGTAGGCAGCAGCTGAAAAGGTAAAGGAGCTGAAAAACTCAAGGGTCAGCTCCGCATAGGTGAGTGCACTCATGGTGGTCAACCCGGTCATCCCCATCCCGTTCAACAACTCAGCAACAGGCTCGTAAATCCGCAGTCTCTCAAGGGTGGTCCGACACAAGAATTTTGTAGAAGTAATGTCACAACGCTCTAAGTTATAAAAACTTATACGATGCATCGAGTTCACGAAACTTACCTCAGGATAGTCAGGGTGCGGGTCAAAGGAGTCATCGGCACAGAACGTGGCAGTGGCACGTCCACCAGCGGGAGTGCCTCGTCCTCGACCTCGTCCAGCAGTGCCCGAAGAAGAAGCCAGTCCAGGAACTGGGCGGGGCACTAACGCAGACCTGTAAGCAGCTGTGACAGCGGGTGACGACGCAGCAGGGGTCATCACCGAATAGGAAACAGTACCAGCAGTAGAAATAGTAGTGGCAATGATAGTAGCAGTAGTAACCGCGGGGCTAGTGACGGTGGCAGCAATAGGGACCACCGTCTCAGACAAGGATGGGGTAACAGTAGAGCTAGAAGAGGACATAGTGTTAGTATCCATCCTAACAATCAAATAAGTCCGTAAATTAATCAAATAAGCAATTAAACACGATTTTCCCCAAATTATCACGAATTTTCGAAAATATCGAAATATAATGGCCTAAATCAGGTCTAAAAAAGCAATAAATTAACAAGAAATAAAGGGGAATACTTACTTGATTGATTACCCACAAAAGATGAAGAGAAATCGACAAAAAATGCAAGAAACAAGTCGGATTTCAAACCGACTCCATTAAACCTTAAAATCCAAATTGTTTTAAATACTGTGGTGATCCATTCCGGGATGGTGAGCAGTTGTTGAGCAGGTATGACTTGGATGCGCGAGGGTTAGCTGGGGATGAGTCACCACGAGTCAGCTAGTAGTCTTCCGCTATTGTGTCGAGATACTTTTATTTATTCAGTGTGTTTTTAGTTTGAAACACTTGTACCGTATTTTATTAGTTTGGTTTTGAATGTAATCACTTTAACTATTTACTTAACGTACGTTATTTGATGGTATATTTGATATACTTTACCTCGAGCAACCAAGATGGTAGTGTTCTCATACATTAGGTGGTCTTGGTAAGGCACCTTGGTGTATGGGGTGTTACAAAGTGGTATCAGAGCGATGATTTTGGAACCTGTAACTAATGAACCCAATGATTGTAGAGAGTCAAACCAAACCGGGTAGGAGTTGTTAGAAGCTAATGCAAAGACTTGGGAGGCGTCCTAAAGTCGCGAACTCACCCTACAACTTTAAACCGGTCACTATGGGGTGTTATAGGGAATGCTATGTGTTTAGTATTGTTCATATGTATAGGTTGGATGAATATGTTGGATGAATAGGTTGGATGAATATGTTGGACGAATATGTTGGATGAATACGTTGGATGAATACGTTGGATGAATATTATCGATGAATTGGTTGGAAAAGATGAAGAATGTAATTGCATGAGAATATGAAATTCATGTGGAGAACATGTTTATGTGATGGAAGTGGATTTTATAATGTTGTTATGTTAATAACATGTGAATAGGGGATTTGATGTCGTATATTATGTTATTGTTTTTACGTAAAGTTATAGAATAAAAGCATGTGGGTAGTACATGATTGATAAGTTGAATATTGTATGAGCATGATGGGTGCTATTGTTTGGCTTTTGTAGATAGTAACATGTGGTTAGGAATACTGGTTTTACGAGTATCGAGTTGGTTTTGTTTGCTTTGTTGTTGTTTAAGTTGTTTGGAAGGAAAAATCAAGTAGTTATGTTGTTCGATTATAAAGGAGCTGTCTTTAAACTGTTATAACTTGAGATTCATATATGATATGGATGTGATTATAATTGGAGGTGATAGCTTGTTTTCTTACAATTCTAAAAATAGGTCACACGCCCAAAATGACCAAGAAACGAGTGAGATATGACCGTTTTACGAAAATTGGACAGTGCTGAGAACTGCGTAGGGTACTCGATCGAGTAGCCCTTACTCGATCGAGTACACCTCTTGGTAATCGATCGAGTAGCCCTGTTAATTTATTTTACGTGCTTCTGATCTTCACCTACTCGATCGAGTAGGCCATACTCGATCTAGTGACCCCTGTTTTGGTCTTATGCTTATCTTTTTGACCTCCCTGCATGTCATAATTATTTCAAAGATGTTTTTTTTGTTTCTTTATGCATTGTTTTACATATGTGTTGGTCCTGATGCGTAAGTTACCCAATCTTATAATGTAAGGAGTGGCACCTTATGGTGGGTATGAGTTTAGTGGGGAGGACATGGGCTATATGTGGTTGTGATGGATAGTGGAAAAGGAAAGGGAAGATTGGTGAGTTTATCGAGGCAAGGAGCATGTTTTGTGAGATGTTGTGAGTGATATAATCTCGAGTTTGAGTAATGTAAAGGTAAGTGAATATGGGCAAGGGGTGATGTAAGTCTAAGGAATGTGAGAATGAAGTGATTGAAATGAGGGATGCGAATGGTGGTAACTTGGGATGTTTAAGGATTTATAGAGGGAGATAGTTATAACTGGGTTGGTTAAGAATATATATAATGGAGGGTCGTTGTAGAGGGATGGAGAAGAATGGTATATAGTGAACTTAGATTGAGTTATGCCGCGACGTGGATTTGTAAATAGTGACTGTGTTTGAAAATTTGGATTATTAAGAGGTGAGCCTAGTGTGTAATTCTTTGGGCAATTAACAGTATGAGGTGAATTTTTGGTTTTCTAGGGATACGAAAAGAAGATACAACTAATTGAAGAGTAACCGGTGGTTGTGTGGACTTAATGGTGACAAGTGTGAGTGAGTAGCATGACGAGAGAGGATCAGTGATAAGAAAGAATGAGAAGATATTGATATGAGTTAATAGAATTTGAGTTATGAGCAACTAGAAGGTAACCGGATTACTAAAGGGTTAGGTAGAAGGAGGAAGGAGATGAATTATTAATTGGTATTATTGAGTGAAAAGGGGAAAGAAGGATGGAAGTAAGCTGAGAGACCGTTGACCGGAGTTAAGGAGCATGAAAGTAAGGAATCATGGAGATGTACGATAGCATCATGAGAGGGTATGAGTTAATGGTTATATAGAAGTTTCAGGGCAACATGTTAGCCATGAGTTTCGAGGAATTAAGGGATGTAAGAAGTTGGTAAAGTATTTGCACGATATGAGATTTTGGTGGTGAGTTGGGTGACTATACAATTAAGGACAGAATTGGGATGAATGCTGAGGTAAATTTTGTTGACGGATTTGCTGTTTGTTAATTAGGATGTTAACTGAAATAGAAATGAACTGTTATGTTTAGAGGTGAGTGTAAGAGATTTGTTATATGAAAGGTGTTGGTGTTGTGATGTTATCACTAGTAGTTAAGGATGACGTTAAATAGAGAAGATAGCCGTTCTAGAGAGGTTGATTTTGTGGAGGCCGGATTGGTATATATGGTTGTGAGGGAGTATAATATATGGATATATGAGACGTCTGCTAGTAGTTGGGTATTAATGGTATGGTTACATTTGTCAGGACGTGATAGTTATGCGAATAAGGGAATGTGATATGAGGGGCATACGAGTTAAGCTCGGGCGAGAGGTAACCTTTATCAGGTGGTAACTTACGTGATCAGGATTGGTTAGTTAGATTCTATTATGGGTCTATGATGTTTGTAAGTGTTTGTGTGAGGTTCTGACCTCACGAATAGTGGTATGGTGTGATAGTTATAAAGTTGTTATCTGAGTGTTCCATATCATATGTTGTGTACGGTAACCTAATAGGATGGTATTCAAAAGTGGTAATTTCGGTGATCTGAAATGGCTAGTTATACTTGTATGTGTATTTATGATACATGTAAGTGATAGTGTGAGGTTCCGACGTCATGAGTAATAGTATGGATGATATTCAAAAGGTTATTATCTGTTTATTCCGTGTAATATGTTGCGTTATGATCTAGCGAAGAGGTTTTAAGAAGTTTTCTTGTCAAGGAATTATATTGAGTCAGTATTTATGGGATTGTATAAGTTGCGATGACTATCGATGAGGTTGTTGTGCCTCGGGCACAGAACTTCGTGTTGTGAAGCGAGTATTATCGCACTGCGGTGCGGCTGTTGGTGGCGGTGTTGCGATGCCCTTATCAGTTTTGGTGGAGTAGGCGGGATACTGATGAGAGAAACTTTCGAAAGTGTGTATCAGTTATATAGATTATTGTTTTGTGTACTAATGTTTCCTATTAGTTTCGGTCTGGGCATGTAGATTGTTGTTTTGTTTATTGATGTTTCGAACCCGTTTCGGCTTGGGAGTGAGGGTAAAGTATGATATGGAAGAGAGTTGTGTATGTTTCCGTTGTTGTCCTGGTATAGTGATATTCTGTTAATGGGACATAGTTGTGAGAGTTTGTTGGAGTACTTTTGCTCTTGTTTCAAACGAGGCATCGGTTGACATAGTAGTGGCAAGTGATTCGTGGAACATGTTATATGTTGTACTGAACTGGAAACTACAAGTGGTTTATAACTTTTATTAGGACAGTAGGTACGAAGTGTTGGGACTTAGTATCATGTTAAGTTATGGGTGAGTTTTGCGGTAATAAAAGTAAAGAACTTGAGGATCTAGTGTGAGTGTGTGTAACATTGTGGATCGTGAGTTATGATTTTGGAGATAGGTGCATGTATAAAGAAGTATGTCGTTTTGCAGTAATGCTGAAAAGTTGATGTAGTGGTTATGTTGTGGATTTTATAGTATAGGATAGATGAAGTGCAGAATAATTGGAGGCACGAGAGCTGTTAGAGAAAGAGAGCCCTTGATATAGGAATGGTTGTAGGTGTTGAGGTTATAGTCGGTTATCGTTGACATGAGGTGGTGATGAGGGTTATGGGACGTATAGCAAAGGATCTAGTATTAGTGAGTTACGAGGACGTAACATTGATCTTTAGAGGAGTAGGATGCGACAAAGAGAGTTTGATGGTTGTACATGTTGCAGTATATTTGGAAGTTGAGCCTTGGTGTATAATAAAGGATGGATTTATGTGCGGTTGATACTATTAAAGGTAATGGTAGAGCTTGTAGCAGTGTGTTGTTTATAAGTGTGAGTAAACTTCGAGGACGACGTTCATTTTAAGGGTGGTAGAATGTGACATTCCGTTTTGGTGGTTGATCTTGCTTGGTGGATTGTCTTGACATTGGATTTGCTAGTGGGTAATAGGTTAGTGAGACGGAAGTAGCGACATTTGTGGTTGGTATTCGGTAGTATTATGGAGTTAGTATCGAGAGGCCATGCTATAGTTGAGACTGTATCGTGAGCCGTGTTATGGAAGTAGGCATAGTTGGTGAAGTTAGTGTTAGGTGTACGTGTTTTATGAGTTGGGTTTGAACTTCAGGGATGAAGTTCATTTTTAAGGAGGGAAGACTGTAATACCTCAGATTTATGAGCTTTTGGGTACTCTATCGAGTAGGGCTTACTCTACCGAGTAAGTCAGTTTTGCGTTCTCGAGTGAGTACTGCCTGTAGGGTACTCGATCGAGTAGAGGCAACTCGATTGACTAGGGGCTACTCGATCAAGTACCTTAGTTACTCGATCGAGTAAGTCGGGTTTTACACGGGTTTTGCTGGGTTTTGATAGCAATGCGTGAAATGATATATAAACTACCGTACATGAGTTCTTTTATATTTTACCTAAAATATAAACTTGTTACAAAGAAAACAAACCAACGTCGATTCTTTTTCTCTCATTGCTATAAAATCCAAGGGCTAGAGTCGTCGAATTTCAGAGTTCTTTATACCGTTGAGACCGTCGTATTGTGGGTAATATCCTTGTACCATTTTTATGTTAATTCGTTAGTTTTTTTTTTTTTGAGAAAACCTAATACGGGTACATTAAATAGCAATCAAATCCGCCTCTGCCAACGGTACAATGTTATGTGGAACCGAATCCACCCATCTACGCCTGCCTATAAACCAAGGAAACACATGTGCAAGTTCATGCGCAACCTTATTATTACATTTATGAGTAAAAGAAAACGAAACTGATTCAAACCGTAAACAAAGTGACGTTATTTCCTCATAAATAAGAAAAATATCACTACGCCCTTGCCTTTTCTTCAGCAGATCTTCTATTACCAATAGACAGTCGCTCTCTAGCATAACCCTTCTAATCCCCGCGTTCCAAGCTTCCTTAAGACGATGTAAAACTGCCATTCCCTCTGCTATAGACACCTCCCACTTCCCCTCCTCTTGCACTACCACACTCCACTCCACCCTTCCTTCGTCATTCCTACACACGGCTCCCCATCCTACCCCCATCCCCTCCACCAGTCCCGCATCGACATTAATCTTACGTATTCCCGCCTTCGTCTTCCTCCAACCCTATTCCCTACGGCCCAGTCCCCCTGTTCCCACATCCTTCCTTAGTTCCCCCATTTCCAACTTCACTTCCCGCACCCTTTTGACCACCATATCAGCCCTCCACTCCCCATCTTCGAAAATGGCCTTATTACGTCTTTCCCAGATTGCCCAACAACCTGTCATTACTTCCGCAAAATCCCTTCCATCCATAATCTTCATCCCTTCCTCCACCCAATCTCTTACTCGTGCAAACTCACCCACCTCCGGGACATTCAACACCAACTCGTCCGAAACTCCTCCCGTCCACTCGCAACCTCTTACAACATGAAACAAGACTCAATATGATGACCACACCGAGGACAAGCCCCCTCCATCAAATCGACATGACTAGCTAGGTTCGTCATTGTCGCAATAGCCTCATGACATAATTGCCAGAAGAAAACCTTAACCCTCGGCAATACAAGAGTATTCCAAATCTTATTCCACAAAGCTTGATCTCTCCTCCAGTCTGAATGCCCCGCGACCTCCACCCCATCCGCCGAAAGACGCTTATATGCGGAGCGTACCGAATAGACTCCATCCATCTCCACATCCCAACACCAGCAATCCGGACTTCTAGGCCACCCAACCCGGATACCCAATATCCTCTCCTGTTCGAAAGGCAGAAAAAGCTTCCGAATGTTTTCAACATTCCATCCCTCTCCCCCCTCGTTCATTAATTCACCCACCCGCATATGTTCATTCGCCGCCCTCTGAGGTGATATAACCCGTCTAGTCTATGTACCTCCTATCCATGGATCTCTCCAAACCCTTATCGACATCCCATCCCCTACTCGCCTACGCATCCCTAGCTCTAACACCGATCTCGCCTCCTATATACTCCTCCACGTATAACTTGGATTTAACCCCAACTCAGCCTCCATAAATGACGAGTGAGCGAAATATTTCCCCTTAAGAACACGACCCATAAGACCCCCCGCATCAGTTGCTAACTGCCATGCTTGCTTACCCAAAAGAGCTTTATTAAACATATCGAAATGCCTTAAACCAAGCCCACCCTTACATTTCGGTCTACACATCTTTTTCCATGCTACCCAAGGTATTTTCCGCTTACCATTCTCCGAACCCCACCAAAACATCGAGACCAAAGATCGTAACTTGTCACAAAAATTAACCGGGAGCCAAAAAACGCTCATCGCATAGGTAGGAATAGATTGGGCAATTGCCTTTATCAACACTTCCTTCCCCGCCTTACTGAGCAGCAACCCATGCCAACACTGTAACTTCTTACTAACCCGATCTCGAATGATAGACGTTATCACCTTCTTTGACGTCCCAACTACCGTGGGCAGTCCCAAATACTTCTCCTACACATCCACCTTTCGAACACCTAAAGCCGCCACGACCTGTTGTCTCCTCCTTACCGTAGTGCCATGACTAAAGGAAACTGTCATTTTATCAAGATTAACAAGCTGACTTGATTCATCCTCATATTTCCTCAAAATCTCCATGATCACTTTTGCTTTAGACTCCTTAGCCTTCACAAAGAAAATACTATCATCTGCAAACAAAAGGTGAGAAATACAAGGAGCCGAAGGTGCAACCCCGACTCCATGGATCGATCCAACTTCTGCTGCCCGATGCATAAGGCTTGATAAAACCTCAGCACATAAGATAAATAAATAAGGAGAAAGAGGATCACCTTGGCAGAGCCCTCGATGTGGTCTAAAAATATCTGTACCCGACCAATTAATTAACACCGAATAACTAACTGAATGCACATACTGCATCACACATGCCGTCCATCTAGTATCGAAACCCATCCGCAGAAGAACCGCCTCAAGAAAATCCCACTTAACTTGGTCATAAGCCTTCACCATATCAAGCTTTAATGCCATATGCCCCTCTCCACTTCGAGAATTCTTCATGTGATGGAATATCTCAAAAGCCACTAACAAATTATCAGTAATAAACCGACCAGGTGTGAATGCATTCTGATTCTTAGACACGACATCCCTAAAGATAAGTTTCAGCTTATTTGCGAGTACCTTCGCCACCAACTTATAAACCACATTGCATAGACTTATTGGTCTAAAATCCTTCAATTTATCAGGAGCTTTCTTCTTAGGAATAAGCACAATATTTGTTAAATTGAAATTCTCCGGGAGTGGTGCTTCATTTAGAATATTAAGAACAGTACGAATCACTGCACGTCCAACAATATGCCAATAAGTTTGATAGAATAGTCCATTCATACCATCCGGTCCTGGTGCCTTTAGGGGGTGCATCTGATTTAAAGCCATAGTGATCTCCTCAGCTCTATACTCGTCTTGTAGCAACTTATTCGAGTCGTCCGTAACCCGCCCCTCAACACCGCTCAGCACCTCCTTCAAGTTCGATGGTCGATCCATGGTAAAAAGCTGCTAGAAGTAATCCATCGCGCACCTCGAAATTGCCTCCTTCCCTTCACCAACCTGCCCCTCCTCATTTACGAGTTTCTTGATAAAGTTCTTTTCTCTCCGCTGCCCTGCCTTCCTATGGAAATAGTTAGTATTTCGATCCCCATCCTTTGACCAAATAGCCGAGACCTTTGCCACCAAAAACGTTCTTCCTGTAACATCAACTGCCCAATTTACGCCACAAGACGCCTTCGGTCCTGAACCTGCCGCATCCCCCTACCCCCTTCATTAAGCACTTTTAACCTCCATCTCTTTTTATTGAGATCTCATAAAATCTTACCAATACTTATGCATTTCCATCGAATAAGTTCCCTCGCATACCCATTAATCAAATCGAGTAGCTTCCCATCCCCACTTCCCCATCCTCTTGCCATGGCCTCCTCACAACCATCCTCCCCTACCCAAATATGTTCAAATCGGAACAATTTCGACCCTCCCTCATCCCGAATTCGTGCATCAAACATTACTTTAATTGGAGCATGGTCCGACCATTCTCTATCGAGATGAAATAATTTAGCAAATGGATAAATTTCACTCCAACTCTCTGTAATCATAGCTCTATCAATCCTACTTTGACGGTTATTATCACCCTCTTGCCCATTATCAAAAGTACACTCATACCCCTGAAATTGTAAATCTCGCAGACCCACTTCATCCACAGCATCTCGAAAATTATTCATCTGCCATTGCACCCTCGGCCCACCTTTCATTTCACTAAAATAAAGTACCTCATTATAATCCCCGATACATAGCCAAGGGCCAGTCGAATCTCCCGCTAGTAATCTAAGTTGTCGCCAAGAAAGATGACGATCCTGCACTGCTGGCCACCCATAGAACCATGTACATCGCCATACTATTCCACCAATCTCTACATCAAAATCCATGTAATGATCCGATGCACCTCGAAACGTACACTTTACCTCCGCTCTCCAAAGAAAAGCCGACCCTCCCGATCTTCCCACACTATCAACCATCAGACCATCATACCCATCTATCTTATTAATAACCTTTCTCATATCACGACTACCAAGTTTAGTCTCACAAAGAAAAACAATAGCCGGGGACTCCCGTCGGATAAGATTCCGAAGACCGCTAACTGCAGAGGGGTTGTCCAGCCCCCTGTAGTTAAGACTTAAGCAACTCATTGGGCCTGGCGGGGTTGAACTTGTTCAACCTCCGCCTCAGATATAAACACATCCCTGTGAATCAATGCCTTCTTCACTACCTCCGGACCCCCCACGTCATCATCTCCTCTCATTCTCTTCTCGTTCTCATTCAATATTGGAATAACATTGATAGACTGACTCCCCAAAACTCCACCCTTTAACTCCCGCACTCGCCGTCTCCATGTCTACACTTCCCCCCTTTCCGCTAACATCCCATCTTTAGGCATAATCTCCTTCACCCCCAATCCCTCATCAGCTACCCCACGCCTCTCCCCAAGGAGAGCTAACACACTCCCACGCTCTTTATCGCATAGACCTATACCAGCCTTGGCCGCATTCTCTTCCAGGCCCCTTGTACCCACGTTCAACTCCACTGTCAGTGGCCCCAACCCGTCCCTTCGAAACCCATCTGATACCCCCTCACCATCATTAGCCAATATACTGCTCACTTCCATACAATCCCCACCCTGCCGCGACTTCGACCTCCTGGTAAGTGCAAACTTCTGCAATTTCTCTATCATCTTTTTCTCACACCATATATATTCCGCATCAAACTCCGCCGTCAAATCCCTATTAGTTCTTCTACCCTCTGCCACCCCTGCCCTAGCTCCCTTCCATGGTGAAGCTCTTAAACCAGCCCCATAGCTTAGCTCATCCTCTTCATAAGGTCCCATATCACAGTCCTTCTCTCCATGTCCCAAAACACCACACCCATAGTAGTATATAGGCAATCTCTCATATTTGACATCAAAAGAATTAATTTTTCCACTTGGCAATCGAATATCAGTGGAAGAATGAAGCGATTTACGAATATCATACAGAATTCTCAACCATACCGCCCTCTCCATCTCCGGGAATGGTGCTTCATCTTTTGCTACAAATTTACCCAATTGCGTCCCTAATCTTCGCAAATTATCTTCATTCATACGACCTTTGATGGGAAGATCATATATTCGAGCCTAAATCGGAAGATAGTAGAGCGGAGTATCCATCAACGTTTCTTCAACATCAGGTTCATTAAAGCACCATGCAAATTTATCGAAGTGCCAAGGTTGACCCTCAAAGACCTTGATTTTGCCCGTTTCATCCTCAAATCGAAAAATAAATCTCTTTTCCCTCGCATCCAGTACATTAGCTATCACCTTCCCTGAAGGGTTCCATAATCTCAGCATCGTATCAACTGCAGCACGAGCGTTAATAGACTTTGAGGTCCATATTTTCCCTACGAGACTTGTCCCCTTCTCCTTCTCCTGTACCTCGACATCACCAACATCCCACTCGAAAGCTTCTACGTCGCCACCCGAACTTTCACCGACCACCCTTTTCCCTTTATCCCCACCCCTTCGTTCCATCAGAGAACCAGAATAGCCACAAGACAGAAGCACAGACTACGCAAATAAGACGCAAGAACGTGACCTAAAACTACAAACCCTAAACCGAAATCAATGTAACAATCATAAAAAGAACGCCTGAAAGAATCCTATTGATGTGACTCTTAATTACGCATATTTAGTCCCTTAATTGAACATATTTTGCATACCATTATAACATTTCATAGCCATTATATCCGTGAAATCCTTTCTACTTTGCTTTCCTAGTGTATTTGTATGACTTGTAGGAAAGAGGACAATGAGGCAGAATTCCCGTCTCCCGTGCACATTTGGAAGGTTGATGACGACCTTAGATGGACTAGTATGAAGAGGAGGCAAGAACAACGACCGACGAAGCGAGAATAAGGAGTATGCAAAGATTAAAAAGGACGTCAAGCAAAAGGATCACACTGTGCAACAATCCGAGCGGATTGTACACAAGACGAGTGGACTGGCATAGCATGATCCGAGCGTCCCGTGCAAGAGACAAGTGGATTCCCCCTTCTGATCCGAGCATCTCCTCTCCTGGTCCGAGCGGATCATGGTAGCACTAGGATATGCTCATCTCCTCGCAAGACTTGCATTTCCCCACTTTAAAACTTAGCATTGTTATTTACTAATCTATCCCTACTTAACCTAATGATGTACTACTATATATTCCATTTCTAATATTCAAGAAAAAACCGAGAAGTTCCCTTAGATTAAATCAATCTCTCTTAGATTAGATTAGGAGTAGATTAGAATAGATTAATCTCAATCATTCCACAAAATTACACATTAATCTTTACTTAATTATTGTTCAAACTTTATTATTATTGGGTAATTGAAGATTATTGGGTTATTATTGGAGAATTGATAACTCTTCATCAATCAATCAAGTTTTCTTCTATTATTCTTTGCTTTATTATTTGGAATCATCTTCATAGGTATAATTCTCTTTACCCTTGTTTAATTATTGTTAATCACTTTCATTTATTCATCATGTTTTGCTTTGTTAATATGATTGACAACCTTATTAACATGTTAAACTTGATCATAAGTGAGTAATTTCCTTAGCTAGTATTGATGGAGAATTAGGGGAAACAAACATGGGGATTGATTCATGCTTAATCTAATATGTTTTCATAATTAAATTGCTTGCTTGTTGTGATTCCAACTTATGCACATGTTATGTTTGATGAAATGCGAGCCTATGAATCCTTGCATTTTTTGACCCCTCATCTATCTTTTCAATGAGGCTTGTAAGCTTATACACAACCTCGAGCCTCATTAGACCATGCATATAGTTGGATAGTAAGGATTAAGTCGACTTGTAGGTGTTGTACAATCTAATCAATTCGGCTCCAGGACCCAAACCTTCTTAGGGATTGTAAGCTTATACACCAACTCGATCCCATCACAACAATAAGTGCTTGCTATATAATTGAGAACATGTTTGTATGATCACCACCATGAATCCCCTATGAACCCATGACATTCTAGTGCTTTTAATCATTTGTTTACATCTCTTGATTTATTGCTTGCTTTACTTTATTGCTTCCATTAGTTTAGAACACAACTACAAACCCTAACAATTGTGACACTAGCACAAAATTGAGATAGATAGACTTAGAACCCAAAGCACACCGTCCCATGGATTGACCTCGACTTAACCACTAGCTAGTTGTTTGTTGAGAATTATAAATATGTTTGATTGGGAGACACGACGACACCTCACCATCAAAATGGCGCCGTTGCCGGGGACGGTGTTATGTGATTAAGTTCTTACTTGTTTGCCTATTTTAATTTGCTTTAACCTTGAGGAACTTGTTGCTCAAGGATCGTTCTTACCGTTTTTGTGTAGTTTCCATGCTTGTATTTTTTTCTTTGTCTTAGATATGATGGCTCAAGACTTGACATAAGGAGTATATGTTGGATCTTTTGAGTATGACTATGGGTATATGGAGTTTGAGGAGCAAGTCAACACAAACCTACCTTACTACTCATACAATGAAAATCCTAACTACTACCCCAACTTTCCCCACCAAAATCACCACATCCAGTATCCACAACAATCACCCATCCAAGACCAACCCTACAATGAATTCCAAATACCAAAATACAACCACTTTCACACCCACCCACAACAAATGGATGAGCCTAACTTTGACATTCAAAGTATGATCCTCTAATTGATGGGAGATCAACAAAACTTTTTCAAACAAGTGCTAGAGGAGAGCCAAAATAGAGACAATGTTCTTCAAAATATTGTTACCCATGGTGAGGAGTTGGTAAATCAAATTGCTCAAATGAAGGAAATCCAAGTGGCTACTCCCCACTAATCCTTCAACATTGTCCATAAATGCGAATTCGAAGGAGTGACCTTTGATATGGAATATGAGAAGTGGGAAGAGTCAATCCCTTTGAGCTCTTGTGAGTACGAAAGTGTTGTGTTCGATGAAGAGGACACGAGGTTGAGTAAGCCAAATACTCTTAGCCTTTGTGAGTATGAGGGTGTGTCTTTTGATTTGAATTTCGAGATGGTGGAGGAAGGATTATTGGAGAGAGATGAAGCCCCCGTTTATGATTCCTATGAGGATAGCCATGATGACGAGATCGTAAAAGAAGCTTATGTGTTTTGCAGAAACTTACGGAATAAGGAAGAGGAAACTTGTGAGATCATTTTACTTGAGGAACGCATCCTTGAGAAATTTGAGATTTCTTATCATGAAGAAGATGAATGCCTCCTCCTTATTGCCTATGAAGACCATTTCACACCTACCGTGGAACCTATGTTTGTTGGAGATGATATGGTGGACCTTCTCCAAAAAGTCAAATCGTCATATTCTTGGTGGAAAAGCTCAAGAACAAACTTGCAAATGAACTCACTTGTGGAAATCTGGCACCCACGATTCCAACTTCTAAAGAACCCGATCATCAATGTTATGAGAATTCCCCTTCAACTTTGGAAGGATTGAGTAATCAAAATGCTATCATCATCACCAAAATGAAAGGAGAGAGTGGCAAATGGAAGTCTCCGAACGAAAATGAACCTTACTTCATCCCTAGCATTGACAAGAATCATGGGCTTGCTGGTATAAAACATTGCAAATATTCATGTGCCAAGAGAAAGGTGGAAAAGAGAATGGATGACAAGTTTCCTTGGCCAAGCTTCATATTGAATTTAAGCAAACCATACTTATGCTTATTTGGGGCTTGTTCACAAGCCTTTGACCTTCTTCTAAGAGCCTTGAGCTCTATGGACAAAATAAATAATTTTAAACAATTCAATCTAGTTTGGTGGAGTCCTATCTCAAACCACCTTTTGTAAGGTAAACCTTCCCCTAATTTTCGCATTGTATAATATTATATATACCTTTATTTTTCTTGCATGAGAGAAGTAAGAGAGGGTTGCTTACCCATTCATTGAGCATATTTTCAGAAAAAGATAAGAAGGAATCATAAAAGGGTGCAAGGGAAAGAATCCAGATAAAGGAAACAAGGGATTAACGAAAGACGGCACAAGACGCTCGTCCCGATAAGAAGACGCTCGTCCCGAGCCCTGCCATAAGCATAATTCGGCACTGATCTGAAATCCGCTCGGATTGTGAGGAAGACGCCCGTCTCAAAAAGAAGACGCTCGTACTGGCCCTGGGACGCTCGTCTTGAGCATAGCCTTTGAAACAAATCTGTACTGGATGAGAATCCGCTCGGATTCTCAAGAATCCGCTCGTCCCAGAAGAGACGCTCGTCTCATCCAGGATACGCTCGTCCCCAGCCGGTCACAAAACAACCAGGCTCCCTGACTAAGAATCCGTGCGGCCTCTCAGCAAGACGCTCGGATTACTCTATCAAGACGCTCGTCTTGAGCACGAGTCGCTCGGATTGCCTCAATTTTTAGCCGAGTTCTCAATCTATCCTATCGAGCCCAACCCTTATCCGCTCGACTACCACCCGTTTTCCTCTATAAACACCCCAACCATCCCTCATTTTCCTTATCTTATCTACTCAAAATCTCACATCATCATCTCTCAAAAATCCCCATCACAAAAACCAACCCAAAACCCTAACTTTTCAATTGAAAATGATGAACCTAAGGGGAAAGGCAAGAAATCCGCTAAGACTGCACCCAAGAAGCGCAAGGGTACTTCTTCATCAACTTCAAGGGAGGCAAGGGGCCATCGCAATGTGATGATACAAGGTTTGGAACAACTCGAATACTTCCCGGAGGTAATCTTCGCTTGCGATGAACACCGCCAAAAATTCGTTCATTTGCTAGGTAAGCGTTACGAGCCTACTCAATTTATCGATACCGCTGTTTTAGAAGTTCTCGGTATAAGGTATCAAACCGAGATGTTCTTCGATGGTTATGGTCTCGGGAAGCTATTCTATGCGCATGACGATGCCTACCTTAGTCTCATCCTCGAGTTTTTATGTAGTCTCCGAATCGTCACTAATACACAGAGAAGTGTTTCTATGGAGTTCCGACTTTGTAACCAAGACAATAGGTTAACCTTGGACCAATTTGCAAAATTTTTTGGTCTTGCAGTGCCAAATGACAACACCGATAAGCCCTCCGACTTCAATGTTAACCATATTTGGAGAGCCATTTCGGGGAGGGACCAAATGCTATACCTTTGCCATTCAACATCCGGTGATTCAGATCGCCGAGCGCTTCATAGCCGGCACCATCAATTGAAGGATAGAACAAGATAGGAGCACCCTT
The DNA here is from genome assembly GCF_048544455.1 of Silene latifolia. Classification (NCBI taxonomy): domain Eukaryota; kingdom Viridiplantae; phylum Streptophyta; class Magnoliopsida; order Caryophyllales; family Caryophyllaceae; genus Silene; species Silene latifolia. The sequence goes on along the minus strand of NC_133534.1, from coordinate 141,575,264 downwards.
CTTGACTTCCTTCTTGGAGTCCTACTTAAATGTTCAAGGGATAAGGGCTTACAATTTCAACACACCTCTTGAGATGCTTACAAGGTTCTTTGATTATGCTCAAGGGAACTCTAACATTAAGTCCTTTGTGATGGGAGGCCTAATCACAATGTTGGCCAATGACCTTTGCCCCGGGTTTAACCTTCATGGGGCTTATGAAAAGCTCGAAGGGAGCACTTTGATTGATGAAGATGCTATCTTCAACCACCACCGGTGGTGCACCCACACTCAAACCGGGAGTGTGGAGTGGTTTAGAAAGGGATGCTCTTCAATTGTCCTCATGGGGTGGAACGTACCACCTACCGAGCTACGGTTGAGTCGGTACTCACCTACACCGAGCTATCTCCTCGATATTGAGATTCACCCAAACCCACCACAAAGAGAAGAAGCACCTCGTGACCCTCAACAACCTCATGGGATGCCGGTACGGGGTAATGCACCACCATCCTATGTACCCATTCCACTCTACCCCACTCAACATGTACCGTTCACTCCCCAAGTTCCCGATGCTTCGGACATGAATGACTTGATGAAGCTTATGCAATGGGTCGATCTTGGAGTGCATGATGGGAGGGTTGACAACTATTTGGCCTTTTATCCTCAATACTACAACATGGCTCAACAAGGGTATATCGACCCTAGAGGCCCTCGCCCATCTTGGGCTCAACCGCACCTTTTGTTCCCTAATCAAGGGAACCAAGACGGGAACTTTGGCGGCCAAGGTGGAGGTTTCTTTGGCCAAGGAGGAGGGTATGACCATGGAGGTTCTAGAGGGTATAGATACCCCGATGATGATGATGATGACGAGTGAGATGGCAAGAGGTGTCTACCACATCACCTCCAATTGTAAGATACTCCTTCTTTCCCTATCTCTTATGTATAGTTGCATTGCATTTTAACTTACCTTGCATTTAGTTTACACCTCACTTGCATTTGTATTATATTTCATATGGCATTCACATTAGTTAGTTCATATAGTATAGTTTTCATTGTAATATATCTTACATGATTCATGTAGCTAGTTGCATATAGACTAGAATTCATGCATAGTCACGAATGACCAAACCTATTTCTTTCTACACTAGAAATAGTGCTTAAATCGGTTTGGGGAGGTTTGATCATAGGTGACCATAGTTTAATAGAGAACATGTGTAACACCCCATTTATTCAGGAGCCTTTAGCCAGACATCCCAAGTAAATGAGAGCGTTACCATCTCGGTTTTCCGAGGTAGTGAATAACAAAGTCCAACTCACCAAAGTACTTTAAATTAAAACTTAATGATTACATGATTATTACAACTTAACCAACTAAAACTTAATATAAAATACAATACATCTCGCAGCGGAAATAAATAAATTGATATAATTATTCTAAGTGATCTAGACTTCAACTATGGTCCAAGTCGAGCTCACATCCCAATGCTCCCGAGTCAGCTAATCTTTATTACCTGTCAAATCTGCTCCCCATAAAACGGTTCACCGCAGGTGTTCACGAATACACTGTCAACCACGAGGTTGAGTAGGAATAACCAACAACAAGTCAAGTAAAATGATATGCTATATAATACAAACACGACTGAGCTCATCACCCGAAACACCCATTCATCCCGCCAATCCCTGGCCCGGGGTATTCATCATTCTAACCAAAGTTGAGGTATTCACCATCCCAACCGAAGTTGAGGTATTCACCATCCCAACCGAAGTTGAGGTATTCAATTATACTCCATGCCAGTTATGATAAATCATCTCAAACACGAGCTGAGGTATCCAATGCAAAGGAAATTCCAATATAAATAATCAAACCATAAACAATCCAATAACCTATAATCCACATCCATTAATTCACCCAATTCCTCAATACTTTTATAAATCCACAAATCAACAAAGATAAGACGAGTTGAGTAGTTATCCTACCTGGCGAGAAAATCCAATTAAGCAGCTCAAGCGATCCAAATAACTAAAGCAATCCGACCCGATTAATTATTCTTCAGAAATCGGCACCTAACAAAATATTATAATTCAATTATTTATTTATTTATCCAATTTGTTATATTACTCAACTTTATTTTAATTATATTAATTTATTTTCCGTTTTAAATTATTATTACGTAAAACCCGTTTATGAAAGTCAAGATCCGACTACTTTATTAATACCCGAGTAACCCAAATAAAACCCGACTTAAATAAAACCCAAACCCATGCAAACCCACGACACTCACGTACTCCCCCTTTTATCCCGTATAAAACTTCACAACCACCCACACATAGAACCCGTTTAAAACACCCAACCCAACACTACCAACCTCACCACCAGGACCCACCTAGAGTACCCACTTCCGACAACCCAACCATGCCACTAACACCAGCTACAACCACCTCCAACCGCCATAAATAGACGCCCTAGCAACCACAAGCACAACCTCACCATTACCGAAAACCCGACAAACGCAAACTCCACGTTCAACCCTTATTTACGACTACCACCACCACTACAGACCACCACTCGTAACTCCCCTTGCCACCCTAGACACGACACTCTAGACACAACACCCACCAGCCACGGCCAACCCCAATCGTGCCCTAGCATATTACCCACGACACAAATAAGGCAACCTGCAACATTCTACAACCACAAACACCCCACACCACTAGTGGCCACAACCGTGGTCTCCCTTGACCCACGGTGGTCCCACCACCAGACACAACACCTTACGACAACTTCCATTCACCTAGAAACAACCCACGACCTCTCTAAAGGACAAAAACCCAAACCGCCACCTCCCTTAACAGCCACCGCACCAACCATCACGACTAACCATCCTAACACTACTATTAGGACCGCCTACTTCCGACAAAACCAACCACCTAAACCCCAGGTCACGTGGACAACCGTACAAGATACAAACTCCATCTTAAACTCACGGTACACCCTCCTTTAGACGCCAATTCCGCCTCACACGGTGGTCAACGACGATCAACTATGGTCCTACTGTTATCATGACGGTCAAGGGCAACTACTAAGTTCATCAGTACTGTTTACGGTGGCTCATACGGTGTTTAATCGACAACTTAATTGAATAAGATAATATAAATATAAATTAAGACGGTCTTACCTTTTATCGCTTTATTCGCTCCTTCCGTCTCTTAAAACTCCTTCTTCTATTTTTATGAATTATGTTTCAGTTATCATGGTATTTATAGTTTAGAGACTATATAATGTCAATTAGGAAACTATTGCCTTTTCTAATTATTATTAGAAATTACCATATTATTATACTTATTATTTTATTATTAAATCCCGCTTCAAATCCCAACTACTACTCATACTAAGCCTAATATAATCAGCCCAATTATCTTCATAAGTCCAAATCCCGACCCAATACTTGCTTTATTATTTAATTAATGTCTTATTTGTATTTATTATTAGAAATGCTATTAATTAATTATTTTAATTACATAAATTATTCATATAAATTATTATCAAAATACGGGGTATTACAGTCTTACCTCCTTAAAATGAACTTCGTCCCGAAGTTCTCCTACAACTACTATCACAACACTTATAACTACACACCATTCAACATAATTAACCATTTTCGATTATCAACCACACCAATCTTATCACAAGGTATCCCAACAATAACTCAAAACTTTCGTCGTATTACATTCTTTCCCCTAAGAATAAACTTCGTTCTCGAAGTTCGGAATATCAACCAAAAGGAACAACCAAATCATTATTATAATATAAAACATGAAACACGCATTGTAATATAAAACAACTATCATTTCCCACACGAATTCATGGTTAAATGAATACAAAATCTTTGATTTACTATCAATCACATCATATAAGATATTCGACCTAATTTTCATTTAATCTTCAACTTATTACTTTAGCTATCGATGAATACATTGCCAGACTAAATAATAATCCATAATAAAATACACACAATTGTTTAGTTTAATCTTTTTTCATAATGATATCTAACTTAGACATGGATACATTTAATGTGAACATATATATAGGCTTAAGGAAACATATTCCGCATATCACTAGACATGGTAATCTACTTCACATAATTTACAACATCAAACTGTCAACGTGCAAGAGATAAGAAACAAAAACTTATACTTTTCAAGACTAAGAAAACATGTTACAACTTCTAAAAATCATAAATAAATAATAACTTAATTGATCCTCGAGAACTCATACTTTTTAAAAATCACATAGAGTTAGTCTACTATAAGAAAGAGAATTAAGTCAAAATCTCATAAGGTCAATATCAAATGCAATTTACAAATTATATGGTCGAAACAGAAATTTTACAGCAACTTGTCAGAAACTTAGGTCAACTTGTAAAAATCACTATTAATTTTCAAACATTTAAATTACGACGTGGCTTATCCATTTGAAAACATATATGAATCCTTTAAATAGTGGAGTTGGAATTATATAAAAATCCTAAGTACAAATTAAATGAGAAATTTTACAAAATCGTTTGTCGAAAACTTAATTGTACAAGAACATTCCGACCCTTGTCCACTAAAATATTTATTTCTCCCAAGCCGTAAAACTTTTAAACATGAGACCAATGGCATTGGAAAGCTAACTCACTGGGTTATCACTCATAAAAAATTCAACGTTATACGATAGAAAGAGGATAAACGGTAACTAAATCAATTAGGGGTAAAATTTGACAACTAAGGTTCAACTTCTACATTCCTTTTAACTAGGACACAAGCCCTCATTAACACCCTCCTATACTTGTATCAACCCATCTTGGTCATCAAACTCTCACACACGACTAGTATTTACTCTAAAGCATTCATATCATCATTTTAATCATTTCATAATATTGTAAATAACACGGTTTCGGGATTCACATAACCGCATATCACTAGACATGATACTACTACAATCATCCAATCACATAATCAATACCAATTCGACAAATACTTTCATGCTCTTGATCGAAACAATTCAACATCAAATCCTTATTTCATCCATCCTACTCTCCTTAAAATCAAGGTTACGTCCCGTAACCTCGCTCATCAACGAAAACAATACACATCCAAGGCAACAGTTACTCCTAAGAAAATAAACAAAATTCATTTTAAATTACCCCACTCTTCATTATCTCTCAAGGTAACCGGTTCAACACTGGAAGGCCGGGGTTCGGAGTGAGGGTACCTTCTCATCCTAAGCCAAAAAGTGCTCCTAACAGTTTCTACCTGGGTTCATTTTATTAGACACATCCTATATTCATTATTAACTTCATTGGTTAGGCCTGAGGATCGTATTGCTCTGATACCACTTTGTAACACCCCCATTTATTCAGGAGCCTTTAGCTAGACATCCCAAGTAAATGAGAGCGTTACCATCTCGGTTTTCCGAGGTAGTGAATAACAAAGTCCAACTCACCAAAGTACTTTAAATTAAAACTTAATGATTACATGATTATTACAACTTAACCAACTAAAACTTAATATAAAATAAAATACATCTCGCAGCGGAAATAAATAAAGTGATATAATTATTCTAAGTGATCTAGACTTCAACTATGGTCCAAGTCGAGCTCTCATCCCAATGCTCCCGAGTCAGCTAATCTTTAGTACATGTCAAATCTGCTCCCCATAAAACGGTTCACCGTAGGTGTTCACGAATACACTGTCAACCACGAGGTTGAGTAGGAATAACCAACAACAAGTCAAGTAAAATGATATGCTAAATAATGCAAACACGACCGAGCTCATCACCCGAAACACCCATTCATCCCGCCAATCCCTGGCCCGGGGTATTCATCATTCCAACCGAAATTGAAGTATTCACTATCCCAACCGAAGTTGAGGTATTCACCATCCCAACCGAAGTTGAGGTATTCACCATCCCAACCGAAGTTGAGGTATTCAATTATACTCCATGCCAGTTATGAAAAATCATCTCAGGCACGAGCTGACGTATCCAATGCAAACGAAATTCCAATATAAATAATCAAACCATAAACAATCCAACAACCTATAATCCACATCCATTAATTCACCCAATTCCTCAATACTTTTATAAATCCACAAATCAACAAAGATAAGACGAGTTGAATAGTTATCCTACCTGGCGAGCAAATCCAATTAAGCAGCTCAAGCGATCCAAATAACTAAAGCAATCTGACCCGATTAACAATTCTTCACTAATCGTCACCTAACAAAATATTATAATTCAATTATTTATTTATTTGTCCAATTTGTTATATTACTCAACTTTATTTTAATTATATTAATTTATTTTCCGTTTTAAATTATTATTACGTAAAACCCGTTTATGAAAGTCAAGATCCGACTTCTTTATTAATACCCGAGTAACCCAAATAAAACCCGACTTAAATAAAACCCAAACCCATGCAAACCCACGACACTCACGTACTCCCCCTTTTATCCCGTATAAAACATCACAACCACCTACACATAGAACCTGTTTAAAACACCCAACCCAACACTACCAACCTCACCACCAGGACCCACCGAGAGCACCCACTTTCGACAACCCAACCATGCCACTAACACCAGCTACATCCGCATCCAACCCCCACAAATAGACGCCCTAGCAACCACAAGCACAACCTCACCATTACCGAAAACCCGACAAATGCAAACTCCACGTTCAACCCTTTTTTACGACTACCACCACCACTACAGACTACCACTCGTAACTCCCCTTGCCACCCTAGACACGACACTCTAGACACAACACCCACCAGTCACGGCTAACCCCAATCGTGCCCTAGCATATTACCCACGACACAAATAAGGCAACCTGTGACATTCTACAACCACAAAAACCGCACACCACTAGTGGCCACAACCGTGGTCTCCCTTGACCCACGGTGGTCTCACCACCAGACACAACACCTCACGACAACTTCCAGTCACCTAGAAACAACCCACGACCTCTCTAAAGGACAAACACCCAAACCGCCACCTCCCTTAACAGCCACCACACCAACCACCATGACTAACCATCCTAACACTACTATTAGGACCACCTACTTCCGACCAAACCAACCACCCAAACCCCAGGTCACGTCGACAACCGTACAAGATACAAACTTCGTCTTAAACTCATGTTACACCCTTTCCGCCTCACACGGTGGTCAACGACGGTCAACTATGGTCCTACTGTTATCATGACGGTCAAGGGCAACTACTAAGGTCATCAATACTGTTTACGGTGGATCATACGGTGATTAATCGATAACTTAATTGAATAAGATAATATAAATATAAATTAAGACGGTCTTACCTTTTATCGCTTTATTCGCTCCTTCCGTCTCTTAAAACTCCTTCTTCTATTTTTATGAATTATGTTTCAGTTATCATGGTATTTATAGTTTAGAGACTATATAATGTCAATTAGGAAACTCTTGCCTTTTCTAATTATTATTAGAAATTACCATATTATTATACTTATTTTTTTATTATTAAATCTCCCTTCAAATCCCAACTACTACTCATACTAGGCCTAATATAATCAGCCCAATTATCTTCATAAGTCCAAATCCCGACCCAATACTTGCCTTATTATTTAATTAATGTCTTATTTGTATTTATTATTAGAAATGCCATTAATTAATTATTTTAATTACATAAATTATTCATATAAATTATTATCAAAATACGGGGTATTACAACATGCATCATATAATATAGTTTAGATTGCATTCATTTGTTATATATGTCATATAGAATTGCATTTAGTTAGAGCATGCATTCATTCATATCATTGCAAATTCAAAAATCCAAAAAAAAACATGTATTTCTTTTTCATCCCTACTCCTACATGTACATTAAGGACAATGTCCAAAATAAAGTGGGGGATGGGAATTTATATTCCAAAAATACAAAAAAATTAAAAATTTTTAAAAAATACAAAAACATGTCTTTCTATTTCATAAAATCGAAAACCATAAAAAATTGAAAAATTGAAAAACCAAAAACATGTTCATTCGTTTACAGTGTAATATTGTATATATTTGTTTGTTTGTTTGTCTATCCTTCTTCACATTGATCGACTACGCCACATCCGAGACATGAGAATATTGATGACCGCATGGTATGATCTTTCCAATCTCCTTTTTCCTCTTTATGTTGATGACTATGTGGCTTTATTTTGATTGATGTGGTATAAACAATGTGGTTATAGGATTGCATTTAGATTATTTGGCATACTAGTCGGTAGAAGCATGTGCATTAGGTTGTATAAATGATAGTTGCATCATGGCATATAGTTGCATTTAGGAAAAATTTTGTGAAAAAATCTATTTGGGAAGCTTGACAAGTGTATATAAGGCCCTTGTATATACTTTTTCTTCTTAAGACTTTGCTTGTTAGAATACTTGTAAAACACCCTAGGATGTGTCATGCTAGTATCCTTTGACCCATGGATTAAGGCCTAGTCAAGAGTACCTTGTGGTGTGATAACTCCTTGGCTACCGTTTATTCCAAGGTGACCCTTGAAACCATGCAACCATCTTCCATATTCTACCACATTTTGTCAACAAAAGGGAATGAGCACAAAAATTGTTTAAAATTTGAGTTCAAGAATCGAAATGAAAATGAAAAAGTTTGCAAATTGCATCAAGAGAAAAGAGGAGTAATAAAACTGAAAACTCCTATGCTTCAAATATAAGCACCCTCACTACTAATGGGGTAGCTTTGAAAATGTTCAAAAATGCAAAAAGAAATTGCCAAGTATGAAAATGCCAAACATAAAAAAATGGCAAGAAATGTTCTCAAATGTCAAAAGCCACAAATTGGGGAGAAAAACAAATCAAAAATCAAACTACCAATGTGAAACTTAAAACATCTTGATCCCTTTTATCCATTGATCTTATTTGTTGCATGGTAAAAAGGGGACGATCCTTCTTCTTGTCTAGGCAAGAGGAGGAATTCCGCGATCCTACAGTATTTCTAATACCATAGGGAGTCTACTCTTGACGAAAGCATTTAACAATTAAGGACAAAGGTACCCTAGTTTGACACAACTTGGAGGTGATTTATTGGTATCCTTCTAGGCTTAGTAGTTTGAAGAAACCATATCTATAATGGAGTGTGTACCCTTAGATTGCTTCCCTTATAGATAATTTCTGCCGCTTAGATGAGGAAAGTGGCTATTCATTTTTGTAGATGCATCCATTACTATTTTTGTGTGCTTTAATGCTTGGATGTATCGCCGTTTTGGCAAGCCCCACCTTGCCATGCAAGAAGGCATCCTACCTCATGGTTGTCATGTTGTGAGTTGAAGGGGCGGAGTGAGACCCGCTAATTGTCTCACATCGGCTATATTAGTAGGTTTGTTTAAATAAAGGTCTTAGTTTTTGTCACCTCTTTACTCGGGACGAGTAAAAGTTTGGTTTGGGGATGTTTGATGTGACTCTTAATTACGCACATTTAGTCCCTTAATTGAACCTACTTTGCATACTATTATAACATTTCATAGCCATTATGTCCGTCAAATCCTTTCTACTTTGGTTTCCTAGTGCATTTTGTATGACTTGTAGGAAAGAGGACAATGAGGCGGAATTCCCGTCTCCCGTGCACATTTGGAAGGTTGATGACGACCTTAGATGGACTAGTATGAAGAGGAGGCAAGAACAATGACCGATGAAGCGAGAATAAGGAGTTTGCACAGATTGAAAAGGACGTGAAGAAAAAGGATCACACTGTGCAACAATCCGAGCGGATTGTACACAAGACGAGCGGACTGGCATAGCATGATCCGAGCGTCTCGTGTAAGAGACGAGCGGATTATCCCCTCCTGATCCGAGCGTCTCCTCTCCTGGTCCGAGCAATCGTGGTAGCACTAGGATATGCTCATCTCCTCGCAAGACTTGCATTTCCCCACTTTAAAACGTAGCATTGTTATTTACTAATCTATCCCTACTCAACCTAATGATGTACTACTATATATACTTCAATTGTAATATTCAAGAAAAAAACTGAGAAGTTCCCTTAGATTAAATCAATCTCTCTTAGATTAGATTAGGAGTAGATTAGAATAGATTAATCTCAATCATTCCACAAAATTACACATTAATCTTTCCTTAATTATTGTTCAAACTTTATTATTATTGGGTAATTGAAGATTACTGGGTTATTATTGGAGAATTGACAACTCTTCATTAATCAATCAAGTTTTCTTCTATTATTCTTTGCTTTATTAATTGGAATCATCTTCACAAGTATATTCTCTTTACCCTTGTTTAATTATTGTTAATCACTTTCATTTATTCATCATGTTTTGCTTTGTTAATATGATTGACAACCTTATTAACATGTTAAACTTGATCATGAGTGAGTAGTTTCCTTAGCTAGGATTGACGGAGAATTAGGGGAAACAAACATGGGGATTGATTCATGCTTAATCTAATATGTTTTCATAATTAAATTACTTGCTTGTTGTGATTTCAACTTATGCACATGTTATGTTTAATGAAATGCGAGCCTATGAATCCTTGCATTTTTGACCCATCACCTATCTTTTCAATGAGGCTTGTAAGCTTATACACCAACTCGAGCCTCATTAGACCATGCATATAGTTGGATAGGAAGGATTAAGTCGGCTTGTAGGTGTTGTACAATCTAATCGATTCGGCTCCGGGACCCAAACCTTCTTAGGGATTGTAAGCTTATACACCAACTCGATCCCATCACAACAATAAGTGCTTGCTATATAATTGAGAACATGTTTGTATGATCACCACCATGAATCCCCTATGAACCCATGACATCCTAGTGATTTTAATCATTTGTTTACATCTCTTGATTTATTGCTTGCTTTACTTTATTGCTTCCATTAGTTTAGAACACAACTACAAACCCCAACAATTGTGACACTAGCATAAATTGAGATAGATAGACTTAGATCCCAAAGCACACCGTCCCATGGATCGGCCTCGACTTAACCACTAGATAGTTGTTTGTTGAGAGTTATAAATGTGTTTGATTGGGAGACACGATGACACCTCATCATCACCTATCCTACGTACCTGAGTCGTAGACGAAACCTTGATCAGGAAGGAAATAACAAAGATGAACTAGGACATGACTCCAATAGAAACCCTAGGAAGACGTAAAGAAGATTATGGTTTTTGATCAAGGTTGGAGAGGTTTTTCTATACGTCTTAGTTTTATGTTAATTCGTTAGTTTTGGTTAAACCCTAATTGGGTGAATTAGGGGTGTTTGGGAGTATTGTTGATGATAGATTGTAATTGTATGATTATGTGTTTATAGGAGGTGATATCGTAGAGGAACGCTTTTGATCCGCTGTGTAATATCCCAAATATTTTAATGTTCTATTTAAGGTAATTTATTTTGCTCTTTAATTTTACACTATTTTATATTAAAGAAAAAAAGGAAAATTATAAACCTTTATGCTTTCCTAGTCCGTCTTCACTTCCGTATAAGTTACACCTTATATTAATTCCCTTAATTATTTAACTTGCCCATCAGCCGCTTTCTTGTGTTCTTAATTCTCATGAAAACTAGTCCTTTCCAATCATCATCATCATCATTATCATCATCATCATCATTATCATCATCATCATCATCATTATTTACATTATAATACATCTCCAATTTTGTCCTATACTCCAACTATCTTCTATTCTCTTTTCTGAAAATTGGTACCTTTGGTCTTTGCTCAATTTTACCTATCCTACCTCCGATTTTCTAATTACGTGTGTGGACCGATTTTCAAACAACGTTAAAGTAGATATTGGATGAATCTCACATGTCGAGGTAACACGATTCTACCAATCCTAATATTATTATTATCGTTCGAGGTTGATTGACTTATGAGTACTTGTGTGTTTTATGGGCTAAGAATATATTTATAATGAGTATTGATCATCTTTATACTATATAGTAGTAGATATATCTATGTTTATATTTTCGTTATACTGTTGGCGAGATTGATTAAGACGAATTGCATAATTTGGACTTAAGCTTTAATGACGTTTATGGAAGATTGAAAGGGTGCTGAATCTTTGGGTTCAAAGATATTACAGAGGGTTTATATTTTTGTTAATTGGATTTAAGTCATGCGATAATGCTGCGCGTGGTACCAAATCTAGATTATTATGTATGAGTGCAATTCATATTGTCATGTTGGTTTGTCCGAGAAAGTTTATAACAATTGAGATTCTGGATTTTTAGTATTGTGTTTTTATTATCGTATCCTCTGACCTTGACTCTTGGGGAGTTTCTTAGAGTTTTACACTAAGTGTTGAGCACGGTTCTTTGAACCTTTGACAATATCGATATTGAAATTGAGATGGAAATTGGTTACTGGTATTGAGGTATGAGTTATGGGGCCTTTGAGCCGAGTTATATTTATGGTCCTGTGTGACCATGGTTATTGAGTTATTTGAGTTTATTATCGATATTGAGATGGAAATATTGTTTCGCGGTTTATCCGCCAGTTCACTCACCCCTTGTCCTTGGTCTTAGGGTCGATGATGAGAATACGATATGTGGTTACTTTGGAATATTATATTTTGGAATATTACATTATAAGACGGAGTAATGAGTGAGACGGAGTAATGAGTTAAACTTGGTTAATTATGGAAGCGAGAAATAAGTGTTATATTAAAGGAATAGTAAGAGTAGGTTTGAGTTTGAGACAAGTTAGTTACTGGGGAGTGTTTTTATTATTCTCTCTGTTTATTTTTATTTTTACGTGTCTGTGTTTCCACGCCGTGACCAAAACTATGCTGCTTATATTAAGGTATTATTTGTTACTCAGCTTTCTGTCTGACGTGTTTTCTCCCTTCTGGGCTACTCGTCATGGGGTAGGTCCATTCTGTCTTCAGGTTTTATTTCAGGTTACTTCCGCTGCAGTTCAAAAGGATTTTCGAGTCAAGATTTTATTTTAGTACTTTGTAAAGTTTTTAGTTCCATTTGTACTACTTTATTTTTAAAGGATTTGTAATAAGAGACTTTGTGTATTAATTATAATATCCCGTATTTTGGCCTGTTTTGTATGTAAAAGTTAATTTTTATTTAGCCAAATATATGGGGTGTTACACGCTGCTTGTGTTGATTTTGGTGATTGCATTCCAGGTAGGGTTTCCTACTCAATTATTGTTTACATGATTATGAGATGGTTGTTGGTTAATGGCATTTGTTTATATCGTAATTGAATTGGTATTGTTGACATTATAATTGGTTGTGGTTGTTTGTCTGTGGTTCGCGAGGTGCGCCCTCGGCTGAGTGGAGTCACTTGCGGGAGTGGCTTCACGCCCTTGATTCGCCCCTTGTGGAACCCGCCACAAGAGGGGATGTGCACAATAAGGAACATGGGTTTTCGGTCGGTAAAGATGAGCGGGGCTTAGATGGGAACACCTGCGGTCCGCCACTGGCGGAGTAGATTACTGGTTGCGACTAGTAATCTGGCAGGGCTAGACCTTCAGGCTAGCCAGATGATTGGTGATGTGACGGTGTTGGAGGATTGTGATTGTGTACTTGTTGTTGTATTATCTTATATTGTGTATGCAGTAACTGACCCCGTTTAATTGTTTTAAAAACTGTGGTGATCCATTCGGGGATGGTGAGTAGTTGTTGAGCAGGTATGACTTGGATGCACGAGGGTTAGCTGGGGATGAGTTACCATGAGTTAGCCAGTAGTCTTCCGCTGTTGCGTCGAGATACTTTTATTTATTCAATTGGTTTTTAGTTTGGAACCCTTGTACCGTATTTTATCAGTTTGGTTTTGAATGTAATTACTTTAACTATTTACTTAACGTACGTTATTTGATGGTCTGTTTGATATACTTTACCTCGGGTAACCGAGATGGTAGCGTTCTCATACATTAGGTGGTATTGGTAAGGCACCTTGGTGTATGGGGATGTTACACTTACCAACAAATCTTCCGGAATTAGTTGAATGGGTACAACGTGCACAAGCATCATAACCAGAAGTACTCCATCCAGACAACATAGCATATGCCGAAAAATCATTAATAGTACTATGTAATGCTCCTCGGAGTTTGAAAGCTTCATTCTCAAAGGCGTCAAAACCACTCCATAACAACTTCAATTCAGAAATTAATGGTAGCAGATATACATCATTGTCAATTCCTGGACTGGATTTTCTAGGAATAATACAAGACAGAAGAAATGAAGAGAGTTTCATGCATAGCCATAGTGGCAAGTTATAAGGAATCAAAATAACTGGCCATGTCCTATATGGGTAAAACGAATTATTGGAATGGAATCTGTCGAAATAAAGATTATTTAACACATGTTAAGACTATTCAAAATGCTCCAGTATTATTCAGACAAGTTCACGTGTTTACTTGGCATCCAAGGTAGTGATGTCGAGGCTTCTTGCTTAAGGAGTCATATCCTAGTATGTTTATAATTTAGAAATAAGTACTATAAAGGTACAATAGTTTATTTAATTTGAGCTAATTATTTAATAAGAGTTGTCGTAATACTTTCCTAAAATCTTTAGGAAAGCTTTCCTTATTCTAGTTCTTTCCTAAATCTAGCTACCTTGGTAGGCAAGTAATTTATGTTATGGTAATTGATGGAAACCGATATAGGGTATTTTAGATCGGTTCCTATAGACTATAAATAGGGTGTATGTCCTTCATATTTTATATACATCAAATAAAATCAAAGTTGAGTTTTAAACTTAATTGCTTGCGAGCATCCTTTGCTAGTCTTTCGAGATTAGTGTTCTTTTCTTCCTTGCGAGGTTGAAAGTTGAGTGTCAGTCAATCTTTGCGAGGTGAGAGTCATACAAACCAGTTGTGAGTTGTTACATATTTCTTGCGAGGAAGGAGTGCAATTTACTTCATATCCTTTATTATTTTTGTTGTTCATATATTATTTAACCAAAAAAAAAAACATTACTTAAATTCCGCTGCGACCTTTTTATTGAACAGTCCGACGTACTGCTCAATTCCTTAAATTCGAGTAGTTTTACATCAAATGTAATCCAGATTGTATCCATGACAACACATCTTAAAGATTGAATACTCACAAATCTCAGCACATTAAATCACATAATCAGAACATTGTAGAATAAAAGTATCAATCACATACACGAGAACGAAATTATTACGTGATGTCAATGTAACAAGACATACTTATTGTAGCTAAAGTAAAAAAAAAAAAAGAAAGTTTTAATAATAAATGAAAACTTAAATAGGAATTCGAAATACCCACCGTAGAAACTACTGAAGTAGCGTCACTGTCAAAACTTTGGTCCAAATTCCAATTATTCGGACCCTGCCCTAAAATTAAGGATAATCAACTGATAAATTAATACTACAATATAAAGAACTATAAGACCTTAATATTAAAGAGTCACAGTAACCACTGTTGTTAATCTTAATTAAGGATTATCAATTACTTTCCTGAAATATTTAACTATACCATAGAGGCCAAAATGCTTACTACTTTTTAGTCTCTGCTTACTGATAGTGAGTAGATTAATGAAGAAAAGGGCAAAAAAATCAAAATTATGCTCGTGCTTAATTTTCAAGCATTCAGAGAACATGGTTTTCCAAAATTTTATCATGCACATCTATTGAATTTATGATAAACCATTTGCAACAAAAATGATTCACTAAGATATATAATAGTCTTGAAATGATTTAAAAACAATCTGTCAATACGTTTCCACACAAATCAATGATCTTTAACTGTTTTCAACTGATAACCAAAATCAGATTGAGCAATAAATATGCAATGTTACATTACCTATTTCTGAACCAATCGTTAGTTGGCGCAGTGGTAGCATGCCTGCGCTTGGTAGGGAGGTCTGCGGATCGATCCCCCACAACTGCGATTGGGAGGGGTTTAAATATCGTAATCCTTGGACACGCTCCGAAATCTGGATTAGTCGACCCAATGTGGCTCAGATTACCGGATGGTTTAGACCAACAAAAAACATTACCTACTTCTGATTTATCACCATTTGAAACCAAAAGAGATAGTTTAATTTCAGACAGCGATGGTTAAAAATGAGCAAAGAAATTGTTAGTATTTCCTCAAATGAAAAATCCCTTGCTACAACTAAAAGCCCGCCTATGTACAGCATAAACAGACTTGAGCTGCTACTTATGTCACGTTGCACATGAGACTCATTTATATTTAAAACACCAGAATATCTGGAATGAAAGCATTAGTTGGCAAGCTAGTGTGGTGGGTTACTGCTAAGAATTATAAATTATGGATCAAGTGGGTATATCAGGTACACTTTGTGGACACGGGGGCCACGGGGGCGCTTGGGACAAGCGTTTGCATTTGTGGAGTCGCCACCAATTTTTATGGGAAATTGGAATCGTTCGAATACCTCGTGCCATGTCAAGACACAAAGTAATGACATGAACATTAAGAACTCGTTACCCTTAGCATTCTATGTCTAGAATGACTCTTGTGGATGCCAATGAACACGGATGTTCACAGAGATCTGGAGTAAGGGGTGAGGGTACGTATTAGGAAGTCCTTTTACAAAACACCTAATCCCGACCGCCTCGATAGCGGCCTCTACTAATGATTAGGGAAATCGTTCGTATTTGATATGTTTTCGATTATATGCATGCAATGCAACATCCAATATTTTAATCCTAATATGTGACTTAAACTATGTCGGTGAACAACTAATTGGCACTTGTTAATGTCGAATTAGGGTTTAGAATTAATTACATGTGAAAAACAAATAAATAAATCATACATAATTAAAACAATAAATAAATAAGCGATAATAAATTACAATGGATTAATCGATTTACGTCAAAAATATACTTAAGACGGACGATTTGAGGAAAAGAAAGTAAACTGAAAAAAGGTTAGAAAATATGGACAGATTAGGGGTGATATTACGGCTAATAGTCAATTAATTACATAATTAAGGATTAAGTCAAAGCAAGAACGGAAATTCAGGGACATAACTCATCCCGGAACAGGCGCAGCACTGCAGCGTACCTTGGAAGAGGCGCAACTTTCACTTCATCTGTTCCTGAGGTGAGTTCTGGCTGTGAAGTTAGACTTGCGAATTCGTTAATGTTCGTTGGTAGGTTTATGATTGATTATCGATATTTGACTCGAGTGAAGGTGATTTAACCATATTAATTACATATGAAGCCGTCATAAAAGCGATAAACACGAATTAAAAGAATTAAAACGCGTTAAAAAACAAATTATAAACGAATTAAGACGAATTAGGTTATATACGAAAGACGGAAACGAATTTGTGATAAACTGGAAATAAACAATGAAAGCATGTACAAAGGACGAATTCCAGAAACTTGATATGAACGAATCGAGTCTCTAAAATACGGGTTTGATTTAATGACAAAAACCCGCAAATATTGATTATAAGGGATTTAGGTCGTAAATAAAACGTGGAAATTAATAGGAAAGTATTAAAATTTATTTATGTATGAAGAAAAGAGGGAAAATAAGAAAGTAAAAACAAAAGGAGCGAAACAATAGAAAAACCGAGGAAGAAGAAGAAGAGCAGAAACAGCGGCATCCTCTAGAAGAGGCGCAACAGATGCTGCGACTCTTCGAAGAGGCGCAGCTGTTGCTGCGTTTCTTCTCGACGTATGGTTACTGCTAATCCGTAAAAACGGTTTAATAATAGGGTTTCAGAAGACGGTTTTAAACATACTTTTGACGTGAATCTTACAATAATTAGTACAAAAATAAAAATTCAATAAAAAAGATGGGATTTACACCCTCAGACTTACATGTTTGACGAAACGAGATTAACTAAGTTAACGGTTAGTGATTGCTCGACTCGAATGTATGTAGAAAGTGCCCTCGTTAGAGGATTTAGATTAAATTGATTGATGTGTAATGGTTAAATTGGCCGGTCATGCAACGTGACTGGAACTCAGAATGATCTGAGCTTACGTGGTCGATTGATCAAGCACGTAGGCGTCGAAAGCTTAGAGCACAGTCTTAGATTGCAAAGGGAGAAGAGAAGGGCGGACACTCGCGTGAAAAATATGTGGCACGAAGGTCCCTATTTATACTAAAAAATGTGAAGAGTTATGGAATGACTCAAACTTTGGAAACAAATCACGGAAAAATCTGAAAACAGGCAGAAACGAGCTGGGGAAGAGGCGCAGTAGCTCCTGCGATTCTTCGAAGAGGCGCAACATCTGCTGCGTCATTTCCCCAGAGGTTTCCTCCTGTGGAAGAAAGAATTCCGCGTTTCTTTTAGGGAATTGCAGTAGATCTATACTTCCTTATTTCTTAAAATAAGATTTATGGGATATATTTTACCAAAAGATATAACATTAAATTATGGAATAAATATCCGGAATATTTTAGGAAATTCCGACTCGGTATTTTAAACGGTTTCTTAGAAAATGAAGCGGTTTTTGACCCGGACTCCAAATGAACTCTAATTACTGTCAAAACAACCGTATCGGTGCGTAGATGACGACCAAGGGGTAGACACAAGTGTTTGAGCTATCACATGACGATAAACTTACGGACTATCGTAAATCGTTCCGTGTACCAAACATGTGGCCTAATAATCACCGGGTGGTTGGAGGGAGGTGTATAAATGAGGTATCTACACACTTAAAGGGCATAACTGGAAAGAATATGTCCAAAAGCAAGAAAGCAATTGGGGATGGAAACGTATATGTAGGTCAAAGGATAACCTGTAGAGGCTGATGCTTGATTGCTTAGTAATTGGAATTGGATTGCTCGGGAATACTCGGTTACTAGGTTGTATGATAGTCTTAGAATTAAGAAGGGGAGAGATAAAAGTAGTAAAAAGAATAAGAAGAAAGGGACCTCGGCCTAGTCTAAGCATGCGACTATGAGCTAACTAAGTCAAGACTTCTAGGAGACTAAGGGACCTTCTACCTAGTAAGTTGTGTAATACCTGGATATTTTGGGACCCGTAAAGGAACCTTGGGATGCGTGAGAGGACCCTCGGGTTTGATAAGTCTACTCGGGAGTGAAGTATGACTATAAAGTGGGCCGAGTATAATCTATACTAGACTTAGTGGAGTTGTTATAATGTCCGCCTATAGAAGGGTCGTCTTAAAACTGTCATAACTTGTGATCTAGACATGGTATTGATTTTATTTTAATTGGAGGTGATAGCTTGTTCTCTTACGATCCCAACGGTAGGTCACATGCCTAAAATGACCAAGAATCGTGTGAGATATGACTGTTTTACGAAAAATGGTCATTGCTGAGAACTGCGTTGTACTCGACCGAGTGAGGGTCACTCGATAAAGTGGACATAGAACTTGAACAAGTGTTTGGCACTCGACTGAGTGGACTCGGCAATCGATCGAGTGTACTCTAGGCAGACGGGTTTTAAACCCGCAAACCTCCCTTCTTCTATTTCATTTCTATCTTCTTCCTTATCCCTCCAAACACTCCCCCTTCTATCTAAAACCCTCACAAACACCATATTAGGGGATTCAAGATTGGATTAGAGGATTGCTCACCTTCTCCTTCATCATTTCACCTTGTAAGTTGAGAACTACCCTTTTTTAGTCTCATCAACCCTATGTTTTGGGGGGTTTTAATTGGGTTGATTAATTAGTAATTATTGTTAATATATGGGTAATTAGTGCGTAATAATAAGGGGTTTTGTGTTGTATTATAGTATAGGGTGATTTGTCATAGTTATTATATGATTTATGTAGGATGAGATGGTTTTATGAGATGGATACTTGGTGATTTCTACTAGCTTATGGATTATGCTAAAAGGTAGGTTAATCCTACTCGGTTTCAATAAGTTTGGATGGTTGCATGTGTCATTAGTATGTTGTCATTGCATTATAACATGATTGTTGTGGTTAGTCATTGGTGGTCTCATGTTGTTGAGAATCCATGGTAACATGATAATGAGTAAATAATGTTTGTTGGTAGTTGAGGATTTGGGTGAGTCTCATATGTGTTGGTGATGCATTATAACATGATATTGGATTGTGATGACTCGAGGAGTCGGTATTTGACATATAAAGTGGTATCTTGTATTTATTATGTTTGTCATGTGTATTATAGGATATGACGGCTTGTGATTGATTGGTTGTTGTTGAGGAAACGGAAGGCGGTTGAGACCGTCATCCGCTTGGGTCGCCTCTTGGAGTTTTCCACTCGAAGAGCGATATGCACATTAATGACTTGAGTTACGGAGGCACTCATGTAGTTGAGGCACGACGTCTGGTAGGGGATCCAGTTGGCTTCTGGACTTGGTACGTCTGGCCGTGTCCCGGTACCTTTGTGTGAGGTGTGGTGTCGTGTTGTTGGCGTGTCCCTAGCACCAGTGGTTGTAGGTACGTATGGGCGTGTCCCCGTACCGATGTGGTTGTAGGTACGTCTGGGCGTTTCCCGTACCGGCGTGGTGATTGTATAATCGTGTCTCATTCATTTCATTAGCATGTTGCATATTATTTATCATGTCATGTCTTATGTTTATTTATTGAAACTGACGTGTGTGTGTGTGTGTCTGTGTAACTTTTCACCTATTTCCGTGGTGGCCTTTGTCGATTGATAGGCTATCGCACACCTAACAAAGATAAATTCCCTGGTAACAAATGAATGTAGTAGTAGGTGTCGAACACAAGGAGACGGGAATTGCTAAACAAGTTGTCATGGAGCGAATTTTATCAAGGTTGATTAACGATTGGGTGTTGGTTTGATTGGTAAAACTTGTGATAAAATAATGAAAGAAAACAATAATAATAGAACATTCTAGGGGAGTCGGGTCACACATGAAAATATATAAATGTTCATGTCAAACTAGGAATTCTTAATGACGATAATTATTTAGGCTTAAAGACAACCACCTCTCGACCTTATTGTCAACTATAGAACGAGTTCTAGCGAGCTCTCGCTATTACTAGATTGGTTTACTAAAACATGCTTAGTCTAATTCAATTTCGTGCCTCTCGACTTATAAAAGTGAATTAACAAATTTAATCTAGGATTGTGGCCAATAATCAAAGACTAACAATTCAATACAAGGATGTGATAGAAACTTTTAATCGATATTATAGCATCCTAATTCAACATTTACAAGTACTATTTATGCATGGCTCCCATAATCCCTAGACAAATAAACTACTCACACATATTGAAAACTAAACTAATAATATATGATATAATAAACATGATGATAATGGAATGAAATAAGTACTAGAAATAGAATTACCTTAACAATGGAAATGGAACATGGAAATGAAGAAAAAGGTAGTAAATGGAAATAACTTGAAATCTGACTTGTATATAACTTGAAATGCTTAAAAGAAATGTTTGTAACAACAAGGAAATGCGAAACTACATTTTTATTCTGAAAACTAGACTAAAACATATGAAAAAGGTGTATGGAAGTGGTCCCTCAAATGACGGATTCAGCACCCCTTATACAGAAATAAGGGGTGAAACGTAAACAATTCAAGGACGGGCAACCCCGATCAGGGACACCCTACCCCGATCGGGGTCGTGGTGTTTTTTATTTTTGTCTTGATGTCGTCTTAACTTCTTGCTTTATGGTGATGCGGAATCAAATGCTTGCATATTCATGAGTCCATCTAAGGCATCTTAGGGGTCATATGGCATCCAATGTATGCTCTTAACTTGGGGTTTTACTTGGACTTCATTTGTTTACTTGTTCACGAACCAAAGTTGGTTTCTTCATGCTTGGGATTTCCAATTTCTTCCCGAAACGCCCCTATACTTCCCGAAACGCCCTTACATGGTCAGAAGTTGCTCTCATTAGCCTTGTGAACTTGGGTGATTGCTAGTTTGATGGGAAAAAGCTACCAAAGGCTTCATTTCCTAAAAAATACAATGAATACGAGAAAAACACCTAGAACACGCAATTAGCTCACAAATACACTAATTGAAGTGCAATAATCAAATAAAACCGAGCTAAAATAGGGAGTTAAGCTATATATAAAATGGACCTATCATCGATCCATATGATATTTTAGATCAAATGGGGAGTAGTTTCAGTACGGGTTTTGCTTTTTGACGTGATCGGGGTTCGGGCCGCGCTTTGGACTTGGAGTCGAGTACTTGGATTGTTGATAGATAACATAGATAGTAGTCATGACTTATATTCTTTTATTTATTCATTTGTTTATGGCTATGTAAATCATTAATTACTTTGTTTATAATAAATGTTTCTTGATTGTATCTCTGATTCACCGCCTCAGGAAACCGAGATGGTAACATCTCCCAATTACCTCGGCCCGGTAAGAAGAGGGTGTTACAAAGTGGTATCAGAGCGACGATTTTGGAACCTAAACTGATGTGGCTCATGATTACGCACATTTAGCCCCCTAATCAACCTATTTTTGCATACTAATATAGCATTCCATAGCCATTTTATCCGTCAATTACTTCCTATTTGCTTTCCTAGTGCGTTTCATATGTCTTGTAGGAAAGAAAATAATGAGGCGGAATTCCCGTCTCTCGCGCATATTCGGAAGCTTGTTGATGATCTTGGATGGACTAGTATGAAGAGGAGGCAAGAATGATGACCAAGAATGATAGGAATAAGGAGTATATGTAAGAATCATAGGCATAGAAGCAAAGGGAAAAGAGTTGCTCCTCAACCCGCTCGAGTTGGCCTTCAACCCGCTCGAGTGGAGCTCAACTCGCTTGAGTTGATGCCCAGACTGCCTCCTACGGATCCTTTTGAGACGTGCAAAGGAGTATTCGACACATAAGCATGTTATTTTCCTAATCTACCCTTGCTTAACCTAATGTTATAACCACTATATATACTTCATTTGTAATAATTAAGAGAGGAAGTCCCTTTAGATTAGATGAAGCTTTCTTAGATTAGATTAAGCTCTCATTAGGAGTAGATTAGAATAGATTAATCTTTAATCATTCCACAAATTGCAATTTAATCTTTCCTTAATTATTGTTCAAGATTTCTTATTGGGTAATTGAAGATTATTGGGTTATTATTTGGAGAATTGACAACTCTTTATCAATCAATCAAGTTCCCTTCTATTATTCTTTCCTTTCCATTTGTTCCTCTTAAGATTGGTATAATTTCTTCCCTCTTTACTTAATTATTTCTTATTGTTTCACTCTTCCATCATGTTTATACTTGTTAAGATGATTGACACCATTGTTAATATGTTTTCCATGATAAGGAGTGAGTAGTTTCCTAACTAGGGATTAGTGGGGGATTAGGGGAGTAATCATGGGATAAATATATGCTTAATGAGTTCATTTGAATGCTTGCTTATTGTACTTTCAACTTATGCACATGTTATGTTTGATGAAATACTTGATTGATAACCTAGCATGATTCTCTTATCCTTTCAACAAGACTTGTAAGACATAAACTAACTCAAGCCTTGTTAGACCATGCATATAGTTGAATAAGAAGAATTAAGTCGACTTGTAGGTGTTGTAAAGTCTTGACCGAATCGAATCCGAGACCCAAAACTTCCTAGGAATTGTAAGATATAAACTAACTCGATTTCAACAATAGTAATTGCTTGCATCTATATGATTCATTTATGCTATTTCACCATGATTCCTATGATCTCATGATTCCCTATTATTGTTTATCGTTTGTTCACATCCTTGTTTTTATTGCTTGTTTTACCTTTCATTGCTTTTTATTGCTTTCATTAGTTCAGAATCATCAACCCAAACAAATTGTGACACTAGCATAAATTGAGATAGATAGACTTAAAACCCAAAGCACACCGTCTCGTGGATCGACCTCGACTTAACCACTATCTAGTTGTTTTTTGAGAATATAAATGTGTTTGATTGAGTGAACAACGACTCGCTCACCATAAACCAATGAACCAAAATGAACCTAGGTGTGTCTAATAAAATGAAGCCGAAATATGTACAATAGGATATAACAACCCGACCCACCACTATTGTAACACAAGCCCAATAAGATGAGGTGTGCACTTTTGGGCCAATTATTTGTCCTCACTTAAGCCCAAAAGCACAAGGCCTTGTTACTAAGTGGTGGGTGGAATCCCTTATAAACATATCACAAGC
Organism: Silene latifolia; assembly: GCF_048544455.1. NCBI lineage: Eukaryota > Viridiplantae > Streptophyta > Magnoliopsida > Caryophyllales > Caryophyllaceae > Silene > Silene latifolia. The sequence continues at coordinate 141,551,191 of NC_133534.1, read as the reverse complement.
TTTATATTTTCCCGATTTGGGACAACTTTCCTCTCATACTCTTGGGGTGTTACAAACTCCCCCACTTAAATAACACAACGTCCCTGTTGTGCCCGGAGGCTGACCGCAGCCAAGCCCATAATCCTGTTGGGGTTGGTGTCCTTAACAGTTAGTGCAAGGACTAATAAACCTCTAAAAGGATCAAAGGGCATACTTTGGTATTATTATCAGTTGATCCACGTTTATCAATAACGGTTGGCTTGCTAGATAAGTTTGACGTTATTGTCATACAGATGGCGGTGATCAACTGGTCCCTAAAAGTCACACCTATAGGATACGTTCGAGAGATGTGACGGTATGAAAATACTGTCATGTAGATGCCAAAATTGACTAACCAGTTAGTCCGAGTTATTTGACTAAGTAATTAGTCAAATACGTGATGTTGAGATATTATATTTAATACGGATTAAATATCATGGGCTAAGGCGAATTAACCAGTTAATTCGTGAAATTAAATATACGTGATTTATATTTAATTAAATGTATATTAAAATAATTATACAATCTTTTGTTTTGTCGGACACGTATTAATAATTCAACTAACCCGTATTATTAGCTGATGCCTTAATTTCCGATAACCGATGACAGTTTATAATACAAACCCGTCATATACATTTTAGTAATTAACGAACCGGACCTCGAGTTAAAACCAAGAGGAAGTGGAAGCCCACTTCCCTGTGTGGGTCACGGTTCTCGGCCGAATAGGAGAACAAAAGGAGACCTCCTCCTTCTGTTAAACCTAATCATCATTTGAGAGAAAATTAGGGTTTCGAAAGAGCATTCTTCTCTGTAGAAACCGAGATCTCACATCTCGACAAAACTCACATCGTTCTCCCTATATTGCAAGGCAATCGGAGAACACTGTTCTAGCACAAGGGCATATCTCGGACCAAGTCTTGGGTGCAACGATTAGGAGGGAATCGCTTAGATTTCGATCTTTACGCCGCAATTAAAAGGACCCGAGGTTGATTTCTATACACTTATCGTTTCTATTGTTTTATCGTTTTATGACTATAAATTGCATGTAAATTTTACGTTATAGTCCTGCAATTTAAGGGGTAGTATACGGATATTAACCCACAAGTGGTATCAGAGCGAGGCCACGTGAATTTTTCATGTGTTTTTCATAAAACGATCTTGAAACGATTTTGTTTTGGCTAAAAATTTGTCTCGCAGACCTATTTTTCACTCTGCAGAATTTTTTTAAATTTCTGCGTTTTTTTTTTTTGCTTTGGGAACCGTGTCTTGTTTACACGGTTGCTCTTGATGTTGTTTTGTCTCGAAAACCAATCCGTGCCATGTTTTGCACTATTTTGTTTTGCTTCAAATTTCATGTTGTTTTTACATGTTGTTATTTTATACGGAGATTATAGCAACATGTCAAGTTTTGTCAATTATCAAATTTGTTTTGATGCGTTTTGATCAAAAATTTTAATTGATTTTATCTCGAAAATCAGTTTTCACGAGGGTTTGGGATTTTTCAGAAATTTTTGTACTTGATCGAATAAAGTTTCAATCGATCGAGTGTTTTTTCTGCTTGTTTTTGCTCGATCGAGTCCCTGATGTACTCGATCGACCCTGTGTCAAAAACCTTTTCTCGATCGAGTCCCTGTTGTACTCGATCGACCCCCTTTCTAAACCCTGCTGCTCGATCGAGTTGTCCTCGTACTCGATCGAGTAGTGTTGCTGATATAGGTACTCGATCGACCACCAGTATTGTCGATCGAGCACCTCCTGATTAGCATTCCTCTCGATCAACTTGCAGTTCAGTCGATCGAGCTCCCCTGTCCCTCGATCGAGCACTTATGTCCCTGGATCGAGGGATTTAAATCTTTAATGACTTTGAAAATTTGTTTCTTTTGATTTAAATTTTCCTTTGGCTTTAATATGTACTTTATCCGGATATAGTACACTCGCTTAATAGTGAATCGGTTCACTCACATACCATATAGTTGTTTTAAAGTGTCTTTAAAATGACGGATTATAATAGATTAAAATTAAATGATAGAAGCGGTTTTATCACACGAATTTTAATCATTAAAAGGTGGTTTGGATAAATTTAACATAATTACGGAATTATGTCACGAATGAATTTGTTTTTAGTTGATGCATTTTTATTTATCGTTTTGTTGAATGCCGTGAATGCCTTTTTATTACGTATTTAATTTTACAAGCGATTGTAACTTAGTGTGGCCTTAGTAGAACGTGTTACCGTAATGATGGAACACGGTCTTGGTTGTATTTTGAGATCTTGTATCTCCGTTTTGGATTTTTCACTTGTAATTACAGTTTTAATTAGAATGTAAATAGGTTTATATTTGTAATTTTAATTGTAATTTTTGAGAAGACCAAAGATGGAGACCGGATGCTCACTCCCGCTACTTGGATCAAGATGGAACATCAAGACAAGCTTTTCGGGTCCAACGGTGGATTCCAAAGTTGTATTATGTTCTTTTACTAGGATAGGCCACACTAGGACTTTTTTTATTTACGTTTTTGCATTCATTTATTTATTTTTCGCAACGATAATTTGCATCATATTCCGCCTAAAAACCAAACCACCTAATTTATTGCATGAAAACTGACACATATAGAGGTCACGAGTTAGTTTTCATTGACATTCTCATGTCACACGTTTTAAGCCATCATCCAAATAAATTCATTCACGACAGACGCTAGTTATTCGTTCACTTAAAATGAATTATAATTTTGTTGATGGGATCTTCCTCGTATAAACCAAAATTGAGAACGGTCTTTATAGGTCAAACTCCAATGAGTCCCTTCTTCGTCGGTAGGCATACTATGACCCCTTCTACGTCGGGTAAGTTGGAACCGATTGACCTATTTTATCTCAACACTATGGTCACTCGTACGATCCCGTGATCATGGTGGACTATAGATAGGATTTACGGAAATCTATCGACCAAGAGTTCTTACGAAAGAATTAGCTAAACAGTTGGCTTATCAATTTACTGAAATTGAGTCTTGGGATCACTTGTATCATTCTTGAGGGAGATCAATTATGCAAGTGCGAGAGTCTACATGTTTAAAATGAATTTTAAAATAGACTTAAATCACCTCGATGAGTTGCTTATTTCGTCTTGTTTTTCTTTCTTTTTCAGTGTAGATCACGTTTTAAATCGCTAAACATCAAATGGTGGTTCAAGTGATAACCCAATGCCAAGTGCCACATTGGACCGTGAGTCCTGGCTTAGGATCTTCATGAATCGGATGAATCGTCTACTCGATCAAGAATGATGGATCCAACTTCGCGGATCGGGAGGCAAGATTACGGAATCTTTCGCCGCTGCCGACGGAAAGCTCAAATATCTACTTGAGCCCATGCCGCCACACCCAGTTCCCACGGCTGGAGCTAACGAGATCGCTACTTATAACGATTTCGTCATGGAAGCGGGTGCGATTAAAAACGTGCTCATTTTTGCAATGGAACCCAATTTGCAGAAACGCTTCATAGCCCAAGGTGCAAACAAGATTTTCACCACGCTCACTAAGGAATTCTCGAAAGCACCGAGAATCGTGACCTATGAGCATACCACTCGCTTCTTTGATGCGAGACTCGTAAGGGCCAACCGGTTAGCCCACACATTCTCAAAGCATGATTGAGAATGTCGAAAAACTGGAGACCTTTAACTGTAACATCAGCGAGAATATTGTTATCGACCGTATTCTTCATTCACTCCACGATGGTTATTCGCAATTCAGAGCGAATTACTATATGAATGATTTGAAGAAAACTCCCCATGAACTGCACTCCCTCCTCGTACAGACCGAGAAGGACATGAAGTGCGGCGGGAGTTCGAAACAGGATGTCCTCGTTGTGTCAAACAAAGGGAAAGGTAAGGGCAAAGCTCCGGCAAACCTAACAGTAGGTAAGGCGAAGTTCAAGAAGTCGGGTTCAGGGAAGAGTGGTCCTGGTGAGTCGAGTAACTCATCAGGCATGACAAAGAGCAAGAGTGATAACATGGAATGCCATCATTGCCACAAGACTGGGCATTGGAGACGCACATGTCCTGTTTATCATGAGGACTTAAAGGCAGGTCGTGTTAAACCTGTTGGTATGTCTTCTCTCTCTTCTACTTTTATTCATATGATTGAGATTAACCACGCAAGTTACGGAACTTGGGTACTTGATACTGGTTGTGGTTCTCATCTGTGTAATCATGTGCAGGGGCTCCGAAACATCGAACCCCTCGTAAAGGGTGAGGTGGACTGCGTGTCGGGAATGGAGCAAGAGTAGCCGCCATCTCCAAGGGGACATATGTGATCCAGCTTCCATGCGGATTTGAGTTGTCATTATATGTTTGCTATTATGTACCTAGTCTTTCAAAAACATTATTTCAGTTTCTGCGCTTGATAAACTTGGTTTTTCATTTGTAATAGAAAACAATGCTTGCATTTTCTCATTACACAATATGATTTATGGCAAGGCAGTTTCCATGAACGGAATTTATGTTTTAGATCAGACCTCGGAAATATTACACGTAATGAATAAAAGGTTAAAGGTTGGTGACAAAGATCAAACATATCTATGGCATCGCCGCATGGGACACATTAATGAGAAACGCGTAAAACAGCTCATCAAACATGGAGCTATCTCGGCCTTTGATTTTCAATCATTTGGCACGTGTGAATCATGTCTCATCGGTAAAATGACTCGTATTTCCTTCAAAGGTGTTGGAATGCGCGCTGCTGACCTATTAGGGCTCATACACACGGATGTATGTGGTCCTATGTCAATCACCGCACGAGAAGGCTATAGGTATTTCATCACTTTTACGGACGATTTGAGTAGATATGGCTATGTCTACTTAATGAAACACAAAAGTGAATCCTTTGAGAAATTCAAGGAATACCAAAATAGGGTGCAGAACCTATTGGGTAGAAAGATAATAACACTGCGTTCGGATCGTGGTGGCGAGTATCTTTCTCACGAGTTTGATCAACACCTAAAGGATTGTGGGATTGCCCTACGGTTGACTCCACCCGGAACACCTCACTGAACGGTGTATCCGAACGGAGAAATCGAACACTACTTGATATGGTTCGATCCATGATGAGTCACACGGTTTTACCTGATTCATTATGGGGTTATGCTCTTATGTCAGCCGCTCTAATACTTAACCGAAGTCCGTCTAAAGCTGTTGACAAGACTCCATATGAATTATGGAAGGGAACGGTCCCTAACTTGTCCTTTATACGGGTTTGGGGCTGCGAGGCTTATGTCAAGTGGAGACACGAGGATAAGCTCGGCCCGCGATCGGTCAAGACATACTTTATAGGTTATCCTAAAGGAACACGTGGTCATTACTTCTACTCGCCAACCGAACAACGTGTTTTTGTTGCGGCTAGTGCGACATTCTTAGAGAAGGAATTTCTCGAGAATGCAAAGAGTGATAGAACCTTCGACCTGTCGGAGATTCCAGAACCAAACACCGAGCAACCATTGGAGGAACCTATTCCTTCAATCCCGGCTGCGGTGAATATTCCTGAGGAACCTAGGAGGTCGGGAAGAGTCTCTATTCCTCCGGACAGATACATTGGTATGGTCGAGGAACATGACATAGATGACGTTCTACTCTTAACGAGTAGTGAACCCGCAACCTATAAAGGTGCTATGACCGATTCGACTCAAAGCTATGGCTTGAGGCCATGCAATCCGAGATGGACTCCATGTATGAGAACAACGTGTGGGATCTTGTTGACTTACTTGCTAAGGTTCGTCCCCTTCAATGCAAATGGCTTTACAAGATAAAGCATTCTGTGGAAGGTCAAGAAGATATCTACAAAGCACGACTAGTTGCAAAAGGTTTCACCCAAGTGCCAGGTTTGCACTACGATGAGATTTTTGCACCCGTAGTTATCTTTGCGTTCCATTCGGATTATCTTAGCGATTGCCGCTTTTCATGACTATGAAATTTGGCAAATGGATGTGAAAACCGCCTTCTTAAACGGTTTTTTGGAGGAAGAGTTGTACATGGTACAACCCGAAGGTTTCATCGATCCAACACATCCTAAGAAAGTGTGCAAGCTTAAGCGTTCCATTTATGGACTTAAGCAAGCATCAAGGAGTTGGAATCATCGCTTCGACCAAGTGATAAAAGACAATGGATTTACTCGATCGGTCGAGGAACCATGTCTATATATCAAGTCGAGTGGGAGCAAGATTGTCTTCCTAATATTGTATGTTGACGACATACTCCCGATTGGGAATGACATACCTCTCTTAACTTCGGTGAAAGTATGGTTGAAGAACCATTTCGAGATGAAAGATCTGGGTGAGGCACAAAGAATTCTTGGCATCCGTATCTATCGAGATAGATCACGACGGATGTTATCTCTCGATCAGAGTCTTACATAGACAAAGTCCTAGAGAGATTCAGCATGACTAACTCCAAGAAGGGGTTCCTTCCCATGTCCCTGTGGGTGCATTTGAGCAAGTCTCGAGGCACCAGAGACACCGGAAGAGAAAGAGCGCATGACACGGATTCCTTATGCTTCGGCAATAGGATCAATCATGTATGCCATGATATGCACACGTCCGGACGTGGCATATGCATTGAGTATGACAAGTCGATTCCAACAGCAACCAGGTGAACCACATTGGTTGGCTGTCAAGAACATTCTTAAGTACCTCCGGAGGACTAAAGATTGGGTATTGACTTATGGAGGCTCTCAAAAGCTATGCGCAACCGGTTACGCAGATGCTAGCTTCCAAACGGATCGAGATGACTCGAAATCTCGATCCTGGATTCGTTTTTACTCTTAATGGCGCTGCGATCAGTGGAAGAGTTCGAAACAAACTTACATAAAGAGATTCTACGACCGAGTCCGAGTACTATGCCGCGTCTCGAAGCAACAAAGGAAGCGATATGGATGCGTCAATTCTTACATGGACTATCCGTAGTGCCTAGTTCGAATGACCCGATCACCATCTATTGCGACAATAGTGGTGCCATCTTCCAAGCTAAGGAGCCTAAGTCTAGCAACAAGTCTAGACATGTACAACGGAAAGCTCATCTAATCCGGGATTACGTGGAGCAAAAGATAGTAGTGATAGAAAAGATTGCTACAGATGATAACATAGCAGATCCTCTCACTAAAGCATTACGACAAGATAAGCATGAAGGGCACGTAAATTCCATGGGAATCAAACGTGTTCCTGAGTTGTAGTACTCTTTTATGGATCAGATTCATTCTCCTTTGTACTCTATACGACATCATCGTTTTGATATTTTATATATATATATTTTGTTTTTCATGTGGAATTGTACGACAATTTTGAACACCACAAAGTGAATTGAACAAACATTATATCTTGTTAGTCCTTAATTGCCCACATGAGCCGATAACTCGGCAATTATTCTCGTGACGTTGGTTGATGGTGGGTTCAACGAACCATAAGTCAACAAAGTTGATCGACCAATCACAGAGGCGATTTATACGGATATTTCGTAGGACACAATTGTGACATCGACGTGGAGTCCTAAATGTTTTATAACATTCGTTGCCCGGTCGTGGATAGGACCTCCATGGTGATCCTAAGAGTCGATTCTTTGACTATCGACTGTCTCTTGAGACTACGGCAGATTTTGGGTGACTTTGGTTTCTTTCTCACGGTCATCCGTAACAGGGGGCCAAGTAGATTTTTTCTCGGGTCATTTCATGCCGTGCTTAGATCGGAAGGAGTCGAGTTGAAGGAAATATTCAGCCTTTATCGGGTACTCGATATTTCTCAGGGCCACTCGAGGAGTCAGAATCGAAATGCATGGCCATGCTCGGATACGGATTCGTTTTATCAGTTAAGTTACTCTCTAGTCGGGGAAACCACTCTAGATACAGATCGATTGTAAAATACGACCTTTGTGGATCCAGATCTGCAAATTGTTTTACATTGAGTGGGAGAGATTTTAAATGAATATGAGAATCGGTTATCGCACCTACACTTGTTCGGACAAGTGGGAGTTTGTTGGGGCTTGTGTCCTCCAGTTAGTGCGGATAACGTCATTGCACATACACTTGTACGGACAAGTGGGAGCTTGTTGGGGTTGGTGTCCTTAACAGTTAGTGCAAGGACTTATAAACCTCTAAAAGGATCAAAGGGCATACTTTGGTATTATTATCAGTTGATCCACGTTTATCAATAACGGTTGGCTTGCTAGATAAGTTTGACGTTATTGTCATACAGATGGCGGTGATCAACTGGTCCCTAAAAGTCACACCTATAGGATACGTTCGAGAGATGTGACGGTATGAAAATCTTTGTCATGTAGATGCCAAAATTGACTAACCAGTTAGTCCGAGTTATTTGACTAAGTAATTAGTCAAATACGTGATGTTGAGATATTATATTTAATACGGATTAAATATCATGGGCTAAGGCGAATTAACGATTAATTCGTGAAATTAAATATACGTGATTTATATTTAATTAAATGTATATTAAAATAATTATACAATACTGTTTTGTCGGACACGTATTAATAATTCAGCTAACCCGTATTATTAGCTGATGCCTTAATTTCCGATAACCGATAACAGTTTATAATACAAACCCGTCATATACATTTTAGTAATTAACGAACCGGACCTCGAGTTAAAACCAAGAGGAAGTGGAAGCCCACTTCCCTGTGTGGGTCACGGTTCTCGGCCGAATAGGAGAACAAAAGGAGACCTCCTCCTTCTGTTAAACCTAATCATCATTTGAGAGAAAATTAGGGTTTCGAAAGAGCATTCTTCTCTGTAGAAACTGAGATCTCTCATCTCGACAAAACTCACATCAGTTCTCCCTATATTGCAAGGCAATCGGAGAACACTGTTCTAGCACAAGGGCATATCTCGGACCAAGTCTTGGGTGCAACGATTAGGAGGGAATCGCTTAGATTTTCGATCTTTACGCCGCAATTAAAAGGACCCGAGGTTGATTTCTATACACTTATCGTTTCTATTGTTTTATCGTTTTATGACTATAAATTGCATGTAAATTTTACGTTATAGTCCTGCAATTTAAGGGGTAGTATACGGATATTAACCCACAAATCCTCCCCCGCTAGGTGGGTGACCCGGGTACTCCTGAACACAGGCTCACCACACGGTCGCAGGGTTGCTCTGATACCATTTATAACAACCCGACCCACCACCATTGTAACACAACCCCAATAAGATGAGGTGTGCACTTTTGGGCCAATTATTTGTCCTCACTTAAGCCCAAAAGCACAAGGCCATGTTACTAAGTGGTGGGTGGAATCCCTTATAAATATATCACAAGCTCCATATTTTCCCGATGTGGGACAACTTTCCTCTCATACTCTTGGGGTGTTACATAGGAGATCGGTTTTGGATGAGTAGGCGCCCTCATATCAAAACTAGTGCCTATTGTCTCATTTGGTCACTACGTGGGTGGTTGTGAGTATAGGTGAACGCTATGTGGAATGTTGTATGGTTGCATGAGAATGGGATTAGTATCAATTTTCTTGTATGATATAATTTTTTCCAATGATGTGTGAATGTGTATGAAAGTTGAATGCTTAGATTGATGTGAGTAACATGTTTGAGAATGGCTAACATGTATTGCCATACGGATAATGATTTCGCTCTTCAAATTTACAACGCTCGTTAATTAAATGCTTACTAGTATTATCAATAGTGTATGATTAGTAATGGATGTTGGTAGAGTAGCTACTAGTGCTACAGTAGTGTACCAAAGACGGTAAGTGGCATGACGTATGGACTAACTCGGGTGAGTCACCGATAGCTGGTGGACTCCCGAACCTTCTCTTTGTGTTGTAGGGACTTCACCGTTCTAATTCGACTCGAAATTTCAAGCCATAAGCAATCACTCGACCAAGTACGAGTCCACACTCGGCCGAGTACAGTGCACTCGACCGAGTGGACCAGTTTCCAGAAACTGGAAACATTTTAGAAAATGGTGCACTCGATCGAGTGAACTCGGCCACTAGATCGAGTGGAATTTCACTCGACCGAGTGGGTGCTGTAGCTGAGTTTTTTACACAGGTTAATCCCCTTCCTCTCATTTCTTATCTTTTTTCTTATCTTCTTTTCACCTCACAACTTCAACATCAAAATTCTTACAAAATTATTTCCCAAATTCCATTTTTGTAATTTGCTACTCTGGTTAAGCTTTCTACTCCATTTTCTGTCTCAAATCTCTTCTTAATTAGCAATGTAAGTAGACCAACTTTCTTCTAGTTTCTCCATTTTAATTTGCTTAGATCTACATTAATTGGTCCAAGATTTGTCAATTATTTACATGTTTTTGCTTAATTCATAGTAGTAAATAGCCTTCTACACCATTGTTTTTGCTAAATATCAATTTTTTATATCAATATTGCCAAATAAATAGTGGAACACAAAAATGGTATTCTTGAGCTTATAAATTGATTTTGGTGCATGTTTTTGGGTTTAATTAAACAACAAGGGCTTAACCTTTGTTGTTAATGTTGGATCTATTCTTGTATGTGAAAATTTCGTGTCTTAAACTTTCGAAATATAGGGTGTTCATGCCCAAATTTTGATTTTGCATGCATAAAACTTGGCTTGTTTCTCTTATAAAACTACTATCTTTACTAATAGTGTGGTACGTTGTCTTAAAAACAAATATTTCATCATCGATTTTACCCAAAATTTTCGAACCAAGTGAATTTGAACAATTTTTGATTTCATCTTAAACATGGTTTAATGGTATTGTAAGACTATAATTTTATTAGGGAATTTCTATAAAATGGTTTAAATCAAAAACTTTCCATCTTAAAAGTTGACAAAATTCCAAAAAATGTGTGACAACTATACATAATCTGTAACACCCCCATTTATTTAGGAGCCTTTAGCAAGACATTCCCAAATAAATAGGATTGTTACCATCTCGGTTGCCCGAGGTAGTGAATAACAAGGTAAAACAAACCAAAATACTTTATATAAATTTTAGCGAATAAACGTTTTATTACAATTTAACCAATACTAAATAAACTGAAATAAAAATTAATTACAACTCGGAGCGGAATTAAATAAACTAAATAATAAAAAGTGATGAGTTATATTTATATACATTTATATGCCTCCCCTTAGTTACTTTTGATATAGTTTTCGTGCTAAATTACATTGTTTATATGCCATTTATATTAGAATGTTGTTACTTCCGCTATTTGGTGTTTAATGCAGGAATGATGCATTTGTGGAGCAAGAGAATGAAATATAGCACCGCGGAGATGGCATGAAGGAATACACGAAGTAAGGCACGGAAATCTAGAGTAAAGGAAGAGAATTGAAGAAGATTAGACGAAGAAAAGTGCTAAAGCAAGGAGTACTCGATCGAGTCCTCTTAGACTCGATCGAGTGGTGGTGTACTCGATCGAGTATGCATAGACTTGATCGAATATACACTGATCTATGACTTTTCGCGCAAGTTTCCTAAATAGGTTTATGTTTAGTATAAATACTCAAATCGTGCCCTATTATATTTTTGCGTCTTATTTTACCTAGTTACGCCACAGTACAATAAAAACCTCCTAAAAATTTTAAGTTTAGTGGAATTGCTATTATTTTTGGATCTAAGCATTCTTTAATTACGGTATTGTTAATCTTTCCTCAGCTATTATTAATTCAAAGTTCTAGTTTATTCAATTGCTTGTTATTCATCTTTACATGCTTTCAATTATGTCTTTCGTTATTATTATTGTTATTAATTCTCCTAGTATGCGTAGCTAATTCCTTTAGCTAGGGTGAAAAGAGATCTAAGTTGTCAGAAGGGGGTAATTAGTGAATTGATAGTTAAATTGCTTCTTGTTGTTGTTCAGTTGATTGGTTTGAATCTAGTTAATTAATTACTGCAGGATTAATTAATTAATTAGTGTTACAAATTAGGATTTTCACCGACCGGGTTAAGGACTAGTATAGGCTACGATAACTGGATAGAATTGACATAATGATAGCGACCGCATGTTAAGTTAGATCTAAAGGACATATTAGAATCAACTGATCATATGACCTTAAACAACATGAATTGCTCTATTAATTAGTTAAATCTCACCCCCGGATAACTACCTAGTGAACTCGATCCCTAGACTTTTTAATATTATTGAATTCGCCTTATTTACTTTATTGCAATTAGTTAATAGAAATTAATCAATCAATCCTTCAAGAAAACAGTTACATTAAAACGGACTTAAATATTAACAAACTAGACCAATTACCTCACCTCCCTGTGAATTCGACCCTTCTTACCGCTAGCTATTAGTTAGTAGTAATTTAGGTTTATTTTGATATAGGTGATACGACTTTAGCCTTATCAAATTTGGCGCCGTTGCCGGGGAGGCAAGAATTTTTCTTTTTGTTTTTGTTTATTTTTGTCTTTTGTCTCAGAGAGCATCGGTTCCTTGAGACAGTTTGATATTTTTCTTGTTAGTTCTATGTATGCCCAGGTCTAACAGGTCGGAGATTATACCTTTTGATCCCGAACCAGAGAGGACTTTTCGGTACAGACGGAATTTTTAGAGAGAAATTAGTCGGGTGGAAGACTTGATTACACTTGACGCCTATTACGAGCTTTTTACATTTGTAGAAGATCAGTCCATCGAAGAGGACAAGCTAATTTCTGCCATAGAACCAATTAAGATGTCAACCCTTGCTAGCCACTCTGAGCCCACTTTGGCTTCTATCCCCAAGCGATCCAAGCTTCCAACTACCGATAAGGGCACTTTTAAGATTCGTCCATCCTACATCAACTTGGTGGAACAAAACTTGTTTGGAGGAGGCGCTAATGAGGATCCTGCCAAGCATATGGAGAATTTTACTGATTATTGTTACTCCATTCCACTGACTGCTGGAGTAACTCAAGATCAAGTGAAGCAGGTTCTCTTTCCTTTTTCCTTGCGAGATGAGGTGGCTGAATGGCTGCGAGACTTAGACATGGAGGCTCATGGTGTTACTGATTGGAATACCTTAGCTCTTACATTCTACAAGAGGTATTTCCCACCCCAGAAAACTAATTCACTACGGAGTCAGATTACAAGTTTTAAACAAGGTGCTACTGAAGACCTTAATGAGGAATGGGTCCGTTTCAAAAGGTTGGTTCGTTCTGTTCCGCATTATGGTTTGCAACCAATTCTATAATGGGTTATATGACGATCATAGAGCTTTACTTGACTCCTCTGCTAATGAGAGATTACAAAACAATACTAATGATGATACTGCCTGGAAGTTGATAAATGAGATGGCTACTCACACTACTGAGTATGGTAACCTAAGGGGAAGTACGAGAAGGAATGGTTCAGATAGTGCGATTGCAGCACAGTTGGAGGCCTTAACTGCTCAAATAGCAGAATTGAAGACATCATAGTCCTTGGGAAAGCAGCAAACGATTCATGCCATGGTTCAACAGGAGGTGTCTTGTGAAAGATGTGGTATTGATGGCCATACTCCGGCCAGATGTATGAGTACAATTGAACAAGTTCATGCTTTTCAATCATTTAAGCAAGGTACTCCTTACTCCAACTTCTTCCTTGAAAGAAGTCGAAATGTATTTAAACAAACCCCGCAGCAGAATGCTTATATTATTCCCCAAAATTATGGTAACTAACCACAAGGAAATTTTGTTAGGCAAAACCAAGGAAATCAATAATTTCAGCAGATGCAACCTCCGCAGCAGGCTCCTAGTAAGGAAATGGCAGAGATGAAGGCCTTGTTGCAACAAACTTTGATGATGCAATAAAAGCAGAAGGCTCAAATAGCCGAACTTGCAGCCTATAACAAGATTTTAGACACTCAAGTTGTTCAATTTCCTGTTCAAAATCTCTCAAAACAGCCTGGCAATCTTTCTCCTCAAGGTAAACAAACACATGAACAAGTTAATGCTATTTCACAGAGGAGCGGTACTACTTACCAAAGTTCGGAGACACCCATTGATGAAGATGAGGTCCCTTACATGCATCCTAAGGGGTTCGGTAACTTGGAGTTGAGTGATGACAAGAAAGAAATAAGCAAAGATAAAACACGGGATAAGAAAAAAGACGAAAAAATGAAGAAATCAGTGTGTACTCGATCGAGCCTGGTTGGACTCGATCGTGTAACACCCCTATTTATTCAGGAGCCTTTAGCTAGACATCCCAAGTAAATGAGAGCGTTACCATCTCAATTTCCCGAGGTAGTGAATAACAAATTCCAACTCACCAATGTACTTTAAATTAAAACTTTAGTGAATTACATGTTTATTATAATTTAACCAACTAAAACTTAATATAAATTAAAGTACAACTCGCAGCGGAAATAAATCAGTGATTAAATAATCTATGTAATCTAGACTTCTAGGTAGACTGGCCAAGTCCTCACGCATCCCATAGCTCCCAAGTCAGCTAATCTTTAGTACCTGTCAAATCTGCTCCCCATTATGGTTCATCACAGGTGTTCACGAATACACGGTCAACCACGAGGTTGAGTAGGAATAGACAAACAACAATAATAAATGGATACAAGAACAATATTAAATGCAAATGCAATAAAATTCGTGCTCATGATCAATCATCCGACACTCCCGTTCATCCCGCCAATTCCTGGCCGGGGTATCTCATCATCCCAACCGAAGTTGAGGTAGTCTCATCATCCCAGAAACAAGTCCTGCAGAACCAGTTCTGAGGTATCCAATGCAAGTGCTCATGATATGAAAATACAAACAATTAAGCAACACAATTTATTACCATCTCAGACACGAAGCTGAAGAATCCAATAATCAATATAATCATCTCAGTCATGAGCTGAGGTAGTCATTAAACAATTAATCTCGATATAGTTATCTCAATCCAACAATTCAACAATCATAATTCATCCAACACAATTCAATTAAATAATCATTTAACATTATCCAAGTGATCATTAAAGTGATTGAGTAGCTATCCTACCGGGCAAGCAATATCCAATTAGGCGGCTCAAAGCGATCCAATAATAAAGCAACCGAACCTGATTATAATTTCTTCATAGATCTTCACCTAACATAATATTATAATTTCCATCAATTATTAATTATTACCTTCCATTATTTTTTATAAATTATATTCATTACTCAAATTAATTAATTATTATTATTATTAAAGGGTTACGATATTAAAAACCCGACTCAATTACAAACCCGAGTCACCCAAAGCAAAAACCCGTCTTAAAAAAAAACAAGTCAACCCACACTCAAACCCCAAAAGCACGTGAAACCAACACACACACCCATACTACATACACGTTTACAACCATGTACACACCGTTCCTTCAACCCCCTTTTCCCGACACCACCGACCACCCATGACTCCACCACCGCCTGCCATATCAAGCCCGCAACATGGCGCATCCCGACAACCACCAACCACCCCCCAAGCCGTCTTAACCAGGCCACAAAACCACGCCCTAAACAGACCCCCAAATCCCGACACAACTCGAAAATAAACATACACTCACCACCCTTACCACCACCATGGCATCCCGTGTCCACCACCGTGGTCTCCCTTGACCCATGGTGGTCCCACCACCTGCCACAATAACCCAAAACAGCACCCCAAAAGCCGACAGCAACACCCTTATAACCTCTCCCCTGTTTCGCGTTTTTCCGGCAAGCCGTCGCACAAACCCTGACAACAACCTGTTGGAATATGTGTCCTCCGACAATAATGCGATCACAATTGTCGATCATATTGATCACATGTTTAAATCTCATTTTAAGAATACGTAAGGGATGATTCATTTTATAGTCAACTGATCAACATTAATCGGTAACGATTGGCTTGCTAGAGTTTGACCATCGTCGTGGGACGGTGGTGGTCAGTTGATCCGTTAAGGTCACACCTAAAGGATGATGCCCTTATCTGTAAAGTTGATTAATTGTATGACGATACAAGTTGATCAATTCCTTAAAATTGAACAATTCATTTGTGAGAGAGAATATTGATATCTTATTGTAATAGGATTAAATAAGATTTATTTTAGTAATTAAAATGTCGTGTTACTAAAATTGTTTATTGTTTGAGAAACAATAGAGATAAAATGAATGGTTAATTATAATTACAAAATGTTGCGAATTATAATTATATGACCCATTTTATTTATGTGATCAAGTATCACTAGTCAATTTGTTGTATGTAATTTAATTAATTCATGAAATGATATTTGTGTGATAAATATGCATCAAATTAATTAATAACATGTAACATACTACATGTGACATATTGTGTGATAATTGACAAATTGACTAAATAAAATGGTAGTCCATTTTATAAGTGGACCGAAATGTAGAGGGTTAGTGGATGGTGGTGATTTATTTTAATAAGCTAAAATCACCATCATGACACTACTTACCTAGCCTTACATGCCTAAGGTTTAGATAAGAACAAAAGTAAAAAGGGAAGGACCATATATTGGTCCTCACCTCCTCATAACCGTGCTCCCCTCTCAACAATAGAGAACTATTGTTCTCCACTCATTCATCTAATGCATGTTCATTAATTTACTTGCATTTTTCTCTCTACTCTTTGATTTTTCTTCAAAAATTAGAGAAATCATGATCTAAATTGTTCAAATAAGATTACTAATATTATTAGTGTAATATATGACTTCTACACTTGAAGTCTTTGGAGGATCATCCCATTATTTATTATAGCTCAAGAAATAACAAGTAGGAGATCTTGTTGGTGCCCAAAATGGCCGAAAATATTCATGTGGTATGAATCGATTTTTCCTTACTCTTTTCCAGTTTTGCATGCATAAGATCTTTAAGTTTTTACGACTAAAACTTTAAACCAAAATATGTGATATTCAAAATATGATTTCTAACAAGTGGTATCAGAGCATTATGATTGTTGCATGCAAGATCGGGTTAGTTTTTCCGAGTTAATTTAATTAACATATAAAACTTTTTATTTAGGATTTATGAAGATAAATCATGAAATAATTTTGCATGTTAAAAGTTTCTGGTCCTAAGTGATTTTTAGGACATTTTGGTTTATTTATGGATTTTTATTGTTCATTTTATATATTATTGGCATTAAAATTTGATTTTTGTGATAAAAATGTCAATTTTGGACGAAAATTAGATAAACTTCGAATGTTTCACTGATTTTTGGATATGTTTTCACATATATTATCTATTGATGGCCTGTAAATTTTCATAATAATATGAGTTGTTATGCTCGAAATATGGATTTTTCAAGTTAAAATCGTATTTAAATGAGAAAATAGGTTAATATGAGATAAATTTCGAATCTGGTCATAGAAATTTAGTATGTTGTCACATGCAATGTTATAAGATGTGTGTAAAATAATTGGCTATAATAAAGTCTTTATGCATGATTTATGAATTTTTGATGAAAAATAACATAAATAGTGACTTTAATTAGTGAAAATTGCTAAAACATACTTCATGACTAAGGAAAAACGTCACATATTGCATTTTATCATATATTTCATATCTAAAAGTGAAAAGTTAATAAAACTATTTTTCTCATATTTTTATGGTTATAATTGATAAATCCGATAAACCGCAACATTGTTTTTCTCGATAAATTTCAAAATTTTTAACCTAAGTTTTTTGAACATTATGAGTGTCATGGTACTTTTTCAGAATGTTCATGAGTTTAAATTTCAAATTTTGAATTTATTTGAAATTTTTATGATTTATTTGAAGTTTATGGCATTATATTGTAATTTTAAGTCCTTTTATGAACAATATTAAGGAATATATAAGTTAATTATTGTCAAATGTTAGTGGAGACTAATTTTGAGTCCTAACTTGGTTAGGGTAATTAACTTGTGCATAAATATGATTTTATGTAATTATTGTGATTTTAAAATGTTGAATCACGCAAATCCGTAAAAACCGATTAATATACGATATTGGCTCCTTAAAGGCGATTTAGCATAAAATTGGGCATGTTCATACATATTATAAAGCTGCATTTTATTTATGATTATCATAATTTTATTTTATGTAATTTTATTTTATGTAATTTTTACTTAGTATGGCCTTAGTTTTAAATTGGTATTACCCGAAATGTATGGGAATATCGATTC
Organism: Silene latifolia; assembly: GCF_048544455.1. NCBI lineage: Eukaryota > Viridiplantae > Streptophyta > Magnoliopsida > Caryophyllales > Caryophyllaceae > Silene > Silene latifolia. The sequence continues at coordinate 141,533,077 of NC_133534.1, read as the reverse complement.
GGTTGTAATTTATTGTGATCTCGTATCACCGTTTTGTAATTTAATAGATTTATTTTATTTTAATTACAAATGTATAATAGGAAATTATGTAATTTGTTATGTAATTTATTTATTCCGGAGATCCTTGAAGACGATGCCACTCAAGAAGGCGATCCATTAAAGACGGTGTTACCTCTAGATGCGTGCCAAAACCGAAGTTCAAGGGACCAATGGAGTTGGTTTCCGAATTTGTAATAGTTTATTAGATTTACTATTTTAGGAAGGCCATACTAGGATTTTATTTATGCTTTGCATTTTATTTATATGTTGCATGCATCGCTAAATCGCCATAACTAAAACAAGCATTGTCTTTTTATCGAGTATATCGACCGTGTCAATTACAATTATCGTAGTTCACCGCTTTAGTTCACTTAAAACGTGATAGATAATAAATTGACATGACCTCTCACTAAAATAAACAATTGAGACTTAGCCTTACCAAAAAGTAGAAACCATGAAAACCTATTTCATGAGGGAGTGCGCTCGGCCACACCGGGGTACAAACCTTGTTACGTAAGGGAAGTGGGTGATAAATGTCTATCCACCGAATTCATGTTGATAAGGGATGAATCGGCTACACCGTGCCCAAGTTGATGTGGATTTGGATCATGGACACATTTATTCGAAATTTGGGTTGAACTCAACAAAAGTATTGATAAGGGATGAATCGGCCACACCGTGCCCTTATCGGATGTGTTTTGGGCTAAAGATAAATGTTAATGTAATATTATCGACCAAGAGTTCTAAAAGTAGAATCGATTAAAGAGTTAATCCACCGAGTTTTATTGATAAGGGATGAATCGGCCACACCGTGCCCAAGTTAATATGAATTTGGATCTTGGAATCATTTATCATTGTTGGGTAGAGGTCACAATGTAAATGCTTTACTTGTTATTTACAAGTATTAATAAAACGATAGATGTTGAGTTTTCCACTATTCCGTTATCATATTGTTCTATTTCTTTACCGCAATTCATATACGATATCATTTCGATTTTTGATTCAAATCTCCATTAAAACATCGTAACTAAAGACAAATTTGATTTTTCTTCTAAAAACCTCGTATTATCCATTGAAAGGATCTCTTGTGAAGAGTATAGATAAAAGTTATTCGTGATCAAAAGGGTTTTTGATTCTTGACTAACATATCTACTTACAATAAATTGTTTCTCATACGCTTAATTGAGTTAAGTACTTTGACACGTTACATCATTTTGGCAACTTGATTTGTTTGAAATCAAAATTGACCAAAATACCGCAACCACTTCAATGAAAGTTTTAAGACTAAACAAACAAATGAAGAGTAGTCTTCATGAATTTAAATTTTTGCTTCTCTTAGCAAAGACTCATTGAAATAAGTGGGAGCATTCTCTTAAACCGTTAAGAAAAGGATAAGGTTTTAAAGAAGTAAAATTAGAATGGAATTGATACAAGGTAATGTTAAAAGTAACGTTATTGAGAATAACAATAGTAAACCTATCAATCCCGACCGATAAAGTTTCCATTGTCTTAATTATTGGACGCTAGAAAGGAAACTACCCCAAATTATTGAAGTATCAACAAGTTAGTTGTGGGACATCTAATGGGACCTTCTTATTTAAATGTTTATTTGATTGACATAAAATTTTGCTAGTACTACTTCGTCAATATTAGAAACCGGTGGTGGTTTTCATCATTGTACTTGATACATAGGATGATTAGAATATGACGACTAGCAACAATGATGTTGAGAGATAGAGTCATTGTGTAATCAATCTAGTTTTGGGTTTATAGTTGTACTTAATTATGACTATTAAGTACATAAACTCTAAATAAGAATATAAACTTGTTAAGATACAAAAGAGGTTTCACTTTTGTGACCCTATACACCACGATTTGATGTATGGCTAGCCCATTATCAAGGTGATTATATTCTACACCAAACTAGAATGATATATCATGTAGATGATGCAAGACTCAAATTAGTAACCCAAGATTAAACCTTAGATTCTCGAATGATGAACGCAAAGATTTATCGAGTACTCTTGAAACCATTAGATCTTATGGTATATGCGTATCTTGTATTCAAGGCAAGATGTCTCGTGCCTTTTGGTTGAAAAGGAGATCGAGGTTGTAAATCATTGATCCAAAATAGGTTGATCATTTTCTTTTACCAACGATTTAAGTTGACGCTAATGTGTTCACTTAATAAGGTAAATAGAGAAATCTTTGAAGAAATTCAAAGAGTTCATGGAATCACGATTTAGTCGTGATGGGATTATCAAAGTAAAGACTTTGATATAAGCCAAATGAAATGTGATATAGTATCACAAGTTAATCTCTCTTAGCACGCATTATGGGATAATGTGTGGTTGGATAAGAAATCAAACGCTATTCGATATGGTTTAGACTTCAATCAAGTTACCTTGAGTTACTTGAACCTTTTGGGGAATTTTATCATTTTGTCTAAATTATTTTTCCACTAAATCTAAAATGATTCATATGAGATATGAAATGGTAGGGTACCATGTTTGTAAGTTTTCAAAAGAAACAAGTGCTCATTTTTCCTTACTATAATCACGAGTACAACAGGTTTGTGGCTCGTGAAGCTGTCTTTCTAAAATACAAGTTTATTTCTCGAAGACAGAGTGGGAGAAATTATTCAAGAGCCACAAATAACCATAAAGAATGTTATGTCGCAAGAAACTGGTCTTTCTTGGCTACATTAGACGTTTTGTGCAAGACGTTGTTTCTTCTAAACCTAGGAGGTTAAAGTCATCACTTGTTGAAGATGATGAATTTGTGTTACTTTTAGAAATTAAAGAGCTTGCAAATTACAAAGAAATTGTTTGATTCAAGTTGATTACTTCTGGAAAGTAATGAACATATGACTTACATGAGAACATATGAATTACATGAGAGTGTTTAAGTCACAACTCAAATTCAAGGCTTAGAGCCATGAAAATCCGAAATCAATTCCAAGTGAATTGTTAGATATCAAAGCTTGATTGGTGGCAAAGGGTTTTGCACTAGTTGAAATGCTTAAGTCTATTTGGATCTTCTTAGGGATTGTGTTTCATTATGAGATATATATAGCGAGTGAATCTAAAACCCACTTCTTCAGTTAGAAGGAATGTATTCAATACATGTCTTGAGTTTTGTAGATTCTTGCCATCCTAAGATAATGTGAAACTTAAGAGAGGGTCTTAAGTAGGACATCAATGAGTTGGAATCAATGTTTTGATCATGTTATAAAACATTTCTCGATAGGTCGAGAAGTTGTGTTTATACATAAAGTTTAGTGGGAGTTACGGTAATTTTAATTAGTCAAATATGTGGATGACATATTGATCATTGGGAATGATTTAAGACTTTAGAGAAATATAGTACATCTTTAATATCCGGATTTATGGAGATAAATCCACATGATATTAATGTCAAATAAGGAGTCTTATGTTGATAAGATTCATGACTAGTTCAATCGAATTGAACATATTTGATTGATTCCATTTGCTTCCGCTGCCGGATCAATTAAATGAGTAATGATGTATAACGCTTCATATACTTTGAGTATGATGAATTGTTTCAAATCGAATTTAAGTAATAGTTACCTAGTAAGCCATAAGGATTACCCTTAAGTGCTTGCAGAAACATTAAGGAAGTAAAGCAAAGTGTTTTTGATGCAATTTTGTGTAAGGGTCTTACACAAATGACAATTGACAATTGAGATTGCGCATGGTTTCCGACAAAACCATAATCAAAACACGTTAGGATGGTTAAGATACCATAGTGGCTATGTTATTTAAGAAATAGATTTGCTAGAATCGTTCTAGGCAATAAAGAACAATGAGAGATATTTACAACGGAAATTGAGTACACTTGCAATCATGAGATGTGCAAGAAGGATGAGTCCCGCACACTGTGAAAACAGTGGGAGCTGTTCTAAGGATAGATGGCCTATATCTAGATTGGATCTAGACACGTACTCAGAAAGTTTTGTAATGCAAATGTATACGTTACAAAGGAAAACGAGTATGTAGTACGGTTGAGTTAGGTACAAGAAGTTGATAAAACCTACTAACCAAAGCCTTCTCATAGGCTTAACATGATAAGTCATGTTATATGTCATTTCAATTGCATTGAGATGAACAACTACATATAAGATGAAAATGGATTATAAAAATATGAAGTAGTAATCAGGTATTGACTCTTCATATGTGATAATCACATTTGTCGTTCGAGTTTTTAAATCTAAAAACTCCTTTTATACTTTGTTACATCCAAACGGGTAGTAGAGACAATTGAACCCCGTTAAAGTGAACTCAGATTAACATAGTATTTCCCCATAGTCACTTGTATGAGGTGACGTCTCGAAGAGACTAGAGTGTGATGCGATTGATGGCAAGTTCAGTGCCATACAGTCATGTGAGATGACTAGTCGATCACATAGGCAGACTGTTAGGAACACTTTGTCGGGCAGTGACCGCTTATAGAGTTCTGGCAAATTTATATAGCCTGGTCGTGGCAAGAGCTACTATAGTATTCTAATGAGTCGATTCTTTTGACTAAAGACTGTTCGCCTAAGGTGGCACAGTTTCAGATTAACTTTGATTTGTGTTACTACGACCTTCGTAAATGGGGTCAAATGGGCATATTTTGGGTTATGATGGCTGTGGCTAGTCGAAGGGAATAAGTGCAATAGGAATTGTCCACCCCCTTGTCAGGGTTAAAACAATATCTCAGGCTCACTCGAGGAGTAATGAACTGGAAACCACTCTTGATATGATCACTTGCAAGTACGACCCGAAATACACCTTACATTGAGTGGGAGATAGTAATAGGACAAGAGAATTGGTGATGCACACTTGTCGAGGACAAGTGGGAGATTGTTGGAATATGTGTCCTCCGACAATAATGCGATCACAATTGTCGATCATATTGATCACATGTTTAAATCTCATTTTAAGAATACATAAGGGATGATTCATTTTATAGTCAACTAATCAACATTAATCGGTAACGATTGGCTTGCTAGAGTTTGACGTTACTGTCGTGGGACGGTGGTCGTCAGTTGATCCCTTAAGGTCACACCTAAAGGATGATGCCCTTATCTGTAAAGTTGATTAATTGTATGACGATACAAGTTGATCAATTCCTTAAAATTGAACAATTCATTTGTGAGAGAGAATATTAATATCTTATTGTAATAGGATTAAATAAGATTTATTTTAGTAATTGAAATGTCGTGTTACTAAAATTGTTTATTGTTTGAGAAACAATAGAGATAAGAATGAATGGTTAATTATAATTACAAAATGTTGCGAATTATAATTATATGACCCATTTTATTTATGTGATCAAGTATCACTAGTCAATTTGTTGTATGTAATTTAATTAATTCATGAAATGATATTTATGTGATAAATATGCATCAAATTAATTAATAACATGTAACATACTACATGTGACATATTGTGTAACAATTGACAAATTGACAAAATAAAATGGTAGTCCATTTTATAAGTGGACCGAAATGTAGAGGGTTAGTGGATGGTGGTGATTTATTTTAATAAGCTAAAATAACACCATCATGACACTACTTACCTAGCCTTACATGCCTAAGGTTTAGATAAGAACAAAATTAAAAAGGGAAGGACCATATATTGGTCCTCACCTAACCGTGCTCCCCTCTCAACAATAGAGAACTTTTGTTCTCCACTCATTCATCTAATGCATGTTCATTAATTTACATGAATTTTTCTCTCTAATCTTTGATTTTTCTTCAAAAATTAGAGAAATCATGATCCAAATTGTTCAAATAAGATTACTAATATTATTAGTGTAATATATGCGTATTAGTAATCAATTTTAAGGTAAACTACTAAACTAATATCTAGCTAATATTATTTAGTGGGGATAAGGGATAATCTTGGGTGCAATCAAGAGGAGTGGCTTCTACACTTGAAGTCTTTGGAGGATCATCCCATTATTTATTATAGCTCAAGAACTAACAAGTAGGAGATCTTGTTGGTGCCCAAAATGGCCGAAAATATTCATGTGGTATGAATCGATTTTTCCTTACTCTTTTCCAGTTTTGCATGCATAAGATCTTTAAGTTTTTATGACTAAAACTTTAAACCAAAATATGTGATATTCAAAATATGATTTCTAACACAACCACCCACGACCACCCCAAAGTGGTCGACTAACCACCCACAAGCCAACCAATCGCAGTTCGAGTCCAACAAGTCAAAGCAACGTGTATAAAACCGTTCCATCGTGTTTAAACAATAAACTTGCCCTATCTCATAATGCCGGCAACCCACCGCACGAACCACCACTTTGGTCCACCCAAAGCCACCCACCAAGGTCGACGCATCACCAAGGAACCACCCTACCGACCCCCGGTCAAGGCGTGCACATTAAAGGGTCCAAAACCCGTGTAAACCACATAAGCAACCACCCATACAACAACCCCTTCAAACTCCCATTCTCGCCGGTCACCGGTGGTCAAACGGAGGTCCAGTCATACCCTGTTGGTCCACGGTCACGGCTAACCTTACGGTGGTCTACAACGTGAGTTATTCTAATTATGTTGGAGTATGTGTACTCAACAATAGTGCGATCACATGATTAAAAGTCTAAATTAAATCTCATAATAAGAATACATAAGGGATGATTCATCATATAGTCAACTGATCAACATTAATCAGTAATGATTGGCTAACTAGAGTTTAACACTACTGTCGTTTGACGATGGTGATCAGTTGATCCCTTAAGGTTACACTTATAGGACAATTCCCTTAATAGACTAGTTGATTAATTGTATATCGATACAAGTTAATCAATTCCTTAAATTTGAACAATTCATTTGTGAGTGAAAATATTTATATCTTATTGTAATTTGATTAAATAAGATTTATTTTAGTAATTAAAAGATTTTATTACTAAAATTCATTATTGTTTATGAAGCAATTGAGATGTGAATGAATGGTCAATTATAATTACAAAATGTTGTGAATTATATTAACATGTCCCATTTTATACCATGTAATTTTGAATTACTAGACAATTGTTATATGTAATTTAATTAATATATATAATGATATTTATTTGATAAATATACATTAAATTAATTAATAACATGTTACATGCTACATGTGACACATTGTGTGACAAATGACAAATTGACAAAATAAAATGGAAGTCCATTTTATCTAAAGTGGCCGAATATTGAAGGGTATAAGGAGTAAGTGGATGTTTATTTTAAATGATAAAAAAGACATCATCATTTCCTATTCTAACTAGCCATGCAAACCTATATTCTTGTGAAGAACAAAAGCAAAAGTGAAAAGACCATGCATTGGCCTTTCCACCACCACCAAACCGGCTCCCCCCTCTTTTAATATAGAGAATTGTTCTCTATTATTTTCATTCATGCATTTTACCTCTTATTCTCTCTAAAATGCTTCTCTTTATTTCTCTAAAATAGTTTTAGATCTCACATAATATTGTTCATCTTTATTCTAATATCAATATATAAGATTACTAGTGTAGTAATAAAGATATTATTAGAATTATTTTAAGGATACTAGTGTATTAATCTAGATAGTTAATATATTAGTTTAAGGGTTTTGTTTTGGGTGCAACAAGAGGAGAATCTCTATATTTGGGAATTTGGAGGATCATCCATTACACTTAAGCTCAAGAACAAATAAGGAAGGTGTCCTTGTTTGTGCCCATATTTCAAACCAAATATAATGTAAGGGACATTATCTTTCTTTTCATATCTTATTTAGTTATGTATGCAACTAGATGCAAGAGATAAATTAATGAGTAATTTATAAAATGAATTAGATGAGTCTAATAAGAGGTATATGAACCTAAAAATTGGCATCAAGAGCTTTGGTGTTGCATGCATAATCGGTTTGGTTTTTCCGAGTTAAATGTAACTTAATTAAAACTAATAATTTGTGATTTATTAGATAAAGCCACGAAATCATAATGCATATTATATATTCTGGTCCTAAAATGTTTTTAGGTCATATTAATGATTTATGGATGATTATTGCTTATATTAATGATTTTTAGTGAAATAATTACATTTTATTGAGTAAAATGAACTTTTATTTACTAAAAATAGTTAAACTTCACTACTGGCCTTGATTTTTTTAGTATGACCCCACATGCATATTTTTCATATTGTATGTAAAATTTTGGATCACTGTGATTAGTTTTGCATGTTTTATAATTTTTATGTGATAAAAATGGTTTAAATGGAGGTTAAATGACTAAAAATAGTTAAATTTCGAAATAGGCCATAAAATTTCAATATTATGTTACATGCATATTTTACAGATTGTATGTAAAATTTGAGATAAATGTGATTTATTATGCATGATTTATAATTTTAATGGTTAAAATGATATAAATAGTGACTATTTTTTAGCAAAAATAGCTCAAATGAATTTTATGGCATGAAATTTTTCCCTAATGTTGTATATATGATATGAACATCAGATCTAAAGTTTCATGATTAATTTTGATTGATTTAGTGTGATTCTTAATTTTTATGTGATAAAATCGATAAAAGGGCAACTTTATTAGTCATAAAAATTAATTCAAAATTTTTGGTTGAAATTTTGCCATTTCTAGGTTTTGGAAATTTTTCAAGAATGTTCAAAATTTTGATTTTGATATTTCCATAATTTTTATGTTTAATTTGGAATTAAATGATAAAAGTTATGTTTTATACGATTTATTAATGAAATAAATTATAAATATTTTGTGGGTAAATTTTATTGAGTTTTTGGAATCTTGATAATATTCCAGTATTAACAAAAATGTGATTTTGAATTTTTCCAAATTTGTATGATTTATTCGGAATTATTTCATAATTGTTATGGTTAAAAGAAGTTTAATAAGCAATAATACAAAACCAAGTTGAATTATTGTAAAAAATTGAGTAAACACCAATTTTTGAGTCCTAAAAGAGTTAGGATAATTAACTTGAGCTTAAATTTGATTTAAGTATTGATTTGTGATTTTAATAAGTTATTATCACGCATTTCCATAAAACCGGATTATATAAGATATGAGGTTTAAGTAGGGCGATTTGGCACATTAATTTGGCATGTTAGACACATATAATAATGCTGCATTTTTATTGATGAATGCCATAATTTTATTTAATGTGATCTCGTATCACTTTTATTTTTACTAGTTTTTCATATTACAAATGTATAATAGGAATAGCTATGTATTTTATTATTATTTGTAATTCCGTAGTTCCTTCAAGACGGTGCAAATCGGAAAGGCGTTCCGATCAAGACGGTGTTACCTTGGGAAGCGTGCCACTTGAAGATTCAAGGGACCAATGGAGTTGGTTTCCGAATTTGTAATAGATTATTTGATTTTCTATTTTAGGAAGGCCATACTAAGAAATTATTATTTGCTTTGCATTTCTTTTATTATGTTGCATGCATTGGCAAATCACATAACAACAAATGCATATCTTATCGAGTCTTCGACCGTGTCAATTATAATTATCGATAATTCGATTTTTAGCTCACTTAGAATTGATAGATAATAAATTGTCAAGACCTTTACTTTTAAAAGATTGAGACTTAGCCTTACCAAATAGTAGGAGCCCATGAATCTCAATTTCACAACGGGTACAATACGATTTTTCGGGGTGCTTCTATTGACGTTGGGTAAGTGGGGTAATAAGTAGTTATTACACTTCAAAAGTTTGGTTGATCTCAATGAAGGTATTTTGCGACCGTAGCCGCAATAGGTTCGGGCTAAAGATGAATTTAATGTAAAATCATCGATCGAGAGTTCTAATTGTAGAATCGGTTAAGAGGGTTAACCCACCAAGTTATATTAGTAAAGATGTAGAGGGCCCGTAGGCTCACATCCAAGTTAATATGAATTTTGGATCTCGGAATCATTTATTATAGTTGGGTAAAAGTCACTATAAAAATTCTATACTTGTATTAATATTTACAAGTATTATAACGATGAATGTTGTATTTTTCCACTATTTCGTTGTTTTTTAATGTTGTTCTATTTTATTACTCCTACTAATATGCGATATCATTCGATTGTAACACGAGTCTCCGCTAAACTACTATTGCTAACGACAAAGAATCTCTTTCTAAAATGATCCGTATCATAAATTGTGTGGACTAGCTCCATAGGAATCGTTCTATTCCATAGAACTCCATAGGAGTTGTCCTATGTCATCTAAGATTAGCATCTTAAATTCCTAACATACCTATGTATGATTTCTTGTGAAAGAAATATGACTAGAGGTAATGATTTGTCAAAATATGTTTTGATTAAATCTTCTATGCATCTATGATTCAAAAGTCTTATTGCTCAACCTAAACACTTGTCAACAAGCACTTAAGTTGTTAAGAACATGACAATGTTAAATTGGTAAATTAATTTGTTAGAAATTTTGATTAACCAAATATCAAAATAGAGTTCATCCTTGTGAAGGATTAACTAGGAATTTAAATGAAGATAAGTCTTCATCACGTATAAATTCTTGAAGTCGGTGGGAGCAATAAGAAGTAAGTGCCTATCTTAATTGTTAAAGATAGGACTAGGCTCGAAAGATAAAATGTTAGACACTAAACAAAAAACCCCAATAACTAAAGATCAAGTAAGTTGGTCGTGTGACTCCAACATATTCCTCCTTCAATATCTATGACATTGACATTGCATTCATGCTAATTACCACATCATGAGTATTTGGTACAAATTTGTGGATTTCATAATAATATTTGGCATTATCGCGTGACGACTAGCAAAATAAGTTCAGGAATTTGCATGAATGGAACTAGGGTAGTTGTCATTTCATCCATGAACATATGAATGTTGTAATGTACTCATTTTAGTTTAGTATTTAGAAATGTACCTCTATAATTGTTATGATGTACAATAACTCTAAACAAGAATATAATTCAAGTTTTTGTATAAAAACAAAGGGGTTTCACTATTATGCAATTAAAACAAGCGTTGTGCCCTTACATACCACGATTAAGTTTATCGTGAGACCATAAAAATCAAAGTAATTATATTCAAACTAGAAATAAATGTCATATTTACAAGACTCAAGTTGGTAACTCCAATCATTTTTCAATTTTCGATTGAAAATCCCATTTAGAAACTAGTTTTGACTAGTCTCCTAAACCATTTGATTGGGAATCTTTTGGTGTAGGCGAATCTTATATTCGCCCTATTTACACTTTGAAGTGTGATACCGTCGTTTTAGTATAAAAAATAATTACCTAGAACAACTAACAGAAGTTAGCGGAAATATGGTCGATCTCCACAGGGAGGCTAATGTATGTATCTGCTAATTACGTCTGTCTAGTAAACAATGGGGGTTTTAAAGTTGATTTCTAAACTAATGAAGATTAAGGCAAGAGAAATAAGGCTAAAGAGCAGTAAAGACAAGAAAAGAAAAGAGAAGTGTGTGATCAGATAAAGAGGGATATGTCAGGAAATCCGTTCACCATGGCAGTTCACAAACTCAGTCGTAAACAGTTCAGACGATCTACTATGAGAAGGGTAAGGGAAAGGTCCTTCCGGTCCGCTATCCACCCAAGATTAGAACTAACTTAACTTCCGTCTTCATTAGGGTAGTCTACTGTTCATAGCAGGTCAGTTCATTCCAATCTTCCGATCTAGGATTGAATTTAACCAAATTAAAGGGTTTAGAAGCGTGCACTCAACTAAACTTATTACAGTTATATTGCTAAAGACACAGTTCTCACAATCAATCGTCTAGCCTATTCATGACATCATCAATTCCCTACCATGGCTCCCCTAATCCTAACATAAGGGGTTTAGCTACTCATGCTATTGATATTACTAACGATAACAAAACTGAATATGCTAATAAGAGACATGATAAACGAATAAAAAGGATGAAACATAAATTAATCAACAAAGACAATTAAAACAAGAGAACAATAATTAAGAGCAAACAAAGGATTAAAATGAGATAAAAGAGTAGAGAAAGATTACAAAACTTAGATCCGGAAATTAAAGAGGCAAAGAACAAGTTCCAGCAGTAATTAGAAGAGTAATTAAGAGTAGAGTAATGTGTGATAAGATGTGTTAATTAACCTAATGACGTCTTCCCTTATATAGGGAAGGGATTATTAACTAAAATAAACCTAAACACGGAACAAAAATCCCGAGTAAATAAATAAACAACTCGATCTAGGCATTTCATTCCTCTCGATCGAGTGATTCTTCAGCCATTCCCTTTGATCGAACAAACTTGGCCTTCGATCGAAAGCTTCCAAAACAACCCTCTTCGATCGAGTACAGCAGGGACTCGATAGAACACCAGCAACCGCCAAAACCACTCGATCAACCACAGAAGACCTCGATCGAGTAACTTGCCACTGAAAACAGCTCGAACAACATTTGGTTAGCTTCCAAGGACTCCTTCACGCTTCCCGAGGTACGGCATTCTGCTCTAAATCTTCATCTCCTTAAAATGCATGCCAGGAGGAACTTATAAGGCACAATTCTACTTCTTTGAGGTCCATTCCTGCAAATGAGACAAAACAAACCAAAGTAGCTAATTCGGGGCATTTTGCAATACAAAGCAATGAAAATGATATAGAAATGCGCGCAATAAGAGGCTAAAAAGACTATATAAATTGCACGTATCAAATCTCCCCAAACCGAACATTTACTCGTCCTCGAGTAAACTAAATGCAAACTAATGGAACGGATAAGGAAACTCAGAGCTAGCTATAACTTGTCAACTTAAACCATTTAATGCAATCAAAACTAACAATTATAGGTACAACAGTCAAGCGCAAACGAGTTGTATGATGTCTATAAATAAGCTGAACTGTCGACCTTGGAAGACCTTTAAAATCGGACTCTCACGGGTCATTCCCCTCTCATGAAGCAAAGGTTAAATCTAAATGTGTAAGAGAAGAAGAGAAATCAGTCGCTCACCTAAACTACGACCCACATAAACATGCATGCAACAAAAATGATAGACGATTCTAATCACCATACATACATTCCAACCAAACAGTGTCCGTCACAGCCGACGGCTTACAAATGTCATAGGAAAGTGAGGCAATGGGTAAGAAAAGGCAAAAAAATTATGGGATATGTGGAGGTAGAGCGTCAAGCTAGCACCTAAACAGTACCATATAAGAACATCCAATTCTCAGCCCATTAGAAATTTAAACACAAATGCCCTTCTCTGTCACAAAACTCACTAACCAAAAACAAAAACTCCTCAAATGATATAAATAAAACATAGGAGTAAGACCGTCACAAACTTCCCTTTTTTACAGGGTCTATTCTTTTTCTTTTTCTTTCTTTTTTTTTTCCATGCTTTTCCCATTTTCCTGCCCACATCTTTTCTTTTCTTTATTTTCATTTCATTTTTACACAACTTTTTTCAACAAATCCTCCTTTCTTTTCTTTTCTACCAACTCCATATGAATTAGAACGAACCAACTCGCATCAATGATAAATAAACCACAAAAATACACTAAACTAGCTTGACAGGCAGGCTTAATTTGGGTATGGTGAATGGGTCAAAAGGCTATGTTTGGCTAATGTGGAGCTAAATGGGTGAAAATAAAAGAAAAGGAAAAATGGCAAGCACCTCCCTGCATGTGACACCAACCACAAACCCGAATGTATGCAAGCAAAAAACAATCGAATTTCATGAAAGTGCAAAATGATGAATATGTCATGCAAGGAGTATACTACTCTAAATTCCTACATGAACTGGTCATAAATGACACCTGTTATACGGATCTAATAACTTAGAAAGTTTGGAGTAGTTTGCAAATTTTTCAGGTCAAGTCTATATAATCAGCTGCATTTTTAACATTAACTCGTAGACATGCGCTTGACAAAGCTAATAACTGCCAATCTGATGCAAGGCTTAAGTGAAATGACATGTTATAGTGCAAAATCATCACAGTAATCTACCGTTCCGACTCGACCTATATGCATAAATAAACGTGATATTTTTGAATTTTTTGAATTTTTTTGATTTTTTTGAAATTAAAAACAAATGAAAGCGAGATAATAAATGTGAATGCAAAAACAAATACAAATGCAGACTCAAAGGATGCAATACCCTTCCCAAACCAAAACGGACAATGCCCTTGTTGTCCTCCAGCATACACCAGAAGTATATATATGGGGAACGGGATAAATACAGCGAATAAATGAATGAATAAATAAATAAAGGAGATGAAAAATAAAGAAAAGCAGAAATACTTACAAAATAAGCGAACTTCCCAAACCAGCCAGAAAAATGAGGAAGTGAGTAGACCAGTACCTACTCGTCAACCTCCTCCTCCTCACCAACCACCGTGTAGTCAGGATCTCGCTCCTGCTCCCGCGTCCTCCTCTCCTCAGCTCAGACTCTCTCCTCCTGCTCAGCCGTGTCCGCCTTGCTCTCTGGCTGTGGGTACCCCTCCGCCGAGTACCGGTAGAAAGAAGGGTTTGGCCAACTGTCTGGAACGGGACGTTCTCTCCTCATGTGATACTCGTACAGAGGAAACAAGGCAAGTGCCTGGTCCCGCTCCATACGAGCCACCCTGGTATACATCTCAAGCAATAAACCATCAGGACGCCCTTGGTGCATGATCTCAGGCGCCTCAAAGGGTAGAGGAGGAACAAAGTTAACCGGCAGAACCAAATGTGTAACAGAAGGAGTAGGGATAGGGGTCGGTGTAGGCGTGGGCGTCGGCCCAGCCTAATTCGGTGTGGACCCTTCTCCAGTCTCAGGTCGCTTCAGCTTCTTAGAAGTGGAAGTAGTGGAAGGAGCAAGTGTAAGGTGGTAGGAAGGTAGAGGTGGAGGCAACCCACCCGTCACAGTGGTCAAAGGTGAAAGACGGGGTAGGTCGGGAAACGGTAAGGTAACGGACTCAGAACAACAGACCTTCCAAGTCCGCTGATCCTTAGCTAACCAAAACATCGCCAGCATGGCACTAATATCTAAGTTCGCTTCCCTATATATATGTGTCAAGCCTCGGGGAAAGTCAGTGAAGAGAGTACGGGCGAGGTAGGAGGCTATGCCTCGGCAGGAAATCGTGCCCGTCGTCTTCTGCCCGACAGCATTAAAATGCCGAGCTATCAAGTAAGCAATGTTAAAAACGAAGGGCCAACGTTAAAATTGTTAGGCTCCTTACGGTCAAAGATCGTCCCTACAAGGAGACGGAGAAAGTAACGAGCCAGGGGAAGATGAACGTGAGCCAGCTTCCGCTGGTCATAGGGAGTCTATGCTAAAGTAGGCCAAAGTAAGCGCAGGACCTTCCGAGGAGGGTCCTGATAGTCGTGAGACGACAAACCTAACCGCCTCCCAAACTCAGCTAAGGTCCAAGAAGTGGTCTGGTTAAACAGTCTAAAGGAGACACAAGAGATCTCCGGGTCAGTATCAGAGGCACCAGCTGAGAAAGTGAAAGAGCTGAAAAACTCAAGGGTCAGCTGCTCGTAGGTCAGTGCACTCATTGTGGTCAACCCGGTCATCCCCGTCCCATTTAACAATTCAGCAACAGGCTCGTAAATCCCTAATTTCTCAAGTGAAGCCCGACACAAAAACATAGTGAAAGTGATGTCACAGTGCATTAAATTTTTAAAACGTTTACGATGAAGCGAGTTCACGAAACGTACCTGAGGGAACTCGGGAAGCGAGTCCAAGGAGTCGTCTGCCATGAAACTGGCAGCAGTGCATCCTGCAGCAGTAGTAGGAGCACCTCGTCCTCGTCCCCGACCTCATCCAGCAGCACCCAAAGCAAACGCGGTAGTCAAGGAGCGCAGCCTATGACTGGTCGAGGTACTAACGCAGATGAAAGAGCAGCTGTGACAGCGGGTGTCGACGCAGCAGGGGTCGACACCGTAGAAGGGACAGAAGCTGTAGTAACAACAGCAGCAGTAATAGTAGCCGTAGCAACAGAGCTAGTGACGGTGGTAGCAGCAGAGACCATCGTCTCAGAAACAGAGGGACTAGCAGTAGAACTAGAAGAGGGCAAAGTACTACTATCCATCCTATTAAGCAAGTAAGTCCTTTAATCGGAAAATTAATCAAGAACAACACGGTTAACCCAAATTTTCGAAACTTTCGAAACCCTAATGCCCTAATTAAGGTCTAAATATGCAATTAAACAACAATAAATAAGGGAGAAGGACTTACTTGACGATTACCCAGGAAAAGATGCAATTATAATCAACAAAAATTCACAAAACAATCGAATTAAAACCCGACTTTCGCAAACCCTAAAACCCTAATTAAACCGCGAATAGCACCAATTTGAAAGGGAAAGTAGAGGGCTTTTGTCGAACATTAAGCAAGAAACACAATGTGGGTGATTAATTTGGTAAAGGGGAAGAAAAATGCAGGATTTGGGGGATTTAGTGGTGTTTATCGCAAAAACAAGAGGAAAGAGAAAGGTTTGAATGAAAATAGAAAAGGGAAAGTGTTACTCCCTTGTGTGATATAATAGGTAGTCACTCGATCGAGTGATTTGAAACCACTCGATCGAGAACTTTCCCATTCAATCTGCTCGATCGAGTAAAGCAGCTTTCGATCGAGAACCTTCCCTTTTGGACCCTTCGATTGAGGACAGCAACCCTTTCGATCGAATCCTTTTCCTGGGCATTTCTCTCGATCAAGTACAAAAAGTTCTCGATCGAGTTGTTTTCCTTTGGCACGCATCCCATTGCAACATATCTTCCCTAAACCTGCATAAAAACACAGAAAAATTCCTCCCGCAAATACCAAATTCACAAAATACGCAGTCTATATTCGGTCTTATGCTAAAACTAACTAAGCTATTGTCTAAAAGTCTAAACGCAATTTAAAATATCTAACGGAAATTCAAATTACAAAGTTTTGCAACGGGACATTTCCCGCTTATCGTCCAAAACACTGTAACAGCCCAAAAGAGGGCTTCTGACTGGAGGAGGTTCCTTCAGTATCGCGGACCGTCCTCTTGGATTGCCATGAGCTTGAACTTGAACTCATTGAAGAAGAATAGTTTGCGTCCACGTACGCCTTCACTTTCTTCTTCCCTTTGTCGTTCTTTTTGGTAATGTCATTTGCGTCATTCCCATCACTTAACTTGCCTTTCACTGTACCTTGGCCGACAGAATCTCCAATATCCGCCCTGTTTGTACCTGCATCAAAGGAAACAACAGAATGGTCCTCCTTTTTGCTCTCAGTATGAGGCGGAGGTGTCAATATAGCAGCACAAAACTCAATATCCTCAACTGGAGAATCTGTGTCTGGGTCTATAAAGGGTAAGGCATTGCAAGGTTGAACTTTCATAGGGGCCCTACGAGTTTTGGACTAATAAAAGGCCAGCTCCTCGTCACCTACGTGAAAAGTAAGGGTCTTCCCCCCGACAACGATTACCGCGCGAGCAGTAAATAAGAATGGTCGTCCTAATATGATAGGAGTGCAAGAGTCCTCGGCGATGTCTAAGACCACAAAATCAACGGGAATAAAGAATCTTCCGATCTTGACAGGTATGTCCTCTAAGACACCTAGTGGCCGTGATATTGAACGATCAGCCATCTGAACAGTCATGTTGGTACAGTGAAACTTGGTCAAACCCAGTCTCCTAGCGAGAGACAATGGTAGGACACTTACGCTAGCTCCTAAGTCCCATAGCGCATTATCAATTAAGTGGGTCCATATATGGCATGGAATAGAAAAGCTACCCGGGTCAGATTGTTTGGGTGGTGTCTTATTCTGAATTAAGGCGGATCCTACTTCAGTCAAAGCTACCGTTTCATGATCACTAATATGCCTCTTACGCGTTAATATTTCTTTCATAAATTTCATGTAAGAGGGTACCTGGGTATGCAGTACGGCGAATGGAACGTTGACACGAAGGCTTTTCAGGATATCAGCAAATTTCCCAAACTGTTGTACGGCCTTCTTGTTCTGCAATCACCTCGGAAAAGGAACCGTGATAGGAATTTCCAAGCCCTTATTTCTTTCTGCCAAAGTTTCAACATGATCATCATCATTCTTACTCGATCGACCTCTTTTTCCCTTCGATCGAGCGCTTTCATCAGCAATATCCTTCGATCGAGCACTTTCCACCACTCGATCAAAGTCTTCCTTTTTAGCATTACTCGATTGAACAACAATTTCACTCGATCGAGTAATTTCCTCAGCATTTCCTCTCGATCGACAACCTGAAATGAGTCGATCGAGGATTTTCTTCGGGTTCAGCATAGTTTTGTCCAATGACGATTGTTCACGCTCTGCAACAGTAGTTTCCGGGTCTGATTTATCTTCATCAGTCGACAATTTAGGTCCTTCATAGGAAAGACCGCTCCCCAAATTTATCAGATTCACCTTCTCATGTTGGTTCTTGTCAGGTTGAGATGGTAAATGACCCGGCTTCCTTGAAGATTGGTTAGTGGCGAGTTGATCTATTTAAGACTCGGGTGATTTTATAGATGCATATTTTTCTTGGTCACTCTTCTGCAACTGAATTGTCAGTGACTGAATCAGTGACTTCAACTCTGCCATTTCGCTTACACCACTGGAGGAAGCACCTTGTTGCGGCGGTGGAAAGGATGGAGGCTTTTGAAAGCGTTGTTGAGCTTTGTGAGGTGGAATGTAAGGTTGTTGCTACTGCGGTGGAGGTGTAGGATTCAAAACATTCTGACTAGTCCATGTCAAATTAGGATGGACTCCACTCTAATTGTTGTAATAGGAGCCCCCTTGCCTATATTGTTGAAAGGCAAGAACCTGCTCCTTCTCAGTTAGACAGCCAACAGCAGTGTGACCGTCATAACTACCGCACCTCTCACATGAAACGGTTCTTTTCTAGTCAACAAGTGAACCGTCTGTTGATCACTAGCATTCTGCAACTCCAGCTTATCAAAACGGGCATTCATGGGTTCTAGCTGAGGCACAACTGCACTATCAACAGAAGAAACTATTCTTATTCCTCCTCTTGGGTTCCCATACTCAGCACAATTGGTAGCCATATCCTCAATGATTCCCCATCCTTTGTCATCATCTATATTCTTCTGAAGTCGACCATTTGATGCAGCATCCAAAATAGCATGGTGGTCGTCATACAACCCATTATAAAACTGGTTGCATAGGTACCACGGCTCGAAACCATGATGTGGGACAGACCGTGCCATTTTCTTGAACCGGTTCCACGCTTTATACAAGTTTTCATCCGGTGTTTGCTTGAAACTCATGATTTTTCCTCTCAGCTGATTAGTTCTTTGTGGAGGAAAGTACCTTTTGTAGAAAGCGAGAGCCAAGGTCTCCCAATTTGTTATTCCTGGTGCAGCTTTATCAAGGTCAGTCAGCCAATCTTGGGCTCCATCAATTAAAGAGAAAGGAAATAGGACCTCCTTAATCTTGTCTTGAGTCACTCCCTTAGTGGCGGGAATGGTATAACAATAGTCCGTGAACACCTCCATATGCTTTCGCAGATCCTCACCAGTTACTCCGCGGAACATATTTCTTTCGACCAAGTTGATATAAGACGGCCGAATATCAAACGTACTCCCATCCTCGGTCGCAAGATTGAACCCTTTTGGAATAGAAGCAGCTGTAGGCTCAGAGTGACTCGCTATATTAGGCATTTTCACGGGACTAACGGCAGAAATAGATTTGTCTTCTTCAAAAGACGGGTCTTCTGCAAATAAGAAGTGTTCTAGCTAAGGTTCAAAAGTACTCAAGGCTTCCTTTTGAATCTTTCTCAGCAGTCTTTGTCTATAGCTAAAGGTCCGCTCTGGTTCAGGATCAGCTGGCACTAACTCTGACCTGTTAGACCTGGGCATAAACAACACTAGAGATAATAATTAAGAACTGTCTCAAGGAATTAAAAATTCCCTGAGATTGAGACAAACGAAAACAAGACAGATAAATAGGCTAATTGCCTCCCCGGCAACGGCGCCAAAATTTGATACCGTTGTTTTAGTATCAAACATAATTACCTAGAACAACTAACAGAAGTTAGCGGAAGTAGGGTCGATCTCCACAGGGAGGCTAATGTATCTATCTGCTAATTACGTCTGTCTAGTAACAAATGGGGGTTTTAAAGTTGATTTCTAAACTAATGAAGATTAAGGCAAGAGAAATAAGGCTAAAGAGCAGTAAAGGCAAGAAAAGCAAAGTGTGTGATCAGATAAAGAAGGATATGTCAGGAATTCGGTTCACCATGGCAGTTCACTAACTCAGTCGTAAACAGTTCAGACGATCTAGTGTGAGAAGGGCAAGGGAAAGGTCCTTCTGGTCCGCTATCCACCCTAGATTACAACTAACTTAACTTCCGTCCTCATTAGGGTAGTCTACTGTTCATAACAGGCTTGTTCATTTTAATCTTCCGATCTAGGATTGAATTTAACTAAATTAAAAGGTTTAGAAGCATGCACTCAACTAAACTTATTACAGTTATATTGCTAAAGACACAGTTCTCACAATCAATCGTCTAGCCTATTCATGACATCATCAATTCTCTACCATGGCTCCCCTAATCCTAACATAAGGGGGTTTAGCTACTTATGCTATTGATATTACTAACGATAACAAAATTGAATATGCTAATAAGAGACATGATAAACGAATAAAAAGGATGAAGCATAAATTAATCAACAAAGACAATTAAAACAAGAGAACAATAATTAAGAGAAAACAAAGGATTAAATTGAGATTAAAGAGTAGAGAAAGATTACAAAACTTAGATCCGGAAATTAAAGAGGCAGAGAACAAGTTCCAGCGGTAATTAGAAGAGTAATTAAGAGTAGAGTAATGTGTGATAAGATGTGTTAATTAACCTAATTGCGTCTTCTCTTATATAGGAAAGGGATTATTAACTAAAATAAACCTAAACACGGAATAAAAATTCCGAGTAACTAAATAAACCACTCGATCAGGCATTTCATTCCTCTCGATCGAGTGATTCTTCAGCCATTCCCTTCGATCGGACAAACTTGGCCTTCGATCGAAAGCTTCCAAAACAACCCTCTTTGATCGAGTACAATAGGGACTCGATCGAACACCAACAACCGCCAAAACCACTCGATTGACCATAGAAGTGTTGGAGCCGTGTCCTCCAGTTAGTGCAGATAACGTTATTACACATACACTTGTACGGACAAGTGGGAGCTTGTTGGGGCTGGTGTCCTCTACAGTTAGTGCAATAACAGTTAAATCTCTAAAAGGATCAAAGGGTATACTTTTGTATTATTATCAGTTGGTCCACGTTTATCAATAACGGTTGGCTTGCTAGATAAGTTTGACGTTATTGTCATACTGATGGCGGTGATCAACTGGTCCCTAAAAGTAACACCTATAGGATACGTTTGAGAGATGTGACGGTATGAAAATACAGTCATGTTGATGCCTAAAATAAAATTTATTCGTGACATAATTCCGTAATTATGTTAAATTTATCCAAACCACCTTTAATGATTAAAATTATGTGACAAAACCGCTTTAATCAACTTAATTTTAATCCATGATAATCAGTTACTTTAAATCGCTTTATAATAACTAAATGGTACGTGAGTGAACCGTTTCACTATCAAGCGAGTGCAAAAATCCGTATTGTTTACACAAAACATGGCCGAAATTTTTTTTTTTTTTTATTTCAGCTGCAAATGCCGAGAGCAGAAAAAGAACAAAAACAAATTTTTTTTTTTTCTTTTTCTCATGGTCTGACCGAGAGCATCCGAATTTTTTTTTTTTTTTTAATTTCAATGGCTCAAGCCGAGAGCAAAAACAGGCCAAACATGAATCGATTTGTCAAAATCAATTGCAATTTGAACATAATCCGTATTAAAACAAAAATTACAATTGACAGGATCTTAACATATTGTTATAATTATCGTTTAAAATAACAATATGCAAAGAACAAATCGAAAAACAAAAGATCGTCTGATCAGACATAAACCGTGTGACACGGAATTCAAGGCAAAAAAAAAAAACAGAAAACAAGCCGAGTAAAAGAAATGGCCGCACAGTTTTCTAAAAAAAAACAAAATAGCCGAGACAAAAATTTCTGCCGCACGGAATTTTATGCAACCAAAATTATCGATTCAATTCGTTTAATGAAAATCAACATGAAAAATTTACGTGGCCTCGCTCTGATACCACTTGTGGGGTAATATCCGTATAAAACCCTTAAATTTTAGGACTATAACGTAAAATTAACATGCTATTTATGGTCATAAACGAAAAACAATAGAGAAACGATAAAGAACAAGAATCAACCTCGGGTCCTTTGATATGCGGCCTAAGAACAGAAATCAAAGTAGATTTCCTCCTAATCGTTGCACCCAAGACCGTCTGAGACTATGCCCCTTGTGCTATAAATACTCTCTAATTGACTTGCAATATTGAGAGAGTTGTTGTGAGGTTTTTCGATGTGAGATCTAGAATTTCAGAGGAAATTGCCCCGAAACCCTAATTTGTTTGCAAATGAGATGATTAGGTCACAAAAGGAGAGAAGCTCTCCCTTTTATGTTTCGGCCGTGGGTTTCAACAAATGGGAGAGAGTGGGCTTTCACTTTCTCCTTATTTTTTAACTCATGGTCCGACTCGATTTTCGCTAAATGTATATGACGGGATTTTATTATAAATTGTCATCGGTTATCGGTTATTAAAATATCAACTAGTAACATGACTCAGTCGATATATTAATACATGTCCGACAAAGACAATATTGTATAATTAATTCAATATACATCAATTTAAATATAATCGTTTATATTCAATTTACGAATTAACCGCTTAATTCGTCTTAGCCATTATTATTTAATCCGTATTAAATAATTATCTCAACATCGCGTTTGACTAATTACTAGTCAATAACTCCGACTAACTGCTTAGTCAACTTAGGCATCAAAATGACTGTATTTTCATACCGTCACATCTCTCAAAAGTATCCTATAGGTGTGACTTTTAGGGACCAGTTGATCACCGCCATCAGTATGACAATAACGTCAAACTTATCTAGCAAGCCAACCGTTATTGATAAACGTGGACCAACTGATAATAATACAAAAGTATACCCTTTGATCCTTTTAGAGATTTAACTGTTATTGCACAAACTGTAGAGGACACCAGCCCCAACAAGAAGACCTCGATCGAGTAACTTGCCACTAAAAACAGCTCGAACAACATTTGGTTAGCTTCCAAGGACCTCCTTCATGCTTCCCGAGGTACGACATTCTCCTCTAAATCTTCATCTCCTTAAAATGCATGCTAGGAGGAACGTATAAGGCACTATTCTACTTCTTTGAGGTCCATTCCTGCAAATGACACGAAACAAACCAAAGTAGCCAATTCGGGGCATTTTGCAATACAAAGCAATGAAAATGATATAGAAATGCGTGCAATAAGAGGCTAAAAAGACTATATAAATTGCACGTATCAAAGTGTATGGTCGAATACAATTTCAATCAGAAAAGGTTATTACTTCTTCATCTCTTTTACCAACGAATTAGGCAGATACTTGGTATCCACTTAATGAGGTAAGAAGAGAAATTCTTTGAATAAATTCAATGAATGTTTTAAAAGTATCAAAACCTAGAGATTATAAAACCAAAGTATTAGTACTTTGTTAGAATGGGAAACTATAAAGTGATGATTTTTATCTGCACCAAAAAGAGTGTGATATGGTATCACAAGTTGACTTTCATTATGATATGATTGAATCTTTACATTATAGTTGGAGGTAGTTTCTGTTAGAAAATTTGTCTGACATTTAAATTTTCCACTAAAATAAAACATGATTAAAGCAATCATCTACTTTTCATATGAGATATGGTTAGTCATGGTACCTAAATTGTAGCTTCTTTCGATTGTAAACATGAGCTCTCTATTCCTACATGATCACGAGAACAAAGGGTTTGTGGCTCGTGATGCTGTCTATTAAAGAAATGAGGAGTATTTCTTAAAGACAGAGTGGGAGAAAATGTTCTAGAGCCACAAACTGAGATTAAGACGAAGGAAGATGTTCCTTCTTGGTCAAAATCAGTAATTATTTCTTCGAAATCTAAAGTGGACAGGAGTCATGTTATTTTGAAAGTAACAAACTTGTAACTTATTAAGATGCTTTATCTAGTTTCAACTCCGAAAAAGTCCGAAATGAGCATAAACATGAAAACGTTTATTTAGCTTGGTTGGTTGGTAGCAAAAGGTTTTGTACGCAATAACAACGCCTCATTGAATTCGGATATAATTTGACATTTGGATTTTAAAATCATCTTGTATGAGTTTTTTTAAAATCGCAACTATCCTAAGGTAGGAAGAAGTCTTAAGTAGATGTAAAGGAGTTGAATTGTATGTTTGATCATGTGATAAACTTTACTCGAATTGTCGAGTAGTTCTGTTTATACATGGAGTTTAGTGGGAGTAATATGGTGTTACTAGTCTTATGTATAAGGGACATATTGATCATTTTGAATGATGGAAGACTTAGGAGAAGAATAATACATCTCTAAGGTATCCAGAACTATAAAGATAGTTCTAAGAGGATATCAGCGCTAAATGTATATTCTTATATTGATAAGAGTCTAGACAAGTTCAAGGGTATTATACATGTAGAAATTGAATCCACATGCTTCCGCTGCGCGAATAATTCATTACGCTAAGGTGTATCACCATTCTTAAACCTCGTATACTTGGAGTATGACGAGATGTTACAAATCGAATCTTTGAGAGAAGTCTATATATAGCCATATAGTTACTTAGTTAGTACTCAGAAAGTACTAAAGATATGAAGCTGAGCATTTAGAATTATGATGGATTTATGTGCAAGGAGTTACACAAAAACCATATTCTAAACGCATAAGGATGGTTAGAGAACCATATTGGCTATATTTTTTAAGGAGGATATCTGTTAGGGACATCCTAGGCAGTTGAACAATGAGATATACACAACGGAAATTGAGTACACTTGCAATAATAAGATATGCAAGAAGGAAGGGATGATATTAGGATTCGGTTTTGCAAATTGGAAGAACTATGGTAGTTCATTCCAATAACCGAAGTTCCTATCCCTATACAGTGTGAGGACAGTGAGAGTTATTCAAAGGCCAGAGAGCCTATATCTAGATTGGATCTAGACATGTACTCAAAAGGTTTTTATAATAAAGATTATACATAACAATGGGAAATAGTATATAGTAAGGTTAGGGAAAGTGCAATGTATTGCTAAAACTTGAAAACCAAGGCTTTTTCATAGGCTAAGCATGATAAGTCATGCCATTGAGATGTATTGCTAAAACTTGAGATGGATTATAGATTATGTAGTAATTGATATGGTATCAATTTTACATATGTGATAATGCATTCATCGTTTGAGTTTTATTAAAAAACTCTTTTATTACTTTGTTATATCCAAATAGGTTGTAAGGACAACGTTGAACCCTATTAAAGTGAACCGGATTAACATAGTATTGGCTCCTAGTTGCTTATATGAGGTGACGTCTCGAAGTGACTAGAGTGTATTGCGATTGATAGTAAGTTCAAGTTCCATAGGGTCATATGGGATGACTAGTCGGTCACATAGACAGACTGTATGAGACACTCTGTCGGGCAGTGACCACTTATAGAGTTCTGGAAGTTCATAAAGCCTGGTCGTGGCAAGAGCTACTATAGTATTCTTATGAGTCGATTCTTTAGACTAGAGACTTTTCGCCCAAGTTGGCACAACTTTCTGATTGGCATTGATTTATATTCTACGACTGTCGTAACTGAAGTCAAATGAGTGTATTTTGGGTCATGATGAACTGTGGCTATACGAAGGGAATAGTGCGATAGGAATTGTCCACCCCCTTGTCAGGGTTGTTGAAAATCTCAGCGCCACTCGAGGAGAAGTGAACTGAAAATGCATGGCCACGCTTGGAAGATATCTACGGTAGATATTTCCGGTCAGACAGTTACTCTCCAGATCGAGGAAACCACTTAAGATATGATCAAATGCAAGTACGACCTGCAAGACACCTTACACTGAGTGGGAGATTGTAATAGGACAAGAGAATTGGTGACGCACACTTGTCTCGGACAAGTGAGAGAATGTTGGAGTATGTGTCCTCAACAATAGTGCGATCACATGATTAAAAATCATAATTAAATCTCATAATAAGAATACATATGGGATGATTCATTATATAGTCAATTGATCAACATTAATCAGTAATGATTGGCTAATTAGAGTTTAACATTACTGTCGTTTGACGGTGGTGCTCAGTTGATCCCTTAAGGTCACACCTATAGGACAATTTCCTTAATAGACTAGTTGATTAATTGTATATCGATACAAGTTAATCAATTCCTTAAATTTGAAAAATTTATTTGTGAGTGAGAATATTCATATCTTATTGTAATTTGATTAAATAAGATTTATTTTAGTAATTAAAAGATTTTATTACTAAAATTCATTATTGTTTATGAAGCAATTGAGATGTGAATGAATGGTCAATTATATTACAAAATGTTGTGAATTATATTAACATGTCCCATTTTATACCATGTAATTGTGAATTACTAGACAATTGTTATGTGTAATTTAATTAATATATATAATGATATTTATTTGATAAATATACATTAAATTAATTAATAACATGTTACATGCTACATGTGACACATTGTGTGACAAATGACAAATTGACAAAATAAAATGGAAGTCCATTTTATCTAAAGTGGTCGAAAATTGAAGGGTATAAGGAGTAAGTGGATGTTTATTTTAAATGATAAAAAAGACATCATCATTTCCTACTCTAACTAGCCATGCAAACCTATATTTTTGTGAAGAACAAAAGCAAAAGTGAAAAGACCATGCATTGGCCTTTCCACCACCACCAAACCGGCTCCCCCCCCCCCCCCCCCTCCCCCTTCCCCTTCAATATAGAGAATTGTTCTCTATTATTTTCATTCATGCATTTTACCTCTTATTCTCTCTAAAATGCTTCTCTTTATTTCTCTAAAATAGTTTTAGATCTCACATAATATTGTTCATGTTTATTCTAATATCAATATATAAGATTACTAGTGTAGTTAAGGATATTAGTATATTAATCTAGATAGTTAATATATTAGTTTAAGGGTTTTATTTTGGGTGCAACAAGATGACGATCTCTATATTTGGGATTTTGGAGGATCATCCATTACACTTAAGCTCAAGAACAAACAAGGAAGGTGTCCTTGTTTGTGCCCATATTTCAAACCAAATATAATGTAAGGGACATTATCTTTCTTTTCATATCTTATTTAGTTATGTATGCAACTAGATTGAAGAGATAAATTAATGAGTAATTTATAAAATGAATTAGATGAGACTAATAAGGGGTATATGAACCTAACAAATTATAAAATCAATACATTATAATATGAGATGGTTTTACCTTCTATCGCTAATTGCCTCTTCCGTTTAAAAATTCTCCTTCTTCGATTTTATGAATTACTTTTTCAGAATTACTTTGAATTTATAGTCTATGTTTAGGGTGTATGAGATACCAATTAGGAAACTATTACTATTACCTTATTACTATTATACAATTATTATTACCATTATAAATTATATTATTATTATTACATATTATATTAGTCTTTCCATAAGTAGGATTATTACATACCTCCTTTACTAATTTATTATAACACTAATATTATTAGGATTATTAATATTATAATTATTATTACCTTTACCTATTATTATTCTCCTTATTAATATTATTATTAAATCCCGAAATAATTCCCGACTACTACTCGTACTAAGCCATTAAAATCTATCCATACAATTATAGCACGTGGCCCAAGGCCCTATTATTAGCTTAGCCCAATTTCTGACTTGCTTACTCATTTTATTATTTAATTATCGTCTTATTCGCAACGATTATAAGAAATTCCATTGATTAATCATTTAAATTACATAAATTATTCTCATAAATCATTATCAAAATACGGGGTATTACAGTCTTCCCCACATAAAATGAACTTCGTCCCGAAGTTCGCCCATAACTACTATAACAATATTTATAAACATTCACACCCCTAAGCACCATCCATCTTATGATAGCACAATTATCCATTTACGATTATCAACCACACCAATCTTATCAAAAAATGTCATAATAAAAACTCTAAACATTTGTAGTATCAGATTCCTTCCCCCTAAAAATAAACTTCGTCCCCGAAGTTCGGAATATCAAACAACAGGAGTAAACGAACCATTTGTTGTAACATCACAAAACATGTAATTTACATTGTAACATAAGACAGCTTATTATTTTTAACACAACATTGATTGATGGATATAGAATAGCAACAATCTTCGATTTACTTCTAAATAGAAAAACCATATTATATAGTACACTCGAACTAACTTTATTTAAAATCAACTACTTTACTTAACTACCGACGAATACATTGCCAGAATAAATAATAATCTATAACAAAATACGCATAATTGTTTAGTTAATCTTTCTTAATACTGATATCTAACTTAAATATGGATGCAATTAATGTAAACATAAATATAGGCTTAGGGCAACACATTCCGCATATCACTAGACATATTTTCTATATAATTTACAACATCAAAATATCAAGGTGTAAAAACTTACATTTTAAGGATAAGAAAACATGTTACAACTTCCAAAAATCATTAATAAATAATAACATAATTACCTTCCTTGTTAAAATCCTGATGGATTCTGATTCCACCCCAACCCCTTGGAATCCCATACCCGCCTCCTCCCCATGGATTCAAACTCCATTCCTTTATGTTTAGTTTTTTTAAAGAACCAAACATGTTTTGCAAGGTATGGAAATGGAACCCCTTACCTCTATAGTTTCTCATTCCAATCAATTCCATTCCTAAGTAGTGAACCAAAAGAACCCTAAATATTACGGAGTATTTCACAGGCTCATTCCATACAAGCAAGACCATACGTTATCAGCAAATACCTTTCAATTTTAATTAAAATTGAAAGTGGCACGAATAAAATGAAAAGTAGTGAAGATAATGAAAGCAATTAGCAAATACCTTTCCTTTTCCAGAATACCAATAATCCACTAAATGAATTCAACTATCGGGAGGGACCCCACCTAGTACAGATTGATAAATTTCTTCTCTAGTTTTTGTCATGGGTTTAAAAAAGTCTTCTTTAGGTTAGTTTATATTGTCTGATACTCTTGCCTATACATTTCATAATACCTTTGTCATAGCCATCACAATCCGGAATAACAAAATGCTCCTGGAAAAAAAAAGAAAAAAAAAACATAAAAACTTTTGATCTAAAATAATCAGTTGATCAAACAAGCACAATTATCTAATTAGTTTAAAACATTCATCATTCAATGAAATGAAAATCCTTGTTATCCAGTTATCAACAACATACCCGAATACTCTTAACAATATTAACTTTGAACTTCTCAGGCACATGGTGCCAATTTGTATCTCTAATTGGACAAATGTTTTCCTTCCGAGCCATATCAGTAATGAATCTGTAATACCCGTCCTTTTAGGGACCGGTTGACCGACGTTGACCGGCCTTAGATACCTATTTTGACCTTCGGAAACCTTACGAGTGATGACTGCTGATGATGTGAGCTTTGGCTTGTGTGTTACTTAATCTAGCTGTGGCTACTCGATCGAGTATATTGGGAGCTCGATCGAGTAGGGGTCACTCGATCAAGTATGTTAGTTACTCGATTGAGTAATGGGTTTGCAGCGGGGAATTATAAATCGTGTTTCGTGAAACCTCAAATCATTTCCGCACTTCTTTTCCTAAACATAGATGCTGTCACTCCCCTTCTCCATCACCATAGTCCTTGCCTTGAGGTTCTTGGAGGGTGCTGACACCATGGGGATGGGATACTTGAGTCGGGTAGGGGTCTTGACGCCGGATTGCTATGTATAGGTATGTTATCGTCATCATCATTGTCAGCGTTGTTTCCAGTTAGGGTTGTAGTAATAATGATAGATGATTGTACTGTTTGTATAGGTGTGTTTCTTGGTTGATTGGTATCATGTGATCGGATGCGAAATCACTGCGGTGCGCTAAAGGTAGGTTCGCCTACTCAGTACTGTTGGTTGTCTAGAGTGTCTTTGGATGTGATTTGATTGATGTAGTGTTGGTATGGTTGATTGATTGTGGTGATTGGATGGTGTTGTGTTGTTTTGATTATCGTTATTGTGATACAGCTGATTGTGATTGTTTGTCTATGGTTCTCGAGGTGCGTCCTCGGCTGAGTGGAGTCACTTGCGGGAGTGGCTTCACGCCCGTAGTTTGCCCTCTGTGGAACCCGCCACGGGAGGGGATGTGCACATTAATGGACATGGGTTTATCGCTCGGTATGATGAGCGGGGCTTTGGTGGAAATGGCTACGGTCCCCCACTAGCAGGGCTGGTCCAGTGGACAATCGCTAATGGTGATTGATTGGAGGAGATGTGGTGTGTCTGTGTGTGTGTGTGTGTGTGTGTGTGTGTGTGTGTGCTTGTGTGTGTGTGTGTGTGTGTGTATTATCGTGCCTGTGTTGTGTCTGTGTTTGTGTGTCTGTTCCCTCAGTTGCTGACCTTGTGTGATTTTGTTTTGTTGTTTGTTTCTGTTGTGTCTGTCGTGATCCACTATTGTGAGCAGTCAGTCTTAGCAGGTTGTGATATGGATGATAGCTGGGTGCGTGGGGGGATGAGTATATCACGAGTCACGACAGTAGTAGTTCATATAGTTGATAGTGGTTTTGAGTTGTATCTTTATATCGTTAGTTTTGTTAATCACTTGTAATATAACTTAATTGTTCTTTTATCGACATTTGATTATTACTGTCCTTGGGCAACCGAGATGGTAATGCCCTTATATGCTAGGGAAGGTCCTGTTAAGGCTCCTTGGTATATGGGGGTGTTACAAAGTGGTATCAGAGCGACGATTTTAGAACATGTAACAAATGAGCCTAATGAACGTAGTGAGTCTAATAAAATGAACCCGGTGTATGTATATTAGGAGCCCTAGATGAAGCTAGATTTTGGGTGAGTAGGCGCCCTCATTTCAAAATCATGGCCCCATTATGCTTAAGCCAGTCACCGGTTATAGGATATCGAGTCGGGAATTATGTGCTTAGTGTATAATGGTTACGTTAGAATATTGGTGATGGAGTCTCTATAAAGTTAGTATGTGTGATTGTGATGAGGAACTCTGTACGTATGTAGTTGAGTAGAAATGTGTATGAAAGTAATGGAAGTGGTGGAATGTTTATAGTACGTGACAGTGTTGTGTGATGTGGTGATAGTAGCGTTTTCTTAATCGTTCTATGTGTGTTGGTTATAAAGGAGTTGTGAATCTTGCAAGTGGTGATGATAGTAAGTAGTAAGTTTGAATTAGTTGTAACGTTTGTCAAGTAGTATTTGATAAGTATGATGGATGTATGGTTGAATGCTTTCATGATATGGCATAGTTAAGTTGAGTAATCTAGCTGATAATTTATTGTGACATGGATAAGTTATTAGTAAGCTTGGACGATAAGTGATGGCTTAATGTTAGATGAATGCTTAGACTGATATGATTAAAAGTTGTATTGTTGAAGTTGCAAATGCATGATTAGAGGTAAAGTAATGTGTCAATGTATGCATGAATAAGCCAATAGTATGGTCAATCGTTTCGCGTAATGTCATTATAAAATGAAGTGATATGTACCTTGGTTGAATGAGATCGTTACGTTGCATTTGAGTAGCAATAGTACGTCATGAATGAGTATAATAATTAGTGACGATTTCTGAATTTACTTTGGAATCAACACGAGTTGTTGTTTTGCAAGAAACGTTACTCAAATTCGTAACTTTTGACCTCGTTCTTATTTTTGCCCGACCGAGTAAGAGTATCTACTCTATCGAGTAGACCTTATTCGATCTAGTTAGGAAGCCACAACATCGAATTGGATCTGCCAACGAAACCTCGACCGAGTAGCTCCAACTCGATCGAGTAGAGGCCACTCGATTGAGTAACCTACTTACTCGATCGAGTAAGTGAACAGTACCCGGAGAATTACGGGATTCGTACACTACAAAAAAAACGTTTTGATGCGACGGACACATTGCGACGGAAGACTAATCCGTAGCTGGAAAAACGCTGTAAACCCCCTGGTTCATTTTTCCCTGCGACGGAATTTGCGACGGATTTTCCGTCGCAAATTTTGACTAATGGGTTGACTAAGGGGGACACGTGGCCTGCATGAATAGTGTTCTGCGACGGAATTTCCGTCGCAAATGTTGACTTTCTGGTTGACTAATGTGCCTACGTGGCCTGTATGAACAGTGAACTGCGACGGATTTTCCGTCGCATATTTTGACTTTTTGGTTGACCATTGTGCCTACGTGGCCTTCCATGAACAGTGAGCTGCGACGGAAGTTCCGTCGCAAGTCCATCTTTTGCGACGGGCAACTGCGACGCTTTGATCCGTCGCAGATTTTACATTGCAACGGAATTCCCGTCGCAAAACTGAATTTTGCGACGGAATAATTCCGTGTAAATTCCGTCACAAGTTCTGTATTTGTGACGGAATTGGCATATTTGCGACGGATTTTTCCGTCGCTATGGAAGCTTTTCTTTGTAGTTGTAACCCCTCTTCTCTATTCTTTTCTTCTTATTTCTTTTCATTCACCTAAACCCTAATCCTCCATCTCTCTCTAAGTTGCTCTAATCCTTGTTTTTGGGTGCTTGAATCTTGGTATTTTACTTGTTTAATTCGTCATCTTTACTTGCCAATCCTTCAAGGTAATAATATTCATCACTTTTTATGTTTCAATTAGTTAAAAACATGTATAATAGTTGGTGTTTGATGAAAATTCGATTTATATGTGCCAAATCTTACTTGAAATTGTTGCAACATGATCAATTTGCCTCAATTTGTTGATTATTGATGTTAGATATGCAAAAATTGAATCGATTTGGGGGAAAGTATGTGTCGAAATTTCTAAGGTTTGAGATTTTAAATTGAATTTTGGTTGTCTTTTGTATATGAAAGGGGGAAAATTGGGTAATGTACGTTATATATATCATGTTTAGAGTTGATTTTGATGGTTTTACTCAAAATTTTGCCTTAAAACTCCGTCTTAAAAGTGCCCCAAACTAAAATTCGTCCATATGAATTGTGAAACATATCTAATTGTGGAACCATTTTGAAGTTTAATCTTTAAAATTTGTAGTTGGGTTGTTAATTGATACCATGCTTGTCATAATTAGTTGTAGCTGTGAGACCGTCTGACGACCTTTTTAGAGCTTATTATTGCAAGTTTTGGATTGTTTGGTGAAAGTGTGTACATAGCGATTCTTCTAAATGTCCTTATATGAAGGTTTATGTGTTCCAAGCGTGTGTTGTTGTGTATCTACAATGTGTGTTAAAAACAGATGCCGAGAACAACTGTGGGAACCCGTCGGAGCAAGAGGGGGAGGGCTTCTGAGCCCGAGGTAGGTGAGGGGAGTGGGGGACCGATCCCAGCAGTGCCTGAGTACCCTTCTGTTGTCTTTGCGGACTTTAAGAAAAGAGATACTTTTGTTGCTTTGCAGAGACGTCGTATGCGACCCACCCGTTGTATCGACACCACTCTTTTGACTGACCTGGGGATTGAGAC
The DNA here is from genome assembly GCF_048544455.1 of Silene latifolia. Lineage (NCBI taxonomy): Eukaryota > Viridiplantae > Streptophyta > Magnoliopsida > Caryophyllales > Caryophyllaceae > Silene > Silene latifolia. Next base: position 141,499,427 of record NC_133534.1, on the reverse strand, counting down.
CGATGTTAGGCATATCTTCGAGACCTTGGGTATGACTGGGTTGTACCGTCTCCGGAAACATTCCTATGCTTTTCTAACCCTTGAGTTTATGAGTTCTTTCAAGTATGATGCGGTAGAGCAGACCGTTGAGTTCCGCCCTATGAACACCAGTTTCTTCCTTACCATGGACATGTTTGCCACCCACCTTGGCCTTGCTAGACCTGCGAAGGGAGCTCTTAGGAACATCCCGACTGAGTGTGGAGCTAGTAGCCTTATGCCTTGCTTTACCGGCAAACCCGCCCCGACCTCAAGCAACATGTTGATTAATAATGTTCAACATGTCACCCTAAAGATCTTTCTCCGCGCTTTGACCTATTTGCTTTATGAGAGGAAAGATGTGAGTAAGCTTAACTCACAAGAGGTGATGTTGGTTGCGGTGTACCTCAACCCCACCCGATCCCAGAGAGTCACCTTTAGTGCCCAGGACATAGTGTGTGCCAGCTTAGCCTTGATGACCACCTCTGACGCTCGTTTTCTGAGCTGTGGTGCCATTGCCACTCGGTTGGCAGAGAGGTTTACCACCTTTGAGGCCTCCTCGGCCTATACACCCTTGACTTCAGCGGTCCCTACCTTGGACCGCGAGTACTTTTTTGACCTCAAGTGGTTGAGGACTTTGGAGGATGGTGGGCTAGCATGGAGAGTTTGGGGAATGAGTTGGATGCAGATACCTGCTCTCGAGCACCTTCCCGAGAACGTGCCTTTACCGGCGGCAGTAGTGGCTGCCGATTCTGATGATGAGGATGAGGAGGTTCTTGAGAGGCAGTTGTACCTCATTGATTCGGATATCTTGGAGGTGATGCCTGAGCTGACGAAAGGGGATCGTGTGAGACTTGAGGATGCCTAGCCTAGAGTGGGGAGAGGACCATGACGAGTGAGGGAGAGGGCGGCTGAGACCCAGCCGAAGCAGCCTGTGCCCCCACAGTACCAGTACCCTGGTTACCCTCCCTTCTATAGCCTTGAGATGAGAGTGAGCGAGCTCACGGAGAGGGTGTCTACTACCTTGACACTCTGAAACCTCCATCAGATGGCATATGTGCAGGGCATTGGGACCAAGGCAGCGCAGCCCGTGTGGTGGAGGGGAGTTGGGGACGACAGTTGAGTTTTCCACTCTTAAGGCGTGGAGAGGTCTACTTCAGGAGAGCCTCAGTCATATCTCTACGATTGCTTGGACCCATGGCGCATGGGAGCGGATGCGGGTGTTGGTGGTGTCGAAGGTCATGATACAGCTGGAGCAGGCACGTCAGGTAGTGATGGTGGTGACGAGGTGATGGATAATCAGGATGTGGAGTGATGATACTCCTTTTCTTTTTATATATCGTTTCATGGATTTGTAGTTGTTAGTACTTTTTTGGTTGGTACTTTGTTAGTCTTTGGTATGTATGTTGGCCATAAGGCCATATTTTGAGTACTTTTAGACTGTTTATGCAGGATTTTGGGGTCGGGAGAGTGTCCCGTCTCGTGTTTATATAATTGTTTGGTCTTAACATGACGTTTTAGGGGGAATCTTGACCAGTGGCTACTCGATCGAGTGCCCCTCACTCGATCGAGTAACTGCATGGGTGGCACTGGGGTAGTGTTCTGATATCAGCTTACTCGATCGAGTAGCTGATGAACTCGATCGAGTAAGCCCAGCTCGATCGAGCGCCTTACCAACTCGATCGAGTAGCACTGTTACAGCTACTTTTCGTTTTAAAACTTGGTTGAATCAACATATCTTTAAATATTGTTATATCATTTCTTGTTGGGGGTGTTTTATATCATTATTTAGCCTCAACGGTAGCTATATTTTTGCGTGTGGTCGTGCAATGTATACAATTCTCAATGCTAGGTATATCGGTTGAAACGATAAATCAAATTGCTTCAGGTAACGTAATGTCCAACAGTTACAATTCTTGTTGCGTTTTGGTATGGTCATATAAGGGAATAATTCTTCCCATGTCTTATAGTTGGTGGGAGGTGTTCAGTGGTCTTTGTTCAAATTGATAATGGTTGTATATATATATATATATATATATATATATATATATATATATATATATATATATATATATATATATATATATATATATATATATATATATATATATATATATATATATATATATCATGTGAGTCATGTTTGCGTAATGTCAAGAAAGTGTAATGGCTGTCATGAGTCGAACATGCATGTTGGTTAAATTTGTACAACTCTCGGAGGTATTTATATAATTTTGTATACTATTTCAAGCCGCCTTAGAAAGATAGCGTACCATGATTATAATTTTGTTTCATAATCGGTGTGAACATATAACAAGGTAATGGACGACACGGCTGCTAATTGGTAATGGTATATCTTGTGGTGTGATACACGTTTTCATTGGTTTTACGTTTATACGAGTCAAGTTATGTAATGTCAAAAAGTATATTGTGTCATCATGAGTCAAGGTTTGCTTTGCAGTTCGTACGTAATGTCAATATAGTATAATATGTAATCGGTTTGAAGGACAGGAAAGTTGTTTGATGGTGAACTTTGGGGACGAAGTTCCTTTTAAGAAGGGAAGAGTAATGCCGCAAAGGGAAAATGACGTAATTATAAGAATTTTACAGTATTTTTGTGATATTTTATAGTATCTCCATGACATTTGAAGTGTGTTCAATATTTGCTTGGATAATTCTATTGTGGTTATTGTGTAATTGAGTAAGAGTTATAATTGTTGAATAGAATAGCATGTCGTAATACTTCATTTTCAGTTAATTACTTATGTTGTCATGAGAATTAGATGTTATTTGCGGTTGTATAGTTGTTATCAGTAGAGTTTTGTTGTGTGGCTAAAGTGATAGAGTGGAACGAATCGTGTATCGTTGTGAATCAATGGTAGGACCGTTGTTTTGTATGATTTGTAATTAATAATCGTTGACAAGTAATGGATGAAAGTATAGGATGATAGTTGTGTTGGTGTACGTTTGAATAATATTATGTAGTAGGTGCAAGTGATAGTCGAGTTAGTCGTTCTTGTGATTAGCATGTGTTTAGTGATTCGAAAGGAAGTTGGTGATTCGCTGAAAGTCGTGTTATGTATTGTGTGCTAAGGTGGATGATGATGGAGTCTGATGAGCATACATAGTGGGATGATGTTCTTAAACGATAATGTTGACCTGTGTCGGGTAAACGGTGGTGTTGACCTTGGTTTCGTTGTCATGTGCCGCGGGGGAGGATGAGTCGAACTTCGGGGACGAAGTTCTTTTTAAGGTGGTAGACTTTAATACACGTACTTTTAAGGACCCGTTGAACGGCCTTAGACACCTATCTTGACCTTTGGAAACCTTACGAGTGATGACTGGTGACGATGTGAGCTTTGGCTTATGTGTTACTCGATCTAGCTGAGGCTACTCGATCGAGTAGCTTGGGAGCTCGATCGAGTAGGGGTCACTCGATCGAGTATGTCAGTTACTCGATCGAGTAGCGGGTTTACAGCGGGGAATTATAAATCGTGTTTCGTGAAACCTCAAATCATTTCCGCACTCTTTTCCTAAACCTAGATGTCGTCACTCCCTTTCTCCTTCACCATAGTCCTTGCCTTGAGGTTCTTGGAGGGTGCTTACACCATGGGGATGGGATGCTTGAGTCAGGTAGCGGTCTTGACGCCGGATTGCTATGTATAGGTATGTTATCGTCATCATCATCGTCAGCGTTGTTTCTAGTTAGGGTTGTAGTAATAGTGATAGATGATTGTACTGTTTGTATAGGTGTGTTGCTTGGTTGATTGGTATCATGTGATCAGACGCGGAATCACTGCGGTGCGCTAAAGGTAGGTTCGCCTACTCAGTACTATTGGTTGTCTAGAGTGTCTTTTGATGTGATTTGGTTGATGTAGTGTCGGTATGGTTGATTGATTGTGGTGATTAGATGGTGTTGTGTTGTTTTGATTATTGTTGTTGTGATATAGCTGATTGTCATTGTTTGTTTATGGTTCTCGAGATTCGTCTTCGGCTGAGTGGAGTCACTTGCGAGAGTGGCTTCACGCCCGTAGTTTGACCTCTGTGGAACCCGCCACGGGAGGGGGTGTGCACATTAATGGACATGGGTTTATCGCTCGGTATGATGAGCAGGGGTTAGGTGGGAACGGCTGCGGTCCTCCACTGGCAGGTCTGGTCCAGTGGACAGTCGGTGACGGTGATTTATTGGAGGAGATGTGGTGTGTGTGCGTGTATTATCGTGCCTGTGTTGTGTCTTTGGTTGTGTGTTTGTTCTCTCAGTTGCTGACCTTGTGTGGTTTTGTTTTGTTGTTTGTTTCTGTTGTGTCTGCCGTGATCCACTATGGTGAGCAGTCAGTCTTAGCAGGTTGTGATCTGGATGATAGCTGGGTGCGTGGCGAGATGAGTATATCACGAGTCACGACAGTAGTTGTTCAAATAATTGATATTGGTTTTGAGTTGTATCTTTATATCGTTAGTTTTGTTAATCATTTGTAATATAACTTAATTGTTCTTTTATCGAAATTTGATTATTACTGTCCTCGGGCAACCGAGATGGTAATGCCCTTATATGCTAGGGAAGGTCTTGTTAACGCTCCTTGGTATATGGGGGTGTTACAGAATCTAACGAGGATGTGTCCTCCCATTTTGAGTGGCTGATGAAATTCATTAAAAGTGACACAATACCTCACATTTTTAGCATACCATACATCATGCGGCTGAATTGAATCGTTGACCTTTTTTATATTTTCTTCTCTATCTATTGAAACACATATTAAATAAAGAAGCAAGATCAGTGTGTGAATTTGAACTAACCCAAGTATTAGATTAGTGCGAATATAATGGAAAACTTACCCATAATTAGAACCTCCTCATTTTCGTCAAATTCTACATTATTAGGCCAATCGTGTACCACAATACGACGTCTTGGTTTGAAAGTTTTTAAACTAGTTTGATTAGCATTTTGCTAGTTCAAAACTTCTTCTTCTTAAGGCTCGACTGATGACCTCTCGACAGTATTAGGCCCATTATTGGTTGTGCCAAAATTTTCAGATGGGGGTGGACGACAAGCCGGTTGAGAAAGTGAAAATGCAGGGTTTACACTACTAGTGGACTTCAGATTGAAAACTCGGGATGAGTTAGTAGGAGAATTTTTCCACAATACATCAGATTGTTTAACTCCTACTTGTGCTCGTTCCCCAAATTTTTGAGATGCATCGGTCTATTTGACAGAAAGTTCTCGGGCTTTTTTATTACCAGGTTTAAGAAAATTTGGGGTGACATGGGTCTTTGAATGTAGGTGGCTGGTAGTAATAGACCGGTCAATAGTAGAATTTTTACACAACAAAGAAGGTGATTTAACTCCTCCTACTTGTGCTTGTTCCTCCGTCTTTTGAGATGCATCAACTTGTTTGGCCGAAGCAAGATCATAAGAGTTTCCAGAGGTGTGGGTCTTTGAAAGTAGGAGGTTTGTAGAAAAAGATCCATGAGGTTTCTTAGTAAATTTTTTGCACAAACCAAATGGTTGAACTCCCCCTAATTGTTCTTGTGCTTGTTCCCCTCCTTTTTTAGATGCATCAAGTTGCTTGGCAGAAAGTTCTCGGGCTTTTCTAGCACCAAGATTTTGAGAATTTACGGTGGCATGGGTGTTTGAAAGTAGGGGGTTTGAAGTAAAAGATCGTCGGTCACGTTTCGTAGTGGAATTTTTCCACAACAAATCAGGTAGTTTAACTCCTCCTACTTGTGCTTGTTTCCCCGTCTTTTGAGATGCATCAAGTTGTTTGGCAGAAATTTCAAGGGCTTTTCTAGCAGCAAGATCATCAGAATTTTTGGTGGCGTGGATCTTTGAAAGTAGGGGGTTTGCAAGAAACGATGGGTTAGGATATTTGGAAACATGTTTTTGAAAAGTGTGGGAAATTTGGATTCTTGAACCTGGGCCATTTGGAGGTTTTTTAAAAGTCGGATTGACTTGGGTCTTTGAAAAGGGAGCCTTTACAGCATAGGGCTCATCAATGTTTGTATCAATACGACAATCTTTTAGCGATGGCTACTGCTGCGGTGCCTTAACAACCGCAGGTACTTTGGTCTTTTGAGGGCAAAATAGCCTCCATCTGTCATTTGTAGCAGCATATGTAGCACATGGTCTTGTAGTAAGAGATGACGATGTTGTCACCGGTAGCAAATTAGTGGCTTTACCTGGTACATCAGCTTCCGTCATTTGAACCCTGGTCCTTTTGCTTCGATAACTCATCCTTGAAACCCTAAAATAAACAATAAAACCATCAGTTCTATAGAATAGTAAAGGCAAAGAGCATATGATAATATAGTAAAGGGCAAGAGAGAGACGTTCACAACATTTGCACAACAAAAAAAAACATGATTTTGAGTAATAATTAAAATGATCAGATATCATAAATCAATAGTATACAAAAAACTGAATTATTCTACCGAATCTCGTTAGTCTCAATAAGATCCCTAGGTTTTGCATCTCATCTTCGACATAAAAAATTTGTTTCACTTGACACGAAAAAACAAAAGGATTATCAGCCAAATTTCGACCTATGTGCATTAACTTAGAAAAGTTGACACACACACACACACTCCCTTCTTAAAACTTCTTAACACCTCTGTGTATGTCAACCCAAGCACAATTGAACATTACAACTTTGCATTGGCCAAAATAATCTATCTCATAAATATCCTTTAGTTTTCCATAATATGTTTCACCATCAACTTCGCCCATAACTCCAGAATTTTGAGTTCTTAGCTTTTGCTCACGATCAACCGTATGGAATTTATATCCATTGATCATAAATCCTGTCATCCTTTTACCATGATTATTTAAACCACCTGCCAAATCTTTCCTAAGTTGTCCTTCTGGGTACTTGTATCTAGGTTTTGCGCCTATGACAACAAACAATTGTATCAATATGAATCATATTAAACTCACAAGCTAAATTTCAAATTTTTAAACAAGGGGTGGACCTGTGCTTGCAACCATTCTGCAAATTCTTTGATAATCCACTCGTTTTCATTACTTTTGGTAACACTCAGATGGACCATCTCCAGCCGCTTGTAATTAAGAAATTCACTTTACAAGATTGGTAAAAAAATCATTACTAGATTATATTAAGGATGACTGATAAATTAAAAAAATTTGACAGTGACGGTCCCTATACTTACACAAGAACCTCTTTCATCTCATCGGAATGAAGAAATACGTAGCGATGAGCTTGTTTTAAACTTCTCTCATCCATGCGTACTTTTTCTATCATACCAATAACTCGACCACCAGAGCGATAAAAATAATCACTCATGTCTTGACTACCATCATCATTCCTCTTCGATCTATTAAAAACGGTATCAATACCTTTCAAATACCTTGAATAAAAGGTGATTGTCTCCTCAAGCATAAAACCTTCAACAATTGATCCCCCTGCCTGAGCTTTATTACTTATGTATGATTTTAAGTGAGCGAGATACCTTTAGAGAGTTCATAAAATCAGTTTAGGAAAACCACGTAAAACATCCACTTAAATAGTTGTGATTTTACCTTTCAACAGGGTACATCCATCTCTACTGGATAGGACCTCCAAGTTTCGCCTCCTCGAGTAAATGAATTAATAAGTGAACCATAATTGTGAAAAAGGTTGGCATAAACTCCATTTCCATACGATATAGTATTAACACAATTTTCGATCGAAGTGCATTTAACTCGTCGTGTTCAAGCGTGTGTGAACAAAGAGACTTGGAAAAGTAAGACAATTCCCCAAGGAAGTCAATAACTTTAGTAGCCTTAGATGCCCTCAATGCGACAAGCAGTATATCTTGCATTAAGACATGATTGTCGTGACTTTTAAGATTAATAAGCTTTCTTTGTTTCATATTCACACATCTAGAGATGTTTGAGCGATACCTATCAGGAGCTCTAATCTTTTGCAAGACTTTCAGAAATCGCTCTTTCTCCTTATTTGACATTGTGTATGATGCTGAAGGCATGTATATATGGTTCTTGATTAGGTCGATCTTGGAGCCAAAGATGTTCCTTTATGCCCATCTTCTTTAGACCTTTTCTCGCATTCACATCATCTCTACTCTTATCCATATCTAAAAGTGTACCCAATAGATTATCACACACGTTTTTCTCAATGTGCATAACATCTAAATTATGTCTGAATGGGTTGTGTTCCCAATAGAGAAACTAAAAAAATATACTCTTCTTATTCCACAAATTATGATTATCTTCGGAGTTGCTACCATTAACCATGTTAGTTGAGACACCAACCTCCCTTGCTCTATTTGGTCTTTTCAATTGTTTTGTAGTCTTCTCATACGTATATTCAATCTTTTCTTGTTGTCTTAAGACATCAGACCCACTGATAGCTTTTAGAGTGCAACCATACTCTATCGTTCCATCAAATAGATTGGCTTCGGAACGATAGGGATGATCTGGATCCAGCCATTGCCTATGTCCCACATAGCAAATATTACTGTAATACCTCAAATTTATGAGCTGTTGGGTACTCCATCGAGTAGGTTTTACTCTGTCGAGTAAGTTAGTTTTGCGTTTTAGAGTGAGGACCGCCTGTAGGGTACTCGATCGAGAAGAAGCAAGTCGATCGAGTAGGGGATACACGATCGAGTACCTTTGTTACTCGATCGAGTAAGTCGAGTATTACACCGGTTTTGCCGGGTTTTGATAGCAATGCGTTAAATGATATAGTCCCTCCTAGTCACTATAATGTTCCCACTTTCCCGAAACGGATTATTCAACTAATGTTCCCATTTCCTTTTTTGGTAACTTTTACTCTTATATTATTCATCCCCCTCTCCTATCACCAAACCCCACACAAATCTTTTACTCCTATTTTATTACTTTCCTTTATGTTTTGGCCCCATAATTCTTTATTTAACAACTAATAATTCATTCCTCTCTCCTATCACCAACCCCACAGAACTCTTTTACTCCTATTTTAATACTTTTCCTTAAGTATTGTGCCCATATCAAATGGGAACAATATAATGACTGGGAGGGAGTATAAACTACCTTATGTCAGTTCTTTTATATTTTACCTAAAATCTAAACTTGTTACAAAGAAAACAAAGCAACGTCGATTCTTTTTCTCTCATTGCAATCAAATCCAAGGGCTAGAGTCTTCGGATTTCAGAGTTCTTTATACCGTTGAGACCGTCGTATTGTGGGTAAGATCCTTGTACCGTTTTTATGTTAATTCGTTAGTTTTGGTTAAACCCCAATTAGGTGAATTGGGGGTGTTTGGGAGTATTGTTGATGATAGATTGTAATTGTATGATTATGTGTTTGTAGGAGGTGATTTCGTAGAGGAACGCTTTTGATCCGCTGCTTGTGTTGATTTTGGTGATTGCATTCCAGGTAGGGTTTCCTAATCAGTTATTGTTTACATGATTATGAGATGGTTGTTGGTTGTTGGTTAATGGCGTTTGTTTATATCGTAAGTGAATTGGTATTATTGACATTATAATTGGTTGTGGTTGTTTGTTTGTGGTTCGCGAGGTGTGCCCTCGGTTGAGTAGAGTCACTTGCGGGAGTGGCTTCACGCCCTTGATTCGCCCCTTGTGGAACCCGCCACAAGAGGGGATGTGCACATTAAGGAACATGGGTTTTCGCTCGGTAAAGAGGAGCGGGGCTTATGTGGGAACAGTTGCGGTCCCCCACTAGCGGAGTGGATTACTGGTTGTGACTGGTAATCTGGCAGGCCTAGACCTTCAGACTAGCCAGATGATTGGTGATGTGACGGTGTTGGAGGATTGTGACTGTATACTTGTTGTTGTATTATCTTATATTGTGTATGCAGTAACTGACCCCGTTTAATTGTTTTAAAAACTATTGTGATCCATTCGGGGATGGTGAGTAGTTGTTTTGCAGGTATGACTTGGATGCACAAGGGTTAGCTGGGGATGAGTCACCACGAGTCAGCTAGTAGTCTTCCGCTATTGCGTCGAGATACTTTTATTTATTCAGTTGGTTTTTAGTTTAGAACACTTGAACCATATTTTATCAGTTTGGTTTTGAATGTAATCACTTTAACTATTTACTTAACGTACGTTCTTTGATGGTCTATTTGATATACTTTACCTCGGGCAACCGAGATGGTAGCGTTCTTATATATTAGGTGGTCTTGGTAAGGCACCTTGGTGTATGGGGGTGTTACCAAGTGGTATCAGAGCGATGATTTTGGAACATGTAACTAATGAACCCAATGAATGTAGAGAGTCAAACCAAAATGAACCCGAGTAGGAGTTGTTAGGAGCTAATGCAAAGACTTGGGAGACGTCCTAAAGTCGCAAACTCGCCCTACAACTTTAAACCGATCACTATGGGGTGTCATGGGGAACGCTATGTATTTAGTATTTTTCATATGCATAGGTTAGATGAATATGTTGGATGAATAGGTTGGATGAATAGGTTGGATAAATATGTTGGATAAATACGTTGGATGAATACGTTGGATGAATATTATCGATGAATTGGTTGGAAAAGATGAAGAATGTAATTGCATGAGAATATGAAATTCATGTGGAGAACATGTTTATGTGATGGAATTGGAGATAGGTGCATGTATAAAGAAGTATGTCGTTTTACAGTAATGCTGAAGAGTTGATGTGGTGGTTATGTTGTGGATTTTTTGGTATAGGTTAGATGGAGTGCAGAATAATTGGAGGCACGAGAGCTGTTAGAGAAAGAGAGCCCTGGATATAGGAAGGGTTGTAGGTGTTGAGGTTATAGTCGGTTATCGTTAACATGCGGTGGCGATGAGGGTTATGGGAGGTATAGCAAAGGATCTTGTATTAGTGAGTTACGAGGACGTAACATTGATCTTAAGAGGAGTAGGATGTGACAAAGAAAGTTTGATGGTTGTACATGTTGCAGTATATTTGGAAGTTGAACCTTGGTGTAGAATAAAGGATGGATTTATGTGCGGTTGATACTATTAAAGGTAATGGTAGAGCTTATAGTAGTGTGTTGTTTATGAGTGTGAGTAAACTTCGAGTACGAAGTTCATTTTAAGGGTGGTAGAATGTGAAATTCCGTTTTGGTGGTTGATCTTGCTTGGTGGATTGTCTTGACATTGGATTTGCTAGTTGGTAATAGGTTAGTGAGACGGAGGTAGCGACATTTGTGGTTGGTATTCGGTAGTATTATAGAGTTAGTATCGAGAGACCATGCTATAGTTGAGATGGTATCGTGAGCCGTGTTATGGAAGTAGGCATAGTTGGTGGAGTTAGTGTTAGGTGTACGTGTTTTATAGGTTGGGTTTGAACTTCGGGGACGAAGTTCATTTTTAAGAAGGGAAGACTGTAATACCTCAGATTTATGAGCTTTTGGGTACTCTATCGAGTAGGGCTTACTCTATCGAGTAAGTCAGTTTTGGGTTCTGAAGTGAGTACTGCCTGTAGGGTACTAGATCTAGTAGAGGCAACACGATTAAGTAGGGGATACTCGATCGAGTACCTTAGTTACTCGATCGAGTAAGTCGGGTTTTACACGGGTTTTGAGAGCAATGCGTGAAATGATATATAAACTACCGTACGTCAGTTATTTTATTTTTTACCTAAAATCTAAACTTGTTACAAAGAAGACAAACCAACGTCGATTCTTTTTCTCTCATTGCTATCAAATCCAAGGGCTAGAGTCGTCGAATTTCAGAGTTCTTTATACCGTTGAGACCATCGTATTGCGGGTAATATCCTTGTACCGTTTTTATGTTACTTCGTTAGTTTTTTTGTTTTTTTTTTAGAAAACCCAATACGGGTACCTTAAATAGCAATCAAATCCGCCTCTACCAACGGTACAATGTTATGTGGAACCGAATCCACCCATCTACGCCTGCCTATAAACCAAGGAAACACATGTGCAAGTTCATGCGCAACCTTATTATTACATCTACGAGTAAAAGAAAACGAAACTGATTCAAACCGTAAACAAAGTGACGTTATTTCCTCATAGATAAGAAAAATATCACTACGCCCTTGCCTTTTCTTCAGCAGAACTTCTATTACCAATAGACAGTCACTCTCCAGCACAACCCATGCTACCCAAGGTATTTTCCGCTTATCATTCTCCGAACCCCACCAAAACATCGAGACTAAAGATCGTAACTGTAACACCCCCATACTCCAAGTGCCTTACCAGGACCACTCAGGTATAAGGATACTACCATCTCGGTTACCCGAGGTAATGATAATCATAAGACAATAAGGAAACGTACATTATTAAATATCTTTAAGTGATTACATAACAAACCAACTGTAAGGAAAATACAACTTTTCTCAAACTATAAACCAACTGAATAGAACTGCCTTAACAAACACAGCGGAAGACTAAAGACTCTGATATGTGATGACTCCATCCCCAGCTAGATCCCACGCGTATCCAAGATATACCTGTCAAGCAACTGCTCACCACCCCCGAATGGATCACCACAGTTTTTAAAACATTTAAACGGGGTCAGTACTAATCACACAATTCCAATGTATATATCAACAATAAGACATACAGACAACTTAGCTGTCACATACACACACAACCACACCAATTCTAATCCTCTCAATCACTGACTGTCCACTGGACCAGCCCTGCCAGTGGGGGACCGCAGCCGTACCAACCAAATCCCCGCTCCACATAGTGAGCGATAACCCTGTCCATTAATGTGCACATCCCTTCTGTGGCGGGTTCCACAGAAGGCGAAACTAGGGCGTGAAGCCACTCCCGCAAGTGACCCCACTCAGCCGAGGCCATGCCTCGTGAACCATCAACAACGATCACAACCACAATCACAATACAATTACTATATCAAACAACCAAGCACAATACATCAACCAATATCCCATTATCGGACTAATACTGAGTAGGAAATCCTACCTGGAAAGCACACAATCAGACGGTCTCTACTGCTGAATCAAAAATCTTCCTCTATGAACTCTCCTCCTATCATATAACATATAAATGCTACCCAATCACATACTATACAAAAACCCCCAAATCCCTATATTAGGGTTTAACCAAATTAAAGGAAAGACAACAAAAAGGGTACATAGATCTTACCCTTGACGCAAGGAACTCAACGGTATGAACAACGATAGGAACCGACCCTCCAAACTCCGGAAATTGCTAACAATGCGATTAAGATGGTGAACTTGCTTGCTTTCTCTCTTAAACAGTAATTTAGGTTTTGCAAAAGTGATTTAGAAACAATGACGGAAGGTTTTATAACCTAATCGCATAATTAACAAAACCCGAGAAAACTCCCCCGTAAAACCGGCTACTCGATCGAGTACCCAAGATACTCGATCGAGTACCCCCCTACTCGATCGAGTATCCCAGCTACTCGATCGAGTACCCAACAGGTCAGAAACTTTTCTAAAACGCAACTTACCCCTACTCGACAGAGTAAGGCCTACTCGATAGAGTACCCTAAGACTCATAAATACGGAGTATTACAGTCTTCCCTCCTTAAAAAGAACTTCGTCCCCGAAGTTCAACCCATACCTAAAAACAAACATACTAACTCGGTCAAGACGTAACAAAGCTACTAAGGACTCAAAACAAAACCCCAACTTACAAAATATGAAACCATGAACTCTTAACACCAACTCTACCAACTATTCCTACCTCCACACCTCGCTCACGATGTCGTATCAACTACATCATAAACTCTCCCGACACTAACTCCATACATAACCAACTACATAAACATCCAACGGAATGTTACATTCTACCACCCTTAAAAGGAACTTCGTCCTCGAAGTTTACTCATACACATAACCTCATCATCCAACTGTCAACACTAGTGAAATATTCTCACACTCCTAAACATCACGCTACTACAAGCACGGTCATGACCTTTAATAAAATCACCCACAATACGAATCAATCTTTTATTCTACAACAGACTCAAACTTCCAAATATATTACCATATGCACAACCATCAAAATCTCTTTGATCGCTTCCTACTCCTCTTAAGACAAATGTTACGTCCTCGTAACTCACTAATGCTAAATCCTAGCTATATCTTCTCATTATCCTCATCACCACTGTACGTCATAAATAACCACCTATACTCTAAACATCGCCATGCATATATCCAAGGCTCTCTTACTTAAACATTTCTCATACCTCAACTCATATGGCACACCACCTAACCTATACCATAAAACTCGTAGCAAAATCACCATACTAACCCTCCATTCTTACTGCAAGACAACATACCTCTCCATATAAAGCACATATCTCCTTAAAGCATAACTCACGATCTACATTCGTTACGTTCACTCACCCTAGATCCTCAAGTTCTTTTCTTAATTACCGCAAAACTCATACAAAACTTAACATGACACTAATCCCCAGCACCCTACACTCACTGTCCCAAAATCTGATTATGAACCACCTGCAGCGTCCAGATCAATACAACACATGTTCCACCAATCACTTACCATGACTATGTCCAAAGCCTCATCTTAAAACAAGATCAAAAGTATTGTAACAACTTCTGACAACTGTGTCCCATTAACAGAATGTCACTATACCATGACAATAACGAAAACATAGACAACTCTCTTTCATATCATACTCTACCCTCATACCAAAACGTAACTGCTAAGAAACATCAATAAACAAAACAACTGTCTATCTGTACAAACTGAAACTCACAGGAAGCAACATCAAACAAAATAACAATCTATATATGGCTGGTATGTACTTTTGAAAACTCGTATCATAATCATCCCGCCTACTCCACCACAACCGGTGACGTCATCGCGACACCGCCACCAACAGCCACACCACAGTGCGAAAATACCCGCATCACAATACTAAATACCGTGCCCGGATCACCACCGGAGGCACCACAACCACATCGATAGACATCACAGCTACATACAATTCCCACAAACACTGACTCAAAATAACTTCTCAGACAAGAAAAACTTATTCAAATCCACTTTACTAAATCACATCGCAACATATTATATGAATTAAACAGATAACCTCATGAATATCATCCCCTCGCCATATTACAGATTAACATGTATCATGAATACATACAAGCATAACCAGTCACGCCAGATCACTCAAATTATTACCTTTTTGAATACCATTCAATTAGATTAGCGTACCCAACATGCATTACAGAACATTCAAATATGACTTTATAATAATCACACTATACCACTTCTTGTGAGGTCAAAACCTCACACAAACATTTATACACATCATAGACCCGTAATCACATCCAACAGGTCAGTCCTGATCACGTAAGTTACCACTCAACATAGGTTACCTGCCGCCCGAGCTTAACTCATATGCCCCTCACAACATTTTCCCCCTATTCGCACAACCATCACTTCCTGCCAAGTATAACCATACTATTACTATTCAACTATTAGCATCCGCCTCATCTAACCACATCTTATACCCTCTCACAATTATACACAACAATCAGGTCCCTACCAAATCAACCTCTTTTGAATTGCTACCTTTCTAATATACCATCACTCTTAACCATTAGTCACAAACCATAACACCACCACTGTTCGGACATCAAACCTCTTTCACTCATCTCTAAACATCACGATTTCTTTCCTATCTTTGGTTAACATTCCAAATAACTATCCTCAAATTCAGCAATTAAAATTACATCAACATCATTCCCAATACTATCTTACTCGTATTTTCATCTAACTCTCCACCAATTATCGATTATCGTGCAAATTCTCCACCAACTTCTTACTCCCTTAATTCCTCGAAACTCATGATTAATCACGTTGTCCTGAAATTTCTGTACAATTGTTAACTTACTTATTCTTTATAGTATCATACATCTCGATGATTCCTTACTTTTATATCACATAACTCCGGTGAGTATTTTTCTCAGCTTACTTTTATCCTTCTTTTCTCTTCATACTCAACAATTCCATTTAATATCTCAACTCCTATTACTTCTACCTAACCCCTTTAGTGCTCCAATTACCTTCTCATCGCTCCAAAACTCAAATCTCACTATTTCATGTCTATATCATCTCATTCTTTCTTACCTTGGATCCTTTCTCATCACTCCACTCACTCACACTTGTCACTAATTTGTCCATAAAAATCAACGTTTAATGTTCAAACAATTACATCTCCCTTTTTACATCTCTAGAAATCAAAATTCTTTTTATATCGTTAATCGTCCAATGAAATCACACATTAGTTTCGTCTCTCGATAACACAAATTTCCAAACTCAGTCACTATCTGCAAATCCACCTCGCGACATGTCTCCATTAAGTTCACTATATACCACTCTTCTCAATTCCTCTAAAATGACCTTTCATTACATATATTCTTACTCAACACTATTCCTAACCATCTCCCTCCATAATTGGTTATACATCTCAGATTGTTACTATCCACATCCTTTCTTTCAATCTTTTCATTCTCATGTTCCATAAACTCACATCATCCCCTGCCCACATTCACTTACTTTTACGTTACCCAACACACACTCATATCACTCATCTCATTTCATCTCAGAAAACATGCTCTATGTTTCAATTAAGCCATAACAATCTTCCTTTTCTTTTTCCACTATCTATCACAACACATATATCCCATGTCCTCCCACCAAATTCCTACTCACCACAGGCGTCACTCACTTCACCATAAGATTGGGTAACTTACGTATCAAGACCAACATACATGTAAAACAATGCATAAAGAAGCAATATAACAACTCAATTAAACAAAATATGCAACGAATTCAAAAGATAAGCATATGACCCAAAATAGGGGTCACTGGATCGAGTACAGGCCACTCGATCGAGTAAGTGACTTACTGGATCGAGTAGGTGAAGATCAGAAGCACGTAAAACAAATCACCAGGGCTACTCGATCGAGTAACTAACGTACTCGATCGAGTGCCACCTTACTCGATCGAGTACCAAGGATACTCGATCGAGTACCCCAATTCTCTCAAGATCGACCAGTTTTCAGTAAAAACAGTCATAACTCACTCATTTCTTGGTCGATTTGGGCGTGTGACCTATCGTTAGAATCGTAAAAGAACAAGCTATCACCTACAAATGGAATCACATTAAAATCATTTATGCATCTCAAGTTATAACAGTTTAAAGACAACTTTGCTGTAATCAGATGACATAACTATTCGATTTTCTCTTTCAAACAACTTAAACGACAACAATGGTAACCAAAACAACTCAACACTCACAAAACAAATATTCCTAATCACATGTTACTATCTCCCAAAAGCCAAGCAACAACATACATCATGCACATAGATTATTTAACTTGTCAATCATGATTTACCCACATCCTTTTATTCTATACCTTTACGTACAACAATAACATAATATACGGCATAAAATCTCCCTAGTCACATGTTATTAACATAGCAAAAGTAGAAAATCCACTTCCATCACATAAACATGTTCTCCACATGAATTTCATATTCTCATGCAATTCCTTAACTCATCTTTTCAACCAAATCATAGATCACGTTCATACCAGTATTCCTACAACTTATTCATCCAATCATATGCACGCAATCATATGCATATACACAATAGTAACCCGTAGTAATTCCCATCACAATTCATGTTATCATAAAAAAAAATATTACCTTCATCTTTTCCACCACACATCCATTCAACTATATAACACTCATCCATCCAACACACACAATAGAGCATTAGTAAACATATAGCGATCCCGACTTATATCCCATGGTGACCGGTTCAAAATTGTAGGGCGAGTTCGCGACTTTAGGACGTCTCCCAAGTCTTTGCATTAGCTCCTACAACTTCTACCCCGGGTTCATTTTAATTAGACTCCCTAGGTTCATTAGATTCATTGGTTACAGGTTTCAGGATCGTCGCTCTGATACCATTTGTAACACCTCCATACTCCAAGTGCCTTACCAGGACCACTCAGGTATAAGGATACTACCATCTCGGTTACCCTAGGTAATGATAATCATAAGACAATAAGGAAACGTACTTTATTAAATAACTTTAAGTGATTACATAACAAACCAACTGTAAGCAAAATACAACTTTTCTCAAACTATAAACCAACTGAATAGAACTGCCTTAACAAACACAGCGGAAGACTAAAGACTCTGATATGTGATGACTCCATCCCCAGCTAGATCCCACGCGTATCCAAGATATACTGTCAAGCAATCGCTCACCACCCCGAATGGATCACCACAGTTTTTAAAACATTTAAACGGGGTCAATACTAATCACACAACTCCAATGTATATATCAACAATAAGACATACGAGATGACTTAGTCGTCACATACACACACAACCACACCAATTCCAATCCTCTCAATCACTTATCGTCCACTTTGGACCAGCTCGCGATGGGGACCGCAGCCGCACCCACCAAATCCCCGCTCCACATAGTGAGCGATAACCCTGTCCATTAATGTGCACATCCCTTCTGTGGCGGGTTCCACAGAAGGCGAAACTAGGGCGTGAAGCCACTCCCGCAAGTGACCCCACTCAGCCGAGGCCACGCCTCGCGAACCATCAACAACGATCACAACCACAATCACAATACAATTACTATATCAAATAACCAAGCAGAATACATCAACCAATATCCCATTATGGGACTAATACTGAGTAGGAAATCCTACCTGGAAAGCACACAATTAGACGGTCTCTACTGCTGAATCAAAAAGCTTCCTCTATGAACTCTCCTCCTATCATATAACATATAAATGCTACCCAATCACATACTATACAAAAACCCCCAAATCCCTATATTAGGGTTTAACCAAATTAAAGGAAAGACAACAAAAAGGGTACATAGATCTTACCCTTGACGCAAGGAACTCAACGGTATGAACAACGATAGGAACTGACCCTCCAAACTCCGGAAATTGCTAACAATGCGACTAAGATGGTGAACTTGCTTGCTTTCTCTCTTAAACAGTAATTTCGGTTTTGCAAAAGTGATTTAGAAACAATGACGGAAGGTTTTATAACCTAATCGCATAATTAACAAAACCCGAGAAAACTCCCCCGTAAAACCGGCTACTCGATCGAGTACCCCCCTACTCGATCGAGTATCCCAGCTACTCGATCGAGTACCCAACAGGTCAGAAACTTTTCTAAAATGCAACTTACCCCTACTCGACAGAGTAAGGCCTACTCGATAGAGTACCCTAAGACTCATAAATACGGAGTATTACAGTAACTCGTCACAAAAATTAACCGGGAGCCGAAAAACGCTCATCGCATAGGTAGGAATAGATTGGACAATTGCCTTTATCAACACTTCCTTCCCCGCCTTACTGAGCAGCAACCCACGCCAACACTGTAACTTCTTACTAACCCGATCTCGAATGATAGATGTTATTACCTTCTTTGACCTCCCAACTACCGTGGGCAGTCCCAAATACTTCTCCTGCACATCCATCTGTCGAACACCTAAAGCCGCCAGGACCTGTTATCTCCTCCTTACTGTAGTACCATGACTAAAAGAAACTGTTGTTTTATCAAAATTAACAAGCTGACCTGATGCATCCTCATATTTCCTCCAAATCTCCATGATCACTTTTGCTTCAGTCTCCTTAGCCATCATAAAGAAAATACTATCGTCTGCAAACAAAAGGTGAGAAATACAAGGAGCCGAAGATGCAACCCTGACTCCATGAATCGGTACAACTTCTGCCGCCCGATGCATAAGGCTTGATAAAACCTCAGCACATAAGGTAAATAAATAAGGAGAAAGAGGATTACCTTGGCGGAGCCTTCGCTATGGTCAAAAAATCTCTGTACCCGACCCACTAATTAACACCGAATAACTAACCGAATGCTAACACCGCATCACACAGGCCGTCCATCTAGCATCGAAACCCATCCGTAGGAGAACCGCCTCAAGAAAATCCCACTCAACCCGGGCATAAGCCTTCGCCATATCAAGCTTTAATGCCATATGCCCCCTCCACTGCGAGAATTTTTCATGTGATGGAATATTTCGAAAGCCACTAACACATTATCAGTAATAAACCGACCAGGTATGAATGCACTCTGATTCTCAGACACGACATCCCCAAAGAAAAGTTTCAGCCTATTTGCGAGTACCTTTGACACCAACTTATAAACCACATTGTATAGACTTATTCGTCTAAAATCCTTCAATTTGTCAGGAGCTTTCTTCTTAGGAATAAGCACAATATCTGTTAAACTGAAATTATCCGGGAGTGGTGCTCCATTTAGAATATTAAGAACAGTACGAATCACTGCAGGTCCAACAATATGCCAATAAGTTTGATAGAATAGTCCATTCATACCATCCGGTCCTTGTGCCTTTAGGGGGTGCATTTGATTTAAAGCCATAGTGATCTGCTCAGCTCTATACTCGCCTCGTAGCAACTTATTCGAGTCATTCGTAACCCGCCCCTCAACACCGATCAGCACCTCCTCGAAGTTCGATGGTCGATCCCTGGTAAAAAGCTGCTGGAAATAATCCATCGCGCACCTCGAAATTGCCTCCTTCCCTTCACAAACCTGCCCCTCCTCATTTACGAGTTTCTTGATAGAGTTCTTTTCTCTCCGCTGCCCTGCCTTCTTATGGAAATAGTTAGTATTTCGATCCCCATCCTTTAACCAAATAGCCCGAGACCTTTGCCGCCAAAAACGTTCTTCCTGTAACATCAACTGCCCAATTTCCGCCACAAGACGCCTTCGCTCCTGAACCTGTCACATCCCCCTACCACCTTCATTAAGCACTTTTAACCTCCGTCTCTTTTTATTGAGATCTCGTAAAATCTTTCCAATACTTTTGCCTTTCTATCGAATAAGTTCCCTCGCACACCCATTAATTGAATCGAGTAGCTCCTCATCCCCACTTCCCCATCCTCTTACCACGGGCTCCTCACAACCATACTCCCCTACCCAAATATGTTCAAATCGGAACAATTTCGACCCTCCCTCATCCCGAATTCGTACATCAAACATTACTTTAATTGGAGCATGGTCCGACCATTCCTTATCGAGATGAAATAATTTAGCAAATGGATAAATTTCACTCCAACTCTCTGTTATCATAGCTCTATCAATCCTACTTTGACGGTTATTATCACCCTCTTGCCCATTATCAAAAGTATACTCATACCCCTGAAATTGTAAATCTCGCAGATCCACTTCATCCACAACATCTCGGAAATTATTCATCTGCCATTGCACCCTCGACCCACCTTTCATTTCACTAAAATAAAGTACCTCATTATAATTCCGGATACATAGCTAAGGGCCAGTCGAATCTCCCGCTAGTAATCTAAGTTGTCGCCAAGAAAGATGAGGATCTTGCACTGCTGGCCACCCATAGAACCCTGTACATCGCTATACCATTCCACCAATCTCTACATCAAAATCCATGTAATGAACCGATGCACCTCGAAATGTACACTTTACCTCCGCTCTCCAAAGAAAAGTCAACCCTCCCAATCTTCCCACACTATCATACCCATCTATCTTATTAATAACCTTTCTCATATCACGACTACCAAGTTTAGTCTCACAAATAAAAACAATAGTCGGGGCCTCCCGTCAGATAAGATTCCGAAGACTGCTAACTGCAGAGGGGTTGCCCAGCCCCATGCAGTTAAGACTTAAGCAATTCATTGGGCTTGGAAGGGTTGAACTTGTTCAACCTCCGCCTCAGATATAAACAAATCCTTGTGAATCGAAGCCTTCTTCACTACCTCCGTACCCCCCACGTCATCATCTCCTCTCATTCTCTTCTCGTTCTCATTCAATATTGGAATAACATTGATAGACTGACTCCCCAAAACTCCACCCTTCAACTCCCGCACTCGCCGTCTCCATGTTTGCACTTTCCCCCTTTCCGCTAACATCTCATCATTGGGCATAATCTCCTTCACCCCCAATCCCTCATCAGCTTCCCCACGCCTCTCCCCAAGGAGAACTGACACACTCCCATGCTCTTTGTCGCATAAACCTATACCAGCCTTGGCCGAACTCTCTTCCAGGCCCCATGTACCCAAGTTCAACTCCACTGTCAGCGGCCCCAACCCGTCCCTTCGAAACCCATCTGCTACCCCCTCACCATCATTAGCCAATACACATCTCACTTCCATACAATCCCCACCCTGCCGCGACTTCGACCTCCTGGTAAGTGCAAACTTCTGCAATTTCTCTATCAACTTTTTCTCACACGTCATATATTCCGCATCAAACTCCGGCCTCAAATCCCTATTAGTTCTTCTCCCCTCTGCCACCCCTGCCCTAGCTCCCTTCCATGGTGAAGCTCTTAAACCAGGCCCATACCTTAGCTCATCCTCTTCATAAGGTCTCATATCACAGTCCTTCTCTCCATGTTCCAAAACACCACACCCATAATAGTATATAGGCAATCTCTCATATTTGACATCATAAGAATTAATTTTTCCACTTGGCAATCGAATATCAGTGGAAGAATGAAGCGGTTTACGAATATCATGCAGAATTATTAACCGTACCGCCCTCTCCATCTCCGGGAATGGTGCTTCATCTTTTGCTACAAATTTACCCAATTGCGTCCCTAATCTTCGCAAATTATCTTCATTCATACGACCTTTGATGGGAAGATCATATATTCGAGCCCAAATCGGAAGATAGTAGAGCGGAGTATCCATCAACTTTTCTTCAACATCGGGTTCATTAAAGCACCATGCAAATTTGTTGAAGTGCCATGGTTGACCCTTAAAGACCTTTATTTTGTCCCTTTCATCCTCAAATCGAAAAATAAAAATCTTTTCACTCGCATCCAGTACATTACATATCACCTCCCCTGAAGGGTTGCATAATATCAGCATCGTATCAACTGCAACACGAGCGTTAATAGAATTTTAGGTCCATATTTTCCCTACGAGAATTGCCCCCTTCGCCTTCTCCTGTACCTCGACATCACCAACATCCCATTCGAAAGCTTCTACGTCGCCACCCGAACTTTCACCGACCACCCTTTTCCTTTTATCCCCACCTCTTTGTTCCATCAGAGAACCAGAATAGCCACAAGATAGAAGCATAGACTACGCAAATAAGACGCAAGAACGTGCCCTAAAACTACAAACCCTAAACCGAAATCAACGTAACAATCATTAAAAGAACACCTGAAAGAATCCTATCCTACATACATGAGTCGTAGATGAAACCTTGATCAGGAAGGAAAGAACAAAGATGAACTAGGACAGGACTCCCATAGAAACCCTAGGAAGACGTAAAGAAGATTATCGTTTTTGATCAAGGTTGGAGAGGTTTTTCTATACGTCTTAGTTTTATGTTAATTCGTTTGTTTTGGTTAAACCCTAGTTGGGTGAATTGGGGGTGTTTGGGAGTATTGTGGATGATAGATTGTAATTGTATGATTATTTGTTTATAGGAGGTGATTTCGTAGAGGAACGCTTTTGATCTGCTACTCGTGTTTATTTTGTTGATTGCATTCCAGGTATGGTTTCCTACTTAATTATTGTTTACATGATTATGAGATGGTTGTTGGTTAATGACAGTTGTTTATATCGTAATTGAATTTGTATTGTTGACTTTATAATTGGTTGTGGTTATTTGTCTGTGGTTCGCGAGGTGCGCCCTCGGCTGAGTGGAGTCACTTGCGGGAGTGGCTTCACGCCCTTGATTCGCCCCTTGTGGAACCCGCCACAAGAGGGGATGTGCACAGTAAGGAGCATGGGTTTTCGCTCGGTAAAGATGAGCGGGGCTTAGATGGGAACGGCTGCGGTTCCCCACTGGCACAGTAGATTACTGGTTGCAACTTGTAATCTAGCAGGGCTAGACCTTCAGGCTAGCCAGATGATTGGTGATGTGATGTTGTTGGAGGATTGTGACTGTGTACTTGTTTTTGTATTATCTTATATTGTGTATGCAATAACTGATCCCATTTAATTGTTTTAAAAACTGTGGTGATCCATTCGAGGATGATGAGCTGTTGTTGAGAAGGTATGACTTGGATGCGCGAGGGTTAGCTGAGGATGAGTCACAATGAGTTTGCTAGTAGTCTTCCGTTGTTGCGTCGAGATACTTTTATTTATTCAGTTGGTTTTTAGTTTGGAACACTTATACCGTATTTTATCAGTTTGGTTTCGAATGTAATCACTTTAACTATTGACTTAACGTAAGTTATTTGATATACTTTACCTCGGGTAACCGAGATGGTAGCGTTCTCATACATTAGGTGGTCTTGGTAAGGCACCTTGGTGTATGGGGGGTGTTACACTTACCACCAAATCTTCCGGAATTAGTTGAATGGGTACAACGTGCACAAGCATCATAACCAGAAGTACTCCATCCAGACAACATAGCATATGCCGGAAAATCGTTAATAGTACTATGTAATGCTCCTCGGAGTTTGAAAGCTTCATTCTCAAAGGCGTCAACACCGCTCCATAACAACTTCAATTCAGAAATTAATGGTAGCAGATACACATCATTGTCTATTCCTGGACTGGATTTTCTAGGAATAATACAAGAAAGAAGAAATGAAGAGAGTTTCATGCATAGCCATGGTGGCAAGTTATAAGGAATCAAAATAATTGGCCATGTCCTATAAGTGATATTCATCAAACGATATGGGTTAAACCCGTCACTAGCTAAGGCTAACCTAACATTTAAAGGATCATAGGCAAATAAAGGATACCGAGTATCAAATTTTTCCCACGATAAGGCGTCTACTGGTTGTCTAAGTTTTCCATCTTTTACCCGATCTTTATGATGCCATCTCATATCTTCTGCTGTTTTAGATGACGCGTAGATCCTCTTTAATCTAGGAATGAGGGGAAAATACCTCATAACTTTGGCACCTTCACCCTTCTTAGCTAGATCTTTACCTTTTTCACCTATGACTTTTTTCCATCTTTATGTGTGACAAACATTACACTCCTCTTTATCATTGTTACCCCCCTCCCCCCAAATAACATAAAATTGAATTGGCAAGCGTGAATCTTTTCATATCCGAGTCCTAAATCATTTATTAACTTCGTACCCTCATAAAAGGTTGATGGAAACTCTCTTATTTGAGGAAATGCTTGAATTAGAAGTTCAAGTAACTTGTTAAATGACTCTTTCGACCAATGAAACATACATTTAATATGGTATAAGTGTAAAAGGAATGAGAGCTTTGAGAAATATTGACAGCCTCCGTAAAGTTCCTCATTTGCATCTTCGAACAATCTTTTACAGTTAGCGTCTTCTTTATTGTTGAGGTTATTAGGGTTGTAAGAATAGTCATGATGTGACAAATATTTGAGCATAGTTTAGTCCCCGAATTAGCCTCGTTCCTATGCTTTTTAGTGCATAATTGGGTCATTTACTATCTTTAGTCTTTCGTTTTGCATATTCTTTGAGGTATTGTTTCCTTGGTAGGAGATGAGTGTAAACCTTGCATTTTCATGGCAAAATGGAGCTAAATTGATCGAATCTAATGACCAAGCATCAAAGTGAAGACAAGACTAGGAGGCCTATGTAAATAATGTAGTAGATGGGCAATAATGAGAAGATCCTTGCATCCCCAACAAAATCCTTGAGGATTGTTGGAAGAAGAAAAGAAGAAATGAAAAAGAAGCTTGCTGATCCACAATCCGCTCGTCGCGGCCTTGGGACGCTCGTCCCAGCCCTCCAGAATCCGAGCGTCCCACCACCCAATCCGCTTGTCCTGGACCTCCACAATCCGCTCGTCCCTACCATCTGGCCGCTCGGATTCCTTCACAGTCCAAAACGTCCTCTCCCTCAATCCACTCGGGATGCGCATATTCCTTGAAGACTAGCGAAGCGGAGATGAGCATCTCCTTCGAGAGGAGCACTTCCTCAACTTTTCTTAAGGGTCTTAATCGTCATTTAAGCCCTTAGTAACCCTAATATATATACCTAATCCTTAGTATAAATACCCCTTTGTACTAATTAGATTATCAGGTCCTTCTTATGCAATCTTAATCTCATTTTAATCTTGTAATCAACTTTTAATTAAGCATTAATACAAATCTCATTTCCTTAATTTCTCTATTGTTCATCATTTATTTTGGGTAATTGAAGATTATTTGGGTATTATTGGGAGATTGACAACCTTCCATCAATCATCAAATACTTCTATTATTCTTTGCTTATTATTTTGGAATCTTCATTAGGTATAATTCTCTTAACCCTTGTTTTAATTATTGTTAATCATTTCCATTCATTCATCATGTTTTGCTTTGTTAATATGATTGACAACCTTGTTAGCATGTTAAACTTGATAATGAGTGAGTAGTTTCCTTAGCTAGGGTTAATGGGGAATTAGGGGAAACCAACATGGGGGATGATTTATGCTTAATCTAATATGTTCACATAATTTATTTGCTTGCTTGTTGTGGTCTCAACTTATGCACATGTTATGTTTGATGAAATGCGAGCCTATGAATCCTTGCATTTTTTACCCATCACTTACCTTTTCAATGAGACTTGTAAGACATAAACCAACTCGAGTCTCATTAGACCATGCATATAGTTGAGTAGGGAGGATTAAGTCGACTTGTAGGTGTTGTACAATCTAATCGATTCGGCTCCGGGACCCAAACCTTCCTAGGATTGTAAGATATAAACCAACTCGATCCTATCACAACAATAATTGCTTGCTTATAATTTGAGAATATGTTTGTATGATCAATTCCCATGAATCACCTATGAACCCATGACACCCTAGTGCTTTTAATCAATTGTTTACATCTCATTTTAATCATCTTGCTTGTTTATTTACATTGTTATTTAGTTTAGTGATCTTCTTATCTCAACCCAAATTGTGACACCCTTAGACACCACTACTTGCAATCGAAAATCCTACATCAATACCCGTCCCTTGGGATCCGACCTTTACTTGCCTCTTTACTAATAGTAGAGTAGTTTGTGAAGTTATAAATATTGTTTTGGTCTAGATGCTCCTAACGACAAGTAACCGAAAACGATAGTCCGACCAAAAATGGCGCCGTTGTCGGGGACAGTGTTAACTTGATTTGATTTTCTTTGATTGTTCTTAGTTGTGTCTTTCTTTGCCTTGGGGAAGTAAAACTCCTCAAGGTTTGTTCTAATTGTTTTCAAGTTATTTGATATTTTGCATGTCTAGAAGATCACAAGGTAACTTGTTGCCCATTGATCACGAAATTGAAAGAACTTTGACAACAATTAGAAGACTTGCAAGAAATACATTGAGAGGTATTGGTGAGATTGTGGATATTAAACCAAACAATATTGAGTTCATCAACCCTTTTGCAAGAGAAGGAGAGGAGAACCCAACACAAAACCCACCACTAAATCAACCCACAATGCCTAAATTTTAATCACATTCCGTACCAACCGAGGAGAACCTACCCAATGGTACTCCCACACCATAACACTTGACCGGTAGTTTCATTGCAAAATCCGCATTTATCCTATTAGTCGAAAGAAGTCAATTTGGGGGGATTTCACAAACCGGAGTTACTCAAGACCAAATTCGATGGGTCTTATTTCCTTTTTCTTTGATTGGTACCGCGAAAAAATGGTTAAAGATCCTTGATAAGGCTACTCTTGGTATTGACTCTTGGAAGAAATTGGCTCTTGCTTTCTACAAAAAGTTCTACCCTCCGGAAAAGACTAACATGCTAAGAGCCCAAATCTCGGGGTTTAAACAAAGGGACGAAGAATCTTTGTATGAAGATTGTGAGCGATTCAAAGGAACTTGTCGCTCATCTCCTCATCATGGACTTAGCTAGTGGTTCTTGGTACAACAATTTTGGAATGGTCTTTATGAAGACTCCCGAAACATTCTCAACATGGGATCGAATGGTATGTTCACCGAAGTTGACTTTAATCGAACATGGAACAAGATTAAAGAAATGGCGGTCCATAACTCACAATATAGTAGACCTCGGAAGGCTACTAGAGGAGGAAAGCATGAAGTGGACTCTATTACTCAATTGGGTGCTCAACTTAGTGGTCATATTGATACCATTAGTTTGAAGTTTGAGAAGGCTATGGCTAAACTTGAAGAAGCCTCCAAATCACCTAAGCAACATGTTAATGCCATCGTGGCATCTTCATCAATTCCAAGTGGAATATGTGAGAATTGTGGAACTTTGGGACATGACCAAAGTGAATGTAGGGGAACAAGCGAACAAATGAATGCCTTTCAAGCATACAAGAGTGGTACCCCTTATTCCAACTATTACAATGAAAACACCAAATTCCATACAAATCTCTCATACAAAAGCCAAAATGTTCAAAACCCTCAACCAACATACACCCCACCTCCAATGAGAAACCAAAATAAAAGACCCTTTTACAACCAAAACCAAGGTTTCCAAATCAAACTCCATACACTCAATCAAATGACCAAGGTTTTGATGTTCAAAACGCGTTCCTCCAAATGCAAAAGAACCAACAAAAGTTTTTCACTCAAATGCAAAAGGATAGCCAAGCAAAAGACATCACCATTAACAACATACTAGCTCACACAAAGATGTTGAAGACCTAAATGTCTCAATTAGCATCTTCAAGTTCACAAATACAAAAGGGTCAATTACCACCTCAAGGTAATCCCCCAAGATAAGAATCGGTGAGTGCCATCCATTTGAGGAGTGGTACAAGGTATGAAGGGCCGAAGAAGCCCGTTGATGAAGATGTTGTGAATGCTAGTGACAAGGAAAGAGTTGTAGAAAACTCTAAAGAAGAAGAACCCACCATTCAAGAAGTTTCAAAGAAGGATGAAGAGAAGGCCAAAGATAAGGAGCCTATTGTGATTAGACTTCTATTCCCGAGTCGTCAAGCTAAGCCTAAGTTTGATGACCAACTTGGAAAATTCATGGAGATTGTTAAGAATTTAGAAGTCTCAATTCCATTTACGGAATTAATCAATCATGTTCCGGCCTATGCAAAGTATATGAAAGATATCCTTACAAAGAAGAAATCAATCCGGAAGCTTGAGACTATTGCCTTCACTAAAGTGAATAGTGCTATTCTTCAAGGAAGTTCACCTCCAAAGCTCAAGGATCCGGGTCTCAATTCCATGCACTATTGGTGACACTACGATCAACAAAGCTTTATGTGACCTTGGGGCAAGTGTGAGTGTTATGCCATATTCGGTAAGCAAGAGGCTAGGAATGGGAGAACTCAAATGCACCAACATCACGCTTTAAATGGCAGATAGATCAACAAAGACACCTTTAGGGGTATGGGAAGATGTTCCCGTAAGAATTGGCAAATTCTTCATCCCGGTGGATTTTGTTATTGTCGACATGGAAGAAGACTCCAACATTCCTATTATTTTAGGAAGACCTTTCTTGCACACCGCGGGAGCGGTGATCTATGTAAAATATGGAGAGCTCACCCTTGAAGTGGGAGATGAAACTATCACTTTCAATCTTGACAAGACTATGAGAGCTCCACGATTGCATGAGCCATGTTTTATGGTTGATCACTATAGCCGGAAAGATGATAGGAAGAAGTTGGTATTTTAATGGAACAAGAAAGTTGATGTTGCTCCATCAAAAGAGCAAGGAAATTGCAACAATGAGAGCTTGAAAAGCTCACCCATGACAAGTGAAGAAGAAGGCTTCATTGACCAAGAAAAGAAAGAAGGAGAGTTGTCTTCATCAACTCAAGACATTTTTAGTGATCAAGTGGATGAAGTATGCGGTCTTTGAGATGATGAGTTTGAAGGGATATTCAATCCCTATATTGGTAATGCTATGGCCCAAGACCATCATGGAGAAAAACAAACGCAAAGGTCTATTGAAGATCTTTATCATGACAATGAACAAGCTTTCGACTACTTTTTCAAAGTGTTGAGTAACATCAACAACACCTTAAACATGCCCCCTTGACGTCTTATTATCGGATGAGAGTTTGGTGGAGTCCTCCCTAAACCACCACTTGTAAATATTCTAACTCCCTAACTTGCATTTTAATTATCGTATTGCATTTTTGTCATTTTTGGATTTGTATTTCTATGCCTTGATCAAGACTTTCATCATTTTGAGAGAAGTGAGGGAGAGACTTATGAGTTTATTGATGTGTAGTGTTTTGCCTTAGTGTGGGGATAGCAATTGCCTAGGCTATCCATGCAATTGTAGTACCCCCACAATGAAGAACACAAGAATTGAAGAATGAAATGATACGGGTTACGAAGCACCCACGGATGGACCTGAATTCGTGTGGAAACGGCAGAATCCGAGCGTCCTGAGAGGAATCCGCTCGTCTAGAAATGAACCCGAGCGTTCAGTGCATAAGACGCTCGTCATATGAAGCTGCAGAATTAATTTTTGGGTCTGACTGAGAATCCGAGCGTCCCAGCAAGGAATCTGCTCGTCTCAGCCAGGACGGTCGTCCCAGAAGGAAGACGCTCATCTTTACACTGTCAATTTTTAGGATTTCTCCCTGGAAAGGAATCCGAGCGTCTCCAGCATAGGACGCTCGTCCCAGCTCAAGAATCCGCTCGTCTTACCTTCGCGACGCTCGTCCCCTGGCACTTTTCCTGAACCCAGAAATTGGAGAATCCGAGCGTCCCGACCCTGAAGCCGCTCGTCTCCCTCTGCTTTTCAAAAATTCAGCGGGTCTTTTAAACCCTCCTTCCCAACTCATTTTCATTTTTTCAAACACAAAACACCACAAAAACCCTCATCCTCTCCATAAAAAAAATCAAATTTCTCAAACAAAACCAACCAAATCAAATCCAAACTTCCTCAAAATCAAAATTAAATCACTCCTTTAGCAACAACAAGTGATTAAAACACCAAAATCTTCAAGTTTTGAGTCGAGTTTTGGGATACAAGGCAACATTCATCTATCCCAAATCGATTTTGGCATTACTAGAAATTGAAGATTTCAAGCTTTCATTGGTGTTACTAAGCAAAGGAGTATGGCAAGAATAAAAGGTGGAACCAAGGCACCCCAAAGGAAGAACCTTTCTAAGAGACAACAAGCTCTTCAAGACAAACAAGCATCAAAGGTATTGTTAGTTCATAATGCAAGGTTGGAGATTGAAGAACAAGGTCCTCCTATGGAAGCTACTACTTCTACTCCTCCGGTCATTGAACAATTAGCCGATTATCCGGAGGTAATTTTCACTTCCGACTCCCATAGGAAAAAAATTATTCTCTTTGCTAAGAAAACCTTCATGCCTACCAAGTTCATTTGTCAAGATGCATTGTCAAAATTGGGTGTTCTTGAGCAAACAAAGACCTTTTTCGAGTCTATGGGATTGAGTAAATTGTTTGAAATGCAAGAATTGACCTACTCCTCCCGCACCTTAGAGTTTTTGAGCTCTTTGAAAGTCACCAAGGTGGAGACCCTAACCAATATTGAGTTTCGTCTCGCGAATGTTGATAGAAAATTGTCTTATGACGAAATTGGTAAGATATTTGGCCTTAGTGATAGCCCAAAATACACAAAGAAGCCTACCAAGTATGACCCCGCTCTTCTATGGAAGGCCATTTTCGGAAAAGAATTTACATCCTACCATGATTGTAGTGCTCTCTTAGTCCATCATCTGGGCATAAGAGTATGGCATAAGGTTGTTGGGAATACCTTAATAGCTATAAAAGGCACAAATCATCTTACCGAACTTGATTTTGTTCTTCTTAAGTCGGCTTTGAACATTGGGAGAGAGTTCACAAAGCCGTACAATGCTTTACGACTTTTAATTGATAGATGGCTTAATGTTGATTGTGGCAAAGAAGGCACGACCTTTATTAACGGAGGATTAATGACTTATTTGGCTAAGCACTTTAACCGGGATTTCAATAAGGATGACACTTATACACCGGTAAAAGGAGGCCCTACCATTGATCTAGCCACATGAGTCTAAAGTTCAAATGGGTCAAGAATGATACTCTCGATAACAAATTTTGGTGGCTGACAAATGAAGCTAAATCCTTCACATTGCCTAGCAAGATTTGCTGCTTGAATGTTCATAGACCGAATTACCTTCTCCCACTCTCCGAAGAAGCCGAATACGTTATTCAACACCAAGGAGAAGAAGTTGACAAGCCCTCCTCCTCCATTATCACCCCACCTTATCCATTTGACTACCACGAGTTCAACCCCGAAAATGCCAAGGTGGGAAACGATTACTTGACTCTATTGATGAAGGAAATGCATAAACAAGCTTATAATGATAGAGTTGATGCTTACAAGGCACAATATCCGCCCCTCTTACATCTTGCAAGGCAAGGACTTCTCGATCCATCTTGTCCTTTGCCTAGTTGGGCGGATAAGGAGGTATTCTTTCCTAGCACTTCTAGAGGTGGTAGACCGGGTGAAGAGGAGATGGTTGTTGATGAGAGTGATGAGCAAGAAGGTGAAGATGAAGAAGTTCAAGAAGAAGAGAAAAGTGAGGATGAACAAGAAAGTGCAAGTAAGAGTGGAAATGATTCCACATCCATGGAGATTGATGATGCCTCAAGTGAGGAAGTTGATAATGATGATGACACGATGGGTGAGGATTAGCAAACACTTGGAGGATCCTACATGCTTACACCTCCTTTATAGTTTGTCTACTTCTCTTGTTTTTATTTTATCTTGATCATTTTGTGGTGTCCTAGCAACATTAGAGGACTAACACCTTGGTTCCATTAAGGTGTTCATTTTATTGTTCCCAACTTTCAAAATCCAAAATGACAAATTTTAGTTTCATGCATTGCATTTTTATGCATGAACTCCCCCAATTTTTGACATTAGAAATAGCGTATATTTTGGTTTGGGGAAGTTGATGCATATGCATTGGGAGCTAATCTAAATTATGCTCTCCACCATTACGAAAACCATGCATCATATAGCATAGCTTAGTTTGCATTCACTCTTGTTTATATATCATTTAGCTTAGAAATCATGCATATTCATGTAAATTGCATGATTTCCTATCCTATTGGCCATTGAGGACAATGCCCATACTAGTGTGGGGATGGGAAATTCTAACTTAACCTATTTAAAACAAAAAGGATAAAAATCGAAATTTTTTGAAAAATACAAAAATATGTCCTTTAATTTCATTAAAACAAAATACAAAAAAATTGAAAAATCGAAAAACCCAAAACATGTTCATTTCCTTTGTAGTGTAGTCTTGTATATATTGTGTTTGTTCATCCTTTTTCACATTGATCGACTATGCCACATCGAGACATGAGGATATAGAAGACCTCATGGTATGATCTTTCCAATCTCCTTTTTCCTCTTTATGTTAATGACTATGTGGCTTTATTTTGATTGATGCGGTATAAACAATGTGAATTTAGAATTGCATTTAGATTATTTGGCATACTAATTGGTAGAAGTATATGCATTAGAGATGTATATATGTTAGTTGCATCCTGACAAGTAGTTGCATGTTAGGAAAAATTTTGTGAAACCGTCTATTTGGGAAGCTTGACAAGTGTATGTAAGGCCCTTGTAGATACTTTTTCTTCTTAAGACTTTGCTTGTTAGAATGCTTGTAAAACACCCTAGGATGTGTCATGCTAGTATCCTTTTACCCATGGATTATGGCCTAGTCAAGAGTACCTTGTGGTGTGATAACTCCTTGGCTACCGTTTATTCCAAGGTGACCCTTGAAACCATGCAACCATCTTCCATATTCTACACATTTTGTCATCAAAGGGAATGGGCACAAAAATTGTTCAAAAATTTGAGTTCAATAAATGAAATGAAAAGTGAAAAAAGGTTTGCACAAATTGCATCAAAACAAAAGAGGAGTGATAAAAATGAAAACTCCTATGCTTCAAAAATAAGCACCCTCCCTACAAATGGGGTAGCTTTGAAAATATTCAAAAGAAAATGCAAAAAGTTGAAAGTTGTCAAGTATTGAAATGCCAAACATCAAAGAAATGGCAAGAAAGTGTTCTCAAAATGTCAAATGCCACAAGAAATTGGAGGGAAAAACAACAACAAAAAGCAAACTCCCATATGAAACTCAAGTTCTATTGATCCATTTTCCATCGTATCCACTTTTGTGCATGGTAGAGAGGGGACGACCCTTCTTCTTGTCTAGGTAGGAAGGGGAATTCCGTGATCCTCCAGTGTTTCTAACACCATAGGGAGTCTATTCTTGACAAAAGCATTTAACGATTGAGGACAAAGGTACCCTAGATTGACACAACTTGGAGGTGATTTATTGGTATCCTTATAGGCTTAGTAGTTTGAAGAAACCATATCTATAATGCAATGTGTACCCTTGAATTGCTTCCCCTTTAGATAATTTCCGCCACTTAGATGAGGAAAGTGGCTATTCTTTTGTAGATGCATCCATTACTTGGTTTGTGTATTTTAATGCTTGGATGTGTCGCCATTTTGGCAAGCCCCACCTTGCCTTGCAAGAAGGCATCCTACCTCATGGTTGTCTTGTTGTGAGTTGAAGGGGTGGAGTGAGACCCGCTAATTGTCTCATATCGGTTATATTAGTAGGTTAGTTTAAATAAGAGTCCTAGTTTTGTCACCTCTTTACTCGAGACGACCAAAGGTTCGGTTTGAAGATATTTGATGTGACCAATATTTGAGCATATTTAGTCCCCGAATTAGCCTCGTTCCTATGCTTTTTAATGCATAATTGGGTCATTTACTATCTTTAGTCTTTCGTTTTGCATATTCTTTGAGGTATTGTTTCCTTGGTAGGAGAGGAGTGCAAACCTTCCATTTTCATGGCAAATTGGAGCTAAATTGATCGAATCTAATGACCAAGCATCAAAGTGAAGACAAGACTAGGAGGCCTTTGTAAATAATGTAGTAGATGGGAAATAATGAGAAGATCCTTGCATCCCCAACAAAATCCTTGAGGATTGTTGGAAGAAGAAAAGAAGAAATGAAGAAGAAGCTTGCTGAGCTACAGTCCGCTCGTCGCAGCCTCGGGACGCTCGTCCCAGCCCTCCAGAATCCGAGCGTCCCACCACTCAATCCACTCATCCTGAACCTCCACAATCCGCTCGTCCTGACCATCTGGCCGCTCGGATTCCTTCACAGTGCAAAACGTCCTCTCCCTCAATCCACTCGGGATGCGCATATTCCTTGAAGACTAGTGAAGCGGAGATGAGCATCTCCTTCGAGAGGAGCATTTCCTCAACTTTTCTTAAGGGTCTTAATCGTCATTTAAGCCCTTATTAACCCTAATTTATGTACCTAATCCTTAGTATAAATACCCCTTTGTACTAATTAGATTATCAGGTCCTTCTTATGCAATCTTAATCTCGTTTTAATCTTGTAATCAACTTTTAATTAAGCATTAATACAAATCTCATTTCCTTAATTTCTCTATTGTTCATCATTTATTTTGGGTAATTGAAGATTATTTGGGTATTATTGGGAGATTGACAACCTTCCATCAATCATCAAGTACTTCTATTATTCTTTACTTATTATTTTGGAATCATCATTAGGTATAATTCTCTTAACCCTTGTTTTAATTATTGTTAATCATTTCCATTCATTCATCATGTTTTGCTTTGTTAATATGATTGCCAACCTTGTTAGCATGTTAAACTTGATAATGAGTAAGTAGTTTCCTTAGCTAGGGTTAATGGGGAATTAGGGGAAACCAACATGGGGGATGATTCATGCTTAATCTAATATGTTCACATAATTTATTTGCTTGCTTGTTGTGGTCTCAACTTATGCACATGTTATGTTTGATGAAATGCGAGCCTATGAATCCTTGCATTTTTTACCCATCACTTACCTTTTCAACGAGACTTGTAAGACATAAACCAACTCGAGTATCATTAGACCATGCATATAGTTGAGTAGGGCGGATTAAGTCGACTTATAGGTGTTGTACAATCTAATCGATTCGGCTCCGGGACCCAAACCTTCCTAGGATTGTAAGATATAAACCAACTCGATCCTATCACAACAATAATTGCTTGCTTATAATTTGAGAATATGTTTGTATGATCAATTCCCATGAATCCCCTATGAACCCATGACACCCTAGTGCTTTTAATCAATTGTTTACATCTCATTTTAATCATCTTGCTTGTTTATTTACATTGTTATTTAGTTTAGTGATCTTCTTATCTCAACCCAAATTGTGACACCCTTAGACACCACTACTTGCAATCGAAAATCCTACATCAATACCCGTCGCTTGGGATCCGACCTTTACTTACCTCTTTACTAATAGTAGAGTAGTTTGTGAAGTTACAAATATTGTTTTGGTCTAGGTGCTCCTAACGACAAGTAACCGAAAACGATAGTCCGACCAAGTCATCAGTCCTAGCATCGTATGCGTGCTCAAACTCATTATCATACTCACCAGAAGAACTAAACCCCATAGACACATCATCAAATTCAGCTTCTTTTTCTATTTCTACCGTGGTAGCAAAAGTATTATCACCATCAAGATCTTTAGGATGGTTAGGAATGTTAGTCCCATAACCTGCATTAAGTAAACCTTTCATATCATCACGACCTACCAAGGGTTCTTCCCTACTTTCTCCATGCAAATGATCAAGAACGTCCCTTTTACCATGCCAAAACCAATCCGTATACTTTTGGTAAAACTTTTAAACAAAATATGTCCCTCTATTTCACCTAGTGTGAAGTAATAACGTAACTTACAACTCTTACATGGACATTTTGTTTTCCCTTCTACAAGCCTTTCCTTAGCTAACTCAATAAAATTCCTACATCCATTTATGTAAGCGGAATGGTCATTTGGCAATGTTGATGCAAGAGCAATGGGTAAAACGAAGTATTGGAATGGAATATTTTGAAATAAAGATTATTTAATACACATCATGACTGTTTAAAATGCTCCAGTATTATTCAGACAAGTTCACGTGTTTACTTGGCATCAAAGGTAGTGATGTTGAGGCTTCTTGCTTAATGAGTCATATCCTAGTATGTTTAGAATTTAGGAACAAATACTATAAAGGTACAATAGTTTATTTAATTTGAGTTAATTATTTAATTAAGTTGTCGTAATACTTCCCTAAAATATTTAGGAAAGCTTTCCTTATTCTAGTTCTTTCCTAATTCTAGCTACCTTGGTAGGCAAGTAATTTGTGTTATGGTAATTGATGGAAATCGATATAGTGTATGTTAGATCGGTTCCTATAGACTATAAATAGGGTGTATGTCCTTCATATTTTATATACATCAAATAAAATCAAAGTTGAGTTTTACTTATTAATTGCTTGCGAGCATCCTTTGCTAGTCTTGCGAGATTAGTGTTCTTTTCTTCCTTGCGAGGTTGAAAGTTGAGTGTGAGTCAATCTTTGCGAGGTGAGAGTCATACAAACCAGTTGTGAGTTGTTACAAATTTCTTGAGAGGAAGGAGTGCAATTTACTTCATATCCTTTACTATTTTCGTTGTTCATATATTAAAAAAAACAAAACAAAACATATACTTAAATTCCGCTGCGACATTATTATCGAACAGTCCAACGTACTGTTCAATTCCTTAAATCCGAGTAGTTTTATATCAAAGTGGTTACCAGAGCAGGTTTTAGTTTGTTTCTTAAAAAGCTTGTCTTGGGAAGTTCATAGTCATGTCTCGAAGGCAATTTAAACAATTTTTGAAGGAGTTTGAGGAATTTGAGCAACGATTATTGTGGAAGGATTTAGAAAGAGGTCTTGCCAAATTGCCAAACCATATGGAGATGTTTGAGCGTGACTTTCATCAATCTTGTGAAATAAAGAAACAAGCGACAAAGATCGAGTCTTTTGATGTTTTTCACAAGGAACAAGAAGTTAAGCATCTAGAAGACATGGAGAAGATGATGCCTGATCTTGTTGAAAAGAACGGTCAAGAAGACTGTCAGATAGGTGACTGTCAATTTCAGGATGATGAAACAAAAGTAGAGGATGAGATTATCATAGTAGAGCCATTAAGTGATGATGATCAAATTAAAGATGTGATTGAAGATGACCTATTTTATTTTGAGGATGAATCTCATACAAAAGGTACTTCTTTATTTGATCCAAACCTACTAATTATTTTTGATGAAGAATTTGAAGAAGTTTATGATGAAGCTCATCTTGAAGAAAGTGGTCATACAAGTTATGACAATACACATCAAGATGATCTTATTCTTATGCCAATCTTGGATAAGGCGTTTTCGGACAATGATCTTAATTTGGATTCTCATATTAAAGAACCGTATCAATCACCATTTGACAAATACATTGATAATAAGTTATATGGTGAGAAATATTAAGGTTATTTCTCATTAAATTCAATTGTTATGAAAGCTCATGAAAATCTTGTTATTTCGAGTAACTTTTATTTGAATTTTGCTACAATTGTGCACGGAGTGTGGAGGGGTGGAAGGCACAAGAAAGGAAATCATGATCATAAGAGGAGTTTTGCTTTTCGTATTCACTGCAATTACAAATCAAACAAGGTGGACAAGCTAGAAATCTAAATCGAAGATGATGAATGAAAGGATTATTCAACAACGTGTTCAAGATCATCGCTATTGTTTGTATTTAATTTTGCTTCTAGGATTCAAAGATTTGTTTTTGATCCGGGTGGCATCAAGCATCTTCAAAATTTGAGGGCAAATTCTCAAAAAGAAAGGGAGAATGATGCAGGAGCAATGGGTAAAACGAAGTATTGGAATGAAATCTGTCGAAATAAAGATTATTGAACACACGTTAGGATTATTCAAAATGCTCCAGTATTATTCAGACAAGTTCACGTGTTTACTTGGCATCCAAGGTAGTGATGTCGAGGCTTCTTGCTTAAGGAGTCATATCCTAGTATGTTTATAATTTAGAAATAAGTACTATAAAGGTACAATAGTTTATTTAATTTGAGTTAATTATTTAATTAAGAGGAGTCGTAATACTTTCCTAAAATCTTTAGGAAAGCTTTCCTTATTCTAGTTCTTTCCTAATTCTAGCTACCTTGGTAGGCAAGTAATTTGTGTTATGGTAATTGATGGAAACCGATATAGGGTATTTTAGATCGGTTCCTATAGACTACAAATAGGGTGTATGTCCTTCATATTTTATATACATCAAATAAAATCAAAGTTGAGTTTTAAACTTAATTGCTTGCGAGCATCCTTTGCTAGTCTTTCGAGATTAGTGTTATTTTCTTCGTTGCGAGGTTGAAAGTTGAGTGTGAGTCAATCCTTGCGAGGTGAGAGTCATACAAACCAGTTGTGAATTGTTACAAATTTCTTGCGAGGAAGAAGTGCAATTTACTTCATATCCTTCATTATTTTCGTTGTTCATATATTATTTAACCAAAAAAAAAACATATACTTATCCGCTGCGACCTTTTTATTGAACAGTCCCACGTACTGCTCAATTCCTTAAACATGAGTAGTCCTACATCAAATGTAATCCAGATAGTATCCATGACTACACATCATAAAGATTGAATACTCATAAATCTCATCACATGAAATTACATAATCAGAACATTGTAGAATAAAAGTATCAATCACATACAGGAGGACGAAATTATTACGTGATGTCAAAGTAACAAGACATACTTATTGTAGGTAAAGTAAAAAAAAGAGAAAGTTTTAATAATAAATGAAAACTAAAATAGGAATTCGAAATACCCACCGTAGAAACTACTGAAGTAGCGTCACTGTCAAAACTTTGGTCCAAATTCCAATTATTCGGACCCTGCCCTGAAATTAAAGATAATCAACTGATAAATTAATACTACAATATAAAGAACTATAAGACCTTAATATTAAAGAGTCACAGTAACCACTGTTGTTAATCTTAATTAAGGATTATCTAATACTTTCCTGAAATATTTAACTATACCATAGAGGCCAAAATGCTTACTACTTTTTAGTCCTTGCTTACTGATTGTGAATAGATTAATGAAGAAAAAGGCATGAAAATCAAAATTATGCTAGTGCTTAGTTTTCAAGCATTCAGAGAACATGGTTTTGTAAAATTTTATCATGCACATCTATTGAATTTATGATAAACCATTTGCAACAAAAATGATTCACTAATATATATAATAGTCTTGAAATAATTTAAAAACAATATGTCAATACGTTTCCAAACAAATCAATGATCTTAAACTGTTTTCAACTGATAATCAAAATCAGATTGAGCAATAAATATGCAATGTTACATTACCTACTTCTGATTTATCACCATTTGAAACCAAAAGAGACAGTTTAATTTCAGACAACGATGGTTAAAAACGAGCAAAGAAATTGTTAGTATTTCCTCAAATGAAAAATCCCTCGCTACAACTAAAAGCCCGCCTATGTACAGGATAGACAGACTTGAGCTGCTACTTATGTCATGTTGCACATGAGACTCATTTATATTTAAAACACCAGAATATCTTGAATCAAAGCATTAGTTGGCAAGCTAGTGTGGTGGGTTACTGCTAAGAATGATAAATTATGGATCAAGTGGGTATATTAGGTACACTTTGTGGACACGGGGGCGCTTGGGACAAGCGTTTACATTTGTGGAGTCGCCACCAATTTTTATGGGAAATTGGAACCGTTCGAATACCTCGTGCCATGTCAAGACACAAAGTAATGACATGAACACTAAGAACTCGTTAACCCTTAGCATTCTATGTCTAGAATGACTCTTGTGGATGCCAATGAACACGGATGTTCAAAGAGATCTGGAGTAAGGGGTGAGGGTACGTATTAGGAAGTCCTTTTACTGAACACCTAATCCCGCCCGCCTCGATAGCGGCCTCTACTCATTATTAGGGAAATCGTTCGTATTTGATATGTTGTCGATTATATGCATGCAATGCAACATCCAATATTTTAATCCTAACATGTGAATTAAACTAAGTCGGTGAACAACTAATTAGCACTTATTAATGTCGAAATACGGTTTAGAATTAATTACATGTGAAAAACAAATAAATAAATCATACATAATTAAAACAATAAATAAATGAGCGATAATAAATTACAATGGATTAATCGATTTACGTCAAAAATATACTTAGGACGGACGATTTGTGAAAAAGAAAGGAAAATGAAATAAGGTTAGAAAATATGGACAGATTAGGGGTGATATTACGGCTAATAGTCAATTAATTACGTAATTAAGGATTAAGTCAAAGCAAGAACGGAAATTCAGGGACAGAACTCATCCCGGAACAGGCGCAGCTCTACTGCGTCCCTTGGAAGGGGCGCAGCCTACACTTCGTCTGTTCCTGAGGTGAGTTCTGGCTGTGAAGTCAGAACTGCGAATTCGTTAATTTTAGTTGGTAGGTTTATGATTGATTATCGATATTTGACTCGAGTGAAGGTGATTTAACCATATTAATTACATATGAAGTCATCATAAAAGCGATAAACACGAATTAAAATGAATTAAAACGGGTTAAAAACAAATTATAAATGAATTAAGACGAATTAGGTTATATACGAAAGACGGAAACGAATTTGTGATGAACTGGAAATAAACAATGAAAGCATGTACAAAGGACGAATTCCAGAAACTTTATATGAACGAATCGAGTCTCTAAAATCCGGGTTTGATTTAATGACAAAAACCCGCAAATATTGATTATAAGGGATTTAGGTCGTAAATAAAACGTGGTAATTAATAGGAAAGTATTAAAATTTATTTATGTATGAAGAAAAGAGGGAAAATAAGAAAGTAAAAACAAAAGGAACGAAACAACAGAAAAACCGAGGAGGAAGAAGAAGAGCAGAAACAGCGGCAGCCTCTGGAAGAGGCGCATGCTGCGCCACTTCGAAGAGGCGCAGCTGTTGCTGCGTTTCTTCTCGACGTCTGGTTACTGCTAAACCGTAAAAACGGTTTAATAATAGGGTTTTAGAAGTCGGTTTTAAACATACTTTTGACGTGAATCTTACAATAATTAGTACAAAAATTAAAATTCAATAAAAAAGATAGGATTTACACCCTCAGACTTACATGTTTAACGAAACGAGATTAACTAAGTTAACGGTTAGTGGTTTCTCGACTCGAATATATGTAGAAAGTGCCCTCGTTAGAGGATTTAGATTAAATTGATTGATGTGTAGTGGTCAAATTGGTCGGTCATGCAACGTGACTGGAACTCAGAATGATCTGAGCTTACGTGGTCGATTGATCAAGCACGTAGGCTCGAAAGCTTAGAGCATGGTCTTAGAATGTAAAGGGAGAAGAGAAGGGCGGACACTCGCGTGAAAAATATGTGGAACGAAGGTCCCTATTTATACTAAAAAATGTGAAGAGTTATGGAATGACTCAAACTTTTGAAACAAGTCACGGAAAAATCTGAAAACAGGCAGAAACGAGTTGGGTAAGAGGCGCAGCAGCTGCTGCGATCCTTCGAAGAGGCGCAGCATCTGCTGCGTCATTTCCCCAGAGGTTTCCTCATGCGGAAGAAAGAATTCCGCGTTTCTTTTAGGGAATTGCGGTAGATCTATACTTCCTTATTTCTTAAAATAAGATTTATGGGATATATTTTACCAACAGATATAACATTAAATTATAGAATAAATATCCGGAATATTTTAGGACATTCCGACTCGGCATTTTGAACGGTTTCTTAGAAAATGAAGCGGTTTTTTACCCGGACTCCAAATGAACTCTAATTATTGTCAAAACGACCGTATCGGTGCGTTGATGACGACCAAGGGGTAGACACAAGTGTTTGAGCTATCACTTGACGATAAACTTACGGATTGTCATAAATCGTTCCGTGTACCAAACATGCGGCCCAATCATCACCGGGTGGTTGGCGGGAGGTGTAGAAATGAGATATCTACAGAACCCCACTTTGACTGAGGCTTGGACAAGGCGAAAGTAAAAGTATAGCCATCAGGGCAATCGAAGATTACGAACTGACGACTATGGCGACGCGAAGCGGCTAAAGGGGTCTGAACCAAGGATCTGTCGTCGGGAACATTTTAGAGTCTGTTGATTATCGGGGAGGATCGTGTAAAGTCCATTAGACTACGTAAGGAGGCTCACCAGCCATAAGAAGAAATCATACCTGAGACTTCTCTCGAGGTGTTTACGGAGTTGCGTAGGAGCTGGGAGAAGGTTGGCATGAGAACATCTGGAGAACGACACCTTTACCGAACTCTATGAGGAAACAAAAAGTATTAAGGACAGCACGACGTCGGTAGAAACTGCTGGGGGAATTGGCTTGCGTCGGTCTCAAGCGAACTCTCGCCGGGGAATATGTTGATGATTCTGTCTGGATTGAATCATTTCTTGGGAATCTGCTTGTGTCTGCTTCCAAACAATCTCCATCTCTCGAGAAGTGCAATCGGCTGTCAGGAACTCTCGTTGGATGAAAAAGGGTATTGATAAAGGCGTATCTTAAAACACCGTCAAAGAAAATGAAAAGGCTGTTAGGTTCATATACCTATTATTATACTCTTCTAATAGTGAACTAATTAACATATTAATGTGAGTTCATTAGATCTAGTGCATGCATAACTAAATAAGGAATAAAATCAGAAAACAATGATTCTTACATTGTTATTTTCGGATTTATGGGCACAAGTAAGGTCTCCTACCTTCACTTGTTCTTGAGCTATGATGAGTATTAGGATGATCCTCCAAAACTCTATATTAGGAGGCCTCCTTTTGATTGCACTCAAGATTAGCCCTTATCACTACTAAATAATATTTGCTAGATATTTATTTAGTAGTCTACCTTAAAATTGACTACTAATACTCATATATTACATTAATAATATTAGTAGTATTGATGAACAATTTGGATTAAAACATCTCAAGTTTTAGATAAGGAAAACTATGAATGAGATAGGCATTTTAGAGAATATGTAAGAGAAAAATAAGAACAACAAATGTTCTTGCACACCCACAAAGGGTCCGGCCAAATGCTCTTGTTTATAGCATTTTTCACTTCTTAAAATCCTCATGCAAATGCTTTATTGATAGTGTCTTATAAGGTAGAGGCATCATGACAAGTGTTGTTGGTGTCATAAGCTTTTTAGACAAAATAGAAGACTTAGGACATTGTCCTATCTCCTCCCAAAAACTGGTGACATGCTCTTATTATGGTCCATTTTTGTCTTATAATATTTGTCTAACAAATGCTTATAAGTCTTATGTTTAATTATCTTACATAATTAAATATTAATTTGATCATACAACAATTATGTGACAAATTAATAAACATATATTCACTCAACTTATTGAGTAATATGTTACCATTATATCAACATATAATGGGTCCCATAATAGCTAGTTAGTTTAAATTTACAACCTCTTGTAAATGTAAATAACTAATTACCTCTACCTCGAAATATTCATAAAACCTCAACATAATTTAGTAAATTAATATATTACTATATTAATCCACTAAATCGAATCTTATTTAATCGAATTACAATAAGATACATATTTCCTTTCAAAATACAATTTTTTCTTATTTAAGGAATTTAAACTTGTATCAAAATACAACTAATTAACTTTACTGATAAGGGCATCATCCTATAGGTGTGACCTTAAGGGATCAACTGACCACCACCGTCATACGACACTAACGTCAAACTCCAGCAAGCCAATCATTACCGATTAATGTTGATCAGTTGACTATTTAAATGAATCATCCCTTTCGTATTCTTAACTTGAGATTTAAAGATGTGATCGCACTATTGTTGAGGACAC
The DNA here is from genome assembly GCF_048544455.1 of Silene latifolia. Classification (NCBI taxonomy): domain Eukaryota; kingdom Viridiplantae; phylum Streptophyta; class Magnoliopsida; order Caryophyllales; family Caryophyllaceae; genus Silene; species Silene latifolia. The sequence goes on along the minus strand of NC_133534.1, from coordinate 141,454,813 downwards.
ATACTCCAACAATCTCCCACTTGTCTGAGACAAGTGTGCGTCACCAATTATCTTGTCCTATTACAATCTCTCACTCAATGCAAGGTGTCTTGCAGGTCGTACTTACATTTGATCATATCTTGAGTGGTTTCCTCGATCTGGAGAGTAACTGTCTGACCGGAATTATCTACCGTAGATACCTTCCGAGCGTGGCCACACATTTTCAGTTCACTGCTCCTTGAGTGGCCTTCAGATTTCAAATAACCCTGACAAGGGGTGGACAATTCCTATCGCACTATTCCCTTCGCTTAGCCACAGTTCATCATGACCCAAAATGTACTCATTTGACTTTAGTTACGACAGTCATAGAGTATAAATCAAAGCCATTCAGAAATTTGTGCCAACTTGGGCGAATATTCTTTAGTCAAAAGAATTGACTCATAAGAATATTATAGTAGCTCTGGCCACGACCAGGCTTTATGAATTACCAGAACTTTATAAGCGGTCACTGCCCGACAGAGTGTCCTATATAGTCTGCCTATGTGACCGACTAGTCATCCCATATGACTCTATGTCACTTGAACTTGCCATCAATCGCATCACAGTCTAGTCACTTTGAGACATCACCTCCCTTAAGTAACCAGGGGCGAATACTATGTTAATCCAGTTCACTTCAATGGGGTTCAATATTGTCTCAACAACCCATTTGGATTTAACAAAGTAATAAATGAGTTTAAAGAAACTCAAACGATAAATGCGATTATCATATATGAATAGTCAATACACTATTACTACTTCATATCTTATAATATATAGTGTACCTTTTACACTACTTAAAATGCAATAAAAGCTTGGTAAGTGTATATACCATATATCCATACATTCCAACTTTATGAATTGCTATTTCTTCCTATTCAATGTCATTTCTAATAACATGAATTTATCTAAGTGGATGTCTAGTCTTCTTACTAGACTTGGGCTCTTCTACTTGGAAGATGCTCCCACTGTTATCATGTAGCTTGTGATAAAGTCAATGGTAGAGGAATATACTCTCATTCCCTACGTTGACCATCTTATCACAATTTACTTAGATTCTGTTTGTAGAATTTGCACTGGTCGAAACTAAAACATTTCTCTAGTCGCTTACTCCTAAGTCAATAAAATCAGCCTAGGATTTCAACAAATCCTTATAGGTTTGGTAACTAGAGTTTGTGTAACCCTTCAACACACAACTTAGTATATCATCCAAACATAAGAATGAATCCTCAATTCTTCTCAAGAATCTCAAGGATGTTCTTTAAGGCTTTCACAAGACCATCATTCGAATTAACTCGTTATTGACTTATTATGCTCTAAACATATGATTCATCCCAGCATGTGGATGTAATGGCATACATGATCGTTCTAATGGCGGAAACATTAGCAAACGATTTTATGTGATCAACAACTTATTAGGTTTAGTGAATGATTATGACTCTATCATAGCATTGCCACTTTCATCAACATGAATAACCTACTCAACATTGTTTTTTTTTGGATGAAATGTAAGCTTTCCATTAAAAACAAGTAACACAAATGTTACAACCAGTCCATTTTAGGTACATACACATTTCAGGTCCCATAATAGGACTTATACCATCAAACTTCTACTTCTTAACCATACATTATCACTATTAGAAATTCCTTGGCTAATACTCAACATTGTTGATGTTAAACAGATATGAAAGATCTTATCATCATATGACTCTCAACACTATGCCAATATTCTCTCACATAGATTCGGAAATCTAAAATACATCGCACCTTTTACTAGTCTCCCAATCACTCTTTCACAGAAGAGAGCATTGATACATTATTCTGAATAAGTAATATGTTATCAACATATAAGACATGGAAAAATAATTATGGCTGCCACTTAACTTCATGTATAAATATGATTTATCAACAATGTGAATGAAAACATTCTCAATTATCACATGAACAAAAAGTATAATCCTTTGATGCATGCTTAAGACAATTCTAGAATCACTTAAGAAAGCTTTGCATAATATGTTAGGATTCTTAGATCTTTATCTAAGATTTTGTGTTCCATACACATTCTTCTCTAAATTCCGATTTTAGAAAAGGGAATTTTCAATATCATTTGCCATTCTTCAACAAAGTGAAATGTGGCAATTCCTAACATGATTTATCTTGATTAACTTCTTCATGTCGATCTATGCACTTAAGTACTCTAAAGCTTGTAGATACCTCATTTCTGCACCTCTCGCAAACCACCCGGTGATGATTGGGCCGCATGTTTGCCACGCGGAACGATTTATGACAGTTCGTAAGTTTATCGTCAAGTGATTGCTCAAACACTAATGTCTACCTTTTATTTGTCATCTACGTGCCGATACGGTCGTTTTGACATTAATTAGAGTACATTTGGAGTCCGGGCGTAAAACCGTCTTCATTTTCTGATAACCGTTAAATCCCGAATCAGAATGTTCTGGAATGTTCCGGATATTTCTATTCCATATTTTATAAATATTTCATAATCTTTATCCTTTGGTAAACAATTTCCCGTAATATTCACATAAAATATTAAGGAAAACCAAATTATTCCGTCCTACCATAACTTAAACACGGAAATCTTTCTTCCGCAGGAGGAAACCACTTGGGAACAAACGCAGCAGGTGCTGCGCCTCTTCCAAGAGACGCAGTGGCTGCTGCGCCTCTTCCCAGGTCCTTTTCTGCGTAATTTTCGTATCTTTTTCATATCTTTCCAAGATTCACTTCCAAAGACTCTCTGAAACCCTAAATCCTTCACGTGATTAGTATAAATAGGAGCCTTCGCTCCTCATATTTCTCACGCGAGTGTCCGCCCTTCTCTTCTCCCTTTGCATTCTAGACCTTTATTCTTACTTTTTGGCGTCTACGTGCTTGAACATTCGACCACGTAAGCTCGGATCCTTCTGAGTACCAGCCTCGTTTGCATGACCGACAAATTTGACCAACTCCACAATCAATCAACATAATTAATCTAATCATTTTCCTCTTACGAGGGCACTTTCTTTACATTCGCGTCGAGCATCGCTAATCGATAACTTAGTCCTTCTCGTTTCGTCAAACATGTAAGTCTGAGGGTGTAAATCTCTCTTTATTTATTTTTATTTACTTTTTGTATCATCAATTGTAAGGTTTATGTCGAAAATACCTCTTAAAACCGATTTCTAAAACCATGTTTTAAAACCTCTTTTTACGGATTTTCAGAAGACAAACCGTCGAGAAAGGACGCAGCAACTGCTGCGCCTCTTCGAAGGAGCGCAGTTCCTGCTGCGCCTCTTCGATGGAGCGCAGTTCCTGCTGCGCCTCTTCGTGAGGCTGCCGTAGTTCCTGCTTCCTTTCTTCTTCCTTCGTCCTCTGTGATTCGTTAACTTTGCTTGTTTTGCTTTAATTCTTTGGTACGATCATAATAACCTCACATGTATATTATTTATCATTCATTAGCATATAATTCATTATTAAATTCAACTTAAATCCCTTATAATCTCATATTTGCGGGTTTTCGTCATTAAACTAAAATCCGGGTTGTAGGAATTCGATTTGTTCATATTGAGTTTCTGGAATTCATCCTTTGATATATTTTCATCTGTCTTTTGTCATATATATTCATCGCATGTTCGTCATTAATTTGTCATTAATTCATCATGTTTAGTCTATTTTGTTCACTCATGTCACTAATCAATCATTCTTCCATGTAAATAATCCTTTTGCATCCGTCTCATCCATGTTTTGTTGCTTTTATGATCATTATTCACGTGTAATTAACCTATTAATCAATTTCATCCTAGTAAATATCATAATCAATCATTAAATTTACCGACGAGTATTAACAACATGCAATTCCGCTTCACGGCCCAGAACTCAAAGTCAGAAGGACGCAAAGAATCGCTGCGCCTATTCCAAGGGACGCAGCTCTGCTGCGCCTGTTCCGGATTGAATTCTGTCTCTGAACTCCGTCGTTGCTTGACCTGGTTTAATTAGTTTACGTATAATTAACTATTATATGTATTATGACCTTCTGATCCTGTTCGTTAATTCTTTCTTTTATTCTTTTTCACAAATTATCCGTTTTAAAGGTATTTTCCACATAAATCACCTATCCCAATATAATTATGTAATTTTCATTATCGTAATTTTCTTATTGTATTTATCATTGTATTTTGTATCATTTGTATGCTTTCACCTGTAATTGAACATTAAATCCTACTTCGACCCCATTGTATGTTAAACTAATTGTCCACCGACTTAGTCTAATTCTCACATGCTAGGATTAAAACTTGGAGGTTGCATTGCATGCATATAGCCGACGATATATCGAGTATAGATGATGTCCCTAATCATTAGTAGAGGCCGCTATCGAGGCGGGCGGGATTAGGTGTTCGATCAAAAGAGCTTCCTAATACATACCCTCACCCCTTACTCCAGATCTCTGTGAACATCCGTGTTCATTCGCATCCACGAGAGTCATTCTAGACATAGAATGCTAAGGGTAACGATTGCTTGGTGTTGATGTCTCTACTTTGTGTCTAGACATGGCACGAGGTATTCGAACGGTTCCAATTTCCCATAAAAATTGGTGGCGACTCCAACAAAAATGCAAACGCTTGTTCTCTTCCTCCCAAGTGCCCCCGTGGGCCCCCCGCTGTCCACAGTTTGGCGACTCCGCTGGGGATAATACACTTACGTGTAGCCAAGGGTGAAACTTGAACAAGGTTAGGGAATAATTTGTACAAGACAATTGTCGGTTTTCATAACTCGGTCTTCCTAGATCGTTTCATTCGGCCTTCCTAGGCCCAACCCAACCCATTCGACCAATCGTCTCGTCTAAACGGTCCTAATTCTTATTTGGGCCTAAGGATGGATAACGATTGACGTCATCCATACCATGGTACTTACTCTTGTTTGTATCAAGGGCCTTCACTACTTGAGGAAATGGACTAGGAATCGGCCTTACACTTGTTTGGTACGAGCCTCTCCACAGACTTCGGGTTTGATGGTTCGGTATGGCAACCCACCCTTTAAACCAAAACCCTTTTAAATGCACTCAGCATCCCGTTATAATGCTTGTATGAATGTTTGTACCTTATGTGATCACCATTTCTAAACAAAACCATGACGATTTTGCAAAAATCAAAACCTTTTTTTTGAATATTTCGAAATAGGCCATCGATTAGCGCAAAACCCAGTCAAAACTCTGTCCGTTTGTCGAGTCGAAATTCGGGCCACAAGCCCATTTCAAAACCTCACTTCGAGTCCACTCCTACAACTACACTATAGTTGACTAGGATACACATTTTCAAAATCCTTGTCTTTCTTCAAAGCTCACTCAACACAAGTGGCACACACCCACTTTACGAGTCAAAACATTTCTTCTTTTAGCAAGTGTGTTAGATTGGTCGATCGTGTTTTGATTCGTCATCGATCTCTTATCCAGTTTTCAAGATGCCTGGATCCAGCAAAACAAACCTCCACCAACTTCAAGATGGTAATGATCGAATCCTAGCCGCGCTAGCCCAAATCCAAATTACCCATGACCAAGTCCATGATCGCCTTGAGACCATCGAGGGCCGGATCTATGCCGTAGAGGGGAGATTGCCTCCTCATGAAAGTGAAGTAATAGGTGACTCCGCGGATGAATCCAGGGATGAAAATCCTACCATGGGATTAACTGTAGCCGAGAAAAGACTCCAATACTTAGAGGAGCAATTGATGTACCTTAAAGGGGATGACATTTACAGGGAGAACACCCGCAAGTACGAGGCCGTCAATTCCAAATTGCCAACCAACTTCAACATGACGGATATCCCTAAATTTAAGGGGCACGAAAACCTTTTGAACCACATCCGTGCCTTCAAGGATTACATGTCTATCAAAGGCATCAAACCCGAGATGTTCTTAAGGATCTTTCCTTCATCTCTTGACACCATCCCGAAGCAATGGTTCTACTCCTTAGAACACAAGAATGTCGCTACTTGGGAAGATGCCGCGATCGAGTTTTCTAAGCAATATGCGGATAATGCCGAGATCCAAGTTAACATGCGCACTCTAGAGGTTCTTAACCAAAATGACGAAGAAGGATTCACCGACTTCCTAAGTAGGTGGAGGAAGACAAGTACCCAACTAGTTGAACGCCCGGATGAGGCTACCCTTGTGGAGAAATTTGTGGACAATCTCAAACCCATCTATGCCAATCATTTGAGATACCAAAACATCAAGACTTTCAAGGACTTAACCGTACTAGGGACAAGGATTGAAGATGACATCCGTAAAGGACTCTTGTCCAAAACGGTAGGTCGAGGATATCAAGACTCAACAAGTCGTTCATACGGCTCCACTAGCAAGACCGATGAAGTTAACCTTCTCGAGCCATCCAAGAAAAATACCCCACCAAGGAAATTCACAAATCTTGGGGACACTTACTCCAACGCTCTAAAAAGGTTAATGAAGCAAGGCAAACTTCAACCCATTGGACCTACTCTCGAACCCGAAAGGAAATCCAAATTCTGGGACGAGAACCAAATCTGTGAATACCATAGGGGTAAGGGGCATGACACAGAAAAATGCTACAAGTTGAAAAATGTGCTTCAAGACATGATTGAAGATGGTCGACTACCAATACCGCCGGGAGGCAAACCTAACAACACTCAGAATCCTCTTGGAGTTCTAGTGATTACAAGTGACGAATCTACCTTAGATTGTTCACATCTCATTTCTCCAGTCGAAGATAATATCCACGCAATAGAGAGTGAGGGGTTCTACTCTACTATCTCCCCTACCATTTCCGACTTCATCACATGGGCAAGGAGTGTGGATAGGCAAGTTTGGGAATTAGAAAATGTGGTGATAACTTTACGTGATCCCAACGCAACACCCAAGGAGCGTATGCCACTAATCTTCTCTCAAAACGCTACTATGCAAGAAATAATCGCCGTGGTTGATAAACTAGTCGACCAAATCATACGACTAGAAGATGAAATCATGAGAATGAGGAAACTAGCTACAATCAATGGAGTTTGGGCCGACGATGACGAGGACAAGTACCTCATTGAGAACTCCCTAGTCAAGGAAATAGTCCAAAATGGTGAAGACCAAGATGTGGACCACCTAACTCATTCGGGACGTCCATATCAAAGCACTACTCAAAATGGTCCAACCAACGTTGTCACACCAAATGATAACGAAGAGGACTCCACTGACCATTTGCTCAAGCAATTACAAAAGACAAAGGCTGATCTTTCAGTCTGGCAATTAATAGCGAGCTCATTCCCACATCGCCAAGCTTTACTGCAAGCTTTGGCCAAACTAAATGTAGCACATAACTCGACACCCGAAGATGTAGTCAACTTGGTCTTCCAAGAGTCACCAAAGCTAAGTAATCCTATTACTTTCTCAGACGAAGATTTGCCACCTTTTGGCGCTAGTCACAATTTAGCTCTTTACATCACTGTAATTTGTCTAAAGAAGAACGTGCCAATGACCTTGGTAGATGATGGCTCCGCGGTCAACGTCATACCCCTCAAAACGGCATACAAATTACGCATGAAAGAGTCGGATTGGACCCCTACCAATCAAGGTGTGCGTGCATACGATGGTACACGACGAAAGGTGGTAGAACTTGTTAACCTAACCATAGCCATAGGGCCAATTGAGCGAAAGGTTAATTTCCAAATAGTGGACATCGAAGCTTCCTTCAACATACTTCTAGGAAGACCTTGGATTCACGCTTCCAAAGCGGTAACATCCACCCTTCATCAAAAGATCAAGATCCCACTAAATGGCAAAGTAGTGACGATCACTTCTTCACCCATCAAGGCAATAATCGAAAAGAAATCGAACAATCAAGTCCTTGCAGATCCAGTATATGAACTTGGGGGCTTCCAAAGCATAAGTGTCATAGAAAGCGAATTGGCACCCTTATACTATGATCCCTACTCCAACTTGGTGGTCAACCACATACTCAAATCCCAGGGATACTTCCCTGGAATGCCTTTGAACCCTACCCGAAGAAACACCTTCGCACCATACAAGGAAGGCAACTAAAAAAGGATACCACTTGGACTAGGGTACAAACCCACTAAAGAAGAGGTTCTCGAGATGCTTGCTCAAGTCCAAAACCGTAAGCATGTAGGAGTCCAAATGCGACCCTATCTCCCTACCCTAAATGGGTACTTTGTTGAAGAAGGAAGTCTAGAACTCTTTCACGGATTTCCCGAACCTTGGCATTATCTCGAGAAGAAGCTAGCCAGAATCGAGATCTTTCACGATTGCTACTTCATCCCTCCAGAAATGGTTCCTACCGTCAAAACCCGTCAAGCACCTTGCTTAGACGAATAAGTTGTTAGCCTATTGTTTGGAGAAGATCGATTTGTTAGGGCCGCGCAGGATAAGATCATTACCATGATACTTCAAGACGATCGTTTCAACCCCACCGCGTTAATCACAGAAACCAACGCAAGTCAGCAGAAAGGATGGAGAAAATCAATCAAGTGGACCAACAATCAAGGAAGACTTTTTCAAGCTCACCACTGGAGAAGGAGAGATGTTCAAAGGAGAACCAGAAGACGATGTGTTCGAGTCGGAGTCGGAGTCAGAGTCGGAGTCTAGAGAAGTCATTAGAGAGTCTCCTCCTGTCGTCATCCCCACTCCCTTTGTTTCTCCTAGCTTAGCCTCGATTAGTAGTTCGGGAAATGTCCCAACCACTTTCCCTTTGCCGTCACTGACCATGGATCAGTTGGCTTCTTTACTCAAACTTTAATATGAATAAATCAGGTTCTGCTTACTCTTTGTGTTATCTTGAGTGCAATTCTTCTTACGATGATACTGAGGATGACCAAGACCCAGACTCGATCGAAATACCTCTCTACGTAGCCAAAGAAATACTACAGGAAAGGGAAGGGGGACCAGTAATAGAGGATACCGAACCCATCAATGTAGGAACCGAACTAGAACCCCAAGAACTTAGGATAGGGACTACCTTAAGCTCTACCGAAAGGGCCGATTTCATAGACCTCCTAAACGAGTTCAAAGACGTTTTCGATTGGTCCTACAAAGACATGCCAGGGATCGACAGGGATATCGCCGAACATAGAATCCCGATTAAGCCAGGTTTCAAACCTGTAAAACAGAAGCTTCGACGAATGAGAACAGAATGGGCTCTCAAGATTAAGGAAGAAGTTGACAAGCAATTCAAAGCCGGGTTCATCAAAGTTTCCGAGTATTACGATTTGGGTAGCCAACATAGTACCCGTACCCAAAAAGGATGGGAGACTCCGTGTTTGTGTTGATTTTAGGGACTTAAACAAAGCAAGCCCCAAAGATGACTTCCCTCTACCACACATCGACATATTGGTGGACAATACTGCAGACCACGCATTACTATCCTTCATGGATGGGTACGCGGGTTATAACCAAATAAAGATGGCCATAGAAGACATGCATAAGACCGCCTTTGTCACTCAATGGGGAACCTATTGTTATACTGTCATGCCGTTTGGATTTATCAACGCCGGAGCTACATATCAACGAACCGCAACTACACTCTTACATGATATGATGCACAAAGAAGTTGAGGTATACGTAAATGACATGATTGTCAAATCCAAGGATAGAGAAGGGCATATTGCGAACCTTCGCAAATTTTTAACAAGGCTACGAAAATACAACATGAGGCTCAATCCTCAGAAATGCACGTTCGGAGTAACATCTGGCAAACTCCTGGGATACGTCGTTAGCCAACGAGGTATAGAAATAGACCCTTCCAAGATCAAGGCAAAGATCGAAATGCCACAACCTCAAACAGAAAAAGAAGTCAGAGGATTCCTGGGAAAAGTGCAATATATAAGTCGATTCATATCGAAACTCACCATGATTTGCGAGCCTATCTTCAAGAAACTCAAAGAAAACAGACCACACCATGTGGGATGATGATTGTCAGAAGGCATTTGACCGAATCAAAGAGATATTGGCTAAACCACCAGTGCTCATGCCACCTCAACGAGATCAACCTCTCGGTTTATATCTCACAAGAATGGCAAAGAAATGACCATGGGTGCCATGCTAGCTCAAACTGTAGGAAGTGAAGAAAGAGCTATCTACTACCTTAGTAAGAAGTTCTTGGAGTACGAGTGCAAATACTCACAACTCGAAAAGACATGCCTCGCTCTTATGTGGGCAACGAAGAAGCTACGCCATTACATGCTTAGCTACTCCGTCAAAATATACTCCAAAATGAATCCAGTCAAATACCTCTTCGAGAAACCTGTCCTCAACGGACGCCTAGCAAGATGGACTTTGATGCTCTCAGAGTTTGACCTCAAATACGTGCCTCTGAAAGTAATAAAAGGGCGCGCCGTTGCCGAATTCTTCGCAGAAAATCCCATCAATGATGCACAAACAATAGACACTTGGTCATTTCCAGACGAGGATATACTCCAAACTGATGTAGACTCCTGGGACCTTTACTTTGATGGAGCATCAAACTTAAGAGGATTTGGAATAGGAGTGTTGCTCATTTCTCCTAAAGGCGAGCATACACCAATTGCTGTCTAACTCGACTTTGAGGTGACAAATAACGCTGCAGAATACGAAGCTTATCTCATCGGACTACAAGCGGCAGTGAGCTTAGGCATTAAAAACCTCCGAGTACATGGGGATTCATCCCTGATCATCAACCAAGTTACGGGATCTTGGAAAATTCGAAGCGAAAGCCTAGCACCTTATCAAGCCAGAATAGACCAAGTTGCCCAATTCTTTGATCACGTGACGTATCTACACCTACCTCGAGAAGAAAATCAATTTGCAGATGCTCTTGTGAAACTTGCATCTTTGATTAATATGCCAGATGGCATGGTGGAAATGCCTTTGTGCATCGAACGACGGTCAGAGCCGGCTTACGTACACCAAATCACTGACGAAGAGGAAATCGCACAGGAACCCTGGTTCCAAGAAATCATGAATTTTAAGCTCAATGGTACCTATCCACCCGATATGGACAATTGGGGACAACGTGCTATACGCCTACTAGCTTCCCAATACGTTCTCATGCAAGGAGAAGTATACAAAAGAACACCTCTTGGTGTAATCCTACGTTGCCTTGATCATTCACAGGCGCGGAAAGTGATGGAAGAGGTCCACGATGGAGAATGCGGTCCTCACATGAGTGGGCCCATGATGGCAAAGAAAATCACACGTTTGGGGTATTATTGGACCACAATGGAATCCGATTGCATCAAATACGTAAGACATTGCCACAATTGCCAAATCTTCGGGAATGTACAACATGTCCCTCCTTCATTGCTCTATACGATGACATCTCCTTGGCCATTTTTTGCTTGGGGAATTGACATAATCGGGAAGATAACCCCAGCCGGAACAGGAGGTCACTGTTTCATCCTAGTGGCAATCGACTATTTCACCAAATGGGTAGAAGCAGCTTCCTACACCAGTCTCATGGCTAAAAATGTGGCAAAGTTCATACAAAACAACATCATCTGTCGATACGGTTGCCCACATGAGATCATTAGTGATAATGGATCACATTTCCAAGCTGAGACTGAGCAATTTCTAGCCAAGTATAAAATTAGGCATCACCACTCTTCGCCCTATAGACCACAGACTAACGGCGCGGTAGAGGCGGCAAATAAGAATGTTGTCATGATTCTCAAGAAAATGATTGACAACTATCGAGATTGGCCAAGCAAGATACCCTTTACTTTGTGGGGATATCGTACATCTGTTAGGACGCCCACTGGGGCAACTCCTTTCTATTTGACCTACGGCATGGAAGCTGTACAACCAGTGGAGATAGAGATACCATCCTTGCGTATTTTACTCGAAAGTCAAATCCCAGAAGCTGATTGGAAGAGGGATAGATATGAAGAACTCATCCTCCTAGATGAACGTAGGCTACGCGCCTTGCATAATGTCCAAACATATCAAGCACGTATCAAACGAGCTTTCAACAAAAGGGTTAGGCCAGGAAACATCAAGGAAGGAGACTTAGTACTTCAATCGGTTAGAGCTCTTCTACCTGTCGACCCACGGGGAAAATTCAAACCTAATTTGGCCGGACCATTTCTAGTCAAATCCATACTTCCAGGGGGTGCGGTTAGAATCACAGACCTAGACGGGAATGAGTTCTCCAACCCGACAAACCTTCACCAACTAAAATGGTACTATGCCTAGAATTGGAACAAAAAACGCGCCTCGCGTAACCGCACGTGTCGTTCTTGTGGCACTAAATAAACGGCCCCTGGCCAAGCTGAAATAAGCTAATGTCACTGTGCTCTTGCATTTTGGGAAATTTATCATCCTCATATCATCAAATAAACTAAATTTGCACCTTCAGAGTAAGCAAAAAGCTCATGCATATTTTCTAAGTTCATTACAAGCTCTGGCTTAGAACAATTATTCTTTTAGATTTACTCGAACTACGCGCAAGGGTTTGATTTCATTTTTTTAAGTGAATACGTAGGCAATCCTTTACAGGATACAACCCATTATATTTAAAATGTAAATAGAAGGACATTTGCATTGAATTTGGAATTCGACAAGAATAATAAATAGAAAATCACGACGGTTTCATAATCGTTTAGCCTTTTTTATTTCTTTCATTTTCTAATAGTAATAGTACGCTACATAATAAAAATAGAATAGGCTAGGATTCTAAAAACCCCACCTTTTATTACAACAATAAATAATAATAATAACAAATAATAAATAAAGACTCGGGCTATTCCTCCATCTTCCCTTTGCCCTTGTCATTCTTGTCATACTTCTTGTCACGACCTCGAGCCGGACGCTCTTGCGCCACTTCGGACCTAATCACCAAAGGTCTTTCTCGAGGCCTAGACTTTCCATTCTTGCCAATCACCATCTCTACGACAGGAGAGGTCTTCGGTTTCTTCGAAGGATGAACGACTCGAAACCCGGCTTCTTCCTCTCCCTCAGTCAAATGCTTCTCTTTTTCTTTCTCTACCTCGCGCACCTTATAGTCAACGGGCTCGCGCTTCCTCAATCTCTCGCGCTCTTATGGAGTAGTAGCTTTCCTCCATCGCAGATAAGAATCCGACACCCATAAGGCATTTGCAGAAAAGTTCAAGAACCACACATTTCTTTGAGCCCATTTAATAGCCCAATCCCTTCGGCTCTCTGTAGTAAGCGCCACAGCAGTCCGCGGGATGGTGTCAAGCTTCGGGATTGTCTGTTTTAGTCCCACCTGTCTCATCAGCCTCTCCGGGAAGATGCACACCATAAAGTCCAAGCCAGGAATGCGCACGAACCGAGTAGGATCCAAAGAAGACACTCCAGTGACAGATTTGAGATGCCACCACGGCACAATCCACCTAATCAACGGACCATCATCGCTCTTCAGTTTATTCTCCCAATAATTGCAGACTCGGGTGAAATCCACCATGTAAAGCCTAGTCCTCATTTCAATTGAACGAGCATGATAGGAAGGAACATGAACTGGGGGCTCGATCAATCGGAGCCGTTCCATAAGCCAAACCTACCAAAAGCGGGTATTAGACATCAAAAAAAAAACAAAAAAAAAAAACAAGAAAACAAAAAGAAAAAAAGAAAAAACAACACGAACAAAAAAAAAAACGAAAAAGAGAAAAAATAAAAGAAAGAAATGTCTTTTACCTGTAGAATGACGGGACTTCCCAAATACGGTAGGTCACGATTGGCTTTCCTATTATCCAAGCCCAACAGGATCTCCCCTAAGCATAAACAAGTTGGGCTCCTGCGCAGCTCCATTTGCTCAACAAGGCCCAGAAGACGGGGATCACCTCTCAAGTCTTCGTCAACATGCCCTTGGAAGACATACACATGCAACAAGTAAAAACCAAATGCCCTCCGCCTAGCAACATAAGAAACGGTGGGGTCGGCCCTGTTAATGAATCGGTCAATGAAGTCCAACATTCGCACTCCCTTCGAGGTCACTAGATGGTCCACCTCGAGTCTAGTCAACCCAAGCAAGTCTCTAAATTTGCTCTTGTACCCTTGCGAAGTAGAAGGAATGGCAGGCAAGTGTTCAGGGTCCCACCCACCAATAGCAGCAATTTCTTTAGGAAATGGGCAAATATCGCCTCCAGGCAACGCAAAAATATTATAATTCGGGTCCCAATAATCAAGACAAGCATCCAAGAACGGTTTGACAACCTTGATGAGTTTTAAACTCAACAATGATCCAAGATTATAGGCCCCCATATCATATTTCTCCATGTTCGAAAATTCGTTGGTCCATTCCTTCAAGCGAATCTCCAAAGTATTCATGATGAAGAGTTTATTTTGAGAATTTTATGTAATAAGACGAAGAAGAGACGGAAGAATTGTATGAATAAAAACTCCATCGACGTTTCTATTTATACTAATTTCTGTTTCCAAAAATCTAACAGAATAGAACCACCTGGGAACAGGCGTAGCACATGCTGCGCCTCTTCAACGGGACGCAGCTCATGCAGCGCCTCTTGCTCAGCTTAACTTCTGTGATTTTCTGCGTTGGATCTTTCCTAATTCCGTGACGAATAGTTTCCTATTCCTACGGGTTATTATTTTGGTAAATACGTGAAAATTACCATATTTCGGGTTTCCTAATTCCGCGGGCACGTATTTCGAGACGACGTCGACATTTTCGTCATTTTACCACACTTGTACATTTTCATTTTAGGAAATAATTTTCATTTTATTATATTTTTCATTTTAGGAAATAATTTTCATTTTTATGATTCATTTTAGGAAATAATTCTCATTTCGATTTACATTTATTTCATTTCTTTTTTTAATCATCTCACTTCTAACTTATAGATTTCTATTTTTTCCTTTTTTTAGGGGGTAACCCTCCCTACCGTCCGGTCGTTTTCCGGCAAATTTTTTGCATTTTTGCATTCTTTTGAGTTTCTATGTAAATTTCGGCGGCATGACGGCATAAACCGTCATCTACCAAACCTGTTCAAAGCTAAACTTCAGGTACAAGCAATGCAACCCAACAGCAAAGGCACTCAGGCCATCTTATATACCACTCAAAAGGGAAATGTACAACAAACTGGGGGCTCGAGCCCCAAACAAAGTCCAGAATGTTCAAAATGAAGGTCCAAAATGTACAAATGTGCAAGATACAAACAACAACTAAATCAAAACTACTGTTGGTCGCCCTCCAGCTCTGCAACCCTAGCCACAAGAGCAGCAATCTCGGCATCCCGAACCTCGAGCTCCCTCAACAAGTGAGCTATCTCCTCCCGAGACTGGGTCAACTCTCGCTCCAGCTCGCGGTCACCCTATAAACAACAAAATTGGCTCATGTCAATCATTTAAAGAAAAATTGGAAAATCAAAATTCAAAAATGAAACAGGCACAAGGTTCATACCTGACGACCTCGACCACCGACAAGTGCCTCGACGGCAGTAGCTCGCAGCCGGTTGGCCACCCTCCATAACGCCACGAACCGAGACGACGCAACCTGCATTTTCAAAAGGAAGTCCTCAATAAATGAATAAACTTAATCAAATGTGTTCTAACACAAAAATTACACAAAATTAGAGGTTTACCCTCCGAATCAGATGCTGCCAATCGTCCAGGCCAGCATCTGTCACAGCCACGTCAAAGTCGCGTAGATCGGAGATCGTCATCCTCCCGGTCGCGTCAGTGTACTCGAGGGTCTCGGGGTACTCTGGGGGCTCGATGCCCGCCGCCTCAACCTCCTGCAAAACCAAATGTTTCTCATTAATCGATGATCTTTCATCATAAGTTCTCAAAACATCAAGTAAAGAAGAAGGGTAAAAAAGTTCACCACTAACGGCCAGTACGCCAACCTCCCGTAGAGGAACGCCGAGTAGTCCTCGCCAGAAAGAGTAAAGATGCTCACCACTAGCGCCAGCCAAGTCCGCCTCCCTCTCTGCCTCAGAAGGCTCCCTGAACATCATCCTAGGAGGATCAACGGGAACCGTCAACACGTCCCGATAGCACTGACGAGCCAAACGCTCACCCAAGTACCACACAGGATCCATCGACGTCCTCAACAGCAGCCGGCTCAAGCTCCTAGGTCGAAGGACCTCAGCCACAAAAGGAGGGACGTCAGCATACTCTGCCTAAGGCCTGGGCACCCACTGGGATAAGATAAACAAAGGAATCATTCTTATGATCAATTTAAAAGCAATATAGAAGGCAAATGAATATGAGATGCTTACGCTGTCTAGCTGAAGAGCGTTCACGTCACGTCGGTAGACACCGTGAGAAGAACGCTTGCTCTTCGTCCTGCACATCACCCAATCCCTCACCACGGGATAAGCCTTCTCCAACGGCTCCGTCCTCTTGGGTGCGAGGCCCGGGAAGTAGGAGTACGCCCACGCCTGCGAAGCAAGATAGTCAATGATGATCTTTCGTAATTTTATAAGGAAAGGAATTGATTTTGGTCTAAATGAAGGTTCATACCTCCAGCAGTAGTCCAGGTCCGACAGTGCCAGGAGAAGTCCCCTTCTCCATTAACTCCGGACGAACCATGGCCCTCATGAAGCTGATGAGGACCGCAAAACCAGCAGTGACCCAGTCCCAACGCCCTAGGGAGCTCAGGTTAGAAAGGAAGGGAAGAAACATCGTCGACAGTCTCTCGCCCTTGTCTCCGAGGTAAATCGAAGACAGAAACCACCAGAGCCACAAACGGACCCTCTGCTCAGCTGTACAGGGAGGAGGAGCCGTCTCCCTCCCGTCAATCATCACCAGCGCCGGGATCTTTCCCGCGAAGTAGTCTCGAACGTAAAAGCTGGGCACAAAACCCGGCACTGTGACAGCCCTCGGCGATAAGTTCCAGTCGATCAACCTCCTAGCCTCGGCCGAGTCCACCCTCATGGCAATTTTCGGCCACTCCACAGCCTCAGACCCACACGGCAGACCAGAGATCATGCCGTAGTCCTCGAGAGTGACTCCCACCTCACCAAAAGGCAAGTGAAACGTGGAAGTCGTATCCCAGAACCGGTCCAAGAAAGCGCGGACCAGGCTAAGGTTAGCCCGCAGCTACCTCTTCGCGATATCCCTCCAGGCCTGCACCAAAGCACCAAACGCTCCGCGCTCGATCATGGCGTGCTCCTCCGCCGACAGTCGCTCGTAGCACTCCATCGCTGTCGTGTAACCCGAGAACGACCTGATGTTCCCGGCCTCCTATTGTGATGTGAAACAAAAGCTATCTTTAGTTTCTTTTGAACGAAAATTGAAAGAGATATGAACAAATGAATGAAAGAAGATGGGTAATGAGAAGTGAATTCCTATTTACCAAGCTCTTCACCGTCCTGTAGGACAGGTGACCCTCTGTAGTCCACAGCAAGTGCCTACTCTCCCAGGTCTCAGCCCACGTAGGAGCCCCTCTCAGCTGGCGACCTCCTCGCCCAACGTTGGCCCGTCTCGGGGCCTCCTCCTCCTCAACAGCCTCCTCCTCATGAATCTCGTCCCCAGCAGCCATCACCGCGGCGGTAAAGGCCTGCTCTAAAGCCTCCTCAACATTAGCGACGTCTATCTCCATGGGAGTCCTCCCAGAAGTAGAAGCCTCATCACCTGCTACATTAAAGCAAATTTAGGCCGCGTCACGTGACGACAAGCCTTGGTTAAGGGATTTTCAAGCCTTTGAAAGCCCTGAAACCGCTCTTTTCTCGCCATCTTTGGCCACATTCTCACCAACCCGATCACTCATGTGGTAATTTGGGTCAAGTCAAGCCTAATTTGAAGCCTAGGCTCGGGTTCAAGTCGAAATTTCGGCAGCATTTCGTTATAACGGCCATTATGCCCTAGAAAAGTGTCCTGAAAAAGCTGTCACAAACCAAAATTCCGAGATGGTAGGAAGTTTACCCATCATCCAAGGATCCCAAATATCAAGTTTCATCGCAAATGGACAATCCTAAGGCTATTTTCGAAGCAATTTACGGTTTAGCTGTGAAACCGTCTTAAATTTCACTCAAAGGCTCAAAATTCAACGAAAATTCGAAACAAATACATGGTTATGTTCCCTATACTACCAACTATCCGTTTCTAATGTCAATTTCACAAGGCAAATGCATTTGGGGGAAAAGCCCCAAATTTTCGATTAATTGGGTCATAAACCCTAATTTTTTGATCCAAAATTGGACAAATACAGAAGATTAATGCAAGAATGAGACACATACCTCGATTAGTCATGATTAATGTAAGCTTTTGGATCAAACCTTGGCGGAAATGGTGAAGATTTGAGAGAGAAATGTGTGAATTATGTTTCGAACAAATGAGCATAAACCCCTCTTATTATCGCGTTTTTACGCAGAAACAACATTTTGGGGAATAGACGCAGCAGACGCTGCGCCTCTTCCAAGAGACGCAGCTCTTGCTGCGCCTCTTCCTTATGTTCCCTCCATACGAATTTTCAAAACTTCGTTATGAGTTCGTTATTTGTGGGCCCATCCTTGGTGCGCCTCTTCCCTGATGCTATTTTATCCTTTTGATCCGTTTGACGATTTTCTTTCGTTCCGGCCCGCATTTTCTAAGCCAGCAGCAGACTATTATACGTTATTTATTGCTTCCAAGACCTTGCTTGTCGCAACGAGCAAGTATTTCTCGACAGGTGTTTCGACACGCCTTCTCTTCATTATCTTGCCCCCAAGCGAGAGTAAGCGGATATACTTTCCCTCTCAAGGCACAGAGATAAAATTCCCGATTGCGCTCCCCATACGAGAGTTCACGACCGACATGGAGATTAACATTGTTTTCTTTCAGCAGTTCCCGCCTGTGTCCTGCTACTCGCAATTATTTCTCGAAGACTACCCAAGCAGTTTTCTCTCAGCAGTTCCCGCCTGTGTCCTGCTTTTTTGCAATTATTTTCTCGAAGACTACCCAAGCAGTTTTCTCTCAGCAGTTCCCGCCTGTGTCCTGCTACTCACCTTATTTAGCCCCTACGCTTGACCTTAGCTCAATAGCTCTCATGCGCCTCCGGAAGCATCTCGAGAAGAAGTATCAGGTATGGTTTCCTCTTATGGCTGGCGAGCCTCCTTACGTAGTCTAATGGACTTTAAACGACCCTCCTCGATAGTCGACAGACTCTAAAATGTTCCCGACGACAGGTCCTTGGCTCAGACCCCTTGAGCCGCCTCACGTCGCCATAGTCGTCTGGTTGTAATCCTTGATTGACCTGATGGCTATAATTTGACTTTCGCCTTGTCCAAGCCTCAGTCAAAGTGGGGGCTCTGTAGATACCTCATTTCTGCACCTCTCGCAAACCACCCGGTGATGATTGGGCCGCATGTTTGCCACGCGGAACGATTTGTGATAGTTGGTAAGTTTATCGTCAAGTGATTGCTCAAACACTAATGTCTACCTCTTAGTTGTCATCTACGTGCCGATACGGTCGTTTTGACAGTAATTAGAGTATATTTGGAGTCCGGGCCTAAAACCGTCTTCATTTTCTGATAACCGTTAAATCCCGAGTCAGAATGTTCTGGAATGTTCCGGATATTTCTATTCCATATTTTATAAATATTTCATAATCTTTATCCTTTGGTAAACAATTTCCCGTAATATTCACATAAAATATTAAGGAAAACCAAATTATTCCGTCCTACCATAACTTAAACACGGAAATCTTTCTTCCGCAAGAGGAAACCACTTGGGAAAAGACGCAACAGGTGCTGCGCCTCTTCCAAGAGACGCAGTGGCTGCTTGTAACACCCCAGTTTATGAGGGAGCCTTTAGCAAGACATTCCCTAATAAACCGGACTGTTACCATCTCGGTTTCCCGAGGTAGTGAATAACAAATTAAACTCCAAGGCAAAAATTATATAATGTCTTTAACTTAATTATTACAAAACCTCTTTTACGTCAAATTACAAAGAACTAACATAAATAAAAGTGAAAGTCTTCTAGATGATGATCTAGCTACTAAGTCTTCTGATCCAGTGTCTCACGCCCACCAAGCTCCCGTTCTATCTCTTAAACCTGTCAAGTCTGCTCGCCAATATTTGGGTCATCACGGTGTTCACGAATACACAGGGTCAACCACGAGGTTGAGTAGGGAAAACAATGAAACAACAAAATATGATATGCATGCTCCTCCGTCACCTCCATCTCCATCTCAACTCATATCTCATAACTCATATCTCATAACTCATATCTCATAACTCATATCTCATAACTCATAACTCATAACTCATAACCCGGACAACCCAGCCATACCGATCCCCGGTAGACTATATATATCGACCGTAGTCGATCGCCCACTCGCTTGTTGAGGACACCAGGGCAAGTCTGCAGAACCCGCCTGGGCCTTATCACAACATCATCATCACCACACCACATCACCACAACATCCTCCATCTCCAATGCATATGAATGCTCAACCAGTGAACAATGCAATACAATATGTATATCAATGAATGAAGTCATGCCGGACTAACAAATGTTGTGATAACACACTCAACACGAACAATTCAGTCAACCATATCATAGCGTAATCAACAACCACGAATCAAGTCACGCTCACAATTTGGTCATATGAAACACAAACAAGTCAACACAATTCAACAACACGATAAGAAGTCAAGTGTATTTCCCTACCTTTTCGCAATCCAAGCTCACACAAGCAATCAATTATGAACCTTCACATATCCATCACCTACATAACATAATTATATATAATTACCACCTACTCAATCAAATAATCATGCACATAACCTAGGCTCATCATAACTTAATAGGAATATCAACTTAAAGAACAAACACGATTTTTCCTGATTTTCCAGCACATGACAGACTCGGAATAAAATACATAACTAATTCCAGAAAAATCAAATTGATACAAAGCCAATTGAATTGGAACCCCATGAGTCTTAGCTACAAATTATATCTAACGTGTTTTTCCCAAATTCCATACTTATCAAGGGTTTTCAGACTGATTTCCAAAAACTGACAGAAACCGTCGCATAAAAAGTATTGATTCATAAAACGAGTTTAAAACATTATTTTTCAGAAATTCCAAATCCTATTATCATCTAGACTATACAAAGATTATGTATGAAGAAGCCTCATAACTGAATCGACATAAAAATTAAGGTTTCAAATCATTTTCCACAACCAAATCAGATTCGCGGACTTTTCAGCGACATGTTCATAAATAAATCACCTAGGACAAACCACAAAGAATTTGACTATAAGATTTTATATGCATAAACTAGACATCAAATAAACAGGACTCTCTTTTCAAACTTTTCGAAAAAAACGACATTAAAACAGTATAAACAATGGAATTAAATCGACTTACAAACAGGGAATCGAATTAGGTTGGAATCGATGAGCAATCTTCAATCAAATGAAAGGATCGTGTGTGTGTGTGTGTTGGTGTGCGTCAAAAGGAGGGAGGAGGGTGAGATGAGGGTTGTGTAGTGTTAGGGTAACATTAGGTTAAGAATTAGGTTAAAACATGATGTTGGGTGTTGGGTTAAACATGTTATTGGGTAAACTCCAATGGGTCGAGGGTAAATGGGTTAGCTCACATCTCGAATTCCATGTAAACCCGTCTCAAATAACTTACGAAACAACTCGATCTTACGATACAACACGAGTCAAGTAAAATAACATAACGTATTTATCGACTAAACAATTAACCCGACTTAAATAGTAATATAAAATACGGAGTATTACACTGCTGCACCTCTTCCCAGGTCATTTTCTGCGTAATTTTCGTATCTTTTTCATATCTTTCCGAGATTCACTTCCAAAGACTCTCCGAAATCCTAAATCCTTCACGTGATTAGTATAAATAGGAGCCTTCGCTCCTCATATTTCTCACGCGAGTGTCCGCCCTTCTCTTCTCCCTTTGCATTCTTGACCTTTGTTCTTACTTTTTGGCGTCTACGTGCTTGAACATTCGACCACGTAAGCTCGGATCCTTCTGAGTACCAGCCTCGTTTGCATGACCGAACAATTTGACCAACTCCACAATCAATCAACATAATTAATCTAATCGTTTTCCTCTTACGAGGGCACTTTCTTTACATTCGCGTCGAGCATCGCTAATCGATAACTTAGTCCTTCTCGTTTCGTCAAACATGTAAGTCTGAGGGTGTAAATCTCTCTTTATTTATTGTTATTTACTTTTTGTATCATCAATTGTAAGGTTTATGTCGAAAATACCTCTTAAAACCGATTTCTAAAACCATGCTTTAAAACCTCTTTTTACGGATTTTCAGAAGACAAACCGTCGAGAAAGGACGCAAAGAATCGCTGCGCTCTTGAAGAAGGAGCGCAGTTCCTGCTGCGCCTCTTCGTGAGGCTGCCGCAGTTCCTGCTTCCTTTCTTCTTCCTTCGTCCTCTGTGATTCGTTAACTTTGCTTGTTTTCATTTAATTCTTTGGTACGATCATAATAACCTCACATGTATATTATTTATCATTCATTAGCATATTATTCATCATTAAATTCAACTTAAATCCCTTATAATCTCATATTTGCGGGTTTTCGTCATTAAACTCAAATCCGGGTTGTAGGAATTCGATTTGTTCATATTGAGTTTCTGGAATTCATCCTTTGATATATTTTCATCTGTCTTTTGTCATATTCATCGCATGTTCGTCATTAATTTGTAATTAATTCATCATGTTTAGTCTATTTTGTTCACTCATGTCACTAATCAAACATTCTTCCATGTAAATAATCCGTTTGCATCCGTCTCATCCATGTTTTGTTGCTTTTATGATCATTATTCACGTGTAATTAACCTATTAATCATTTTCATCCGAGTAAATATCATAATCAATCATTAAATTTACCGACGAGTATTAACAACACGCAATTCCGGCTTCACACGGCCCAGAACTCGATTCAGAACAGACGCAAAGAATCGATGCACCTATTCAAGGGGACGCAGACTCTGCTGCTTTATTCGAGTTGAATTTCGTCTCGAACTCCGTCGTTGCTTGACCTGATTTAATTAGTTTACGTATAATTAACTATTATCTGTATTATGACCTTCTGATCCTGTTCGTTAATTCTTTCTTTTATTCTTTTTCTCAAATTATCCGTTTTAAAGGTATTTTCGACATAAATCACCTATCCCAATATAATTATTGTAATTTTCATTATCGTAATTTTCTTATTGTATTTATCATTGTATTTTGTATCATTTGTATGCTTTCACCTGTAATTGAACATTAAATCCTACTTCGGCCCAATTGTATGTTAAACTAATTGTCCACCGACTTAGTCTAATTCTCACATGCTAGGATTAAAACTTGGATGTTGCATTGCATGCATATAGCCGACGATATATCGAGTATAGATGATGTCCCTAATCATTAGTAGAGGCCGCTATCGAGGCGGGCGGGATTAGGTGTTCGATCAAAAGAGCTTCCTAATACGTACCCTCACCCCTTACTCCAGATCTTTGTGAACATCCGTGTTCATTGGCATCCACGAGAGACATTCTAGACATAGAATGCTAAGGGTAACGATTGCTTGGTGTTCATGTCTCTACTTTGTGTCTAGACATGGCACGAGGTATTCGAACGGTTCCAATTTCCCATAAAAATTGGTGGCGACTCCAACAAAAATGCAAACGCTTGTTCTCTTCCTCCCAAGCGCCCCCGTGGGCCCCCCGCTGTCCACAAAGCTCTATTTACTTTAAAGAGACCATCGCCTTAAAGTAAATCTACTCTTGAGTGGAAATTTTTGGATTGTAATGCTTTGGCTTGTATGCAACAAATTCGATTTCGGACAAGGTCATTATACCTTTATTTTTGAAAAATAACATATTAACAATAAGACACGTGTGCTTTACTTCCACTCTATCTCTATCTCAATAGATTATAGTTCCATTACTTTCAAAAAGTAACACATTAACTATAATACATGTTTGTGACGATCTACTCCCATTCTATCTCTTAGAAATACATCTATCTTCTTAAGAGATAGCTGTGTGAGTCACAAGCATATATGGTGAAGTAATAAACTTTGTCTAGACTGACGTGTTAGCACATAAAAGACCTGCTCTATTATGGCATTTTGATTCATGTAATATGCGTGTCTGATCCATGTCATATATTAAATAGACTTGCTATTTCAGGTATCTCCTGGTTGACCCTTCGTTTTTAATAACGTGTCCGTTTTGGATTGCAAATTCCCAAAATTGAGTTCGATAACTCAAATTGACTCATATTAGTTTGATCTTATGGGTAGTGACACAAGGTCATAATCCATATTTAATAAATCAAATTCATTACTAAGATCTTTGGCACTACGATCGGATCGTAATGCTTTAGTACTTTGTTCAATTGGTTCTCTACGTCATTTAGAAATTCTTTAAATTTCTCAAATGCTTCACTTTATATTTGATTAAGTAAACATACCCATATCTACTTAGATCATCGGTAAAAGTGACGAAGTAGTCATAATTTCCCCTTGTGGTGATGCTCATTGGAATACATACATCAGCATGCATTAGTCCTAACAAATCACTTGCTTGTGTACCTTTACTACTAAAGAGGATATGAATCAAATTTGCGAAGGAGACAAGATTCGCATATTCCATATGATTGAAAATCAAATGGTCGAATAAATCTAGTCGACACTAGCCCTTTAATGCGTTTCTCATTTATGTGACCTAATCGAAAAAGCCAAATGTACAAATCATTTGGATCACTAGTTATGAGTCTTTTGGATTATATGTTATAGATATCTATAGTTGAGTTTGGAAGTGTCTAAAACATGAATACCATTGATAGAAGTGGCTTGGCTCACGGCCAAGTCATTTTCAACAAAATGCAACGATTGTTTTTGACGGCGAAAGAAAAATCCTTCCATGTCTAACATAGAAATGGAAATAATGTTTTAGACAAAATGGGTACATAATCACAATTATGTAGATGCAACTTAAAATCACTTAGCTAAGGCAATCACAAGGGTTCTCTTTGAAATGGCGGCTACTCTAGTTCCATTTGCGAATTGGAGATCCATGTTACCCTTGCTAAGTGCTTCCACACTCCTTAACCCTAACTGGAGTGATAAGTCCAGCTTTGATATCTTCCAAATACTTGGGGCAATTTCGCTTCCAATGGCCCATGTCATTACAATAATGACATTCTTCGTAGGATTGGGCACCCTTCTTGGTTTTGGTTGTGGTAGTCTCACTATCCATTTCCAATTCATTATCGGGTTTGGGTTTCTTACCCTTCTTTGCCTTTCCTTTAATAATACCATTACTCCTTTCATTTGCAAGGACATTTTTACTAGAACTCCCACTTAAATTAATATTTCTCCTTGCTTCTACAAACAAGGATACCTTGGAATTAGTGAGATTTTCTTCACATGATTCTCTTACCAAAGAGGTGGGCATTAATATGGGAGTGGGACGTAAAAGTGGTAAAGTAGCAAAGATTTCCATCCTTACCAATGCCAAAGCGTGGTTCTTTAATCGGTTTATTGTCATACAAGGAGCATTTTTCATCGAATGATTGGAGCCACGAATTAATGGTGATCGGTGTAAGAGTTTTAGATGAATCCATTGCGGATAAATAACTACAAAAACGGAAATGAAGGAAATAATTAACATTTATCGTTTTATAACTTGTAATTATTTTAAAACAAGTTTTACATTTATATAGTGACCTCTACCCAACTATTATAAATGAACCCGAGATCCAAATTCATATTAACTCGGGCACGGTGAGCCGATTCATCCGTAATCAATATAATTCGGTGGATTAACTCTTTAATCGATTCTACTTCTAGAACTCTTGGTCGATAAAATTACTTTAATATTTATCTTAGCCCGGAACACATGCGGCTACGGTCGCGAATACTTCCGTTGAGCTCAATCCAAATTTCGATGTAATAACAATTTACTACCCATGATACGTGCATTCTATATAGTCTTTTTAGCCTATTTTATGCACGCATCTTTATGCTTTTATCGTGGTTTTATGCTACGAAATGCCCCGAATATGCTACTTTGGGTTATTTTGTCTTATTTGCAGGAATGAACCAGGAAGTAGTGAAATCGAGCCTTTTACCGTCCTTTTGGCATGCATTTGGAGGAAGAGTGAATTTAGAGCGGAAATGAAGCTATTTTGAGATGCGCATTGGAGTAAGGAAGTTAGGCGAGCCAAGAGAGTGCTTCAATTTGCTAGTTCCTGCTTGTAAGAGCCATATCTCGAGTTCTACAACAGATATTTAGGTGATTCCAATTGGAGATGAAAGTTTGTCCTTTTAGCTTTCCAATGCCACCGGAATCATCCTGTTTGACCAAGTAACGAAGAAATGGCAGCCGTTTGAAGTTCAGTGCGCGAAGCAGGAATTACGCGCTGAGAAGTGCTCGATCGAGAGCCCATTTGCTCGATCGAGAGCTACCTATTCTTGATCGAGTGATTAAAGGGAAAGAAGTATTCGATCGAGAGGAATTGTTCTCGATCGAGAGGAATGCTAAGGAATACCACTCGATCGAGAGCCTTTAGTTAGTCGATCGAGTGGATTTTTTTTCTTTGTGGCCGGGCTTTTTAGGTTTAATTCCGTCATTAGGTTTAGCTAATCCTATTTTCTTATAAATAGGGAGTCAGTATGTTATTATAAACTCTCTCACACTCTATACTCTCCCTTTCTCTCTGGTTCGAATACACTGCTACTCCTTCTACTGTTACTTTTGTTCTTTCATTTCCGGATCATTTATTTACAGTAATTTCTCTCCCCTCTTCTCTTTAATTACTTAATGTTTATTATTGTTCTTCTTTTATTTCTTGCTTCCCCTTTAATTATGCATAGCTAATTCCCCTTAGTATGTTAGGATTAGGGAAGCCGTGGTAGCATGCTTTAATTGTATTAAATAGATTAGCCATGCGATAAGAATTGTATTAGGCAATTTAACTGTTATCCGGTCGAATGAATGCATACAGGAGACCATAAATCTAGTTACCCCGACCTAGATCGAAAGATTGGAAGGGAAGGCTTGCTTAATTACAATAGGGTATTGCAGTGAGGGCGAAAGTTAAGCTGTTTACGCTCTAGGGCGGTTTAAGGACCGAAAGGTGACGACCATAGCTCTTCTTATCAATAGTTTAATCGCCTCAGTATTCCCAATAGTATAAGATTTGATAGCTGCCACGGTAGACCGACTCCTAGCATACTCCCTTTTCTCTTGCTGTTAATTTCTCTTTTCATTTCCCCCGCTTTAGTCTTTAGTTAATTCACAATCATTTAAAACCCCCACTTTGTGACATTCAGACAGACCAAGTTGAACAGATAATTAGCAAAATAGCCTCCCTGTGGAGATCGACCCTACTTGCTACTAGCTATTAGTTAGTTGTAACTTAGGTTTTTATTTTTGGTGCGAAACGACCGCATCAAATTTTGGCGCCGTTGCCGGGGAGGCGACGCTTTTTATCTGTTTTATTTTGTTTGTCCTTTCACCTCAAGGGAAGACTAAGTACTTTGAGGCTGTTCTTATCTTTCTCTTTTATTGTTGTTTTGATAGGCCTACAGGTTTGTTAAACAGGCTATTGAGGGAGATTATCGAAGGGAAGGCTTGAGTACCATCGATCCCTCTTGCCAAGATGACATCTGTCTCCCAACTAATTGCTTGGTTTGAAGCCCAGGCTGAGAAACCTGCCAGTTGGGAAAGGAAGAAATCTTGGGGATGTGGTCTTCTTGAGCACAATGCAGTTGTAGTTGTGCCGCCACATCCACCCCATCAATGGCCACCGCAACAAGATCCTCATGATACACTTTGAAAAAGAAATCGCGGAGTGAAATCCTTAATTCTAGAATATGATAGATATATGGGTACTCAAGTCACCGAGTTGCGATCAAATTGCTCGGTTAACGGTGGGTTGGATGATCGGCAACCGGAAGAGGTGTACTTGACCAAGAGCGATTCTTCCCATGAAGAACCGCGTTGCCAATCTTTGAAAATGATTTCCATATTTCGGATGACGAATTTCTATCGTATTTCCAGAGTGTATGCGGGGATGTCCTTTGACAGGAAGAATCACTCAATCGAGTGACTTATAATGGTCGATCGAGTGAATTTCCAGAAGACAGTCCTCGATCGAGTAATATCTCTTCTCGATCGAGTGAAGTGCAGAAGGATAGTTCTCGATCGAGTGATTTTGTTACTCGATCGAGTGAGATGCGGGAGGAAAGTGGTCGATCGAGTGATTATTCTGCTCAATCGACTGAATTGGCCATTGGGAGCTTTAATTCGTCACTTGGGTTCATATTGGATGACGAGTTTGACGATGATGAAGGTTACGGTGAACCTCCCTTATTCACAGCCGAGTCGGATACACTTGAAGCTGCGATCTACGGGATGGATTCCACTGAGGAGGTTGATGAAGAAGCAGCTGAGACGGTATTTGCTCCTAGCACGGATGAGGTATTACATTCTTTTGTCAGTGATTCCGTGGTTGAGAGCGACCAACCCGAGGTAGTAAGCGATAATTTCATTATTGTTTGTTTTAACAGTATATTGCCTCGTTTAATTTGTGCTCCTTCTTTTAATGCTACACCCTCTCATATGTGGACGCATAATTTAACGAATTTTCACCGTCCTTATCATTCCAAGTTTGCTAATCTGAATCGGGACCCTTATATATTGACAATTGCTCCCGCGCTCCTTTATTTTGTGGATAAATTTGGGAGCGCTCATAGGAAATTTGTTCGGCTTAAAAAGTTAAACATTTTTATTTCCTATTTTGCTATTCCACTTT
This sequence comes from Silene latifolia, assembly GCF_048544455.1. NCBI lineage: Eukaryota > Viridiplantae > Streptophyta > Magnoliopsida > Caryophyllales > Caryophyllaceae > Silene > Silene latifolia. Next base: position 141,426,087 of record NC_133534.1, on the reverse strand, counting down.
GGTGCTACTTATGCTGTTGTGTAGCACATGCGCAGCTATTTGACAGGTTGCTGCGCGCTTTGAGCTGTTTTGATTATGACTATTAGAGAGGCTCGAAGAAAAGAAGGTCGTGCTGGGACCTGACTGAAGCTAGCGCTACCCGGGAGGCAACCCGGCAATTCTATTCTGCATTTTATTTCATTTAAGTTGTAATAAATGGTTTCTATACCATAGACGGTCTCAGTTGAGCTTGTTTTTGTTAGTTACGGGCTGTTTACATTGCGTTTTTGCAGGAAATACAATGAGAATCACTCGATCGAGTAGTTTTTCTACTCGATCGAGCACTTTTGCTGACAATTCTTTTCGATCGAGCAGACCTTCCACTCGATCGACCACCTGCAGAAACAAAACCACTCGATCGACCACATCACCATTCGATCGAGCAGTTCTTGGATGCCCACTCACTCGATCGACCACTGTTGGACGGATATCGAGTGTATTTGACTTTAATTAGCTTCCTGAGACGGTTTTCCGGGCCTTTAGCAACCTCCCATGTTCATGGTCAGTTTGGGGAGGTCCCCTTATTCGCGCATTTTGTGAGTTTTTCCGCTTTTACTCCTTTTTTCTCTTTTAGTTTGCGTTTCCTTTCCATGTTTTGGTACAATGAGGGCATTGTACGGTTTGGTTTGGGGAGGTTACGCATCCATATCTGTGTCTGCATCTTGTTTTTATTGCATTTCAGTTATCACGTTTAGTTATGCTTGCATTGTTATTTATTTTATAAATAAAAAATTCAATAAAAATTTGAAAAATTGTCAAAAAATTAAAAAAAATTCACGTTTATTTTAGCATATAGGTTGAGTCGGAACGGTAGATTTCAATGATGAAATTGCACTGCAACTGTCTTTTTGCTTAAGCCCTGCATTGAACTATTATTCTTTTAGCTTTGTCTTTTGCATAATCTACGAGTTAATGTTAAATTTAGCTGAACGAATAGACTTGACCTGAGATTTTGGCAACCTACTTATAATTTCTAAGATTTAGAGCCTTATAAACTGGTGTCATTTATGACCAGTTTCATGTAGGATTGTGAGTAGTTACTCCTTGCATATCATGTAACATTTATTATGCACGTATATGAAATTCAATTGCTCTTTGCCTTCATACATTCGGGTTAGTGGTTGGTGTCACATGCAGGGAGGTGCTTACATTTTCCCTTTCTTTCATTTTTACCCATAAACTCCACATTAGCCAAATTTGCCTGTTGACCCTTAGCTACATTCCAAATTTAGCCTGCCCTGTCAAGCTAGTTTAGATTGTTCTGCGGTATATTGTCTATTGTATCAAGTTTGGCCTGTATCTGTTGACTTGGAGTTGGTAATTTATGAAGGAAAGGAGGATGATGAAAAAAGATGTGAAAAGAAGGAAAAAAGAGAAAAAAAAAAAGTTGAAAAAAAAAAAAAAACAGAAAAAACGTGAAGAAAAGAAAAGAAGAAACCGAGAAAAAAATTAGAAAGAAAAAAAGATTATGAAAAAGAAAGATGTTTCATGAGACGGTTTCTGCTCCTATGTTCTATCTTACATTACTTGAGGAGTTAGTTCAGTTTGGTTTGGTGAGTTTTATGCCAAATGAAGGGCATATGTTTAATTCATAATTGAGTTGGAAAGGGATATGTCTCATATGGTTCTGTTTAGGTACTAGCTTGATCACCTATACCTCCACATTCCCATAAATGTTTTGCCTTTTCTTACCCATTGCCTCACTTTACCATATTTTTGTAAGCCCTCGGCTGTGACAGGACCTCGTTTGGTTGGAATGTGTGTACGGTAGCTAGAATTGTCTATCATATTAGTTGCATGCATGTTTATGTGGGTCGTAGTCTAGGTGAGCGACTATTTCTCTTTCTCTCTTATACATATATGCTTACCCTTTGCTTCATGAGAGAAAAATGACCCGTGAGAGTCCATTGTTAAAGGTCTTGCGAGGTCGACGGTTCAGCTTTATTATAAACATCTTATAACTCGTTTGCATTTGACTATCTGCTATAAGTGTTAGTTTGCTTGCATTAAATTGGCTTAAGTGGGCATTTGTAGCTGGCTCTGAGTTATCTTTTTCCGTTCCTTTAGTTGCATTTTAGTTTACTCGGGGACGAGTAAAGGTTTGGTTTGGGGAGATTTGATACGTGCATTTTATATAGTCTTTTTAGCCTATTTTATGCACGCATCTTTATGCTTTTATCGTGGTTTTATGCTACGAAATGCCCCGAATATGCTACTTTGGGTTATTTTGTCTTATTTGCAGGAATGAACCAGGAAGTAGTGAAATCGAGCCTTTTACCGTCCTTTTGGCATGCATTTGGAGGAAGAGTGAATTTAGAGCGGAAATGAAGCTATTTTGAGATGCGCATTGGAGTAAGGAAGTTAGGCGAGCCAAGAGAGTGCTTCAATTTGCTAGTTCCTGCTTGTAAGATCCATATCTCGAGTTCTGCAACAGATATTCAGGTGATTCCAATTGGAGATGAAAGTTTGTCCTTTTAGCTTTCCAATGCCACCGGAATCATCCTGTTTGACCAAGTAACGAAGAAATGGCAGCCGTTTGAAGTTCAGTGCGCGAAGCAGGAATTACGCGCTGAGAAGTGCTCGATCGAGAGCCCATTTGCTCGATCGAGAGCTACCTATTCTTGATCGAGTGATTAAAGGGAAAGAAGTCTTCGATCGAGAGGAATTTTTCTCGATCGAGAGGAATGCTAAGGAATACCACTCGATCGAGAGCCTTTAGTTAGTCGATCGAGTGGATTTTTTGTGATTTGGGCTTTTTAGGTTTAATTCCGTCATTAGGTTTAGCTAATCCTATTTTCTTATAAATAGGGAGTCAGTATGTTATTATAAACTCTCTCACACTCTATACTCTCCCTTTCTCTCTGGTTCGAATACACTGCTACTCCTTCTACTGTTACTTTTGTTCTTTCATTTCCGGATCATTTATTTACAGTAATTTCTCTCCCCTCTGCTCTTTAATTACTTAATGTTTATTATTGTTCTTCTTTTATTTCTTGCTTCCCCTTTAATTATGCATAGCTAATTCCCCTTAGTATGTTAGGATTAGGGAAGCCGTGGTAGCATGCTTTAATTGTATTAAATAGATTAGCCCTGCGATAAGAATTGTATTAGGCAATTTAACTGTTATCCGGTCGAATGAATGCATGCAGGAGACCATAAATCTAGTTACCCCGACCTAGATCGAAAGATTGGAAGGGAAGGCTTGCTTAATTACAATAGGGTATTGCAGTGAGGGCGAAAGTTAAGCTGTTTACGCTCTAGGGCGGTTTAAGGACCGAAAGGTGACGACCATAGCTCTTCTTATCAATAGTTTAATCGCCTCAGTATTCCCAATAATATAAGATTTGATAGCTGCCACGGTAGACCGACTCCTAGCATACTCCCTTTTCTCTTGCTGTTAATTTCTCTTTTCATTTCCCCCGCTTTAGTCTTTAGTTAGTTCACAATCATTTAAAACCCCCACTTTGTGACATTCAGACAGACCAAGTTGAACAGATAATTAGCAAAATAGCCTCCCTGTGGAGATCGACCCTACTTGCTACTAGCTATTAGTTAGTTGTAACTTAGGTTTTTATTTTTGGTGCGAAACGACCGCATCAACCCACTTACCCAACGTAACAAGTTTAGCACCCCGGTGAGCCGAGCCCACTTCCTTATGAAATTGGGATTCATGGTTCTACTATTTGGTAAGGCTAATTCTCAATTATTATTTGTGAGAGGTCTTGTCAATTCATTATCTATCACGTTTTAAGTGAACTAAAGCAGTGAACTACGATAATTATAATTGACACGGTCGATGACTCGATATGAAATGCATGTGTTGTTATGGCGATTTGGCAATGCATACAACATATTAAAATAAACGTAGAGCAATAATAATAAATTCGTAGCATGGCCTTCCTAAAATAGAAAATCAAATAATATATTACATATTCGGAAACTAACTCCTTTGGTCCCTTGAATCTTCAAGTGGCACCCATCCCAAGAACACCGTCTTTGTCGGAACATCTTTTCAAATGGCACCGTCTTGAAGGAACTCCGGAATTACAAATAATAATAAAAATACATAGCTATTCCTATTATACATTTGTAAAATGATAAACTAGTAAAAATAAAAGTGATACGAGATCACATTAAATTACAACGGAATCAATATTCCTTTTCATTACGGGTAATATTGATTAAAACTAAGGCCATACGAAGATAAAATTACATAATTCAAAATTATATAAATAAAAAGACATTCAACAATTGAAATATGCAGCATTATAATATGTGTTTATCATGCCAAATTATGTGCCAAATCGCCCTATTTAACTTACATCGTTTATAGAACCTGGTTTTATGGAAATGCGTGATAATAACTTATTAAAATCACAAATCAATACTTAAATCAAATTTAAGCTCAAGTTAATTATCCCAACATACTTAGATCTCAAAAATTAGTCATCACTCAATTTTAGACAATAATTCAACTTGATATAATTTTATGCTCATTTTGACCTTAAAATCATAACTATTATGAAATAAATCTAAATTAAATTACAATAATTTCAAAATTTGAATTTTAAATTTTTGAACATTCTGGAATATTTCCATGACACTCATAAAGTCAAAAATCATGGTTAAAATTTTTGAATTTTATTTCGAGAAAATATAGTTGCAATTTATCGGTTTTATCAAATAAAACATCTAAAGTATTCAAAACTTAATCTAATCAATTTTACAACTTTAGATATGAAAAGTGGGATATAAATGCAATCTAAAATAATTTTTTCATGCCATGTAATTCGTTTTAGCTATTTATGCTAAAATAGTCACTATTTATGTCATTTTTACACCAAAAATTCATAAACCATGATAAATGAATCACGTTCATCTCAAATTTTACACACACTGATAAAAACATGCATGTGACAACATATTAAAATTTCATGACATGTTTCGAAGTTTAACTATATTTAACCATTTTACCTCCATTTAATTCATTTTTATCTCATAAAAATCATAAATCATAAAATATTAATCACATTAATACGAAATTTTACATACAATACATAAAATATTCATGTGAGGTCATACTCAAAAATCACGGCCAGTAATGAAGTTTAACTATTTTTAGTAAATAAAAGTTCATTTTACTCATAAAAATGTAATTATTTCACTAAAAAATCGTTAAAATGAGCAATAAAATACCATAAATCCAAAAAATGACCTAAAAATATTTTAGGACCAGAATATATAGTATGCATCATGATTTCGTGATTTAATTTAATTAATCAAAAAATTTTAGTTTTAATTAAGTTACTAATAACTCGAAAAAACTATAAATCAATTATGAATGCAACATCCTATGCTCTGATACCAATTTCTAGGTTCATATACCTATTATTAGACTCTTCTAATAGTGAACTAATTAACATATTAATGTGAGTTCATTAGATCTAGTGCATGCATAACTAAATAAGGATTAAAATGAGAAAACAATGATTATTACATTGTTATTTTCGGATTTATGGGCACAAGTAAGGTCTCCTACCTTCACTTGTTCTTGAGCTATGATGAGTATTAGGATGATCCTCTAAGACTCTATATTAAGAGCCCTCCTTTTGATTGCACCCAAGATTAGCCATTATCACTACTAAATAATATTTGCTAGAAATTTATTTAGTAGTCTACCTTAAAATTGACTACTAATACTCATATATTACATTAATAATATTAGTAGTATTGATGAACAATTTGGATTAAAACTTCTCAAGTTTTAGATAAGGAAAACTATGAATGAGATAGTTATTTTAGAGAATATGTAAGAGAAAAATAAGAACAACAAATGTTCTTGCACACCCACAAAGGGTCCGGCCAAATGCTCTTGTTTATAGCATTTTTCACTTCTCAAAATCCTCATGCAAATGCTTTATTGATAGTGTCTTATAAGGTAGAGGCAACATGACAAGTGTTGTTGGTGTCATAAGCTTTTTAGACAAAATAGAAGACTTAGGACATTGTCCTATCTCCTCCCAAAACCCGGTGCCATGCTCTTATTATGGTCCATTTTTGTCTTATAATATTTGTCTCACAAATGCTTATAAGTCTTATGTTTAATTATCTTAAATAATTAAATATTAATTTGATCATACAACAATTATGTGACAAATTAATAAACATATATTCACTCAACTTATTGAGTAATATTTTACCATTATATCAACATATAATGGGTTCCATAATAGCTAGTTTTTTTAAATTTACAATCTCTTGTAAATATTCATAAAACCTCAACATAATTTAGTAAATTAATATATTAATATATTAATCCAGTAAATCGAATCTTATTTAATCGATTACAATAAGATACATATTTCCTTTCAAAATATAATTTTTTCTTATTTAAGGAATTTAAACTTGTATCAAAATACAACTAATTAACTTTACTGATAAGGGCATCATTCTATAGGTGTGACCTTAAGGAATCAACTGACCACCACCGTCATACGACAGTAACGTCAAACTACAGCAAGCCAATCGTTACCGATTAATGTTGATCAGTTGAATATTTAATTGAATCATCCCTTTCGTATTCTTAACTTGAGATTTAAACATGTGATCGCACTATTGATGAGGTCACATACTCCAACAAAGGCTTGATTGATAGTGGCGCGTCCTAAGTACCGCTGGATATCCGCTCGTTGTTGCAAGCGAGATCCTTACTGGGAGATAAAATACTGCGACGGTTTCACAGTCTTTTTTAGAAAAATATACGGGTCTGGACAAAAATAAATGCCCAATAGACCAAATATATGATACAAGGCGTCGGAGAAGAGGCGCACCAAAGATTGGCCCACAAATAACAAACTTACAACGAACTTTTGAAAATTGAGCTGGAGGGAAGTTGGGGAACAGGCGCAGCAAGAGCTGCGACTCTTGGAAGAGGCGTAGCAGGTGCTGCGTCTTTTCCTGGGCTTGTCCCTTTCTGAGTAAAAACACGATAAACCGTGTTTATTATTCATAATAACAAAACATAATTCTTTCAAAACTCTCTCAAATTCCAACCAATTTCAGATAAAATTTGATCAACTCGACCCATTAATCATGACTAATAGAGGTATGCATCATATTCTTGCTTTTAATTCTCGTTTTTGGTCAATTAGAGCCGAAAAATTAGGGTTTCCCTTCCGCTTTATGTGAAAATTTGGGGGTTTTCCCCTTAAAGGATTTGTTAGGAACATAACCATGTATTCTTTTTGAATTTTCGTCAAGTATTGAGCATTTGACCGAAATTGAGACGGTTTCTCGGCTATTTCGAAAACCGCTTCGAAAATGCCTTTAGGATTGTCCATTTTTGGTGAAATTTTGTTTTCTGGAACCCTTGTGTAATGGGTGAACTTCCTACCATATCGGATTTTTGATTTGTGACGACTTTTTCATGACACTTTTCTAGGGCAGAATCGCTATTATAGCAAAATGCTGCCGAAATTTCGACTCAAACCTACAACTAGGCATGGACTTAGACTTGACTTCACCCGATGTTCCATATGAGTAGCCTGGTTTCGAAAGAAATGGCCAAGGATGGCGAGAAAAGGCCACTTTAAGGACTTAAAAATGCTTGAAATGACCTCATCACACTACTACAAATACAGGCAACCACAACGGCCCTTTAACAACGCTTATTCACGAAAATCATCAAAACACGTTGTAGAATTTATTCCGCGAATTTTACCAAACTTAATTACAACGGTTATGTGTTGTTAACCGTTGTTATTGGTTTTAACAACGGGTCATACTTAAACAACCGTTGTTAATGAAAAAACTAATAACAACGGTTAATTTTTAACCGTTGTTAATGGTTTGGCGCCAAATTACTGAAAAGTAATCACAACGGTTATATTAGAACCCGTTTTTAATACGTTTTAACAACGGTTGTAAACTCAATAACCGTTGTTATTAATATTATGAAAATCTTAAGAACAACATATTGCTTTATTCTGCTATACGCTACAAACACAAACACAAGCTAATACTACTACTATATCATCCTCCATTCCTCCCTGATCGTCTCTCTGTCTTCATCTCCGTGAATCTTGTTGTCACGTCTTCTCTCCTCATCGCGCGTGTTTATCAATCAGGTATATATATGTTTCTTAGCAACGCTTATAACTAGATATAGGATTTTTTGGGTTATTATCTAATTTGTTGATAATTTAGCTTAATTGCTTTCCTGAATTTCGTTTATTTGTTTGCCTATTATTGTATTTTCTGAATTAGTTGCCTATTATTACGAATGTAGAATAATGACTCGAACTTGGATGATTGATGCAAATATGAGTGACCGCACCTACAAGGATGGTTTAGCTGAATTTTATGAATTCGTTTAGAACAATTTGAAAGGTTCTTCTAGTATTGCATGTCCTTGTGAAAGATGTGGTAATATTAGCTATATGGCTTTTATGGACGTTAAAATACACCTAGAAAAGTGGAGATTTAGTCGATCCTATACACTTTGGATTTTTCATGGGGAATCATTAGAGGAAGAGAATAACTCTGAAGAACATGATGTTGAGGTACACAAAAGGCTAATCGATGATCCCGAGTTTGCCGAGTTTTTGAGTTGGAAGAGTTGGAAGTAGAGAAGTTGAATGTTGGGTCTATAGATAATGAAGAGAATGATGATGAGTCCATTGCTTTTGAAGATGTAGGTGATGACACTAGTAATTGGGATGACCTTAACAACATGTATGAGAAGTTGTGTGAGTCTGAAGCACCTCTTTATCCTGGTTGTAAGTTCACAAAAATGTCGTTTGTGGTGAAGTTGTATAATATCAAGGGGGCAAATGGGGTGAGTGACACGTGTTTCACTAGTTTTTTAGCCATGATAAAGGAGTTGCTTCCTGATGGTAATGTTCTACCTGTTAAGACATATGAGGCGAAAAAACTAATAAGAGGAGTGGGTATGAAATATGAGAAAATACATGCATGTCCAAATGATTGCATATTGTATCGGAAATTATATCAAAACTTAACCAATTGCCCTAAATGTTTGGAGTGGTGTTATAAGGATAAGGAAGGGATCCCGGCTAAGGTGTTGTGGTATTTTCCATTGATACCAAGAGTCATAAGGATTTATGCGAATCCCGATGATGCAAAAATGTTAACTTGGCATGAAACAGGAAGAATAAATGATGGAAAGCTAAGACACCCTAAGAGATGGTAAGCAATGGAAATCGTTCGACGCTAAGTATCCCGAGTTCGGCAATGAACCTAGAAACTTACGTCTAGCGCTGTCCACTGATGGAATGAACCCACACGGAAACATGAGCAGCCAACATAGTACTTGGCCAGTAGTGTTGGCTATTTATAACTTACCTCCATATGTGTGCATGAAAAGAAAGTATTTGATGTTGTCGTTGTTAATTTATGGCCCTAAACAACCTGGAAATGATATAGATGTATATTTGGAACCTCTTCTAGATGATTTGCGATTGTTGTGGGATAGTGGGATAGAAGTATTTGATGCATATAAGAACCAAACTTTCAATTTGAGAGCGATGTTATTGTGTACAATAACCGACTATCCCGACTTATGGCGACCTTTCGGGCACACAGTTCATGGGAAAGAGGCTTGTCCATTGTGTGGGGAGGATATCGAGTCCGAATACTTGAAGTCTTCTCGTAAGTATGTGTATATGGGAAATAGGAGGTTCTTGTATCATGACCATTGTTATCGCAAGATGGAGAAAGCATTCAATGGAAGACAAGAACTTCGTCAACCTCCTAGAATTTTGAGTGGGCATGAAGTTTATCAAAAAGTAAAGCATATTGAGATAGATTATGGGAAGAAGAGCGGCTCTAAATTTTCTACTCGTGGGTATAAGAAAAGATCCATATTTTTTGATAAACTTCCATATTGGCACGACTGGAGGTCGAGGCATTGCCTCGATTTCATGCACATTGAGAAAAATGTCGTGATAATATTATCAATACCCTTCGAATGTTCCTGGTAAAACAAAGGATAACGCCGCAGCTAGGGAAGATATGAAAATGATGGGTATTAGGCTAGAGTTGGCACCACAGAAGAGAGGTAATCGTACATTTTTACCGCCAAAGCAACTTTTACCCTTTCACGGAATGAGAGAAAAGAGTTCTGTGCATGCTTGAATGGAATTAAAGTGCCACATGGTTATTCGTCGAACATCAAAAGCCTAGTGTCGATGCAAGACCTAAAACTCACCGGGTTAAAGTCACATGATTGTCACACTTTGATGCAACAATTACTACCTGTGGCTATTCGTTCCATTTTACCTGAAAAGGTAAGATATGCTATAACTAGATTCTATCTCTTCTTCCAGTCCATATGCGAGAAAGTCATCGATCCCGATGACGCGAATTCATTGCAGGACCTCGTTGTAACCTCTCTTTGTCAGTTGGAAATGTATTTTCCACCCTCTTTCTTCACTATCATGATTCATCTGACCATTCACTTGGTTAGGGAGATTTTGTACCTTGGGCCCGTGTACTTGAGATACCAGTATCCTTTCGAAAGATTGCTGAAAGTCTACAAGGACTATACATCTAATCGGTATCGTCCGAAAGGTTGTATTGTTGAACGCGCTATTTTAGACGAAGCTCTTTCATATTTTTACGCTCATCTCTTCCCTGAGGAGTTGATTGGCGTTCCTAAGAATCGTCATAGTGACTGGATGACCGGAAAAGGTATTAAGGGCCGGGTTGAAAAAATTGTGACACGTGAAATGTTGCATTTAGCACACATGTATGTGCTAAACAACGAAGATGAGGTGCAACCTTATATTCAACAACACAAAGATGAGCTCAAATACGATCACCAAAACAAGACCGAGAAGTGGATTGCGAACGAGCATACGAAGACGTTTCCCGAGTGGTTTAGGAATATTGTCTTACATTGTCGATCAAACCTGGTGATGACATCTCTCCTAGGTTACTACGTCTTGGTTTAGGTCCAAATGCCAGGGTCACCTTTTACAATAGTTTTGCCATTAATGGATATACTTTTTACACCCGCGAGCAAGATGAGGTGAGCACAATGCAAAATAGTGGTGTGAGTTCTGAATTTGAGGCAATGCACTTTGCTACTTCAAAAGATAAAAAGCCTATTTGGGGAAAATGCCTTTATTATGGTGTTATTCAAGAAATATTGGTAATAGATTACATTGATTTCACAATGCCTTTGTTTCGATGTAACTGGGTTGATAACAACATCCATTGTGTCCGAAAGGATAAGATGGGATTTACGTTGGTCAACACGGGTAAGGTTGGCAATAATAAGGATGATCCTTTCATAATGGCATCCCAAGCTAAACAAGTGTTCTATGTCACCGATCCTATGGATAAGAAGTGGTGCATTGTCTTGTCTATAAGGAAAAGAAGGAGTAGTCCATCCGATAATGATGATGATGATCGGGATGTCGTTTTTGAGGGAATGGATCGGTCTACCACTTGTATCTTATTTCGACGATGTTGACACCGATCATGAGGACACTGAAAGCATCTATATGCGTGATGACCATGGTGAAGGTATTTGGGTTAACGAAGAAACTATGACATCCAAGAAACGTCCCGATCCTGAGATAGTTCATCGGGACACGGTATGCACGCATCTTTGGTGTAAGTTGTCTTATTTTCTTGATCTTATTATTAGATGTGGATGCTGGTGTTGAAATTGTTGAAAAATGTTGCAGTATGTATTGTTACAGGTTTGGACTGTAATGGAATTACAGTAATTTAAAAAAAAAAAGAGGTTCAACAATAACAACGGTTATATTTAAATTACCCGTTGTTAATACTTTCAACAACGGGTGTAGTGCCTCTACCCGTTGTCAATTATTTTTTTTGACATATTTCATTTTGGCGCAAATTTGGTGAAAATATATTACAACGGGTATATTTTAACCGTTGTAATAAACTTTTGACAACGGTTTACTTTTATTGACCCGTTGTTATTAACATATAACAACGGTTCTTCTTTGAGCACGCGTTGTCAATAGTTTGTCTTAATAAAAAACTAATATAGAAACCCATACAGCATGCCATACACAAACACACACAACATTATTATTAGTTCAACCGTTGGTATCCTGAGTTAATTCTTCTCTCTTCCTCGCTTTTTACATTCTCGTCGCCATTGCCGTCGCTTGATTTTAAAGCCAGATTCCGTTGCCTTCCCTTATCATCCTGCTCGTTCTCTTTATCATCATCATCAACAGGTATGTTCACTTTAATTTTGTGTTTCGTCATTAGGGTTTTAAGACGATCATCTTGTTTCTTTTTCATGCATCTGTTTGTTTTTCGTCTTCTTTGTTATCTTTATCATCCCGCATCATCTACTTTACTCCTCTTATCAGGGTTTAGGATTTTAGAAGCTCAATCTGTTGTTTTAAATTTTCATTCCTATTAAGGTTTAGGGTTTTAGATAATACTCTGCACGTACGTTGTTAAGTTGTTCATTTCCAGCTATATCATTCATATTTGGGTTTTAGGATTATCATGGGTGAAAAACGTAAAAGAAGTCAAAAGAATAATGAGCCTGGTGATAATAAGCCTGGTGAGAGGGGTGCTACGAAGTGCAAGAAAGTCCTTGCGGACTATAGCCGCTAAACAAAGTTGCCCAAATAACATGGAGTGAGATGGGTTTCCCTCTTTTGGTCCAAATGCGGGTCTTTTCTCCAGTTGGATTGGTGCTTGCACAAGACAGTTTGTGCCTATCCATTTAGATGATGTTAGAACTTTGAATCCAAAATTGGCGGAGTTATACTTGGCTCGTGTAAAGGAAGGCTTTATTATACCCGATAAAAGCCATGATGAGTATTTAATGCATAAGGCAGCGGATGTCCACAGGCAGTGGAAGTGTGGCGTTGCTAGGGATTGGTTGTATGTGGACAAGGCAACGGGGGAGATGCGTAAGAGCCCACCGGAAAACAAGTGTCCCATTATCAAGCAGGAAGAATGAGATCTTTTCAAAAAGATGAGAACTACTGAGAAGTTTCAGGTTAAATATCCTCGCCTTTTAACGATTTACCTATCATTTTTTTAATTAATGAGTCCTTTATATAATCTTTTTATTATCTCATCTACTTGCGCTTTTATATAATTATTTGAAGGCCGTTAGCAAAAGAAATCGTGCTAACATTTCATGCAAGAAGGGGAAATTCTATGGTTCTCGAGGCGGATTCTGAGAAAGATAGAAGAGGACCTCGTAAGTAGCATGCATTATTGCCATGTGAGACTTTATTTTTTTAATCACACTTGGACTTGCATTGATACACATTTACGTGTATAAATGTTACCATGTTAATGTGTAGGTGACAAAGGGAGTGAAAGAGGTGGATCGGCATGTAACTTATAAACATGGGCACACGCCTAAAGGATCCCGGTCGTCGCATGACAAATATGATGAGGAAGTTTTGGCCAACATAGTAAGCATTATTTTATTAAGACGAGTTCATTACTAACTTTATTATTTTAGTCACAAATATAATTTGAAGTTTATTTAATATATTATAGGATAACGTATTGAAAGAGGTAGAAGAAGGGAAATTCACTCCCAGTGGTCGTAATGACGTTCTTGCTAGAGCGATCGGCCGACCCGAACATCCAGGTCGTTTGAGGGGCGTCCGTTACAGGTTGGAGTAACGAAATATTATGGGAAAAGCGCCCGGATAAAGAAGAAAAGGAAGACTAAGTCCGAGAAGGCCGACATGGTAACATTTATTCTATTATTTTCATTTAAGTTCAATTCACATGTTATTGTTGGGATAAAAATTGCTGACACATTACATTCTTGGCAAGCGACTTGATTAATGGCATCCGTACTACTAAAGCTGAATCTTTGGAGGTAAGCTTTCCGAAGAAGAAGTGAAGATGATGGAGGATGTCATTTCTAAAGGGGGTAATAATAAGGTACAACAGATTGGTCAAGAGGCCACTACTACCTTGGAAATACATGAGAAGGAAGTATCGGTCAACGAGATTGAGAAAGATCGGTACCTAATAATGCTTCGAAGTTGTAACAACTAAAGCCGATCGGTACCTAATACTTCCTTATTTTTCTTTTGTTTTTTTTTTGGGTAAGATCAGGGGGTGTGTTCACTGCCAACTTCTGACATGGTGCCATTGAATTGGTTAATTTTATTAGGTAAATAATGGGTCTGAAAAGGAGATGCACCTTGATGAGAAGACGGGTGATGGAAAACAAAGCATACATCCCCTTCAAGTCGGTTCCTGTTTTTTGATAAGGTATGCATGAAGTGTTTAATTAGTTAAATTTATATGAATTTGAAGTTTGTGCAAAAATCGGCCCGAGACGAAAGCGTTTTTGCAAAATCTTTGAATCTTTGAAGCGTTTTTGCAAAGATATAATAATGTATGTGTATATTCTTCAAGCCGTAAACAAGAGGCCGATTATTCTTCGACCCTAATAGAATCGAAAAGCCACATGTGCGTGTTGGCGGGGGTCTCGTAGAAAACAAACTGCAGCAGCAGCTAGAATCGTAGTTCATGGCGAAAAACTTTTGCCAAATCATAGAATAGTAGAGATAACTACAGTCAATCCAGGCCATGAAAACTTTCAACCGTCTGTCCCGATTCAGTGACGACATTACCATTCGGGAGATGCGCTTGGAAGTTTCATCCAATGGCCTCGATACTCACATCTACTTGGCGAAGATATCTCTCCGCCCGAGCAAATGAAAGCAGATTGGGGTTAGAAGAAATACCTTTATATATATATATATGTTACATTTTAAATTGTTGAATGTTTTTATATGTTAAATTTATATGTTATTTTTTTTTTTTGTGGGGAACAAAAATGGCGGCTTTGGCGGATAAGCCTAAGTCCACAGACATGCCAACGACCTCGACTTCACAACAACTTGATGAGGTATGTATTTAATTAACTTCTCCATTTTTTTAAAAATTAACCTCGCTCCCTTTATTTATATTTTGTCTGTATTTATAAAAAGCATGGTAATTTTGTGTAGGGGACAAAATCAAAGACTCATTCTTTCCCGGACCTGAAAGTTAGGACTTTAAACTCCACACAATATAAAGGGAAGGATTACATGCAAAAAGTAAGAACGGTGACGATGATGAGACTGCATGAGGAGGCTGGCCATCGCATAGCCACCGAGCAAGTGATAGTTATTCCGCTTGAGGAGGATATTCTAGGGGCTGAGTGCCAAGCGCTTATATCATGGGATCTGCTAGCCGTATGGGCTGGCCTAGACCAGATTGATATATCACACATATTTGTTTGGATGAAGTAAGTTTCTTAATAAATAATTTCATAGTCTAATATTCTGACTACTAGATAGTGTTTTAAATACCGGAATTAATACCGTAATAATGTAGGATATTGAAATTGAGAGTGATCCCCGAGAAGAATATTCCATCTGATCTATACGGATTCCTGTGCCCCTATGTTTTATCTTTATTTATTCCGGATTTCTCGTTCGAACAACGGGTAGATTATATTGCTCAGCAATTGGCGACAACCAAGAAGCTGATTTTTGGCGCTTATAATGAAAAAGGGTAATAAACAAATTAATATTAAGTTTCCCCCTACAATTGCATTTTCATACCTAATATATGTACTTGTTAATAATGATGATGTCTCTTGATGTCGGACTCATTGGGTGCTAGCGACCATCATGCCGACAAGGAATAAAGTTTTCGGTTGGACTCTTTACATCATCAACCAAGCGAGACTTTTAAGCACTTGATTAATATGTAAGTTTATAATACTGATTTATTTATAATAACATTTTCATTTTTTATTTATAGAAAAAAGTTCTTTCATATTTTTGCCCCTAAAAAAATTAGTTTCTGCCTCCTTTTTTATTTTTTAAAAAAGGGCCTTTAAGAAGAAAAGAGCAAACGAGCAGGATCAACCCACGGAAGATTCTCGATGTTGGCCCCGATTTTATTACGATAACGAGGGTACGTGCTCAAATACAATAACATTAAGTGCAAAATCTGTGTTTAATACTAATACAATACCTAAAGTTCAAGATTCTGATGTGAGCCTTCTCTCGTCTGTTTTTTTTATGTAATAATAGGCCCCTCGCCAGCCAGATAGCATACAATGTGGATACTACGCTTGTCGGTTCATGTTGGAGATTATTAGGCGAAGATATCTCGTTATTCCAGACAAGGTTAGTAATAATTTAAACATGTGTTTATTACTTTTTTTAAATTAGAGCTAATGTTGTCTTGCTTTTTCGCTATATATACCATGATGTTGCTAATGTTGTCTTGCTTGCTGCTATATATACCATAATGTCTTCTCTTTGTTTTTTCGCGTAAAGTATGCAATCAACCCGTCAACAGATTGAGCAAGTACTCAAGTGTAGATATAGACGAGGTAAGAGACATGTGGGGCAACTACGTCTTAGAATATATTTAGAAATGCATGATACTCAGAGTTTAGATCAACTTATTAGTAAATGTTTTGTTGAAGTTAGGGAATGATTAGTTCATGTAAATTCAACTCCTTGTAAGTATATATATATATATATGATGCAGCTGCTGTTGTGGTTGAATTGAATCTATTGAGTTCTGATGAACCCACTATGATTTATCTTTGGTCTTTGTATATGGTGTCTTGACATATGCGGGTTTTGAATGGCATGAAACAAATTTATATTTTCAAAACATTAGGAGTTTGTAATAAAAACGGTTACTAAAAAAAAACCGTTGTGAATACCTTTCACAACGGTTAATAAAAATAACACCGTTGTGAATGACATTCACAAATACCCGCGCATAATATTCAAAAACGGGTATTAAACAATGCACCGTTGTTAAAAGTCTTCACAATTTTGGAGGTAAAATTACAACAACGGGTATTAAACATAGAACCGTTGTTACAAAAAATATCAACAACGGGTATGTACCATAAACCCGTTGTCAAAAGAATTTACAATTTTGGAGGGAAAGTTACAACAACGGTTATACATACGACAAC
The DNA here is from genome assembly GCF_048544455.1 of Silene latifolia. Classification (NCBI taxonomy): domain Eukaryota; kingdom Viridiplantae; phylum Streptophyta; class Magnoliopsida; order Caryophyllales; family Caryophyllaceae; genus Silene; species Silene latifolia. The sequence goes on along the minus strand of NC_133534.1, from coordinate 141,409,052 downwards.
CGTTGTTATATTATTCCCTCCAAAATTTTGAAACACTTTCCACAACGGAGAACACCCAACAACAACGGCTTTTAACCGTGGTGAATACTTTAGACAACGGTTTCACTAAATAATCAAACCGTTGTAAATACCTTCTACAACGGCCGCTTTAACAACGTCCGCTTTTTTATTTTACAACGGTTTTTACCCGTTGTTATAGGCTGTATCTGTAGTAGTGTCAAGGCTTGTCGTGGCTTGACGAAGCCTAATTTACTTCAATTTTGCAGGTGACATTCCTTCTACGTCGGGGAGGGCTTCCATGGATGTGGACATAGACTTCGACCCTTCCCTTGCTCTTGTAGGGGGTGAGAGAGAGAGGAGGTGTTCGAGGAGGGGGCTGAGGAGGTACCGAGGCGGGCCAACGTGGGACGTGGTGGTCGTCACATAGGAGGTGCACCCGAGTGGGCCGAGAAATGGGATGGTAGACATCTCATTTGGGCGGAAGAGAGCCACCTTTCTTAAAGGACAGCGATGAGCCTGGTAAATTTCAAACCTGTCATTTCTTATTACATTTCCTATTTGTTTGTCGTTTCATTTATCATTTGCCTTCACGCAAAAGGTAGCGTTTGCTTCGAATTGATGCAGGATGCCGGGAACATGAGGTCCTTTTCTGGCTACTCGACGATGATGGACGCCTTTGGGAGACTGTCGAAGGAGGAGAAGGCCATCGTTGAGTTGGGAGCCTTCTGGGCTCTGGTGGGAGCGTGGTGGGCGATTAGGGAAAGGAAGATTCAGGCTAACTCTAGCCTGAGTTGAGCTTTTCTTGATCGGTTCTAGGACACGACCTCGACTTTTCATATGCCTTTTGGAGAGGTCGGGGTCACCTTGGAGGACTACGGCATGATCTCTGGTCTACCGTGTGGAGAGGAGGCTTTCGTGTGGCCCGTGACGGTCATGAGAGTGGATTCAGCCGAGGCAAGGAGGCTGATCGGCTGGAACCTGGCGGAGGGTGCTGTCAGCGTTCCCGGGTTGGTGCCGAGTTCTTACGTCAGGGACTACTTTGCGGGTAGGACCCCGGCGACGGTGACGATGGATGGGAGGAAGGTGCCTCCTCCTCCTCCTTGCACTGAGGAGCAGAGGTGGTTGTGGTGGTTCTTGTCTTCGATTTACCTCGGTGACAAGGGGGGGACGCTGTCAACGAAGCTTCTTCCTTTTCTGTCTGAATTGAGTAGCCTGGGTCGGTGGGACTGGGTTACTCCTGGCTTTTCGGTCCTCACTCGCTACATGAGGGCCATGGTACGTCCTGAGCTGATGGAGAAGGGGACTTCTCTTGCTACTATTGGTCCTGGACTCTTGTTGGAAGTATGAACCTTTTTGCATCATGAAAGATCATTATTTCTTCATTTCTTTGTTTCTCTTGAATTATGAAAGATCATAAATGATTATCTTTGTTTGCAGGCGTGGGTGTACTCCTACTTTCCCGGCTTCGCGCCCAAGAGGACGGAGCCTGAGCCGAGGGCTTACCCCGCCGTGAGAGACTGGGTAGTGTGTCGTAGGAAGAACCAGCGCTCTTCTTACGACGTTTGTTGTCGGGGCGTAAACGCCCTGAAGTTGGAGAACGTAAGTACTTTTGATCCTTTCTTTATTTTTGTCTTTTATTTTAGAAGTGATCATAGGAATGAACCCTCCTTTCCCACTTAGAGCAGATCATAGGAATAACCCCTCGTTTAATTGTTTTAGTGGGTTCCTAGACCTTGGGAGGACTACCCAGACGCTCCCGCTTTTGTGGCTGAGGTCCTAAATCCTAGGAGCTCGAGTCAGTTGTTACTGAGGACGCCCATGGGACCTGTGTGGTACCTGGGCGAACGTTTAACTTGGCAGTGCTCTCGTGACACCTTCACGGTTCCCATCGATCCTCCACGGACGATGTTTAGGGAGCCTTCTGACGCTGAGAGAGAGGCTTACTTGGCGGATGCGAGCGGTGACGCCCTTCTTCTTCCTAGCGAGGAGTACTCTGAGTTCGTTCACAGGAGGTTGGCGTACTGGCCGATCGTGGTGAGTATTTTACCTTTTCTTTGCTTTAGAATTCGATTTGACAAACGACGAATGATCGTTAAGTAAAAGAGCTTTTTTATCCTTGTAGGAGATCGAGGTGGCAGGCGTCGAGCCCCCAGCTTACCCAGAGACACTCGAGTACACTGACGCGGCGGGGATGACGACGATCTCGAAGATCCACGAATTCGGCTAGGAGGTGACGGACGCAGGTTTAAGGGAGTGGCAGCACTTAGTGAGGAGGGTAAGCCCCCAGTTTTGAGTGTCATTATTGCTTTTATTGCATAAGAATACGTTTGTTCCTTATCCTCTTTGGTTGAACCTTTTTGTTATTCAAATACAGGTGGCACCGTCTTAGTACGTGGCGCTGTGGAGGACGGCCAACCGGCTGTGAGCCACGGCGATCGAGGCACTTGCAGGTGGCCGAGGACGACAGGTATGAACCTCTCATTCTCATACTTATTTCATTTCATTGATATTTCCGGATTTTGTTTTGAAATAATTGAAATGAGGCATTTCTCCTTCATTTGTATGCAGAGAGAGCGTGACCTGGAGCGCGAGCTGGCGCAGTCCCGAGAGGAGATAACTCGTCTGTTAAGGGAGTTAGAGGTCAGGGACGCTGAGATCGCTGCTCTCGAGGCGACCGTGTCTGAGCTGAGTGGTGACCAGGAGTAGATGCTTTCCATTTTTGTTGTTGTCTTGTATATACTTTATACATTTTGGACTTTTCGGATCTGTTTTGGGCGAGAGCCCCCAGTTTGATGTATATATCGCATTTTGGTTGTATATATAATGGCCTGAGTGCCATTTCCCCAGCTGATCAGTCCTCGACAGAAATTAGGAAATAGCGTTTAGTATAAATATAGACTTTGGGGAAGCTTTTATTCACACAATTCCTTCATCTTTCTTCCGTCTTTCACATAAAAACTCCCATATCTTCATAAAAAATTTCAAAATAATGGATGCTTTTGAAAACCGTCTTAAAGAGTGGACGAATGAGTCCTCAAATGTTGAAAAACATGACATGGGTGCGTTTAATTTGGGATCGATCTTGAGTCTCAAATTGGTGAAAATTGTGTAGCCTTTCTTAGATGCCTGTCTTGAGTATTGGGACCCAAATTTTCATGTGTTTGCCTTTCCTGGAGGCGATATTTGTCCTTTCCCTGAAGAAATAGCTGCTATTGGAGGATGGGACCTGGAGAATGCACCCGCTATACCTTTTAGCTCTCAAGGATATAAGAGCAAATTTAGGGACCTGCTCGGATTGACCAAGGGTGAGGTGGACCATCTTGTGACCTCAAAAGGAGTCCGTATGTTTGACTTTATCGATCGATTTATAAATAGGGAGGACCCTTCTATTTCTTATGTTGTGAGGCGCAGAGCCATTGGGTTTTGTCTACTTCACTGCTATGTCCTTCAAGGGCATGTTGACAAGGAGATGGGAGAGGATCCTCGTTTTCTGAGCCTAGTGGAACAAATGAAGCTGCGCGAGAGCCCAGCATGCCTAGTTTTAGGAGAGACCATTCTTGGTTTGGATAACAGAAAGACCAACCGCGAGCTTCCTTATTTGGGAAGTCCCATTGTTTTACAGGTAAGAACTCACTTTCTTTCTTTTTCATGTATGTCAACTGTTTTTTTCATTTTTTTTTTATTTTTTTGCTTTTTTCCTTCTCTTTATTTTTTCGTTTTTTTTTCTTTTGGTTGATAAAAGGGTATTAATTCTCGTCTTCTTTGCAGGTTTGGCTGATGAAGCGGCTGCGAATGATCGAGCCCCTAGTTAATGTGCCAGGAAATCATGCTCGATCGATTGCAATGAGAACTAGGCTCTACATGGTGGACTTCACTCGGGTTTGGAATTACTGGGAAAATAAATTGAAGAGCGAAAGAGGTCCCCTGATCCGTTGGATCGTGCCGTGGTGGCAGCTCAGGTCAGTCACAAGAGTCTCATCTTTGGATCTGACACGGTCAGTGTGCATCCCCGGCTTGGAATTCATGATATGTATCTATCCGGAGAGGTTGATGAGACAATTGGGCCTTAAGTAGAAGATTCCGAATATTGATACCGTTCCTCAAACTGCATCGGCGCATATTACAAAGATTTGTCGGGAATGGGCAATCAAGTGGGCTCAGAGGAACATGTGGTTCATATCAGTTCCCATTGGCTCCCTATGGGTATCTGACTCATACTTGCAATGGAGGAAGGCTGGTACTCCGGAAGAGCATGAGAAATTGAGGAAACACGAGCCTGTTGACTACAAGATCCGCGATGTAGCAAAGGAGAACCAGAAGTACTTGACTGAGGAGGAAGAAGAGGCTGGATTCTGAGTCGTTCATCCGTCGAAGAAACGGAAGACCGCTCCTGCCGTAGAGATGGTGATGGATCGAAATGGCAAGGCTAGACCGCGAGAAAGACCTTTGGTGATTAGGTCGGAGATAACACAAGAGCGGCCGGCTCATGGTCGAGACAAGAAGTATGATACGGGTGACAAATGCAAAGGGAAAATGGAAGAATAGCCTTAGTCGTTTATTATAGTATTATTTATTATTATTTAAGTTGTAATAAACGGCGGGGTTTTTAGAATCCTAGCCTAGCATTTTCTTTTCAGCATTTGATATTACTTGAAATATTATTATTATTTATGGAACAAATGAATAAAAGATTAATTAGTTAAGAAACTATTATGATTTCCTTTATATTATTCTTGTCGGAATTCAAATGCAAATGCAAATGTCCTTCTATTTACATTAAATAGATAATGGGTTGTATCCCGTGAAGGATTGCCTACAGATTCATTAAAAATGAAATTAAACCCTGTGCGTAGTTCGAAGAAATGCAAAAGAATAATTGTTCGAAGCAAGAGCTTGCAATGAACTTAGAAAATAAGCACGAGCTTTACTTACTCGTAAAATAAAATTCAATTTATTTGATGATATGAGGATGTCGAAATGCCAAAATGCAAGAGCATAGTGGAATAAGATTTCTTTCAGCGGGCCAAGGGCCATTTTATTTCGTGTCGCATGAGCGGCACGTGGGTGTTACGCGAAGCGCGTGTTTTGTCCTACACTAAGGGTAATATCGTTTCAATTGGTCGAGGTTGGTTGGGTTAACAAATTTATTCCCATCTAGGTCTGTAATCCTAACTGCACCCCCCGAGAGTACGGACTTGACTAGGAAAGGTGCGGCCCAGTTGGGTTTAAACTTTCTACGTGGATCGACAGGTAAGAGAGCTCTAACTGATTTAAGGACCAAGTCTCCTTCTTTGATGTTTCTGGGCTTAACCCGTTTGTTAAAGGCTCATTTGATACGTGCCTGATAGGTTTGCACATTATGTAATGCCCGCAATCTTCGTTCATCCAACATGATGAGTTCCTCATATCTATCTCTATTCCATTCAGCTTCTGGAATTTGACTTTCGAGCAAAATGCGTAGGGACGGAATTTCTAGTTCAACTGGTTGTACAGCTTCCATGCCATAAGTTAGAAACAAAGAAGTGGACCAAGTGGGCGTCCTAACTGATGTGTGATAACCCCATAACGCAAAAGGTATTTTGCTAGGCCAATCTCGATAATTGTCGATCATTTTCTTGAGGATCGTGACGACATTTTTGTTAGCTGCCTCCACCGCGCCATTAGTTTGAGGTCTATAAGGCGAGGAATGGTGGTGCTTGATTTTGTATCTGGATGGAAATTGTGCAGCTTCGGCTTGGAAATGTCACCCATTATCACTAATGATATCGTGTGGGTAACCATACCGACATATGATATTGGTTTGTATGAACTTGCCACATGTTTAGTTGTAAAAGCAGTGTAGGATGCTGCTTCGACCCATTTGGTAAAATAGTTGATAGCTACCAAAATGAAACAGTGACCTCCTGTTCCAAGTGGGGTGATCTTTCCAATGATGTCGATTCCCCAAGCAGAAAACGGCCAAGGAGATGTCATGGTGTAAAGCATTTAGGAAGGGACATGTTGCACATTCCCGAAGATTTTTCAATTATGGCAATGTCTGACGTATTTAATACAATCTGACTCCATTGTGGTCCAGTAGTATCCTAGACGCGTGATTTTCTTTGCCATCATGGGTCCACTCATGTGAGGACCGCATTCTCCATCGTGACCTTCTTCCATCACTTTTTGTGCCTGTGATTGATCAAGGCAACGCAGGACCACACCAAGAGGTGTTCTTTTGTACAATTCTCCTTGCATGAGAAAGTATTGAGAGGCTAGTAGGCAAATGGCGCATTGTCCCACTCTTATCCATATCTGGTGGGTATGTACCATTGAGTTTGAAGTTTAGGATGACTTAAAACCAGGGTTTCTCTGGGCTTTCTGCCTCATCTGTAATTTGGTGTACATAGGCTGGTTCTAACCGTCGTTCGATGCATAAAGGCATTTAAACCATATTATCTGGCATATTAATCAAAGATGCAAGTTTTGCAAGAGCGTCTGCAAATTGATTTTCTTCATGAGGCAAGTGTAGATAAGTGACTTGATTGAAGAATTGGGCAACTTGATCTATCCTTGCCTAATAGGTTGCTGGGATTTCACTTCGAATTTTCCAAGATCCCGTAATTTGGTTAATGATCAAGGATGAGTCTCCGTGAACTCGAAGATTCTTGATGCCCAAACTTACTGCTGCTTGTAGACCAATGAGACAAGCTTTATCTTCTGCTGCGTTATTTGTCACCTCGAAGTCGAGTTTGACAGAAAGTGGTGTATGCTCGCCTTCAGAAGAAATGAGCAACACTCCTATTCCAAATCCTCTTAAATTTGATGCCCCGCCAAAATAAAGATACCAAGAGTCTACACGGGTTTGTAGTATGTCCTCATCTGGAAATGATCACATATTTATTGCTTGGGTGTCGTTGATGGGATTATCTGCGAAGAACTCAGCAACGGCGCGTCCCTTTATGAGCTTGAGTGGTGCGTATTTGAGATCGAACTCTGAAAGCATTAGGGTCCATCTTGACAAACGTCCGTTGAGAACGGGTTTCTCGAAAAGGTATTTGACGGGATCCATCTTAGAATACACCTTGACAGAGTAGCTAAGCATGTAGTGGCGTAGCTTATTTGTTGCCCACACAAGAGCGAGGCGTGTCTTTTCGAGAGGTGTGTATTTACATTCATATTCTAAGAACTTATTACTAAGGTAGTAGATAACTCTTTCTTCTTTCCCAAATGTTTGTGCGAGCATAGCCCCCATGGCTGTTTCGGTTACCGTGAGATATAGACCAATAGGTTGATCTCATAGAGGAGGCATTAGCACTGGTGGCTTAGCTAGTATCTGTTTAATTCTGTCAAACGCCTTTTGACAGTCGTCGTCCCATATAGTATGATCTATTTTCTTGAGCTTTTTAAAAATGGGTTCGCAGATTATAGTAAGCTTCGATATGAATCTGCTTATATACTGCACTTTGCCTAGAAATCCTCTAACCTCCTTCTCTGTTTGGGGTTGCGGCATTTCGATTAGAGCTTTGATCTTGGATGGATCGATTTCTATTCCCCTTTAGCTAACGACATATCCCAGAAGCTTGCCTGACATTACTCCGAATGCACATTTCTGAGGATTGAGCCTCATGTTGTACTTTCGCAGTCTTAGGAAGAATTTACGAAGGTTATCAATATGAACCTTCCTATCCTTGGCTTTGACAATCATATCATCGACGTACACTTCTACTTCTTTATGCATCATGTCATATAGCAAAGTGGTTGCAGTGCGTTGATATGTAGCCCCGACATTGATTAGCCCTAATATCATAACAGTATAACAATATGTGCCCTACTGAGTAACGAAGGTTGTCTTATGCATTTCTTCTATACCCATCTTGAACTGATTATACTCTGTATACCCATCGATAAAGGATAACAACGCGTGATCTGCTGTATTATCTACCAATATATCAATGTGTGGTAGAGGGAAGTCGTCCTTGGGACTTGCTTTGTTCAAATCTCTGAAATCAACGCAAACTCAGATTCGCCCATGCTTTTTGGGTACGGGGACTATGTTAGCCACCCAGTCTGAATACTCGGAAACTTTGATGAATCCGGCTTTGAATTTTTTGTCGACTTCTTCTTTGATCTTTAGAGCCCATTCGGTCCTCATTCGACGAAGCTTCTGTTTTATGGGTTTGAAACCTGGTTTTATTGGAATTCCGTGTTCTGCAATATCCCTGTCGATTCCTGGCATGTCTTTGTAAGACCAAGCGAAAACGTCCTTGAACTCGTGTAGGAAGTCGATAAAATTGGCCCTTTCAGTTGGGTTTAAGGTCGTCCCTATCCTAAGTTCTTGGGGTTCTAGTTCGGTTCCTACATTGATGGGTTCGGTATTTTCTATAACTGGTGCCCCTTCCCCCTCTTGTAGTATTTCTTTAATTATGTAGGGAGGTAATTCGACTGAGTCTGGGTCAGGATCGTCCTCATTATCATCGTAAATAGAATTGCATTTAGAATAACACAAAGAGGAAGTAGAATCTGATTTATTCATGCTAAATTTTGAAAAGAGGTGAAACAAAGAAGCAATCTATTCAGTAGTCAGTGGCGGCAGAGGGACAGCTGCTGGGACATTTCCCAAGCTACTGTTGATAAGTGCATATTCTATACACTTTATTTGCAGTTTTGGCACGTATTTCTATGCTTATTTGTTAGCTTAAAGGTATTATTTCTCCCGAAACGGTTTACTTTGGAATTTCTATGATTTATTGTAGGAATGAGTAGAAGTGAGCTAAACCAAGCTTAAATCTTACTCCGGAAGCAACTTTATGGAAACTTGGAAGATGGGAGTTCGGACTCGTTCACCTCGGGATGCGTGCATGGAGTGAGGAGGCTGTTTGGATGCGTGCATGTTTTCAAGGAATGCGCAGACGGTCTTATCCGGAGATGTGTTCCTCAATGGGAGGTGAAGGATATCCTAGAAGCTTGCCACTCTTCTGCCTATGGTGGTCACCATGGTCCGTCCCGGACTGTGGCTAAGGTACTCCAATCTGGTTTCTATTGGCCAACTTTGCATGCAGATAGTCGCAATTTTGTTGCTGAGTGCGATGCTTGTCAAAGATCGGGGAATATTTCAAAGAGACATGAGATGCCACAGGTAGGCATTTTAGAGGTTGAGATTTTTGATGTCTGGGGCATTGATTATCAAGGACCTTTTCCGAGCAGTCAAGGTAATAAATATATCCTCGTAGTTGTAGATTATGTGTCCAAATGGGTAGAAGCTATCGCTACTCCCCATTGCGATGCAAAAGCCGTGATTAAACTGTTTAAAAAGATTATTTTCCCTCGTTTTGGTGTCCCTAGGGTTGTCATTGTTGAGAAATGTGTCCTCAACAATAGTGCGATCATATGATTTAAATATCATTATTAAATCTCATTTTAAAGAATACAATTGGGAAGTATTAATACTGTCAACTGGTCAACATATATCGGTAATGATTGGCTGGCTAGAGTTTGACATTACTGTCGTGTGACGGTGGTGATCAGTTGACCCCCCTAGGTCATACCTATAGGGCAACACTCTTAATTGATCATTTAATTAATCGTGTAATGTTACGAGTTAATTAAATTATTTGAAAAATTGACGGACGATTTTGGAAGTAAAATTTACGTATCAAATTGAAATGTGATTAAATGAGATCTGATGTCCGAGTAATCGAATTGTATCATTACTCGGATGAAATTATTGTTTAAAGAAACAATTGAATTTGAATGAATTATTATAAATACGATTTATAAACTGGTGAAATATTTTGGTACAAGTAATTTTGAATTACTAAGTTGATTGTTGTATATGACGTATTTTTATTAATGCGTTGATTTTTAATATGTTAAAAATACATAACAATTTATGTTACATATGACATGTGACATATTGACATTTGACAAAAATAATATGGAATCCATATTACAATAAGTGCCGAAAATTGGAGGTGGTTTAGGCTAATTGTGGTTGATTAAATAAGTGGAAAACACAATCATTCTATAGTGAGCCTAGCCATGCAACCCTAGTTTGTATTGTGAAGGCAAACAAGGGCATGCATTGGGTCTTTCTCTTCCCCCTTTCTACCCTCCTATTCGGTTTCACCCTAGGAAAGACAAAAGGATTTTTGTCTTATATTTTGATAAAAACACTACATGCATTAGTGTGTATCTATCTATCATTATTCATTCTTACTTCTTAATATTTTTTTTAGAAAGAGAAAAACCTCTAAAAATCCCTCTCCTCTAACCGGTTTTAGAGAGTAAAAGCCAAACAATTTTTGGTTCAATTTTTCACAAGATTAATATTCTACTAGCTCATATAATATTAATTTGATTAAGAGTAAGCCTTGGGTATAAAGCTTAGGGAGAGTTCCTATACTGGGATCTTGTTTCTTCCATTAAAGGAAAGCTCAAGAACAAAAGAAAAGGAGATTTCTTTTGTGCCCATTAAACCGAAATACCCATTGTAAGAATAATGATTTCTCCTCTATTTTTCCATATTGTTTGCATGCATAAAATCCGTATTTAATTTTATGACAAATTAATTAAGACATATATGAGTATGTTAATATGTATATGAATCTACTTTTCCTTCAATCGGTATCAGAGCCACGGTTGTTTGCATGCAAATCGGTTAAAGGTTTTTCCGAGTTATAAGAATAACAAATAAAACTTGTAATTTTGTGTTATTGTGATATATCACGAAATTAATCCATGCATGTTAATATTTCTGGTCCTAAAATGTTTTAGGATATTTTGGTTAATTTTACGGATTTTTATTGTTCATAATTTACTATAATGGCATTTAAATGTGATTTTATGAGTAAAAATGTCATTTTTGGTCTAAAATTAGCTATACTTTGAATTTTCCATTGATTTTTGGATATGTTGTCATATATATTATTTTGAGATAACCTGTAAATGTTCATAATTGTTTGACTTGTTATGCTCGAAAAATGAATTTTTCATTATTAAATTCGGATTTAAGTGAAAAATAGGTTAATATGAGTTAAATTTCGAATCTGGTCATAGAAAATTAATATGTTGTCACATGAAATTTTACAAGATGTGTGTAAAATAATTGGCTATAAAGAAGTCTTTTTGCATGATTTATGGATTTTTGAAGAAAAATAGCATAAATAGTGACATTATTAGTGGAAAATTAATAAAACATAATCTATGACTTAGGAAAAACGTCTAATGTTGAATTTTTATTATCTTTTTTAGATCTAAAATTGAAAAGTTATTTAAAATAATTTTTCCATGTTTTTATGATTATTTTATTAAAAAATCGATAAACCGCAACATTGTTTTTCCGGAAAATTTTCGAAATTTTTAACCTAAGATTTTGAACATTATGAGTGTCATGGTAATTTTCAAGAATGTTCATGAGTTTAAATTTCAAATTTCAAATTTATTTGAAATTTTGTGATTTATTTGAAGTTTAATAGCTTATTTTTATAATTTTTGGTCCATTTATGAACAATTTTGTAAATATGGGTTAATTATGGTCAAATTATTAGTGAAGACTAAATTTTGAGTCCTAAGAGGTTAGGGTAATTAACTTATGTATAAATATGAGTTTATGTATTTTTGTGATTATAAAAATGTTGAAATCACGCAAATCCGTAAAAATCGAGTAATATACGATATTGGCTAATTAAAGGCGATTTAGCATAAAATTGAGCATGTTCATACATATTATAATGCTGCATTTTTCTTTATGATTGTCATAATTTTAATTTATGTAATTTTGAATTATGTAATTTTACTTAGTATGGCCTTAGATTTTTAATTGGTATTTCCCGAAATGTATGGGAATATCGATTCAGTTGTAATTTTAGTGTGATCTCGTATCACCGTTATGTAATTTAATAGATTTATTTTATTTTAGTTACAAATGTATAATAGGAAATTATGTAATTTATTATGTAATTTTATTCATTCCGGAGTTCCCAAAGACGGATTTCTTCAAGAATGGCGATACATAAAGACGGTGTTACCTCGAGATGCGTGCCACAACCGAAGTTCAAGGGACCAATGGAGTTGGTTTCCGAATATGTAATAGTTAAATAGTTTTTCTATTTTAGGAAAGGCCATACTAGGATTTTTTATCTTTATGCTTGCATTTTATTTTATGTCACATGCATAGCTAAATCGCCATAACTAAAACATGCATCTTTTATCGAGTTTATCGACCGTGTCAATTCGAATTATCGTAGTTCACCGCTTTAGTTCACTTAAAACGTGATAGATAATAAATTGACATGACCTCTCGCTAAAACAAACAATTGAGACATAGCCTTACCAAATAGTAGAAACCATGAAAACCTATTTCGCGAGGGAGTGCACTCGGCTACCCCGGGGTACAAACCTTGCTACGTAGGGGAAGTGGGTGATAAATGTCTATCCACCGAATTCATGTTGATGAGGGTTGCATCGGCTACCCCGTGCCTAAGTTGATGTGGGTTTGGATAATGGACACATTTATTCGAAATTTGAATTGTACTCAACAAAAGTTATTGATAAGGGTTGCATCGGCTACCCCGTGCCCTTGTTGATGTGTTTTGGGCTATAGATAAACATTAGAGTAATTTTATCGACCAAGAGTTCTAAAAGTAGAATCGATTAAAAGGTTAATCCACCGAGTTATATTGATAAAGGTTGCATCGGCTACCCCTTGCCTAAGTTGATATGAATTCGGGTCTTGGAATCATTTATTATAGTTGGGTAGAGGTCACTATATAAATGTTCATATCTTGTTAATTTGCAAGTATGATTTAAAAAGACAAATGTTAATATTTCCTTTCCTCCATATTTGTAGTGCATTACAATGAATCCAACAAATGCTACCGCACCGATAACTATTGAGTCATATCACAATGTTCTTGACAACATATGCTCCAACAACGATTTCGATACAACTAGAGAACTTCATTTCGGGATAGGTTCGGATGGAAACCTTAACTTCATCACCTCTTCTAAACCACCCACTACTACTAGACCTCGTGTGAGTCCGTCTCAGGAAGACTACCTCATAGAATCTATAGGGTCTTTGTCTCTGGAAGATAAAGATGCCAAAGCTAGTGGGAGCTCTAGCAATCAAGTTCTTGCTTCAAAGGGCAAGAGGTTCAAAAAGAAAGGAAAGAAAATCAAAAACTTCAAGCAAGTTAATGATGAGTGCCATTATTGCCATGGCATGGGACATTGGCTTAGGAATTGTCCCATGTATTTGCGAAATATAAGGGAAGGACTCATTACTCCAAAAGGTAGAATTCCTAAAGAAATTTATGTTATTGATATAAATTATACTTCCACTACAACATGGGTACTAGATACCGGTTGTGGTTCTCACCTTTGTAATCATTTACAGGGTTTAAGAGATGTGGAGAGGCTTAGCAAGGGAGATGTGGATCTACGCCTTGGAAATGGAGCTCGGGTAGCGGCCGAATCCAAGGGAACTTATGTTTTAGCTTTGCCAAATGGATTTGAGTTGTATTTGCATAATTGTTTTTATGTGCCTACACTCTCTAAAAACATTATTTCAATCGACATGCTAGACCTGGACGGTTTTTGTTTTGTCATTAAGAACAATCGTTGTACTATTTCTAGGAACGACTTGGTTATAGGCCAAGCTTCCTCTATCAATGGCATTTACATTTTAGAGACCTCAAATCCGACAAATGATATTTATAACATTCAATCAAAGAAACTCAAAACAAGTGACCCAAGTGAAGCGTTCATTTGGCATTGTCGATTAGGTCACATAAACGAGAATCGCATCAAAAGATTAATTTCGACTAATGTGATTACACCATTTGATTATCAATCATTTTATACATGCGAATATTGCCTACTTGGCAAAATGACTCGTAATCCTTTTAGTGGTAAAGGGACACGAGCTAGTGAGCTATTGGGACTCATACACACCGATGTATGTGGACCAATGACTATCACCGCTCGTGGTAATTATGACTACTTCATAACCTTCACCGATGATTTAAGTAGATATGGGTATATCTATTTAATGAAACATAAGAGTGAAGCGTTTGAGAAATTCAAGGAATTTCAAAACGAAGTAGAGAACCAATTGAACAAAAGGATTAAGGCACTACGATCCGATCGTGGTGGTGAATACCTTAGTCTTGAATTTGATTCACACTTGAAAGGTTGTGGTATTATATCACAACTTTCTCCACCCGGAACACCACAACTGAATGGTGTTGCCGAAAGGAGAAATCCAACCCTACTTGATATGGTTCGATCCATGATGAGTCAAACCGAGTTACCGAACTCGTTTTGGGGATTTGCAATCCAAACTGCAATTCTATCTTTAAATAATAGTCCCACTAAAGCCATCTAAAAGACTCCATTTGAAACATGGAAAGGAAAAGTTCCTAATCTATCCTACATGAAAATTTGGGGATGTGATGCTTACGTCAAATCTAAACCCGACAATAAGCTTGCCCCAAGATCTGAAAAGTGCATCTTTGTAGGCTATCCTTTGACCTCTTGAGGTTACTATTTCTATAAACCTCAAGATAACAAAGTGTTTGTGTCTTGCGAGGCTGTCTTCTTAGAACGAGAATTTATTTCTAAGAGACAGAGTGGGAGAAATTTTGAACTTGATGAAGTTCAAGAGCCACAAACCGAGGTAGAGACGCAAGAAGATGTTCCTTCGTCGTCTAATGCGGTTGTACCTCCTCCACTAAGAAATACGGGCCGAGTAATTCGCCATCCCGATCGATATGTGGGACTTATCGAGGAAGATGGAACACTCGATGTGTTGCTTATAGAAAGTGACGAGCCCGCCACCTACAAGACCGCAATCTCTAGTCCAAATTCCTCCTTATGGCTTGAAGCCATGAAGTCCGAAATGGATTCTATGCATGAAAACCAAGTTTGGGACTTGGTCGATTTGCCTAAAGGGGCAAGACCCCTTCAATGCAAATGGATATTCAAAATCAAGAATGGCATAGAAGGACATGATGATGTCTACAAAGCTAGGCTAGTGGCAAAAGGATTTACCCAAGTCCAAGGTCTCCATTATGATGAGACCTTCGCCCCCGTAGCCATGCTACGATCCATACGGATTATGTTAGCGATCGCCGCATTTCATGATTATGAAATATGGCAAATGGATGTCAAAACCGCGTTTCTAAATGGGCATTTAGAAGAGGAGGTGTACATGATACAACCCGAAGGTTTTGTTGATTCTAAAAATCCTAACAAAGTATGCAAACTTAAGAGATCCATTTATGGTCTTAAGCAAGCATCTAGAAGTTGGAATCATCGATTCAATCATGTTATAAAGGAAAATGGTTTCACTCGAAGTGTTGAGGAACCATGTTTATACATGAAATTCAGTGGGAGCAATGTTGTGTTCCTAATCTTGTATGTCGATGACATACTGCTCATTGGAAATGATATTCCAATGGTGTCTTCTGTTAAGAAGTGGTTAGGTAACCACTTCCAAATGAAGGATTTAGGAGAGGCATAACGCATATTAGGTATCCGGATCTATAGAGATAGATCCAAGAGGATATTGGCACTAAGTCAAGAGTCTTATGTTGATAAGATTCTTCGACGATTCAGCATGGACAAATCCAAAAGGGGTTTGGTACCTATGGTAACCGGGACGATAGTGAGCAAGACTCAATATCCCTCCGAACCCCATGATGTTGAACGCATGAAGTTGATCCCTTATGCTTCCGCTGTTGGATCAATCATGTATGCCATGATATGTACACGTCCTGATATCTCGTATGCCTTGAGCATGACGAGTAGATATCAAGGAAATCCAGGTGAGAGTCACTGGATTGCTGTCAAGAACATCCTTAAGTACTTGAGAAGAACTAAGGATTCTATCCTTGTGTTTGGAAGAGACACTGAGTTGCGTGTTAATGGATACACGGACTCAAGTTTTCAAACAGATAGAGATGACTTGAAATCACAAGCTGGTTTCGTGTTTATGCTCAATTGTGGTGCCGTAAGCTGGAGAAGCTTCAAGGAAGTCAGAATCATGGATTCTACAACGGGAGGTGAGTACATTGCAAAGATCGAAGCTCGCTAAGGAAGCTGTTTGGATCGGGCAATTCACGGAAGGTCTAAAAGTAGTACCTACCGCCAATGATCCCAAAGACTCTCTATTGTGATAATAGTGGGACGATCTTCCAAGCTAAGGAGCCGAAGTCTAGTAATAGATCTAGACATGTACTTAGAAAATATCATGTAATAAGAGATTTCATTGAAAGAAAGGAAATTGCGATTTGTAAGGTTGGGACGGATGACAACATAGCCGATCCGCTCACCAAGCCTTTATCGCAGGCTAAGCATGATGGACATGTTACGTCCATGGGACTTAAACGTGTACCAAGTTTTTGTTAGATTTTGAAATGAAATAAAAGTGTCGTTTTT
The DNA here is from genome assembly GCF_048544455.1 of Silene latifolia. NCBI lineage: Eukaryota > Viridiplantae > Streptophyta > Magnoliopsida > Caryophyllales > Caryophyllaceae > Silene > Silene latifolia. Next base: position 141,392,630 of record NC_133534.1, on the reverse strand, counting down.
GTTCATGTTCATAATCACATTTGTCTTTTATCTTTAATTTATACATTGTTACATCCAAACGGGTTGTAGAGACAATTGAACCCCGTTAAAGTGAACACGGATTAACATAGTATTTGCCCATAGTCACTTGTATGAGGTGACGTCTCGAAGTGACTAGAGTGTGATGCGATTGATGGCAAGTTCAAGTGCCATAGAGTCATGTGAGATGACTAGTCGATCACATAGGCAGATGTTAGGAACATTTTGTCGGGCCTAATGACCGCTTATAGAGTTCTGGCAAATTTATATAGCCTGGTCGTGGCGAGAGCTACTATAATATTCAAATGAGTCGATTCTTTTGACTAAAGACTATTCACCTAAGATGGCACAGTTTCAGATTAACTTTGATTTGTGTTACTACGACTTTCGTAAATGGGGTCAAATGGGCATATTTTGGGTTATGATGGTTGTGGCTAGTCGAAGGGAATGAGTGCGATAGGAATTGTCCACCCCTAGTCAGGGTTATAACAATATCTCAGGGCCACTCGAGGAGTAATGAACTGGAAATGCGTGGCCACGCTCGGAAAGTATCTATGATAGATAAGTCCGGTCAATCAGTTATTCTCCAGATCGAGGAAACCACTCTCGATATGATCACTTGCAAGTACGACCTGAAAGACACCTTGCATTGAGTGGGAGATAGTAATAGGACAAGAAAATTGGTGACGCACACTTGTCGAGGACAAGTGGGAGATTGTTGGGAAATGTGTCCTCAACAATAGTGCGATCATATGATTTAAATATCATTATTAAATCTCATTTTAAAGAATACAATTGGGAAATATTTATACTGTCAACTGGTCAACATATATCGGTAATGATTGACTGGCTACAGTTTGACATTACTGTCGTGTGACGGTGGTGATCAGTTGACCCCCTAGGTCATACCTATAGAGCAACACTCTTAATTGATCATTTAATTAATCGTGTAATGTTACGAGTTAATTAAATTATTTGAAAAATTGACGGACGATTTTGGAAGTAAAATTTACGTATCAAATTAAAATGTGATTAAATGAGATACGGTCTGAGTAATCGAATTGTATCATTAATCGGATGAAATTATTGGTTAAAGAAACAATTGAATTTGAATGAATTATTATAAATACGATTTATAAACTGGTGAAATATTTTGGTACAAGTAATTTTGAATTACTAAGTTGATTGTTGTATATGACGTATTTTTATTAATGCGTTGATTTTTAATATGTTAAAAATACATAACAATTTATGTTACATATGACATGTGACATATTGACATTTGACAAAAATAATATGGAATCCATATTACAATAAGTGCCGAAAATTGGAGGTGGTTTAGGCTAATTGTGGTTGATTAAATAAGTGGAAAACACAATCATTCTATAGTGAGCCTAGCCATGCAACCCTAGTTTACATTGTGAAGGCAAACAAGGGCATGCATTGGGTCTTTCTCTTCCCCCTTTCTACCCTCCTACCCGGTTTCACCCTAGGAAAGACAAAAGGATTTTTGTCTTATATTTTGATAAAAACACTACATGCATTAGTGTGTATCTATCTATCATTATTCATTCTTACTTCTTAATATTTTTTTTTAGAAAGAGAAAAACCTCTAAAAATCCCTCTCCTCTAACCGGTTTTAGAGAGTAAAAACCAAACAATTTTTGGTTCAATTTTTCACAAGATTAATATTCTACTAGCTCATATAATATTAATTTGATTAAGAGTAAGCCTTGGGTATAAAGCTTATGGAGAGTTCCTATACTTGGATCTTGTTTCTTCCATTAAAGGAAAGCTCAAGAACAAAAGAAAAGGAGATTTCTTTTGTGCCCATTAAACCGAAATACCCATTGTAAGAATAATGATTTCTCCTCTATTTTTCCATATTGTTTGCATGCATAAAATCCGTATTTAATTTTATGACAAATTAATTAAGACATATATGAGTATGTTAATATGTATATGAATCTACTTTTCCTTCAGTCATTAGCGATGGTGGAATGCATTTTAAAGAGAAACAACTTAGTGCTTTATTGACTAAATTCGGTGTCCAACATCGTAGAGGTTTGGGGTATCATCCCCAAACTAGTGGTCAGGTTGAGATTTCTAACCGAGAATTGAAAGAAGTTTTAGCTAAAGTTGTTTCTAAATCACGGAAAGATTGGAGTCTTAAGTTAGATGATGTCTTATGGGATTATAGGACCGCGTTTAAAACGCCAATTGGGATGTCACCGTACCGATTGATTTATGGTAAGACATGTCATTTACCTGTTGAGTTGGAGCGTAAGTCTTGGTGGGCTATTTGTGATTTGAATTTGGATCCTAACCTCTCTCGTGAGAAACGTATGACACAGCTGAATGAGTTGGAGGAATTTTGGCTGCTGGCCTATGATAATGCTAGGATCTACAAGGAGAAAACGAAGCGCTGGCACGACAAGAGAATTATTAAGCGCGAGTTCCATATTGGCGATAAGGTACTTCTTTTTAACGCTCGTATCCGTTTATTTCCTGGTAAGCTGAAATCCTGGTGGACTGGCCCTTATACGGACACAGCAGTTACAAAATTCGGATCAATTGAATTGGAAACCTCATCTGGAGACCGGTTCAAAGTCAATGGCCAATATGTGAAGCATTATCACGGTGCAGACGAAGTTGTTGGGCAGGTCGAAGTACTGTACTTTGATCCAATTTTAGAAGCTGCAAATTGAGGTAAAAAGGTCGTGCGGGACCTCTTAAACCAGCGCTAAACGGGAGGTAACCCGGCTTGTAATTATTTGTAATTAGGAACTTTACAGCTTTATTTCCTTTAATTTCCATTAGGAGCTTTAGTTATTGCATTTTACTTAGCATTTACTTTTACGGATAGACGTACGCCTTTGATAATTTTGCAGGCAATTATTTTATGCAAAGTGCGTAGGATGATCTACTGGATGTCATGAGAGAAAGACGGGAAATTGAAGTGGACAAATAAATTATTGACGTTTTTGAGATTAATTGCCCGCACAACCAGTCGATCGACCACGTTCACCAGTCGATCGACTGAGGAGAAACAGGTAGAAGCTGTTTTATGGGGAGATTGGTCGATCGACTGGGTAAGGTAGTCGATCGACCACCACGCGACATCAGAGGACGAGTTAATAAGGGAAGTTTTACTTCTTTTCTCATTCATTCAATCAAAAAATCGTGAAAACCCTTGTCTTTTCCCCTTTTCGCGATTTCCTGCTAATCTACCCCTTAATCTCGATTTTTCTTGCTCAAATTCCCGAGTTCTCAACAAAGGTATGTTCCTAATCCTCTTCTAATCCTTTAAATTCGATTCTCGCTGCACTTTTATGCCCAAATTTTGAGCATTGTTACATTGTGTCGGAAAAATCGATTTGGGGGAAAATCGATTTGGGGTTGATTTCTTGTCGAATTTATGCTTTAATTGCCTTTGCTATCTTATTCCTTTGATTTTCAAGCCATCCTAGCAACTAGGAGATGTTTAATTCCGTTTTCCCCCAATTGTTCGAAACCCTAGTTTCGTTTCCAATTTCTGATTTTGTTTGGGGTTTCATAAATTGTCAGTGTTAGGGATTAAGGGAAGCTTGTTGCTAATTTGTTGTTTGCAGGAAGCAACAATGACGAAAGGAAAGCAGACGATGTTCGAAGGTCAGTCCAGTCATGGAGCTGCCAAACGGCCGCGGGGTCCGCCGTTAATGATCGAGGATACTACGAATAGTCTACCTGACTATCCGCAGGTTACTTTCTCTTCCTCAACTCAGCGTGCTAAGTTCATTAACATGGTCGAAAAAATGAAAGTTCAGGCCACTCGTTTTCTTCATAAGCCTACTTTAGAGAAACTAGGTTGTTTTGAGTCTGTTGTGTCTCTGCTAAATGGGACAGGAATGTCGGGACTTGTGGACATGGCTGAGTTCACTTACTACACTTTGACCCTCAAGTTTTTCTCGTCTTACGGTTTTGACCAGGCTTCTTTCGAAGCCAACAGGAGTAGCCCTTGCATTTATTTTCGGCTATTCAATGTCACCTACTCCCTGACATTAACCGACTTTGCTGGTTATTTGGGTCTTTATTTCGAGGGTAACACCTCGGAAACTTCTGATGTGCACCGGGTCATGTGGTCGTGTATCTCTGACTGGAACGGCCCTAATAGGACGGGCACTTCCGTCCACTTACCCCTTTTTCGCTATTTTTTACGGCTGATGGGTAATACCATTTTCGGCAGCAAGGAGTCAAATAATGTGAATACCATTGAATTGTCTATCTTGGCGGGCTATCTGTACATTGAAAGTCGGGTAGCCCGTATCTATAACATAGCTTATTTGACTGCCGCTCACTTTCACACTATAAGTGAGGGCACTTTGGCCACTATTGTTTGTGGTGGGTTGGTGACGCGTATCGCCAACCGTCTAGTTCTTCTTTTCCCTCGAGAGGAGGCCCCTCTTGATCCTGACTTACGCTTCATGGATCTTGCCTACGCGAGGTCTGTGAAGTGGGTCGATAGTCGGAGTCGGTGGAAGATTGACTCCTTCATCTGCGACCGCATCCCTATCCTCGGCCTCTCTCCTATCTTGCCCCTTACCACTGTCCAGGGGGCAGCTCGCCCGCCCTTGCCTAGCTACAGGCTTCCTATTGGGGCGGGCACCGCTACTGCTAGTACCTCGAGGCGAGCTCGTGCCTCCTCTTCACAGGCACCCTCCTCCTCCACTCCTGCTCCCACCGGTTTTCCAGCCACTTTCCGTCCCCCTACACCTATAGTTATACCTGCGGTCATGGACCAAAGGGCGATGTCACGTATGTTGGGTGACTTGTGCAGGAGCTTTGATCAGCACAGATTAGACACGGCTCTGGCCCTGTACCCAGTTTACGAGGAGTACGCTCGGACAGGGATGCTCCCACGAGGTCCCTGGACTCACCCGTCCTTCTTTGTCCCACCGGTAGGCGGTTACCCTCCGCCTGCTACGAGGTCTACTCCCACCACTACGACTGCCGCTGCTGCTGAGGCGGAAGAGGAGGATGACTCAGGGTCAGACGAGGATAGTGGTTCCGAGTATGACGGTGGAGATTAGATGCTTGTGACCTCCCTTGTTTTTGGCTGGTTTGGGGAGGTCTTCTTTTGTGAGTTCTGATCCCTCTTTGTTGGTTTCCTTTTACTTTGTTGTTGCTTATATTCTTCCCCATTTTGCTGTTGATGCTGGTGATTTGCTGCTGAGCACAATGAGGGCATTGTGCGTTTTGGTTTGGGGAGGGTATTTGCATAGGTCTATTGCATCTGCATTTGTTTTTTATTGCATTTCAGTCACACATTTATTGCATTTCAGCTTGCATTTGTTTTTAATTCAAAAAAAAAAACTAAAGAAAAAATTTTGAAAAACCACCAAAAATTCAAAAATATCACGTTTACTTTTGCATATAGTCGAGTCGGATTGGAGTTTATTAATGACGACATTGCACTATTAGTCAAATATATGCCATTCCTTGCCTTTCCACAACTGCTTAGCGAGAATTAAAAGTGATTTCTCAAATTTTGTTGTGGAATTTACTTCGGGTTATTAGACTTGACTCATTTATTTTTGGACAACTACTTATACTTTCTGAGTTATAGAGCCTATAACTGGTGACATTCATGACCGGCTAATTTAGGATTGAGAGTAGTACTCCCATCATTTCATGTTTTGCACGTGTATGAGTTTTGATTGCTTATTGCCTATACGCATCGGTTTGTGGTCGGTATTACGTGTTTTGAGAACTATTGCATCTCCCCCTTTCTCATTTTGCCCATAAACATCACAAAGCCAAATTTGCCCTTTTTGTCCCATTTAGCTACATACTAAATTTAGCCACCCTAGCCGAGCTAGTAAAGGTAGTAAATCGGGAATGTTGTCTTATGATTTGATTTTATTATCTTGTTGGATGAACTGTGGGAAAGGGAAGCTGTCTTGAAAGAAAAAAAAAATTGAAAAAAAAAGGAGGAAGCTGAATTGGGCAGAGAGCACTGGAATGCAAGGGTGGTCGATCGATTGCCGGTTGCTGGTCGATCGACTGCCAGCTCAAAAACTGAAAAAAAAAAAAAAAAAAACAAAAACAAAAGAAAGCCAGAAAAAAAAGAAAGAAAAAAATAATAAGGAATTTAGGAAAAAATAATAATTTGGCTGAGTTGAGAATACACCTCATGTGCTTATTTTATGAATTGGAGGTGTCTGTTTTGGGATAGTGTGTTGCCTAGACATTTGGAGGCAATGGTTTATATTTCGAGTTGGAGGAACGGGATACGGTTTCTGGTGGTTTGTTAGGTACTAGCTTGGCTCCTTACCCTCACATTTCCATACTTGTTTTGCCCTTTCCTTCCCACTTAGCCTCACATATCCAAATCTTGCAATAGTTCGGCATGTAATAGTCCTTGACGGTGGTTATGCGTGTGTACGGTAGCTAGAATCATTATTCATACTAGTCAAGCATACATGTTTTGTCGGTCGCAGTCTAGGTGAGAGTCTGTATTTTCTTCCCTCTCTTCTACATATATTCTTACCATTTGCCTTGCTGAGAGAAGAGTGACCCGGGAGAGTCCAAATTTATGAGTCTTGCAAGGTCTAACGCTCGATTTAATTCCATAATATGCATAAATTTGTTCACCTGCTTTGAGCTTTGCCGTAGTTGATTATGTGCATTAAACGGTTTGGCATTGACTTGTAGCTAGCTCTGAGATATACCCCTTTCCATTAGGTCCTTTTTAGCTGCATTTAGTTTGCTTGAGGGCAAGCAAAGGTTTGGTTTGGGGAGATTTGATACGTGCATATTCTATACACTTTATTTGCAGTTTTGGCACGTATTTCTATGCTTATTTCTTAGCTTAAAGCTATTATTTCTCCCGAAACGGTTTACTTTGAATTTCTATGATTTATTGTAGGAATGAGTGGAAGTGAGCTAAACCAAGCTTAAATCGGCCTCCGGAAGCAACTTTATGGAAACTTGGAAGATGGGAGTTCGGACTCGTTCACCTCGGGATGCGTGCATGGAGTGAGGAGGCTGTTTGGAAGAGAAGAGGAAGTCACTGCACAGCTCAGTTGGTCGATCGACCAACATATTTTGTCGATCGACCGTGGAAGTTCAGCAGAAGAGTCTGCACTGTATAGGCTGGTCGATCGACCGTGCCACTTAGTCGATCGACCAGGCTGCGAAGCTGTTATCTATTTTACGTGTTAGGCTTTTGAAAGCCCAATTTGTAATTAACTTTTGGAAGGACGTTTATCAGTAGTACGCAGCAATAATTTAGGGGATGCTTTTTATTATTCAAGAACAGGAGTTTTAGATCTAGTTTGGAGACAAGAAAGTGAGACGACGGATTCCAATTTCAATTACTTTGTTCATCAATTCTTTAGTAAGCTTTACTACAATTTCCTACTTCTTTTATTTCTTGTCAATTCAATTCTTGTTGTTACTAGTTTTTATTCAAGCAATTCAGTTTTAATCTTTTGTTTTAAATTCAATTTCAATCATGTCAATTTCATTGTATGTCATTAATTTTGCAATTATTGTAGTTTTAATCATGCATAGCTAATCATTTTGATTGCGAACTAGGTGAGCCATGGCGTAAATTAGGTTAAATTTTATTAGTATGATTTTCTTCCATATCGATCTTGTTTTCTTTTGATAAATCTATCTTGGTAGATTGAAAGATTAGTAGGTTGGGTTATCATTAGATTTGGAATTTTCTTTGAGCGAAAGCTTTGAGAAATTCTAAGGAATTAGAAGACCATAAGGTTATTATTGAGCATTGATCGAAAGGCTTGCTCACATTTCCTGAGACCGTATTATAGGACCTCTTCTACCTCTTTGACCTGACCTTAGCCATGGTGAACCGAAGTTCCCGATCTTCTTTTTATCTTGTTTGCGAAATTTCTTATTTTAGCAATTAGTCAGTAGAATCAAACAAATTCAAAACCCCCATTTAACTGTTACCTTTATAGACTGAAAATAGCAAATAGAATTGATCTTGTCTCTCGGTGGTTCGACCCTTACTATCACTAGATATAGTTTTAGTTCGGATTTATAAATTTAATTTTGATACAAAACGACGGTATCAACTGTTACTATTTGATGCTATGCTAGGAGAAACAAGGGGATGGGGAGTGACGACAGAAGAAGACTCTCTAGCGACTTTTCTAGACTCATACTCTCATTCTGACTCCGACTCCGACTCGAATTTGTTGTCTTCAGGTTCTCCTTTGAACATCTCTCCTTCTCCATTGTCGACTTTGAAGAGCATTCCTTGGTTGTTAATCCATTTGATTGATTTTCTCCATCCTTTCTGCTGGTTTGAACTGGTGTCAGTGATTAATGCTGTAGGGTTAAAATGGTCATCTTGAAGTATCATGGTAATGATCTCATCCTGCGATGCTCTAACAAATCGGTCTTCTCCAAACAGAAGGCTAACAGCCTGTTCGTCTAAACAAGGTGTTTGATGAGTTTTGACGGTTGGAACCGTTTCTGGAGGGATGAAATAACAATCGTGGAAGACCTCGATTCCAGCTATTTGCATTCCTCTATAATTCCAAGGTTCAGGAAACCCGTGAAAGTATTCTTGACTCTTTTCTCTAACGAAATATTCATTTGTAGAGTCTATATAAAGATATACTCAAGAGGGGAGGGGAGAGGGGGGGGGGGGGGGGTGAATTGAGTATATAGAACTCTTGCCCACTTTTTCGATTTATTGATAGTTTATTAATTACTCGATGTTTATTAATTAAACTCGACTAATTAATTTATCGTATGTGTGATAATGAAACAATAAATGGGTAAATAAAGGAGACACGCGAAATTTTGAAGTGGTTCAGTTTCACGAGTCGAAACCTACGTCCACTATTCTCGATTAATAACTTTAATACCTTCCTACGAATTACAAAATTATCAATCTAACTCGTACAACTAACTATAGTTGTAACTCGATTTGAGTATCGTTAAATACTCGATATCTATCTTACGTTAATAAGAAAGTACTACTAGATTCTACTAGTGTTCACGTTACTGAACGAGTATGAATACAATGAGTACTATTATCCTATTAATGAGATGAACGAGAATGATTGACAAATAAGAGGCACGCGTTTTTGCTTTAGACACAATTAGGGTTTTGAAAATAATTGCAAATTTGAAGAAATTAAATTCGATTTATGCTTTAGAGTTTTTGCAAAGTTTTTTCTCAAATAAGTGTCTTACCTTTTCTAATGAAATACTTTGGTATTTATAGGAGTAGAAAAACCTAAAACTAGGTTAAAGATTCGAAACCCTAGCCGCCCCCTTAGGTCCGAAAATCCTTGAAGTGGGCTAGGTCAAATCTTTTATTTTTATCTACAAAATACCTTTTATTTAAAAACCCTAATTACTACTAGGATATTTTCGACTAGAAGGTGATATGGCCATAATCCATTTCACTCTAATTAAAACCCTAATAATAATTAGTTTTAATGTATAAAACTAAGATAATATGATTAGAAACCCTAGATTACATAACAACCCATAAGTTGTATGATAAATCAGTAGGATTAACATAATCTATATTACTAATTTTCATCTAGAAAAGATATAGTATAAATATCACTTTAATTTTCGAAATAATAAGTGAATCTAAAGCTTAGATATTGCTCTCTTATAAGTCGTTCATGGTTATAGGTCAAATGGCTATAACCATGAACTTTGATAGGTAAGGTTAGAGATGAAATAGCTATAACCATACTTTCTCAAAAACCATTTTGTCCATACCATTTATCGAATAAAATCCTATATCCCTAATCTTCATGAGATCTTCAAATATAGGTTCCTTTCTTCATCTTGATCTAGAGACTCTTCATCTTGAGCTCCCATCAAATAATATATTGTTTTGCTTAATTTAGTCTTCTATGGTTATAGGCATAACAACCATAACCAAACTTGATTACCAAGCTCCAATTTCGTCATGAGAATTCCATCATATGCTATAACCACAATCGTGCTTTCCAGGTGATTGTTAACTAAGATATGCACCACTCAACAAACAATTACAACCATAAGTGTATAACATATTACAAATCATAATACTTGTCATTATAAAAACTTTACAAATATGATCCAACATCATTTAAGGTAGGGAGATAGGGTCGCATCTTAATCCCTTTGTCCTTACGGTTTTGGAATTGGGTGAGCATTTCTAAGGCTTCTTCTTTTGTGGGCTTGTATCCCAAACCTAGTGGTATTCTTTGGGAGTTTCCTTCTTTGTAAGGTGCGAAGGTATTTTTCTTGGCATGATTTAATGGCATTCCTGGGAAGTATCCCTGGACTTGAGTATGTGGTTGACCACCAAATTGGAGTATGGGTTGAAGTACAAAGGTGCCAGTTTGCTTTCCACAAGGTTTATACTCTGAAAGCCTCCAAGCTCATATACTGGATCTGTGGCTACTTGGTTGCTTGACATATTCTCTATTATAGCCTTGATAGGTGACGAAGTGATCGTCACTACTTTGCCATCTAGAGGTATCTTAATCTTCTGGTGCAAGGTGGATGTCACTGCTTTGGAAGCATGAATCCAAGGCCTTCGCAAAAGTATATTGAACGATGCTTCGATATCCACTATTTGAAAATTAACCTTTCGCTCGATTGGCCCTGTGGCTATAGTGAGATTGATTAGCCCCACTATTTTACGTCGTGTTTCATCGTATGCTTGAACACCTTGGTTTGTAGAAGTCCAATCTGATTCTTTCATGCCCAGCTTATATGCTGTCTTCAATGGTATGACGTTGACTGCGGAGCCATCATATATCAAAGTCATTGGTACGTTATTCTTTAGGCATGTGACCATAATGTATAGAGCGAGGTTATGACTGGCGCCGAAGGGAGGCAAATCTTCGTCTGAAAAAGTAACTGGGTTACTTAGTTTAACTGAATCTTGGAAGACCAAGTTGACTACGTCGTCAGGTGTAGAGTTGTGCGCTACGTTCAATTTAGCCAATGCTTGGAGTAAATCTTGACGATGGGGAAATGAACTCGCAACTAGTTGCAAGACTGAAAGATCAGCCTTTGTCTTCTGCAGTTATTTTAGTAAGTGGTCAGTAGACGTATCTTCGCCATCATTTGGGGTGGTGACATTGGTGTTGGTAACTGGGCCATTAGTCGTGGGACCGTTCTGAGAAACATTTTCATATGGACGCCCTGAGCGAGTAAGGTGGTCTATATCTTGATCCTCGCTAGCCTTGACTATATCCTCACTAGCTTTGACTAAATAGTGTTCTGTGAGGTATTCATCGTCATCGTCATTAGCCCATATTCCGTTGACAATAGTGAGTTCTCTTAATCTGATGATTTCGGCTTCTAGATTGGTTATTTGCTTGACTAGACTGTCAACTGCCGCGATTACCTCTTGAATCGTAGACTCTTGAGATAAACTTGGAGTTAGTGACACGTTCTCCATAGGTATGATGCTAGGATTACATAGAGATGCCACTACATCTTCCAGCTCTGAAACTTTTCTACTCACACTCTTTGCCCATGCGATAAAATCGGCAATGGTAGGAGAAATGGTGGAATAGCTCCCTTCTTCTTCTAGTGCATGAATCTCATCTTCGGCTGGAGAAATGAGGTGTGAACAATCCAAGGTGGATTCTTCATCTGTGATCATCAGAACTCCAAGAGGATTCTGAGTATTGTTAGGCTTACCTTAAGGAGGTATGGGTAAACGACCATCTTCGATCATATCCTGAAGGACATGTTTTAGTTTAAAGCATTTTTCTGTATCGTGTCCCTTGCCTCTATGATATTCGCAGTATGCATTCTCACCCCAGAACTTAGACTTCTTTTCTGGGTCAGGAGTAGGTCCTATGGGTTGGAGCTTACCTTGTTTCATCAATCTTTTCAGAGCGTTAGAATATGAATCATCAATGCTCGTGAACTTCCTTTGCGGGTTATTCATTTTTCATGATTCGACGAGGTTAACCTCATCAGTCTTGCTAGTAGAGAAATAAGAACGACTCGTTGAGCCTTGATATCCACGACCTACCATTTTGGACAAGAGTCCTTTACGGATGTCATCGTCAATTCTTGTCCCTAGCACAGTCAGATCTTTAAAAGACTTTATATTTTGGTACCTCAAATGGTTTGCATAAATGGGTCTTTGGTTATCCACGAACTTCTTCACAAGAGTGGCTTTGTCTGGACGTTCAACAAGTTGTGTGCTAGTCTTCCTCCACCTACTTAGGAAGTCGGTGAAGCCTTCTTTCTCATTTTGGGTAAGAACCTCTAGAGTGCGCATGTTGACTTGGATCTCAGCATTATCCGCGTATTGTTTAGCGAATTCAATCGCGGCATCATCCCAAGTGGCAATTTTCTTGTGCTTCAAAGAGTAAAACCATTGTTTAGGAATGGTGTCGAGAGATGAAGGAAAGATCCTTAGGAACATCTCAGGTTTGATGCCTTTGATAGACATATAATCTTTGAAGGCACAAATGTGGTTTAACGTGTTTTCATGCCCCTTGAACTTTGGGATGTCAGTCATATTGAAGTTGATTGGCAATTAAGCATTTACCGCCTCATACTTGCGATTATTCTCCCTGTAGATGTCATCTCCCTTAAGGTACATTAGTTGCTCCTCCAAGTATTGGAGTCGCTTTTCTGCTTCAGTAGGACCTAGTGGAGGGTTGGCTTCTTGTTGTCCAACAAAGGGTGGAATAGCATCATGCACGCTCACGTTAGGAATGTCATTCTCTGCAGGAGGAAGCCTAGTTTCTACAGCAACAATTCAGCCTTCAATAGCATTGAGGCAAGCATACGCTTGGTCTTGGCTTGTTTGGAGACGGACGAGCGTAGCTAGGATTAGTTCATTACCATTCTGGGGTTGTTCATTAACACTTGCGTGACTAGTTCCAGGCATCTTGGAAACTGGATAAGAGATCGATGACGAATCAAAACACGATCGACCATTTTAGCACACTTACTCGAAAAAGACTCAACTTGTGAAGTGGGAGTGTGCCACTGTGTTAAGTAACGTTTGAAAATGACAATGTTTTGAAATGTTTTTTCTAAGCAACTGTAGTGTAGTTGTAGGAGTGCTGACTCGAAGTGAAGTTTTTGAAATGGCATTTGAGGCCCGAATTTTGACAGGACATTCGGATAGAGTTTTGACTCATTTTGCGCTATTTTAGGCCACTTTTGAAAATATTTATATTTTAAAAAGGGGTTTTGATTTTACAGAAACTTTGTCATGGTTTCGTTTACAAAATGGTGATCAAATATGGTACAAGCATTCATACAGGCATTATAATGGTATGCTGAGTGCATTAAAAGGGTTTTGGCTTAAAGGGTGGGTCGCCATACCAAGGAATCAAACCCTGGCTTAAATGGTCGGTTCCTAGTCCATTTCCTCGAGTAGTGAAAGCCCTTGATACAAATATGAGTATGCACCATGGTATGGTTGACGTTAATCGCTATCTATCCTTAGGCCCAGATAAGAATTTGGACCGTCCATACGGGACAATTGGTCGAATGGGTTGGGTTGGGCCTAATTAAAACGACCTAAGAAGGTCGAGTAATAAAAACCGAAAACTGTCTCTTATAAACTATTCCCTAACCTTGTTCAAGTTTCACCCTGGGTAACACGTAAGTGTATAATCCCCAGCGGAGTCGCCAAACTGTGGACACGGGGGCGCTTGGGACAAGCGTTTGCATTTGTGGAGTCGCGACCAATTTTTATGGGAAATTGCAAGTGTTCGAATACCTCGTGCCATGTCAAGACACAAAGTAATGACATGAACACTAAGAACTCGTTACCCTTAGTATTCTATGTCTAGAATAACTCTCGTGGATGCCAATGAACACGGATGTTCACAGAGATCTGGATTCAGGGGTGAGGGTACGTATTAGGAAGTCCTTTTACTGAACACCTAATCCCGCCCACCTCGATAGCGGCATCTACTAATGATTAGGGAAATCGTTCGTATTTTATATGTTGTCGATTATATGCATGCAATGCAACATCCAATATTTTAATCCTAATATGTGAATTAAACTAAGTCGGTGAACAACTAATTAGCACTTATTAATGTCGAATTAGGGTTTAGAATTAATTACATGTGAAAAACAAATAAATAAATCATACATAATTAAAACAATAAATAAATAAGCGATAATAAATTACAATGGATTAATCGATTTACGGCAAAAATATACTTAAGACGGACGATTTGAGGAAAAGAAAGGAAAATGAAATCAGGTTAGAAAATATGGACAGATTAGAGGTGATATTACGGCTAATAGTCAATTAATTACGTAATTAAGGATTAAGTCAAAGCAAGAATGAAAATTCAGAGACAGAACTCATCCCGGAATAGGCGCAGCACTGCTGCGTCCCATGGAAGAGACGCAGCTTTCACTGCGTCTGTTCCTGAGGTGAGTTCTGGCTGTGATGTCAGAACTGCAAATTCGTTAATGTTTGTTGGTAGGTTTATGATTGATTATCGATATCTGACTCGAGTGAAGGTGATTTAACCATATTAATTACATATGAAGCCGTCATAAAGCGATAAACACGAATTTAAATGGATTAAAACGGGTTAAAAAACAAATTATATACGAATTAAGACGAATTAGGTTATATACGAAAGCCAGAAACGAATTTGTGATAAACTGGAAATAAACAATGAAAGCATGTACAAAGGACGAATTCCAGAAACTTGATATGAACGAATCGAGTCTCTAAAATCTGGGTTTGAATTAATGAAAAAAACCCGCAAATAATGATTATAAGGGATTTAGGTCGTAAATAAAACGTGGTAATTAATAGGAAAGTATTAAAATTTATTTATGTATGAAGAAAAGAGGGAAAATAAGAAAGTAAAAACAAAGGGAATGAAACAACAGAAAAACCGAGGAAGAAGAAGAAGAGCAGAAACAACGACAATCTCTGGAAGAGGCGTAGCAGATGCTGCGACTCTTCGAAGACGTCTAGTTACTGCTAATCCGTAAAAACGGTTTAATAATAGGGTCTTAGAAGTCGGTTTTAAACATACTTTTGACGTGGATCTTACAATAATTAGTACAAAAATAAAAATACAATAAAAAAGATGGGATTTACACCCTCAGACTTACATGTTTGACGAAACGAGATTAACTTAGTTAACGGTTAGTGATTGCTCGACTCGAATGTATGTAGAAAGTGCCCTCGTTAGAGGATTTAGATTAAATTGATTGATGTGCAGTGGTCAAATTGGTCGGTCATGCAACGTGACTGGAACTCATAATGATCTGAGCTTACGTGGTCGATTGATCAAGCACGTAGGCATCGAAAGCTTAGAGCACGGTCTTAGAATGCAAAGGGAGAAGAGAAGGGCGGACACTCGCGTGAAAAATATGTGGAACGAAGGTCCCTATTTATACTAAAAAATGTGAAGATTTATGGAATGACTCAAACTTTGGAAACAAATCACGGAAAAATCTGAAAACAGGCAGAAACGAGCTGGGGAAGAGGTGCAGCAGCTGCTGCGATCCTTCGAAGAGGCGCAGCATCTGCTGCGTCATTTCCCTAGAGATTTCCTTCTGCGGAAGAAAGAATTCCGCATTTCTTTTAGGCAATTGGGGGTAGATCTATACTTCCTTATTTCTTAACATAAGATTTATGGGATATATTTTACCAAAAGATATAAAATTAAATTATGGAATAAATATCCGGAATATTTTAGGAGATTCCGACTCGACATTTTAAAAGGTTTCTTAGAAAATGAAGCGGTTTTTGACCCGGACTCCAAATGAACTCTAATTACTGTCAAAACGATTGTATCGGTGCGTAGATGACGAACAAGGGGTAGACACAAGTGTTTGAGCTATCACTTGATGATAAACTTACGGACTGTCATAAATCGTTCCGTGTACCAAACATGCGGCCCAATCATCACCGAGTGGTTGGCGGGAGGTGTAGAAATGAGGTATCTACACACTTAAAGGGAAGAACTGGAAAGAATATATCCAAAAGCAAAAAAGCAGTTGGGGATGGAAACGTATTTGTAGGCCAAAGTATAACATGCAGAGGTTGATGCTTGATTGCTTAGTAATTGGAATTGGATTGCTCGGGAATACTTGGTTACTAGGTTGTATGACAGTCTTATAATTAAGAAGGGGAGAGATAAAAGTAGTAAAAACAATAAGAATAAAAGGACCTCGGCCAAGTCTAAGCATGCGACTATGAGCTAACTAAGTCAAGACTTTTACAAGACTAAGGGACCTTCTAGCTAGTAAGTTGTGTAATACCTGGATATTTTGGGACCCGTAAATGAACCTTGGGATACATGAGAGGACCCTAGGGTTTGATGAGTCTACTCGGGAGTGAAGTATGACTATAAAGTGGACTGAGTATAACCTATACTAGACTTAGTGGAGTTGTTAGAATGTCCGCCTATAGAAGGGTCGTCTTAAAACTGTCATAACTTGAGATCTAGACATGGTATTGATTTGATTTTAATTGGAGGTGATAGCTTGTTCCCTTACGATCCCAACGGTAGGTCACATGCCCAAAATTACCAAGAAACGAGTGAGATATGTCTGTTTTACGAAAAATGGTCATTGTTGAGAACTGCGTTGTACTCGACCGAGTGGATTGAACACTCGACCGAGTGAGGGTCACTCGATCAAGTGGACATAGAACTTGACCAAGTGTTTGGCACTCGACCGAGTGGACTCGGCACTTGATCGAGTCCACTCTAGGCAGACGGGTTTTAAACCTGCAAACCTCCCTTCTTCTATTTCATTTCTATCTTCTTCCTTATCTCTCCAAACTCTCCCCCTTCTATCTAAAACCCTCACAAACACCAGATTAGGGGATTCAAGCTTGGATTAGAGGATTTCTCACCTTCTCCTTCATCCTTTCACCTTGTAAGTTGAGATCTACCCTTTTTCTAGTCTCATCAACCCTAACTTTTGGTAAGTTTTAATTGGGTTGATTAATCAGTAATTATTGTTAATATATGGGTAATTAGTGGGTTATAATAAGGGGTTTGTATTGTATTATAGTATAGGGTGACTTGTGATAGTTATTATATGATTTATGTAGGATGAGATGGTTTTATGAGATGGATACTTCGTGATTTCTACTAGCTTATGGATTATGCTAAAAGGTAGGTTAATCCTACTTGGTTTGAATAAGTTTGGATGGTTTCATGTGTCATTAGTATGTTGTAATTGCATTATAACATGATTGTTGTGGTTAGTCATTGGTGGTCTCATGTTCTTGAGAATCCATGGTAATATGATAATGAATAAATAATGTTTGTTGGTAGTTGAGGATTTGGGTGAGTCTCATATGTGTTGGTGATGCGTTATAACATGATATTGGATTGTGATGACTCGAGGAGTCGGTATTTGACATATAAAGTGGTATCATGTATTTATTATGTTTGTCATGTGTATTGGAGGATATGACGGCTTGTGATTGATTGGTTGTTGTTAAGGAGACGGAAGGTGGTTGGGACCGTCTTCCGCTTGGGTCGCCTCTTGGAGTTTCCCACTCCAACAGAGATGTGCACATTAATGACTTGAGTTACGGAGGGACTCATGTAGTTGAGGCACGACGTCTGACAGGGGATCCAGTTGGCTTCTGGACTTGGTACGTCTGGGCGTGTCCCGGTACCTTTGTGTGAGGTGTGGTGTCGTGTTGTTGGCGTGTCCCTAGCACCGGTGGTTGTAGGAATGTCTCGGCGTGTCCCGGTACCGATGTAGTTGTAGGTACGTCTGGGCGTGTCCCGGTACCGGCGTGGTGATTGTATAATCGTGTCTCATTCATTTCATTGGCATGTTGCATATTATTTATCATGTCATGTCTTATGTTTATTTATTGAAACTGACGTGTGTGTGTGTGTGTGTGTGTGTAACTTGTCACCTATTTCCGGGGTGGCCTTTGTCGATTGATAGGCTATCGCACACCAAACAAAGATAAATACCCTTATAACAAATGAATGTAGTAGTAGGTGTCGAACACAAGGAGACGGGAGTTGCTAAACAAGTTGTCATGGAGCAAATTTTATCAAGGTTGATTAACGATTGGGTGTTGGTTTGATTGGTAAAACTTGTGATAAAATAATGAAAGAAAACAATAATAATAGAACAGTCTAGGGGAGTCGGGTCACACATGAAAATATGTAAATGTTCATGTAAAACTAGGAATTCTTAATGACAATAATTGTTTAGGCTTAAAGACAACCACCTCTAGACCTTATTGTCAACCATAGAACGAGTTCTAGCGAGCTCTCGCTATTACTAGATCGGTTTACTAAAACATGCGTAGTCTAATTCAATTTCGTGCCTCTCGACTTATAAAAGTGAATTAACAAATTTAATCTAGGATTGTGGCCAATAATCAAAGACTAACAATTCAATACAAGCATGTGATAGAAACTTTTAATCGATATTATAGCATCCTAATTCAACATTTACAAGTACTATTTATGCATAGCTCCCCTAATCCCTAGACAAATAAACTACTCACACATATTGAAAACTAAACTAATAACATATGATATAATAAACATGATGATAATGGAATGAAATAAGTACTAGAAATAGAATTACCTTAACAATGGAAATGGAACATGGAAATGAAGAACAAGGTAGTAAATAGAAATAACTTGAAATGTAACTTGTATATAACTTGAAATGCTTAAAAGAAATTTTTGTAACAACAAGGAAATGCTAAATTACATTTTTATTCTGAAAACTAGACTAAAGCATATGAAAAAGGTGTATGGAAGTGGTCCCTCAAATGACGGATTCCGCACCCCTTATATAGGAATTGTTAGGTTCATATACCTATTATTAGACTCTTCTAATAATGAACTAATTAACATATTAATGTGAGTTCATTAGATCTAGTGTATGCACAACTAAATAAGTGATTAAATGAGAAAAACAATGTTCCTTAGATTGTTATATGGCTCGAAATAATGGGCACAAATAAGGTCACCTTCTTTATTTGTTCTTGAGCTTAAATATAATGGATGATCCTCCTTAATCCCAATGTAGAGATTCTCCTCTTGATTGCACCCAAAACAAATCCCTTAAACAAATATATTAATTAACTAGATTAGTATAGTAGTACCCTTAAAATAATTCTAATAATATACTTATTACTACACTAGTAATCTTATATTGTGATTACAATTTATGATGAACAATTTATAAGGTTTCTAAACCATTTAAGAGAGATGTATTGAGAATAATGAGATGATCAAATAGAATGAATACTACACTAGTAAATATAGAGCACAACTTCTCTATTTGAGAAGGAGGGTGCCAGTTTTGGTGAGGAGGAAGACCAATGCATGGTCTTTCCCTTTATTCTTTTGTTCTTCTCCAAGTGCTAGGTGTAAGACTAGGCCATAGGGTACTCATCACATTTGTCATATAATACAAACAAATGCAAACAAACAAAGCCATTTCCTCCTACCTAACCGATGCCCTTATTAAAATGGACTTCGATTTTATTTTGTCAATTTGTCATTTGTCACACAATATGTCACATGTAGTAAGTTACATGTTATTAATTAATTTAATGCATATTTATCAAATAAATATCATTTTATATATTATTTAAATTACATATAATAAATTGACTAGTGATTCTTGATCACATAAATAAAATGGGTCATATAATTGTAATTCACAACATATTATAATTATAATTAACCATTCATTCTTATCTCAATTGTTTCATAAACAATAAACAATTTTAGTAATAAAATATTTTAATTACTCAAATAAATCTTATCTAATCCAATTACAATAAGATATAAATATTCTCTCTCACAAATGTATTGTTCAATTTTAAGGAATTGATTAACTTGTATCGTCATACAATTCATTAACTTGTCTATTAAGGGAATTGTCCTATAGGTGTGACCTTAAGGGATCAACTGATCACCACCATCAAAGGACAGTAATGTCAAACTCTAGTTAACCAATCATTACTGATTAATGTTGATCAGTTGACTATATAAATGAATTATCCCTTGCGTATTCTTAATATGAGATTTAAACATGTGATCGCACTATTGTTGAGGACACATACTCCAACAATATCCTACTTGTCCGAGACAAGTGTGCGTCACCAATTATCTTGTCTTATTACAATCTCCCACTCAATGCAAGGTGTCTCGCAGGTCGTACTTACATTTTATCATATCTTGAACGGTTTCCTCGATCTGGAGAGTAACTGTCTGACCGGAATTATCTACCGTGGATACCTTCCGATCGTGGCCACACATTTTCAGTTTACTGCTTCTCGAGTGGCCTTGAGATTTCAAATAACCCTGACAAGGGGGTGGACAATTCCTATCGCACTATTCCCTTTGTATAGCCATAGTTCATTATAACCCAAAATATACTCATTTGACTTCAGTTACGACAGTCGTAGAGTATAAATCAAAGCCATTCAGAAATTTGTGCCAACTTGGGCGAATAGTCTTTAGTCAAAAGAATTGACTCATAAGAATACTATAGTAGCTCTTGCCACGACCAGGCTTTATGAATTTCCAGAACTCTATAAGCGGTCACTGCCCGACAGAGTGTCCCATACAGTCCGTCTATGTGATCGACTAGTCATCCATATGACCCTATGGCACTTGAACTTGCCATCAATCGCATCACACTCTAGTCACTTCGAGACATCACCTCCTTTGAGTAACTAGGGGCGAATACTATGTCAATCCAGTTCACTTTAATGGGGTTCAATATTGTCTCAACAACCCATTTGGATACAACAAAGTAATAAATAAATGAGTTTGCACAAAGAAACTCAAACGACAAATGCGAGTATCACATATAAACCAAAAACAAAGTTTTTCATTTCATATCTAATAATCTAATACAAACTTGGCATGCATTTCAGACTCATAGAAATAACATTTTGGTCATGCTTAGCGTGCGATAAAGGTTTGGTTAAAGGATCAGCTATGTTGTCATCCGTCCCAACCTTAGAAATCGCTATTTCCTTCCTTTCAATGAAATCTCTAATTACAAGAAATTTTCTAAGTACGTGTCTAGACTTGTTGCTAGACTTGGGCTCTTTAGCTGGAAAGATTACCCTACTATTGTCACAGAAGATCGTGATAGGATCTTTGGCATTAAGAACTACCCTTAGCCCCTCCAAAAATTGCCTAATCCACACGGCTTCCTTGGCAGCTTCAGACGCCGAATGTACTCAACCTCCGTTATAGAATCCGCAATAACCGACTCATTGAAGCTCCTCTAGCTAACCGCACCACCATTAATCATAAAAACAAAACCAGCCTGGGATTTCAAATCATCCCTAGCAGTTTGAAAGCTCGAGTCAGTGTAACCCTTCACACTTAGGTCGAAATCTCCTCCAAACACCAAGAATGAATCCTTAGTTCTTCTCATGTACTTAAGGATATTCTTGACGGCTATCCAGTGATTCTCACCTAGTTTGTCTTGATATTTACTTGGCATGCTCAAAGCATACGATATATCGGGACTAGTTCATATCATGGCATACATGATTGACCCAACAGCGGAAGCATAGGGAATCAACTTCATGCGTTCAACATCTTCGGGTTCGGTGGGTGATTGAGACTTGCTCAAAATTATCCCACTACCCATATGAATTAAGCCTCTCTTAGACTGGTCCATGTTAAAGCATCGAAGAACCTTGTTAATATAAGATTCTTGACTTAATGCCAATATCCTTTTGGGTCTATCTCTATAGATCCGGATACCTAATATGCGTTGTTTTTCTCCTAAATCCTTCATTTGGAAATGATTTCCCAGCCACTCTTTGACAGAGGACAACATAGGAATGTCATTTCCAATAAGCAGTATGTCATCCACATACAATATTAGGAACACAACATTGCTCCCACTGAACTTCATGTATAAACATGGTTCCTCAACACTTTGAGTAAAACTATTTTCTTTTATAACATGATTAAATCGATGGTTCCAACTTCTTTATGCTTGCTTAAGACCATAAATGGATCTCTTAAGCTTGCATACTTTGTTAGGATTTTTAGGATCTACAAAACCTTCAGGTTGCATCATATACACCTCCTCTTATAAATGCCCATTTAGAAAGGCGGTCTTGACATCCATTTGCCATATTTCATAGTCATAAAATGCGGCGATCGCTAAGAGTATCCGAATGGATCTCAGCATGGCTACGGGGGCAAAGGTTTCGTCATAGTGAAGACCATGAACTTGGGTAAAACCTTTTGCCACTAGCCTAGCCTTGTAGACATCATCATATCCTTCTATGCCATTATTTACCTTAAAGATCCATTTGCATTGAAGAGGTCTTGCTCCTTTCAGGCAAATCCACCAAGTTCCAAACTTGATTTTCATGCATAGAACTCATTTCGGATTTCATGGCTTCCAGCCATAAAGCTGAATTGGGACTAGAGATTGCAGCTTTGTAGGTGGCGGGTTCGTCACTTTCTAGAAGCAACACATCAAGACTCCCATCCTCTTAGATAAGTCCAACATATCTATCAGGATGGCGAGAAACATGACCCGACCTCCTCAGTTGAGGAATAACAACCGAATTAGATGACGAAGGAACGTCTTTTTGCGCCTCTACTTCGATTTGTGGCTCTTGAACTTCATTAAGTTCAAAATTTCTCCCACTCTGTCTTTTAGAAATAAACTCATTTTCTAGGAAGACAGCTTCAATAGACACAAACACTTTGTTTTCATGAGGTTTGTAGAAGTAATAGCCTCGGGAGGTATTGGGGTAACCTACAAAGATGCACTTTTCGGATCGTGGGGCTAGCTTCTTGTCTATCTTTACCATGACGTAAGCATCACATCCCCAAATCTTCATATAGGATATATTAGGAACCCTTCCTTTCCATATCTCATATGGAGTCTTTTCGGTGGCTTTTGTCGGACTATTGTTCAATGATTTTATTGCGGTTTGGATTGCAAATCCCCAAAATGAGTTGGGTAACTCGGTTTGACTCATCATAGATCGAACGATATCTAGCAGGGTTCGATTTCTCTTCTCGGCAACACCATTAAGTTGTGGTGTACCGGGTGGAGTGAGTTGTGACACAATGCCACAACCCTTCAAGTGTGAATCAGATTCGTTACTAAGATACTCTCCACCACGATCGGATCGTAGTATCTTTATCTTCTTGTTCAATTGGTTTTCTACTTCATTTTAAAATTCTTTAAACTTCTCAATGGCCTCACTCTTGTGTTTCATTAAGTAGATATACCCATATCTACTTAAATCATCGGTGAAGGTAATGAAGTAGTCATAATTACCCCTAGCGGTGATAGTCATTGGTCCACATACAACGGTATGTATAAGGCCCAATAATTCACTAGCTCGTGTTCCTTTACCATTAAAAGGATTACGAGTCATTTTTCCTAGGAGGCAAGATTCGCATATACCATATTATTAAAAATCAAATGGTTTAATAACATTAGTGGAAACTAATCTTTTAATGCGATTCTCGTTAATATGACCTAATCGATAATGCCAAATGTACGATTAATTTGGATCACTTGATTTGAGTCTCTTGGATTGTATGTTATAGATGTCTTTACTTGGATTTGAAGTCTCTAGAACATAAATGCCATTTATAGAAGAGCCTCCACCTATGACCAAGTCATTTCTAGAAATAATACAACAATTGTTTCAAATTGCAAAATTAAAGCCCTCTATGTCTAGCATAGCAATGGAAATAATGTTCTTAGAAAGAGAAGGTACATAAAAACAATTATGCAAATACAACTCAAATCCATTTGCCAAAACAATTACATAAGTTCCCTTGGATGTGGCTGCTACTCTAGCTCCATTCCTAAGTCGGAGATCAACATCGCCCTTGCTCAGCTTTTCCACGTTTCTTAGCCCCTGTAAATGATTACAAAGGTGAGAACCGCAACCAGTATCTAATATCCACGTTGTGGTGGAAGTAAAATTTACATCAATAACATAAATTTCAGAAGGAATTTTACCGAGTGGAATAACAAGTCCATCCCTAATATTTCCCAAATATATGGGGCAATTCCTCATCCAATGTCCCATGCCATGACAATAATGGCATTCATCATCAACTTTGGCTCATTTGGTAGTCCTACTAGCCATCTTGTTTCCATTGTTGAATTTTCCACCTTTCTTTCCTTTCCTTTTGAACCATTTCCCTTTAGTTGCAAGAGCTTACTTGCTAGGACTCCCACTAGTTTTGGCATCCCTTTCTTCTAAAGATAAGTATCCCATAGATTTAGTGAGATGGTCTTTCCGAGACACATTCACAAAACATCTAGTCATAGTAGGAGGTATGGAGGAAGTAACGAAATTAAGGTTTCCGTCGGAAACGATCCCAAAATGAAGCTCTCTAGTTGTATCAAGGTTGTTGTTGGAGCAAATATCGTCAAATAAGTTATGACAAGACTCAATGGTAATAGGTGTTGTCGGATTGATAGGATCCATTGAAAAAACTACAAAATGAAGGTAATGGAAATATTAACATTTGTCTTGTACTCATACTTGTAAACAATTTAAACAAGTTTTAAGCATTTATATAGTGACCTCTACCCAACTATTATAAATGATTCCGAGATCCAAATTCATATCAATTCGGGCACTCTGAGCCGATTCATCCCTAATCAATATAACTCGGTGGATTAACACTTTAATCGATTCTACTTCTAGAACTCTCGGTTGATAAAATTACTTTAATATTTATCTTAAGCCCGAAACACATGCGGCTATGGTCGAGAATACTTCCGTTGAGCTCAATCCAAATTTCGATGTAATAACAATTTACTACCCACTTACCCAACGTGACAAGTTTAGCACTCCGGTGAGCCGAGCCTACTTCCTTATGAAATTGGGATTCATGGTTCTATTATTTGGTAAGGCTAATTCTCAATTATTATTTAGTGAGAGATCTTGTCAATTATCTATCATGTTTTAAGTGAACTAAAGCGGTGAACTACGATAATTATAATTGACACGGTCGATGACTCGATATGAAATGCATGTGTTGTTATGGCGATTTGGCAATGCATGTAAAATATTAAAATAATGCACAGGAATAATAAACTCCTAGTATAGCCTTTCTAAAATAGAAAATCAAATAATCTATTACATATTCGGAAACCAACTCCTTTGGTCCCTTGAATCTTCAAGTGGCACGCCTCCCACGAACACCGTCTTTGTCGGAACACCTTTCCGAATGCCACCGTCTTGAAGAAAATCCAGAATTACAAATAATAATAAAAATACAAAGCTATTCCTATTATACATTTGTAAAATGAAAAAACTAGTAAAAATAAAAGTGATACGAGATCACATTAAATTACAGCCGAATCAATATTCGCTTTCATTACGGGTAATATCGATTAAAACTAAGGCTATACTAAGATTAAATTACATAATTCAAAATTATATAAATTAAAAAAGACATTCAACATTGAAATTTGCAGCATTATAATATGTGTCTATCATGCCAAATTATGTGCCAAATCGCCTTATTTAACTTACATCGTTTATATAACCTGGTTTTATGGAAATGCGTGATAATAACTTATTAAAATCACAAATCAATACTTAATCAAATTTAAGCTCAAGTTAATTATCCTAACATACTTAGGTCTCAAAACTTAGTCATCACTCAATTTTTAACAATAATTCAACTTGATATAATTTTATGCTCATTTTGACCTTAAAATCATAACTATTATGAAATAAATCCAAATTAAATTACAATAATTTCAAAATTTGAATTTTAAATTTTTGAACATTCTGTAATAGTTCCATGACACTCATAATGTAAAAATCATAGTTAAAATTTTCGAATTTTATTTCGAGAAAATATAGTTGCAATTTATCGGTTTTCTCAAATAAAACATCTAAAGTATTCAAAAATTAATCTAATCAATTTTACAACTTTATATCTGATAAGTGGGATATAAATTCAACCTAAAATAATTTTCTCATGCCATGTAATTCGTTTTTGCTATTTATGCTAAAATAGTCACTATTTATGCCATTTTTATACTAAAAATTCATAAATCATGCAAAATTAATCAAGTTCATTTAAAATTTTACACACATTGAGTAAAACATGCATGTGACAACATATTAAAATTTCATGGCCTATTTCGAAGTTTAACTATATTTAACCATTTTACCTCCATTTAATTCATTTTTATCTCATAAAAATCATAAATCATGAAATATTAACCACATTAATACGAAATTTTACATAAAATACATAAAATATTCATGTGAGGCCATACTAAAAATCACAGCCAGTAATGAAGTTTAACTATTTTTAGTAAATAAAAGTTCATTTTACTCATAAAAATATAATTATTTCACTAAAAATCATTAAAATGGGCAATAAAATACTATAAATCATAAAAATGACCTAAAAACATTTTAGGACCAGAATATATAACATGCATCATGATTTCATGAATTAATCTAATTAATCACAAAATTTTAGTTTTAATTAAGTTACTAATAACTCGAAAAAACTATAAATCGATTATGCATGCAATATCCTATGCTCTGATACCAATTTTTAGGTTCATATACCTATTATTAGACTCTTCTAATAGTGAACTAATTAACATATTAATATGAGTTCATTAGATCTAGTGCATGCACAACTAAATAAGTGATTAAATGAGAAAAACAATGTTCCTTACATTGTCATATGGCTCGAAATAATGGGCACAAATAAGGCCACCTTCTTTTTTTGTTCTTGAGCTTAAATGTAATGGATGATCCTCCTTAATCCCAATGTAGAGATTCTCCTCTTGATTGCACCCAAAACAAATCCCTTAAACTAATATATTAATTAACTAGATTAATATAGTAATACCCTTAAAATAATTCTAATAATATACTTATTACTACACTAGTAATCTTATATTGTGATTAAAATTTATGATGAACAATTTATAAGGTTTCTAAACCATTTAAGAGAGATGTATTGAAAATAATGAGATGATCAAATAGAATGAATGCTACACTAGTAAATATAGAGCACAACTTCTCTATTTGAGAAGTAGGGTGCCGGTTTTGGTGAGGAGGAAGACCAATGCATGGTCTTTTCCTTTATTCTTTTGTTCTTATCCAAGTGCTAGGTGTAAGACTAGGCCATAGGGTACTCATCACATTTGTCATGCAATATAAACAAATGCAAACAAACAAAACCATTTCCTCCTACCAAAACCGGTGCCCTTATTAAAATAGACTTCCATTTTATTTTGTTAATTTATCATTTGTCACACAATATGTCACATGTAGTAAGTTACATGTTATTAATTAATTTAATGCATATTTATCAAATAAATATCATTTTATATATTAATTAAATTACATACAATAAATTGACTAGTGATTCTTGATCACTTAAATAAAATGGGTCATATAATTATAATTCACAACATATTGTAATTATAATTAACCATTTATTCTTATCTTAATTGTTTCATAAACAATAAACAATTTTAGTAATAAAATATTTTCATTACTAAAATAAATCTTATCTAATCCAATTACAATAAGATACAAATATTCTCTCTCACAAATATATTGTTCAATTTTAAGGAATTGATTAACTTATATCGTCATACAATTAATCAACTTGCTATTAAGGGAATTGTCCTATAGTTGTGACCTTAAGGGTCAACTGATCACCACCGTCAAACGACAGTAATGTCAAACTCTAGTTAGCCAATCATTACTGATTAATGTTGATCAGTTGACTATATAAATGAATTATCCTTTACGTATTCTTAATATGAGATTTAAACATGTGATCGCACTATTGTTGAGGACACATACTCCAATAGGAATAAGGGGTGAAACGTAAACAATTCAAGGACGGGCAACCCCGATCAGGGACACCCCACCCCGATCGGGGTCGAACAAATTTTGATTTTCGTCTTGATGTCGTCTTGACTTCTTGCTTTATGGTGATGCGGAATCAAATGCTTGCATATTCATGAGTCCATCTAAGGCATCTTAGGGGTCATATGGCATCCAATGCATGCTCTTAACTTGGGGTTTTACTTGAATTTCATTTCTTTACTTGTTCACTAACCAAAGTTGGTTTCTTCATGATCGAGATTTCCAATTTCTTCCCGAAACGCCCCTACACTTCCCGAAACGACCTTGCATGGTCAAGAGTTGCTCTCATTAGCCTCGTGAACTTGGGTGATTGCTAGTTTGGTGGGAAAAAGCTACCAAAGGCTTCATTTCCTACAAAATACAATGAATACGAGAAAAACACCTAGAGCACGCAATTAGCTCACAAATACACTTATTGAAGTGCAATAATCAAATAAAACCGAGCAAAATTAGGGAGTTAAACTATATATAAAATGGACCTATCATCGATCCGTATGATATTTTCGATCATATGGGAAGTAGTTTGAGTACAGGTTTTGCTTGTTGACGTGATCGGTGTTCGGGCCGCGCTTTGGACTTGGAGTCGAGTACTTGGATAGTTGATAAAAAACATAGATAATAGTCATGACTTATATTCTTTTATTTATTCATTTGTTTATGGCTATGTAAATCATTAAATACTTTGCTTATAATAAATGTTTCTTGATTGTATCTCTGATTCACCGCCTCGGGAAACCAAGATGGTAACATATCCCAATTACCTCGGCCCGGTAAGAAGAGGGTGTTACAAAGTGGTATGAGAGCGACGATTTTGGAACCTAAACTGATGTGGCTCATGATTACGCACATTTAGTCCCCTAATCAACCTATTTTTGCATACTAATATAGCATTCCATAGCCATTTTATCCGTCAATTACTTCTTATTTGCTTTCCTAGTGCATTTCATATATCTTGTAGGAAAGAAGATAATGAGGCGGAATTCCCGTCTTTCGCGCATATTCGGAAGCTTGTTGATGATCTTGGATTGACTAGTATGAAGAGGAGGCAAGACTAATGACCACGAATGATAGGAATAAGGAGTATATGGAAGAATCATAGGCATAGAAGCAAAGGGAAAAGAGTTGCTCCTCAACCCGCTCGAGTTGGCCTTCAACCCGCTCGAGTCGAGCTGAACTCGCTTGAGTTGATGCCCAGACTGTCTCCCACAAATCCTTTTGAGACGTGCAAAGGAGTATTCGACACATAAGCATGTTATTTTCCTAATCTACCCTTGCTTAACCTAATGTTGTAACCACTATATATACTTCATTTGTAATAATTAAGAGAGGAAGTCCCTTTAGATTAGATGAAGCTTTCTTAGATTAGATTAAGCTCTCATTAGGAGTAGATTAGAATAGTTTAATCTTTAATCATTCCACAAATTACAATTTAATCTTTCCTTAATTATTGTTCAAGATTTCTTATTGGGTAATTGACGATTATTGGGTTATTATTTGGAGAATTGACAACTCTTCATCAATCAATCAAGTTCTCTTCTATTATTATTTCCTTTTCATTTTTTCATCTTAAGATTGGTATAATTTCTTCACTCTTTACTTAATTATTGCTTATTGTTTCACTGTAACACCCCCATATCCAGAGGAGCCTTAACTAGGCCTTCCTTAGCATATAAGGGCATTACCATCTCGGTTGCCCGAGGACAGTAATAATCAAATGTTGATAAAAGAACTATTATGTTATATTACAAGTGATTTAAAACAAACTGACGATATAAAAGATACAACTCAAAGGCTACTCGCTATTACTATCAAATCTCGTGAAGACTCATCCCTGCCCGGACTCCAGCTATCAACGCTATCAACACCTGCTAAGACTGACTGCTCACCATAAGGGATCACGGCAGACACATAAAACAACAAGACAACCACACAAGGTCAGTACTGAGATAAGACACAACAATGCCAACAACATCTAACAATACAACATAATCAGTCACACACACAAAACACACCCACTCCAATCAATCTCCGTCACCGACTGTCCATTAGACCAGCCCTGCCAGTGGGGGACCGCAGCCGTACCCACCAAATCCCCGCTCATCATACCGAGCGATAACCCTGTCCCATTAATGTGCACATCCCCTCCCGTGGCGGGTTCCACGAAGGGCAAAACTAAGGCGTGAAGCCACTCCCGCAAGTGACTCCACTCAGCCGAGAACGCATCTCGTGAACCAGAGACAAGCAATCACAATCAACAGCCGTCACAACACAATTACGATATTATTCAACAACCACAACACAACCACAACAACCGACACACTAGACCATCTACAGCGACTGAGTAGGCGAACCTACCTTTGGGCAACTGCAACCAATCCATGCCAACATACGATATATCCAGCAATCAAGCAAAGCCTATAAGCACAACATAATCATCTATTACTACCAAGCAAACCCTATCTGCAAAGACAAGTATATGGATGATGATGACAACATACCTACAAGGAGAAACCCGGCAAAAGACCGCTACCCGACTCAAGCTATGCTCTCCTAAGGCACAAGGATCTTCAAAAGGCTTCCATGGAGGTTTTATGGTGAAGGGAAGGGAAAGAGGCGACTAAAGGATAGAAGGAATGAGGCGGAAATGATTTGCGGATTTAACAAAACGCGATTAAAAACCCTCGTTGCAAACCCAATACTCGATCGAGTATCCCACATACTCGATCGAGTGACACCCTACTCGATCGAGTGTCCAAGCTACTCGATCGAGTAGCCTCTACTCTATCGAGTACCACTCGTAACTCGCAACCCAAGATAACTTTGGCACGCACTTCTAAAGACTATTCCCACTCCCAAGGTCAGTCAACGCTTGTCAAAGGGGTCCCTAAAAGGGCGGGTATTACAGTCTTCCCCCCTTAAAAAGAACTTCGTCCCCGAAGTTCAACTCACCTATCTCAACGCACTCAACACGGAAACATAACAACATCACTCCTCTTTCGACACAGGTCACTACTCCCCGGAAATACCCCCCCCCCATGTCATCATCATCACTTCTAACACTCTATTCATATCGACTCTTATAACTATCATATGAAACACCAACCTCGCAACACGAACCAGCACAACGATCACCCATCGTATATGAAATTACCCCACTCACTGGTAACAACTATCAACACGAAACATATCTCATATCGACTTCATGTCACACGACTATACCACCATGTGACTCAACACGCGATTTCATTACAACACATGGCACCACAACTGTCTCTTTATGACCGTCTTTTAAAACACTCAATCAACTTTCACTTCAACGCATGAATTACTCAACGAACTAAAGTAACCGATTATAAACTTCATACAAGCAATGTGACCGAAGCAATAGAAAATTTTGTAAATAAACAACAAAATATTTTAAACGAACAACAACATAATTTCAAAATCAGCCTTTTTATTTTGCGACATTACCCTTCCCCTCTAAAAAGGAACTTCGTTCCCGAAGTTCACCACCAAATTGTCACACACGTTACTTATAACTTGTATCATGTCATAAATTAAAACTATATTATTTATTATGGACATTACTCACTAATCATATACGCATCAATTTAGAAAAACATACACAACTCATCCGAATAACTAGCCGCCGTCGAGAAAGCATGTTAAGCGTATCATTTGAATGTGTATATATAGAATTCGTTGAAATATAACTTGTAAACAAAACGGATGTAAAACGAATACAATTAGAAGAATCACAACTCCACTATTCGTGCAAATACGCCTTTGAAACCAAGCACGACTTCTAACATATGAAATAAACGATCCGAACATGTTACCACTCACTAATAACCACGTTAAACATCAAACTTGCAATTATATAACAATTAAACAATTTTAATTTTCGAAAAGTTCCTGTAACAGTGCTACTCGATCGAGTACCCTGCTACTCGATCGAGTGTCTTGGCTACTCGATCGAGTAGTCCTGAGATCAGAATGTCTCTTTTCTGCCACACCTATAGCTACTCGACCGAGTATGGGGTACTCTGTCGAGAACCTATAGGTCAAAATTTTGGGAAACCTGCCACAACCAACACATATATATATATACGAAATCGTCACATAACTTGAGTAGGAATGACCTCCCGACTCACAAAATCCTGAAACAAAGTCAACTAGCAATTCCGGCCTTATGTCCAAGCATACAAATCCGAAAATAAAGGTTCTAACAACCAACAACTACCGACATCCAATACCAACGATCACAAACAAGGTTAAAGAAATAGGAGTATCACTCCTGCTGCTGCTGCTCCTCCTCCTCCATCACCTCATCACCACCACCATCGCCTCCTGATGTGCCCGCTCCAGATGACCCAATCCCCACATCAACTCCCGCACCATCTCCTAGACCTACGTACCATGGGGTCAAACCACCATAGGGAAAGGACTGAGGCGTCCCCCAAGCTGATAGATCCACCCCGTAAAAGTGGAAAACCCCACTATAGTCCCCAAATCAACTCCACCATACCGGATGCGGTCCCTCTGTCCCAATCCCCTGAGTGTACGCCATCTCGTACATATTCCAGAGTGTCAAGGTAGACGACACTCTCTCTGCCAAGTAACTCGATCGCGTATCCGGGGTGTCAAGGTAGGGGTAGCACGGAAAAGGGTGCTGCTGTGGTGGTGCTACCGGCCGTGGTCTCATCTCAGCGGTCCTCTCTCTCACTCGACGGGGTCCTCTCCCCAACCTGGGCCTCTCCTCCGCTACCGCCGCATTCTCCCCCTTCCTCGGCTCGGGCATCACCTCGAGTATCGTGTCATCAATGAGGTAGGTCTGCAACTGGCGGGGCACGTCATCATCCTCCTCCTCCTCGTCGGAGTCAACAGCTGTCACCACCGGCTCTAACGGATCGGTCGGTGGAAGGTGCTCAGGAGCCGGGATCCCTATCCAACTCATCCCCCACACTCTCCAGGCTAGGCTACCGTCGGCCAAGGTTCTCAACCATTTCAGGTCGAGATAGTAGTCGCGGTCCATTGTAGGAACCGGTGTAGCCAGAGGCACGTACTCCGAAGAAGCCTCAAAGGAGGTTAGCTTTTCAGCTAACCGAGTGGCGATAGCGCCACAACTCAGGTACCGGGAAGTGGCAGTAGCCATCAAAGCAAGGCTAGCGCAGACGATGGCAGGAGCATTGAAGACCACTTTCCTGGCCCGCTCCGGGTTCAAGTAAGACATCAGAAGCAAGACCTCATGATTGTTCAGTTTACTGATATCCGGTCTATCATAAAGGAGGTTCGAAAGAGCACGAAGAAAGATCCTCAATTTAACATGCTGAACATCATTAATCAGCATATTGCTTGAGGTGGGAGCTGGTTTCCCGGTAAGACAAGGCATTAGGCGGCAGACACCGCACTCAGCAGGAATATCAGTGATGGAATCCTTGGGAGGCTTGGCCAACCCAAGATGAGAAACGAAAAGATCCATAGTAAGCAAGAAACTGGTGTTCATCAACCAAAACTCAACGGTCTGGGCAGCTGGGTCATAGCTAAAGGAGCTCATAAACTCCAAGGTAAGAAAAGGGTAGGAGTGTTTCCTCAGCCGATACAAACCCGTAAAGCCCAAGGTCTCGAATATGTGACGGACATCCGTCTCTATTCCCAAATTAGTAAGAAGTGTGGTATCCACACACCTCGTTGGCCTCATTTTGCGTTTTTGCAAAGCTACAAAACGCTCCCTTTGTTTGAAATCTACAAACACTACCAAAGGGTATTCCGGTACCGCGGGTACCACGGGTCCACTCCCATCCCCAATCTCAGGCTGTGTAACCCTTCCCCGTTTACTCTGACGGGTCCCTACGTTCGGTCTCGGCATCTGTTTCAGCATATAACTTAAACAAACTTGTATAGGCATGTGAAGCACATAATTCATACATTTGAACTTTCAATGCGAAGCTAAGTACGCACGTCACCAACGAATTCCCAATTTGATATGCAAACTCAGTTTATAGTCACTCATGTTCAGTAGTTGTAAAAAGTTTATCATGGTGAACACACATACCCAACCAATTCTAACATCCTAGCATGATTCAATGTTACTCCATACACACTCTTAATAACATGTGAGGTACTTGTACATGCTCATAGAAAAGTAATTTAGAACATATCATCATCAACTTTCGTTATTAGACACAAAACAATTCAATTAGGCTTGTGAGACGGTCTCTACAGCTGTAACAATTTTGACATATTCCACATCAATTTGAAGGAACAGTAGATCTATATACTTGACATATTCATATATGTTTTATTTTAATTTGTCATAAAATTAATTAAATGATCTTATGCATGCAAACTAATGAACAATATAAAGAAAGAATCTTCTTCTTACATTGGAATATTGGTTTATATGGGCACAAGAGAGATCTCCTTTCTCTCTTATTCTTGTGCTTTCCTTAGTGGAAGAACTAAGATCCAAGTATAGGATCTCTCCCAAGGATTTATACCCAAAGCACACTCTTAATTAAAATTAATATTATAAATACTAGTACAATATTAATCTTGTAAGAAAAATTGACCCAAAAATATTATAGGACACTTAATATTTTCGGTTTTTGAGAGGAGGAAGAAGGAAGCTTTTTATCTCTCTAAAACTCAAATTTTAGATGAATGAGGAATGAATAATACACTAACTACAGTTTAGTGTATTTTAGGTAAAAATAAGATGAAAAACCAAAGTGGTTTTTCATCTCATAAAACCGGGTGGAAGAGGGCATGGGAGGAAGCCAATGCATGCTCTAGTTGTTCTTCACAATGAACAATAGGTATGCATGGCTATATTAGTAGGTAATCATCATGTTCTCCACTAATTTGATCAACACAATATTAGCCTAATACTCCCTTAATTTCGGTCCACTTAGATAATATGGACTCCATATTATCTTTGTCAAAATGTCAATTTGTCTTATGTCACATGTCATATGTTACATAAATTTTTTATGTATTTTTAACATATTAAAAATCAACGTATTAATAAAAATACGTCATATACAAAAATCGACTTTGTAATTCATAATTACTTGTACCAAAATATTTTACCAATTATAAATCACAACACTTTGTATTTATAATAATTCATTAAAATTTAATTTTTTCCTTAAACAATAATTTCATCTGAATAATGAAACAATTCGATTACTCAGACCGTATCTCATTTTAATCAATTTCAATGAGACACGTAAATATTACTTCCAAAATCGTCCGTCAATTTTAATTAAATTAATTGACTCGTAACGTTATACGATCAATTAATTGATCAATTAAGAGTGTTGCTCTATAGGTATGACCTAGGGGATCAACTGATCACCACCGTCGCACGACAGTAATGTCAAACTCTAGTCAGCCAATCATTACCGATATGTGTGGACCAGTTGACGGTAAAATATTACTTCCCAATTGTATTCTTTATAATGAGATTTAAACATGTGATCATCATGATCAACAGTCGTGATCGCATAATTGTCGGAGGACACATATTCCAACAATCTCCCACTTGTCCTCGGCAAGTGTGCGTCACCAATTCTCTTGTCCTATTACTATCTCCCACTCAATGCAAGGTGTCTTTCAGGTCGTACTTTCAAGTGATCATATCGAGAGTGGTTTCCTCGATCTGGAGAATAACTGATTGACCGGATTTATCCACCATGGATACATTCCGAGCGTGGCCACGCATTTCCAGTTCATTACTCCTCGAGTGGCCCTGAGATATTGTTACAACCCTGACTAGGGGTGGACAATTCCTATCGCACTCATTCCCTTCAACTAGCCACAGCCATCATAACCCAAAATATGCCCATTTGACCCCATTTACGAAGGTCGTAGTAACACAAATCAAAGTTAATATGAAACTGTGCCATCTTAGGCGAATAGTATTTAGTCAAAAGAATCGACTCATTTGAATACTATAGCAGCTCTCGCCACGACCAGGCTATATAAATTTGCCAGAACTCTATAAGCGGTCATAATGCCCGACAAAATGTTCCTAACAGTCTGCCTATGTGATCGACTAGTCATCTCACATGACTCTATGGCACTTGAACTTGCCATCAATCGCATCACACTCTAGTCACTTCGAGACGTCACCTCATACAAGTAACTATGGGCAAATACAATGCTAATCCGTGTTCACTTAAACGGGGTTCAATTGTCTCTACAACCCGTTGGATGTAACAAAGTATAAGGTGAGTTAATAATAACACAAACGACAAATATCGACATCACACTCGGGTAGTCAATACCATATTACAACCTTGTGATGCATATCGTAAGTGTGTAAACACTTGTTGATTGCAATAGAAGTTTAACATGTTACGTGTCCATGTGATCAAACTTCTTAATCGTATTATCCTTTATATTCATGTTATCACTCATAGCATGAACCTTACCAAGTACACATCAAGGTTCCCGACCTTGGTTTCGGTTCTTTATCTTTAAAGAACTTCCTTATCGATTATCACATAATGAACAAATTTGTGATGAATGATATAACTTATACTGATCAAGTACTCCATCCACACACAATGCACTAGGTACATGTTTTGTAGAGTCTTGCAACAATTTGTCAAGATGATTAGCCTAGCACTTCTCACAAGTCCTAGCATATTAGGAAAGATTAGTTTTGAGCAACCTTTTATTCAACTAAGTATATTTCCAAACTTCCTATTTATGCTTTTGGCTTGAAAAGTATAGGATTTTCATAAATCTTTACGTGTGTTCGGATTCTTTATAATATGTGCAACCTCTTGTCACATAACAGAGTATTCTATCAAACACCGAAATCGCTCATCGAATTATTCTCGAGAATTCATGACGTTTCTACTATGGCTTACCAATGATTCATCATGCTCTTATGCATATGATTTATAATTGGACATGTGCATGATTATTCTAATGGCGGAAACATTAGTAACTTATAATCATGAGATCAACCGTTCTTAGGTTCAATGAACGACCATGACTGCTAATGGCAATTCCATTTTCATCTACATGAATAACCTATGTGTATGTTGATACGACGTGTATCTCTTAATACTAATCCAATATTTCTTGATGTAATTGGATTCATCATAGTCCTAATTCATCCAGAATTGAAAACTCAAATACTTCTTTGTGAAAGAAGATATTAGCTCGTCATTCCTAATGAGTAATGAGTTGTAAACATTCAGAGGATGATAGCTCCCACTAAATTCCATGTCTTCACATGATAATTTCTAACTCCCACTAGATTCCACATGTTTCGAAATTTACTTCTTAATTGAAACATTTCAAGAATTGGAATATAAATTGCATTGTCAAGTTATTAAGATAAAACCATATATGTTCCCATCATATCCATTCAAAATACTTATTTTGAAGTGGTCTTTATCTTAACCTTATTAAAAGAGATTTTAATCTCTAACTCACACATGTCATAATGATGTGTAGCAAATGTCATTATTCAAATATAAATAATATCTAGAACACGTCCTTCGAAATATCCCTTTCAGAAGGAGGTTTAACCAATTCATTTTCATAATGAGGTTAAGTAATGACGTCTGTGTGGTTAAAACTTGGCTATTGAAGATATCGGTATATCAATCCTTGCAACTCGTTTATAACTAGTATGTTATTTTGATTCATTTAGGCTCTTAAGTAAATCTCAAGGTTGAAACTATTGGTCAAAATTTTCATAAACTTAGTCAAAACTCTTGTTAAGACTTTACATTAGTCATTTTTCTTCCAAAACTTTCTTTTGGTCTCCTCGTGTAGTTATCTTGAGAATATACTCTTATGATTACTTCGCTTGGTCTCCTTAGTCATATAGAACTTACTTGAGACCATAGATCTCATCTATTGGGTATACTATATAAATAGATATACCTTTATTCAAATCATTCTCTCTTGCGTAGATCTCATTTACACAATCTTATCTTGGTGTGAGTTGTGTCCTCATTTTTCTCCCACTCTATCTTTAGAATAAATACACTAGAGATTCAAAGATAGCATATGAGACACAAATAATGATTTTTTGAAGTATAAGGAGAATTATCTCATAGGTTGACTAATAGTTTTAGATTTCGTAAGTGTACTTGGTGATTGACATTCCTTTAAAAGAGTTCATAGACTCAAAATCACTTTGTAAATGATCATACACAAGCCTTAAGCATGTGGACATATAATGAATCCCGTCATTATATTTGTCTATTAGTTCACTTTAAGTGAATAATCATATGTTTCTAAGAGCAAGCATTTAAATACGGATTTTAGAACAAAAGGATAAAATGATAAAACGGGTGACTTGGGTTGCAAACCAAGTCACCATTATCCAAAATACAACCAATTATCCAAAATACCTTTCCATGTCGAACACGGAAACTTAAGGTTCTAAAAATCCAAAACATAATTTAAAATAAGATAATAAAAAAGCGAAGCTCCATGAAAGCTATTCCTAGCTCCTTGATGGTTTCTTAAGCTTGCTTTTCTTTTCCTTTGTCTTTGCTTGGTGGAGGCCCTATTTACAATAAAAAGGGAGATACATTATCACAACTTTGTATCATAATACCATAGTTGAATTAGAAACATAAAAGAAAGGATAGTCATTTACCTACTGGAGTAATCTTTCCAGCCTTAATATCACCAAGGTATTTGGAACAATTTCTTTTCCAATGTCCCATACCATTACAATAATGGCATTTATCAAGAGGACCCTTCTTAATTTTCGAAGTGCTAGCATCATTAGCTTTAGCTTTGGTGAAAGTGGGAGCTTGCTTCTTACCCTTCCTCCCATTCTTTTTGAACTTCCCCTTACTCTTAGTGCTTATGTTAAGCACATCCTTTTGAGGGTTCACATTTAACCCCATGTCCCTCTCGGCTTGCACAAGTAACTTGTGCAATTCTTCAAGAGACACATCCTTGTCTTGCATGTTAAAATTCACCCGGAATTGAACATACGCTTTGACTTTGGACAAGGAGTGCAGAATCCTATCTACAATGAGTTCTTTGGGGATTTCAACCTTTTGAATTTTCAAGGTCTCGACAAGCTCCATAAGTTTGAGCATATGAGGGCTAACCTTTTGGCCCTCTTTGAAGTCGAGATCAAAGAATGCCACGGCCGCCTCATATTGGACGATCCGCGGAGTTTGTGAAAACATTGTCACAAGCTTAGAGTAAATCTCATTAGCGTTGCCCATTTTAAAGGCTCTCCTTTGGAGATCCGCCTCCATCGCAAATATCAAGACATTTTTCATTGCGGCGGACTCCTTTTGGTAAGCCTCATATGCTTCCCTAGTGGCGGCGGTCGACCTAGTAGTATGTTCGGGTGGAGAGACCTCGGTAAGGTAACGAAGCTTGTCGTCACCTTGGGCGGCTAATTTGAGTTGGGCATCCCAATCGGAGAAATTTGACCCATTCTTTTCAAGTTTACATCGATCCATGAAGGATCGGAGCCATGATGAAATAGCGAGAGACGTGGCGTTAGGGGTTGGTGTTGTCATTTGTTATGAGAAAATAAGTGGTCTACAAAACCAAATAGAAGGAGTAAAACAAATGTCGTTCTAATAATAATACTCGTAAAAATTTTTAATTTAAACAAGTTTTATGCATTTTTCTAGTGACCTCTACCCAACTAGATAAATGATTCCAAGACCCAAATTCATATAAACTTAGGCACGGGATAGCCGATGGAACCCTTATTAATATAACTCGGTGGATTAACGTTTAATCGATTCTACTTTTAGAACTCTTGGTCGATAAAATTATTCTAATGTTTATCTATAGCCCGGAACACATGCGACTACGGTCACGAATACTTCCGTTGAGGTCAATCCAAATTTCGAATAAATGTGTCCATAATCCAAATTCACATTAATTTGGGCACGGGATGGCCGATGAAACCCTCATCAACACGAATTCGGTGGATAGACATTCATCACCCACTTCCCCTACATAACAAGGTTTGTACCCCGGGATGGCCGAGTGCACTCCCTCGCGAAATAGGTTTTCATGGTTTCTACTATTTGGTAAGGCTATGTCTCAATTAATTGTTTTAGCGAGAGGTCATGTCAATATATTATCTATCACGTTTTAAGTGAACTAAAGCGGTGATCTACGATAATTGTATTTGACACGGTCGATGAACTCGATTAGATGATGATGCATGTTTTAGTAACTACGATAAAATGCAAAACATAAAATAAATCCTAGTATGGCCTTCCTAAAATAGAAAACTATTTAACTATTACATATTCGGAAACCAACTCCATTGGTCCCTTGAACTTCGGTTGTGGCACGCATTTCGAGGTAACACCGTCTTTATGTATCGCCATCTTGAAGAAATCCGTCTTTGGGAACTCCGGAATAATTAAAATTACATAATAAATTACATAATTTCCTATTATACATTTGTAACTATAATAAAATAAATATATTAAATTACAAGACGGTGATACGAGATCACAATAAAATTACAACCGAATCGATATTCCCATACATTTCGGATAATACCAATTAAAATCTAAGGCCATACTAAGTAAAAATTACATAATTCAAAAATTACATAAATTAAATTATGACATTCATAAAGAAAATGCAGGATTATAATATGTAAGAACATGCCCAATTTTATGCTAAATCGCCTTTAAATAGCCAATATCGTATATTACTCGGTTTTTACGGATTTGCGTGATTTCAACATTTTTATAATCACAAAAATTACATAAATTCATATTTATGCATAAGTTAATTACCCTAACCTCTTAGGACTGAAAATTTAGTCTTCACTAATTATTTGACCATAATTAACTCATATTTCTAAAAATTGTTCATTAATGGACCAAAAATTACAAAAATAAGCTATAAACTTCAAATAAATCACAAAATTTCAAATAAATTTGAAATTTGAAATTTAAACTCATGAACATTCTGGAAAAAATACCATGACACTCATAATGTTCAAAAACTTAGGTTAAAAAATTCGAAATTTATCCGGAAAAACAATGTTGCGGTTTATCGGTTTTAACTAAATAATCATAAAAACATGAGAAAAATTATATTCACCAACTTTTCAATTTTAGATCTGAAAAAGATAATAAAATGCAACATATGATGTTTTTCTTTAGTCATAGAGTATGTTTTATTAATATTTCACTAATAAAGTCACTATTCATGCTATTTTTCCTCAAAAATCCATAAATCATGCAAAAAGACTTCAATATAGCCTATTATTTTACACACATCTTGTAAAATTGCATGTGACAACATACTAAATTTCTATGACCAGATTCGAAATTTATCTCATATTAACCTATTTTTCACCTAAATCCGAATTTAAAAATGAAAAATTCATTTTTCGAGCATAAGAAGTCCAAAAATTATGAAAATTTACAGGTTATCTCAAAATAATATATGTGATAACATATCCAAAAATCACTGGAAAATTCGAAGTATAGCTAATTTTAGTCCGAAAATGACATTTTATTCACAAAATCATATTTTAATGTCATTATTATGTAATATGAACAATAAAAAATCCATAAAATAACCAAAATATCCTAAAATATTTTAGGATCAGAAACTTTAACATGCAAAAATTAATTTTGTGATATATCATAATAACACAAATTATACAAGTTTTATATGTTAATCTTTATAACTCGGAAAAACTTTTAACCGATTTGCATGCAAACAACCATGGCTCTTGATACCGATTGAAGGAAAAGTAGATCTATATACTTGACATATTCATATATGTTTTATTTTAATTTGTCATAAAATTAATTAAATGATCTTATGCATGCAAACTAATGAACAATATAAAGAAAGAATCTTCATCTTACATTGGAATATTGGTTTATATGGGCACAAGAGAGATCTCCTTTCTCTCTTGTTCTTGTGCTTTCCTTAGTGGAAGAACTAAGATCCAAGTATAGGATCTCTCCCAAGGATTTATACCCAAAGCACACTCTTAATTAAAATTAATATTATAAATACTAGTACAATATTAATCTTGTAAGAAAAATTGACCCAAAAATATTATAGGACACTTAATATTTTCGGTTTTTGGGAGGAGGAAGAAGGAAGCTTTTTATCTCTCTAAAACTCAAATTTTAGATGAATGAGGAATGAATAATACACTAACTACATTTTAGTGTATTTTAGGAAAAAATAAGATGAAAAACCAAAGTGGTTTTTCATCTCATAAAACCGGGTGGAAGAGGGCATGGGAGGGAGCCAATGCATGCTCTAGTTGTTCTTCACAATGAGCAATAAGTATGCATGGCTAGATTAGTAGGTAATCATCATGTTCTCCACTAATTTGATCAACACAATATTAGCCTAATACTCCCTTAATTTCGGTCCACTAAGATAATATGGACTCCATATTATCTTTGTCAAAATGTCAATTTGTCCTATGTCACATGTCATATGTTACATAAATTTGTTATGTATTTTTAACATATTAAAAATCAACGTATTAATAAAAATACGTCATATACAAAAATCGACTTTGTAATTCATAATTACTTGTACCAAAATATTTTACCAATTATAAATCACACCACTTTGTATTTATAATAATTCAATGAAATTTAATTTTTTCCTTAAACAACAATTTCATCTGAATAATGAAACAATTCGATTACTCAGACCGTATCTCATTTTAATCAATTTCAATGAGACACGTAAATATTATTTCCAAAATCGTCCGTCAATTTTAATTAAATTAATTGACTCGTAACGTTATACGATCAATTAATTGATCAATTAAGAGTGTTGCCCTATAGGTATGACCTAGGGGATCAACTGATCACCACCGTCGCACGACAGTAATGTCAAACTCTAGTCAGCCAATCATTACCGATATGTGTGGACCAGTTGACGGTAAAATATTACTTCCCAATTGTATTCTTTATAATGAGATTTAAACATGTGATCATCATGATCAACAGTCGTGATCGCATTATTGTCGGAGGACACATATTCCAACACAATTAACATTACCACTATCATATTGAAGTTTATCCCTTACCTAAACATTCATATTCAACACCTAATTTCAAATATAGAAGACGAATTTCAATTTGGGGCACTTTTAAGACGGAGTTTTGAGGCAACTTTTAAGGTGAAAATCATCAAAATTCATCCTTCAACATGATATATATAATGTATAGCACTCAATTCCATCATCTAATCAATGTAAAACAACCAAAATAAATTTTTGATTTCGTAACCCTAGAAATTTCGGCCCCCAAATTTCGTGATTTCTAATCTATTTTACAGCAATTAATCACCACCAATCAAGGAAAGAAGGCATGTGAATCATATTACAACAATTAAAAGCAATAATCTAACCATATGAATCGAAAATTTCAGATTACATCATTATTCTAACACACCCAAGTTAATAAATCATGTAAATTGGGAAGAAAATCATACCTTGATAGAGTAGGAAAGTAAAAGAACGAAATTAAACAAGGAAAACAACCCCAAGAATCACTACCAACACAAGATGAGGAGAGCTTTTGTGAGGAATTTAGGCTTAGGGTTTCGAAATAAAGGAGATGGAATAAGAGGAATGAGAAAAGTAAGGGTTTTATGAAACCTGTAAGAACTTCTGCACCGTAGCCTACTCGATCGAGTGCCTAGGGTACTCGATCGAGTGCCCTCTACTCGATCGAGTAGGCGCTATTTCGTCGAGTATCTGCAGAAAAATTTCCACATCCCGACGGCATAGCCTCCTAACTAGATCGAGTGAGGCCTACTCGGTCTACTAATCACTCGCACTCGGTCAAGTAAGGTTGAGTACTAGATCAGAAATACGAGATAAATAGATGGTTCCTGCAAAGACAATATCGCGTGTCGATTCCAAACTAAGTTCGGAATTCGCCACTAGTTATCATACTCGTTCACGTATTACTATTATTACTCGAGCACATCATATCGTCTCAACAATAAAGGCTTATGTCATACTATGCTACAACAAATTACCCAACTCGGTTTACCTGCTACCGAGTCATTCATAAGCATAATCACGTTATCATACCTTGCTTAAACTTATCTTACCACATTACTACCAAACTCGTGTTCACATCAACATGAAACATCTAATTAACGATAATTCATTCTTTCACATGTCATATAAATGCATACTCTTCATAACAAATTAATCTATCATATTCCAAATTCAATCAGAAGCAAATCATCTTACATAAATTGATTGTCACGCAGCGGAAAATTTCAACCAATAAACAAGGCATATACGCATTACTATATGCTATGTTTCATATTAT
This sequence comes from Silene latifolia, assembly GCF_048544455.1. Taxonomy (NCBI): domain Eukaryota; kingdom Viridiplantae; phylum Streptophyta; class Magnoliopsida; order Caryophyllales; family Caryophyllaceae; genus Silene; species Silene latifolia. Next base: position 141,348,401 of record NC_133534.1, on the reverse strand, counting down.
AACTCAACAATTCTATAACTATCATCATTGTAATTACGGTAGGGTTTATAAACTCGTACATAATTACCATCATTAACATCCTAAAGCAAACACTAACATGATCACCTTCATGTCACGGCATACACTTTCACATTTTCACCGCTCTATCAAATATACCCTTGCCACGTTTCTCATAACCATCGTATAAGCTCACTAATCATGCTAATACTTCACTAAGCACCATCCAAACACAACTACTATACCCATCTCTACGTTAGCAAAGACTCAACCTCAAATAATTCCGACATAACTAACATACACATCACATATATACACACGAACTCCACATTCCCATACCCTGTGACTGGCTGAAGTACTATGGGGCCAAGATTTTGAAATGAGGGCGCCTACTCACCTTAAATCTAGCATCAGCGGGGCTCCCATTATACATACACCAGGTTCATTTTATTAGACTAACTACGTTCATTATTTTCATTGGTTACAGGTTCCAAAATTGTCGCTCTGATACCACTTTGTAACACCCCCATATCCAGAGGAGCCTTAACTAAGCCTTCCTTAGCATATAAGGGCATTACCATCTCGGTTTCCCGAGGACAGTAATAATCAAATGTCGATAAAAGAACTATTATGTTATATTACAAGTGATTTAAAACCAACTGACGATATAAAATATACAACTCAAAGGCTACTCGCTATTACTATCAAATCTCGTGAAGACTCATCCCTGCCCGGACTCCAGCTATCAACGATATCAACACCTGCTAAGACTGACTGCTCACCATAAGGGATCACGGAAGACACATAAAACAACAAGACAACCACACAAGGTCAGTACTGAGATACGACACAACAATGCCAACAACATCTAACAATACAACATAATCAGTCACACACACAAACACACCCACTCCAATCAATCTTTGTCACCGACTGTCCACTGGACCAGCCCTGCCAGTGGGGGACCGCAGCCGTACCCACCAAATCCCCGCTCATCATACCGAGTGATAACCCTGTCCCATTAATGTGCACATCCCCTCCCGTGGCGGGTTCCACGAAGGGCAAAACTAGGGCATGAAGCCACTCCCGCAAGTGACTCCACTCAGCCGAGAACGCATCTCGAGAACCAGAGACAAGCAATCACAATCAACAGCCGTCACAACACAATTCCGATATTATTCAACAACCACAACAACCAACACACTAGACCATCTACAACGACTGAGTAGGCGAACCTACCTTTGGACAACTGCAACCAATCCATGCCAACATACGACATATCCAGCAATCAAGCAAAGCGTATAAGCACAACACAATCATCTATTACTACCAAGAAAACCCTAACTGCAAAGACAAGGATACGGATGATGATGACAACATACCTACAAGGAGAAACCCGGCAAAAGACCGCTACCCGACTCAAGCTATGCTCTCCTAAGGCACAAGGATCTTCAAAAGGCTTCCATGGAGGTTTTATGGTAAATGGAAGGGAAAGAGGCGACTAAAGGATAGAAGGAATGAGGCGAAAATGATTTGCGGATTTAACAAAACGCGATTAAAAACCCTCGCTGAAAACCCGATACTCGATCGAGTGACACCCTACTCGATCGAGTGTCCAAGCTACTTGATCGAGTGTCCAAGCTACTCGATCGAGTAGCCTCTACTCTATCGAGTACCACTCGTAACTCGCAACCCAAGATAACTTTGGCACGCACTTCTAAAGACTATTCTCACACCCAAGGTCAGTCAACGCTGGTCAAAGGGGTCCCTAAAAGGGTGGGTATTACATTCACTCTTCCATTATATTTATGCTTGTTAAGATGATTGACACCATTGTTAATATGTTTTCCATGATAAGGAGTGAGTAATTTCCTAACTAGGGATTAGTGGGGGATTAGGGGAGTAATCATAGAATAAATCTATGCTTAATGAGTTCATTTGAATGCTTGCTTATTGTACTTTCAACTTATGCACATGTTATGTTTGATGAAATGCTTGATTGACAACCTAGCATGATTCTCTTATCCTTTCAACAAGACTTGTAAGACATAAACTAACTCAAGCCTTGTTAGACCATGCATATAGTTGAATATGAAGAATTAAGTCGACTTGTAGGTGTTGTAAAGTCTTGACCGACTCGGCTCCGAGACCCAAAACTTCCTAGGAATTGTAAGATATAAACTAACTCGATTTCAACAATAGTAATTGCTTGCATCTATATGATTCATTTATGCTATTTCACCATGATTCCCCTATGATCTCATGATTCCCTAGTATTGTTTATCGTTTGTTCACATCTTTGTTTTTATTTCTTGTTTTACCTTTCATTGCTGTTTATTGCTTTCATTAGTTGTGACACTAGCATAAATTGAGGTAGATAGACTTAGAACCCAAAGCACACCGTCCCGTGGATCGACCTCGACTTAACCACTATTTAGTTGTTTTTTTAGATTAAAAATGTGTTTGATTGAGTGAACAACGACTCGCTCACCATAAACCAATGAAGCAAAATGAACCTAGGTGTGTCTAATAAAATGAAGCTGACATGTGTACAATAGGAGATCGGTTTGGGATGAGCAGGCGCCCTCATATCAAAACTAGTGCCTATTGTCTCGTTTGGTCACTACGTGGGTGGTTGTGAGTATGGGTGAACGTTGTGTGGAATGTTGTATAGTTGCATGAGAATGTGATTAGTATCAAGTTTCTTGTATGATATAGTTGTTTCCAATGATGTGAGAACGTGTATGAAATTTAAATGCTTAGATTGATGTGAGTAACATGTTGAGAATGGCTAACATGTGTTGGCATACGGATAATGATTTCGCTCTTCAAATTTACAACGCGCGTTAATTAAATGCTTAATAGTATTATCAATAGTGTATGATTAGTAATGGATATTGGTAGAGTAGCTACTAGTGCTACGGTAGCGTACCAAAGACGGTAAGTGGCATGACGTATGGACTAACTTGGGTGAGTCACCGATAGCCGGTGGACTCCCGAACCATCTCTTTATGTTGTAAGGACTTCACCGTTCTAATTCGACTCGAAATTTCAAGCCGTAAGCAATCACTCGACCAATTACGAGTCCACACTTGGCCGAGTACAGTGCACTCGACCGAGTGGACCAGTTTCCTGAAAGTGGAAAAATTCTAGAAAATGGGGCACTCGATCGAGTGAACTCGGCCACTAGATCGAGTGGAATTTCACTCGACCGAGTGGACTCGCCACTCGACCGAGTGGGTGTTGTAGCTGAGATTTTTACACAGGTTAATCCCCTTCCTCTCATTTCTTATCTTTTTTCTTATCTTCTTTTCACCTCACAACTTCAACATCAAAATTCTAACAAAATTATATCCCAAACTCCATTTTTGTAATTTGCTACTCTAGTTAAGCTTTCTACTCCATTTTCTGTCTCAAATCTCTTCTTAATTAGCAATGTAAGTAGACTAACTTTCCTCTAGTTTCTCCATTTTAATTTGCTTAGATCTACATTAATTTGTCCAAGATTTGTCAATTATTTACATGTTTTTGCTTAATTCATAGTAGTAAATAACCTTCTACACCATTGTTTTCTAAATATCAAATTTTTATGTCAATTTTGCCACATAAATGGTGGAACACAAAAATGGTGTTCTTGAGATTATAAAATGATTTTGGTGCTTGTTGTTTGGTTTAATTAAACAACAAGGGCTTAACCTTTGTTGTTAATGTTGGATCTATTCTGTATGTGAAAATTTCGTGTTTTAAACTTTCGAAATATAGGGTGTTCATGCCCAAATTTTGATTTTGCGTGCATAAAACTTGGCTTGTTTCTCTTATAAAACTACTATCTTCACTAATAGTGTGGTACGTTGTCTTAAAAACAACGATTTCATCATCGATTTTACCCAAAATTTTCGAACCAAGTGAGGAATTTGAACACTTTTTCATTTCATCTTAAACATGGTTTAATGGTATTGTAAGACTATAATTTTATTGAGGAATTTCTATAAAATGGTTTAAATCAAAAACTTTCCTTCTTAAAAGTTGACAAATTTCCAAAAAATGTGTGACAACTATACATAAGCTATAACACCCCCATTTATTTAGGAGCCTTTAGCAAGACATTCCCAAATAAATAGGACTGTTACCATCACAGTTGCCCGAGGTAGTGAATAACAAGGTAAAACAAACCAAAATACTTTATATAAATTTTATCGAATAAAGGTTTTATTACAATTTAACCAATACTAAATAAACTGAAATAAAAATTAATTACAACTCGGGGCGAATTAAATAAACTGAATAATAAAAACTGATGAGTTATATTTATATGCCTCCCCTTAGTTACTTTTGATATAGTTTGATGCGTGGAAAGGGGGGGCAAAAATTTTAATAAAACTGACGAGAATCACGGATAAATTTAAATTAAATAATCCCGAAATAAATACAATGATTAATAAAATTACGGTTTGACAAATTGAAGCAAGCACGCAAAACGAGGATGGACGGAGCAACAGCCACGAGTAGGCAGCTGTGTGAAGTCTTTAAGAGTGAATTCGAGACGTCAATTTATTATTTGTCAAATCTTTGTAATCTATGTTTTCAGGTCCTTTTTTCCATAAAACTTAATTAGGTGATTGTGTTAGAGACTAGGTAGGACTAAATTTAATAAGGGTCAAAATATGGTCAATCCTAGTCTTCCTAGGTCGGTTTAGAGGGCTATATAAGCCTAGGTTGTATTTCATTTTTCATCATTGATTAAAGAAATTAAAATTGTTTTTGAGAAGTTTTCTCCAAAACCGTCAAAGCATTTTGTGTGGCATACACGAGTGTAGAGACACCAAGATAGTCGACGCCTTTCGAGTCTTGACTTAAGCCGAGGATGTGATCCAACGTTTAAGGGGAATTTCTTGTCGCGTTACGAGAATTACGACCATTATCAAGCTATAGGTCTAGCTTGGTAAATATCCAAATTACACAACAAAAATACAAAAAAAAATATTTCTTCCATTCAAAATATCCATAATGTCGATCAACCACGAGTGTGGACAAGGCCCTCGGGAACTGCGTCCGCGGGATCCACACTAGGCATAATCGACTCGAGGTTCTTTCGAATCGATTTAAGACCAATTAGAGTCGCCACCAAGTTTTTTGGGAACTTGGAACCGTTCAAGTCAACTTTACACCTTTCATCGAAAAGCATAAAGCCAATCGACTACGAGTGATTAAAGATAAAGACTTATACCCTATATCACTCGATTTGAATGACTCTCATAATCCAATGGTATTTAGACGGATCCACAAACCATAGATCTTGAGTAAGAGGTGAGGGTACGTGTTGGGAAGCCCATAAGGACACCCAACCCCGCCCGTCAATAACGGCCACTACTAAGTCAAGTATGGATTTCAAACAAGGTCATAGCTACTACGATATATGAAATGCAAACATCGTTTTAACCCTAACATGTGACAACAATTTCTACGTCGTTTTAGATGCAACTAAACTAACTTTGTCAAAGTTGTAATTTAGCATGTGGGTTGATTGATCTAACAACATACAAAACAAAGCAAACAAGGCTTAAGGGGGAATGGGGGAGCCGTTGGGATCTACCTATTACAAACCAGGCATTTCATGCCGACACAACAATAAATTAAAGATACAACTCGATCTAAATACAATTGCTACATACAACACTATACACGACAACACACACGGCCAATCGGCCTAGAAAAGCGTGCACAAGAGGGGTGGCCCACGGCTTACATGACTCACGGCCTTGGGTCACTCCTCGTGATGTGTGCTTTCGCTCAATCTCATCGAATTAGACATAGGGCCGCACACCAAAGCATGCAGTAGCATAAATCGGGCCATGTTGCTTTAAACAACATGCGATTTACTACGCTCTTACAAGCACTGGGGCACAACCATCTAACCAAACAAGACTAAGGTTTTTTGAAAGAGGTTTTGACTCGATAAAAGAAAACTAACTTGAAAATTACAACCACTAACAAACACGACTCGATAAACAAAGTAATTACAAGATACGAAATAACGAAATGAAGATAAGAAAACAACGAGAAAAGGACCACAAGGACACGGCCAAACACGGCCTACACGTTCTAGCCTACCCCAATTCTTAGGTTAGATTCATTAGTTAGATCAATTGATTGCAAAACGGGATAGGAAACAAGTTAGAAAACGAGTTAGAAACATCGTTGATCGATTGAGATGATGTCGCGCAAAGGTGTATTCTACACGGCCTAAAAGGGGTCAAATTAGGTCAAGTTCGCTAATTAATTTAACTCATCAAGTGTTAATAAGAAGGTGCTAATCACGCACTCTTATACTAGCGAGAAATTAGGTGAAAGAGAGAGATGCGTTCATTAAGTTACAGAATTGTTAATCGGTTTTTAAAGCTATGTCGATGTACCCTAATGTGCCTAATCAGGTTATTTAAATGATCGAATGTCGTCTAAATAAGTCATATGTTAACAATCAGAGGTCATACTAACATGCAACAGGTCCTAAGGTGGGTCGAATTGGCCGAGACAAACAAAGGGTCAAAAGCGAGGAATGAAGTTAGAAATTCGTTTTATTTATGCCCTACCTTGAACACGAGGATATGTAAATGAGACGGGGGTGTACGACCGACTGATGTAGCGGTTTCTTTTCCCATCTCAAGTCAACGCGGGTGTTCATGGTGGTACTTTAACTCATACTCGGACTAAACTAGTTTCATAGTTAATTTAAACGATAAATAAAAATGATAAACAAACAAAAACAAACTATAAGAAAAACAAACATAAAAAACGAAATAAAAGGGAGAAAGAAGAGGATTTGATGCACCCTTAACCTACATGTATCTTTGACACCGTCTTGGGTCGTAATCGATGGTAGATTTTATCTCGAGAGGCCGTAGTCGACGAAGAAACAAAGCAAACACGCGTTTTTATCGAATCTGGACAGCGACTTTCAAACAGCGATTTCTCCCTCGTTTCACGATGAAAATTCGATTTAAAAGATGTTTTGAAAACTAGAAAGAGAGGAGAACAGGGATCTTAAAGCAACCCCTGCTCGTTTTGAGTTATTGGGCACGAAAAACGAGCACAAACAGAACTGGACAGACAGGAACAAACCGCGAAAACAGAGTGTATAACACTCTGTTTTTCGAGGGATTTCGTGTACTCTCAAGGGCAATTTGGCTCGTAAATCTTTGTCTAATGTTTAGATGGATTTTATATGGTTAATTAGGAACAAGAAACTCGAGTTTTTATGGAGGTTTGAGGGAGGAACGAATTGTTTTTCGAAGAGGACACACAAACTGTTTCAGTTTGGATGTCGGTTTTGTGGAGGGTTTTTGAGAGGCAATTAGGGTTTGTTTCTGAAGTTTAAAGCTTGTGAGTGAAGGTAGTGTGTATGGAGAACTTAGAGGAATGAATGTATGGTGAAGGGTGTGTATTTATAAGGAGTTAAAGTAGGGTAAAAGGGAGGAGAGGCAGACGGGCTCGGCTGAGCATAGCTGCTGTCCAGCAGCTTTTGGGGGGTTTTCTAGGGTTCGTTTGGGGGGTTTTCTTGGTGATTAAGGTAAGGTAATATGGGTAGGGTATTAGGGTATGGGTTAGGGTTAGGGTTAATGGGCACGGGTTTTGGTGGTATTTGGAGCGGGTTTTAGGCTCGGGATTGAGCTGCAAAACAGGGGGGCTGCTTGGTGTTTTTGCGGGCTGTTGGGGGTGATTTGGGGCATGATTTGGGCCGTGGTTATGGGGGTTCGAACAGGGGTGGATGGGTAGAGGCTTAGGTTGGTTAGTGTACTCGATATTCGTGCCAACTCGTAAAGAAAACGGGCTCAAAAACCGAGCTAAAATCGAGTTCAAAAACGTGTGGTTGAAACGAGTTCTTTTCGATTTTTAAATCGATTTTTCAAATCAATTAACACATTAAAATAAATGATTTTTCAAACCAAATATACTCATAAAATGATTTTTCAAATCAAATATTTATTTTATTTTCAATAAAATAAACTTGGGAAAATAAATTCAAAATAAAATAAATTAAATTGAAATCACCATAAAAAAAACTTTAATTTAAATATCATTTAAATTAATAAAATGAACTCACTTAAAAAAAACATTAATTTAAATATCATTTAAATTAATAAAATACTTGTGTCCTATCATCATCGGGTGTTTGTCGGGTTCTCTATAAATTCCAATATCGACGGATACGGGTATCTACAGAGCCCCCACTTTGACTGAGGCTTTGACAAGGCGAAAGTCAAAGTATACCCCAGGTCCCTCTCGACCTGAGGATTCTTCGGGTTGTTTATAGTCCATTAGACTCGCGTATATAAGCTCTTGACCATAAGAAGAGATCATACCCGAAATTTCATTTGGGACCGACTCTTGCTTCTGTTGCGTCGAATTATCATCGTTGGTCATCGACCCATAAATTGCATAAATGGTGGGTTGAGCCTTATCCTCGGGCGCCTACGTATCCGTTTCTGACGGAATCAAACCCGTGTCGTAGTTCGGCAACTGCTGACACATGCCCAAAGTTTATCATCTGCTGGCATTTGCCCAAAGTTCATCATCTGCTGACATTTGCCCAAAATTTATCATCTGCTGGCGTTTGTCCAAATGGGACGGGACTTTCCGAGGAGGTTGCCGCCGCTTTCATCATTTGCTTTCAGCTACGGAATTCTTCCATTTCATACTCTTGTATTGAATTGAATTCTTGGTGGATGTCATCCTTTACATCCTGATAATGGTCTCTGAAGCCAACGGCTTCAGAGCCCCCAGTTTGCGATGGCTCTAAAGTCGAAGACTTTAGAGCCCCCAGTTGAAGCATATCCTGCTATATTTGAAACACAAAAACGTACTAGCAATAATCATCACATAAGCACATTTGGATCATCGATCCTAAAATTAGATCATTTGAAAGATTGGGTCATCGACCCGAAAATTGAATTTAAAAATTTTGAATGATTGGGTCATCGACCCGAAAATTGAATTTGAAAATTTTGAATGATTGGGTCATCGACCCGAAAATTGAATTTGAAAATGTTGGATGATTGGGTCATCGACCCGAATTTCGAATTTGTCATCATTTAGAATATTGGGCCATCGGCCCTTCAAAAATTGAATTTTGAATTTTTGAATTTCGAAGGATTGGATCATCGACCCACAAGGATTCCACTACTTGGATCATCTACCACAATTCGCAAAAAGTTTTTGGAATTTTGAAATTTTAAATTTTTTTGAAATCGAACCTTGATGGGTGAGCATAAAATACGACTCAGACACTCCGTATGACCCGTAAACAACGTGGGCGTAGCTCGCTACCGTAAAACAAAAAAGGAAAATAAAACCGTAAGTGTGCACGAGTTTAAATTCAATTATTGACTTGCTGGGGGTAGAAATGTAAATTGGCCATTCTGGCGCCAAAAGATGGCAAATGGGAATCACAAGGCCATCGGACTTGAGACAGAGATATCGTATGGCATGGGCGTGCTCCCGAGGGCACATGGGGATCAAGATCACTTGGCATTGACAAGGTGGATTAAAACTCACGGAGCAACAACGTTGGCTTCGCCCAGACACTACACACAGACTGATTTTATGAGAACACTTAGACATCACACATCACTCTTGTTGGGAACATCCTGTCACTCTTCTCCTCGCCTCCTTTCTTTTCAGCGAGTTTTCATCATTTCTTATCACCGCCTTCTTTCTTTTCAGCGGGCTTTTACTATTTTTCTTCCACGCCTTCTTTCTTTTCAGCGGGTTTTTCATATTTTCTGTTTCCAACACAAACTCACATCTATGTGACTCAACATCTTTGCCTAAATTGTCAGATAAAGCTCATTCTGAGACTTGACACTACTCATCTGAACCTATATCCTTATCCTAGCCTACATCGAGTGCTAAGACCGACTCAAACAAAGGTGGCTTCATTTGGACTTGGTTAAGACCCGTAAGAAACCGACAAGATGACAACTTGGTTGATGAGTGGATTGAATCCCTTATTCTCAAGTCGCCTACGTATTCGCGTGGAGCGAAATCAAATCCGACGTAGTTCGATCATGGTGCATAAACATGGCATTTTGATTGTGTGTACACACTCGAAGGTTTCACCTAAGGTATCATGTCATATCCCATTCTAGCCTGTAAAGTACCGTTAAATCCCGTGTTTGGGGTTAGGTGTAAAAGGCTTGGATCTTTTGGGATGTGGAGCTTGGTAATAACAAGTTGGAATGATTAACCATCATTCTGAAGGTTTGTTTTGTGGTGCTAAGGCCAAGGTCTATGGCTGCTGATGTGGTTGGAATGGGTGTCTCGGGTTTGATGAAACCCGAGTGCAAATGGGTTGGAAAATGACGTGGGTTCAAATTTCCATGTCTGGACCCTAAAGGCTAGGTATAACAACACAAGCGGAATGATTCTCAAAATTCCCGACTATCCCCTTCAGAATCGTCTCGGGGAAGGACTTAGGGGTAAAGAGGTTACTACTTAAGCTTTGGCTTTGCCCATTGAACTTCAACTATGGGTACTTGACTTGACTTCTGGCCTCTGTAACTTCGACATTCGACCAAAAGCATTCTGCAATAACTTCAACATCTTTTTTCTTTTTTTTCTTTTTTCCTTTTTCTTTCATCACTTTTCTTTTTTTTTTCATTTTTCTTTTCCTTTTTTTTTCATTTTTCCAATTTTTCTCTTTTTCTCGTTTTTTCATTCTTTTTCATCTTTTTTCTCTCTTTGAAAATGATCTTCTATTAATTCTCTTAGTCATAAATGGATACACCTTGAAAACATGGCTTCGCCAACTAATTTGGGTCAGAACGAACAATTCCTTGTTAGAACGGGTTGGTCTCTTCTCTCTTCGAGAGGGGATGATTTTATGGGGAAAAGGCTTGCCTTCCATCATCGATAGGGGAAACAAGGAGCTAGTCCGGGTTCGTCATAGAATCATCTAAAAGCTTGTCACAAACATTGGTTCAGATGGAGGTTTTCTACCGCCAGACATGGAATAGGTAAAGGAAACAGAAACGGGATCCTAGTGTACCTTACATTTTGAAACAGGACATATTTCTACCCCAGGGATGCCTTTGAGTGTGTTGTGCATTTTATCATACTTTCAGAATGATTGAGGATTGGAAACAAGATATATTTGGAAATGAAACTGCAACTTTTTATTGGAAAGACAAATGCTTAACAGACTCGAAGAAACGATTCCTAGGACACATCCTAGGTCATCGCGGAACAAACGACTCAAATTCCTAAAAAGAAAGTTCTTGACTCGACTCGACTAAGATAAGAAAACAGATCCCGACTCATAATTTTCAAATCTGGTCTTGAGCTTTCTCTTGTTCAGCTGTCAGCTTAGATACCCGGCTCTGGTCCTTGATCCCTTTGATGGTCTGCCTTCATCCCGAGGTAGTCCTCTGAGGATCTACGCCAGTGATAAAGGCTGGTGAAGCGAATTGTCTTTTATTAACTTCGTTAACGAGAGGAGTACATTCTAGAGCAAGACTCCCGACTTGAATTTCATTCTTCGGGTTTGGCAAGAATTCAAAGCAATCCACAAATATTTTCCCGATAAACACCCCTTTCAAGTGACAAGGGCGGATAAGATGGGAATAATCGACATTGTCTTCGACAGAAACAAAGTTGGCATGATCGGCAAATGGATTGGTAATGTTATTTGGTTTAACAGTTGGGATCGGGAGTGTTCCATTCTCAATCATATCCTGGATTACGTGCTTCAGTCGATAGCACCTTTCAGTATCATGGCCTTTCCCTTGATGAAAGGCACAGTAGGCATTTGGTTTATACCATTTACCTTGTTGATCAGCGGGAGGGTCCGGAGTTGGACCAATAGGCTTCAGCTTTCCTTCGGCTATGAGCCTTTGGAGAGCGTATGTATAAGTGCATCCGATATCGGTGAATGCCCTAGGTGTTTGGCGCTGCGACTTCTTCGATTGCCCTTCTAAGAGATTGATGGCTTCATCAATATGGGTTGTTGCTGGGGCTTTGCCCTTAGATGATGAGGCCCCTTGGTACCCTTTCGGCTTTTCATCCTCTGCCCTTATGACATCATCTTCTACCTTTATCCAGATTCTTATCAATTCTTTGAAAGAGCCAAAATTCTGGTATTTCAGAGCATTGCGGTAAACAGGTCGTAGATTCTTTACCAACTTATCTACCATTTCAACTTCGTCAGGCTTCTTGGCTAATTTCACGCTTTCAGCGCGCCATCTTGCAAGGAATTCAGTAAAGCCTTCTTTTTCTTTCTGTGTCATAACCTCTAGCGTTCTTATATTGGTCCGAATCTCGACATTGTCAGCATAGTGCTTACAGAACTCCACCGTAATATCTTCGAAAGTGGGGAAGTTCTTAAAGTCTAGATTGTAGAACCACGCCTTCGGGTGTTCATCTAGAGATTGAGCGAAAATTTCAGAGAGCATGTCAGCAGGTGGGGTAGATGGAGGGGAATCTTCACCCAGCTTAGATTCGATTGCATCCATTCGGGTCATCATGAGGTTCACGGCCTCAGTGAGCTTGTTAACAACATCTTCCATTGCTTGACGTCGGTATTTGGCGGCCTTTCTACAAGAAAACCCCGTACAAAGTCAATATTTAAAGTAAGAGCCCCTGCACACTTAAGGACACGACCCCAACTTGACTCAAACAAAGACTCGACTTGAGATTAACTAAACAAGGGTTCGACTCACGGTTTGATTTAGACCTTGGTTCATTTTAGACTCGACAAAACGAAATGACTCAAACTGTCATAAATTGGTTATAAACCGGACTCGGTGTGGCCAAACCCGTGATTGGACTAACATAGCCCATAGGTTCGGGTGAAACGCCCTAAATGGCCTAGCTTGGGCGTTTTTGTGGACTATCCTAGACCAAACGGTCGACCAACATGACTCAAGGCCCAAGAGGTGAGCTTGGGTGACCCAACAAGGTCGTGTTCTAGACTCTTAGAACGAAACACACCCGGCCTAACACGGCCATGACCTGGACACGACTTGATGCATTTCATGCTTGGTTGAGGTTCGAGAGGCATTTTGGATTGGTTTTGAAAAAAACGAAATGTTGATTCGAAAATGAGATTTGAAATGGGCAGCATGCCGGCTATAAAAGCTCATTTTGGGCCGAAAATTCTAGTCCTATTTGGGCAGCATTCCGCGTTTTTAAAACCATGCTATTTTGAAAGTAAGTTGTTCAAAAGTTCGGTTTTGAAAAGGACATGGGAAATTTCGAAAAAAGACTCGGGAAAACAAATTGCACATTGTCATTCTCATGTTATAAGGATGTACGCTCCTAGACATCTCTAAGTCTCGGCAAGTCTTCTATAAGAAGGTCTATGCCCTCCATCCTTTTGCGGTCTTATAGAGCAAGGTGTCTTAAGGTAGAGTACCTAGAAGATCGTCCCCACCATCAAGAACCACGCGAGGTGAAGTGGAAGCGAGCAATGTGCAGCTTCCTAGCATAGTGGGACGTCGCCCCCCACGCATCACGAAGAAACGCTGGGACGGCCCGGGCAAGTCCTCAAGGGTTTATGCATGAATCGTAGCACTATGAGTAATGTTTTACTTTCCAACACTTTCTTTTCAAGTTTCACCTCGGAGGAAAAGACCCTAGAAACAAAGTGTAACTAGTCCTCTTTTCCCCGGAGTCGCCAAAGCGTGGACAAGGCCCTCGGGAACTGCGTCCGCGGGATCCACACTAGGCATAATCGACTCGAGGTTCTTTCGAATCGAATTAAGACCAATTAGAGTCGCCACCAAGTTTTTTGGGAACTTGGAACCGTTCAAGTCAACTTTACACCTTTCATCGAAAAGCATAAAGCCAATCGACTACGAGTGATTACAGATAAAGACTTGTACCCTATATCACTCGATTTGAATGACTCTCGTAATCCAATGGTATTTAGACGGTTCCACAAACCATAGATCTTGAGTAAGGGGTGAGGGTACGTGTTGGGAAGCCCATAAGGACACCCAACCCCGCCCGTCAATAACGGCCTCTACTAAGTCAAGTATGAATTTCAAACAAGGTCATAGCTACTACGATATATGAAATGCAAACATCGTTTTAACCCTAACATGTGACAACAATTTCTATGTCGTTTTAGATGCAACTAAACTAACTTTGTCAAAGTTGTAATTTAGCATGTGGGTTGATTGATCTAACAACATACAAACCAAAGCAAACAAGGCTTAAGGGGGAATGGGGGAGCCGTTGGGATCTACCTATTACAAACCAGGCATTTCATGCCGACACAACAATAAATTAAAGATACAACTCGATCTAAATACAATTGCTACATACAACACTATACACGACAACACACACGGCCAATCGGCCTAGAAAAGCGTGCACAAGAGGGGTGGCCCACGGCTTACATGACTCACGGCCTTGGGTCACCCCTCGTGATGTGTGCTTTCGCTCAATCTCATCGAATTAGACATAGGGCCGCACACCAAAGCATGCAGTAGCATAAATCGGGCCATGTTGCTTTAAACAACATGCGATTTACTACGCTCTTACAAGCATTGGGGCACAATCATCTAACCAAACAAGACTAAGGTTTTTTGAAAGAGGTTTTGACTGGATAAAAGAAAACTAACTTGAAAATTACAACCACTAACAAACATGACTCGATAAACAAAGTAATTACAAGATACGAAATAACGAAATGAAGATAAGAAAACAACGAGAAAAGGACCACAACGACACGGCCAAACACGGCCTACACGTTCTAGCCTACCCCAATTCTTAGGTTAGATTCATTAGTTAGATCAATTGATTGCAAAACGGGATAGGAAACAAGTTAGAAAACGAGTTAGAAACAACGTTGATCGATTGAGATGATGTCGCGCAAAGGTGTATTCTACACGGCCTAAAAGGGGTCAAATTAAGTCAAGTTTGCTAATTAATTTAACTCATCGAGTGTTAATAAGAAGGTGCTAATCACGCACTCTTATACTAGCGAGAAATTAGGTGAAAGAGAGAGATGCGTTCATTAAGTTACAGAATTGTTAATCGGTTTTTAAAGCTATGTCGATGTACCCTAATGTGTCTAATCAGGTTATTTAAATGATCGAATGTCGTCTAAATAAGTCATATGTTAACAATCAGAGGTCATACTAACATGCAACGGGTCCTAAGGTGGGTCGAATTAGCCGAGACAAACAAAGGGTCAAAAGCGAGGAGCGAAGTTAGAAATTCGTTTTATTTATGCCCTACCTTGAACACGAGGATATGTAAATGAGACGGGGGTGTACGACCGACTGATGTAGCGGTTTCTTTTCCCATCTCAAGTCAACGCGGGTGTTCATGGTGGTACTTTAACTCATACTCGGACTAAACTAGTTTCATAGTTAATTTAAACGATAAATAAAAACGATAAACAAACAAAAACAAACTATAAGAAAAACAAACATAAAAAACGAAATAAAAGGGAGAAAGAAGAGGATTTGATGCACCCTCAACCTACATGTATCGTTGACACCGTCTTGGGTAGTAATCGATGGTAGATTTTATCTCGAGAGGCCGTCGTCGGCGAAGAAACAAAGCAAACACGCGTTTTTATCGAATCTGGACAGCGACTTTCAAACAGCGATTTCTCCCTCGTTTCACGATGAAAATTCGATTTAAAAGATGTTTTGAAAACTAGAAAGAGAGGAGAACAGGGATCTTAAAGCAACCCCTGCTCGTTTTGAGTTATTGGGCACGAAAAACGAGCACAAATAGAACTGGACAGACAGGAACAAACCGCGAAAACAGAGTGTATAACACTCTGTTTTTCGAGGGATTTCGTGTACTCTCAAGGGCAATTTGGCTCATAAATCTTTCTCTAATGTGTAGATGGATGTTATATGGTTAATTAGGAACAAGAAACTCGAGTTTTGATGGAGGTTTGAGGGAGGAACGAATTGTTTTTCGAAGAGGACACACAAACTGTTTCAGTTTGGATGTCGGTTTTGTGGAGGGTTTTTGAGAGGCAATTAGGGTTTGTTTCTGAGGTTTAAAGCTTGTGAGTGAAGGTATTATGTATGGAGAACTTAGAGGAATGAATGTATAGTGAAGGGTGGGTATTTATAAGGAGTTAAAGTAGGGTAAGAGGGAGGAGAGGCAGACGGGCTCGGCTGAGCATAGCTGCTGTCCAGCAGCTTTTGGGGGGTTTTCTAGGGTTCGTTTGGGGGGTTTTCTTGGTGATTAAGGTAAGGTAATATGGGTAGGATATTAGGGTATGGGTTAGGGTTAATGGGCACGGGTTTTGGTGGTATTTGGAGCGGGTTTTGGGCTCGGGATTGAGCTGCAAAACAAGGGGGCTGCTTGGTGTTTTTGCGGGCTGTTGGGGGTGATTTGGGGCATGATTTGGGCCGTGGTTATGGGGGTTCGAACAGGGGTGGATGGTTAAAGGCTTAGGTTGGTTAGTGTACTCGATATTCGTGCCAACTCGTAAAGAAAACGGGCTCAAAAACCGAGCTAAAATCGAGCTCAAAAACGTGTGGTTGAAACGAGTTCTTTTCGATTTTTAAATCGATTTTTCAAATCAATTAACACATTAAAATAAATGATTTTTCAAACCAAATATACTCATAAAATGATTTTTCAAATCAAATATTTATTTTATTTTCAATAAAATAAACTTGGGAAAATAAATTCAAAATAAAATAAAATAAATTGAAATCACCTTAAAAAAGACTTTAATTTAAATATCATTTAAATTAATAAAATGAACTCACTTAAAAAAAACATTAATTTAAATATCATTTAAATTAATAAAATATTTCATCGACGACGCCCATTCTACCTCGTAAAACGAGCTCCAAATAATGACAATGACAACTAAAGAATACATGTGTCTTATCATCATCGGGTGTTTGTCGGGTTCTCTATAAATTCCAATATCGACGGATATGGGTATCTACAAAGCCCCCACTTTGACTGAGGCTTGGACAAGGCGAAAGTCAAAGTATACCCCAGGTCCCTCTCGACCTGAGGATTCTTCGGGTCGTTTATAGTCCATTAGACTCGCGTATATAAGCTCGCCAGCCATAAGAAGAGATCATACCTGAAACTTCGCTGGGGACTGACTCTTGCTTCTTTTGCGTCGAATTATCATCGTTGGTCATCGACCCATAAATTGCATAAATGGTGGGTTGAGCCTTATCCTCGGACGCCTACGTATCCGTTTCTGACGGAATCAAACCCGCGTCGTAGTACGACAACTGCTGACACATGCCCAAAGTTTATCATCTGCTGGCATTTGCCCAAAGTTCATCATCTGCTGACATTTGCCCAAAATTTATCATCTGCTGGCGTTTGTCCAAATGGGACGGGACTTTCCGAGGAGGTTGCCGCCGCTTTCATCATTTGCTTTCAGCTACGGAATTCTTCCATTTCATACTCTTGTATTGAATTGAATTCTTGGTGGATGTCATCCTTTACATCCTGATAATGGTCTCTGAAGCCAACGGCTTCAGAGCCCCCAGTTTGCGATGGCTCTAAAGTCGAAGACTTTAGAGCCCCCAGTTGAAGCATATCCTGCTATATTTGAAACACAAAAACGTACTAGCAATAATCATCACATAAGCACATTTGGATCATCGATCCTAAAATTAGATCATTTGAAAGATTGGGTCATCGACCCGAAAATTGAATTTAAAAATTTTGAATGATTGGGTCATCGACCCGAAAATTGAATTTGAAAATTTTGAATGATTGGGTCATCGACCCGAAAATTGAATTTGAAAATGTTGGATGATTGGGTCATCGACCCGAATTTTGAATTTGTCATCATTTAGAATATTGGGCCATCGGCCATTCAAAAATTGAATTTTGAATTTTTGAATTTCGAAGGATTGGATCATCGACCCACAAGGATTCCACTACTTGGATCATCTATCCAGAATTCGCAAAAAGTTTTTGGAATTTTGAAATTTTAAATTTTTTTGAAATCGAACCTTGATGGGTGGGTGAGCATGAAATACGACTCAGACACTCCGTATGACCCGTAAACAACGTGGGCGTAGCCCGCTACCGTAAAACAAAAAAGGAAAATAAAACCGTAAGTGTGCACGAGTTTAAATTCAATTATTGACTTGCTGGGGGTAGAAATGTAAATTGGCCATTCTGGCGCCAAAAGATGGCAAATGGGAATCACAAGGCCATCGGACTTGAGACAGAGATATCGTATGGCATGGGCGTGCTCCCGAGGGCACATGGGGATCAAGATCACTTGGCATTGACAAGGTGGATTAAAACTCACGGAGCAACAACGTTGGCTTCGCCCAGACACTACACACAGACTGATTTTATGAGAACACTTAGACATCACACATCACTCTTGTTGGGAACATCCTGTCACTCTTCTCCTCGCCTCCTTTCTTTTCAGCGAGTTTTCATCATTTCTTACCACCGCCTTCTTTCTTTTCAGCGGGCTTTTACTATTTTTCTTCCACGCCTTCTTTCTTTTCAGCGGGTTTTTCATATTTTCTGTTTCCAACACAAACTCACATCTATGTGACTCAACATCTTTGCCTAAATTGTTAGATAAAGCTCATTCTGAGACTTGACACTACTCATCTGAACCTATATCCTTATCCTAGCCTACATCGAGTGCTAAGACCGACTCAAACAAAGGTGGCTTCATTTGGACTTGGTTAAGACCCGTAAGAAACCGACAAGATGACAACTTGGTTGATGAGTGGATTGAATCCCTTATTCTGAAGGACTGCCTACGTATTCGCGTGGAGCGAAATCAAATCCGACGTAGTTCGATCATGGTGCATAAACATGGCATTTTGATTGTGTGTACACACTCGAAGGTTTCACCTAAGGTATCATGTCATATCCCATTCTAGCCTGTAAAGTACCGTTAAATCCCGTGTTTGGGGTTAGGTGTAAAAGGCTTGGATCTTTTGGGATGTGGAGCTTGGTAATAACAAGTTGGAATGGTTAACCATCATTCTGAAGGTTTGTTTTGTGGTGCTAAGGCCAAGGTCTATGGCTGCTGATGTGGTTGGAATGGGTGTCTCGGGTTTGATGAAACCCGAGTGCAAATGGGTTGGAAAATGACGTGGGTTCAAATTTCCATGTCTGGACCCTAAAGGCTAGGTATAACAACACAAGGGGAATGATTCTCAAAATTCCCGACTATCCCCTTGTAACTGTCTCAGGAAGGACTTAGGGGTAAAGAGGTTACTACTTAAGCTTTTGGGCTTCGCCCATTGAACTTCAACTATGGGTACTTGACTTGACTTCTGGCCTCTTTAACTTCGACATTCGACCAAAAGCATTCTGCAATAACTTCAACATCTTTTTTTCTTTTTTTTCTTTTTTCCTTTTTCTTTCATCACTTTTCTGTTTTTTTCATTTTTCTTTTCCTTTTTTTTTTCATTTTTTTTCATTTTTCCAATTTTTCTCTTTTTCTCGTTTTTTCATTCTTTTTCATCTTTTTTCTCTCTTTGAAAATGATCTTCTATTAATTCTCTTAGTCATAAATGGATACACGTTGAAAACATGGCTTCGCCAACTAATTTGGGTCAGAACGAACAATTCCTTGTTAGAACGGGTTGGTCTCTTCTCTCTTCGAGAGGGGATGATTTTATGGGGAAAAGGCTTGCCTTCCATCATCGATAGAGGAAACAAGGAGTTAGTCCGGGTTCGTCATAGAATCATCTAAAAGCTTGTCACAAACATTGGTTCAGATGGAGGTTTTCTACCGCCAGACATGGAATAGGTAAAGGAAACAGAAACGGGATCCTAGTGTACCTTACATTTTGAAACAGGACATATTTCTACCCCAGGGATGCCTTTGAGTGTGTTGTGCATTTTATCATACTTTCAGAATGATTGAGGATTGGAAACAAGATATATTTGGAAATGAAACTGCAACTTTTTATTGGAAAGACAAATGCTTAACAGACTCGAAGAAATGATTCCTAGGACACATTCTAGGTCATCGCAGAACAAACGACTCAAATTCATAAAAAGAAAGTTCTTGACTCGACTCGACTAAGATAAGAAAACAGATCCCGACTCATAATTTTCAAATCTGGTCTTGAGCGTTCTCTTGTTCAGCTGTCAGCTTAGATAACCGGCTCTGGTCCTTGATCCCTTTGATGGTCTGCCTTCATCCCGAGGTAGTCCTCTGAGGATCTACGCCAGTGATAAAGGCTGGTGAACCGAATTGTCTTTTATTAACTTCGTTAACGAGAGGAGTACATTCTAGAGCAAGACTCCCGACTTGAATTTCATTCTTCGGGTTTGGCAAGAATTCAAAGCAATCCACAAATATTTTCCCGATAAACACCCCTTTCAAGTGACATGGGCGGATAAGATGGGAATAATCGACATTGTCTTCGACAGAAACAAGTTGGCGTGATCGGCAAATGGATTGGTAATGTTATTGGGTTTAACAGTTGGGATCGGGATGTTGGGAAATGTGTCCTCAACAATAGTGCGATCACATGATTTAAATATCATTATTAAATCTCATTTTAAGAATACATGTGGGATGTAATATTTTACAGTCAACTGATCCACACATATCGGTAATGATTGGCTGACTAGAGTTTGACATTATCGTCGTGCGGACGGTGGTGATGTTTGATCCCCTTAGGTCATACCTATAGGGAAATACTTTTAATTGATTATTTAATTAATCGTATACTGATACGAGTTAATTAAATTGCTTAAAATTGACGGATGATTTTGTGAGTATAATTTACGTATCTTATTGTAAATATGATTAAATAAGACACGGTCTAAGTAATCGAATTATTTTATTACTTGGATGAAATTATTGTTTACAGAAACAATTGAAACGGAATGAATAAATTATTATAAATACAAAATGTTGTAGTTTATAATTTGGAAACATTTTTGGTACGAGTAATTACGAATTACTAGTCAATTTTGTAAATGACATATTTTAGGAGTATGTTGATTTTTAATATGATAAAAATACATTGCATTGTAACATGTCATGTAACATGTTACATGTGACAAATTTGACAAATGACAAAATAAAATGGTTTCTCCATTTTATACTTCAAACCGAAAATATGGGTGGGTTTATAGTTTATATTGTGTTATTTATTTTAAATGGAAACACAATCATGAAACTAGGTAGTAGGCTTTGCATGCTTGGTCTCTTGTGAAGAGCAAAAATGAAAGCTATTGGGCAACCTACCCAAGGCCAAATTTTCGGCCATAATGAAGAGAAAAGAAAGAGTTTTCTTTTCCTTATCAATTCATTCATTTCAAGATGATAATTTTTCTAGTGTGAGAATATTAATATACTCTCTACAATATATGAATTTTCTAGAGAAATAAAATCTCACATACTCTCCCTCTTGACCGAAATTTCAAGAGTGATAATACAATTTATATTGTATCAATTTTATTGTAAAACCATTATTATTACTAGATCTAAATAGTATTGGTTTATTAAGATGTATTCCTTGGGTATATGCTTTTGGGAGGGATTCTACACTTGAATCCTTGTTCTTCCATTTGGAAAGCTCAAGAACAAAAGAAAAGGAGATTTCTTTTGTGCCCATTAGAACCGAAATCACAATGTAAGGATGATTTCTTCTCTAATTGTTTTTAATGTTTGCATGCATAAAATCCACTTTTAATTTTATGACATATTATTTAGACATATATGAGTATGTTAAGTATGTATATGAATCTACATTTCCTTCAATCGGTATCTTGAGCCACGGTTGTTTGCATGCAAATTGGTTAAAAGTTTTTCCGAGTTATATGAATAACAAATAAAACTTGTAAAATTTGTGTTATTATGATATATCACGAAATTATTACATGCATGTTAATATTTCTGGTCCTAAAGTGTTTTAGGATATTTTGGTTAATTTTTCGGATTTTTATTGTTCATAATTTACAATAATGGCATTTAAATGTGATTTTATGAGTAAAAATGTCATTTTTGGTCTAAAATTTGCTATACTTCGAATTTTTCATTGATTTTTGGATATGTTGTGATACATATTATTTTTAGATAACCTGTAAATTTTCATAATTTTTGGACTTGTTATGCTCGAAAAATGGATTTTTCAATTTTAATTCTGATTTAAAGTGAAAAATAGGTTAATATGAGTTAAATTTCGAATCTGGTCATAGAAATTTTATATGTTGTCACATGCAATTTTACAAGATGTGTGTAAAATAATTGGCTATAAAGAAGTCTTTATGCATGATTTATGGATTTTTCAAGAAAAATAGCATAAATAGTGACATTATTAGTTAAAAATTAATAAATCATAATCTATGACTTAGGAAAAACGTCTAATGTTGCATTTTATTATATTTTTCAGATCTAAAATTGAAAAGTTAATGAAAATAATTTTTCCATGTTTTTATGATTATTTTATTAAAAATCGATAAACCGCAACATTGTTTTTCCGGGAAAATTTCGAAATTTTCCCCCTAAGTTTTTGAACATTATGAGTGTCATGGTAATTTTCCAGAATTTTCATGAATTTAAATTTCAAATTTTGAATTTATTTGAAGTTTTGTGATTTATTTGAAGTTTAATAGCTTATTTTTGTATTTTTTGGACTAATTTATGAACAATTTTAGTAATTTAAGTTAATTATGGTCAATTTATTAGTGAAGACTAATTTTTGAGTCCTAAGAGGGTTAGGGTAATTAAATTATGCATAAATATGAGTTTATGTATTCTTGTGATTGTAAAATGTTGAAATCACGCAAATCCGTAAAAACCGAGTAATATACGATATTGGCAATTTAAAGGCGATTTAGCATAAAATTGAGCATGTTCATACATATTATAATGCTGCATTTTCTTTATGATTGTCATAATTTTAATTTATGTAATTTTGAATTATGTAATTTTACTTAGTATGGCCTTAGATTTTCATTGGTATTTCCCGAAATGTATGGGAATATCGATTCGGTTGTAATTTTTATTGTGATCTCGTATCACCGTTTTGTAATTTAATAGATTTATTTTATTTTAGTTACAAATGTATAATAGGAATTATGTAATTTATTATGTAATTTTATTCATTCCGGAGTTCCTAAAGACGGATTTCTTCAAGAATGGCGATACATAAAGACGGTGTTACCTCGAGATGCGTGCCACAACCGAAGTTCAAGGGACCAAAGTAGTTGGTTTCCGAATATGTAATAGTTAAAGAGTTTTTCTATTTTAGGAAAGGCCATACTAGGATTTATTTACTTTTATGCTTGCATTTTATTTATGTCACATGCATCGCTAAATCGCCATAACTAAACATGCATTGTTTTATCGAGTTTATCGACCGTGTCAATTAGAATTATCGTAGTTCACCGCTTTAGTTCACTTAAAACGTGATAGATAATAAATTGACATGACCTCTCGCTAAAACAATCAATTGAGACTAGCCTTACCAAATAGTAGAAACCATGAAAACCTATTTCGTGAGGGAGTGCACTCGGCCACACCGGGGTACAAACCTTGTTACGTAGGGGAAGTGGGTGATGAATGTTAATCCACCGAATTCATGTTGATAAGGGATGTATCGGCCACACCGTGCCCAAGTTAATGTGGGTTTGGATCATGGACACATTTATTCGAAATTTGGATTGAACTCAACAAAAGTATTTGATAAGGGATGTATCGGCCCCACCGTGTCCTTGTCGATGTGTTTTGGGCTAAAGATAATTGTTAATGTAATATTATCGACCAAGAGTTCTAAAAGTAGAATCGATTAAACGTTAATCCACCGAGTTATATTGATGATGGATGTATCGGCCCCACCGTGCCTAAGTCGATATGAATTTGGGTCTTGGAATCATTTATCATAGTTGGGTAGAGGTCACTATGTAAATGCTATACTTGTTTTACCAAGTATTATTAAAACGATGAATGTCAAATTTTCCACTATTCCGTTTTTATATTGTTCTATTTCTTTACCACAGTTCATATACGATATCATTACGTTTTTGATTTAAATCTCCATTAAAATATCGTAACTAAAGATAAATATGAGTTTGCTTCTAAAACCTCAAATGAACCATTGTTAAGGATCTCTTGTAAACAGTATAGATTAAAGTTATTCATTATCAAACAGGTTTTTGATTCTTGACTAACACATCTACTTGCAATGGATTGTTTTTCCTGTACTTAAATGCATTAAGTACATCGAAGCGATAAAATTGTTTTGGTAATTAGTTTTGTCAAGAATTCGTAATTGACCAAAATAACGCAACCACTTCAATGAAAGTTTTTAAGACTAAAACGAACAAATGAAGAGTAATCTTCATGAATTCAATTTTGCTTCTCAAAGCAAAGACTCATTGAAATGAGTGGGAGCATTCTCTTAAATCGTTAAGATGAGAACGAGGTTCAAGAAGTAAGGATAATAATGGGATTGATACAAGGTAATGTTAAAAGTAAAGTTATTGAGAATGACGATACTAAACCTATCAATCCCGACCGATAAATTTCCATTGTCTTAAATGTTGGACACGAGAAAGGAAACTCCCCCAAATTATTGAAGAATCAACAAGTTAGTTGTGAGACATCTAATGGGACCTTCTTCGTTAAATGTTTATTTGATTAAACATAAATTTTGCTAGTATTACTTCGTCAATATTAGAAACCGATGGTGGTTTTCATCATTATGTTTGATACATAGGATGATTAGAATATGACGACTAGCAACAATGAAGTCGAGAGATAGAGTAATTGTGTACTCAATCTAGTTTTTGGATTTAAAGTGGTACTTAATTGTGACTATTAAGTTCATAAACTCTAAATAAGAATATAAACTTGTTACGAGACAAAAGAGGTTTTCACTTTTGTCACCCTATACACCACGATTTGATGAATGGCTAGCCCATTATCAAGGTAATTATATTCTAAACCAAAACTAGAATGATATATCATGTAGATGATATAAGATTCAAATTGGTAACCCAAGATTAAACCTTAAATTTTTGAAAGATGAACGCAAAGAGTTATCGAGTACTCTTGAAACCATTAGTTTGTTAATGGTATATGCGTATCTTGTATTCAAAGCAAGATGTCTCGTGCCTTTTTGGTTGAAAAGGAAATCGAGGTTGTATATCATCGATCCAAAATAGGTTGATCATTTTCTTTTACCAACAATTTAAGTTGACGCTAATATGTTCACTTAATAAGGTAAAAGGAGAAATCTTTGAAGAATTTCAAAGAGTTCAAGGAATCACGATTTAGTCGTGATGGGATTATCAAAGTGAAGACTTTGATATAAGCCAAAGGAAATGTAATATAGTATCACAAGTTAATCTCTCTTAGCACGCATTATGGAATAATGTGTGATTAGATAAGAAATCAAACGCTATTCGATATGGTTTGGATTTCAATCAAGTTACTTTGAGTTACTTGATCCTTTTGGGGATTTTATCATTTTTTTGTCTAAATTATTTTTCCACTAGATCTAATCATATGAGATATGAAATGGTAAGGGTACCATGGTTGTAAGTTTTCACAAAGAAACAAATGCTCATTTTTCCCTCTTCAATTAACACGAGTACGACGGGTTTGCGGCTCGTGAAGCTGTCTTTCTAAAATACAAGTTTATTTCTAGAAGACAGAGTGGGAGAAATTATTCATGAGCCACAAAGAATGTTATGTCGCAAGAAACTGGTCTTTCTTGGCTACATGAGACGTTTTGTGTAAGATGTTGTTTTTAAAACCTAGGAGGTTAAATTCGTCACTTGTTGAAAATGATGAATTCGTGATAATTTTAAGAAAGTAAAGAGCTTATAACTTACAAAAGAAATTGTTTGATTCAAATTGATTACTTCTAGAAAGTAATGAACATATGACTTACATAAGAGTGTTTAAGTCACAACTCAATATAAGGCTTAGAGCCATGAAAATCCGAAATAAAAAGGCTTGATTAGTTGCAAAGGGTTTTGCACTAATAAAGTGAGATTTCAAGGTTGATTGGTTGCAAAGGGTTTTTACACCAATTGAAATGCTTAAGTCTATTTGGATCTTCTTAGGGATTGTGTTTCATTATTATGAAATACATAGCGAATGAATCTAAAACCCACTTCCTCAATTAGAAGGAATGTATTCAATACATGTCTTGAGTTTTGTAGATTCTTGCAATCCTAAGATAATGTGAAACTTAAGAGAGGGTCTTAAGTAGGACATCAATGAGTTAGAATCAACATTTTGATCATGTGATAAAACATTTCTCGATAAGTCGAGAAGTTGTGTTTATACATGGAGTTTAGTGGGAGTTACGGAAATTTTAATTAGTTCGATATGTGGATGACATATTGATCATTGAGAATGATTTAAGACTTTTGGAGTATTATAATACATCTTGAATATCCGGATTTATGAGGATAAATCCACATGATATTAGCGTCAGTAAGAAGTCTTATGTTGATAAGATTCATGACTAGTTCAATTAAATTGAACGTATTTGATTGATTCCATTTGCTTTCGCTGCCGGATCAATTAAATGAGTAATGATGTATAACACTTCATATACCTTGAGTATGATGAATTGTTTTCAAAATCGAATTTAAGAAATCTTTACCTGGTATGTAAAGATTACCCTTAAGTGCTTGCAGAAGCATTAAGGAAGTAAAGCAAAGTGTTTATGATGCAATTTTGTGTAAGGGTGTTACACAAGTGACAATTGACAATTGAGGTTGCGCATGGTTTCCGACAAAACCATAATCAAAACACATTAGGATGGTTAAGATACCATTGTTGCTATGATAACTAAGAAGTAGATTTTCTAGAATCGTTCTAGGCAATAAAGAACAATGAGAGATATTTATAACGGATATTGAGTACACTTGCAATCATGAGATGTGCAAGAGGATGAGTCCCACACCTTTGTGAAAAAAGTGGGAGCTATTCTTAGGCTAAGAGGGCCTATGTCTTGATTGGATCTCGACACGTACTCAGAAAGTTTTGTGATGCAAATGTATACATTACAAAGGAAAACGAATATGTAGTAAGGTTGAGTAAGGTACAAGAAGTTGATAAAACCTACTAACCAAAGCCTTCACATAGGCTAAACATGATGAGTCATGTCATTTCAATTGAATTGAAATGAACAACTACGTACAAGATCATATTAGATTATAGAACATGAAATAGTAATCAGGCATTGACTATTCATATGTGATAATCGCATTTATCGTTCGAGTTTTACTTTAAAACTCTTTTATTATACTTTGTTACATCCAAACGGGCTGTAGAGACAATTGAACCCCGTTAAAGTGAACACGGATTAACATTTTATTCGCCCATAGTCACTTGTATGAGGTGACGTCTCAAAGTGACTAGAGTGTGATGCGATTGATGGCAAGTTCAAATGCCATAGAGTCATGTGAGATGACTAGTCGATCACATAGGCAGACTGTTAGGAACGTTTTGTCGGGCCAAATGACCGCTTATAGAGTTCTGGCAAATTTATATAGCCTGGTCGTGGCGAGAGCTGCTATAATATTCAAATGAGTCGATTCTTTTGACTAAAGACTATTCACCTAAGATGGCTCAGTTTCAGATTAACTTTGATTTGTGTTACTACGACCTTCGTAAATGGGGTCAAATGGGCATATTTTGGGTTATGATGGCTGTGGCTAGTCGAAGGGAATGAGTGCGATGGGAATTGTCCATCCCCTTGTCAGGGTTAAAACAATATCTCAAGGCCACTCGAGGAGTAATGAACTGGAAATACGTGGCCACGCTCGGAAGGTATCCAGAGTGGATAAATCCGGTCAATCAGTTATTCTCCAGATCGAGGAAACCACTCTAGATATGATCACTTGCAAGTACGACCCGAAAGACACCTTGCATTGAGTGGGAGATAGTAATAGGACAAGAGAATTGGTGACGCACACTTGTCGAGGACAAGTGGGAGATTGTTGGGAAATGTGTCCTCAACAATAGTGCGATCACATGATTTAAATATCATTATTAAATCTCATTTTAAGAATACATGTGGGATGTAATATTTTACAGTCAACTGATCCACACATATCGGTAATGATTGGCTGACAAGAGTTTGACATTACTGTCGTGCGACGGTGGTGATCAGTTGATCCCCTTAGGTAATACCTATAGGGAAATACTCTTAATTGATTATTTAATTAATCGTATACTGATACGAGTTAATTAAATTGCTTAAAATTGACGGATGATTTTGTGAGTATAATTTACGTATCTTATTGTAAATATGATTAAATAAGACACGGTCTAAGTAATCGAATTATTTTATTACTTGGATGAAATTATTGTTTACAGAAACAATTGAAACGGAATGAATAAATTATTATAAATACAGAATGTTGTAGTTTATAATTTGGAAACATTTTTGGTACGAGTAATTACGAATTACTAGACAATTTTGTAAATGACATATTTTATGAGTATGTTGATTTTTAATATGATAAAAATACATTGCATTGTAACATGTCATGTAACATGTTACATGTGACAAATTTGACAAATGACAAAATAAAATGATTTCTCCATTTTATACTTAAAACCGAAAATATGGGTGGGTTTATAGTTTATATTGTGTTATTTATTTTAAATGGAAACACAATCATGAAACTAGGTAGTAGGCTTTGCATGCTTGGTCTCTTGTGAAGAGCAAAAATGAAAGCTATTGGGCAACCTACCCAAGGCCAAATTTTCGGCCATAATGAAGAGAAAAGAAAGAGTTTTCTTTTCCTTATCAATTCATTCATTTCAAGATGATAATTTTTCTAGTGTGAGAATATTAATATACTCTCTACAATATATGAATTTTCTAGAGAAATAAAATCTCACATACTCTCCCTCTTGACCGAAATTTCAAGAGTGATAATACAATTTATACTGTATCAATTTTATTGTAAAACCATTATTATTACTAGATCTAAATAGTATTGGTTTATTAAGATGTATTCCTTGGGTATATGCTTTTGGGAGGGATTCTACACTTGAATCCTTGTTCTTCCATTTGGAAAGCTCAAGAACAAAAGAAAAGGAGATTTCTTTTGTGCCCATTAGAACCGAAATCACAATGTAAGGATGATTTCTTCTCTAATTGTTTTTAATGTTTGCATGCATAAAAACCACTTTTAATTTTATGACATATTATTTAGACATATATGAGTATGTTAAGTATGTATATGAATCTACATTTCCTTCACGGGAGTGTTCCATTCTCAATCATATCCTGGATTACGTGTTTCAGTCGATAGCACCTTTCAGTATCATGGCCTTTCCCTTGATGAAAGGCACAGTAGGCATTTGGTTTATACCATTTACCTTGTTGATCAGCGGGAGGGTCCGGAGTTGGACCAATAGGCTTCAGCTTTCCTTGGGCTATGAGCCTTTGGAGAGCGTATGTATAAGTGCATCCGATATCGGTGAATGCCCTAGGTGTTTGGCGCTGCGACTTCTTCGATTGCCCTTCTAAGAGATTGATGGCTTCATCAATATGGGTCGTTGCTGGGGCTTTGCCCTTAGATGATGAGGCCCCTTGGTACCCTTTCGACTTTTCAGCCTCTGCCCTTATGACATCATCTTCTGCCTTTATCCCGATTCTTATCAATTCTTTGAAAGAGCCAAAATTCTGGTATTTCAGAGCATTGCGGTAAACAGGTCGTAGATTCTTTACGAACTTATCTACCATTTCAACTTCGTCAGGCTTCTTGGCTAATTTCACGCTTTCAGCGCGCCATCTTGCAAGGAATTCAGTAAAGCCCTCTTTTTCTTTCTGTGTCATAACCTCTAGCGTTCTTATATTGGTCTGAATCTCGACATTGTCAGCATAGTGCTTACAGAACTCCACCGTAATATCTTCGAAAGTGGGGAAGTTCTTAAGGTCTAGATTGTAGAACCACGCCTTCAGGTGTTCATCCAGAGATTGAGCGAAAATTTCAGAGAGCATGTCAGCAGGTACTCCCTTCAATGCTAAGTACCCTTTATAGGCCTTAACATGGTGGACTGGATCTTCGGTGCCCTTGAACTTTGGGATGTCAGTGAGTACCATGTTCGTGGGCAACATATCCTGAACTGGGGCATAGGCCCTAGCATTCTCATAGTGAATGTTCTTCCCCTGGGAGAGTTTCAAACGGTCTTCGATAAACTTGAACCGTTTCTCCAGATCAGTCAGAGGTGGGGTAGATGGAGGGGAATCTTCACCCAACTTAGATTCGATTGCATCCATTCGGGTCATCATGAGGTTCACGGCCTCAGTGAGCTTGTTAACAGCATCTTCCATTGCTTGACGTCGGGTTTTTGGCGGCCTTTCTACAAGAAAACCCCGTACTAAGTCAATATTTAAAGTAAGAGCCCCTTCACACTTAAGGACACGACCCCAACTTGACTCAAACAAAGACTCGACTTGAGATTAACTAAACAAGGGTTCGACTCACGGTTTGATTTAGACCTTGGTTCATTTTAGACTCGACAAAACGAAATGACTCAAACTGTCATAAATTGGTTATAAACCGGACTCGGTGTGGCCAAACCCGTGATTGGACTAACATAGCCCATAGGTTCGGGTGAAACGCCCTAAATGGCCTAGCTTGGGCGTTTTTGTGGACTATCCTAGACCAAACGGTCGACCAACATGACTCAAGGCCAAAGAGGTGAGCTTGGGTGACCCAACAAGGTCGTGTTCTAGACTCTTAGAACGAAACACACCCGGCCTAACACGGCCATGACCTGGACACGACTTGATGCATTTCATGCTTGGTTGAGGTTCGAGAGGCATTTTGGATTGTTTTTGAAAAAAACGAAAGGTTGATTCGAAAATGAGATTTGAAATGGGCAGCATGCCGGCTATAAAAGCTCATTTTGGGCCGAAAATTCTAGTCCTATTTGGGCAGCATTCCGCGTTTTTAAAACCATGCTATTTTGAAAGTAAGTTGTTCAAAAGTTCGGTTTTGAAAAGGACATGGGAAATTTCGAAAAAAGACTCGGGAAAACAAATTGCACATTGTCATTCTCATGTTATAAGGATGTATGCTCCTAGACATCTCTAAGTCTCGGCAAGTCTTCTATAAGAAGGTCTATGCCCTCCATCCTTTTGCGGTCTTATAGAGCAAGGTGTCTTAAGGTAGAGTACCTAGAAGATCGTCCCCACCATCAAGAACCACGCGAGGTGAAGTGGAAGCGAGCAATGTGCAGCTTCCTAGCATAGTGGGACGTCGCCCCCCACGCATCACGAAGAAACGCTGGGACGGCCCGGGCAAGTCCTCAAGGGTTTATGCATGAATCGTAGCACTATGAGTAATGTTTTACTTTCCAACACTTTCTTTTCAAGTTTCAGCTCGGAGGAAAAGACCCTAGAAACAAAGTGTAACTAGTCCTCTTTTCCCCAGTGGAGTCGCCAAACTGTGGACAAGGCCCTCGGGAACTGCGTCCGCGGGATCCACACTAGGCATAATCGACTCGAGGTTCTTTCGAATCGAATTAATACCAATTAGAGTCGCCACCAAGTTTTTTGGGAACTTGGAACCGTTCAAGTCAACTTTACACCTTTCATCAAAAAGCATAAAGCCAATCGACTACGAGTGATTAAAGATAAAGACTTGTACCCTATATCACTCGATTTGAATGACTCTCGTAATCCAATGGTATTTAGACAGATCCACAAACCATAGATCTTGAGTAAGGGGTGAGGGTACGTGTTGGGAAGCCCATAAGGACACCCAACCCCGCCCGTCAATAACGGCCTCTACTAAGTCAAGTATGGATTTCAAACAAGGTCATAGCTACTACGATATATAAAATGCAAGCATCGTTTTAACCCTAACATGTGACAACAGTTTCTATGTCGTTTTAGATGCAACTAAACTAACTTTGTCAAAGTTGTAATTTAGCATGTGGGTTGATTGATCTAACAACATACAAAACAAAGCAAACAAGGCTTAAGGGGGAATGGGGGAGCCGTTGGGATCTACCTATTACAAACCAGGCATTTCATGCCGACACAACAATAAATTAAAGATACAACTCGATCTAAATACAATTGCTACATACAACACTATACACGACAACAAACACGGCTAATCGGCCTAGAAAAGCGTGCACAAGAGGGGTGGCCCACGGCTTACATGACTCACGGCCTTGGGTCACTCCTCGTGATGTGTGGTTTCGCTCAATCTCATCGAATTAGACATAGGGCCGCACACCAAAGCATGCAGTAGCATAAATCGGGCCATGTTGCTTTAAACAACATGCGATTTACTACGCTCTTACACGCATTGGGGCACAACCATCTAACCAAACAAGACTAAGGTTTTTTGAAAGAGGTTTTGACTCGATAAATGAAAACTAACTTGAAAATTACAACCACTAACAAACACGACTCGATAAACAAATTAATTACAAGATACGAAATAACGAAATGAAGATAAGAAAACAACGAGAAAAGGACCACAAGGACACGGCCAAACACGGCCTACACGTTCTAGGCTACCCCAATTCTTAGGTTAGATTCATTAGTTAGATCAATTGATTGCAAAACGGGATAGGAAACAAGTTAGAAAACGAGTTAGAAACAACGTTGATCGATTGAGATGATGTCGCGCAAAGGTGTATTCTACACGGCCTAAAAGGGGTCAAATTAGGTCAAGTTCGCTAATTAATTTAACTCATCGAGTGTTAATAAGAAGGTGCTAATCACGCACTCTTATACTAGCGAGAAATTAGGTGAAAGAGAGAGATGCGTTCATTAACTTACAGAATTGTTAATCGGTTTTTAAAGCTATGTCGATGTACCCTAATGTGTCTAATCAGGTTATTTAAATGATCGAATGTCGTCTAAATAAGTCATATGTTAACAATCAGAGGTCATACTAACATGCAACGGGTCCTAAGGTGGGTCGAATTAGCCGAGACAAACAAAGGGTCAAAAGCGAGGAGCGAAGTTAGAAATTCGTTTTATTTATGCCCTACCTTGAACACGAGGATATGTAAATGAGACGGGGTTGTACGACCGACTGATGTAGCGGTTTCTTTTCCCATCTCAAGTCAACGCGGGTGTTCATGGTAGTACTTTAACTCATACTCGGACTAAACTAGTTTCATAGTTAATTTAAACGATAAATAAAAACGATAAACAAACAAAAACAAACTATAAGAAAAACAAACATAAAAAACGAAATAAAAGGGAGAAAGAAGATGATTTGATGCACCCTCAACCTACATGTATCGTTGACACCATCTTGGGTCGTAATCGATGGTAGATTTTATCTCGAGAGGCCGTCGTCGACGAAGAAACAAAGCAAACACGCGTTTTTATCGAATCTGGACAGCGACTTTCAAACAGCGATTTCTCCCTCGTTTCACGATGTAAATTAGATTTAAAAGATGTTTTGAAAACTAGAAAAAGAGGAGAACAGGGATCTTAAAGCAACCCCTGCTCGTTTTGAGTTATTGGGCACGAAAAACGAGCACAAACAGAATCGACAGACAGAACAAATCGCAAAACAGAGTGTATAACACTCTGTTTTTCGAGGGATTTCGTGTACTCTCAAGGGCAATTTGGCTCGTAAATCTTTGTCTAATGTGTATATGGATGTTATATGGTTAATTAGGAACAAGAAACTCGAGTTTTGATGGAGGTTTGAGGGAGGAACGAATTGTTTTTCGAAGAGGACACACAAACTGTTTCAGTTTGGATGTCGGTTTTGTGGAGGGTTTTTGAGAGGCAATTAGGGTTTGTTTCTGAGGTTTAAAGCTTGTGAGTGAAGGTAGTATGTATGGAGAACTTAGAGGAATGAATGTATGGTGAAAGGTGGGTATTTATAAGGAGTTAAAGTAGGGTAAAAGGGAGGAGAGGCAGACGGGCTCGGCTGAGCATAGCTGCTGTCCAGCAGCTTTTGGGGGGTTTTCTAGGGTTCGTTTGGGGGGTTTTCTTGGTGATTAAGGTAAGGTAATATGGGTAGGATATTAGGGTATGGGTTAGGGTTAATGGGCACGGGTTTTGGTGGTATTTGGAGCGGGGTTTGGGCTCGGGATTGAGCTGCAAAACAGGGGGACTGCTTGGTGTTTTTGCGGGCTGTTGGGGGTGATTTGGGGCATGATTTGGGCCGTGGTTATGGGGGTTCGAACAGGGGTGGATGGGTAGAGGCTTAGGTTGGTTAGTGTACTCGATATTCGTGCCAACTCGTAAAGAAAACGGGCTCAAAAACCGAGCTAAAATCGAGCTCAAAAACGTGTGGTTGAAACGAGTTCTTTTCGATTTTTAAATCGATTTTTCAAATCAATTAACACATTAAAATAAATGATTTTTCAAACCAAATATACTCATAAAATGATTTTTCAAATCAAATATTTATTTTATTTTCAATAAAATAAACTTGGGAAAATAAATTCAAAATAAAATAAATTAAATTGAAATCACCTTAAAAAAGACTTTAATTTAAATATCATTTAAATTAATAAAATGAACTCACTTAAAAAAAACATTAATTTAAATATCATTTAAATTAATAAAATACTTCATCGACGACGCCCATTCTACCTCGTAAAACGAGCTCCAAATAATGACAATGACAACTAAAGAATACATGTGTCCTATCATCATCGGGTGTTTGTCGGGTTCTCTATAAATTCCAATATCGACGGATACGGGTATCTACAACGAGCAAATGCAAAATATCGACCAAAACGCTTCCGCACCCATACCCTACACGGTTCATAGTTTTCGTGCTAAATTACATTGTTTATATGCCATTTATATTAGAATGTTTTTACTTCCGCTATTTGGTGTTTAATGCAGGAATGATGCATTTGTGGAGCAAGAGAATGAAATATAGCACCGCGGAGATGGCATGAAGGAATACACGAAGTAAGGCACGGAAATCTAGAGTAAAGGAAGATAATTGAAGAAGATTAGACGAAAAAAAGTGCTGAAGCAAGGAGTACTCGACCGAGTCCTCTTAGACTCGATCGAGTGGTGGTGTACTCGATCGAGTATACACTGATCTATGACTTTTCGCGCAAGTTTCCTAAATAGGTTTTTTTTTAGTATAAATACTCAAATCATGCCCTATTATATTTTTGCGTCTTATTTTACCTAGTTACGCTACATTACAATAAAAACCCCCTAAAAATCTTTAGTTTAGTGGAATTGCTATTATTTTTGGATCTAAGCATTCTTTAATTACGGTATTGTTAATCTTTCCTCAGCTATTATTAATTCAAAGTTCTAGTTTATTCAATTGGTTGTTATTCATCTTTACATGCTTTCAATTATGTCTTTTATTATTATTATTGTTGTTAATTCTCCTAGTATGCGTAGCTAATTCCTTTAGCTAGGGTGAAAAGGGATCTAGGTTGTCAGAAGGGGGTAATTAGTGAATTGATAGTTAAATTGCTTCTTGTTGTTGTTCAGTGGATTGGTTTGAATCTAGTTGATTAATTACTGCAGGATTAATTAACTAGTGTTGCAAACTAGGATTTTCACCGACTGGGTTAAGGACTAGAATAGGCTACGATAACTGGATAGAATTGACTTAATTATAGCGACCGCATGTTAAGTTAGATCTAAAGGACATATTAGAATCGACCGATCATATGATCTTTAACAACATGAATTGCTCTATTAATTAGTTAAATCTCACCCCCGGATAACTACCTAGTGAACTCGATCCCTAGACTTTTTATTATTATTGAATTCGCCTTATTTACTTTATTGCAATTAGTTTATAGAAATTAATCGATCAATCCTTCAAGAAAACAGTTACTTTAAAATGAACATAAATATTAACAAACTAGACCAATTACCTCTCCTCCCTGTGGATTCGACCCTTCTTACCGCTAGCTATTAGTTAGTAGTAATTTAGGTTTATTTTGATATAGGTGATACGACTTTAGCCTTATCAAATTTGGCTCCGTTGCCGGGGAGGTAAGAATTTTTCAGTTTGTTTTGTTTGTTTTTGTGTTTTGTCTCAGAGAGCATATGGAGAAGTTTACTGATTATTGTTGCTTCATTCCAATGACTGCTGGAGTAACTCAAGATCAAGAGAAGTAGGTTCTCTTTCCTTTTTCCTTGCGAGATGAGGTGGCCGAATGGCTGTGAGACTTGGACATGGAGGCTCATGGTGTTACTGATTGGAATACCTTAGCTCTTACATTCTATAAGAGGTATTTCCCACCCCAGAAAACTAATTCACTACAGAGTCAGATTACAAGTTTTAAACAAGGTCCTACTGAAGACCTTAATGAGGCATGGGTCCGTTTCAAAAGGTTGGTTCATTCTGCTCCCCACCATGGCTTTCAAATTTGGTTCCTTTGCAACCAATTCTATAATGGGTTATATGACAATCATA
The DNA here is from genome assembly GCF_048544455.1 of Silene latifolia. Classification (NCBI taxonomy): domain Eukaryota; kingdom Viridiplantae; phylum Streptophyta; class Magnoliopsida; order Caryophyllales; family Caryophyllaceae; genus Silene; species Silene latifolia. Next base: position 141,312,071 of record NC_133534.1, on the reverse strand, counting down.
GAGCTTTACTTGACTCCTCTTCTAATGGGAGATTTCAAAACAATACTAATGATAATACTGCCTAGAAGTTGATAGATGAGATGGCTACTCACACTACTGAGTATGGTAACCTAAGGGGAAGTACGAGAGGGAATGGTTCAGATAGTGCGATTGCTGCACAGTTGGAGGCCTTAACTGCTCAAATAGCAGAATTGAAGACATCATAGTCCTTGGGAAAGCAGCAAATAGTTCATACGATGGTTCAACAGGAGGTGTCTTGTGAAAGATGTGGGATTGATGGCCATACTCCGGCCAGCTGTATGAGTACAATTGAACAAGTTCATGCTTTTCAATCATTTAAGCAAGGTACTCCCCAACTTCTTCCCTGAAAGAAGTCAATATGTATTTAATCAAACCCCGCAGAAAAATGCTTATATTATTCCCCAGAATTGTGGTAACTAACCACAAGGGAATTTTGTTAGGCAAAACCAAGGAGATCAACAATTTCAGCAGATGCAACCTCTGCAGCAGGCTCCTAGTAATGAAATGGCAGAGATGAAGGCCTTGTTGCCACAAACTTTGATGATGCAATAAAAGCAGAAGGCTCAAATAGCCGAACTTGTAGCTCATAACAAGATTTTAGACACTCAAGTTGTTCAATTGCCGGTTCAAAATCTCTCAAAACAGCCTGGCAATCTTCCTCCTCAAGGTAAACAAACACATGAACAAGTTAATGCTATTTAACTGACGAGCGGTACTACTTACCAAAGTCTGGAGACGCCCATTGATGAAGATGAGGTCCCTTACATGTATACTAAGGGGTTGGGTAACTTGGAGTTGAGTGATGACGAGAAAGAAATAAGCAAAGATAAAACACGGGATAAGAAAAAAAGACGAAAAAATGAAGAAATCAGTGTGTACTCGATCTAGCCTGGTTGGACTCGATCGTGTAACACCCCCATTTCTTCAGGAGCCTTTAGCTAGACATCCCAAGTAAATGAGAGCGTTACCATCTCGGTTTCCCGAGTTAGTGAATAACAAAGTCCAACTCACCAAAGTACTTTAAATTAAAACTTTAGTGAATTACATGTTTATTATTATTTAACCAACTAAAACTTAATATAAATTAAAGTATAACTCGCAGCGGAAATAAATGAGTGATTAAATAATCTATGTAATCTAGACTTCTAGGTAGACTGGTCAAGCCCTCACGCATCCCATAGCTCCCAAGTCAGCTAATCGTTAGTACCTGTCAAATCTGCTCCCCATTATGGTTCATCACAGGTGTTCACGAATACACGGTCAACCACGAGGTTAAGTAGGAATAGACAAACAACAACAATAAATGGATACAAGAAAAATATTAAATGCAAATGCAATAAAATTCATGCTCACGATCAATCCTGCGACGCTCGCGTTCATCCCGCCATTCCCTGGTCGGGGTAGTCTCATCATCCCAATCAAAGTTGAGGTACTCTCATCATCCCAGAAACAAGTCCTGCAGAACCAGTTCTGAGGTATCCAATGCAAGTGCTCATGATATGAAAATGCAAACAATTGAGCAACACAATTTCTTACCATCTCAGACACGAAGCTGAGGAATCCAATAATCAATATAATCATCTCAGTCACGAGCTGAGGTAGTCATTAAACAATTAATCTCGATATAGTTATCTCAATCCAACAATTCAACAATCATAATTCATCCAACACAATTCAATTAAACAATCATATAACATTGTCCAAGTAATCATTAAAGTGATTGAGTAGCTATCCTACTTGGCAAGCAATATCCAATTAAGCGGCTCAAAGCGATCCAATAATAAAGCAACCGAACCCGATTATAATTTCTTCATAAATCTTCACCTAACATAAATTATAATTTCCATCTATTATTAATTATTACCTTCTATTATTATTTATAAATTATATTCATTACTCAAATTAATTAATTATTATTATTATTAAAGGGTTACGATATTAAAAACCCGACTCAATGACAAACTCGAGTCACCCAAAGCAAAAACCCGTCTTAAAAAAACAAGTCAACCCACACTCAAACCCTAAAAGCACGTGAAATCAACACACACACCCATACTACATACACGTTGACAACCATGTACACACCCTTCCTTCAACCCCCTTTTCCCGACACCATCGACCACCCATGACTCCACCACCGCCTGCCATATCAAGCCCACAACATGGCGCATCCCGACAACAACCAACCACCCCTGAACCATCCTAACCAGGCCACAAAACCACGCCCTAAACAGACCTCCAAATCCTGACACAACTCGAACACAAACATACACTCACCACCCTTACCACCACCATGGCAGCCCGTGTCCACCACCGTGGTCTCCCTTGACCCATGGTGGTCCCACCATCTACCACAACAACCCAGAACAGCCCCCCAAAAGCCGACAGCAACAACCTTATAACCTCTCCCCTGTTTCGCGTTTTTCCGGGAAGCCGTCGCACAAACCCTGACAACAACCACCCACGACCAGCCCAATGTGGTCGATTAACCACCCACAAGCCAACCAATCCCAGTTCGAGTCCAACAAGTCAAAGCAACGTGTATAAAACCATTCCATCGTGTTTAAACAATAAACTTGCCCTATCTCACAATTCCGGCAACCCACCGCACGAACCACCACTTTGGTCCACCCAAAGCCACCCACCAAGGTCGACGCATCACCCAGGAACCACCCTACCAACCCTAGGTCAAGGCGTGCACATTAAAGGGTCCAAAACCCGTGTAAACCGCATAAGAAACCACCCATACAACGACCCCTTCAAACTCCCATTCCCGCCGGTCACTGGTGGTAAAACGGAAGTCCGGTCATACCCTGGTGGTCCACAGTCACGGCTAACCTTACGGTGGTCTACAACGCGAGTTATTCTAATTATGTTGGAGTTTGTGACCTCAACAATAGTGCGATCACATGATTAAAAATCATAATTAAATCTCATAATAAGAATACATAAGGGATGATTCATCATATAGTCAACTGATCAACAATAATTTGTAATGATTGGCTAACTAGAGTTTAACATTACTGTCGTTTGACGATGGTGATCAGTTGATCCCTTAAGATCCCACCTATAGGACAATTCCCTTAATAGACTAGTTGATTAATTGTATATCAATAGAAGTTAAGCAATTCCTTAAATTTGAACAATTCATTTGTGAGTGAGAATATTTATATCTTATTGTAATTTGATTAAATATGATTTACTTTAGTAATTAAAAGATTTTATTACTAAAATTCATTATTGTTTATGAAGCAATTGAGATGTGAATGAATGGTCAATTATAATTACAAAATGTTGTGAATTATATTAACGTGTCCCATTTTATACCATGTAATTGTGAATTACTAGAAAATTGTTATGTGTAATTTAATTAATATATATAATGATATTTATTTGATAAATATGCATTAAATTAATTAATAACATGTTACATGCTACATGTGACACATTGTGTGACAAATGACAAATTGACAAAATAAAATGGAAGTCCAGTTTATCTAAAGTGGCCGAAAATTGAAGGGTATAAGAAGTAAGTGGATGTTTATTTTAAATGATAAAAAAGACATCATCATTTCCTACTCTAACTAGCCATGCAAACCTATATTCTTGTGAAGAACAAAAGCAAAAGTTAAAAGACCATGCATTGGCCTTTCCACCACCACCAAACCGGCTCCCCCCCTTTCAATATAGAGAATTGTTCTCTATTATTTTCATTCATGCATTTTACTTCTTATTCTCTCTAAAATGCTTCTCTTTATTTCTCTAAAATAGTTTTAGATCTCACATAATATTGTTCATCTTTATTCTAATATCAATATATAAGATTACTAGTGTAATAATAAAGATACTATTAGAATTATTTTAAGGATACTAGTATATTAATCTAGATAGTTAATATATTAGTTTAAGGGTTTTGTTTTGGGTGCAACAAGAGGAGGATCTCTATATTTGGGATTTTGGAGGATCATCCATTACACTTAAGCTCAAGAACAAACAAGGAAGGTGTCCTTGTTTGTGCCCATATTTCGAACCAAATATAATGTAAGGGACATTATCTTCCTTTTCATATCTTAGTTAGTTATGTATGCAACTAGATCCAAGATATAAATTAATGAGTAATTTATAAAATGAATTAGATGAGTCTAATAAGGGGTATATGAACCTAACAATTGGCATCAAGAGCTTTGGTGTTGCATGCATAAGCGGTTTGGTTTTTTCGAGTTAAATGTAACTTAATTAAAACTGATAATTTGTGATTTATTAGATAAAGCCACGAAATCATAATGCATGTTATATATTCTGGTCCTAAAATGTTTTTAGGTCATATTGATGATTTATGGATGATTATTGCTTATTTTAATGACTTTTAGTGAAATAATTACATTTTATTGAGTAAAATGAACTTTTATTTACTAAAAATAGTTAAACTTCACTATTGGCCGTGATTTTTTTAGTATAAACTCACATGCATATTTGCATATTTTATGTAAAATTTGGGATCATTGTGATTAGTGTTGCATGTTTTATAATTTTTATGTGATAAAAATGGTATAAATGGAGGTTAAATGACTAAAAATAGTTAAACTTCGAAACAGGCCATGAAATTTTAATATGATGTCACATGCATATTTTAAATATTGTATGTAAACTTTGTGATAAATGTGATTTATTATGCATGATTTATATTTTTAATGGTTAAAATGATTTAAATAGTGACTATTTTTAGCAAAAATAGCTAAAATGAATTTTATGGCATGAAATTTTTCCCTAATGTTGTATATATGATATGAACATCAGATCTAAAGTTTTATGATTAATTTTGATTGATTTAATATGATTATTGATTTTTATGTGATAAAATCGATAAAAGGGCAACTTTAGTCATAAAAATTAATTCGAAATTTTTGGTTGAAATTTTGCCATTTCCAAGTTCTGGAATGTTTTTAAGAATGTTCAAAATTTTGATTTTGAGTTTTCCATAATTTTTATGTTTAATTTGGAATTAAATGGTAAAAGTTATGTTTTATACGATTTATTAATTAAATAAATTATAAATATTTTGTGGGCAAATTTTATCGAGTATTTGGAATCTTGATAATATGCCAGTATTAACAAAAATGTGATTTCGAATTTTTCCAAATTTGTATGATTTATTGGGAATTATTTCATAATTGTTATGGTTAAAAGAAGTTTAATAAGCAATAATACAAAACCAAGTTGAATTATTGTCAAAAATTGAGTAAATACTAATTTTTGAGCCCTAAAAGAGCTAGGATAATTAACTTGAGCTTAAATTTGATTTATGTATTGATTTGTGATTTTAATAAGTTATTATCACGCATTTCCATAAAACAGGATTATATAAGATATGAGGTTTAAGTAGGGCGATTTGGCACATTAATTTGGCATGTTAGACACATATAATTATGCTGCATTTTTATTGATGAATGTCATAATTTTATTTATGTAATTTTATCTTAGTATGACATTAGTTTTTAATTGGTATTACCCGTAATGTAAGGGATTACCAATTCGGTTGTAATTTAATGTGATCTCGTATCACTTTTATTTTTACTATTTTTTCATATTACAAATGTATAATAGGAATAGCTATGTATTTTATTATTATTTGTAATTCCGAGGTTCCTTCAAGACGGTGGAAATCGGAAAGGCGTTCCAATCAAGACGGTGTTACCTTGGGAAGCGTGCCACTTGAAGATTCAAGGGACCAATGGAGTTGGTTTCCAAATTTGTAATAGATTATTTGATTTTCTATTTTAGGAAGGCCATACTAGGAAATTATTATTTGCTTTGCATTTCTTTTAATATGTTGCATGCATTGCCAAATCGCCATAACAACACATGCATATCATATCGAGTCTTCGACCGTGTCAATTATAATTATCGATAATTCGATTTTTAGCTCACTTAAAATTGCTAGATAATAAATTGACAAGACCTTTACTTTTAAAAGATTGAGACTTAGCCTTACCAAATAGTAGGAGCCCATGAATCTCAATTTCATAAGGGGTACAATACGATTTTTCGGGGTGCTTCTATTAACGTTGGGTAAGTGGGGTAATAAGTATTTATTACACTTTGAAAGTTTGGTTGATTTCAACTAAGGTATTTTGCGACCGTAGCCGCAATAGGTTCGGGTTAAAGATGAATTTAATGTAAAATCATCGACCGAGAGTTCTAATTGTAGAATCAGTTAAGAGGGTTAACCCACCAAGTTATATTAGTAAAGATGTAGAGGGCTCGTAGGCTCACATCCAAGTTAATATGAATTTTGGATCTCGGAATCATTTATTATAGTTGGGTAAAGGTCACTATATAAATGTTATACTTGTATTAATATTTACAAGTATTATAACGATGAATGTTGTATTTTCCCACTATTTCGTTGTTTTTTAATGTTGTTCTATTTCATTACTCCTACTCATATGCGATATCATTCGATTGTAACACGAGTCTCCGCTAAAGCACTATTGCTAACGACAAAGAATCTCTTTCTAAAATGAACCGTATCATAAATTGTGGACTAGCTCCAAAGAAATCGTTCTATTCCATTGAACTCCATAGGAGTTGTCCTATGTCATATAAGATTAGCATCTTAAATTCCTAACATACCTATGTATGATTTCATGTGAAGAAATATGACTAGAGGTAATGATTGGTCAAAATATGTTTTGATTAAATCTTCTATGCATCCATGGTTCAAAAGTCTTATTGCTCAACCTAAACACTTGTCACCAAGCACATAAGTTGTTAAGAACATGGCAATGTTAAATTGGTAAATTAATTTTTTAGAAATTTTGATTAACCAAATATCAAAATAGAGTTCATCCTTGTGAAGGATTAACTAGGAATTTATATGAAGATAAGTCTTCATCAAGTAGAAATTTATGAAGTCAGTGTGGGAGCAATAAGAAGTAAGTGTCTATCTTAATTGTTAAAGATAGTACTAGGCTCGAAAGAGAAAATGTTAAGACACTAAAAAAAAACCCAATAAGTAAAGATCAAGGAAGTAGGTCGTGTGACTCCAACATATTCCTCCTTCAATATCTATGACATTGTGATGTGACCATAATTAGCGCATATTTAGCCCCCGAATTAGCCTTGTTCCCATGCTTTTTAGTGCATATTTGGGTCATTTATTGTCTTTAGCTCTTTGTTTTGCATATCCTTTGAGATTTTGATCCCTTGGTAGGAAAGGAGTGCAAATCTTGCATTTTCATGGCAAAACGAGACTAAATTGATTGAATTCAATGACCAAGTATCAAGGAAAGACAAGATTAGAAGGCCTTTGTACATATTATAGTAGATGAGCAATGTTGAGAAAGGATCCTTGCATCCCCGAGGAAATCCCCAAGGATTTTATGAAGAAAAAGGAAGAAAAGAAGAAGAAACAATGCTGAGCTACAATCCGTGCGGTTTCTCCACAATCCGCCCGTCCCCAGCACGAGAATCCGTGCGTCTTCCTTCAAAGACGCCTGGGTTAGCAGCCACCAGAATCCGCCCGGATTCTCCTTAAGACGCCCGTCTTCCCCTGCTACAATCCGCCAGTCCCGACACCAGTCCGCCCGGATTCCTTCACAGCACAATTTCGTCTTCTCCAAGCTACAAAGAAAGAAGCCCTTCCTTCGAAAAATACCGGCTCCTCCCTGCTCAATCTAAAAAGTGTAATTACTAGTTTAGCCCTTAGTTAACCCTAATGCATCCACCTAATTTCTACTACAAATACCCCACTTGTAAATAATCAAAGGGGGATCCTTTTATCAAGTTTTTAGAGTAGAAAATCCTTCTTTAGATTAGATTAGATTAGATTAGGAGTAGATTAGAATAGACTACTCTTTAATCTTTCCACAAATCTCACATTAATCTTTCCATAATTATTGTTCAAGTTTATTATTGGGTAATTGAAGTTAATTGGGTTATTATTGGGAGATTGACAACCTTCCATCAATCATCAAGTTCTTCTATTATTCTTTGCATTATTATTTTGGAAACTCTATAGGTATAATTCTCTTAATCCTGGTTTTAATTATTGTTAATCTTTATTACTTGTTCATCATGTTTGGTTTTGTTAGTATGATTGACAACCTTATTAACATGTTAAACTTGATCATGAGTGAGTAATCTCTTAGCTAGGATTAGTGGGCAATTAAGGGAAACCAACATGGGATTGATTCATGCTTAATCTAATATGTTCACATGATTAAATTGCTTGCTTGTTGTGATGTCAACTTTATGCACATGTTATGTTTGATGAAATGCTAAGCCTATGAATCCTTGCATTTACAACCATCTCTTATCTACTCAACTTGTCTTGTAAGATATAAATCAACTCGAGTCTTGTTAGACCATGCATAGAAGTTGAATAGGAGGAAAGTAAGTCGACTTGCAGGTGTTGTACAATCTAATCGATTCGGCTCCGGGACCCAACCCTTCCTATGAACCGTAAGACATAAACCAACTCGGTTTCTCCACGACATTAATTACTTGCAACTTTGTAAACATGTTTGTATGATCAACACCATGAATCCCCTATGACCCCATGATATCCTAGCACTTTCAATCATTTATTTACATCTTTCCTTTTATTGCTTGTATTAATTAGCCTAGGACACAACTACAAACCCAAACAAATTGTGACACTAGCATAAATTGAGATAGATAGACTTAGAACCCAAAGCACACCGTCCCATGGATCGACCTCGACTTACCGCTAACTAGTTGTTTGTTGAGTATTATAAATGTGTTTGATTGGATGCGACCCGACGACATCACGTCTCATCACATTGACATTGCATTCATGCTAATTACCACATCATGAGCATTTGATAAAAATTTGTGGATTTCATAATAATATTTGGCATTATCGTGTGACGACTAGCAAAATAAGTTCAGGAATTTGCATGAATGGAACTAGGGTAGTTGTCATTTCATCCATGAACATATGAATGTTGTAATGTACTCATTTTAGTTTTGTATTTAGAAATGTACCTCAATAATTGTTATGATGTACACTAACTCTAAATAAGAATATAATTCATGTTTTTGTATAAAAGCAAAGCGGTTTCACTATTATGCAATTAAAACAAGCGTTGTGCCCTTACATACCACGATTAAGTTTATGGTGAGACCATAAAAATCAAGGTAATTATATTCAAACTAGAAATAAATGTCATATTTACAACACTCAAGTTGGTGACTCCAATCTTTTTTCAATTTTCGAATGAAAATCACATTTAGAAACTAGTTTTGACTAGTCTCCCAAACTATTTGATTGGGAATCTTTTGGTGTATGCGAATCTTGTATTCAAAGCAAGTTAATTCATGAATTTTTCCTGGAAAAGGATTATGAATAGAGCAAGATATTCGCCCTATTTACACTTTGAAGTGTGATACCGTCGTTTTAGTATCAAAAATAATTACCTAGAACAAGTAACAGAAGTTAGCTGAAGTAGGGTCGATCTTCACAGGGCGGCTAATGTATCTATCTGCTAATTACGTCTGTCTAGTAACAAATGGGGGTTTTAAAGTTGATTTCTAAACTAATGAAGATTAAGGCAAGAGAAATAAGGCTAAAGAGTAGTAAAGGCAAGAAAGGCAAAGTGTGTGATCAGATAAAGAAGGATATGTCAGGAATTCGGTTCACCATGGCAGTTCACTAACTCTATCGTAAACAGTTCAGACGATCTACTGTGAGAAGGGCAAGGGAAAGGTCCTTCCGGTCCGCTATCCACCCTAGATTACAACTAACTTAACTTTCGCCCTCATTAGGGTATTCTACTGTTCATAGGAGGTCTGTTCATTCCAATCTTCCGATCTAGGATTGAATTTAACCAAATTAAAGGGTTTAGAAGCGTGCACTCAACTAAACTTATTACAGTTATATTGCTAAACACATAATTCTCACAATCAATCGTCTAGCCTATTCATGACCTCATCAATTCTCTACCATGGCTCCCCTAATCCTAACATAAGGGGGTTTAGCTACTCATGCTATTGATATTAAAAAGGATAACAAAATTAAATATGCTAATAAGAGACATGATAAACGAATAAAAAGGATGAAGCATAAATTAATCAACAAAGACAATTAAAACAAGAGAACAATAATTAAAAGCAAACAATGGATTAAATTGAGATTAAAGAGTAGAGAAAGATTACAAAACCTAGATCCGGAAATTAAAGAGGCAGAGAACAATTTCCAGCAAAATTTAGAAGAGGAATTAAGAGTAGAGTAATGTGTGATAAGATGTGTTTATTAACCTAATGACGTCTTCCCTTATATAGGGAAGGGATTATTAACTAAAATAAACCTAAACACGGATCAAAAATCCCGAGTAAATAAATAAACCACTTGATCGAGGCATTTCATTCCTCTCGATCGAGTGATTCTTCAGCCATTCCCTTCGATCGAACAAACTTGGCCTTCGATCGAAAGCTTCCAAAACAACCCTCTTCGATCGAGTACAACAGGGACTCGATCGAACACCAGCAACCGCCAAAACCACTCGATCGACCACAGAAGACCTCGATCGACTAACTTGCCACTGAAAACAGCTCGAACAACATTTGGTTAGCTTCCAAGGACCTCCTTCACGCTTCCCGAGGTACGGTATTCTGCTCTAAATCTTTATCTCCCTAAAATGCATGCTAGGAGGAACGTATAAGGCACGATTCTACTTCTTTGAGGTCCATTCCTGCAAATGAGACAAAACAAACCAAAGTAGCCAATTCGGGGCATTTTGCAATACAAAGCAATGAAAATGATATAGAAATGCGTGCAATAAGAGGCTAAAAAGACTATATAAATTGCACGTATCAAGTCTCCCCAAACCGAACCTTTACTCGTCCTCGAGTAAACTAAATGCAAACTAATGGAACGGATAAGAAAACTCAGAGCTAGCTATAACTTGTCCACTTAAACCGTTTAATGCAATCAAAACTAACAATTATAGCTACAACAGTCAAGCGCAAACGAGTTGTATGATGTCTATAATTAAGCTGAACTCTCGACCTTGCATGACTATTAAAATCGGACTCTCACGGGTCACTCTTCTCTCATGAAGCAAAGGGTGAATCTAAATGTGTAAGAGAAGAAGAGAAATAAGTCACTCACCTAAACTACGACCCACATAAACATGCATGGAACAAAAATAATAGACGATTCTAATCACCATACATACATTCCAACCAAACAGTGTCCGTCACAGCCGAGGGCTTACAAATGTCATAGGAGAGTGAGGCAACGGGTAAGAAAAGGCAAAACAGTTATGGGATATGCGGAGGTAGAGTGTCAAGCTAGCACCTAAACAATACCATATAAGAACATCCAATTCTCAGCCGATTAGAAATTTAAGCACAAATGCCCTTCTTTGGCACAAAACTCACTAACCAAAAACAACAACTCCTCAAATGATATAAATAAAACATAGGAGTAAGACCGTCACAAACTTCCCTTTTTTATACGGTCTATTCTTTTTCTTTTTCTTTTTTTTTTCTTTTCCATGCTTTTCTCATTTTCCTGCCCACATCTTTTCTTTTCTTTTCTTTTTTTTTCATTTCATTTTTTCACAACTTTTTTCAACAAATCCTCCTTTCTTTTATTTTCTACCAACTCCATATGAATTAGAACGAACCAACTCTCATCAATGATAAATATACCACAAAAATACACTAAACTAGCTTGACAGGCAGGCTTAATTTGGGTGTAGTTAATGGGTTAAAAGGCTAAGTTTGGCTAATGTGGAGCTAAATGGGTGAAAATAGAAGAAAGGGAAAAATTGCAAGCACCTCCCTTCATGTGACACCAACCACAAACCCGAATGTATGCAAGCAAAAAGCAATCGAATTTCATGAAAGTGCAAAATGATGAACATGTTATGCAAGGAGTATACTACTCTCAATTCCTACATCATCTGGTCATATGAAACCAGTTATACGGCTCTAATAACTAAGAAATTTTGGAGTAGTTTGCCAATTTTTCAGGTCAAGTCTATATGGTCAGCTGTATTTTTAACATTAACTCGTAGACAATGCACATGACAAAGCTAATAACTACCAATCTGATGCAAGGCTTAAGTGAAATGACAAGTTATAGTGCAAAATCATCACAGTAATCTACCGTTCCGACTCGACCTATATGCAGATGAGTCCATTGCTTTTGAAGATGTAGGTGATGACACTAGTAATTGGGATGACCTTAACAACATGTATGAGAAGTTGTGTGAGTCTGAAGCACCTCTGTATCCTGGTTGTAAGTTCACAAAAATGTCGGCTGTGGTGAAGTTGTATAATATCAAGGGGGCAAATGGGGTGAGTGACACGTGTTTCACTAGTTTTTTAGCCTTGATAAAGGAGTTGCTTCCTGATGGTAATGTTCTACCTGTTAAGACATATGAGGCGAAAAAATTAATAAGAGGGGTGGGTATGAAATATGAGAAAATACATGCATGTCCAAATGATTGCATATTGTATCGGAAATTATATCAAAACTTAACCAATTGCCCTAAATGTTTGGAGTGACGTTATAAGGATAAGGAAGGGATCCCGGCTAAGGTGTTGTGGTATTTTACATTGGGTCTATAGGGCACTTGCGTAAGTCGACCCTATGTTGGTAAACACTCTCTGGGGGCGCTCAGTTCTCTTAGCAGATGGTTAGACGAGGTTAACCTGATCAATCTTGTTCGTCTGGCCGTAAGGGCGAGATCCGGTTGAGGTGAATCCCTGGTAACCTATGCCAGTGGTCTTGGCTAAGACACCCTTTCGGAGGTCGTCCTCAATGTACGTCCCAAGTATCTGCAGCTCTTGGAAGGTCTTGATATTCTGATACCTCAGTAGGTTGGCATAAACTGGGCGGAGATTGTTGACAAACTTTTCTACCAAAGTTGATTCACTCGGCTTACTGACCAATTGAGTACTCACCCTCCTCCAACGGGTTAGGAACTCAGTGAACCTCTCCTTGTCGTTCTGGGTTAGCACTTCGAGAGTACGGGTATTGGCTTGGATCTCGACATTGTCGGCATACTGTTTGGCGAACTCAACGGCGATCTCATCCCAAGTAGTAAGGTTTTTCGGATCAAGGGAGTAGTACCATTGGCGAGGGATCGGTTCTAAAGCGGATGAGAAGATCCGGGTAAAAAGTTATTGTTTGACCCCTTTAATGGCCATGTAGTCCTTGAAAGCACGGATATGGTTGAGTGGGTCCTCCACTCCTTTGAACTTAGGCATATCAGTCAGGGTGAAGTTGTCAGGTAATTGATCCCCAATAGGTTCGAACCTTCGGTTGTTCTCAAGATGGATATTGTTACCCCGGGCTAGGAGCTGTTCTTCCAAGAGCTTCAACCTCTTCCCAGTTTCAGTCAGAGGTGGGGTATTATGTTCCCAAGTTTCCTTGTTCTCCAGGGCGTCGATACGGGTCTCGACGCGATCCAGGGTGACCTTACGAGCGGTAAGTAGGCTGGCTAGCTGATCAGTTGTGACGTCTCTGTTGTTGTCATTGTTGTTGTTGGACGAAGCTGAAGACGGGGCCGTGGCTCTGAGGTAGAAAAACGGCTCACATTACAACTCAATTCGACACGGTTCCAAGACTGAACGCAGACAACACAAAGGACGAGACAAAGATCACAATCAACAAGACGGGGGTGACCGTGTGTGGTCCCTCGGTGCTGACTCGATTCATGACGTGACGGTGTTGACCGAACTTTTGACACGAGTCCAACATGACGACGTGACGTCATTGGACGGGTCTCTTGGTAAGACGACTCATAAGTAAAGACCCATAAGTACGTTTGCTTTGACTCGATAGACACGAGGCGGAATTGGAATGGTGGACTGAAGTTTTCGAAAATAGAAATTTTCAAAAAGATTCATTTGTCGCTTTAATGGACGGCTTTCGAAGATACAAATCTCCGCAAGTCGACCAGTTGAAAGGGGTCGTCTTAAGTTTATTTGCAAAAGACGGTTTGGGTTTGAGTCGGCTCGGAAAAAAGTGCATCGTTTCCCAAGACGGTTTTGAAATTCAAAATTGTATGTTTTGAAAATCGGGTTTGAAATGTTTGAAGAGGTCTCGAGGACGGTGTATGGTCCTCGGGATCTCGCAAGTGTCTCGAGAAAAGGGTGTGTACTTTTCTCGGGTTTTGAAAGAGCCATTGTCGGCGGGAAACGGGTTAAAATCCGTGTCTAGACGCGGCGATTATAACGGCGTAAAAAGGTGATTTGAAATGGTTGTAAAAACCGGTTTTGAAAATCAACATTATGACGGCCTAGAAAGGCGTGTTGAAATGGTTATAAAAACCGGGTTTGAAAATCGTTATTACGACGGCCTAGAAAGGCGTGTTGAAATGGTTATAAAAACCGGGTTTTAAAATCGTCATTACGATGGCCTAGAAAGGCGTGTTGAAATGGTTATAAAAACCGGGGTTGAAAACCGTCATTACGACGGCCTAGAAAGGCGTGTTGAAATGGTTTTAAAAAAAGGGTTTGAAAATCGTCATTACGACGGCCTAGAAAGGCGTATTGAAATGGTTATAAAAACCGGGTTTGAAAATCGTTAACGAAGGCCTAGAAAGGCGTGCAACGGTCGGCGAAAGACCGAGGTTTGAAACGACCATTATAACGGCGCAAAAAGGTGATTTTGAAAGTTTGAAAATGACACGGAAGGACTTATGATCAAGTAGCACAGAAGCACTCGTAGTTCATTATATTATGCATCATGCTGACTCGGGTTTTGGCTTAAAAGGGTGGGTTACACACCAAGAAATCAAACCCCGATTTGCGAGAGGGATACCAATCCAAACAAAATGTGTAAGGAGGGTGCCCTAGCCTCGTGCTCGAAAGTGATGAAAGCTCTTTGACGAAACAGAAAGGTGTAACGTCAATGGTACGCTTGACGCAATCGGGATTCGAAATGTGGGGATGAGAAAACTCACGCCGACGAGACGAGCCAATTGGTCGAAAAGGGTTAGGTTGTGGGCCCGGACAAGGGACCCGACCGTGACCGTAATGTCAATTAATGCATTCCAACCAAGACCTCGTTCGAGTCTCACTATCTAGGGATCACAAAGACGTAAGTGTCCTATTTTTCCCCAGCGGAGTCGCCAATCTATGGACATGGGCCCACTTGCGTATGCCCAGCCGATCTGTGGACAATTGCAGCGGCCTTTTTGAAAGCCACGCTCGGCGGCGTAAAAATGCTTTCGACCGGATCGTTTTTAGATCGGTCGGTTTCGTCTCGGTAAGGGTCTCGAAACGATTAGAGATGTTCGGAGTCACCACCAAGCATTTGTGGGATGCTTGGAACCCGTTCGAATTCCACTTTATACCTCGGTCAAATCGAAGCACAAAGCAACGTTTGACATAGGTACTAAAGATGAGGAAATCGTCCCTCTTTAGCATCCTATCTCTAGAATGACTCTCGTACGCCCTGGATAAGGTCGTCCACTATCCAAAGTTTCTGAGTAAGAGGTGAAGGTACGTATGGGGAAGCTCTTTAATCAGACACCCAATCCCGCCCGCATTAGCGGCCTCTACTGATCGGTCTTGGTTGGTTGAATGCAAAAGTTAACAAAACGGTTTAAATGCATGAATGCGCATTCAATAATTTAAACCTAACATGTGAGAGCTTTCTAAGTCGGTTGATTTAATCCAAGTATCAAGTATAAGATGTCGAGTTGGATTAATGATTGATTTGCATGCAAGACGGAAATTAAACATCCATTTACCGTATTAGGTTTAGGGTGTATAACATGATCCATTTGTCTTAGTAAGGCATTTTGCAAACATGGTTTTGAATAATCAAATAGTCATCTGATCCGTCCTATATCCAGGCTAACCGGAGTCGGGATCGTCCTAGACTAATGCTGGAAAGAAATAGGCCCTATACCAGACGGCTATATGAGGCGCGAGCTAGCCGGCGGTGTAAGAGGCCTCCCTCTGGTTTTGAAAATGAGAAATGGAGAGCCTGTTTAGGCGCGGGTTAGCCCACGGTTTATGTGCCGTGTTCTGACCTTTTAGAAAACGTTATAAAACGGGTTGAAAATGGGTATTTGAACCCGGTTTGATTTGAAGGGGTCGTTTAGACCGCGTTTGTTGATTTGAAGAACTAGACTCGAATAATTATCATTATTTTGATAATATTCGGTGTCGGGTTCTATTTGACAAACTTGACATAAATAGTTTTGAAAATAATTATGGACTAATTGTTTTGAGTCCATTTGAATGTTATTAGTCGATACTCATCATCGTACCCGGGTTAAAATCCGGCATGGTATGTAGAACCAAGGATGACTTTGTGTTGGGGACTAATATGTTTGTTTGAAAATGTAAAGAAATGAAATAAAAGGTTTTAAAATACCTTTTAAATGTCATTAACCAAATATTATCACCGAAACACGGATTTAACCGTCATGGTATGAGGAACCAAGGGTGAAAAATGTTTTATGGTTAAAACAAATGAAATAAAAAGGGTTCGAAAATATTTGGAATGGTAAAAACCGATTACAAATATGAAAACGAATTAAAGGGAAATGACGAGAACAAACACGGTTGATCTCTGGTCTGAACACCCCATTTAGGCGCGGGTAAGCTGGCGACCTAAGGGGCTTCTGCCTCAGACCAAAAATCAGTTTTGGCTCGTTTATTTCAAGTTTTGGTTCATGTTATGCACGTTTTAGCATGTTATAGACATGAAACAAATGAAAACATAATGAAAGAGGATTTTTACACCCTCATACTTACATGTTTGGTTATGGCGAGTGACCGGCGTAAGTGTAACAACTCGTTTGGTCGGAAAAAACTCGGTTTAAAACCGTTTTGGTAAGTAAAAAGAGTGTTTTAATGTTAGTGACGGTGTAGTGGTCGAAGTGGTCGGTCAAGTGATTTAATGCACGATGACGGTACCAAACAATGTGTAAGGCTTGTATTTACGATCGGTAGGTCGTAAATACGCGTCGGGTTGTGACTTAAGAAGTCGAGTCAGGTATTTTAAGGGAGAAAAGAGGGGGCGGACACTCGCGTAAGTCTCAAATGGGTGGCATTTGAGGGGTATTTATAGGAGAATGAGTGGTTGTGTGAGTTTTGAGCGACGTGGCCACTTAGGCTGCTCAAAGAGGCGCGAGCCACGTCGCGGTTCTTCGAGTTGTGTTGTCACTTTCACAACAAACGCAATCATGATTTGTTCTATCCTAGGTTTTGTAGTCGCATGTTTGGTACTTGACCAACATGAATCCAGGAAAACTTAAGGTAGAAGATTTGAAATGTTTTGTTTTTGGTGATTGACTCTGTTTGACTCGTTGTTGGAGTCGGGATTTGAATTTTTGAGTCGGTTTTTGGTCCGGTGTCGGTTTTGACTCTAGTTAGTGTCATTGCGACCCCGTCGTCGTGCATTAAACACTCCAGGTATTTTTGAAATGTTTTGAAATATTTTATTTTCGAAATCATTTTAAGTTTTCCGAAGTAAAGTTGTACACAAACTTTCGATCAAAAGCCGCGATTCCAAAACATGTTATAGTCCGATAATCATCGGGTGTTTGTTGGAGTCTCAGCAGATACTGGGTATCTACAGGGAGGTTTAGATTAGGTGATTAGGCTTGGCTAGAATTAGGTTTGTGTTGTTAATCACCGCAATTAATAGCAATTAGCTTCTTGAGTCAACGCATTTAGCAAGTTGATTCGGTACACCTTGACCTAGATCGGAAGATTGGGAGGGGTAAGACCCGTAGTGAACATTAGGTCATTCTAATGAGGGCGGAAGCTATGTTAGTAAAGTTTTAGGGCGAATAGCGGACCGGAAGGACCTTTTCACTATCCTGCAGACCGAGTTTTTGCCGACCTTTGACCCTAGATTGGATCCCTAGAAAACCATGGTGAACCGACTGTCCTAGCTGTTTCTCTCTTTCTGGTAATTTCATTAGAACTTATTGCTTGTTTCCTTACTGTTCCTTTTCTCTATATCTTCGTAGTTTAGAATCAAACAATAAACCCCCAAATAAACGGTTACCTAGGCAGACTTAGTTTAGCATACAGAATTCCCATCTCCCTGTGGATACGATACCCGACTGCCTCTACTACATTTTGTACAGACCGGGTGGTTTTATTTTTAATAGGGTGGCGGAAGCCGTGTCAAATTCTGGCGCCGTTGCCGGGGAGATAGTGTTATTTTGTTTGATTTATATCAAGTTTGTCTCTAGTCTCAAGTAATTTATTCCTTGAGACAGTTCTCATATTTTTCTCTAGTGCTATAGTTGTTTTGCAGGTGATCCATCCTAGAAGAGGGCACTGAAATACTTGCTATTCTTACAATTTCATTTGCTAAAATGCCTAACATTGCTAGTCACTCGGAACCTACTATAGATTCCTTACCCAAGGGTTTCCTACTTTCAGCTACAGTTGCTGGTACCTTTGGAATTCATCCATCTTACATTCAGTTGGTTGACAAGAATCTCTTCAGGGGAATAGCAGGTGAGGATTCGGGCAAGCATATGGAGTTGTTCACCAATTACTGCTCCGCCATTACTTTAGTTGCTGGGGTGACAAAAGATAGGGTCAAATAATTTTTTTTTCCTTTTTCTTGGGCTGATGACGCCCGAGATTGATTGAGAGATCTGGATAGAGAAGCTGATGGTGTAACTGACTTGAAATCTCTGGCATTAGCCTTTTACAGAAGGTACTTTCCTCCCCAGCGCACCAATGCATTAAGAGGCTAAATCTGTAACACCCCGTATTTTATTAAGTTGGATAAAATTCTTTTAATTGCTATTTTGAATTTAATTACATCATTTAACGATTTATATATATATATGTTCAGGTAATTAATTAATTTCATCATAATTCGATACGTTAATTTTAATAATCATTAATAAGTTTATTTAAAGTTAGTTCGAGTTTATTGAAGTTAGTTGAGTTTATTTATTTAATAATTTCCGTTTCTTTACGAGTCCGTATGAAAGTTGTTTTAAGTGAACCCGAGATGGATTTTGGGAACAAAACCGTCCAATTAGCTATTTTGAGCTTATTGCACTAAATTAGCAATTTTTATTAATATCCGTTAGTTTTGTAAAAATCGCTAATATTCCGATTCAAGCTGATATTGTATTATTTACGTTAACTAGCTGAGTTTATTTTATTTTCACTCATTAAATTTATTTATTTTTGATTCCGTTTTATTACTGAAACTTTTACTAAAAACCGATTTTATTAACTCGAAACGGTTTTAATAACTATCGAAGTTTCTTAACGACGAAGTAACGTACGTATAATAAATAGCAGGCTGGCAGGCTGCTGCCTCATTTTCATCTCCTCACGTCTCATTTCTTCTTCTCTGTTCTTTTTTCTTCTTCTGGCGATTTTTTTCTTTCCTTTTCAAAATTTGATCTGTTAATCGACGTCGGTGCTTCGTTCCTTATCCGTTTTCAACTATTTTTGTTCCATAGCGTTCCTCTCGTCGTTCTCGTCATTCCGATGTAAGTAACATTCATTTTCGTCATGTATTTTTACAAACCCAATTTATAATTTCAGCTTTATTTATTATAAGACGGTTGTAGATGCTAAGATAGACGGTCTTGTAGAAGATTTGTTAGTCATAAATGATTAGTTTAATCGAAAAATGGTAACAATTATAGATTACTCAATATTACTTGTAAAATATGTTTATTTCGAATGCTGGTTAGTCTGTTTTATAATTAAGACGGTGTATAATTATATATAGGGATCCTTATGGATGTTAATTAGTCAGTTGTATAGTGGAGACGTTGTATACGATATGTGGAGATGATTGAGAGACGGTGTATACCGACCTAGGGATCATTTGGGATGCTAGTTAGTAAGTGGTATATTTAAGACAGTGTATGCTGACATGTATGGATTGTTTTGGGTGATAATTGGTGTGTTTTATAGTTGAGACGGTGTATACTGACATGTAGGGATTGTTTTGGACTAATTTGGACTCTGTGTTGGGGCGATTTTTGTAGTCTTTAGGGACTGTTTTTGAGTTGCTTTATACTTGTGGATTTCCGCTCTAAAACCGTTTTAAATGCTGACTTAGTTGGCTCAGCTAGGACTGTTTTTAGGCACGAGAATAAAGTCTTAAGGGGACGATTGGTATTCTGTTTTGGGCAGGGACGAGAGCTGTCATCGTGGGTTTTCACTTTGCATTTGAGGAATGGAGTTGGGGTCGAACTTAGGCATCTTTTGGGTTCTGTTTTGGACTGATTTTTGGGTCAGGTTATGAAGTAGGGTGAAGGGTGGCTATGGGTAGTCGGGTGGTGGTCGTGTCGGACTCCTTATGGCTTGCTTTTAGGCGAGTTTGATGGTCGTGGCCTAGGCAGTGGCCTAGCTAAGTCACGAGTTTGAGTCCATGTGTAGTTGGTGGTTAGGCCGAGTTTGAGGTTGTCATAATAACTTTTGAGCCGTGTCTATAAATTGTTTTGACGCTAGTTTGGTTTATTTAAAATATAATTAAATTAATTTCCGTCTCATATTTTATATAAAGATAATTCGTTAATATCGTCCTTTCACATAATTATTTTAGGTGGCTCATATGTGGTTGAAGAGGAAGAGTAATTTTAAGTTTTAGAAGCTTTCTCAAGTTCTTACTTGTCTCTTTGCTAGCGTAAGGTAACTATTCCGAGTTACTCGACGAATTAATGTCACATTAGTAGTTAATGTTGTGCCTGTTGTTTGTTAAGTGTTTAGGTGATTGATAATGTGTATCCTACTTGTCTTGTGTGGTGTGGGCTAAAGTATTCAAGCTGGGACTAGGTCCTAGGTGAGTATTTCGGCCTTCATCATAGATAGGTCATTATAGTCTTTGACGAGTGTATGTTCACTGCTTAATAGCCTCTGTGTTCTTGACTTGGTGGGTTTATATCCAAGTTGGGGCATGACCTCGTTACTTATTTTGAGAGTAAGTGGTCAGCTTAAGTACTAGCCAACCCTTTGGTGGACTCCTTAGGGTACTCACTTTGTTTTAGAAAAATTGTGGGTCTTGGGTGCGGTGGTGTGTATCCGCATGTCTAGGTCTGCGCAGATTTTAGGCTAGGGTTGTGTTGTGTCTTGGCCATGTTTTGATAGAACCTCTGAGCCAAGATACCGGTTCGATTACCTTCCCAACGTCGTGGTATAGACTCGAGTTACAGAGTGACTATTGACGGGACTAAGAACTTATGCCTGTCTTTGATATATTGCCCTTTCTTGTTTGATGATTCTATGAATCATAGAAGGTGAGATGCAAGCCGGCTATGGTTGATAGAGTTTGGATTCCTGGATGTTATGTGACTCACATGATAGTGTAGCATGAGTCGGTCTAGTATTCACATGCTAGGACTATGTAGTGTTATATTGTTGTTCACATGATAAGCACGATCGTCTAGCATCTATATGCTAAGGCTATGTGTTATTGATATTCATATTCTTATGTTTACATGTTATATTAATTATGACATTTCGTGGCTGGGAGAACTCGGAGTTACTCCCCACTGACTGTGGCTTTCGTATTTGTATAAAATGCGATTGACAGGTAGGTGATGCATATATGGGGTACATGGACGAGCTAGCGAGCAAAGTAACCTTGGAACCTAGATTGACTTTATTTTATTGTGACCCTTAAACACTTTTTATGTCACATACATTTTAGGGACATATGTCTCCCTCTTTACATTTGGTTGTATAATTTGCTATTCGCGACTTTAGCGATGGTTATGTTATGACACTTCTAGTTAGACCTTGTATGTTTGACACCTTCCAATTTGGATATCTTTATAACAGGTTCAGGTTTTAAAATTACAGGTTTTTACCCAATTGAACCTATTACAAACATATCCATGCAGTTTTATTCTAGAATTACGTGTTTACTTTTCCGCGATAAGTGAGGGTGTCACAAGTTGGTATCAGAGCATATTTGCTCCCGACGCACGTTTGTGCACCCCAATATAAATAACTTGACCTTAAAATAATAAACTTGAGAGATGGGTAAGATGGGTAGACTTAGGACCTTATGTTGTAGTCTCTTTGTGTTTGCTCTTTGTTAGGTACTAACCTGTTTGTTGATTGGCATTTAATAATTGTTGCGTTCTTGGATCAATGACCGTGAGCTTATCTATAGCTAATGGAGTTATTACCCTTATTATAAAAAAAATATATTGAACTAAAGGTTTTGAAAATATTTTAATGTTTTTCACTGGTTTTAACGTCAATTAGTGTTAAAGCTTGTTATTGGAGACGTCTGATAATTAGTTTTATCATTTGTTGGTGTAAAAATGTATTTTTATGTCTTTGAATTGGAATATTGATGTTCTTGAGTGATCGTCAAGAGTATCTCCGTTCCATTGAAAGGACACTTATATTTTACGAAGATCAAGATTTAGTGCCTTTTGCTGAGGATTGAAGATTTGTTCAACCTTTGAAGAATGCTTCTACTTCCTTGAAGATGTTTCTCGTTCTTTTTGTATCTCGCCTTATTCTTAATCTCTTGGTGCTTATCCTCCTTCAAAACTCCCTTCTGTTTTACTTTAAAAGCTACGCTTGTACTCCTAACTTGTCTTTTGTTCCTTGCTTATCCTCCCTTAACGCCATTTGATAGTACTCCTTCTTGTGAGGAATGTTGACCTGGGTTGGAAAATTCGATTTTTGAGGAGATTGTTTGTGTCTGACCCTTAACCCTGGCTTTGAGAAGTCGTGATGTTAGAAAGACTTAGGTAAGGTGATGAGACATACTTAGTGATTCTTATACCTAGTTCCTTGACAAAGTAAGTATAATCGATTGGTGGATTCTTTGTGTTAGGAATGAGTTGCCTATGTGATTAAAGTTATAGAACTTGGCTTTGTTGTTTATGTTTAGAATTTGAAAGCTTAGTAGGTTGAGCGTCGCCGCCTTAGGAGTAAACATGAGATAAGTTTAGAATATGAATTTGGAAGAAAACCCATTTTTTTAGATGTTAACATTCCCGTATAGTTTGGGAATGTGATTTGGTGTTAGTTGTTCCTTGAGAACTTTGTCGAGAAGTCTTTATCAATTCATTCTTTGGTTTTTAAAACATTGAGGTTGTGTCGAGTGCTTGAGATAAAGAGATGCTTTTATATTTGAGTGGTAGATTTGCTTTAGGGAAATCCTAATATGTGATAAGATAGGTGGAAGAAGTATCTAACCGATTTATCACCCCTTAAGCGAGCGTTTATTTTACCTTGACCCATGTTTGGGATTTGGTCGTTTTGTCATGAAGGTACAATGCCCTAATAGGCGTGACCTTGTTAGAGAGAACCTTAAGTTTTAGGAAGCGTATGGTTTAAGCCTTAAAATCCTCTTTCATACCTTTAATCGTTTTCCTCCCTTTCGTTCATACCTTGGTTGGATTTGATTCTTAAGTATAGAAGTTTACTCGTTATTTCCTTGTCTTGAATACCTCCCTAATTCTAATATCTCTTCTTTTGGTTGTTAACTAGTTATCTTTATGATTCGACTCTTTTAGTCTCACACCCTGACATGTTGCTTAAGTTTCCTTGTTGTCTAATTTCCCTTTCTCCTTGATCATGAGCGTTACCGTTCATACCTCATTTCCTCGCTTCATCTTGCTCCTCCTTTAAGTTTGACACTCGTATCTTGTGAAACTCTATCTTTGACATCTTTGTAATTTTGACTTCAATTTCTACCCTATGAAATTCATTATAGCTCTCTTGTTGCTTAAGTTTGAGCTCACTTAACATACTTTGTTTCTATGCTATCTAAGTTACTTTCCTTTATGTAGAACTTCTAAACTTTCAAGCTACCAGTTTCGATTCATTCTTAAAAGTTTATGTCACTTCTGCAAACCTAACCTATTTTTTAGGATTTGAAAATGAAAATTTGATTTAATTCCATATTTGTTCCTTGAGTATAGACTTCTTTATCATGATTTTAATCGCTAAACCCGAGATTTTTGTAAATTTTATCCAATTTCTATTCACTTTGATCTAATCATAATGCCTTTGTCAAAGTTTAATATTATATTTCAGGAATTTAACTCCCCTTTTAGTTTAAAGGTGAAACCTTTATTTCTATTTTGGCTTTTTGCAAAAGAAAATTTGAGTAGATTACCTTTCTCTTATTTTGATTTTAACGTTGATCGGATGTTAGAACTAGTTATTGGAAACGTTTAATAACTTGTTCTACGCTTGTCGGCGAATAGTTTTTGTTTTAAATTTGTCTTTGACTTGGAAGGTTAGCGTTCTTGTGTGCACAACAAGAGCAATTTCGTTCCATGAATGAGACTTATACTTTTGAAAACTCTTCATTAATGTTTTCGAAAGTATTTTGATTTTTGATTTATACAAATGATTTGCCTTTGACCTTATCTTGGATTTGGAATGTGATGTTCTTGAATGCGCAACGAGAGCACTTCCGTTCCTTTGATGAGAATCTGGTTCTGTCGGAAAATTTTATTTGAAACTTTTGAAAGAATTTTGATTCTTACGATAAGTGACCTTTTAAATGTTTTGGTTACCAATTCCAATTTCAGTTTTATTTTTATAACCTTTCATTTATACTTTCAAGTTTCGAGGACGAAACTTTTTAAAAGATGCGGTGATTGTAACACCCCGTATTTTATTAAGTTGGATAAAATTCTTTTAATTGCTATTTTGAATTTAATTACATCATTTAACGATATATATATATATGTTTAGCTAATTAATTAATTTCATCATAATTCGATACGTTATTTTTAATAATCATTAATAAGTTTATTTAAAGTTAGTTCGAGTTTATTGAAGTTAGTTGAGTTTATTTATTTAATAATTTCCGTTTCTTTACGAGTCCTTATGAAAGTTGTTTTAAGTGTACCCGAGATGGATTTTGGGAACAAAACCGTCCAATTAGCTATTTTGAGCTTATTGCACTAAATTAGCAATTTTTATTAATATCTGTTAGTTTTGTAAAAATCGCTAATATTCCGATTCAAGCTGATATTGTATTATTTACGTTAACTAGCTGAGTTTATTTTATTTTCACTCATTAAATTTATTTATTATTGATTCCGTTTTATTATTGAAACTTTTACTAAAAACTGATTTTATTAACTCGAAACGGTTTTAATAACTATCGAAGTTTCTTAACGACGAAGTAACGTACGTATAATAAATAGCAGCGGTGTGTGTCACGCCTCATTTTCATCTCCTCACGTCTCATTTCTTCTTCTCTCATTTTTTTTTTCTTCTTCTAGCGATTTTTTTCTTTCCTTTTCAAAATTTGATCGTTAATCGACGCGTCGGTGCTTCGTTCCTTATCCGTTTTCAACTATTTTTGTTCCATAGCGTTCCTCTCGTCGTTCTCGTCATTCCGATGTAAGTAACATTCATTTTCGTCATGTATTTTTACAAACCCAATTTATACTTTCAGCATTATTTATTATAAGACGGTTGTAGATGCTAAGATAGACGGTCTTGTAGAAGATTTGTTAGTCATAAATGATTAGTTCAATCGGAAAAAGGTAATAATTATAGATTACTCAATATTACTTGTAAAATATGTTTATTCCGAATGCTGGTTAGTATGTTTTATAATTAAGACGGTGTATAATTATATATAGGGATCCTTATGGATGTTAATTAGTCAGTTGTATAGTGGAGACGGTGTATACTGATATGTGGAGATGATTGAGACAGTGTATACTGACCTCTAGGGATAATTTGGGATGCTAGTTAGTAAGTGGTATATTTAAGACGGTGTATGCTGACATGTATGGATTGTTTTGGGTGATAATTGGTGTGTTTTATAGTTGAGACGGTGTATACTGACATGTAGGGATTGTTTTGGACTAATTTGGACTCTGTGTTGGGGCGATTTTTGTAGTCTTTAGGGACTGTTTTTGAGTTGCTTTATACTTGTGGATTTCCGCTCTAAAACCGTTTTAAATGCTGACTTAGTTGGCTCAGCTAGGACTGTTTTTAGGCGCGAGAATGGAGTCTTAAGGGGACGATTGGTACTCTGTTTTGGGCAGGGACGAGAGCTGTCATCGTGGGTTTTCACTTTGCATTTGAGGACTGGAGTTGGGGTCGAACTTAGGCATCTTTTGGGGTCTGTTTTGGACTGATTTTTGGGTCAGGTTATGAAGTAGGCTGAAGGGTGGCTGTGGGTAGTCGGGTGGTGGTCGTGTCGGACTCCTTATGGCTTGCTTTTAGGCGAGTTTGATGGTCGTGGCCTAGGCAGTGGCCTAGCTAAGTCACGAGTTTGAGGCCATGTGTAGTTGGTGGTTAGGCCGAGTTTGAGGTTGTCATAATAACTTTTGAGCCGTGTCTATAAATTGTTTTGACGCTAGTTTGGTTTATTTAAAATATAATTAAATTAATTTCCGTCTCATATTTTATATAAAGATAATTCGTTAATATCGTCCTTTCACATAATTATTTTAGGTGGCTCATATGTGGTTGAAGAGGAAAAGTAATTTTGGGTTTTAGAAGCTTTCTCAAGTTCTTACTTGTCTCTTTGCTAGCGTAAGGTAACTATTCCGAGTTACTCGACGAATTAATGTCACATTAGTAGTTAATGTTGTGCCTGTTGTTTGTTAAGTGTTTAGGTGATTGATAATGTGTTACTTTCGTTTTTCACATGATAGAAATTAGAAATAGCATGAGAATTATATTGTGATAAATTTTATGATTTGGGCCAAAGTAGGCAAAGACTCTGAGCTGGGCCAGATTGACCGAACGAGTTTGGTCAAGCTAGGTTTAAACCAGTCAGCCTCGATTTGACCGATGACCCGTCGCGGGACTCGGGTCGAGGGTTTGTCTTTGAGGTGAAATTGGTTGTTATTGGAAATTTTATGTTATGTCTTAATATTTGTAATTATCATTTCACATGTTGGTTGTTGGATGAATTGGCTGCCTTATACTTCAGTCTTGTTGCCTCTTTTCCATTTTAGCTTGTTCTCATGAATTATGAAATTAATGGTTAGCTGGAATTTGGATTATTATTGATAATGGAGATAGTGTTGGATTGTCAGCTGAATTGGGTATCCTACTTGTCTTGTGTGGTGTGGGCTAAAGTATTCAAGCTGGGACTAGCTGGGACTAGGTCCTAGGTGAGTATTTCGGCCTTCATCATAGATAGGTCATTATAGTCTTTGACGAGTGTATGTTCACTGCTTAATAGCCTCTGTGTTCCTGACTTGGTGGGTTTATATCTAAGTTGGGGCATGACCTCGTTACTTATTTTGAGAGTAAGTGGTCAGCTTAAGTACTAGCCAACCCTTTGGTGGACTCCTTAGGGTACTCACTTTGTTTTAGAAAAATTGTGGGTCTTGGGTGCGGTGGTGTGTATCCATGTCTAGGTCTCTGTGATTTTAGGCTAGGGTTGTGTTGTGTCTTGGCCATGTTTTGATAGAACCTCCGAGCCAAGATACCGGTTCGATTACCTTCCCTACCTCGTGGTATAGACTCGAGATTCTGAGTGACTATTGACGGGACTAAGAACTTATGCCTGTCTTTGATATATTGCCCTTTCTTGTTTGATGATTCTATGAATCATAGAAGGTGAGATGCAAGCCGGCTATGGTTGATAGAGTTTGGATTCCTGGATGTTATGTGACTCACATGATAGTGTAGCATGAGTCGGTCTAGTATTCACATGCTAGGACTATGTGGTGTTATATTGTTGTTCACATGATAAGCACGATCGTCTAGCATCTATATGCTAAGGCTATGTGTTATTGATATTCATATTCTTATGTTTACATGTTATATTAATTATGACATTTCGTGGCTGGGAGAACTCGGAGTTACTCCCCACTGACTGTGGCTTTCGTATTTGTATAAAATGCGATTGACAGGTAGGTGATGCATATATGGGGTACATGGACGAGCTAGCAAGCAAAGTAACCTTGGAACCTAGATTGACTTTATTTTATTGTGACCCTTAAACACTTTTTATGTCACATACATTTTAGGGACATATGTCTCCCTCTTTACATTTGGTTGTATAATTTGCTATTCGCGACTTTAGCGATGGTTATGTTATGACACTTCTAGTTAGACCTTGTATGTTTGACACCTTCCAATTTGGATATCTTTATAACAGGTTCAGGTTTTAAAATTACAGGTTTTTACCCAATTGAACCTATTACAAACATATCCATGCAGTTTTATTCTAGAATTACGTGTTTACTTTTCCGCGATAAGTGAGGGTGTCACAAAATCACTAATTTCACACAATTGGCCACTGATGATTTGAATGAAGCTTGGACTGGGTTCAAGAAGCTAGTTCGCTCTGTACCCCATCATGGCTTCCAACAATGGTTCCTTTGCAACCAATTTTACAATGGGTTGTATGACGATCAAAGAGCCATATTGGATGTTGCAGCCAAAGGAAGATTCCAGAAAAATATTGAAGAGAATATGGGATGGCATCTTATTGAAGACATGTCTATTCATGTAGCTAAGTATGGGAATCCCAGAGGAGGTAGGCGAGTGAGCAAAAGAGATAGTGAATCCCTTGTAGCTGAAGTAGAAATTCTTAATGCTAGGTGTGACAAGTCAGAGAGTCCACCAATTTTGGGTGATCAACAACAGTTCCATGTATGATTGAGCAAGAGGTGTTTTGTGGTAGATGTGGCGCGGAAGGACATGATCCTATTACGTGTATGGCAGAAGTAGAGCGAGTCCATGCTTACCAACAATATAAGAAAGGAATTCCGTTCTCCAAATTTTATGAAGATGTAGCCATATCAAGTACTTCTAGTCCTATTAATCCAATGCCGCAACAAGATAATTCCTCTTCAACAAATACATAGATAGCGGAGTTGAAATCCTTGGTTCTATCTTTGGCACATCAAGTCCAGAAAAATGTGCAAGACCATGAGAATTTTATGAAGGAGTTGAAAGATCAATTCGCACAATTTCTATCCGAGCAAATGAATCAAGCAAATGAATCACCTTCTTGCGACCCGATTAATGTAATTAATCTCCGAAGCGGTCTTACTTATGACGGACCAATAATGCCGGAAAATGCTGATTTACCTATTGATGAAAATTCGAAAACTATTTCGGAAGAGCAATTTGACGTTGACGCTACTGAACCTCGTCAAAGTGCTCGATCGAGTGATGTGGGTACTCGATCGAGCAGTTCTCCCTCTGAAAGTACTCGATCGAACACCGCCGAAAATGATGAGTTCGATCGAGAACGTTGTGCTACTCGATCGACCAGATCCCACGAGCAAAGTGCTCGATCGTGTAGTAAGGTTACTCGATCGAATGTACGTAATGGCGAAGACACTATTTTGAAGTCTAAACACGCTGATGGGTCATCTTCCTCTGCTGCGGAGATGCCAAGTTTAGACAAAGGTAAAGAGAAAGTCGCAGGCCCGCTCATTGTTACCAGAATTCCTTATCCAGGACGTCTGAAGGATGCTAAGGTTGAGCGACAGTTCGGTAAGTTCGTGGAAGTGGTCAAGAACCTTCAGTCGACCGTTCTTTTTACCAAGCTAATTACCCAAGTACCTTCTTATGCAAAATTTATGAAAGATATTTTGACCCGTAAGAGAGAGCTTAGTGAGTTTGAGACTGTTTATTTCATGGAAGAGTCTAGCAGTTTAATTCTCAATAAGGCTCCACCCAAACTGAAAGACCCGGGTAGTTTTTCTATTACATGTGTAATAGGAAATGAAGTGATAGAAATGGCTCTTTGTGATCTACGAGCCAGTGTCAGTGTCATGCCTTACTCTGTTTGCAAGAAACTTAATATGGGTCACATTAAAATGACTAATATCACCCTCCAGATGGCTGATAGATCGGTTAGACGACCCTTCGGTATCCTAGAAGACGTGCCTGTCAAGGTAGGAAAGTTATTTATTCCAGTAGATTTTAATGTCTTAGACATACCAGAGGACCCCAATTATATTGGGAAGACCATTCTTGTGTACAGTTGGGGCTATTATAGATGTCAAACAAGGGTGTTCGACTCTTGCGGTGGGGGGCGACACTCTCACTTTCAGTTTGCCAGGTACACTTGCTAGACCAATGATAGAGGATACTTGCTATTTAGTTGATATCATTGATGAGTCTGTTTATGAGGTCTGGTCGGATTCCTTGATAAGGGATCCACTGGAAGCTTTGACGTTGCTACATGAGTGTGCAGATAACCCGGAGAACAATGACGCTGTGTTGGATCTGCTTGAAGCTGCAATAGATGAGCGTGAACTCACCAACGCTGAAGAAGAGAAGGTAAAACAGTTGGTAAACACTTCTTGTGCTATTGAGGTAAAGCTACCTGAGCGTAAGCCTCTTCCTTCTCATCTTAAATATGCATTCTTAGATGATACTGAGCCGTATCTAGTCATTATTAGTGCTAAGCTTGATGATAACCAGCTGACTGCTTTGTTAGTTGTTCTTTAGAAAAACAGGAAAGCCATGGGTTATTCTTTGGATGATATTAAGGGCATCAGCCCTGATACTTGCATGCACAGGATTGAGCTGGAGGAAGATCACAAACCTTGCAGACAAGGTCAGCGCAGGCTGAATCAGAAGATGCAGGATGTTGTGATGGCTGAGGTAATGAAGCTACTTGATGCAGGTATTATCTATTCTGTTGGTCATTCTAAATGGGTGAGTCCAGTTCAGGTAGTTCCTAAGAAAGGAGGAACTACCGTGGTTCAGAATGATAAGAATGAGTTGATACCTACTAGAATTGTGACTGGTTGGCGGATGTGTATAGACTATAGACAATTGAATGATCCCACAAAGAAATATCATTTCCCCCTTCCTTTTGTTGATCAGATGGTAGAAAGGTTAGCCTCTCATAAGATTTTATGTTATTTAGATGGATACTCATGGTTCTTTCAGATACCTATTCATCCGGATGATCAGGAAAAGACTACTTTTACTTACCCTCAAGGTCTTTTTGCTTATCGTAGAATGCCTTTTGGTTTGTGCAATGCCCCAGCTACCTTTCAAAGGTTCATGATGGGGATATTTTCTGAGTATATAGAGTCTATTATAGAGGTCTTTATGGACGATTTCAGCGTCTATGGGAGTGATTTTGATTACTGTTTGTCTAACCTTGATAAAGTGTTGCAGCGCTGCATTAAGGTTAATCGTGTGCTTAACTGGGAAAAGTGTCACTTTATGGTCAACGAGGGAGTTGTCTTAGGGCACATAGTTTCTGATAGGGGCATCGAGGTCGATAAAGCAAAAGTGCAAGTGATTAAGCAATTACCACCTCCTGTTAATGTTAAGGGAGTGAGGAGTTTCCTTGGACATGCTGGCTTTTATCGCCGGTTCATCAAGGACTTCTCAAAAATTGCTAAACCACTTAAACAGTTGTGACTAAAGGATGCCCCATTTATATTTTCTAATGAGTGTCTTTCTGCTTTTAACAAGTTGAAACAGGCCTTGATTTCAGCACCGATTATCCAGCCTCCCCGACTGGGAGCTTCCATTTGAGATTATGTGTGATGCTAGTGATTATGCACTATGAGCGGTGTTGGGCCAACGAAAAGACAAAACTTTGAGTGCGATTTATTATGCGAGCCGAACTCTAGATGAAGCTCAAGTGAAGTATGCTACCACTGAGAAAGAGTTGTTAGCTGTGCTTTATGCGCTGGAGAAGTTTTGATCTTATTTGATAGGCTCGAAAGTTACTGTTTTTACTGACCACGCAGCGCTGAAACACCTTCTTGCTAAGAAGGTAGCTAAGCCACGATTGTTAAGGTGGATACTCCTTCCCCAGCAGTTTGATCTGGAAATCAAAGACAAGAAGGGCGCCGAGAATGTAGTAGCTGATCACCTGTCGCGATTACCGCAGCAGGGGGAGAGGATCTTTTACCTATTGATGATTCTTTTCCTGACGATAGTTTATTTGCGAATATTACTAACACAAGTGTTGATCTGTGGTATGCAAATTTTTCTAACTACGTGGTAGGTGGTGAGCTACCACCTAACATGTCTTATCAGCAGAGGAAGCGATTTCTTCATGATGTGAAGCGATATTTTTGGGATGATCCTTATTTATTTAAGGAGTATGTTGATGGTTTTTACAGACGGTGTATTCCGTAGTGGGAGACCAAAACAATCCTAGAGGGATGTCATTCTTCCTCTTATGGCGGTCACCACGGCCGCCGCAAACCGTGGTCAAGGTACTTCAGTCTGGTTTTTTCTGGCCTACTTTGTTTGCAGATGCTAATGTGTTTGTTTCAGCTTGTGATGCTTTCCAGCGCTCGGGAAATATTTTTAGGAGACATGAGATGCCCCAAAATGGCATTCTAGAGGTTGAGGTTTTTTATGTCTGGGGCATTGATTTCCAAGGACCTTTTCCATCCAGTAAAGGTAACAGCTATATTCTAGTGGTTGTAGACTATGTGTCCAAGTGGGTAAAGGTTGTTGCTTCACTTAACTGTGATGCCAAGACCGTGATCAAACTGTTTAAAAAGATTATTTTCCCCCGATTTGGTGTCCCTAGGATCGTCATTAGTGATGGGGGTATGCATTTTAAAGAAAAGCAACTTACAGCTTTATTGTCTAAAGTCGGTGTCCAACATCGTAGAGGTCTGGGGTATCATCCCAAAACCAGTGGGTTGGTTGAGGTCTCTAATAAGGAACTAAAAGAAATCTTGGCTAAAGTTGTTTCTAAATCACGGAAGCATTGGAGCTAAAAATTAGATGACACATTATGGGCTTATCGGACTGCCTTTAAAACACCGATTGGCGTATCACCATATCGGTTGTTAATGGGAAGTCTTGTCATTTACCTGTTGAACTGGAAGATAAGGCTTGGTGGGCCATACGTGAATTGAATTATGATTCTAAGTTGTGTGGTGAGGAACCTTTATTTCAGCTAGATGAGCTAGAAGAGTTTCGGCTAAATGCCTATGATAGCTCGCGCATCTACAAGGAGAAAACAAAGAGATGGCACGCTAAAAGAATCATACCGTGAGAATTCCATGTCGAGCAGAAGGTGCTGCTGTTTAATGCCCGACCGTGCCTATTTTCTGGTAAGCTGAAGTCCAGGTGGAGTGGGCCTTATACAGTGACAGGTGTCACCAAGTTTGGGTCCGTTGAGTTAGAGAATTACGAAGGCAGAAGATTTAAAGTGAATGGCTATCATGTGAAGCATTAATATGGAGCAAATGATTTTGTTGGAAACGTTGAAGTTTTCCACTTCAACCATTTCGATGAGCACGAAAATTGAAGCCAGAAGGTGGTGCGGGACCTCTTAAACCTGCGCTATCCGAGAGGAAACTCGGCTTGTAATTTATTGTACTTTGCTTAAAACATTTAGTTAGTTTCGTGTGCTTTAGTTGCTACTTTTACAGGCGATAGACTGGAACGCTTGGACTTGTTTTGTTAGTTATGTAGGTTGTTTGTTGCGTGTTCGCAGGTGCCTTGATGACGCCTAGAAGCTCGTGCATAGGGGGCTCTCGATCGAGCATTTTGCTCTCTCGATCGAGTATTTCCCTTTCTCGATCGAGCACTTTCCCTTCTTGATCGAGCACCCCTAGAAGATGACCTCTCGATCGAGTACTTGCTTTTCGTCGATCGAGCACTTCCGCAGTCCCATTCTACTCGATCGAGTACTTTGCTCTCTCAATCGAGTTCGCTTCTCTTGACTTGTGTCCTGCGATGTTGTTATGGGCTATTTACGACCTCCCTTGTTGCTGGCTGGTTTGGGGAGGTCCCACTTCGCGTTATTTTGTGAGTTTCAAAGGCTGCACTCTTCTTTGATGTTTGCATTTCCTATCCTTATTTTTGGGTACAATGAGGGCATTGTACGGTTAGGTTTGGGTAGGGTATATGCATCCATATTCTTGTGTCTGCATATTATTTTTATTGCATTTCAGTTTGCACGTTTATTTTTGCATGTATTGTTTATTTTAATTTCAAAAAATTCAAAAATCTTATAAAAAATAAAAACTTTTAGAAATATCAAAAAATTCCACGTTTAATTTTGCATATAAGTTGAGTCGGAACGTTGAGACTTTTATGCTACTTTGAGTCTTTTACCTTTGCCTTGCGATTTTTAACATTCCTATTGACATAGTTATTTGCATCATCTACAAGTTTTTGTTTAAACTCGGCTGGACGAATAGACTTCACTCTAATATTGGCAAACTACATTTACATTCTAAGATTTAGAGCTTGATAAACTGGTGACATTCATGACCGGTTTCATTCAGGATGTGAGTAGTACTCCTTATAAGACATGTAACATCAAATTGCACGAACATGACACTATTTTATTAGTTCCTGTATGCATTCGGGTTCATGGCAGCGACACATGTGGAGAGGTAACTTACAACCCTTTCTTTCATTTCTACCCATGAGCCTCACATAGCCAAATTAACATGTTTTGACCCATTATTTAACTACGATCCTAAATTTAACCTACCCTAGTCAAGCTAGTCTAGCAGTTATTTTGGGTATGTTGTGATTATCAATTTGGTATTTTGTCTTGAATAAAAAAGATGAGGAGAATGAAAAGGGAAAAGTGAAATGGAAAAGATTGAAGAAAAAATGAAAAAATGATGAAAGAAAGTTGAAAGAAGAAGAGAAAAAATGATCATATGAAAAAAGATTGCTGAATATGACACCCATGCTTATCATTATTTTCATGGGGAGTCTTTTGATGGTATGAGTGATGTTTTGCCACAATGACACAATTTTACATTTTGTATATTGAGGAGTGAAGCGGAATGAGTTTGATATTTGGTTACGTTTGTACTAGCTTGGCTTTACCTCCACTTATCCAAATTGTTTTTGTCCCTTCTGACCCAATTACTTCACCTCACATTATATGTAAGTCCTCGGCATGTGTCTTGGTTCTGATTGGTTGGAATGCATATGTACGGTCGGTAGAAATTGGTTTCATGTTAGTTTGCATGCATGTTCTTATAGGTCGAAGTTAGGTAAGCAGCTTTATTTCTTTCTATCTCACAAAATTATACTCACCTTGTGCTTGATCTGTGTGATGATCGACCCGTGAGAGTCCGATATATAGGAGTCTTGCAAGGTCGACGGTTCAGTGGTTTCAAACATTGAGTTAACTCGTTTGCATTTGACCCATTGCCACTTTGTTAATTTGTTGCATTAAATTGGTTTGGGTGGGCAATTTGTAGCTGATAAGCTGGTACCATTCCACTAGTTGTTCTTAGTTTCATATAGTTTGCTTGGGGACATGCAAAGGTTTGGTTTGGGGGAAGTTTGATGCGTGCATTTTATATAAGGTTTTTATTCTATATTTACAGGCATTTCTATGTTATTTATGTAGCATCTAGCTACAAATGCCCCCGAATAGGGGTTGTTCTATTTGGCGTTACATGCAGGGATTGGACCTGAAGTGAGCTAAATCAAGCCTAAACCTGTCCCATTTGCATGCATTTTGGAGATAGATGAATTGGAGCCTGGAATTTATCACTGAGGGATGTGTGAAGTGGCTTCGGAAGGTGTTTTGAGTTCACCCGTGCTGACACATTGGTAGCTAGCTCGATCGAATTAAGTTGACTGCTGAAACTGGTCGATCGAGTACATTGCTGCTAAGAACTCTCGATCGAGAGGATCTATATACTCGATCGAGAGGGGCGTATGAAGAGTTCTTCGATCGAGTACCTGCTTTGCTCGATCGAGAGATGTGACCTCTATTATGCTCGATCGAGTAGCTTGTTTTTACTCGATCGAGTGGTTTTAACGCTAGGATATTTCTACGCAATCTTTAAGATTTACTTGTTGAGTATTTTAATTTTATCTTAGAATAAATGAGAGGACGGCAGATAAAAACGGTTTCCCTCTTCCCTCTCTCTTTGGCTCTTTACTCCTTAGGCCTAAAACTATAGCTTTTGGAATTCATTGTATTGGGTATTTTCCTTCCTTAATTTCAATTATTTTTGATTGCAATTGTTCTTGTTTTTGTCATCTCTTGTCTCTATTATGTTGAATTCTTATTTTCTTTAGTAATTAATCTCTAGCATTAGGGTTCGTAATTTATTATCCTATTATCATGTTCAAGTTAATTGTTTCGTTTGTTATTATTAATTTCTCAACTTTAATCATGCATAGCTAATCTCTTTATGCTAGGACATAGGGGAGCCATGGTAATTAGGGAGGTTAAGATTAGGTGATTAGGCTTGGCTAAAATTAGGTTTGTGTTGTTAATCACCGCAGTTAATAGCAATTAGCTGCTTGATTCGACACATTTAGCAATTTGATTCGGTACACCTTGACCTAGATCGGAAGATTGGGAGGGGTAAGACCCGCAGTGAACATTAGGACATTCTAATGAGGGCGGAAGCTAAGTTAGTAATGTTTTAGGGTGAATAGCGGACCGGAAGGACCTTTTCACTACCCTACAGACCGAGTTTTTGCCGACCTTTGACCCTAGATTAGATCCCTAGAAAAACATGGTGAACCGACTGTCCTAGCTGTTTCTCTCTTTTTGGTAATTTCATTAGAACTTATTTCTTGTTTCCTTATTGTTCCTTTTCTCTATATCTCCGTAGTTTAGAATAAAAGAATCAACCGCCAAAGAAACGGTTACCTAAGCAGATATAGTTTAGCATACAGAATTCCCATCTCCCTGTGGATACGATACCCGACTGCCTCTACTACATTTTATAGAGACCGGTTGGTTTTATTTTTGATAGGGTTGCGACAGCCGTGTGATGTGGGTGATGTCGTCACTCATCCAATCAAACACAATTTATAATACTCAACAAACAACTAGTTAGCGGTAAGTCGAGGTCGATCCATGGGACGGTGTGCTTTGGGTTCTAAGTCTATCTATCTTAATTTATGCTAGTGTCACAATTTGGTTGGGTTTGTAGTTGTGTCTAAACTAATGCAAGCAATATAGTAAAACGAACAATAAAAGGAGAGATGTAAACAATTGACTAAAAGTGCTAGGATATCATGGGGTCATAGGGGATTCATGGTATTGGTCATACAAACATGTTTACAATTATATGCAAGCAATTAGTGTTGTGGAGGAACCGAGTTGGGTTATGTCTTACGGTTCATAGGAAGAGTTGGGTCCCGGAGCCGAATCGATTAGATTGTACAACACCTACAAGTCGACTTACTTTCCTCCTATTCAACTTCTATGCATGGTCTAACAAGACTCGAGTTGGTTTATATCTTACAAGTCAAGTTGAGTAGATAAGAGATGGTAAAAATGCAAGGATTCATAGGCTTGGCATTTCATCAAACATAACATGTGCATAAAGTTGACATCACAACAAGCAAGCAATTTGATTATGAAAACACATTGGATTAAGCATGAATCAATCCCATGTTGGTTTCCCCTAATTACCCATTAATCCTAGCTAAAGAAACTACTCACTCATTATCATGGGAAACATGTCATTAATGGTGTCAATCATCACAACAAGTATAAACATGATAGTAGAATGAAGAAATGAACAATAAAGATTAAAGAGTAAAGGAATTATACCAACTTAAAATGATCCAAATAATAAAGCATGGCTAATAGAAGAAACTTGATTGATTGATGGAAGGTTGTCAATCTCCCAATAATAACCCAATAATCTTCAATTACCCAATAATAAACTTGAATAATAAACTTGAACAATAATTAAGGAGAGATTAATGTGTAATTTGTGGAAAGATTAAAGAGTAATTTATTCTAATCTACTCCTAATCTAATCTAAGAGAGTTTTCTAATCTAATAAAACTTGATAAAGGAGCCCCCCCTTGATTATTTACAAATGGGGTATTTATAGTGGAAATTAGGGAGGATGCATTAGGGTTAACTAAGGGCTAAACTAGTAATTACACTTTTGAGATTTGAGCGGGAGACTCGGGATTGTCCGAGAGAAGGGCTTCTCTTATCGTTGCTAGAAGAATGAAAACGTCTTTGTGCTACAATCCGTGCGGGTAGAAGTCGGGACGGCCGGATTTCGTAAGGGGATCCGAGCGGATTGGGGGAATCCGGACGGATTCTAGCGGGGCAATCCGAGCGGATTGGAGAGCAGGACGCTCGGATTGTGGTGATGAGACGGGCGGATTTCAGACAATCCGCTTGGATTGTTCTCCAGCAATGGTTCTTCTTCTTTTCTTCCCTTTTTGCTCATTTCCGTTTTATTCTTTCGAGATTGGTCTTTAGTCCTTGCTTCCTCTTCATACTAGTCCATCTATTATCGTCAAGTAGCTTCCTAAATGTGCACGAAAGACGGGAATTTCCGCCTTATTATCTCCTTTTCTACAAAACATAGGAAATGCGATAGAAAAGCAAATAGAAAGGTTTGGACGGATAAAATGGCCATGAAATGCTATAATAGTATGCAAAATAGGGTCAATTAGGGGACTAAATGTGCGCTAATTATGGTCACATCAAATATCCCCAAACCGAACCTTTACTCGTCCCGAGTAAAGAGGTGACTAAAACTAGACCTTTATTTAAACTAACCTAATAATATAACCGATATGAGACAATTAGCGGGTCTCACTCCGCTCCTTCAACTCACAACAAGACAACCATGAGGTAGGATGCCTTCTTGCAAGGCAAGGTGGGTCTTGCCAAAATGGCGACACATCCAAACATTAAAGCACACAAAACAAGTAATGGATGCATCTACAAAAGAATAGCCACTTTCCTCATCCAAGTGGCGGAAATTACCTACAAGGGAAGCAATTCAAGGGTACACAATCCTTCATAGATGCAATTTGTTCAAACTACTAAGCCTAGAAGGATACCAATAAATCACCTCCAAGTTGTGTCAAGCTAGGGTACCCTTGTCCTCAATCGTTAAATGCTTTTGTCAAGAGTAGACTCCCTATGGTGTTAGAAACACTGGAGGATCGCGGAATTCCCCCTCTTGCCTAGACAAGAAGAAGGGTCGTCCCCTCTCTACCATGCACAAAAATGGATAAGATGGAAAAGGGATCGATAGATATTTGAGTTTCACTTTGGGAGTTTGCTTTTGTTTTTGTTTTTCCCCCCAATTTCATTGGCATTTGACATTTGAGAACACTTTCTTTGCCATTTCTTTTTGATTTTTGGCTTTTCAATACTTGACAACTTTTTGCATTTCTTTTTGAACATTTTCAAAGTCACCCCAATTAGTAACGAGGGTGCCTTGTATTTGAAGCTTTTAGGAGTTCTATTTTTGCTCCTCTTTTCATTTGATGCATTTTTGCAAACTTTCTTTCACTTTTCATTTCATTGAACTCAAATTGATTTCTTTTTGTTTTGTGCACATTCCCTTTGATGACAAAATGTATGGTAGAATATGGATGAATGATGGTTGGATGCATGGTTTCAAGGGTCACCTTGGAATAAACGGTAGCCAAGGAGTTATCACACCACAAAGTACTCTTGACTAGGCCTTAATCCATGGGTCAAAGGATACTAGCATGACACATCCTAGGGTGTTTTACAAGTATTCTACAAGCAAAGTCTTAAGAATAAAAAGCATCTACTAGGGCCTATATACACTTGTCAAGCTTCCCAAGTAGACGGTTTCGCAAAATTTTCTAACATGCAACTACATGCCATGATGCAACTAACATTTATACATCCTAATGCACATGCTTCTACCAACTAGTATGCCAAATAATCTAAATGCAAGTCCTAGATTCACATTGTTTATACCGCATCAATCAAAATAAAGCCACGTAGTCATCAACATAAAGAGGAAAAAGGAGATTGGAAAGATCATACCATGCGGTCTTCAATATCCTCATGTCTCGGATGTGGCGTAGTCAATCAATGTGAAAAAGGATGAACAAACACAATATATACAATAATATATACAAGGCTACACTACAAAGGAAATGAACATGTTTTTGGATTTTTTCAATTTTTCAAATTTTTATGGTTTTTGTTTTTATGAAATTAAAAGACATATTTTTGTGATTTTTCGAAATTTTTCAATTTTTATGCATTTTTGGAATATAAATTCCCATCCCCCACTTTATTTTGGACATTGTCCTCAATGTACATGTAGGAGTAGGAATAAAAGGAAAAACATGTTTTTGGATTTTTGATTTTATGGAAATTGAAGTACAAATGCAAAATGATATGAATGAATGCATGCTCTAACTAAATGCAATTCTATATGACATATATAACAAGTGAATGCAATCTAAACTATACTATATGATGCATGATAAATGCTTAAGTCACTTATGATCAAACCTCCCCAAACCGATTTAAACACTATTTCTAGTGTAGAAATGAATAGGTTTGGCCATTAGTGGCAATGCATGAATTTTAGTCTATATGCAACTATCTATATGAATCATGTGAGATATATACAATGCAAATTATACATATGAACTAACTAATGCAAATGCAATATGATATATAATACAAATGCATGCAAAAGCTATACTAAATGCAATGTAAATATAAAAGAGAGAGAGGGGGAGATGGGTATCATACAAGTGGAAGTGGTGAAGTAGGCCTCTTTCACTCTTCATCCTCATCATAGTCATAGCCATAACCATGAGAGCTTCCGGCTTGATCATGTCCAGGTGCTTGGCCCCAATATCCTCCTTGGTCAAAAGCTCCTCCTTGACCCGAGTACCCTCCACCTTGGCTAGAATGCCCTCCATCGCCGCGACTCCTAGTTTGGTTCCCATAATTTGGGAACAAGAGCTCCGGTTGTGCCCAAGAGGGCAAGGGACCATTAGGGTCAACATATCCTTGTTGAGCCATGGTATAGTATTGAGGGTAGAGGGCTAAGTAGTCGTCTTCCCTCCCTTTATGCACCCCAAGATCCACTCTATTCATGAGTGCCATCAAATCATTAATACCCGGGGTGTTGGGGATTGCCGGTTGGAAAGGGGTATGTGGGATAGGGTAAGGTGGGATAGGGACATAGGAAGGTGGGCGCATTTGTATCCCCGACCCTCCACGAGGTGGTTGACGGCGTGGCTCTTCCCTTTGAGGGGGATTATCAAGAATTTGGATATCAAGGAGGTAGCTTGGTGGAGGAGAGTATGGACTCAATCGTGGTTCGATGCCCGGTATCTTCCATCCTTCAAGGATCATCGAAGTGCAACCCTTGGTGTACCATTCCACACTCCCATCGTCAGTGTAGTTACACCATCGGTGACTATAGAAAATGGTGTGCTCATCAATCAAAGTCCTCCCTTCAAGAGGAATATAGGTTCCTTGGGCATTAAACCCGGGGCAAAGGTGTTTAGCCAACATTGTGATTAGACCTCCCATCACGAAGGTTTTAAGTTGAGATGTCCCTTGAGCAAAGTCATTGAACCTATTGAGTATCTCAAGTGGCGTATTGAAGTTATAACGCCTCACCGCTCGAACATTCAAATGAGACTCAAGAAAAGTTAAGTCAATGAGGGTACACCGATCTTGCTCGTACCTCCCATTGATGCATCCGGCTACAAAGCGTTCGGTGAATCTAATCACCGGGTGTTGAATAGCAAATGTATAGCAACGCTTTATATTGGTAAAGTTCTTCCCGGAGATAGCTTTCCAAAGAAAATCCACACTAAAATCATCGGGCTTGTTGGTATAGGCGGTGGGTATTTGAAGACCGAAAACATAGGCAAATTCCTCAAGAGAAAGAGCATGGTCTCGGTTGCATAACCTAAACTCCATGCCTAAATTGTTGCGGGCATCCGCTACAATGCGAAGGCTACTCAAGAATTCAAGGGTGAGACTAAGGTAAGTCTCTTCATGAGCATGGAAAAGGTCCCCAATGCCAAGGCCATTGAAGAACGCCTCGGTAGGGTACCTTATCTTAAGGATTTCCAACACCCTAGGGTCAACAAATTGAGTAGGTTCGTATTTCTTACCTAGAAGCTCGACGAAATTTTCGCGTTGGTCGTCGGATATGAAGATCACTTCTTGGAAGTTGTTGAGTTGTTCAATACCTCCCCTCATTATCACATTTCGTGGTGTTGAAGAGGATGACCCCTTGCGCTTCTTTCCGATCGAATCAAACAATTTCTTGGCCTTTCCCTTGGAACTCATGTTGGTGATGGGGGTGATGTGGGTGTTTTTGAGGATATGGAGGGGGTTTTGAGGATTGAAGAGAGTGTTAGGGTTTGGTAGGATGAGGAAATGAGGGAGAAGGGGGGGGTTTTATAGAAAAAGAGGGGAATCCGAACGGGTAGGGTTGGACTTGACCCGATTTTTCTCGCGTGAACAGTACAATCCGAGCGGATCGCAGTCGGGACGGACGGATTCTCGATGGGCAAGACGGGCGTCTTATGTAGAATCCGCACGGATTCGAGAACAGTGAAATCTGTCGGCTGAGAAGCAGGAACAAGACGGGCGGATTTTTCGTGGGACGGACGTCTTGAACAGGACGGACGGATTCCTGATAATCCGCACGGATTTTGGCGTAGATTAAAATCTTGCTTTTGGACGCCATACGGGACGGGCGTCCCGTGGATAGGACGGACGGATTGTAAGAGACGGGCGGATTTCTTTGAATCCGCTCGGATTCTTCCTCAGATTAAGTTTTTTTTTCTTTTCCGTGGGCCCTGGACGGGCGGATTCTGGGGAATCTGCACGTCTCTGCTTCTTTCTCCTTCTTCTTTCTTCTCTCGTGCAATGATAAACCCCTTTTTCA
Source organism: Silene latifolia (assembly GCF_048544455.1). NCBI lineage: Eukaryota > Viridiplantae > Streptophyta > Magnoliopsida > Caryophyllales > Caryophyllaceae > Silene > Silene latifolia. The sequence goes on along the minus strand of NC_133534.1, from coordinate 141,269,520 downwards.
CTGATTTTCTCCTTTTTCCTTATCTTTTCTGAAATTTGCTTAGGAAACATGTAAGATGACTCTCTCTCTCTCTTCTCTCTCATGCAAGGATTTAACTGCAAAAATATGTACAATATTATACAAAATAAAGGGTTCAAGAAATATCTTACAAACGGTGGTTTGAGGTAGGACTCCACCAAACTAGTTCAATTTGAAGGAATTCTTATCCATAGAGCTCAAGGCTCTCAATAGAAGATCAAAAGCTTGTGAACAAGCTCCAAATAAACATAAGTATGGGTTGCTCCATTTGAAGATGAAATTTGGCCAAGGAAGTTTGTCATACATCCTTTCTTTCACCTTGTCCTTGGCACTAGAGCTTTCCCGATGCTCCAAGTAAATATATCCATGATTCTTGTTAAGATTAAGCATGAAGTGTGGTTCATTTTCATCCGTGGACTTCCACTTACCAACTTCTTCTTCAATTTTGGTGATGATGATAGCATTTTGATTCTTCAATCCTTCCAAGGTGGAAGGAGAGTTTTCATGACTTTGATGATTGGATACCATAGGAGTTGAGATTATGGGTGCCAAATCTTCACAAGTAGCCTCACGAGCAATTTTCTCCTTGAGCTTTTTCACCAAATAATTCTTGTAAGACACTTTGGCTTTTTGGAGAAGATCTAACATATCCTCTTCAATGATCATTGGCTCCATGATAGGTGTCAAGTGGTCTTCGTGAAGGATAAAGGAAGGACGTTCTTCTTCATGATAAGGTATCTCAAATGTCTCAAGGATAGGCTCCTCAAGCAAGGTGATATTGTGGATCCCTCCTCTAGGTCCATCATCATTGTTATCATCTTCACGTAAATCATGAATGGGGGCTTTGTCTAGCTCTTTTTCCAACACCTTAACGTTCACATCAAAGGACACACCCTCATACTCACAAAGGCTAAGAACATTTGGTTTGCTCAACCTTATGTCTTCATCATCAAATACCACACTCTCATAGTCACAAGAGCTCAAGGAATTTGGCTCCTCCCACTTCTCATCTTCCATGTCAAAGGTTACTACTTCAAACTCGCATTCATGCTCACTATCCAAAGAATCGTGGTGGGTGATTGCTTGGAATTCTTTTAATTGGGCAATTTGAATCCCCAATTCCTTTCTTTGGATAGCGATGTTTTTAAGAACATCTTCTTCCTTTCGGCTCTCTTCTAGCATTTGTTTGAAGAAGTCTTGTTGGTCTCCCATCATTTGGAGGATCATGTTTTGAATGGGTTCATTTCTTTGTTGTGGGTGGGTGTGAAAGTGGTTGTATTGTGGCAATTGAAACTCATTATGAAGTGGGTATTGGGGGAGTGATTGTTGTTGACATTGGGTGTGGTGATTTTGGTGGGAAAAATTGGGGTAGTGGTTAGGATTTTCGTTGTACAAATAATAAGGTAGGTTTGTGTTGACTTGCTCCTCAAACTCCCCATACCCATAGTCATACTCAAAAGATCCACCACATACTCCATATGTCAAGTCTTGAGTCATCATAACTAAGACAAGGATATAACTACAACCATGGAAACTACACAAAAACGGTAAGAACAATCCTTGAGGAACAAGTTCCTCAAGGTGAAAGCACAATTAAAATAGACAAACAAGTAAGAACTTAATCACATTGCACCATCCCCGGCAACGGCGCCATTTTGATGTGGGTGATGTCGTCACTCATCCAATCAAACACAATTTATAATACTCAACAAACAACTAGTTAGCGGTAAGTCGAGGTCGATCCATGGGACGGTGTGCTTTGGGTTCTAAGTCTATCTATCTTAATTTATGCTAGTGTCACAATTTGGTCGGGTTTGTAGTTGTGTCTAAACTAATGCAAGCAATATAGTAAAACGAACAATAAAAGGAGAGATGTAAACAATTGACTAAAAGTGCTAGGATATCATGGGGTCATAGGGGATTCATGGTATTGATCATACAAACATGTTTACAATTATATGCAAGCAATTAGTGTTGTGGAGGAACCGAGTTGGGTTATGTCTTACGGTTCATAGGAAGAGTTGGGTCCCGGAGCCGAATCGATTAGATTGTACAACACCTACAAGTCGACTTACTTTCCTCCTATTCAACTTCTATGCATGGTCTAACAAGACTCGAGTTGGTTTATATCTTACAAGTCAAGTTGAGTAGATAAGAGATGGTAAAAATGCAAGGATTCATAGGCTTGGCATTTCATCAAACATAACATGTGCATAAAGTTGACATCACAACAAGCAAGCAATTTGATTATGAAAACACATTGGATTAAGCATGAATCAATCCCATGTTGGTTTCCCCTAATTACCCATTAATCCTAGCTAAAGAAACTACTCACTCATTATCATGGGAAACATGTCATTAATGGTGTCAATCATCACAACAAGTATAAACATGATAGTAGAATGAAGAAATGAACAATAAAGATTAAAGAGTAAAGGAATTATACCAACTTAAAATGATCCAAATAATAAAGCATGGCTAATAGAAGAAACTTGATTGATTGATGGAAGGTTGTCAATCTCCCAATAATAACCCAATAATCTTCAATTACCCAATAATAAACTTGAATAATAAACTTGAACAATAATTAAGGAGAGATTAATGTGTAATTTGTGGAAAGATTAAAGAGTAATTTATTCTAATCTACTCCTAATCTAATCTAAGAGAGTTTTCTAATCTAATAAAACTTGATAAAGGAGCCCCCCCTTGATTATTTACAAATGGGGTATTTATAGTGGAAATTAGGGAGGATGCATTAGGGTTAACTAAGGGCTAAACTAGTAATTACACTTTTGAGATTTGAGCAGGGAGACTCCGGGATTGTCCGAGAGAAGGGCTTCTCTTATCGTTGCTAGAAGAATGAAAACGTGCTGTGCTACAATCCGTGCGGGTAGAAGTCGGGACGGCCGGATTCTGGTAAGGGGATCCGAGCGGATTCAGGGGAATCCGGACGGATTCTAGCGGGGCAATCCGAGCGGATTGGAGAGCAGGACGCTCGGATTGTGGTGATGAGACGGGCTGATTTCAGACAATCCGCTCGGATTGTTCTCCAGCAATGGTTCTTCTTCTTTTCTTCCCTTTTTGCTCATTTCCGTTTTATTCTTTCGAGATTGGTCTTTAGTCCTTGCTTCCTCTTCATACTAGTCCATCTATTATCGTCAAGTAGCTTCCTAAATGTGCACGAAAGACGGGAATTTCCGCCTTATTATCTCCTTTTCTACAAAACATAGGAAATGCGATAGAAAAGCAAATAGAAAGGTTTGGACGGATAAAATGGCCATGAAATGCTATAATAGTATGCAAAATAGGGTCAATTAGGGGACTAAATGTGCGCTAATTATGGTCACATCACCGTGTCATAAGGTCGACCTCGTTGACCACGGTCGGGTCGCGTCGAGCTTGTAGGGTACATGTGATGAAACGGTATGTGAATCATATAATGGGGTTTTTTATGTAAGAAGCCGAACAATCGTTTATACTTGTCAAGTCACGGCTCGTTAGGGCTCTCCAAAGGGGTGCTACACTATAGTTCCTGGGCTTGTATGGCCGAGAGGTCGACACATCTAGACCCTAGATATCCGCAAATTCAACCAATGTCATCATCCTTGTGATATTCTCCAATCGAAATTCAATGCAAATGGTGTTGTTAAGGGTAGAAATCTTTAGGAAACTTAGAAATTCGTGCACAAGTGGTTGATAAGTGAGTTCATGCATGTGGAACATAGTAGTGATCCAAAAAATCAAACAATGCCTCGGTTTGATGATATACTCCCAATTTCCTCAAAGAATCATGACAAACAAACTTTGTAGGGAGGATGTTCTTATCCATTAACCGATGAAAGGCGATCCTTTGTGCATCATTGACGAATTCTTGGTTGGGGAAGCGCTCGAGTCTTGAGATATCAATGATTTCTTCATTCTCCCTTCTCCTTGCATTAAGGTGTGAGCAAGAAGAACTCCAAATTATCCTAGATCTTCTTTTCTCCCTTGTCATGATCTTTCTTTCTGCCTTTATTGAATTTGAGTTGGAGATTATCTTTGGATCTCTAGTCAATAACTTTGTTGAAAGTGAAATCAAATTCCCCTAAATAGGATTTCTTTCCTTGTTGGAACTTCTCAAACCCTAGATTTGGGTGAGCTAATGTTTAGGGTGGTTGATTTGTTTGCTTGGACATGTTTGTGGTTGGTATGTTGAGTTTTTGTGAGGGATATTTGGTTACTAGAAGAGAGAGAAGTTAATGTGTCTTAATAAGTGATGAAAATGATGAAAAGAAAAGAGGGTTGGTAGTCTATAGGAGAGGAGCGTGGGAGGGGGACGCGCGGACTGGTGAGGGAGCTGTGCATCTCCTGCTGCAGGAATTTTTGTAGAAGAAGATAGGGACGTGCGTCCCCAAGCTGGCACCCCCGTCCCAAGCATTGGGACGCCCGGGTCGAATCCAGGATGCCCGTCTTTTGCTGCAAGAATTGTTTGTTCTTCAAAACCTCTTGGCTCCAACTCCCACGAGGTGAGGCCAATTCGTGGGGACCCTCCAATTAGCTCTCCTAAGGCTTCTTCCTTCTAGCTTCCTAGCAATGGATGGAGTGCTATAGGCTCTCTTAGCTTAGGTATAGCATCCCCACACTTGAATTTCATCTCCTTCACACTTCAAATTTGATTAGTAACCCTCCCTCACTTGCTCTCATGTCAAAAATTATGCTTAAAACAAGGTAATTAAAATGCAATCCAAAGAATTTAAGTGAAAGAAAGTAAGTTAGTATATTTACAAATGGTGGTTTAGGGAGAACTCCATCAAACTCTCCTCCATTTCAATGCTTTGTCATGGTGGGAGAGGCTCGAGGCGGATGGCCTTAACTTCTCTTATGAAGGCTCCTTTATAAAAAGGCTTGATTCGTTGACCGTTGACCTTGAACCTATTTCCTTCTTCCGACATTATCTCAAAGTCTCCATACTTTCCAACATTTGTGATCAAAAAAGGACCCGTCCATCGTGAATTCAACTTTCTGGGGAAGAGTCGATATCTAGAGTTAAATAGAAGGACTTTATCTCCCTTATGCAATGCCTTTTCCTTGATCCTCTTGTCATGGAGCATTTTAGTGCATTCTTTATAGAACTTTGCATTGTCATATGAGTGAAGTCTAAATTCCTCTAACTCTTTGATTTGTAAGATCCTCTTTTTTCCACTTAACTTGAGATCAAGATTGAGAGCTTTGATTGCCCAAAAGGCCTTGTATTCCAACTCAATTGGCAAGTGGCAAGCCTTTCCATAGACTAACTTGTAAGGGAAGGCTCCTATGGGGGTCTTATAGGCCGTCCTATAAGCCCAAAGAGTGTCATCAAGTTTCATGCTCCAATCCTTACGAGTCTTGTTAACTACTTTCTACAGAATTTTCTTGATCTCTCTATTGGAAACTTCGACTTGGCCACTTTTTTGAGGATGATATCCCAAGCCAGTTCTATGTTGAACTCCATACTTTGTCAAGAGAGATGCAAGTTTCTTCTCATAGAAGTGTGTCCCACCATCACTAATGATAGCTCTAGGGACTCCAAACCTTGGAAAGATCACTTTTCTTAAGAGCTTGGTTACCGTCTTTGCATCGTCGGTTGGAGTAGCAATTGTTTCTACACACTTTGATACGTAATCAACGACAACTAGAATGTATTTGTTGCCTTGGGACGATATAAAGGGGCCTTGGTAATCAATTCCCCATACATCGAAGATTTCAAATTCCAATATGCCTCGTTGTGGCATCTCATTTCTCCAAGATATGTTCCCGGTTCTTTGGCAAGGGTAACAATGAAGAATGAACTCTCTAGCATCTTAGAACATGGTAGGCCGATAGAAGCCCAATTGAAGGACTTTGGCAACCGTCCTTTGCTCCATGGTGTCCTCCATATGGGGATGAGTGGCAACCCTCCAAAACTCCTTGAACCTCCTATTGTGGTACACACTTTTAGTATAGACCATCACTACATGCCTTTTAGAGATTAGGATCATCCCAAAAATACCTCTTCACTTCAAATGGGAATCTCTTCCGTTGATTGTAGTTCAAATTCGGGGGAAGAACTCCTCCTACAATGTAATTTGCAAAATCGGCAAACCATGGTGTGGTGTGTTGCTCGAGTTGTGTGTGGATGGCCATTAGAATATCATCGAGAAAGGAATCATTAATCGGTGTATCTTCTCCATTGTTGTTAAACCGAATTCTTGACAAGTGATCCGCAACTACATTCTCGGCCCCTTTCTTCTCCCTTATCTCTAAGTCAAATTCTTAAAGCAACAATATCCACCTCAACAATCTTGGTTTTGATTCTTTCTTTGTCAAGAGGTGTCTAAGGGCACAGTGGTCCGAGAACACTATTACCTTGGATCCAAGTACGTAGGAGCGGAACTTGTCCAAAGCATACACTATAGCAAGAAGTTCCTTTTCCATGGTATCATAGTTGACATGTGTAGCATCAAGGGTTTTGCTTATATAGTATACGTCATGTAAAGCTTTCCCAATCCGTTGGCCCAGAACCGAGCTAACGGCATAGTTGCTTGCATCACACATTATCTCGAAAGGCAACTCCCAATTTGGCGGTTGAATAATCTTTGTCGAAATTAGAGCTTCTTTAATCCTATAAAAGGCCTCAACACACTCATGAGTAAATTGGAATCGGGCATCTTTAAGCAAAGAGTTGAGTAAGGGGTTTTGCAATTTTACAAAAATCTTTTATGAATCAATGGTAAAACCTCGCGTGACAGAGAAAACTCCGCACCCCTTTGACATTCACGGGTGGCGGAAATTTCTCTATCACCTCAACTTTAGCTTTATCAACCTCGATGCCCTTTTTCGATATCAAATTACCCAAGACATTGCCTTCATTACCATGAAGTGACACTTTTCCCAATTTAAAACAAGGCTAACATCTTCACATTTTTGCAAGACAAGTGACAAATTATGCAAACATGACTCAAAATCTTACCCATAGACACTAAAACCATCCATTAATACTTCCATTATTGTTTCTATGTAGTTGGAGAAGACACTCATCATGCAACGTTGAAATGTAGCGGGAGCATTGCATAGCCGAAGGGCATTCTCCTATAGGCAAAGGTACCATAGGGGCATCTGAAAGTGGTCTTGTATTGGTCATCCGGGTGTATTGGGATTTGGAAGAATCCCGAATACCCGTCAAGGTAGCAAAAGAACTTATTAGAGGCTAGCCTCTTAAGCATTTGAACAATAAATGGGAGAGAGAAATGATCTTTTCTTGTTTCGGAATTCAACTTCCGATAATCAATACACATTCGCCAACCGGTGATCTTCCTTGTGGGTATTAGCTCGTTCTTGTCATTTTTCACCACCGTGGTACCCCCTTGCTTGGGTACCACTTGAACGGGGCTAACCCACAAAGAATCCGATATTGGGTAAATGATTCCCGCATCAAGTAATTTCATAACCTCCGCTTTTACAATTTCTTGCATATGGGGATTTAGTCTCCTTTGGCCTTAGATGGTAGGCCTATGATCATCTTCTAAATGTATCCTATGCATGCAAAATTTGGGGCTTATTCCCTTAAGATCATCTAGACTATAACCTATTGCCTTTTCATGTTTCTTTATCACATAAAGCAAACTCTCTAATTGACATTCATCAAGTTTTTCATTGACAATCACGGGTTTGGTTTTAGACTCATCAAGGTAAGCATACTTCAAAGTTGGGGGAAGGGGCTTTAAAGATGGGGTTTGTACCTCAACTTCTACCTTTGACGGTTCGTTGGGAACACTTTCCAACTCCATCACACTTTCCACCCTCATTACTTGTTCCCCTTGATGGATTGTGATGGCTTATTGAGAATGGCATCTATCCTCATGGATTGCTCATAGGTGAGCTCTTTGTTGGCTAGAGCATCTTCAAGGAGATCTACTTCCAATAACCAATGTTTATTTTTGGCCTCACTTTCTTCCAAGGCCTCCAATGCTTCCAAAGGGTCTTTGATGATAGAAGAGCCCACATGGTCCTCTACACAACAATATATAAGGTCCATATTGCAATGTAAACTAAGATAAAAAAGTGAGATGTACCTTGAGGAAATATTATTCCCCAAGGCAAAGAAAGACACAATAAAAACAGTGATTGATAACAATTCAATTGAACACCGTTCCTGGCAACAACGTCATTTTGATGATACGTGTTGCCAACGCTCTCAAACAATATTTATTATCTCAACAAACTACTCTTAGTAGAGTGGTAAGTAGAGGTCGGATCCCAAGGGACAGGTATTAAACTAAGCTATCAAATGCAAGTAGTTATGTCTTAAGTGTCACAATTTGGTTTGAGTGGAGAATGTAATCTAAACTACTAAACAAAGGAAATGTAAATAAAAGCAAAGAAAAATAAGTAAATGGGGATGTAAACAATTGATTAAAGGCACTAGGGTCTCATGGGTTTGTTAGTTTTAAAAATCCCTATTAAACTTATTTAATTCATTTTTATAAATTAATCATAATTTATGTCATGTGGATCTAGTTGCATGCAAGATGTCATAAATCAAAATAAGGAGAAAAACGATTTTTCTCACATTTTATATGGACTAAAATTTAGGGCACTAGATTTGGACTCCTTCCAAATCTAGATCTTGAGCTAAATAAGATATTTGGTGATCCTCCAAAACCTTCAAGTATTCATTGTGGAATACCTCCTCTTAGTTTCACCAAGACTATCCCTCAATACTAATATTATTACTAACTAGATAATAATATTAGTTACCTTAAATATTTATTCTAATAATATTCTTATTACTACACTAGTAATGCTTTTATGATATTAGAATTTTTGAACAAATTTTATGAACATAAACTCTTTATGTGTGTGTGAGAGAAAGAAAGCATAAGAGTTTTTTTTGTGTGTAAAATGAGAACTAATCACCACCAAGGGAAGGGGGTGGCCGGTTTTACATAGGGTAGGGTGAGGGATTCTTTTTTTTTCTATTTTAATTGCATGCTTGTCTAGCTAGTAGACTAGATTAAGGCTACGCAATCATGTTGTCCTTAAGCATGCAAATGAATAAAATAAGAACAAAACTAATACTCTACAACACCCCTAAAACCGGTTTTTCCATATAAAATGGACTCCATTTTAACTTTGTAATTTGTCATTTGTAATTTGTGTGACATGTGACATGTAACATGTCATTAGGTATAATAATGCATATTTAACAAATTAAATATCATTATATATTAAATAAAATCACTTTTAACAAACTAACAAGTAATTCACAATTACATGTGTATAAAATGGGTCACATTAAGTCTAGTTAATATAATCTACAACATTTTGTAATTATAATTAACTAACTACTCTTATCTCAAATGTTTCAGAAACATTAATCAATTTTAGTAATATAACACATTAATTACTAAATTGAATCTTATTTAATCAAATTACAATAAGATATAAAACTCTCTCTTATAAATAAAATTTGTTCAACTTAAGGAATTAATTAATCTGTATCGATATACAATTAATTAACATTAGAATTGAGGGAATCGTCCTTTAGGTGTGACCTTAAGGGATCAACTGATCACCACCGTCAAACGACAGTAATGTCAAACTCTAGTTAGCCAATCATTACCGATTAATGTTGATCAGTTGACTATATAATTGAATCATCCCTTACGTATTCTTATCATGAGTTTCAATAATGTGATCGCACCATTGTTGAGGACACATACTCCAACAATCTCCCACTTGTCAGAGACAAGTGTGCGCCACCAATTCTCTTGTCCTATTACAACATCTCCCACTCAATGCAAGGTCTCTTGCAGGTCGTACTTCCATTTGATCATATCTAGAGTGGTTTCCTCGATCTGGAGAGTAACTGTCTGACCGAAATTATCTACCGTAGATACTTTCCGAGCGTGGCCACATATTTTCTATTCACTACTCCTCGAGTGGCCTTGAGATTTCAAATAACCCTGACAAGGGGTGGACAATTCCTATCGCACTATTCCCTTCCTACACCCACAGTTCATCATGACCCAAAAGATGCACACTCACCCCTTTTGACAGAATGGCTTGGGGCAAAAATCAAATTCAATCAGAAACTGTGCCGACTTGGGCGAACAGTCTCTAGTCAAAGAATCGACTCAAAAGAATACTATAGTAGATATCGCTTTGACCAGGCTATATAAAATTGCCAGAACTCTATAAGCGGTCACTGCCCGACAGAGTGTCCCATACAGTCAGCCTATGTGATCGACTAGTCATCTCTTATGACTCTATGGCACTTGAACTTGCCATCAATCAACTGACACTCTAGTCACTAGGAGACGTCACCTCATATAAGTGACTAGGGGCCAATACTATGTTCATCCAGTTCACATAAATAGGGTTCAATATTGTCTCGACAACCTATTTGGAAAACAAAGTATTATAAGAAAAGAGTTTTTGAATGAAACTCAAACGATGAGTGCATTATCACATATGTAAACTTGATACAATATCAATTACTACATAATCTATGGTTTATTTTTAATCTTGTATATAGTGGATCATCTCAATTCAATTGAAATGGCATGACACACCATGCTAAGCCTATGAGAAGGCCTTGATTAGTAAGTCTTAGCAACACTTTGCACTTTATACTAACCTTACTATATACTATTTCCCTTTGTTATGTATAATCTTTATTATAAAACTTTTAAGTACGTCTCTAGATCCAATCTAGACATAGGCTATCTTGCCTTAGAATAGCTCCCAGTGTCCTCACAGTGAATAGGATAGGACCTTCGGTTATTGGAACGAACTACCATAGTTCCTCCAATTCACAAAACTGAATCCTAATATCATCCCTTCTTTCTTGCATATCTCATTATTGCAAGTGTACTCAATTTCCGTTGTGTATATCTCATTGTTCAACTGCCTAGGACGTTTCTAGCAGATATACTCCTTAAATTATATAGCCAAGATGGTTCTCTAACCATCCTTATGTGTTTAGAATATGGTTTTTGTGTAACTCCTTGCACATAAATCCATCTCATTTCTAAATGCTTAGCTTCATATCTTTAGTACTTCCTGAGTACTAACTAATGAACTATATTGCTATATAGAGACTTTTCTCAAGATTCGATTTGTAATATCTCGTTATACTCCAAGTATACGAGGTTTAAGAATGGTAATACATCTTAGCGTAAGGAATTAATCTCGCAGCAGAAGCATGTCGATTCAAATTCTTCATGTTCAATACTTTTGAACTTGTTAAGATTCTTATTAACATAAGAATATTAACTTTATGTAATGTCCATCGAACTGGATATCTTAGATATGTATTATTCTTCTCCTAAGTCTTTTATCACTCACAGTGATCAATATATCATTCATATATAAGACTAATAATGCCACCGTACTCCCACTAAACTTCATGTATAAACATAACTACTCGACAATTCGAGAAAAGTTTATTATATGACTGAAACATGCCATTCTACTCCTTGACTTTTACTTAAGATTTCTTCTTAAGTTCGCATCCTACCTTAGGATAGTTTTGATTTACAAAATTCATGCAAGTTGATTTTAAAATCCAACAGTCAAATAATATTATTAAATCCGAATTTAACGAAGCGTTTGCAATTGGTGTAAACCTCTTACCGCCAATACACCAAGTTATGGAATCATCATAATGTTTATGTTCAGTTCGGATTTTTGCGGAGTTGAAACTAGATAAAACATCTTAATAAGTTATAGGTTCGTTACTTTTATAAGGTAACATGACCCTTATTTACTTAAGTTTCAAATAGATTTCTACTGATTTTGACCACTCCTACGTCTTATTCTCAGTTTGTGGCTCTTGAACATTTTCTCCCACACTGTCTTTAAGAAATAATCCTCTTTTCTTTAATAGACGGCATCACGAGCCCCAAGCCCTTTGTTCTCGTGATCATGTAGGAAGAAAGAGCACATGATTACTATCGAAACAAGCTACTATTTAGGTACCATGCCTAACCATATCTCATATGAAAAGAAGATGATTACTTTAACCATGTTTTATATTAGTGGAAAATTTAAATGCCAGACAAATTTTATAACAGAAACTACCTCTAACTACAATGTAAAGATTCAATCATATTATAATGAATGTGAACTTGTGATACCATATCACACTCTTTTGGTGCAGATAAAAGTCATCACTTTATTGTTCCCCATTATAACAAAGTACTAATACTTTGGTTTTATATTCTGTAGGTTTTGATACACATTAATTGAACTTATTCAAAGAATTTCTCCTCTTACCTCATTAAGTGGATACCAAGTATCTACCTAGTTCGTTGGTAAAAAGAGATGAAGAAGTAATAACCTTGTCTGATTGAAATGGTATTCGACCATACACATTGAAGTGTAATTAGGTGAATAACTTATTCTATTCGCTATACTTTTCAAGAAAAGTCACGAAACATCTTGCTTTGAATACAAGATTCACACATTTCATGAGATTCACAATCAAATGGTATGGAAGACTAGTCAAAACTAGTTTCTAAATATGATTTTCAATCGAGAATTGAGAAATGGTTGGGGTCACCAACTTGAGTCTTGTAAATATGACATTTTATTTCTAGTTTGAATATAATTACCTTAATTTGTATGGTCTCACCATAAACTTAATCTTGGTATGTAGGGGCACAACACTTGTTTTAATTGCATAATTGTGAAACCCCTTTGTTTTTATACAAAAACTTGAATTATATTCTTATTTAGAGTTAGTGTGCATTATAACAATTATTGAGGTACATTTCTAAATACAAAACTAAAATGGGTACTCTACAACATTCATATGTTCATGGATGAAATGGCAACTACCCTAGTTCCATTCATGCAAATTTCTAAACTTATTCTTGCTAGTCGTCACACGATAATGCCAACTATTATGATGAAATCCCCGAATTTGTATCAAATACTCATGATGTGGTAATTGGCAATAATGCAATGTTAATGTTATAGATATTCAGGAAGGAATATGTTGGAGTCACACGACCAACTTCCTAGATCTTTACTTATTTGGGGTTTGTCTCTATTTTAGTGTCTAACACTTTCTCTTTCCAGCCTAGTTATATCCTTAACAATTAAGATAGGTACTTACTTCTTATTGCTCCCACTGACTTCAAGAATTTCTACTTGATGAAGACTTCTCTTCATTTAAATTCCTAGTTAATCCTTCACAAGGGTTAACTCTATTGTGGTATTTGGTTAATCAAAATTTCTAACAAATTAATTTACCAATTTAACATTGTCATGTTATTAACAACTTAAGTGCTTGATGACAAGTGTTTAGGTTGAGCAATAAGACTTTTGAATCGTGGATGCATAGAAGATATTATCAAAACTTATTTTGACTAATCATCACTTCTAATCATACTTCTTCATAAGAAGTTATATATTGGTATGTAAGGAATTTTTAAGACGTTAATCTTATATTTGTATAGGACGATTCCTATCGAGTTCCATGGAATAGAACGATTCCTATGGAGCTAGTCCACAACCTATGATATGGTTATTTTGAGGATTTAGAAAGAGATTCTATTGTCGTTAGCAATAGTGGTTTAGTGGAGACTCGTGTTATAATCGAAAAGATATCGTATATGATAAGAAGTAATAAAATAGAATAATATTAAACAACGAAATAGCAGAAAAGAAACATTCATCATTAATATATGAAAACATTTTAGCATGTTTTAGCATTTATATAATGACCTCCACCCAATTATATAAATGATTGCGAGATCCAAATCCATATTAACTTGGGCAGGGGAAACCGATACAACCCTCACTAATATAACTCGGTGGGTTAACTCTTTAACCGATTCTACAATTAGAACTCTCGGTCGATGAAATTACATTAAGTTCATCTCTAGCCCATATCATGAGACTAGTCTCCATATCCGTTGAGTCCAACCAAATTTCGCGTGTAATAACTTGTTATTACCCCACTTACCCGATGAAAAATGAAAGTACCCCGAGAAACCTAATCTACCACAAATGTCAAAGGGATTCATGGGTCCTACTATTTGTTCAATTTTAAGAAATTAATTAATCTGTATCATTATACAATTAATTAATTTTATCTATTAAGGGAATTGTTCTTTAGGTGTGACCTTAAGGGATCAACTGATCACCACCGTCAAACCACAGTAATGTCAAACTCTAGTCAGCCAATCATTACCGATTAATGTTGATCAGTTGATGTATAAAATGAATCATCCCTTTATGTATTCTTATTATGAGTTTTACTTGATGTGATCGCACTATTATCGAGGACACATACTCCAACAATCTCCCACTTGTCCGAGACAAGTGTGCGTCACCAATTCTCTTGTCCTATTAGTATCTCCCATTCAATGCAATGTGTCTTGAAGGTTGTTCTTACAAGTGATCATATCTAGAGTGGTTTCCTCGATCTGGAGAGTAACTTTCTGACCGGAATTATCTACTGTAGATACCTTCCGAGCGTGGCCACGCATTTTCAGTTCACTACTCCTCGAGTGGCCCTGAGATTTTTAAATAACCTGACAAGGGGATGGACAATTCCTATTGCACTATTCCCTTTGTTTAGCCACAGCTCATCATGACCCAAAAGATGCCCATTAGACCTTATTTAGGAAAGTCGTAGAGCATAATTTAACGTCAGTCAGAAACTGTGCCAACTGGGGCGAACAGACTCTAGTTAAAAAATTGACTCAAAATAATACTATAGTAGCTCTTGCCACGCCCAGGCTATATAAATTACCAGAACTCTATAAGCGGTCACTGCCCGACAGAGTGTCTCTAATAGTCTGTCTATGTGATCGACTAGTCATCTCTTATGACCCTATGGCACTTGAACTTGCCATCAATCGACTCACAATCTAGTCACTTAGAGACTTCACCTCATATAAGTAACTAGGGGCAATTACTATGTTAATCCAGTTAACTTTAATAGGGTTCAATATTGTCTCAACAACCTATTTGGATAAAACAAAATAATAAAATAAACATAAAAGAGTTAAAAATAAAACTCAAACGAAAAATGCGATTATCTTATAAGAATAATCAATACAATATTTTTACTTCATATCTCATAATCTAATACAAATTAGGCATACACTTAAGACCCATGGAAGCTACATGTCGGTCATGCGTAGCCTGAGGTAGAACCTTGGTTAGGGGATCAGCTATATTATCATCTGTCCCAACCTTACAAATCTTTATTTCCTTCCTTTCAATGTAATCCCTAATCATATGAAATTGTCTGGGTACATGCCTAGACTTGTTGCTAGACTTGGGTTCTCTAGCTTGAAAGATGGCCGCTCTATTATCACAATAAAGTGTGATACGATCTTTGGCGGAAGGGACTACCCTTAGTCCTTCTAAGAATTGCCTAATCCATACAGCTTCCTTGGCAGTTTCAGATGCTGCAATGTACTCAGCCTCCGTTGAAGAATCTATAACAACTGGTTCTTTGAAACTTCTCCAACTAAAGGCACCACCATTGATCATAAAAACAAAGCCAGCCTGGGACTTCAAATCGTCCCTATCTGTTTGGAAGCTCTAGTCGTTGTAACGCTTCACACTTAGCTCGGTATCACCTCCAAGCACCAAGAATAAATCCTTAGTCCTTCTCATGTACTTAAGGATATTCTTGACGACTACCCATTGACTCTCACCTGGTTTGGCTTGATATCTACTTGTCATGCTTAAAGCATATGAAACATCGGGACGAGTGCATATCATGGCATACATGATTGATCTAACAGCGGAAGCATAAGGGATCAATTTCATGCGTTCAACATCTTCAGGCTCAGTGGGTGACTGAGACTTGCTCAAGGTGATTCCACTGCCCATTGGAATCAAACCCCTTTTGGAATTTTCCATGTTGAAACGTCGAAGAATCTTACCAACATAAGATTCTTGACTCAATGCCAATATCATTTTCGATCTATCTTTATAGATTCGGATACCTAATATGAGTTGTGTTTCTCCTAAATCTTTCATCTTGAAATGATTTCCCAACCACCCCTTGACAGAGGTAAGCATAGGTATTTCATTTCCAATGAGTAGTATGTCATCCACATACAAGATAAGGAAGACGACATTGCTCCCACTGATTTTCATGTATAAACACGGTTCCTCGACACTTCGGGTGAAACCATTCTCTTTTATCACATGATTGAAACGATGATTCCAACTTCTTGATGCTTGCTTAAGACCATAAATGGATCGCTTAAGCTTGCATACCTTGTTAGGATTTTCCGGATTTACAAAACCCTCCGGTTGCAGCATGTACACTTCCTTCTCTAAATACCCATTTAGGAAGGCGGTTTTGACATCCATTTGCCATATTTCATAATCCTGAAATGCGGCAATCGCTAACATAATCCGAATTGATCAAAGCATGGCCACGTGGGCAAAAGTTTCATCATAGTGTAAACCATAAATTTGGGTGAAACCTTTTGCCACTAACCTTACTTTGTAGACATCATCATGTCCCTCTATGCCATTCTTTATCTTAAAGATGCATTTGCATTGGATAGGTTTTACACGTTGAGGCAAATCAACCAAGTCCCAAACTTGATTTTCATGCATAGAATTTATTTCGGATTGCATGGCTTCTTGCCATAAACTTGAATTTGGACTAGAGATTGCGGCTTTGTAAGTTGAAGGTTCATCACTTTCTAAAAGTAACACGTCTAAGTTTCCATCTTACTCGATAATACCTATGTATCTATCAGGTTGGCGACTGACTCTCCCTGACCTCCTAGGTTCGGAAGGAACAGCGCCGGGGTTAGACGAGGAAGGAACATCTTCTTGCGTCCTCTCTTCCGTTTGTGGTTCTTGAACTTCATCTAGTTCAAATTTTCTCCCACTCTGTCTTCTAGAAATAAACTCATTTTCTAGGAAGACGGCCTCACGAGTCACAAACACTTTATTCTCGTTACGGTTGTAGAAGTAAAAGCCATATGTTTCCTTTTGATGACCTACAAATATACACTTTTGAGATCTTGGGGCTAGCTTATTGTCAGTCTTAACTTTGATATAAGCATCACAACTCCAAATCTTAAGGTAAGACAAATTAGGAACCTTCCCTTTCCACATCTCATATGTAGTCTTCTCAGTGGCTTTAGTTGGGCTACGATTGAGTGAGTGAACGGCCGATTGAAGAGCAAATCCCCAAAAGGAATCAGGTAAATCAGAATGACTCATCATTGATCGAACCATATTAAGTAAAGTTCGATTTCTCCTCTCGGCAACACCATTTAGTTGTGGCGTACCAGGTGAAGTGAGTTGTGACACAATGCCACATCCCTTCAAGTGTGAATCAAATTCATTATTAAGATATTCACCACCACAATCGGATCGAAGTGCTTTAATCTTCTTGTTCAATTGGTTCGCTACTTCGTTTTGAAATTCCTTGAATTTAACGAAAACTTTAATTTTAAACTTGATTAAGTAGACATACCCATATCTACTTAAGTAATCAATAAAAGTGACGAAGTAGTCATAATTTCATCTAGCGGTGATAGTCATTGGTCCACATATATCGGTATGTATCAGACCCAATAAGTCACTTGGTCGTGAGCCTTTACAACTAAAGGGGTTAAGAGTCATTTTGCCTAGAAGACATGATTCGCATGTACCAAATGATTGAAAATCAAATGATTTAATTACACTAGTCGACACTAGTCTTTTAATGTGCTTTTCATGTATGTGACCTAATCGACAATGCCAAATGTATGAATCATTTGGGTCACTTGTTTTAAGTCTTTTTGATTGCATGTTATAGATATCTTTGCTTGACCTAGAAGTTTTAAGAACATAAATGCCATTATATGAAGTGGCTTGGCCTATGGTCAAGTCATTTCTTGAAATTACACAACAATTGTTCTTAATAGCAAAATAAAAACTCTCCATGTCTAATATGGCAACGGAAATGATGTTCTTAGATAAAGAAGGTACAAAATAACAATTCTGTAAGTACAACTCAAAGCCATTAGCTAAAACAAGTACATAAGTCCCCTTTGAAGTGGCGGCTACCCTAGCTCCATTTCCAAGTTGGAGATCCACATCACCCTTGTTTAGCTTTTTCACATTTCTAAGCCCTTGTAAATAATTACAAAGGTGAGAACCACATCCGATATCCAATACCCATGTTGAGGTGGAAGTAAGATTTATATCGATAATAAAGATTTCAAAAGAAATATTACCATTGCTAACTCCCAAAAACATGGCACAATCTTTCACCCAATGGCCCTCGCCATGAAAATAAAGGCATACATTATTGGTAGTCCCACTAGCCATTGTACCCTTATGGTTCAATTCCGACCTTTTCCTTTTCTTTCTTCTTTCGTACATTCTCTTCTTAACGGCAAACATGTTGCCAAAATTCCCACTAGCTTTATAATTTTTCCTTCTTTCCAATGACAAGGATCCCATGGTATTAGTGAGATTGTCTTCACAAGACTTCTCCACTAAGTTGCTAGGCTTGATGGGAGGTGATGAAGTGGTAATAAAGTTAAGGCTTCCATCAAAACCAACACCAAAGTGAATTTCTCTAGTCGTATCAAGGTTGTGAAGTGAGCATATATCGTCGAAGGATTCGTGACAAGATTCAATGGTGATCGGTGTTAAAGAACTAGATGCATCCATAGCGGTATATCAATGCAAGATAACTACAAAATGGAGATGAAGGAAATAATTAACATTTATCGTTTTACTTGCAAACATTTTAACAAGATTTTTAAAAGTATGCATTTATATAATGACCTCGCACCTAAATTATATAAATGATTCCGAGATCCATATTTACACAAACATGGGCACAGGAAACCGATACAACCCACACGTGCATAAATTTGGTGAAATAACTCTTTAATTGATTCTACTATAGAATTCTCGGTCGATGTATTTCATAAATTCCATCTCTAGTCCCGGAACATAAGACTAGTCTTCATATCCCGTTGAGTCCAACCAAATTTCGCGTGTAATAATGTTTTATTACCCCACTTACCCAATGAAAAATGAAAGTACCACGGGGAACCGAATCTACCCCAAATGTCAAAGGGATTCATGAGTCCTATTTGGTAAGGCTAATCTCAATTTTAAATATGTGAGATGTCTTGTCGATTTATTATCTATCATCTTTAAGTGAACTAAATCGATGAATACTCGATAATTATAATTGATAATAGTCGATAAAACGATTAAATATGCATGTGTAGTTATGACGATTTGGCAATGCATGCAAACATATAAAGCAAGCAAATAAGAATACAAATTTTCTAGTATGGCCTTTCCTAGAATAGAAAATCTTATGTTCTATTACATATTCGGAAACCAACTCCTTTGGTCCCTTGAATCTTCATTTTACACGCCTCCCAAGGATAAACATCGTCTTGATCGGAACTCCTTTCTGAATGGCATCGTCTTTAGGAAACTCCGGGATTACAAATAATTAAATAATAAAATGAACATAGTACTTCCTATTATACATTTGTAAAAAAAAATCTAAATGAAATAAAATAAAAGTGATACGAGATCACAATAAATTACAACCGAATAAATATTCCCTTACATTGCGGGTAATATCGATTAAACTAAGGCCATACTAAGATAAAATTACATAATTCAAAATTATATGAAGGAAATATGACATTCACCAATGGAAAAATGCAGCAATATAATATGTGTCTAACATGCCAATTATGTGCCAAATCGCTCTATTAAACTTATATCGTAAATATAAACCGGTTTTATGGATATTCATAATTTTAACTTATTAAAATTACACAAAATATTACTAAAATCTAATTTTAGTCCAAGTTAATTATCCTAACCTTTTAGGACTCAAAAATTTGTCATCACTCAATTTTTGACAATAATTCAATTTGATTGATCATTTATGCTCATTTTTTACCTTAAAATCATAACTTATTATGAAATAAATCCAAATTAAATTACAATAATTTCAAATTTCAAATTTTAAATTTTTGAACATTCTGGAAAAATTCCACGACACTCATAATGTCAAAAATAAAGGTTAAAATTTTCGAATTTGTTTCTAGAAAAATGTAGTTGCTATTTATCGGTTTTATCAAATAAAACATCTAAAGCGTATGAAAATTAATCTAATTAATGTTCCAACTTTAGATCTGATTTGTGGGATAATAATGCAACCTAAAATAATTTTCTCATGCCATGAATTAATTTTAGCTATTTTTGCTAAAATAGTCACTATTTATGTCATTTTTACACTAAAAATTCATAAACCATGCAAAATGAATCAAGTTCATCTAAAATTTTACACACAGTGAGTAAAATGTGCATGTGACAACATATTAAAATTTCATGGCCTATTTCGAAGTTTAACTAATTTTAACCATTTTACCTCCATTTATGTCATTTTTATCTCATAAAAATTATAAATCATGCAACATAAATCAAATTTATACGAAATTTTACATACCATAAGTAAAATATTCATGTGAGGTCATATAAAAAATTGAAGGTCAGAGACAAAGTTTAACTATTTTTAGCATTTTAAACATCATTTTAATCAATAAAATGTAATAAAATTACTAAAAATCATTAAAATGAGCTAAAAAATACCATAAATCATCAAAACCACCTAAATTCATTTTAGAACCAGAATATATGACATGCAAAATAATTTCGTGGCTTAATCCTATAAATCACAAATTTTAAGTTTTAATTTAGTTGGAAAAACTAAGCCGATTATGCATGCAACAACCATAGCTCTTGATACCACTTGAAAGGATTCAATAACCCTCAAATTAAACTCTTTAATTTAATATCTAATTACTCATAAATTAAATATGGTGATCTTATGCATGTATAACAAACTAAAACAAAGATTCAGAAATGTGTTCCTTACATTGAGAAAAAAAACGGTTTAAATGCACAAGCAAGAACTCCTTTCTTCTTTGTTCTTGAGCTTAAATAATTAGATGATCCTCCTTGTCTCAATATTGTGAGATCGTCCTTTCAATTGCACCAAGACAAACCCCTAATTCTAATTTATATATTAACTAGATATATCAAATTAGAGACCTTAAAAATAATCTAATAATATATCTTATTACTACCTTTAGTAACTAAATAATATTAGATGAGAACAATTTTATTTTATTTTCTAAAACTAATTTTAGAGAGATAAAGAGAGAAGAGTGAGTTGTATATTTTTTTTAAGAATGAATTGAATAAAAATAAGAACAATTCTTATCTTATGGGGTGGGAAAACCGATTGGGAGGAGAGCCAATGCATGCAAATTTTTTTTTTGCAATTGTCCTTATCAAAAGTTATTAGTGTGTAGAATAGGCTATCATAGTAATCATCATGTTTTCCACTTAGTAAAACAATTTAACCATTTCTTCCATTTCCCACATAAAACCGGTTTTCACATGTAACATTGTGTCCATTTTATTTTTGTCAATTTGTCATTTTGTCATATAATGTGTAACATGTAACATGTTATTAATAATATTAATGCATATTTAACAATTAAATATCATTACATATATTAATTTAATTATATACAACAATTGAGTAGTAATTCATAATTACAAGTAAATAAAATGGTTCATGTTAATAAAATCTACAACATATTGAAATTATAATTAACCGTTCATTCTTAATTTTATTGTTTCATAAACAAAGTTTTAGTAATATATAACATTTTATTTACTAAAACGAATCTTATTTAATCGAATTATAATAAGATTCATATTCTTACTCACATATATAAATTGTTCAATTTTAAGGAATTAATTAATCTGTATCATTATACAATTAATTAATTTTATCTATTAAGGGAATTGTCCTTTAGGCGTGACCTTATGGGATCAACTGATCACCACCGTCAAACGACAGTAATGTCAAACTCTAGTCAGCCAATCATTACCCATTAATGTTGATCAGTTGATGTATAAAATGAATCATCCCTTTATGTATTCTTATTATGATTTTTACTTAATGTAATCGCACTATTGTCGAGGACACATACTCCAACATTAAATATCATTATATATTAAATAAAATCACTTTTAACAAATTAACAAGTAATTCACAATTACATGTGTATAAAATGAGTCACATTAAGTCTAGTTAATATAATCTATAACGATTTGTAATTATAATTAACTAACTACTCTTATCTCAAATGTTTCATAAACATTAATCAATTTTAGTAATATAACATATTAATTACTAAATTGAATCTTATTTAATCAAATTACAATAAGATATAAAACTCTCTCTTATAAATAAATTTGTTCAATTTAAGGAATTAATTAATCTGTATCGATATACAATTAATTAACTTTACAATTGAGGGAATCGTCTTTTAGGTGTGACCTTAAGGGATCAACTGATCACCACCGTCAAACGATAGTAATGTCAAACTCTAGTTAGGCAATCATTACCGATTAATGTTGATCAGTTGACTATATAATTGAATCATCTCTTATGTATTCTTATCATGAGTTTCAATAATGTGCTCGCACCATTGTTGAGGACACATACTCCAACAAGGTTCATAGGGAAACCATGATAAGATCACATAAATAAGTTACATAGATGCAAGCAATTTATTGTTGTAATGGAATCGAGTTAATTTATATCTTACAATTCCTAGAGAGTTTTAGGTCTCGGAGCCGAGTCGATCAAGACTTTACAACACCTAAATCGACTTAGGCCTCCCTATTCAACTATATGCATGGTCTAACAAGCCTTGAGTTGGTTTATGTCTTACAAGTCTTGTTGAAAGGATAAGAGAATCATGCTAGGTTGTCAATCAAGCATTTCATCAAGCATAACATGTGCATAAGTTAAAACTACGACAAGCAAGCATTCATATGAACTTATTAAGCAAAGATCTACCCCATGATTAACTTCCTTAATTCCCCACTAACCCTAGTTAGGGAACTACTCACTCATTATCATGTAAAACATGTTAACAATGGTGTCAATCATCTTAACAAGTATAAACATGATGGAAGAGTAAAACAATGAACAATAACTAAGTAAGGAGTAAAGAAATTGTACCAACTTTAAGATGAACAAATGGAAAGGAAAGAATAATAGAAGAAAACTTGATTGATGATGAAGAGTTGTCAATTCTCCATTAAACCCAAATAATCTTCAGTTACCCAACTAGATCTAAGAATTCTTCAACAATAATTAAGGAAGAATTAAAGTGTAATTGTGCTAATAGATTTCTAATTAATCTCTAGTGTCTCTCTAATCTTCTTGTTTAATCTTCTATTACAAAGGAGTATTTATACTAAGTACAAGTATTAGGTTAACTAAGGGCTTAAATGACGATTAAGCCCCTTAAATGAAGTCCAACGCCTTTCAATTCCTGGCATGGGACGCACGACCTTCTCTTGATAGATGCTCATCATGCGTTGAAGGACTCCCATCCTGCTTTGGGGAGGCTCGGGTTGAGCTTGGGGACGCCCGTCCTCCTCCTTGGGATGCCCGTTCTGTCTCTGGGACGCCCGTCCCGAAGAGCAGTTTTGCTTCTTCTTCATTTGGTTGTCCCCTAACTTGTCGGGATCCTTCATGGGTCATGGGGGTCCTTCATCATTTCCCATTTATTTGTTCTATCAACGTAGGCCTTTACTATCGGTCTCCTCTTTGATGCTTGGTCGTTAGATTCGATCAATTTAGCTCATTTTTCTTCATTTAAGCACGGCTAGCACTCCTTCCTTACCAAGGGCACAAAACCACATAGAATATGCATAATAGGAAGCTAAAGATAGGAAACGACCCTAATGCAAGCTAGAAAGCATAGGAACGAAGTTAGTTAGGGGAATAAATACGTGTAAATACGAGTCACATCAAGGCGTCACAATGAAGACACTGTGACATTTAGGTTTGGGGGAGGAGTCTTTAATTATTTTATGTGATTTATTTATGTTGTGTACTTTTATATTATGATGTGTGCATTTAAATCAAAGTCCCATAAAAATTTAAAATTCTCAAAAATCCTAAAACATGTTTTTCCTTTGTTTCAGATCGAGTCTTGGTGAATTTAGTAGCAATGATGTTAATTTGGATTGTTTTTGCATTTGAATCCCAATTCAGTTGTCCATATACATTATTTTGACCCGTTATTTATGAAAACAAAGCTCATAACTCAAGTCTTGACCATATTTGACATGCCTTATGCTAATTAGATTAGACAAAATTATGTTAGTAAACTACTTAATTCTGAGGTTTATATTGTGCTTCCAAGGCCAGGAACATCAATAAACAAGTGTCATTGTTATTTAGGCTTGAGTGTGGTTCTCCTTTTGGAATGTGTAATATCAAACTTCATAAGTGTGACATTAGTTTCTTAACTTTTACTTGTTCATATGATGAAGTACATGGGAAAAGGGGGTTCTTACCGTTCAAATAATCCATACATTACCCTTTTTGTTAGCCAGTTTGAACCCTTGTATCCATTCTATACCCCATCTAATAGCTACAATCCTAGAATTTGCCAACTTTATCGGGACAGTCGCAGTTGCTGGTAGGGATGTCAGCGGGGCGGGTACAAGTGGGTACCGCCCCGCACCCGCCCTAGTTGGGGCGGGGATGGGTAGAGCTTTAGCGGGTGGTGGGGCGGGTGCGGGTATGAAAATTGTACCCGTCATGGGTCATGGGGCGGGGATAGATTTCACATCTTACCCACCTAATACCCGCTTACCCGTCAATCATTAAAAATAGTAGTAAGATTATGATAGTTTTATAAATCTTATTTAGTTATAATTGAGATATAATAATAATAATAGTAATAATAATAATAATAATAATAATAATAATAATAATAATAATAATAATAATAATAATAATAATAATAATAATAATAATAATAATAATAATAATAATAATAATAATAATAATAATAATAATAATAATAATAATAATAATAATAATAATAATAATAATAATAATAATAATAATAATAATAATAATAATAATAATAATAATAATAATAATAATAATAATAATAATATTCGGCTCCTTTCTCTCTCTAAAATCTCTCTACTTCTAAATCCTCTCTATTACTGGTAACGCAGGGTGGTTCACCTTGGCTCTCTGAGCGGTTACCATGCCACGAGGCCGGCCGGCCAAGAAACCGGTGGCTCCACCCGTGGTGACTACTGAAGAGGTGGATGAGGAGGAGCAGTATGTCGCCCCTCCTATCCCCCCTAGGGTTACGCTTTCGGAAGTTGTTTCGCACGCTGCATCATCGAGCACTAAGAAATCGGTACCCCAGAAGGAGACTACGCAAAATCCACCGCAGAAAACCTACTCTCAGATGTTGAAATCATCTACTAGTAAAGGTATGAGCCCGTCTTTCATTCAACCTGGTGAGAATGGTGTTGATATAGTGGAATCGGATATTCAGGAAGAACTTGAGTATTGGAAATACACACTTGTTGGGAATGTTTTGGGGAAAACTACTTCTGTTATTGAGATTGAAACACTTGTGGGTAAGTTTTGGAATCATGTCACTACTCCGCAGGTGTTGTATTTTGCGAAAGGCTGGTTCTACTTTAGATTTCAATGTGAGGAGGATATGAATCTGATTAAAAATGATTCTTGGAATCTTAATGGTTTCCCCTGGTTTTCAAAGATTGGAGTCCTACAATTGTGGAGGAGTTAACACAAGTCTCAACTGTTCCCATTTGGGTATTGTTTCCCAATTTAGACCCATATTTTTGGTCTGCTGCTGGGCTTAGTACAGTTGCTAGTTCGGTGGGTAAGCCTCTTTGTGCTGATGAGGTTACTACTGAAAAAAGTAAGCTTGCTTTTGCTCGAGTCCTCATTGAGACTGATATTTCTAAGGAGTTACCTGGAGCTATATGGCTGAATACTCCTTTTAGAGGGCGTATCTTACAAAAGGTGGTGTATGAATGGATCCCTTATTTTTGCACCAAATGCAAGAAGATTGGTCATACTGTGGAAAAGTGTAGGGTTGGGCAGGTGGGTAGGAGGAAGCAGGTTTACAAGCCTAAGACTATTGTCCAACCAGCTGCTCCAGTGCCTACTGTTGCTCTTGAGGAGGTGCCAATACCACCTTCTTCTGGGACTGCTGCAGTTGCTACTGAAGAAGTGGCTGTCCATCAGACTCCTGTGGCTAAGGGTGGGACTGAGACTAGCCAGCACACTCCTCCTGATTCTCATTTGGATGAGGAGGGGTTTGGGAAGTCTCAGGCAACAAGTCAGGTGCTCCCGCATAGTAAAGCAAGTGTCTCTGTTAATTTGGGTAATAGATTCCAGGAATTAGCAGTGCCTGAGCAAACTGAAAATGGTCAAGCTTTGGGGTTAAGTCAGGGTGAAGAGGAAACTATTCTGGTTGATCCTAGACCTGTGGGGGACCAGGTTCTCCCTGCCCAATGAATATCCTCACCTGGAACATTAGGGGGTTGAATGACCCTCCAAAGCAACATGAGGTGTTAGACCTTATGTTGGCTAATAAAGTGGATGCAGCTTCAATAATTGAAACTCATGTTAGGGATGCTGCTATTCATAGAGTCTGGAAGAATAAATTAGCTAGATTTCAGTTAATTACTAATAATGACTGCCACTCTAATGGTCGTATTTGGGTGTTTTGGAATCCTTCTACTGTCTCTCTTAGGGTTTGTGGGAAGACTGCTCAACACATTCACTGTCAAGTTGTGCACCTCCTCACCCAGAAGTCCTATGAGCTGACTTTTGTGTATGCGTTTAATTTGGGGGTTCACAGAAGATCTTTGTGGTCTACTCTTCAGCACATTGCCTTTGCTGTCTCTCACCCTTGGTGCTGTCTAGGGGATTTCAATGTTACTCTTAGTGCTGAGGAGAGGCTTGGAAGTGAGCAGGTGCATTATGGGGACATGGAGGAGTTTAAGGATTGTTTGGATTTGTGTGGGCTTGCTGATCACCCTGCCACTGGTTGTTCCTATACTTGGTCTAACTGAAGGAGAAGTAGATCTATATACTAACATACTCATATATGTTTTATTTTAATTTGTCATAAAATTAAATGGTGATCTTATGCATGCAAACTACTAAACAATATAAAGAAGAAATCATCATCTTACATTGGATGTTTCGGATTTTATGGGCACAAGTGAGTTCTCCTACTCACTTGTTCTTGAGCTCTCCAAATGGAAGAACAAGGATTCAAGTATAGAATCCCTCCCAAAAGCATATACCCAAGGAAACCTCTTAATAACCAATATTATTTAGATCTAGTAATAATATTAGTTTTACTATAAAATTGACACAATATAAATTGTAATTTTACTCTTGAATAATTCGGTCAAGAGAGGAGATTATGTGAGTTTTATTTCTCTAGATTTCACAAGATGTAGAGAAAGATACATTTCTTACACTAGAAAAAGTTCTATGTAAAAATGATGAATGAATGAATTAAAAGAAAAAGCTCTTCTTTTTTTTTCTTTTCTTGTATGGTTGGCCGAAAATTGGCTTGGGTAGGATGCCCAATACCTTTTGTCTTTGCTCTTCTCAAAAGCTTAGGTTTGCATGGCTAGAGATTAGACTTTAATAATTATGTTTTCTCTTATTAAAATAATCAACATAATTATTCCACTAATACTCCTTCTAATTTTCGGTTTATACAAGATAAAATGGAAGGTCCATTTTATTTTTGTCATTTGTCAAGTGTGACATATGTGATATGTTACTTGACATGTGAATTTGTAATGTATTTTTAACATATTAAAAATCAACATACTCATAAAATATGTCATTTACAAAATCGACTAGTAATTCGTAATTACTCGTACCAAAAATGTTTCCAAATTATAAACTACAACATTCTGTATTTATAATAATTTGTTCATTCCGTTTCAATTGTTTCTGTAAACAATAATTTCATCTAAGTAATAAAACAATTTGATTACTTAGACCGTGTCTTATTTAATCATATTTACAATAAGATACGTAAATTATACTCACAAAATCATCCGTCAATTTTAAGCAATTTAATCAACTCGTATCGGTATACGATTAATTAAATAATCAATTAAGAGAATTTCCCTATAGGTATGACCTAAGGGGATCAACTGATCACCACCGTCGCACGACAGTAATGTCAAACTCTAGTCAGCCAATCATTACTGATATGTGTGGACCAGTTGACTGTAAAATATTACATCCCACATGTATTCTTAAAATGAGATTTAATAATGATATTTAAATCATGTGATCGCACTATTGTTGAGGACACATTTCCCAACAATCTCCCACTTGTCCTCGACAAGTGTGCGTCACCAATTCTCTTGTCCTATTACTATCTCCCACTCAATGCAAGGTGTCTTTCAGGTCGTACTTGCAAGTGATCATATCGAGAGTGGTTTCCTCGATATGGAGAATAACTGATTGACCGGATTTATCTATCATAGATACCTTCCGAGCGTGGCCACGCATTTCCAGTTCATTACTCCTCGAGTGGCCCTGAGATATTGTTATAACCCTGACAAGGGGGTGGACAATTCCTATCGCACTTATTCCCTTTGACTAGCCACAGCCATCATAACCCAAAATATGCCCATTTGACCCCATTTACGAAGGTCGTAGTAACACAAATCAAAGTTAATCGAAATCGTGCCATCTTAGGTAAGCAGTCTTTAGTCAAAAGAATCGACTCATTAGAATACTATAGCAGCTCTCGCCACGACCAGGCTATATAAATTTGCCAGAACTCTATAAGCGGTCATAAGGCCCGACAAAGTGTTCCTAACAGTCTGCCTATGTGATCGACTTGTCATCTCACATGACTGTATGGCACTTGAACTTGCCATCAATCGCATCACACTCTAGTCACTTCGAGACGTCACCTCATACAAGTGACTATGGGCGAATACAATGCTAATCCGTGTTCACTTTAATGGGGTTCAATTGTCTCCACAACCCGTTTGGATGTAACAAAGTATAATAAAAGAGTTTTAAAGTAAAACTCGAACGACAAATGCGATTATCACATATGAATAGTCAATGCCTGATTACTATTCATGTTCTATAATCTAATTTGATCTTGTACGTAGTTGTTCATTTCAATTCAATTGAAATGACATGACTCATCATGTTTAGCCTTTGAGAAGGCTTTGGTTAGTAGGTTTTATCAATTTCTTGTACCTTACTCAACCTTACTACATACTCGTTTTCCTTTGTAATGTATACATTTGCATTACAAAACTTTCTGAGTACGTGTCGAGATCCAATCAAGAGATAGGCCCTCTAGCTTTAGAATAGCTCCCACTGTTTTCACAATGTGCGGGACTCATCCTTCTTGCACATCTTATGATTGCAAGTGTACTCAATTTCCGTTATAAATATCTCTTATTGTTCTTTATTGCCTAGAACGATTCTAGAAAATCTATTTTTAAATAACATAACCACAATGGTATCTTAACCATCCTAATGTGTTTTGATTATGGTTTTTTTTTGTCGGAAACCATGCGCAACCTCAATTGTCAATTGTCACTTGTGTAACACCCTTACACAATATTGCATCATAAACACTTTGCTTTACTTTCTTAATGCTTCTGCAAGCACTTAAGGGTAATCTTTATAGCTTACTTGGTAAAGATTACTTAAATTCGATTTTGAAAACAATTCATCATACTCAAAGCATATGAAGTGTTATACATCATTTCTTTTTAATTGATTCGGCAGCGGAAGCAAATGAAATCAATCAAATATGTTCAATTTAATTGAACTAGTCATGAATCTTATCAACATAAGACTTCTTACTGACGCTAATATCATGTGGATTTATCTTCATAAATCCGGATATTCAAGATGTATTATAATACTCCTAAAGTCTTAAATCATTCTCAATGATCAATATGTCATCCACATATCGGACTAATTAAAAATTCCGTAACTCCCACTAAACTCCATGTATAAACACAACTTCTCAACTTATCGAGAAATGTTTTATCACATGATCAAAATGTTGACTCCAACTCATTGATGTCCTACTTAAGATTCTCTCTTAAGTTTCACATTATCTTAGGATTGCAAGAATCTATAAAACTCATGACATGTATTGAATACATTCCTTCTATTGAAGAAGTGGGTTTTAGATTCACTCGCTATGTATTTCATAATAATGAAACACAATCCCTAAGAAGATCCAAATAGACTTAAGCATTTCAATTGGTGCAAAACTCTTTGCAACCAATCAAGCCTTGAAAACTGTCTTTATTAGTGCAAAACCCTTTGTCACTAATCAAGCCTTTATTTCGGATTTTCATGGCTCTAAGCCTTGTATTGAGTTGTGACTTAAACACTCTTATGTAAGTCATTTGTTGATTACTTTCCAGAAGTAATCAACTTGAATCAAACAATTTCTTTTGTAAGTTATAAGCTCTTTACTTTCTTAAAAGTAGCATGAATTCATCATTTTTAACAAGTGACGAATTTAACCTCCTAGGTTTTAAAGAAATAATATTTTACACAAAACGTCTCATGTAGCCAAGAAAGACCAGTTTCTAGCGACATAACATTCTTTGTGGCTCTTGAATAATTTCTCCCACTCTGTCTTCTAAAATAAACTTGTATTTTTAGAAAGACAGCTTCACGAGCCGCAAACCCGTCGTACTCGTGATAATTGAAGAGGGAAAATGAGCATTTGTTTCTTGTGAAAACTTACAAACATGGTACCCTTACCATTTCATATCTCATATGATTCGATTTAGTGGAAAAATAATTTAGACAAAAATGATAATATCCCCAAAAGGATCAAGTAACTCAAAGTAACTTGATTGAAGTTCAAACCATATCGAATAGCGTTTGATTTCTAATCCAACCACACATTATTTTATAATGCGTGCTTAAGAGAGATTAACTTGTGATACTATATCACATTTCCTTTGGCTTATATCAAAGTCTTCACTTTGATAATCCCATCATGACTAAATCGTGATTCATGAAACTCTTTAAACTTCTTCAAAGATTTTTCTATTTACCTTATTAAGTGAACACATTAGCGTCAACTTAAATCGTTGGTAAAAGAAAATGATTAACCTATTTTGGATCAATGATTTAAAACCTCGATCCCCTTTTCAACCAAAAGGCACGAGATATCTTGCTTTGAATACAAGATACGCATATACCATTAACAATCTAATGGTTTCAAGAGTACTCGATAACTCTTTGTGTTCATCATTCCAAAATTCAAGGTTTAATCTTGGGTTACCAATTTGAGTCTTGCATCATCTTCATGATATATCATTCTAGTTTGGTTTAGAATATAATCACCTTGATAATGGGCTAGCCATACATCAAATCGTGGTGTATAGGGTCACAAAAGTGAATCCTCTTTTGTATCTTAACAAGTTTGTATTCTTATTTAGAGTTTATGTACTTAATAGTCACAATTAAGTACAACTCCAAACCCAAAAACTAGATTTAGTACACAATGACTCTATCTCTCGACATTATTATTGCTAGTCGTCATATTCTAATCATCCTATGTATCAAACATAATGATGAAAACCACCACCAGTTTCTAATATTGACGAAGTAATACTAGCAAAATTTATGTTTAATCAAATAAACATTTAACGAAGAAGGTCCCATTAGATGTCCTACAACTAACTTGTTGATTCTTCAATAATTTGGGGTAGTTTCCTTTCTTGTGTCTAACATTTAAGACAATGGAAACTTTATTGGTCGGGATTGATAGGTTTAGTATCGTCATTTCTTAATGACTTTACTTTTAACATTACCTTGTATCAATTCCATTATTATCTTTACTTCTTGAACCTCGTCCTCATCTTAACGGTTTAAGAGAATGCTCCCACTCTTTTTAATGAGTCTTTGCTTTGAGAAGCAAAATTGAATTCATGAAGACTACTCTTCATTTGTTCGTTTTAGTCTTAAAACTTTCATTGAAGTGGTTGCGTTATTTTGGTCAATATTGATTTCCGACAAATCTAGTTACCAAAATTAGAAACAATTCATTGTAAGTAGATGTGTTAGTCAAGAATCAAAAACCTGTTTGATAATGAATAACTTTAATCTATACTCTTTACAAGAGATCCTTAGCAATGGTTCATTTGAGGTTTTAGAAGAAAATTCAAATTTTGTCTTTAGTTACGATGTTTTAATGGAGATTTGAATCAAAATCGAAATGATATCGTATATGAATTGTGGTAAAGAAATAGAATAATATGATAACGAAATAATGAAAACAAAACATTCATCGTTATAATAATACTTGTAAATAACAAGTAAAGCATTTACATAGTGACCTCTACCCAACTATGATAAATGACTCCAAGATCCAAATTCATATTAACTTGGGCACGGTGTGGCCGATGAAACCCTTATCAATATAACTCGGTGTATTAACTCTTTAATCGATTCTACTTTTAGAACTCTTGGTCGATAAAATTACATTAACATTTATCTTTAGCCCAAAACACATCCGACAAGGGCACGGTGTGGCCGATGAAACCCTTATCGAAAAACTTTTGTTGAGTTCAATCCAAATTTCGAATAAATGTGTCCATGATCCAAACCCACATTAACTTGGGCACGGTGTGGCCGATGAAACCCTCATCAACATGAATTCGGTGGATAGACATTTATCACCCACTTCCCCTACGTAACAAGGTTTGTACCCCGGTGTGGCCGAGTGCACTCCCTCACGAAATAGGTTTTCATGGTTTCTACTATTTGGTAAGGCTATGTCTCAATTGTTTATTTTAGCGAGAGGTCATGTCAATTTATTATCTATCACGTTTTAAGTGAACTAAAGCGGTGAACTACGATAATTCTAATTGACACGGTCGATACACTCGATAAAAGGATGCATGTTTTAGTTATGGCGATTTAGCGATGCATGTGACATAAAATAAAATGCAAGCATAAAAATAAATAAATAGATCCTAGTATGGCCTTTCCTAAAATAGAAAAAACTATTTAACTATTACATATTCGGAAACCAACTCCATTGGTCCCTTGATCTTCGGTTGAGGCACGCATCTCGAGGTAACACCGTCTTTATGTATCGCCATCTTGAAGAAATCCGTCTTTGGGAACTCCGAGATGAATTTAAATTACATAATAAATTACATAATTTCCTATTATACATTTGTAACTAAAATAAAATAAATCTATTAAATTACAAAACGGTGATACGAGATCATAATAAATTACAACCGAATCGATATTCCCATACATTTCGGGAAATACCAATTAAAACTAAGGCCATACTAAGTAAAATTACATAATTCAAAATTACATAAATTAAAATTATGACAATCATAAAGAAAAATGCAGCATTATAATATGTATGAACATGCCCAATTTTATGCTAAATCGCCTTTAAATAGCCAATATCGTATATTACTTGGTTTTTACGGATTTGTGTGATTTCAACATTTTTATAATCACAAAAATACATAAACTCATATTTATGCATAAGTTAATTACCCTAACCTCTTGGGACTCAAAATTTAGTCTTCAATAATAATTTGACCATAATTAACCCATATTTTATAAAATTGTTCATAAATGGACCAAAAATTACAAAAATAAGCTATAAACTTCAAATAAATCTCAAAATTTCAAATAAATTCAAAATTCAAAATTTAAACTCATGAACATTCTGGAAAAACATGACACTCATAATGTTCAAAATCTTAGGTTAAAAAATATCGAAATTTTTCCGGAAAAACAATGTTGCGGTTTATCGATTTTTAAAAAAATAATCATAAAAACATGGAAAAATTATATTCATTAAATTTTCAATTTTAGATCTGAAAAAGATAATAAAAGGCAACATTAGACGTTTTTCCTAAGTCATAGATTATGTTTTATTAATTTTTCACTAATAATGTCACTATTTATGCTATTTTTTTCAAAAATCCATAAATCATGCAAAAAGACTTCTTTATAGCCAATTATTTTACACACATATTGTAAAATTGCATGTGACAACATACTAAATTTCTATGACCAGATTCGAAATTTAACTCATATTAACCTATTTTTCACCTAAATCCGAATTTAATAATGAAAAATCCATTTTTCGAGCATAAAAGTCCAAAAATTATGAAAATTTACAGGTTCTCTCAAAATAATATATGTGACAACATATCCAAAAATCACTGGAAAATTCGAAGTATAGCTAATTTTGGACCGAAAATGACATTTTAACTCATAAAATCATATTTAAATGCCATTATTGTATAATATGAACAATAAAAATCCGTAAAATTAACCAAAATATCCTAAAACATTTTAGGACCAGAAATATTAACATGCATGGATTAATTTCGTGATATATCATAATAACACAAAATATACAAGTTTAATATGTTATTCTTTATAACTCGGAAAAACTTTTGACCGATTTGCATGCAAACAACCATGGCTCTTGATACCGATTGAAGGAGAAGTATATCTATATACTAACATACTCATATATGTTTTATTTTAATTTGTCATAAAATTAAATGGTGATCTTATGCATGCAAACTACTAAACAATATAAAGAAAAAATCATCATCTTACATTGGATGTTTCGGATTTTATGGGCACAAGTGAGTTCTCCTACTCACTTGTTCTTGAGCTCTCCAAATGGAAGAACAAGGATTCAAGTATAGAATCCCTCCCAAAAGCATATACCCAAGGAAACCTCTTAATAACCAATATTATTTAGATCTAGTAATAATATTAGTTTTACTATAAAATTGACACAATA
The DNA here is from genome assembly GCF_048544455.1 of Silene latifolia. Lineage (NCBI taxonomy): Eukaryota > Viridiplantae > Streptophyta > Magnoliopsida > Caryophyllales > Caryophyllaceae > Silene > Silene latifolia. The sequence continues at coordinate 141,234,751 of NC_133534.1, read as the reverse complement.
TAAATTGTAATTTTACTCTTGAATAATTCGGTCAAGAGAGGAGATTATGTGAGTTTTATTTCTCTAGATTTCACAAGATGTAGAGAAAGATACATTTCTTACACTAGAAAAAGTTCTATGTAAAAATGATGAATGAATGAATTAAAAGAAAAAGCTCTTTTTTTTTTCTTTTCTTGTATGGTTGGCCGAAAATTGGCTTGGGTAGGATGCCCAATACCTTTTGTCTTTGCTCTTCTCAAAAGCTTAGGTTTGCATGGCTAGAGATTAGACTTTAATAATTATGTTTTCTCTTATTAAAATAATCAACATAATTATTCCACTAATACTCCTTCTAATTTTCGGTTTATACAAGATAAAATGGAAGGTCCATTTTATTTTTGTCATTTGTCAAGTGTGACATATGTGATATGTTACTTGACATGTGAATTTGTAATGTATTTTTAACATATTAAAAATCAACATACTCATAAAATATGTCATTTACAAAATCGACTAGTAATTCGTAATTACTCGTACCAAAAATGTTTCCAAATTATAAACTACAACATTCTGTATTTATAATAATTTGTTCATTCCGTTTCAATTGTTTATGTAAACAATAATTTAATCTAAGTAATAAAACAATTCGATTACTTAGACCGTGTCTTATTTAATCATATTTACAATAAGATACGTAAATTATACTCACAAAATCATCCGTCAATTTTAAGCAATTTAATCAACTCGTATCGGTATACGATTAATTAAATAATCAATTAAGAGTATTTCCCTATAGGTATGACCTAAGGGGATCAACTGATCACCACGTCGCACGCACTACGTAATGTCAAACTCTAGTCACCAATCATTACCGATATGTGTGGACCAGTTGACTGTAAAATATTACATCCCACATGTATTCTTAAAATGAGATTTAATAATGATATTTAAATCATGTGATCGCACTATTGTTGAGGACACATTTCCCAACACTAACAGGCAAGGGGAGCAGCTGAGATGGGCTAAATTGGATAGGATTCTTGGCCATCATAGCTGGTTGTCAACTATAAGTTCTACTACTAGTTTTCTGCCTGCTGGTATTTATGACCATTCCCCAATGCTAGTTCAGGTGGACTTGGGCATTCAGAGGAGGGGGAGCACCTTCAGGTACCTTGAATGCTGGTCTCTTTCTCCTCACTTTACTCCTTGTCTGCTTAATTGCTGGTCTGGTCAGTTTTGGGGAAGTAAGATTAGTGTCTGGTTTCAAAAGCTTAAAGCACTGAAATTGGGTCTTAAACAGTTGCATAAGAAGGAGTATAGTGGAATTAGGGGTAGGATTAGGGATGCTAAGGAAGCTTTATGCTCTTGGCAGTCTCAAATTCAAGCTGACCCCCTTAATCCCACTTTGATAGACCAGGAAAAGCTTTTAATCCATACTTATACTATCTTAAGAAAAGCTGAGATAGGCATTCTGAAGCATAGGGCCAAGGTTGAGCATAATAACTTCGGTGATGATAACACACGATACTTCTATGCCAAGATTGCTGAGAGAAAGTCTAGGAACACTATTGGATCTCTTAAGGATGTGGATGGCAGGATCTGCAAAGGAACTGAGGAGATTGGGAGTGCTTTTGTTGGGTTTTATAAGAGCCTACTTGGGTACTCTTCACCTGTTCAGCCTATTCCTCATGATCTTTTTAATGAAGCTGTTTTGGACTCCACTCAGAAGCAGCAGCTGGTGCTGCCTTTTTCTGATCAAGAGCTTATGGATGCCCTCAAGTCTATTGATAGGTATAAAAGTCCAGGGGTTGATGGCTTTAGCTCTGGATTTTTCCTAGATGCCTGGAATACTATTGGAACTGATTTTAAAGCAGCTGTCCATGAGTTCTTTGTGAAGAGAACACTGCCCAAAGCTGCAAATGCTACTCTTCTTGTGCTTGTTCCTAAAACTGACATACCTTCCTCTGTTGTGGACTATCGACCAATTGCCTGCTGTACCACTTTCTATAAGGTCATCAGTAAAATGCTGGCCAATAGATTAAGGGATGTGCTCCCTAATCTGGTAGGATGGGAACAGGCTGATTTTGTCAAGGATAAAGATCTGTTTGAGAACTCTGCTTTAGCTCATGAACTCACTACCAAGTATAGCAGAGCTCGCCTGACACCCAGATGCCTGCTGAAAGTTGATATCAGGAAGGCGTTTGACTCAGTCAATTGGGAGTTTTTATGTAACTGTTTGGGTCTCTTTGGTTTTCCTGAGATTTTTGTGAAGTGGGTTAAAGCTTGTATTACTACTCCTTTCTTCTCTCTTGCTGTGAATGGAGGGGTGGAGGGCTTCTTTAAGGGTCAGAGAGGGCTTCGTTAGGGGGATCCTTTGTCACCCTACCTCTTTGTCCTTTCAATGGAGGTGCTCTCTAGGATGCTCAGGAAGCTCCCTTATTATCCTGGGTTCTCCTATCACCCTAAATGTGTGCAGCTTCATCTCACTCACCTGGTTTTTTGCTGACGACCTTCTTGTGTTTACACGGGGTGATCTCCCCTCTGTGACTGCAGTTGCTTCTTGCCTTGATGATTTTGCTGCTATCTCTGGTCTTGCTGCTAATCCTCTTAAAACCTGTGTTTATTTTGGAGGGGTCACCAGCAATGTCAAAGGTTTAATCATGTCTGCTACTGGGTTTAGTGAGGGAGAGTTCCCATTTAGATATTTGGGTCTCCCCCTTTCTACCTCACGGTTTACAGCTGCTATGTTTAAGCCTATGTTGGACAAAATCCGTGGGAAAATTATGCACTGGGCTAACCACACTCTGAGCTATGCTGGGAAGGTAACCCTTCTTAATTCTGTGATTTTTGGAGTACAAAATTTCTGGGGGGCTAGCATTCTTTTGCCTAAGGGTATTGTAAAGAAGCTTCAAAAGATTTGCAAAGACTTTTTCTGGGGCATTGCTGAGGGTAAGAGAAGACTAGTCTTTAAGAAGTGGCTTGATTTTTGCCTCCTTAGAAGGGAAGGGGGTATGGACATTAAGGAAATTTTGAGTTGGAACAAAAGCCAAATGGTTCGTTGGGTTTGGAAGCTTGTTTACAAGCCTGACTGCCTTTGGTCAGCTTGGTTCAAGCATTATGTGCTAAAGGGGGAGTCTATATGGCAGGCTACTAGTACCATATCCCATTCCTGGTTCTGGAAGTCTGTCATTGATACTAAAGATATGCTTGTCCATCTTGCTGGGGTGACCAAAACTGGGGAGGAGGTGCTGGAAGAGTGTACTAGACATGGCAAGTTTCAGGTGAGTCAGATTTATCATAGAATCAGGCCTAAAGGGGATATTGTTGGCTGGTATAGGATTATCCATGACCGTGTTGTCTTGCCAAAGCATGCTGTTATTGGGATTTTGGCCTGCTAGAATAAGCTTTCTACGATAGATAATTTTCAGAAAAAGGGATTCTATTTTGCTAATAGGTGTGTGCTCTGTGAGAGAGAGGAGGAAACAATGGCTCACTTGTTCTTTTCTTGCTCTTTCTCTGCCGAGGTTTGGGATGCTGTTTGTAGGTGGATGGGTCATTTTGATCCTCCTGTCCTTTTGTCTCAGGTTCGGAATTGGTTCTCTCTGGATAACTGTGGGGCTGCTTGTGGGAAGGTTCAGAGGAGATGTTTGCTAGCTTGCACTATCTACATGCTATGGAAGGAGCGTAATGATCGCATTTTCAAAGATAAGAGGACTGATTCTAGGGGTTTATGTCATAAAATTTGCTATATTGTTGCTACTAGAATGTATCATCTAGCTAAGTAGGTTTGTATGGTTTTTCTTTCTTCTTAAGATGGCTACATGGTAGCTGTCTTCTTTGGCTGTTTGGTCTTTGTGGGTCTGTAATCTTTTTCCTAATTATTAATGAAAGATCCCTTGCATTTTCTGCAAAAAAAAAAAAAAAAAATTAATAATAATAATAATAATAGCTATTTAATAAAGTTTTTTACTAATTTTTTTGGTGAAAAAATAAAATTATAAAGATAAATTCAACAAAATGGAAATTAATAGTGATTAAACCAACTTTTACGAAAAAATTTATCGAATAAAATTATGGTGTAGAGGATTAATGGGTAAGCGGGGCGGGTACAGTTTTATATTTTTACCCGTTGGGGCGGGGATGGTTTTGGAAATTTGTACCCGCCACGGGTGGTGGGGCGGGGACGGGTACGAGTTTTTCTTGGCAGGTACGGGTACGAGGGAGCCTATATCCACCACCGCCCCGCCCCAATGCCATCCCTAATTGCTGGTTTAATCATATCTATTTTGCTACTATGGTTGGGATTGGTACTATTGTTGTCATTTGTGGGTGTAGTAGAATTTATTAGCAATTGTGTTGTATCCCTTATGTTGGAAAAGGAAGAAAATTATGAAGCAAAAGAACAACAAAAAAAAAAAACTTCGAAAAAAAAGTGAACAAAAAAAGAATAAAAGAAGTAAAAAGAATGCTTCATTGTCATTTTTTAAGGGAACAGAAGGATGGTTACTAGAGTCTAATGCACTTTTGGAGAGTAGTTTCTATTGCCTCTCATATGTTGTCAAAGTTGAGATAATTTCTCTAGTGGGTGTTAGTTTGTGCTTATTATTATATAGATTTAGTTTTGTTTTACCGCTCCGACTACCGTCTTAGCCTCACATGTCCATACGTGCCTTGGCACAATCCACTTCTATACCATTTACCCATTTACCACCTCATTGTCCTTGATACATTTACTTTTATCTATACTGTGAATGCGTATTAGTTGGGGAAATTTCTATCACATTAGATTGCATGCATGTTTCATAAGTCGAGTGAGTGTTCTACTTCTTTCTATCTTCACATATAACTCACCCTTACATACTTATGAGTGCATGAGTGAAATCCGCGAGAATCCGACTAATTTGTCTTGCAAGATCGAAAGGTATTTGGCATTTGTCTATAGTATGGTGACATGAGACTTGAGCTGCGTTTTCTATTACCCGTGCCTTTGAATTTGTTTTATTGGTACACCTTTGTCATTGCTTTGTTATAGATATGGATAGCTTTGGCTTTGTATATGCATTAAACATTAGCTCTGAGTTATTTATTCGCCATTTGTATGATTGCCTTATGTATTGTGTGATGCTTTGCTTAGGGACAAGCAAAGAGTTGGTTTGGGGGAGTTTCATGAGTCATATTTATATACATTTATATGCCTTCCCTTAGTTACTTTTGATACGGTTTTTCTGCTAAATTACATTGTTTATATGCAATTTACATTAGAATGTTTTTACTTCCGCTATTTCGTGTTTAATGCAGGAATGATGCATTTGTGGAGCAAACGAATGAAATATAGCACCGCGGAGGAATACACGAAGCAAGGCACGGAAATATAGAGTAAAGGAAGAGAATTGAAGAAGATTAGACGAAGAAAAGTGCTGAAGCAAGGAGTACTCAACCGAGTCCTCTTAGACTCGATCGAGTGGTGGTGTACTCGATCGAGTATGCATAGACTCGATCGAGTATACACTGATCTGATGACTTTTCGCGCAAGTTTTCTAAATCGGTTTATATTTAGTATAAATACCCAAATCGTGCCCTATTATATTTTTACGTCTTATTTTACCTAGTTACGCCACTTTATAATAAAAACCTCCTAAAAACCTTTAGTTTAGTGGGATTGTTATTATTATTATTATTTTGGTGGAAAGGTAAGTATTATTAAGCCCAACAACCAATACATCATAATCCGCAATTCATACTCTATTAGGAAATGAAACCCCTAATAAGAGTTGAATGCTTCTCTTTCAAAGTTGTACTTACATTACAATTAATTCTATTACAGATAACATATTTGACATTCTGTAAAATAGTACTCGGCCTCTTCATATACTGATCATGTAAGCTTGAATTGCGTGCCTGCCAAAGCTGGTATATCACTACACAAATAGCAGCTCCAACAATGTGTTTCTTTAGCAAAGGTCTCATTCTACGCTTTGTCCACCACTGGATTGTATTCTGTCGAGGAATGTGGATCTTCAACCAGTCTGACACAAGCTGCAAACAACAAATGCTATACCAACAATAAAAAAACAGATGGTTATGGGACTCACTGGCATTCTCACATAATAAGCAGCTAGTCTCTAAGCTTAAATCTCTTCTATTCAATCTACCCCTGGTTAAAAAGCCTTCCTTGTGCAGCCAACCAAGCAATAAAATTGTGTTTGCTCATACCATATCTAGACCACACCAAAGCTCTCCATTATGCCTTAATTTGATCATTCTGCAGCCAGAGGTACCCATCCTGTATGGAATAGTCATTACCAGTCCTCCAAGAATTATGATGGAAACCCAGTTGCATTCTATCTTTCACCCAACAAATTTTCTTCAAAGCCCAACTAGCAGTAGAAGAAGGATGATAACTCCACCAATCATTTTGCTTTATATAAACATTATTCACCCACTTCACCCGCAGGTGGTCTTTCTTATTAGCTATCCACCATGCATACATGCAAATAGCAGCAATGTTCCACAGTTCATAATTAAGAATACCCAATCCTCCATGTTCCTTGGATTTTCACACCTTGGACCAAGCCACAAGAGGAGATTTTTCATAATGAATATGCCCTTGCCATAGAAAGTTTCTACAAATATCATCAATTTGTTTATGCATCCCCTTAGGCAGAATAAAGATCATAACCCAATAGTTGTGAAGGTTACTGAGAACCTGACTGCACCAAGGTCAGCCTCCCACCATAAGATAATTTTCTTGCACCAAGGGCCCTTATCCTGCTCACCACTTTCTCCACTAAGATAGCAAAGTCAAGTACACTGAGTTTTTTTGTGGCAATTGGAACACCAAGGTACCTGAACGACAACCTAGCCAATTGCATGCCAGTCCTTGCAATGAGCTTAGCCTGAAGAGAAGGATCAACACCATTAATATAAACATTTGATTTTCCAACATTCATTTTTAGCATAGAAGCCTTAGAGAACTCTTCAAATCTATTGAGCAAGATATCCACAGAGTTTAAGTGGCCATGACAAAACAGCAATAGGTCATCAGCAAAGCACATATGCGACTGCTTGGATTTTTTGCATAATGAATGATACTTATAAGCCTTAATCTCCTGAGCCACACAGAAGATTCTGCTGAGATATTCCATACACAGTGTGAATAAAAGAGGGGACATGGGGTCTCCTTGCCTCAATCCTCTCTTTCCTTTAAAATAACCAAAAGTCTCCCCATTTAGAGAGATAGAGTTTGTGCGAGTGCACACACATTCCATCACTCTACTTATGAATCTTTCAGGGAAACCTAAAGCCTCCATCATATCCCTAACAAAAGGCAATTCAATAAAATCATAGGCCTCTTATAAACTTTAACTAGATCTTGACACACAAGGATATTCTCCACAATATCTCTGTTTTTCACAAAAGCACTCTGATTTTCACTCCTCAAGTCAGGTAAAATCAGGCTTAGCCTATTACATAACACCTTTGTAATGCATTTGTAGACTACATTGCAATAAGTATTCTTTAATTACGGTATTGTTAATATTTCCTCAGTTATTATTAATTCAAAGTTCTAGTTTATTCAATTGCTTGTTTTTCATCTTTACAAGCTTTCAATTATGTCTTTCATTATTATTATTGTTGTTAATTCTCCTAGTATGCGTGGCTAATTCCTTTATCTAGGGTGAAAAGGGATCTAGGTTGTTAGAATGGGGTAATTAATGAATTGACAGTTACATTGCTTCTTGTTGTTGTTCAGTTGATTGTTTTGAATCTAGTTGATTAATTACTGCAGGATTAATTAATTAGTGTTGCAAACTAGGATTTTCACCGACCGGGTTAAGAACTAGTATAGGCTACGATAACTTAATAGAATTGACTTAATGATAGCGACCGAATGTTAAGTTAGATCTAAAGGACATATTAGAATCCACCGATCATATGACCTTAAACAACATGAATTGCTCTATTAATTAGTTAAATCTCACCCCCGGATAACTACCTAGTGAACTCGATCCCTAGACTTTTTAGTATTATTGAATTCGCCTTATTTACTTTATTGCAATTAGTTTATAGAAATTAATGAATCAATCCTTCAAGAAAACTGTTACTTTAAGACGGACTTAAATATTAACAAACTAGAACAATTAGCTCACCTTCCTGTGTATTCGACCCTTCTTACCGCTAGCTATTAGTTAGTAGTAATATATGTTTATTTTGATATAGGTGATACGACTTTAGCCTTATCAAGAACTATGTGATCTAGAATTCTAGGTAGACTGGCCGAAATCCTCACGCATCCCCATGAGCTCCCAAGTCAGCTAATCTCAAGTACCTGTCAGTCATTCTGCTCCCGAATAATTGGTTCATGACAGGTGTTTAACGAATACACGGTCAACCCAACGGTTGAGTAGGAATAACCAACAACAATACAAGGTGAAATAAATGAAAATGCATGATATGATATGATATAGAAAAACAATTGAGCTCATCACCCGAAACACCCGTTCATCCCACCAATCCCTGGCCCAAGGTATTCACCATCCCAACACAAGGTTGAGGTATCCATCATCCCAGTATAAAACTGAGGTATCCATCATCCCAGTATAAAACTGAGGTATTCAATGCAAATACCATGCCAACAATAATAATCATCCCAGAACGAGTCTGAGGTATCCAATAAATATGATATGAATAAACCAACAACGCATAATCCAATGATATATAATCCACATCCAATAATTCATTCACGCAATTCCACAATTACTCTTATCAATTAAATAGTAAGGCACGTTGAGTAGTTATCCTACCTCACAAGCAATTACTCCAAATAATGCAATCTACTAAAACTATCCTTCAATAAACCCATTCAACAAGTCTGTCACCTATTGATAAATAATAATTATAAATTATTATCCAATAATTATGTAACACAATTGAATTAATTATAAATTAATTATGTGAATTATATTCCCGTTCAATTATAATACACCAAATAGAGCATGAAAGTGAATCATTCAAAATGCATATACACTTACCTCATTCAAGTGGGATTTCTTCAGGAACGGGACAAAAAGGGTCAATAGTGGAGGATGCCGACTCAAGGTCTCACCGGGATGTCAAGCCCCTAATTCTAGCTCAAGTAACCAATATAGACAACACGGATGCCTAAGAAACAAATTCTAGGCGGGAAGGGGAAGTACGTAGCCATACTCTCAAGATTGACACGACAAACGCAGGATTCGACCCCATATCAAGCCTTCGACCAAAAAGAGACCTAAGTTTGACTCTCACGGGTTTCACTAGTCGCTCAAATGAAAGAACGGGGTGATTTTTGAGACAAAAAGTAACCAAAATCACTCTTCCAAACTCGACTTGCGAAGCATGCCCGCAATCTAATATGGTACCCTATCCAATATCCGCAAGAGAAAATGTCTAATGATACACATGCACGAGACAACCGGATTGTAATAGGGCTCGGGTTCGGTGAAAAGGGGTCGGTGCAAGCACCGTTTTATGATATGTGAGGCTATCGGTTAAGTAGTCGTCACAACTAACCAATCCACTAAACTCTACCCACGAAAATGAATTCTTTCACATAATATGGCAAAGATTCCCATTTTCAAAAATTATTCAATCCTCTTCAAATGAACTCAATTTGCAAATTACTAACCCTTTATTTGACACAAAAATACAAATTCTTTTCTTCTTGTTTTTCATTTCGTTTTTTCTCCTTTTCTATTTGTTTTTGTTCTTCATTTTTGTTCTTTCTTTTTCATTCACTTGTAACCTCCCCAAAAAAAATGCAAAAGTTGGCCAAGAATTAAGCCTCATTTCTCCTTGTAACATTTATGACCGTTCACTTCAAATGAAACCAAATTTCCTACCCATTTATACTCCTCAAAACAATTACAAAGAGGAACTACTCAACAAAGGTGAGATAGTTATGAAATGTAGTTGTTTTTGTTGGCAAATGAAATGACAAGGTTAGGCTCAAAATGGGTGAACAAAAGGGAAACATGATCAAATGGGTGAAAAATAAGCTTATTTGGCTATGAGAGGCTACTTTATTTGAACAAAATCCTCTCATCATGCACATCGACACTTCTACGGTAAGGAATGAGCACCATACTTATGCGTATTGACATAACATACCACGTAAGGAGAACTACTCTCAAAACCTAGACGGGACCGGTTTGATGGACCGGCCATATGGAGGCTCTATCCTCTCATTTTAGTAGTTATATCGAACTAGGTCGTGTCTTAGGCCTAATACGGTCTCACAAGGTGGCCGAAACTTAGTCGTTAAGCTACACTCCCAGGTTTTGCAAGCAACACCCTAACATGTGTCATCAAGAGGTCCGAGCTATCAAGAGGGAAAAGACACGGGTAAAACAAATTATCATCATTGTCAACATATGCCCCCCACATTTAGACCCTCTATGCAAATATTTACCAACAAGATTCGAAGTGTATGAATGTAATCTACTCATATTGACAAACTACGTGGATGCAAGCGTGAACACATATATACATATCTACTCTAAATGCACAGAATACCTAGTCCTAACAGCACACCAGCACGTAATCCACACACATCAATTCTTCCTAAAAATTGGGGCATCCTCAACATCAAAATCCCATCCTCCTTCACACATAAATAAATGTAAAAGAAAAAGAACGGTAAAGGAGAAAGAAATCGGAAGGTGTATACCAAGCGGGTCTTCAATCTCCTAACATCTCAAATGCGCCTAAAAAGGCCCGTGGATTAGGTTAGACAAACATATATATATATATATATATATATATATATATATATATATATATATATATATATATATATATATATGTAACACTCCCATTTATTTAAGGGCCCGAACTAGGACTCCTCGGATAAATGACAAGTGTTACCATCTCGGAAACCCGAGGCAAGTAGATAAAAAGGAAAGAAAACACAAGACTTTATTAAAATGTTTATAGTGAGATTACAATGGAAATAAAACAAAGTCTCAAAATACGACCAAAAGATAAAGTCCGATAAAACTACTAATAAGACTAAGGTGGGCTAGGCACTAAGTCGGTCATCCAAGCTCTCTTCCCGCCAGCTCCCATCGATCCTCGAAATACTGTCAATCGCTCACCAATAATTGGGTCATCACAGCGTACACGAATACACATTGTGGTCCCCGAAGGCCGAGTAGGTAATACAATAAAACAGCAACATAATACACATGCTCCTCCATTACCACCACCGCCATCACAACTCATAACCCGGACAACCCAGCCATACCGATCCCCGGTAGACTATACATCGACCGTAGCCGATCTGCCAGCACGCAGCTGAGGACACCAGGGCAAGTCCTGCAGAACCCGCCTGGGCCTTATCACCACACCATACTCACCTCCACCTCCACCAACTCCGATGCAATAATATATTAAAACAGTTCCACGATAATACTTAACGGAATTAAATCAGACAATCATATTATATCATGTAAATCACCGATGCAGTCAATCCAGTCACATAGTACTATATCAAGTCCAGTGTATTCCCCTACCTCAAATAGCGGTAATAAGCTAACTGCAGATCAGAAGTACTCCACCCGAAACTCGCCACCTAAACATATACATAACATAATTAATTCACTTAACTATTCCGTTCCCATACTCAAGAGTCACTATAAGTAGAAACTTTCCCAAATTAGAAGTTACTAAAAATGTAAGTTACCCAAAATAGAAAGTTTCCTAAAATGAATAGTTTCCAAAAATAGCAACTTACTAAAAATAGCAGGTTACTAAAAATAGTAACCTTCCCGAAATAGAATCCCGACTCAAAGCCTAAATATATGATTCCGTCATCGCTACTTAATATCGACTTAATAACTAAAACTAATAATAGAAATAATAATAATGTACATATTTTCCGACTTACTAAAAATAGAAACCGTAACAAAAATACCCAAAAACAAAAACTCAACCCGACACACAAACGCACCCCCTTCAACCCGACACAACTCCCTCCAACAACCACCAGCCCTCACCGCCGACCACAAGGCCTGACACCAGGTCTGGCCTGGTCACCTCCAACCACCACCAACGTGGTCGACCCACACCGGTGGTCAGAACCACCACCACCAACACCCCCTGTCTGCAACTCTGTCGCCACAACAGGCCCATTTCTGACCCGTCTGCCACCACGACACATCCCTGCCACCTCGCCTAACCACCACCCTTGACACCACCGTCGAACGGCGACTCTGACACATGTGGCACCACCGATTCGACCTCCCCCGAGTCCACGGTGGTGCCACCTCATTATCCTATGTCTGAAATGAAACAGAACCACCCATATCAACCCCCGCGCCTGATCGCCACCACTGCAACCACCAACAGCGACGACAACCACTCAACCTACCACCACACGACTCGACTCACAACCAGCAACACATCCCTCACCCCGACGACTTCTATAACAGCCCCTAAATGACGTACAACCCAGATCAAACTAGCGTGGCAGAAATGAAAACAGGGGACCTTACCTACGACGGCTGTCGATCTGCGCTATTCCGGCAAGTACGACCACCCTCGTCCACCAGCAACAGCTTCCCTAGACTCACGGTAGACCCTACTCCCTCCACACTCACTGGCGTGCGTTCGTTGACTGTAGTTGAGGCTTGCGGCGTGGAGGAAAAGAGGTTTGATGATGATGATGTGCAAAAAATGACGGTAGGGAGGGGACTAGGTTTTAAGGTTGATTTAGGGTTTGGTTTTAGGGTTTTAGTGAGTGGTAAAATGGTAAATGGGTAAGTGGGTAAATGGGTTATAACATCTTGACCCAACATGCCACCTAAAACTATAAACCCGACTCATCTTACAATATGAATCAATTAATTACCTTTACGCTTTTGCCATTACTATAATAACATGATTTAATTACTTTTACGATACTACTAAATAATAATATCTCGCTCAATCGATAATAAAATACGGGGTATTACAGTCTTCCCCCCTTAAAATGAACTTCGTCCCGAAGTTCGCTCCCATACCAAACATGTCCTCCGAATATAAAAGACATCCCGTATAACTAACACAGTCAAACACACAACTATACTAAATAAACACGAAATGTTACATTCTACCCTCCTAAAAAGAAAGTTACGTCCCGTAACTTACCTCAAGTGAACAGATGTGGATAACTCTCTCTCATTGCGGCCTCGGTTTCCCAGGTAGCCTCCTCTGCCTTATGATTAGTCCACAACACCTTCACTAACGCAGTCTCTCCGTGCCTGGTCTTTCTAACTTTCCTGTCCAAAATCTCCTTAGGTGTCTCGATGTAGGTCAACTGCTCGTCCACCTCGACCACATCATGGCTCAAAATATGCGAAGGGTCACTCAAATACCTCCGCAACTGAGAAACATGGAAGACATTATGCACCCTGGCTAAAGCTGGTGGTAGGGCTAGCCGATATGCCACCTCTCCAACTCTATCCAAGATCTCATATGGCCCAATGAACTTCTGGCTCAACTTCCCCCGCTTCCCGAATCTCATCACTCCCTTCATCGGAGACACTCTAAGAAGTACTTTCTCTCCCACCTTGAAAGAAATGTCGCTTCTCCTAGCGTCAGCATAGCTCTTCTGCCGGTCCTGGGCAGTCCTCATCTTCTGTCGAATGATCTGCACCTGCTCAACCATCTCCTGAATCATCTCTGGTCCCAAAACTACCGCATCAGCCCGATCATTCCAACACACAGGACTCGTACACTTCCTGCCATATAGAGCCTCAAATGGAGCCATCCCAATACTAGCGTTATAACTGTTGTTGTATGAAAAGTCAATCAACCCCAGTCTATCCTCCCAAGACCCACCGAACTCCAAAACACAAGCCCTCAACATGTCCTCGAGTGTCTGAATAGTCCTCTCTGTCTGACCATCTGTAGCTGGATGAAAAGCGGTGCTCATCTTTAATCGAGTGCCCATTAATGATCGCAACTCCCGCTGAATTTGGATAGAAACCTAGAGTCCCTATCGGAAATGATGTCCTTGGGCACACCATGCAGCTTCACCACATACTGAACATAAGCCTTGGCCAACTCAGCTTTACTCCAAGTATCCTTCATGGGAATAAAGTGAGCCGACTTGGTTAGCCTATCCACGATCACCCAAATCATATTGTTACCTCTCTGAGTTCGAGGCAACCCAACAATGAAATCCATGGAAATACTCTCTCACTTCCACTCTGGCATATCTAATGGTTGAACCTTCCCTTGCGGTCTCTTATGTTCACCCTTCACTCTCTGGCACGTCAAGCAAAGAGCTACGAACTCAGCAACTTCCCTCTTCATATTCGGCCACCAAAAAGTCTTCTTGAGGTCCTTGTACAGCCTTATCTCCCCAGGATGAACCGAGTATGGTGTAGCATGTGCCTCGAAGAATCTTCCTCTTGACTCCTCATTATCCGGAACACACCACCGTCCTCCAAACCTCGACTACCATCGTATGGATACCAAACTCGGAATCAACCCCACACTCACTGTTCTCATGGCTGCGCCACTTCTCGAATTCTAGCATCGGCTTCCTCAGTAACTCTCGGATCTCCTCATATATCTCCGGCTCAACGGTCAAGTCCCCAAGAGTCTCTCCCTTCCGGATCATGTGGATTCCCATCTCTCGACTCATTATGCATCCTCACCCTAGATCCGCACTTCGCTCAAAGCATGGATGGATTTCCGCTCAAAGCATCGCCTACGACATTCGTCTTCCCCTCATGATAAAGTATCTCCATGTCATAATCACCAATCAATTCGATCCATCTCCTCTGTCTCATGTTCAACTCCTTTTGTGTGTAAATGTATTTTAAGCTCTTGTGATCGGAAAACACTTTGAAGGTAGCTCCATAAAGATAATGTCGCCATAGTTTAAGCGCAAACACCACCGCCCCCAACTCTAGATCATGAGTAGGGTAATTCTCCTCATAGGTCTTCAACTGTCGAGAAGCGTAAGCGATTACCTTCCGTTCGCATCAATACGCACCCTGGACCCTTCTTGGAAGCATTAGTATACACCTCGAAATTATCATTCCCATCTGGTAGTGCAAGGATAGGAGCTGTAGTGAGACATTCTTTGAGGGTTAGAAACGCCTCCTCACAACTCTCATCCCAAACAAACCTGTTCTCCTTCCGCATTAATGACGTCAATGGCTTTGCGATCTTTGAGAAGTCCTTGACAAATCTTCGATAATAACCTGCTAGCCCCAAGAAGCTTCGGATCTCACCCACATTCTTAGGACTCTGCCATCTTGTCACTGCCTCAATCTTACTAGGATCAACCGACACCCCTTCCTTGGAAATCACATGCCCCAGAAAAGCAACTTTCTTCAACCAGAACTCGCACTTGCTCAGCTTGGCATATAACTGGTTATCCTCCAAGGTTTTCAATACTAACCTCAAATGTTCCTCATGTTCTTCCTCGTTCTTGGAGTACACCAGGATATCATCGATGAACACAACCACGAACTTGTCCAGGTAAGGACTAAACACTCGATTCATCAAGTCCATGAACACTGCTGGCGCATTAGTCAACCCGAATGGCATGACCACGAACTCATAGTGCCCATACCTGGTTCTGAAAGTGGTCTTAGGTATATATTCGTTCTTAATCCTCAACTGGTGATAACCCGACCTCAGATCGATCTTAGAGAAAACTCCGGCTCCACTTAATTGATCGAACAAATCATCGATCCTTGGCAAAGGATAACGGTTCTTGATGGTCACATTGTTCAACTCACGGTAATCCACGCAAAGTCTCAAGCTTCCATATTTCTTCTTGACAAACAACACTGGTGCTCCCCAATGTGAAACACTAGGCCGTATGTAACCTTTCTCTGCTAGCTCATCCAACTGCTTCTTCAATTCCTCCATCTCCTTTGGTCCCATACGGTAAGGTGGTTTAGAAATCGGCCCTGTGGTCGGCTTCAGATCAATGGAAAAGTCCACTTCTCTTCTCGGTGGTAACCCTGGAATGTCCTCCGGAAATACTCTCTCGAACTCCCTCACCACTGGAATCTCAGACACCTTAGGAGTCTCCGACTCACTATCCCACATCTGACACAAAATCAACTGATCCCCTTTCCTCAGACTCGACTTTAGGGTTTTAACAGATATGAATTTGACTCTTGGCTTGACCACATACCCCTTATAAGACACCCTAGCTCCCTTAGGTCCCCTCAATGAGATTTTCTTCTGATAGCAATCGCTTTGTATTTCCCTAACCAGTCCATCCCCAGAATCACCTCAAAACCCCCCAATGGAAACTCCATAAGGTCACAGTGAAACACAACCTCCCCGATCTGGATTGGTACCCCAGTGTAGACTCTATCATAAGACACCGACTCCCCCGAAGGTACAACTACCGAATCAACAATTCTATCATAAGACTTAAGGTTCAAGACTTTAGCATGTTCCGCAGATATAAAAGAATGTGTAGCTCCGGAATCAAACAACACAAAGGTGGGTTTAGAGTTAACAGGAAATGTACCAGTCACCACATGAGCGTCATTCTTAGCTGCCTCCTTGCCCATGGCAAAGAGCTTGCCAAAGGACTTAGCCCCACTCTGACTTGAAGAAGCTGCTCCGGATTGTTTGTTCCCCTCATTTGCAGTCCTCTGAAAGTTGGTACTCCCACTCTGCTGACTCTGCTGGTTACGGTTCGGTAGTTGTTGTAGCTTCCCCGGTAATCGTTACTAGCTCCGGACCTCGCACCTCCCCATAGCCGACATAGGTGTGTGATAAGCTGTTATACCAGACCCCACCGAACGAGAGCCATCGAACCGGACATAGGTGCCCGTATCCACCGGACTCATTCACCCCGGATGATCGGCATTCAAACCTCTTGTGTCCTGTCTTTCCAAAGCCAAAACAAGTAATCCCCGTAGAGCTACCTCCCCCGCTGGTGCCCCCCAAGCCGCCTCCACTCGAGCTCTCATACCCCTGGGGCTCGTTAGTGGAGTACCCACCATATCTGCCCGAACTCGCTTCTTTGCCACAAGATTATCGCTCGTGGTCTCCAGCTTCCTTTTCTCGGCCTTGCCTTTCTTATCGGCCTTGATCCGCTCCGAGAGCCTCTCAAAGACAGCACACCGACCCCTCAAGTAAATGTCCTGAACTGTGGTGGGTGGAGTTGTTGTGAGCCTCTTCTTGATGTCCATAGTGAGTCCCCGCTCAAACCTCATAGCCAGCATAGCCTCATCCTGCCCAAAGTCATCAATGTATGAGGATAACTGTCGAAATTTCCGATGATAAGCCTCCACTGTCATGTCTTCTGTCATCTTGAAAGTGCAAACTCCTCCCGTAGCTTGGCTTTTTGGAACTCGGGCATGAACTCATTCTTCAGAAGCTCTTGGAATTCCAACCAAGACACATGTCCCGTCTCAAGATCCCTAGCAACCTGTCGCATCTCCACCTTATTGCTGGTCCACCAGTCATTGGCTGTGGCCTTAAGATAGTGGGCAGCTTGATCCACTTGCAGCTCATCCGGACATGCTATCAGCTCAAACAGATTGGTGAATTCTCTACACCATTCCCCCAGCAATTGAGGTTCCCCCTCTCCAGTGAATATTGTGGGGTTATGCCTTGCCACAATGGTGCTCATCTTTCCCGGATCCACTCGTTTAGCCTTTAGGGCCTCATTCTCAGCTCGGAGCCTATTCAACTCCGCTTGGGTGTCATTAGCAGCGGTATCCCTTTTCGGAGGCATGTCTACAAAAATTTAGGAGAGTTAGTAATGTTCCTTGCAACACTAGAATTACATCGGCTACTCTAGCCAATTCTAATCATCTCCTACCCTACATATCTAGCTAACATGGTTCAGGGATCACATAACCGCATATCACTAGACATAACATCCATCTTAAAATCTTAAGCATCATATATATATATCTTACTTCATTATCATGCCAATTCTTTCCTCCGAATCACAAATAAACACATGTGTACCTATACTAACAGCATATCACCTTGCCTAATTTCTCATATCATAGAATAGTCTTTCATGTTCAATATCATACAACTTTCCTACTCTACCCTTTTCTCTCATATGATCTCAAGGTACCCGGGTCAAACTGAGAGGGCCAATGGTTCGGTGTGAGGGGGCCCCTAACTCATCCCTTACCTTTAGTGTGCTCCTAACAGTTCTATCCCGGGGGTTCATTTTATTTGACTCTTCCTAAATTCATTAGATTCATTGATTTAGGCCTGAGGATCGTTCGCTCTGATACCACTTTGTAACACCCCCATTTATTTAATGGCCTGAACTAGGACTCCTCAGATAAATGACAGTGTTACCATCTCGGAAACCCGAGGCAGTAGATAACAAAGGAAAGAAAACACAGTACTTTATTAAAATGTTTATAGTGAGATTACAACTGGAAATAAAACAAAGTCTCAAAATACGACCAAAAGATAAAGTCTGATAAAACTACTAATAAGACTAAGGTGAGCTAGGCACTAAGTCAGTCATCCAAGCTCTCTTCCCGGCCAGCTCCCATCGGTCTACGAAATACTGTCAATCTGCTAACCAATAATTGGGTCATCACAGCGTACACGAATACATTGGGGTCACCTGAAGCTGAGTAGGTAATACAATAAAACAGCTACATAATACACATGCTCCTCCATTACCACCACCGCTATCACAACTCATAACCCGGACAACCCAGCCATACCGATCCCCGGTAGACTATACATCGACCGTAGCCGATCTGCCAAAGACTTGTTGAGGACACTAGGGCAAGTCCTGCAGAACCCGCCTGGGCCTTATCACCACACCATACTCACCTCCATCTCCACCAACTCCAATGCAATAATATATTAAAACCGTTCAACGATAATACTTAACGGAATTAAATCAGACAATCATATTATATCATGTAAATCACCGATGCAGTCAATCCAGTCACATAGTACTATATCAAGTCCAGTGTATTCCCCTACCTCAAATAGCGGTAATAAGCTAAGCTGCAGATCGAAGTACTCCACCGAAACTCGCCACCTAAACATATACATAACATAATTAATTCACATAACTATTCCCGTTCCCATACTCAAGAGTCACTATAAGTAGAAACTTTCCCAAATTAGAAGTTACTAAAAATGTAAGTTACCCAAAATAGAAAGTTTCCTAAAATGGGAAGTTTCCAAAAATAGCAACTTACTAAAAATAGCAGGTTACTAAAATTAGTAACCTTCCCGAAATAGAATCCCGACTCAAAGCCTAAATATATGATTCCGTCATCGCTACTTAATATCGACTTAATAACTAAAACTAATAATAGAAATAATAATAATGTACATATTTTCCGACTTACTAAAAATAGAAACCGTAACAAAAATACCCAAAAACAAAAACTCAACCCGACACACAAATGCACCCACTTCAACCCGACACAACTCCCTCCAACAACCACCAGCCCTCACCGCCGACCACCAGGCCTAACACCAGGTCTGGCCTGGTCACCTCCAACCACCACCAACGTGGTCGACCCACGACGGTGGTCAGAACCACCACCACCAACACCCCCTGTCTGCAACTCTGTCGCCACAAAACGCCACAACAGGCCCATTTCTGACCCGTCTGCCACCACGACACATCCCTGCCACCTCGCCTAACCACCACCCTTGACACCACCGTCGAACGGCGACTCTGACACACATGGCACCACCGATTCGACCTCCCCCGAGTCGACGGTGGTGCCACCCCATTATCCTATGTCTGAAATGAAACAGAACCACCTATATCAACCCCCGCGCCTGATCGCCACCACTGCAACCACCAACAGCGACGACAACCACTCAACCTACCACCACACGACTCGACTCACAACCAGCAACACATCCCTCACCCCGACGACTGCTATAACAGCCCCTAAATGACGTACAACCCAGATCAAACTAGCGTGACAGAAATGAAAACAGGGGACCTTACCTACGACGGCCGTCGATCTGCGCTATTCCGGCAAGTACGACCACCCTCGTCCACGAGCAACAGCTTCCCTAGACTCACGGCAGACCCTACTCCCTCCACACTCACTGGCGTGCGTTCGTTCACTGTAGTTGTGGCTTGCGGCGTGGAGGAAAAGAGGTTTGATGATGATGATGTGCAAAAAATGACGGTAGGGAGGGGACTAGGTTTTAAGGTTGATTTAGGGTTTGGTTTTAGGGTTTTGGTGAGTGGTAAAATGGTAAATGGGTAAGTGGGTAAATGGGTTATAACATCTTGACCCAACATGCCACCTAAAACTATAAACCCGACTCATCTTACAATATGAATCAATTAATTACCTTTACGCTTTTGCCATTACAATAATAACATGATTTAATTACTTTTACGATACTACTAAATAATAATATCTCGCTCAATCGATAATAAAATACGGGGTACTACAATATATATATATATATATATATTGTTTGGGCTAAAAATAGCATAATAGAGGAGGCCCACTTAATAAGGTAAAGGCTAGGGATGGAGTGATAAGAAGGAAGGGAGCCCGCGGATAAGGGAGTGGAGAAACGGGCTTAAGGAAGATCAAGAGCCCATCATAGAGGGCGCCCGCGTTAAGGAAAGAAGTGTCAGGGAGAAGTTAGGGAGAAGTCAGGAAGTTCAAGAAGAATTGGCAAGGGAGTCCGGGTTTGGAAAGAGTCCTTATGGAAATTATATTCCCTTTCCATATTCGAGGTAGGACATAACTAGGGTTCTTACCCTATAAATAGCCAAGGGAGCGAATCAAGAATTCATTCATCCACGGGCATTCATACTCCACGGGCATTCATACGCCAACATTCAAGATCACATCTCAGCATATAATATATGTTCATTCTAGATCTCTCAGGCCTGACACCTAGGATCAGCAGGATTAGCTTCGTACCATAATTGTAATCATCCTCCTATTCATATAGTGCAATACTTGGCAGGGTACCGTCCCTCCCGTGGTTGTTCCCACATTGGGTTTTCCGCGTCACCAAATCTCTCGCGTCACTTTACATTACGCACTTTATTTTCCTATTTACTTATTGACATACGAACTATTACATAATCGACCAACGAATATAGACTACATTGACCTTAATCAATCGACTTGGGTAAAAATACCTAAACATTTTGGCGCCCACCGTCGGGCATTGTGGTCGTCAATCGTTGATATTCTAGATATACAATGGAAAAGCAAGCATCTAAAGCCATGTCAGGGAGCAGGCAACCATCGCCACCACCACCGTCTACCCAAAGTCCAACATCGACAGTGGCCACGCAGGCTCCCGGACATACCTCAAGAATCATACCGACAACAAAAGCTTCTCTACCTCCCAGGACTCCTGCTGTCGTGACCCAGACCAGGTCAGAAAAGGGAACAGCAAGTTCAGGCACCACTCCGCCACCTAGTCCCTCACAAATCTTACTCACTGGCGGGGAAAATCTTCAGAAAGCTATGGAAAACATGAGAGAAGAACAAAGGAGAGCAGATGCTGAGGTAAAAAAAAGGGACAGAGAGCTCTGGGCACAGATTGATATCCTGAAATAGCAGTCTGCCATCCCAGTGGGTGGGACAGGTGAAGGAAGATCTCCTTTGATAGATTTGACACGGGGAGTATCGGGCAGCAGGCAGATACCAGCCGAGCTAATAACAAGGTTAGATTTGGCTACAGTACCGTCAGATGGAAGAATAACCCCACAAGGGTTAGGATACCTCACACCAGATAGCTGGCAGCCGGCTAACTGCATAGGGGCACAAACAGGTGGCCTCTCCGTCAGCAGCCCCGCAGCAATCGGGCAGACACCCGCAGCAAGATCCGAGTCAAACCAGCAAGTGAATTGGCAGAAGGGGACGATCGTTACCACAACCCCCCTGACCGCCGGAGCTTATCATAATCTTCAAGAACCCGGATCAGGAGGAAGTACGCAGATAGCTGACAGACGGACCCCAGATTCGGCCAGTATAACTAATCAGCATTACTTGGAACTAAAAGAGATGCTGAGCAGGGTCCCAGGGCTACCACCCCCACTCGAGAAAGCAGCTCTAGACAGTTATGCCGACTCGCCATTCGTGGACACCATATCCATCACAGCCATGCCAAAGGGATTCATGAATCCAAATATGCCTCTCTTCGACGGCACAGCAGACCCCTTTGATCATGACGGTAACAGCTATAGGACAAGTCAAGGAGGCATGCATGTGAAAAGGATTCAGGTCCACCCTAACAGGACCAGCACTTCGGCAGTACAGGAGAAGGCAGCTGCCGTAATTAGGTTGGAGGAAGATGTCTTAGCCAGAGCCAGCTTGCTAAGCGCATCTAGCATCTCCAGTACATCAGCCGTAGAGAAATCAGGAAGAAAGCAAACCACCAGCAAGAAGGACGAGAGGTACAGACCATATGGGAGGGGAGTCAACAGAATCGAAGAAAATCAGTTACTCCCCACTCTGGCAGAATACGGATTCACCACAGGAATCGGAGGAATCTTGAAGGCACTTAGGGAGATGGGAGACGGAGTCAGGTGGCCTAACCCACCGGTGGAGAGCAGGCATGGAGGAAGGATAGCAAGAAGAAGTGTGAGTTCCACCGGGATATTGGGCACAACACTGAGGATTGTTATACATTACGAAGAGAGATCAAGCGCCTGTACGAACAAGGAAAGCTGAGCCACCTATTACCACGTGGGGCAAGCGAAGAAGATAAGGTAGGCTCCGCCAAACCGGCAGACCCACCCACATGCACCAAAATTATAAACGTGATAACAGGCGGCTCAGACTTGAGCGGACTGACATATTCAGCAGCCAAGAGACACGCTACAGAGACCAAAGGAGATAGGCCAGCCAATTCATGCATAATTTTTCATAGTGACCTGCCAGCAGTCAGCTTTGATGAAGGAGATACATACGATGAACGAGAACATCATGACGCACTTATTATCACCTTATCAATGGCCAATTGCACAGTTAGAAAGGTCTTGGTAGATACAGGAAGCTCGGTCAACTTGATCATGCTAAAAACTATAGAAAATATGGGATTCAGCGAGAAGGATTTACAGAAGAAGACTATTCCGCTAGTAGGCTTTAGTGAAGAAATAGCCAGCTCGGTAGGTGAGATAGTCATCCCCACCGATGTGGAGGGAGTCAACAAGCAAGTCAGATACCTGGTCATAGATGGCCCCTCTACTTACAACGTCATCTTAGGAAGACCATGGTTGCACCCAGATGAAAGCAGTCCCCTCAACATACCACCAGTGCATAAAATTCCCCACCCCATAGGGAGTAGAAACGATAAGAGGAGATCAGGAGGAAGCTAGAGGCTGCTATAAGAAGGCACTCAAGTGCACTGCCAGCCCCCCCGCATAGCAATTACAGAAGCAGCCTATCCAGGACGAATACATCGAACCGCCAGCAGAAGAGCTGGATCAAATCAACCTGGATAAGCTACACCCAGAACGAACTGTGCTCATTGGAGAAGGATGTACAGGAAGCTTAAGACATTAGTTATTCAAGTTCTTACAAGATAACATGGATTGTTTTGCATGGTCACACGATGACATGACAGGAATAGATCCGTCCATCATAACACATAAGCTTAGTGTAGACCCAAAGTGCAAACCCATCCTACAGAGAAGAAGGAAGTTTGCAGCGGAGAGAAATAAGGGAATCAACCAGGAAGTAGATAGCCTGCTGGCGGCAAAGAAAATAAGAGAAGTAAAATATCCAGAATGGCTGTCCAACGTAGTGGTGGTGCCTAAGAAGAATGGGAAATGGAGAGTATGTGTTGACTTCACCGATCTCAACAAAGCGTGCCCTAAATATCCATTCCCGCTGCCTCATATTGATGCAATGGTGGACGCGACAGCTGGACATGAGATGTTAACATTCCTGGACGCATGGAGTGGATACAATCAGATCAAGATGGATCCTGCAGATCAGGAGAAGACGGTATTTATGTCTGAAAGAGGAATATATTGCTACAACGTCATGCCATTCAGCCTAAAAAACGCAGGTTCCACAAATCAGAGGCTGGTTAACCACATGTTCAAAGAGCAGATAAGAAGAACAATGGAGGTGTATATTGATAACATGGTGGTGAAATCAGAAAAAGCCAGAGATCACATGCAACATCTGGCATAAACGTTCAGCACCCTCAGGGAGTACAAGATGAAGCTAAATCCATCTAAATGCACCTTCGGAGTATCTTCTGGCAAATTCCTGGGCTATATCGTAACTCAAAGAGGAATAGAGGCCAGCATCGAGCAGATCAAAGCCATCTTACAGCTGGAGTCACCTGAGAAGCCTAAGGATGTTCAAAGACTAGCCGGGAAGGTAGCAGCAACGAACAGTTCATCTCAAGATCTTCAGATAAATGCAGGCTATTTTACGACGTACTAAGGAAAAGCCAAAAATTTGAGTGGACCTCTGAACACGAGCAAGCCTTCAGAGAGCTGAAGCATTACCTCAGCAGCCCGCCGCTGCTGTCGAAACCAGAACCAGGAGAACCACTATTCCTATATCTAGCCGTCACAGATGTAGCAGTGAGTGCAGTCCTGGTCAGAGAGCAGGAAAGGGAGCAGAAACCAGTATACTACGTGAGCAAATCCCTACTGCCGGCAGAGACCAGGTACACGTCCCTTGAAAAGTTAGTACTAGCATTGGTAGTGGCATCTCGCAAACTGCGCCCCTATTTTGAGTCCCACATTGTACATGTCGTGACCAATTACCCGCTAAAAGCTATCATGAGGAAGCCTGAACTATCGGGCGAGAATGTCGAAATGGTCTCGTACACCTCGGTGGGTACGACATCCAATATGACCCGTAACAAAGAATCAAATCACAGGCATTGGCTGACTTCGTGTCAGACTTCAGTCCTGCCATCCACAATCTAGCAGATAAAGAGATCCTCACTTTAGGAGGAAGCAAAGAGGCAGAAATCTGGCAGATGCATATTGACGGAGCCTCCAACCAAAGGGGGGCAGGCGTAGGATTAATTTTACGGTCACCACAGGGAGACGTGATAGCACAGGCAGTAAGATGCGAATTCAAGGCAACCAACAATGAGACAGAATACGAGGCCTTGACATTGGGAATGAAGCTAGCTTTGGAGTTGGGGGTCAGGCACCTGCTCATATCTAGTGACTCTCTATTAATAGTCAACCACGTGAATGATGAGTTTATAGCCAGAGATTCGAAAATGATTGCATAGCTAAAGTAGCAAAGGAGTTAAAACAAAAATTCGAAACTTGCAAGCTTAAACAGATCCCCAGAGATCAGAACGTGGAAGCAGACGCCCTAGCAACCCTGGGGGCAACATTCAAACCAACAGAGCTATCCAGCATCCCAATAGCACATATGCTGGAACCTTCCATTCAGAAAGCAGACGAAATAAACAGGGGTGAACTGGAGGATCCACAGAGCGAGAAAGAAATCCGAACAGTTACAGAGGAAGGCGAGAACTCCCAGCCAAACAGGCAGCCAGGCCAAGTAGCCAACCAGGCAGACGACTGGCGCACACCTTACCTAGACTGGCTGCGCTATAACAATCTACCAGATGACAAGAAGGAAATAAGAGCTTTCAGAGTGAAGGCCTCCAGGTTCATACTCATTGATGATACATTATACATAAAATCACTAGCCGGCCCCTACTTACGGTGCCTGGACAAAGAGGAAGCCCAGACTGTGTTGCATGCTCTCCACAGTGGCGAATGTGGAAACCATGCAGGGGGCAGGAGTCTGGCAAATAAAGCCCTCAGACAGGGATACTATTGGCCTACAATGAAGGGAGATGCAACAGAGTATGCACGAAAATGTGACGCCTGCCAGCGCTCAGCGCCCATGATCCATCAGCCAGCAGAGCCCCTACACCCTATCATTTCTCCCTGGCCATTCATGGCATGGGGCATGGACATAGTAGGCCCTCTACCACGGGCCACAAGTAATAGAACCTGGATGTTAGCAATGACAGATTACTTCTCCAAGTGGATAGAGGCAGAAGCATTCACGGAGGTGAAAGACAAACAGGTCATCTCATTCATAAAACGAAACATTATTGGCAGATTTGGTATCCCATCAGAGATCATATGTGACAATGGCTCACAATTCATCTCCAACGACACCGAGGGATACTGTGCCAGGTAGAGCATCACCTTAAAAAAGTCAGCACCTAGGACTCCAAAGTCCAACGGACAAGCTGAATCCAGCAACAAAATCATTATGGACAATCTGAGAAGGAGGTTACAGGAGTTAGGAGGAAAGTGGGCAGATGAATTGCAACTAGTATTATGGTCATACAGAACGACACCAAAGATAGCAACAGGTCAAACACCCTTCAGCCTGGTGTTTGGCGCAGAAGTAGTCATTCCGACAGAGGTTCTGGTTCCCACTCACAGGTATGGAAATATGACGAGAGAACTGAACAATACAGAGATGACCAGAAGCCTGGACACAATTGACGAGCTGCGAGCAAGCGCAAAAATCCGTCCGTCGCCTACAAACAATCGGTGGCTAGGAGTTATAACAAGAATGTAAAAGTCGGGGCTCCTGGAGGTAGGAGACTGGTCCTCCGAGAGGTGTTTCAGAACACCAAGAATCGAAAAGCAGGCAAATTCGCCTACAAATGGGAAGGACCATACCAGGTAGAAGGAGTTGTTGGCCATGGCGCATACAGACTGATGACTATGGACGGTCAAATCATACAACGCCCATGGAACATACTTCACCTGAAGAGATATTACTTTTAATAATAAGTAGACTTTAGCTTTCAGAATAATGTATTGTGAGAAGCCAAATCATTTTTAAAACATAAAATAAAAATCCGATAGTAGGCATACTGCCAATTTCACTCTTATTTCTGGTGTCTTTAGTCATTTTTAAGACTTTAAACTACTATTGGATGGTGTGGTCTGGCAGCGTCCTGGGACCACAATTGCTCTGATACCCCATGAGATAGCGACAGGTACTTCACATCATTCTAATAGATTTTCTTATTTTCAGGCTTCTCTAAGTACATCACTTTGAATCCTAGCGTCTATGGTACTTTGAAAGGATGTCTAGCAGATCACAACGCCAACGCGGGGTGACAAGGCACACGACACTCCAACATGCCTAACCTATTTTCTCCACAAGGAGCACCCTCACCAGGCGGACTGTGGAACATACAAAAGGGAGCCTGGTTGACAGCTGAATACGCTTATCCAACTACCCCTGATACCACCCCCTGGACGTAGCTCGTACTAATCACAATTAATCAGGGCCTCAGCATGCATGCACAAACGAACATGGAACGTAGGGATATCTGCGCTACCAGAATCCTGCAGCTTCTTCATCTGGTCCTAGAATGACGATAAACTTGCCTCAATGACGCCCATGTTGGCTTAAAACGAGATGAACACACCTTTCTTCATGAACAAGGTTAAGTAATCCAAAACTGCGGCATACGTTTAAATCAGCCATCCGGCTAACACGGCAGCTAGCTTAGTCTGGATCAGTCTTTTCAGGCTGACCAGGCTGGTCTAAATCAGCCTCCTGGGTTGACACGACCACTCCCCCTCACATTGCGGCATACGCCTAAATCAGCCATCAGGCTGACACGGCAGCAGCTGAGTCAGAACGTTAGCCTTTTCAGGGTGACAGGACTCGCCTAAATCAGTCAAACAGACTGACACGGCAAAAACTTCCTAAAATCAGGGAAGATAAACAACAAACACACGATATGTAAGCTAAAACCTTGCCAAACTATGACAAGGGGCATTTCAAAATATGGCCGAAAGTACGGCCCAAAGTTTAACCGCCACCTTGGCGGGGCAACCACAAAAAAAAAAAACAAGTTTGAAACTTACAAAGTCTGCCACCTCTGGGCCAGACTACCAAAAAAGTTCATCAAAACATAAAAATTTAGTTATCGGTCACATTAATGACCTCCACCTCTGGCACCTCCTCTGCCTGCTGATCGCTCATTTCGTGCATCGCATCGCTTGCATATCCTCGCCCGCCATAGCTCCCCGAGCTCCGTCGCAGCATCCGGGACGTTCCAAAGATCACCCCAAAGCACTGCTCGGCCAACGCAGAGAATTCACCTCACCAACCTCGGCATCGCATACTCGGATCGGGTTGAGCGGGGTAGAGCATCTCCACCGCTTCTCCTCTTCCTCTATGGCTCTTTGGGTGGGAGCGTCCTCGAGGGCAAGACGCATCCCACCGATCTTTCCCGCCAGGTAGCATATGCAACAACATTGGTGGCCAGGAAATCACCACCGATTTTCTCATCGAGCGCTGAGGGAGTCGAGAAAGTATTGCACACCGCCCGAGTATGCGCCACCGGTGATCGCCCCCTCTTTCACTTCTTCTTGGTGACAAGCAAGCTCGGTCTTGACTCCACCACACGCTCCTTCGGATCGATCCATTTCTTTGTGCCAAATCGCCACGATCTCCTTCACCTCCTGGTTCTTGGCACTGGTAGCACGGCTGGTCGTCTGCACTATGTTGATCATCTTCCTATTGTAAAGTGCAGACTGGAGGGTCTGGGGCAGAGCATATCAAGAGTCAGCAAGGAAGTCAGGAGGCAGAATCCAAGTAAACAGACAGACAGGCAGGTAGAAAGTAAAGGATATTTACCATGAAAGCGTTGTGCAAGTCATTTTCAGCCATCTCCTCTGGGGTGAACTCCGAAAACGTTTCCTCAACAGGAGGAAAGAGCAGCTGATCAATCTCCGGCCAGTAGGGCACCTTGTCCACGTTCCCAAAGCCTTCTGGGAAGTGAGCAATAATGCCTCCGCTAAATGAAGCCCGAGGACTGGCAGGAGGAGTAGGCGAATGGCGAGATAACGGGTTAACCTCCAGGGGCTCACGTGCGGCGAAGCTCGGAAACGTGGGAGGAGTCTAAAAAGAGGCCGGAGCACTCCTCTGGAGGCGGAGAGGCCACGTCGGGCCGGCGGAAGGTCTCTTTCTTTTAGCACTTTGGAGGATGAGTTCCAATTGATCAACTTTTGAACCTGCAAGCATATATAGTCTCGGACAACCGAGAATGCTTAAAACATTAGCGAAGAACAAAGATGCAAACGAAAGTGGTTACGAAACCTTACCGGAAGACATACTGTGGGTGATTGAGGAGGATTGGAGGAAGAAGCGGTGAAAAACCAGGAAGCAGTGTCCGGGAACTTTCTCTCGTATTCGTAAATCTTTGAATGACTTGCTTGCAGGCGGGGATCTTGGTGCCGATACGGGTAAGGTCACGGGGGCTCGCACGAAGACGATGAAGTAAGCTAGTAAGCGGCGAGATAAAACAAATCAGGTGACAGGAAGGCTACTTACTCAAGTCGAACCCATTTCTCGAAAATATAATCGGCAGAGGAGGTGGATGGAGTCCTTCCTCACGTAGAAGAAGTCCTCAAACCATTTCTCATCGCGAGATTTTGACACGTGTACGAAGGGAGCCTCTCCACGGCCCCGAAAGGAGAATTGACCCCGCCTGTGGATCGATGTTGTACATATGGGCCGGATCGCCCGAGTGACAGATTTGCCACGACTCGACCGGCGGCCGAGAGAAGAGAAAAACTCTCCAAATGGCGGCAGAGATTTGTGCCATGGCGAAATTGTTGGTGAAGATAAAATCTTGAATGAGTTTAGGGAAAGGAAAACGGAGGCCATATCTAAACGGGTACAAGTAGAAACTTACCCACCCTGGACGAAGGGCGTCAGCTTTTTGTCCCGGTTCAGGGATGGCGATATCCACCCCGTCGCCAAGACCAAGCAGATTCTTGATCGTGGGGATGTCGGCCGGCGTTAAAGCAGAATCACAATCGTGGGGGTGCTTAAAAAGTCCCCGAGAAGGGAAAATGGGATCGAGATTACGATCAGAAGGTGTGGAGGATTGACGAGTTTTGCCCATGGTGGAGAGAGAAAATAAAAATTAAAAGAAGAAGAGAAGATGGATTACCTGATAATGAAGACGGGGAGGGGAACAGTGAAACCGGCAAGTAGTGAAAGAGGAGGAAGGTTGAGGTTTAAGAGAGAAGAATTTTTGAAATAATTTGAAGTGATTAATGAGAGTGGAGGAGGAACGTTGGAGTTATAAAGAGGAGAGAGGGAGTTGGGTGCGAAGAAAGAGGAGTAGGGCGGCTGGAAATGATGGCTTGCATGGGAAGGAGTAAAAGACGGCGTAGGGTTTTTTAACATTTGGTTACGTAAAATTCCTTGCTCAATACTTGAAAGCGTACTTCACAAGAAATTTGGGGCAAACTGTTTGGGCTAAAAATAGCATAATGAAGGAGGCCCACTTAATAAGGTAAAGGCTAGGGATGGAGTGATAAGAAGGAAGGGAGCCCGCGGATAAGGGAGTGGAGAAACGGGCTTAAGGAAGATCAAGAGCCCATCATAGAGGGCGCCCGCGTTAAGGAAAGAAGTGTCAGGGAGAAGTTAGGGAGATGTCAGGGAGATCAAGGAGAATTGGCAAGGGAGTCCGGGTTTGGAAAGAGTCCTTATGGAAATTATATTCCCTTTCCATATTCCAGGTAGGACATAACTAGGATTCTTACCCTATAAATAACCAAGGGAGCGAATCAAGAATTAATTCATCCACGGGCATTCATACGCCAACATCCACGGGCATTCATACGCCAACATTCAAGATCACATCTCAGCATATAATATATGTTCATTCTAGATCTTGCAGGCCTGACACCTAGGGTCAGCAGGATTAGCTTCGTACCATAATTGTAATCATCCTCCTATTCATATAGTGCAATACTTGGCAGGGTACCGTCCCTCCCGCGGTTGTTCCCACATTGGGTTTTCCGCGTCACCAAATCTCTCGCGTCACTTTACATTACGCACTTTATTTTCCTATTTACTTATTGACATACGAACTATTACACAATCGACCAACGAATATAGACTACATTGACCTTAATCAATCGACTTGGGTAAAAATACCTAAACAGGCCTCTTTCCCACACTTATTATTTACAACATCCAATGACGGATATAGTGTGGTGAGAAGGCAATCTTTGCAAATTAAAATAACATATTTTTGGATTTTAAAAGTTTTTTTGAAAATAAAAAACATGTTTTTTGTTTTTTTTTTTTTAAGTTATAAAATTTCCTCCCCACACTTATTTATTTACATAATGTGTGGAGGAGATTCGGAAATTAAAAGAACGTGTTTTTGTGAAATTTTCAATTTTTAATTTTTTTTATTTGTATTTTTGAAATAAGGATGCAATGCATGAACTACTATAACAACCCGACCTTCCACCGTCGTAACACACCCCACCTAAAGGTATGATATTCACTTTTGGACCCGTTTTGTCCTCACTTAACTAATTAAGCCCAAAAGCACAAGGCCTTGTTACTAAGTGGTGGGTGGAAGCCCATATAAATATCTCATAAGCCACTCAATTTGCCGATGTGGGACAACTTCCCACTCAATCTCTTGGGGTGTTACAAACTCCCCCACTTAAATAACACAACGTCCCTGTTGTGTCCGGAGGCTCACTGCAGCCAAGCCCAGAATCCTCCCCCGCTAGGTGGGTGACCCAGGTACTCCTGACCACAGGCTCACCGCACGGTCGCAGCGTTGCATTGATACCATTTACAACAACCCGACCCTCCACCGTCGTAACACACCCCACCTAAAGGTCGGATATTCACTTTTGGGCACGTTTTGTCCTCACTTAAGCCCAGAAGCACAAGGCCTTGTTACTAAGTGGTGGGTGGAAGCCCTTATAAATATCTCATAAGCCACTCAATTACCCGATGTGGGACAACTTCCCACTCAATCTCTTGGGGTGTTACAACTACCCTATATGAAAGATTAGAAATACGAGCAAATTACTCTATATGGATACAAGTTCTATATGTGACAATATTTTACAAAATTTAAATCTAATGCAAGCCTAAATGAATGCAACTAAATGACTTACTAAGCTTAATTATATTACAAATAATATAAATGCATACAAAAAAAATAAATATGAATGAGAGAATTTGGATTAAAGGGTCATACTTGTGCTTTGGATTGGAAATAGGAGCAAAATAGGCCAAAAGACTAGGCCACCTAGGACTCGTCGTCCACATCATCATCATCGTCATCTCCATCTTCGAACTTGGCCTCTCGGATAAAGTCATCCGGGTTCATGGCCATTGCAGAGCCGCCCAAGGCATGTTCCTCCACCGTAAGGTCAATGTCCACTTCACGCCCCGCCTCCGAGGTACTAGCATGGCCGACTTCACCAAAAATGGAGGGGGTTCCTCCGAACCAATGGGCGTTGTGCCCCTCCCCTTGAGTAGAGGCCAGGGGGGAAGACCGGGGCTCTAAAGTAGTCCGGGCGGAGGTTTCTATCGCCGTAGGAAAAGATCCCGTCTTTCGGATGTCCGCCATCCGGGGCAAGGTAATACAAAGGGTGGAGGCCGGAAGGGTGCTCGTATCCCCTCTGAATGTAGTCGTCATAAACGGGAAATTGCCCAACCGAGTGATCAAAATAATTGCGGTCCATCCTTTGTTGCAAGGTAAGTCTCTCACTCGCGACGTTTTGCATCCCCAAGTTCATATTGTTTATGAATTCAATCAAGTCGGGATGGAGCGAGGGGTGTTTTGGGACTTGACTTGACGACCCTTCGCCATGGTGGGGGGGTCCGGGGAAGAAAGGGGAGGTAGGAAAGGTGTACCGGAGGGAGGATTGTGTCTCCCCACGGTGGTCCCTCTCGTTCACAATTAGCGGGTTCTTATGAGGGCTGGAAGGATCCTCCTCCGCTTCAAGTTCAAAGAGGTAGGAAGCCTCTCCAGGCTTGATTTTCATTTTTCGGGCGTTTGGAAGCGGGATGGAATGTCGCTTGTTGATTTGCCAATACTCGACTCCCTCATTCGGATTTACCTTGAACCATTCAAGGTTCTTTGACATGTAATATTTTGTGATGTAAATTTCCCCGGGCACATAATTCATGGTGGATACATATATCGGCCAGTCAAGGGACCTAGCAATTCGGGTGATGATGCCACCCACATGGAGGGGTACCTTTTGCGCCGGGGCATTAGATAGCTTTGCAAGGTGCAGGGCCAAGTGATGACCAATGTTAATACGGTATTTGGATGGTTGGGTGATCAAATAGGAGCCAAAAATTTCAAGCTCATGGGCTCGAATTGCCCACGGTTCATCTCGGGCGAAAACCGTACACCCCATGAACCAGAACCAAGTTCTCATAGCGGCATTGTGGCAAGATATTTCGGGTCTTTTAACCCCGACCTTATCCTCTAGACCAGAAATGGTGGTCCATACCCGCGAATAATGGAGCCATTCGGGTACCTTATGTGACTCTGCATCCTCTAGGCCAGAAATCCGACAATGTCGGGAAAGGGATAGATTATGGTCCCTATTCACGAGACGGAAATGAATCGCCGCCACCATACCCATTTTCTTGTGCTTATAAATTCGCAAGCTACTCAAAAATTCCCATGTGAGACGGGGATAAGTCCGTTCCACCATGTTATACATTCCCTTCATCCCCACACCCGCAAATAAGGAATCAGTTTCCTTATCTAGTCCTAGACTATGCATAGAAGGGCGACAAATCCACCTAGTCGGGGTTAGGGGCGATTTTAGAATAGAACAAACTTATCTTTTTAAGTTTGTGTGACAAACTCGACATTGGAGAAATCCGGATCCGGGTTGGTGTTTGTTGCCATTTGAGCCACAAGTTCGGCTTGAGCCCGAGCTAAATCACCCTTTGTTCTATTGGAAGCCATTGATGAAGGATGTGGTGAAGGTAGGAAGGAGATTTGGGGGATTTGCGGGTTCGTATGAGGGAAGAAGGTGGAAGTGATTGGGAAAATTGAAGGAGAAGAATGAATTAGATAGGGGTGTCGTGTGGGTTTTAATTCCAGATCTGGGGCTCTTTAACTAAAGTACCAACTAACTAAAGTAGATTGATATAAAGCTAAATAACTAAAGTACCAACTAACCTAGACAACTAAAGTAATAAAGAAAGTAATAGAAATAATAATTGTCTAAATAATAAAGGCCCAGGGTTCGATTTCACCACCAACATGTTCAATTACTATCATAAATCCGTCAGTTAGTTTTCAAGGAAATGTGTTATGGGGAAACGCCTTTAATTCGCCAAACACCTCCCTCCCGAGTTCGTGTTTGGACACTAGCAACTCCGATTTACCTCCCTCCCGGGTTCGTAAGTCGGAGTCCCTTATCCTAAGTTAAGGTCAATAAGCGGACGTTATCTTCCCTGCCATCCCACTCCCTCACCCAAGGGTCGATTTCAAACCGAAAATTAAAGGCACCCTTCTCAAGTTCTCTCTTCCGAGTTCCACTCAAGTTGGCAACTAGTTTAAGTGAGGTAAGCCGACTCCCAACCTAGCTAGCCAAATCCCGTTGACGGTTAAGGGTAAAAAGTCAACAACAATCCCAAATAAAATATTACAAGTCAAATCCTTTAATTAACCCAACCAACTCCACCAACAACTAATTAAATGGAATTTAATCATGTAAACTTGACATGTTAGGGATTAATCGAACCCTAGTGAGATAACTATTCACTAATTAAACTTGAATTAACAGTAAACATTATAACTACTCTAATAACAACATTAAACATATTGAAAATAACAAAGGTTAAAACTTTAAAGTGAACTAAATTAAACTAAACTAACCAAATATAACAATAACAATTACACTAAACTTGGTAAAACTAATAAAGATTAAAACTTTGATTAACTAACTAATTAAAACACAATAATAATCTAATTAACAATAAGAGAAAAGGAAAGAGAAGAAATAATACCAAACATGAAAGGAAATTGTATAAGAAAGCTAGGAACATGTCTTACAAACCCAAAAGATTGAATCTTGGAGTATAATTAATCTAATCTAAACTAATTTTTAGGAAAGAAATTTGGGAGAAAAATGGTCTAAAACCTAAAACTAAATCTGAAAATAATAGGGGGGGGGGGGGGTATTTACCGGTTGGGAGACCGGTTACTAGTCTGCCGGTAGGGAGTGTTGGTCAGATTTTCCAAAAATTTTAATTCTTTCCAAATGAAAATTGCTCACTACCGGTAAGGGTACCGGTAGCCGGTTCACCGGTTTGGAATCCTTTGTCCTTCATTTTGCCTTGTTTTTCCTCAGAGCTGGTGTTCTCTGCCGGTGAGCCGGTTGCCTGCCTACCTGCAAAGAACCATCCTTCTTCCTTTTTCTTCGTGGTGTGCATAAAGTGGTTGCCTCTACCGGTGAGCCGGCTGCCGGCCTACCTGTAGAGGGATCACCTTCCTTCAAATTTCTCATGTTTTCTTCAATAGGGGTGCTCTTACCGGTTAGCTGGTTGCCGGTCTACCGGCACACACCCCTCCTTCACTTCACCCTGTCAATTTTTGTTCAGAATAAAAAACGCGCGCTATCGGTGGGGGCATCGGCTGCCGGTCCACCGGCAGGGAGCGCTCTTCCTTCAAATCCAAATTCATAATTCTTCGAAGTAAAAGGGGCTCTTTTACCGACCCAGGGAACCGGCTACCGGTTTTCCGGTATAGAGCCCTATTCCTTACAAATTCACATCTTTTTCATTCCTTTAGAAAAGCGACTTCTTCACTTGAACATTGGTTCGTGTTTTCGACTTTCAAGCTCGTGCATCATATTGGGTTGTTGGTCAAATGAAGGTTAAACTTGTGTTCCTCATGGTGACACCACCTCACTTTTTGCGACGAACCGTCACGCCATCCAAAATTGCACAAAGTATGATGAACTTAAATTCTTCATAATCTAACTAAATTCATGCTATTTACAAGTGGCGGTTCTTGTGGGACTCCACCAAAACATTGTTGATGAAAAGCTTGCTAATCTAACTCTCTCTCGGGGAGGGGATCCCCGAGGTAGAGTACTTCTATAGTTCCCTTGTTGTCTCCTTGATAGTAACATTTTACTCTTTGCCCATTGACTTTGAAGGTACCGCCGTCCTCACTCCAAAGTTAAAAAGCACCGTAAGGAGAAATGTCCGTGACTTTAAAAGGTCCCGACCACCTTAATCTAAGCTTGCCCGAAAACACTTTTACTCCGATATCTTTCTTGACAATTTTGGCATCATGCCATTTCATGGTTTGTTCCTTGTGAATTTTGGAGCTCTCATAGGCCTCAAATCTCAATTCTTCCAATTCATTCATTTAAAGAAATCTAATTTCACCGGCCGCATCAAAATCAAAGTTCATTTCTTTTAGAGCCCGCCAAGCCTTGTGCTCCAATTCGACGGGTAAAGGACAAGCTTTTCCGTAGAGAAGCTTGTAGGGAGTAGTCCCTAAAGGTATTTTGTATGTCGTTCGAAGATTCCACAAGACATCCGGTAATTTTTGCGACCAATCCTTCCTACTCTTATTTGTCACCTTTTCAAGAATTGCCTTGATTTTCCAATTAGACACTTCCACTTGCCCACTAGTTTGGGGGGTGGTAGGCAAGGACGGTCTTGTGACGTACTCTGTGGTTCTCCAACAAGGTCTTGAATGTGCCTTTGCAGAAATGAGAGTCGCCATCACTTACCACAACTCGCGGGGTCCCAAATCGAGGAAAGATTGTGCCTTTGAACAATTTCATCACAACCTTGGAATCGTTGGTTGGTGATGCAACCGCCTCAATCCACTTTGAAACAAAATCTATGGCCACCAATATGTATTCATTTCCACAAGAGTTAGGAAATAGACCCATGAAGTCTATACCCCAACAATCAAAGAGCTCAATCTCAAAAATGTTGTTGAGGGGCATCTCATTTCTTTGACCAATGCTTCTGATCTGTTGAAAAGAATCACATGACTTGACCAAGTGGTGTATATCTTTAAACATGGAGGGTCAATAAAACCCGCCTTGGAGGATCTTGGCAATGGTTCTTGAGGTGGCCAAGTCTCCCCCATAGGCCAAATTGTGCACTCGATCCACGATTTCCATGCCCTCTTCTCTAGACACACATCTCCGGTACATCTCGTCCCCACACTTACCGAACAAGTGGGGATCATTCCAAAAATACCTCTTGGCCTCATGTTTCAATTTCCTCCTTTCCCTTGAGTCAAGCTATAATACACCGTAATTTAATAATAATTTATGAGAATAATTTATGTAATTTAAATTATTAATTAATGGCATTTCTAATAATAATTGAAGATAAGACGATAATTAATAATAAAATAATAGATGAGTGGGGTAATATTGACCGAGGGGTTGACTTACACGTGATAAAGGAGTTTGACTCGGGAATAATAATAAGAATAATAATTATAATAATAATAATAATAATAATAATAATAATAATAATAATAATAATAATAATAATAATAATAATAATAATAATAATAATAATAATAATAATAATAATAATAATAATAATAATAATAATAATAATAATAATAATAATAATAATAATAATAATAATAATAATAATAATAATAATAATAGTAATAATAATAATAATAATAATAATAATAATAATAATAATAATAATAATAATTACAATAATGCTAATAGTAATTATATTTGTGTAATAATAATAATATGATAATTACATATTTTCCTAATACCGCTCTATATGACCTAATTAGAGACCTTATTCACTCATAAAATTCATAATCTTACAATAAAGAGAGAGAGGGAGAGAGAGTGAGAGACAGAGGGGGATATTTAGAAAGGAGAAAAGGGAAGAACTCAGCTTATATTATCGTCTCAAGGTACGACCGTCTTATATTATAATGTATTGATTTTGTAATTGTTATAACTCGTAGACTAGACCACCGTATGACGAACTAAGACCGTAACCTTGACCGTGGGACACTAGGGGGTGACCGGACCCACGTTGGACCGCCGTTGACCGTCAGGGAGGGGGTGTTTGACCGTGGTTTTGTGGTGGTGTTTGTTGGTTTAGATAATAGACTAGACTCCGTTTTTGACCCTACATCGACTGAGTTGGACCTGACCTGGGTTAGGGTTGGTACCAGGGGGAGGAGTCGACCACCGTGAATGGTCAGGGGTGGCCAAAGGGTCGGTCTTAAGTGGTGGTTGCCGGAGTATTGGTTGGTTGTGTGGGTTATCTTAAACCATGTATGATATTGTAGTTCTAGGACCCTTGTGCTCGACTAAGACGTGACCTAGGTATGGTGTAGTTAATGGTAGGACAACCGTGGGTCAGAGGAGATCGGGGTGGTGGCTGCTAGTGGCGAATGGTGGTTGTGGTTTGGTTATTGAATTGGGTTAGTCGTGTTGTTCCTATTGTTGTTGTCGATTTGGGTTGTTGTTGGGTAGGACATAAAAGAGTGTCATGGGTGGTTGGTGGTTGTTATAGGATACGCTGGTGGTCGGTGGTGGTCTATAGTGATGGTGGTGGTCGTGAATAGTGGTTTAATCGTGAGTTTGTATAGGTTGCGCCGGGTTCGGGTTCGTATATTGCGGTATTGTGTTAGGGCGTGGACTGGTGACCACCTGTGGTGGCTAGAAGTGGTGTTTGGACCGTGGCTGGGCTGCCGGCAGTGGAAGCTCTCGGTGGTGTTGGTGGCAGGTCATGGTGGTTGTCGGGTTTGGGCTTGGTACACGGGTGAAGGGAGGCCTCACGGGTAGTTGTGTTGGTTTGAGGATGTGTTTTGGCGTGGTATTACTCGTGATACTCCAAACATTATTTTATTGTTAGACGAGTGACGGGTTTATTTGGGGTTGACACGGGATTTTTGAGGGTTGGTTAATTATAAGACGGGTTTTGCGTATTATTTTACACGGGAAATAATTAATATAATTAAATTGTAATTGATTAAATTAATATAATAAATTGAATAATTAATAGTTGAGTTATAAATATTATAATAACTACTTGTCTAGGGGACGGAGTTGTGAGAAGCTGTGTTAATTAGATTTCTATTTACTCGGATTGCGTTATTGGAATTTGCCGACAAGGTAGGAAACTACTCAATCTTATGCTATTTTATTATTGTTGTAAGACGGGTCATATGTTGAGTTGAATTGGTGATAAGATGAATTATGTCGTCTTAAGACGATCTTTATTATTGCCTTGCTGAGTTTAATTGCCGGATAATCTGTATCTTACCATGAATGTTACTATTGGCTATTGTTGGAGTTGGAAGATTTTATTTGTCATGAGATGAGATGAGTATTGTATAGGCCAGGCACGGGGATGTGGAAGGGCCGTGGACCTGAGGAGGGACTGTGTGTCCGGACTGTGTGTCCTTAAAACTGTGTGTCTTGGTGTGGACTGTGTGTCCAGGAGTATCCAGACTGTGTGTCTGAGGCGGGACTGTGTGTCCAAGAATATGACTGTGTGTCTAGAAGTGGCTGTGTGCCTTGTGGCAGTGTGCCGTGGGGTGAAGTGAACGAAATTATAGTGGTAGAATTTATTTGTGTATCAGTGATATTGCAGGTTGCTTTATTCTCATTCATTGTTTAGTTTCCTACTCAACCTCGTGGTTGACCGTGTATTCGTGAACACCTGTGATGAACCATAATGGAGAGCAGATTTGACAGGTACTAAAGATTAGCTGACTTGGGAGCTTATGGGAATGCGTGAGGACTTGACCAGTATACCTCGAAGTCTAGACCACATAGATTATTTAATCACTTTATTTATTAACGCTGTGAGTTGTATCATATTTTATATTAAGTTTAGTTGGTTAATTTGTAAAGAACATGAATCGCCAAGTTTTAATTTAAAGTACTTTGGTGAGTTGGACTTTGTTATTCACTACCTCGGGAAACCGAGATGGCAGCAGTCTAATTTATTTGGGAATGTCTTGCTAAAGGCTCCTGAATAAATGGGGGTGTTACACAAGCTCATCCGGAATGAACCCTTTAACCAAATAATTAGCTAGATCCGCGAACCATGGAGTTGTGATGCTTACTTCCATAAGACTATCCTTTGTTAGCCATTCATTGATTGGCCCACTTACATCTTGGACCCCATGATCTTCAACGGTTAATCGAGATAGGTGGTCGACCACAACTTTCTCGGTGCCTGCTTTGTCCTTGATTTCCAATTCAAACTCTTGAAGCAATAAGACCCACCTTAAGAGCCTTGGCTTGGCATCGTTCTTCACCATGAGTTGTCTCAAGCGGTGTGATCGGTGTAAACTACCACCTTAGATCCAACTAGATATTGCCAGAATTTCTCAATAGCATGAACAATGGCTAACATCTCCTTTTCCATTGTAGAATAATTTCATTGGGCTTGGTCAAGAGTTTTGCTAGTGTACTAAAGGACATGGTGCTTTTTGTCAACTACCTGGCCTAAAACCGCGCCCACCGCAAAATCCGATGCATCGCACATAAGTTCGAATGGTAGATTCCAATCCGGAGCTCTAATGATAGGAGCCGATACCAAAGCTTGGTTCAACCTAAGAAATGACTCAAGACAAAGTTCATTAAATTCAAATGGCACGTCCTTGAGTAGAAGTGAGGTCAATGGTTTTGCTATTTTTGAAAAGCCTTTGATAAACCGCCTATAAAAGCCGGCATGGCCAAGAAAACTTCTCACTCCCTTCACATTTTGAGGGGGTGACAAGTTCTATATAACCACTATTTTAGCTCCATCGACCTCAATGCCTCTCTTGGAAGTGATGTGACGGAGCACAATTCCTTCTTCCACCATGAAATGAAATTTTGCCCAATTTAAAGCCAAATTGTGCTCTTCACATCTTCTTAAAACATTAGTTAAATTCACAAGGCCATAGTCAAAGGAATCTCCATGGACACTAAAGTCATCCATAAAGACTTACATACTCTTCTCAAGGAAGTCCGAGAAAATGGCCATCATACACCTTTGAAAGGTGCCGGGTGCATTACACAACCCAAATGGCATTCTCCGGTACGCATACACTCCTATGGGGCACCTAAATGTTTTTTCTCTTGGTCCTCCGGATGGATTGGGATTTGGAAAAATCTGGAGT
Organism: Silene latifolia; assembly: GCF_048544455.1. Taxonomy (NCBI): domain Eukaryota; kingdom Viridiplantae; phylum Streptophyta; class Magnoliopsida; order Caryophyllales; family Caryophyllaceae; genus Silene; species Silene latifolia. The sequence continues at coordinate 141,193,840 of NC_133534.1, read as the reverse complement.
AGCCAACAAGAAAACAATAGTAAGCGTGCCCCGCAAGCCTTTCAAGCATTTGATCGATGAAGGGGATGGGGAAGTGGTCCTTAAGGGTGGCAACATTTAGTTTTTTATAATCAATGCACATCCGCCACCCGGTCACCGGACGAGTAGGCATGTGAGTCCCATCCTCTTGTTCCACCATAGTGACCCCACCCTTTTTTGGCACTACATGGACAGGACTCGCCCACTTACTATCCGTGATTTGATAAATAATCCCCGCTTCTAGCAATTTTAAAACCTCATTTTTCACCACTTCGGCCATTTTGGGGTTTATTCTCTTTAGACCTTCAACCTTAGGTTGAGTTCCTTCCTCTAAAATGATCGATGCATGCACAAGTTTGGACTTAATCCCTTGATATCATCAATGCTATAACCTCGTGAGCTTTCAAGACTTTCAAAAGTTTTTGTTCTTGAGCCTCACTAAGGTTGGCATTGATTATCACGGGATAAGACTCTCCCTCACCAAGAAAGGCATACTTGAGTGAGGGAGGTAAAGGATTAAGTTGTACCTTTGGAGGGAGTAGTCCCTCTACTTTCTTCATGAGTTCATCATCTACCACATGATCTTCTTTCATAGCTTCATCATGGAGGGAGATTTGAAAAGCTTCCTCTCTTTCCGATTCTTCTTTAGCCACTTCTTCAACAACGTGGTCAATATCTTCAATGATGATTATTCGGGCTAACTTGGGACCTTTCACAAGCTTAGGAAGGTTAAATTCAACAATGTCATCCAATATCCTAAAGGTTAGCCGCCCATCGCTCGCATCTATCAAGACTCCTCCGGTAGCCAAGAAGGGCCTACCAAGGATGATGGGGGTGTGGCTATCCTCAGGGATATCGAGGACGACAAAGTCGGTGGGAATTAAGTACTTTCCAACTTTGACAAGTACATCCTCAAGCATCCCCAAGGGGCGTTTGATGGATCTATCCGCCAATTGAAGGGTCATGTTTGTTGGGATAAGATCATAAATGCCAACTTTCTTTGCAACTTTTAAGGGGAGAACACTCACACTTGCCCCTAGGTCACATAGAGCTCTAGTGATCGGGACACCTCCAACTACACATGGGATGGAGAAGCTTCCCGGATCACCACACTTACTTGGCATTTTATTTAAGAGTATGGCACTACATGCCTCCTCCATGGCCTATATTTTGGTGGTCATCCAAGGCTCTCTTTCCCGTTATGATTTCTTTTAAAAATTTTGTGTATGTGGGTATGTTCAAAATCACTTCGGTAAACGGTAGTGTGACTTCAAGTTTCCCGAACATTTGACAAAACTTGGCGTATTTGAAGTTCTCCTTACTCTTTAGAGCTCTAGTGGGGTAGGGGATGTTTGTGGCAATTTGAGAATCGGAGAATACCTTTGGAGGATTTGATTTCCTTGTTACCTTTGTGGAGGGTTATAAGAGAACTTCTTCGGTAGCCTCTTCACCCACCTCCTCCTCTTAGGGGAGGTCGTCAACTATCCCATCAACTTCCTTATCCACTTGCATTTCCCTACTTGATGATTCTTCAATTGTTGTCTTCCGTTTCTTTGCTTCACGCATCCTTGCGGATGGTGTCATTGGTGGGCTTTTCCTTCCTCCATTCATCTCCATTATTTTTCTCTTGGGGTCTACATCAACCTCAAGTTCAAGGTGCTTGTAAGGGTCCTCAAGTTCTACTCTGTTTCTCAAGACAACCACATGTGCTTGGATGTTAGTAGAGGCATCATTGGAGCTTTTCCATGGGCCAACAAACCACCGGGGGGTCTATGAGGATTGTCTAGAGCTTGGGCGGCCATTCGAGCCTCCATCTCCCTCATTTCTCTTTGGTTAGCACTTCTTTGGTTGGCTAACTCTTGTTGACTAGCAGTCCTCAAATTAGCCATCTCTTGGGTATGTTGCATTTGCATGTTCTTCATCATCCTCATAATCTCACTTTGGGATGTGTCACTCATTGGATCTTGATGAGGTTGGTTAGTCAAGGGTAAAGGGAACCCATAATCATTTTGGGTGTTGGGACCTTGGTAGTTGTTGTTGTTGTTGTGTCCCCCTTGATAGTTCCCCTTAGGACCTTGATTGTTGAAGTTGGATCCTTGCCCTTGCTCTTGAAAGCCTTGAGCAAACCCTTGGCCAAACCCTTGGTTAGCTTGGTTAATTTGGTTCCCTTGATAGAAACCTTGGTTGTTTTGCTTACCTCCAAAATCTTGGTACCCTTGAGATTGGTTCCCAAAATTTTGGTTTTGATTTCCGGAATTGTTTCTTTCGTTTGGGTATCCACCTCTAGGTTGAGAAAACCCGGGTGGGTTGGTGCTGGGCACTTGTGGTTGAAGGTGTTGCGGGTTTTGAACATTGGTGCTCTTGTAGCTAAAATTGGGGTGGTTCTTCAGACCCGGATGATAGAAATTTGTGTTTGGGTTGTAGACATTGAGTTTGTTGTAGGGTGGTCTTGGTAACCTCACATTGTTTTTGTAACTTTGAAGGCGTTCATATCTTGGACATTGTCGTCATATCCCACATTGTAGTTGTTATTGCCACACACATTGAAAGTGTGACCATTTCCCCCACATAGCTCACAAGAAGAAGTTCGGATTACCTCCTCCATGGGTGGTCCATCCGTGGTACTAGCTTGATGCACTTGATTTCTTTGCAATTGTTCAAGTTTGTTGGTGAGAAGGTCAAGCTTTGCATTAGTCTCGGTATTTGAACTAGAAGAGTTATCCTTAGGGTACCGGCCATTCCTCTTTAGCATATTGCCCCTTGAACCATAGTTGGACTCCGAGTCCACCATCTTCTTGATGAGAGTCGTGCCCTCGTCATAACCCAAATGATCGAACCCCCCTCCCGCGGAGGCATTCACCATGTCTTTGGTTCTTGCCAACAAGGTTTGAAAGAAAGTTTGGGTAACATACCAAGTCGGTATCCCATGGTGAGGACAACTAGCAATTAGGTCTTAGTATCTATCCCATGCCTCACCAAAGGACTCCCCGTCTTGTTGTTGGAAAGTGTGGATTTCATTTTGGAGCATAGCGGTCTTGGATGATGGGTAATACTTGGCTAAGAACACCTTGGCTAAGGCATCCCATGTAGTAAATGTCTTAGGAGGATGCACATTCAACCAACGATCCACTTTAACCGTAAGAGAAAATGGGAATATCATCAACCTCACTGTGTCTTCAAACACTCCATTCCGCTTCATCATGGCAACCTTGTTTTTGAAATTCCTTAGATGAGCATAAGAATCTTCTTCAATATTCCCACTAAAACTATCCTTCTCAATCAAGCCAACTTGAGTCGGGTGCATTTTGAAGTTGTTTGGGGCCAATGTGTCAAAGTTAATCGGATTACAAGCGTCATTGTGGTTGGGGCGGTTATGGTCACGTAAGGCTGCCATTTGTAGTTGTTGGATTGGTATATATGGAGGTGGTGTTTGAGGAGGTGTGTTTGGGATGTGAAGGTTGAAAAATGGATTTTCTATTGGAAGATCAATGGTGTTATTTGGTTGTTGTGGTGGTGTGTCTTCAATAAGGGATGGGGTGGATGAATTTGCTTGGTTTGAAGTAGCTTGAGAGGAGGTTCTAACTATTGCAATAGTCCTATTCCTTAAGGATCGAAAAAGCCTTTCGGGATCGGAGTCAAAGAGCAAAGCTTGAAGGTTCCTCCTAGGCATGCACTTAACAAACCGTAAGACTCCTAGTGCTTTTACACACTAGGGAAAGGCAAAAATCACACACTTTACAAGAAGCACAACACTACTAAAGCAAACAAGCAACTAAACTAAGACTAAACCTAAGACCTTTTACAAAATAGGTATAACCTAACGCCATCCCCGGCAACGGCGCCATTTGATAGTCGAATAGAGTCGTCATTTCTCAATATCAAAACAATTTATAAACTCCGATAAAAGTAGTATCTATCGGGTGTCGCACTCAAGGATGGTGTGGGTTTATACTAAATTCATTCAAAGTCTAGTTTAGTCGAACAATAAAAGGGTTTGAGTTTATGTAACTACTAAGAACAACTAAAGCGGTAATAAAGCAAGGGATGTAAACAAATTATACTTAAACTAGGGTCTTCGGGTTCCCCTAAGTGGGACGAGATAAACAAAGGTGAAAATGGGGTAAGGTAATTAGCCTAGGTAAGAGACTCAATATCTTGGTCTCCCTAAAGATAGACACAAAATCATCATTTAGTATCTAATCTCCTCTTAAACATGCTATCAAAAGACCCTAAAAACTATCATTTATAAAGAATTCTAGCAAAGAATGAAGAAAGATGTAAACTTTCATTCACACAATTTCACAAACACCATATATGCATAAGTAAAAGGACTAACAATTCTACCCAAGACCCAAATATTATCACCCAAATTGTATCATTAATCACCACTTAGGTTCCCTCTAAACCCTAGGGGAGTCACTACTCACTCATAATGGTTAAACACAATTGATGAAATACAAGCAAACATGAAGGAAGACATAATATAAACTATAACAATAATAAAGGGAGAAATATAAATGTAAATAAATGAAATAAAGACTGTAAAAGATGAGAAATTTTACCAAAAACAATGAAAGGTTGAGTTTTGGATTAATAAAAAGAAGAAGATCTTCAAAATCTTCTATTACAATTCAATACCCAAATGTAAACTATTGAATAACACTAGATTAATACTAATTAGCTAAAGGATTAGTGTTTAATTAAGGAAAGATTAAGACTTGATTAAAAAAGTTTGAATAAATATTAAGTGCTTGAAAATATCTAGGGTAGTGTCTAAATGAATTAGAGAAGAGGGGTACATATAGGCTCTCCAAAAATTAGGTTACAAATGAAGGTTGGTGGGAAAAATGCGGGTAGAAGGCTACTCTACCGGTTGATCGGCTGCCGGTGCTTCTACCGGTGCTTCTACCGGCAGCGAGATATTGCTCTTTTAATTCAATTCTTCATTCTTCAAAAGGTGGGGAGTGTTCCTGCAGGTTGATCGGTTGCCTGCCTACCGGTAGGGGACATACCTTTCTCTTCTCTTCTTCATTTTCAACTCCTCCTGGGTCTCTCTGCCGGGCTGCCGGCTACCGTCCCTCTGCCATTAGCGAGATATTTTGCAGTTAGGTACCAAATTCATCTTCAAAAATGCTAAGGCATAGGGAGGGTTTCTGTGCCGGCTGGCCGGTTTTCGGCCAACCGGTATAGAGTCCCTTCTCAGCATACTCTTCCTCTTTTCTTCCTCGCTTTGACTCGAATCTCTTTCTTTCTCGCTTCCTTTATCCAATTCCGGCTCATTCCTACACAAATAATTAAAGTAGTGAAAGCACGGGATCAAGGGCACAAAATAGCGGGTTAGGCTCGTTGAATGCCTTTAAATGGGTCAAAATACAAGGAAATAAAGGGGAAAATGGCACGAATTTGGCACACATCAATGGTCCAGTCCACATGACTCCTACTTCTTCCTCCTCTTCATCACTAATCTCTATCACCTCACGGGTTTCACTCTCCTCTTCCTAGAAGAACATATCTGACTATGTCTCCTCACTATCATCCCCAGCAGTATGGATGGTTTTTTCAGGTTTAAGGGTTGTGCTATGTCGGTCTGCCCAACATACATAAATCAGGTGTTTTAATCATTCTAAGACAGCTTCATAGGTGAAGAGTGGAGGATATGTGTTCCCATTACAGTGGCTAGGGTTCTCCCAAATTTTCTGATTGTGCGTAGCGTACTCTTTCATGTAGCTCGCCCTAAATTCTCCTAATTGTCCGGAATAAGGGAGAGAACTAACCAGAACATAGGCTCTTAGATAGGTGTTAGTTATGTATTCTCGATTCCAACAAGCTCCATATACGTTCATATGAGATTCTAAATTCTTGCAATGCTCGTTAAAGTCTAAGTTTGGAAATATGAAGAAATATTCAGGGCGAGTAGTAGAGTAAGGAAACATTCTAAGGAATATAAGGGAACAAGTTAGGGTACAGAAATTATATGCTAATGATGTGTTATATGGGGTATGCATATGGTTACTAGATGTATGCTTAGTATGCATGATGCCAATTATTGGTTTACTATTAAGGATTACCTTAGCCAATTAGGTCTTACCTACCCCTTCCATTTGCTTAATTTAGATTTATTACTTGCGCGTTTATTTCTTACTAATGACATCTAACTGAAACATGCATGCAGTTAATGTAAATATATAGGCTTAGGGCAACACATAATAGTAGTAATAATAATAATAAAATAATAATAATAATAATAATAATAATAATAATAATAATAATAATAATAATAATAATAATAATAATAATAATAATAATAATAATAATAATAATAATAATAATAATAATAATAATAATAATAATAATAATAATAATAATAATAATAATAATAATAATAATAATAATAATAATAATAATAATAATAATAATAATAATAATAATAATAATAATAATAATAATAACAATAACAATAACAATAACAATAACAATAATAATAATAATAATAATAATAATAATAATAATAATAATAATAATAATAATAATAATAATAATAATAATAATAATAATAATAATAATAATAATAATAATAATAATAATAATAATTGGTGTGTGCATTTTATATAGGTATTTTATACTTCATTTGCACGTATTCCAATGCATATTTAGTAGTGTTTAGCTACAAATGTCCCCCGAATAGTCTACTTTGGTTTGTCTTGTATTATTTGCAGGTATGAACCGGAAATGAGCGTAATCAAGCCTAAAACATGTCCCTATGCATGAATTTAGGAGATGAGTTGATTCGGAGCTTGGAAACTACTAATTATGATGCGCAAAGGAGTAAGATAGCTAGGCGAGCAAAGGAAGAACTTCAAATTACTAGTGCCTAATTTGAAGAGCCATATCTCGAGTTCTGCAACTGATTTTCAGGTGATTCCAATTGGAAATGAAATCTTGTCTTCTTAGCTTTCCAACGCCACCGGAAACGCTCTGTTTGCAAAAGTAACGATGAAATGGCAGCCGTTTGAAGTTCGGTGCGCGAAGCAGGAATTGTGCGCTGGAAAGTACTCGATCGAGTACTATCTTTTTCGATCGAGTCCTTTTTCTACTCGATCGAATGGTGCCTTTTTTATAAGAGTTCGATCGAGTACCTAAAGTCCTCGATCGAGAGGTTTTAGCTTGGATTTGTTCGATCGAGTGATATAAAGTTGCTCGAGCGAGTGACTAGCTTTTATACTCGGCATTTTTATCCCGTGTTAGGTTTATTTTATGTTAATAATCGCTTCCCCATATAAAGGAAGTCGGGGGATTAGGTTAAAAACATCTCATATACTTTTAATCACTGCTCTTACTCTTAATGACTGCTGGGAACTTTGCTTTGCTTATTTTGCCGGATTCTAAACTTCTGTAATTTCTTTACTCTCTCTCTCTCTATTTAACCTAGTTCTCTTTTGCTTATATCTTTTTATCATGTCTACTATTACATCCTTTGTCATTGCTTTATTAGATATTATGTTTAGCTAATTCTCCTGCTAGGATTTAGGGGATTTAATGAGTTGATGTTAGTTGCTAATTAGGTGTGCAGATCTGTTGCTAATATCATGTCTTTGTTGTTAATCACTGTAATTAACTGTAATTAGTTGCTCGAGTCGACGCATCTAGCTAATTGATTTGGTAAGCCTTGACCTAGACCGGAAGGTTGGAAGGGGTGAGACCTGCAGTGAACATTAGGATGCTTTAGTGAGGGAGGAAGCTAAGCTAATAGTGTTTTAGGGTGAATTGAGACCGGAAGGAGATATTCGTTGCCCCTTAGACCGATACAAGTGACCGATCTGTGACCTTAGCTGCAATTATCTAACATTCATTGGTGACCTGACAATCCTAGTTCTCTCTCTTTATTGTTAATCCCTTTATTTTTATCGCTCAATTTCTCTTGCCACCTCTCTTAGTTTAGAAATCATACTCAAACCCACGTTACTCTTAGACTAATTTTAAACAGATAAATCTCATTTTTGCCTCCCTGTGGAGATCGACCCTACTTACCGCTAGCTTCTGTTAGTAGTAATTAGTATTTATTTTTTATACTAAAACGACGGTATCAAATTTTGGCGCCGTTGCCGGGGAGGCAACTATTTTATTTACTTGTTTTATTTTTATCTGTCTTTCGCCTCAAGGAATTTATTCCTTGAGGAAGTTTTTATGTTTTTCCTTTAGTGTTGTTTTGATAGGTCCCACAGGTCCTACCTAGACAGGATTTTAGGAGAAAGATTATCAAAGGGAAGGCTTGAGTACCTTTGATTCTTCTACCAAGATGTCTAGCATCTCCAGAATTATAGCACAATTTGAAGAACAGAATGCAAGATCTGACCAGCTGGAGAGTAGACGATCTTGGGGTAGTTCGCCTCAGTTCCATACCGTGGCACAACAGGCGATCTACTGTGAGAGATGTGGTGCTGCGGGGCACACTGCTGTTATTTGTCTAGCGGAGGACGACGAAGTCTATGTATTTAGGCGACGTAGAAAAGCTAGTCCATCTTTTGCTTATGTGCCGCCACATCCGTTGCAGCAACGAGGCCATCAAAAGCCTCCATTTGTTTGGCCACCACCACAACAAACTCCTCCTCCTGATAAGCAGAAAGAAAAGATTGCTGAATTAACATTATTAGTAAAGGCATTTGCACTGCAAATGCATGAGGTTATACAAGCTAAAGACGCCATTATCAAGAGATTGAGACTCAGTTGGCTCAAGTAATTGCCGAGCAAACTTCTAAGCAACCTGAGACGGTCTATGCTAATCGCACCTGGATTGATACTCCCTATGAAGGACCGGTTCTGCCTATTGATGCTGAAAATGATGGCTTAGATGTTGAGGATACCGTTCAAGAGGGAGAATACAATGCAGTCTCGCTTACCCATGTTTAAACATTCGATCGAGAGCCCTACTTTGCTCGATCGAATGAAATTACTGAGGAAGTACTCGATCAAGAGGATTACTGTTCTCGATCGAGCAATGAGGAAAATCAGGTTCTCGATCGAGTGACACAAGTTGCTCGATCGAGTACAAATGCTAAAAAAACACTTCGATCAGGTTACATAAGTGCTCGATCGAGTAATTTTTTCGCTGATAATAATAAATGGTCGTCTAAATTAATTTCAGGCGATAATTCTTCAATTAAGGCTAATTCCTTTGTTACTTCTTCTGTAGGTACTGATAGGTTAACAGACCCAGGAGGTGGGCGTCATACGTTGACTTTAGAGACTGGAACATTGTGGATTGATGACCCAGGCCGAGGATTGGACGAGGGTAGGCCGTACACGAAGAAAGCGCGCAAGAGAGCAAAAGGTGGAGGCCATTATGCTGCAATAAGTTGTTGTTCTCCTGTTGATGCGATGGTATGGAGGCCTAAGGTCAAGTTGATGGACGCTGAGGGGACCTCATTCAATCAACAGCCTGGTTGTGGGCCATTAATTTCTGTCGGTGGATGATAAAAAGATGGTCAAGCTGGGACCTATCTGAAACTAGCGCTGTCCGGGAGGCAACCCGGAGTTTAAACTATTTAGTTGTTTTTCAAACATTTTTTTTGTTGCGTGCTTAATAATTGGTTTTTACAACCATAGACTATGAACAAGTTTGAACTTGGTTTTTGGTCGAAACTTGTAGCCTGCGGGACCATTCGATCCAGTAATTCTTTTCTTCGATCGAACACTTTGGAAGCTGATTGTACTCGATCGAGTATTATATCTTCTCGATCGAGTATCACGAGTAGGCCTGTTTTGTGTTGCTTCCTGTAACGCTGTTCTGGAGCTGTTTGTGACCTCCCAGGGTGCTGGCTGGTTTGAGGAGGTCCCTACTTTGCGTTATCTTGTAAGTTTTCCGCATCTTCTCTCTCCTTTTTAGTTCGCATTTCCTTTCCCTATTTTTGGGTACAATGAGGCCATTGTACATTTTGGTTTCGGTAGGTTATGCATCCATATCTGTGTCTGCATGTTGTTTTTATTGCATTTCTGTTATCACTTTTAATTTCTGTATGCATTGTTGTTCATTTTTTTATAAAATTCAAAAATCCGATAAAAATTAAAAATTTCAAAAAAATTTCAAAAAATTCACGTTTACTTTTAGCATATAGGTTGAGTCGGAACGGTGTATTTCGATGATGAAATTGCACTACTTCTTTTCCTTTTACTTAAGCCTTGTATAATTAGCATCTTTTAGCATAGTCTTTTGCATAACCTACGAGTTTTTGTTCTAATTTAGCTGAACAAATAGACTTGACCTGAAATTTTAGCAAACTACTTATAATTTTTAAGATATTAGAGCCTTATAACTGGTATCATTTGTGACCGGTTTCATGTAGGATTGTGAGTAGTATACTCCTTGTATAACATGTAACATTAATTTGCACAAGTATGAAATTCAGTTGCTTTTTGCCAGCATACATTCGGGTTAGTGGTTGGTATCACATGCAGGGAGGCGCTTACAATTTCCCTTTCTTTCATTTTTACCCATTAAACTCCACTATTAGCCAAATTTGCCTTTTTGACCCTTTACTACATCCAAAATTTAGTCTCCCTTGTCAAGCTAGTTTAGTGTATGTTTTTGCGGTATATAATTTATTGTGCCAAGTTTGGCTTGTATCTGATGATTTGGAGTTGGTAATTTTTGAAAAAAAAAAGGAGGATGAGAAAAAGTTGAAAAAGAAAAAAAAAAGAAAAAAAAGAAAGAAAACCGAAAAAAAAAAGAAGAGAAAAATGAAAAAAAAGGGTTTGTTTGATGAGACGGTTTCTACTCTAATGCTTTATTTATATATTATGAGGAGCATGTTTGGTTTGGTTAGTGAGTTTATGTGCCAAAATAAAGGGCACTTATACTTGATTTCTGATGGATTAAGAATCGGATTTGGTTCGTATGGTTTCGTTAGGTTGCTAGCTTGACTATTACCTCATAATCCCATAAATGTTTTTCCTTTTCTTACCCATTGCCTCACTAAACCATATTTTTGTAATCCCTCGGCTGTGACAGACATTGATTGGTTGGAATGTATGTGTGGTGATTAGAATTGTCTATCATTTTAGTTGCATGCATGTTTATGTTGGTCGTAGTTTAGGTGAGCGACTATTTTTCTTCCTCTCTTACATTCATATACTTACCCTTTACTTCATGAGAGAAGAGTGACCCGTGAGAGTCTATCATTGAAGGTCTTGCAAGGTTGACAATTCAACTTTATTATAAACATCTCATAACTCGTTTGCATTTGACTGTTTTGCTATAAGTGTTAGTTTGCTGAATTAAATCGGTTTAAGTGGACAATTTGTAGCTAGCTCTGAGTTTTCTTTTCCATTCCATTAGTTTTGCATATAGTTTGCTTGGGGACAAGCAAAGGTTTGGTTTGAGGAGATTTGATGCGTGCATTTTATATAAGTATTTTATACTTCATTTGCACGTATTTCAATGCATATTTAGTAGTGTTTAGCTACAAATGTCCCCTGAATAGTCTACTTTGGTTTATCTTGTATTATTTGTAGGTATGAACCAGAAAGAAGTGTAATCAAGCCTAAAACATGTCCCTATGCATGCATTTGGGAGATGAGTTGAGTCGGAGCTTGGAAACTACTAATTATAATGCGCAAAGAAGTAAGATAGCTAGGCGAGCAAAGGAAGAACTTCAAATTACTAGTGCCTAATTTGAAAAGCCATATCTCGAGTTCCGGAACTGATTTTTAGGTGATTCCAATTGGAGATGAAAGCTTGTCCTCTTAGCTTTCCAACACCACCGGAAATGCTCTGTTTGCATAAGTAACGATCAAATGGCAGCCGTTTGAAGTTTCTCGATCGAGTGACTAGCTTTTATTCTCGGGATTTTTATCCCGTGTTAGGTTTATTTTATGTTAATAATCACTTCCCTATATAAAGGAAGTCGGAGGATTAAGTTAAAAACATCTCATATACTCTTAATCACTGCTCTTACTCTTAATGACTGCTGGGAACTTTGCTTTGCTTCTTTTGCCGGATTCTAAACTTCTGTAATTTCTTTACTCTCTCTCTATTTAATCTAATTCTCTTTTGCTTATATCTTTTTATCATTTCTACTATTACATCCTTTGTCATTGCTTCATTAGATATTATGTTTAGCTAATTCTCCTGCTAGGATTTAGGGGATTCAATAAGTTGATGTTAGTTGCTAATTAGGTGTGCAGATCTGTTTTTAATATCATGTCTTTGTTGTTAACCACTGCAATTAACTGTAATTAGTTGCTTAAGTTGACGCATCTAGCTAATTGATTTGGCAAGCCTTGACCTAGACCGGAAGGTTGGAAGAGGTGAGACCTATAGTGAACATTAGGATGCTTTAGTGAGGGCGGAAGCTAAGCTAATAGTGTTTTAGGGTGAATTGAGACCGGAAGGAGATATTCGTTGCCCCTTAGACCGATACAAGTGACCGATCTGTGACCTTAGCTGCAATTATCTGACATTCATTGGTGACCCGATAATCCTAGTTCTCTCTCTTTATTGTTAATCCCTTTATTTTCATCGCTCAATTTCTCTTGCCACCTCTCTTAGTTTAGACATCATACTCAAACCCCCGTTACTCTTAGACTAATTTAAATCAGATAAATCTCATTTTTGCCTCCCTGTGGAGATCGACCCTACTTACCGCTAGCTTCTGTTAGTAGTAC